>NC_138038.1:25031444-26388761 GCF_964106645.2 Podarcis pityusensis
ACCCCATCCTGTCAAATTCTATCAGTTATATTTTATCTTCACAATCAGAATGAGTGTCACAAACCAAAATGCTTTTTCTGTGCAGCAGGAGCAGTGAACAACATTATAGTTTATCGTTGTAGCATGTCTTCAGTTTCCCCACTGCCCTGATCGCAGTTGTGAAGAATATCCGTGCATTATGAATGATCAGTGTCGCCATTAAGAAAAAGAGGTCAGAATAGGCCAATATAAATGTGGACCATCTCTGGATAAAGTGACTTTTCTTATTTTAAGTTCTCAACGTTCTTAACCTAGCTCAAGGTTGTTGTCTGAACTAGGCAGTTGTTTTAACTGGAGGTTACACCCATCCAGAATCTGCAGTGGCAAGTTTTTTTTAAAGAGAGAAACCCCTCTTTCCTCAACAGGTTTCATTCAGGCTTACTGTCCCTCTTGAGAGAGGGAGAGAGAGCCAGCTGCTGTTAACACCTCATTATGCTTGTTTAAATTTCCGGTTGCTTTTGCATGCTGTACTGCAAACCATTTTCATTTCTCTGTGTTCTCCTCGTTGGGATTCATTTCTCATTCGTGTTTTTGTCTCATTTGTTTCCATCAGCAAATGCCCAGCACACCGGGGTTTGTGGGATACAATCCATACAGCCATCTGGCCTACAACAACTACAGGCTGGGAGGGAACCCGGGCACCAACAGCCGGGCCACGGTAGGAGAATCAACTATTACGTCATCCGGCAAACAACAGGAAGTGACCAGAAATGGCTTTAGAGTTAGGTTCTTCTGAATCTTAGCTGATACCACTTTTTTATTTTCATTTTTCAAATATGAAACATGAACAACAATAACTTGTGGTTTCTTTCCCTTTCTCCCTAGTCTTCCTCTTTTTTTCCTTTCTTTTTTTCACTGTGCACGTTTTACATAATGGCCTTCTATTTGTAAAGCATACAACAAAATGGGGTGAGTTCACATGTATGCCCATTGATGAGTGGAGCATCACATACGGGTGAAACTGTTATCGCAGATCAGGCACCACTCCCAGCACCTCTTGACTGTGGTTTCCATGGAGGCAGCTCACACATTGCCTTGCCAGGGCACCAAGGGAGAAGGAAGCAAGTGATAGACATGCACAAGGGAATCAGCCTTTTGAGTTCCAGAAGAACAGTTCACTTAAAAGGTGGATGTGCTTCAGCAGCTTCAAGACTTAACTTGGCAGGAATGTTTCTGAAGCTACAGCCTGCTTCATCAGATGGGTGGACCTTTTCCAAATTTGCAGAAAATTGTTTTAGAGCTACAGTCGTACCTTGGATCCCAAACGCCTTGCGAGTCTAACGTTTTGACTCCCCAACGCCGCAAACCCAGAAGTGAGTGTTCCAGTTTGTGAATATTCTTTGGAACCCGAACATCTGTCACAGCTTACGTGGCTTCTGATTGGCGGCAGGAACTTCCTGCAGCCAATCAGGAGCTGCGTCTTGGTTTTCGAACGTTTTGGAACTTGAACAGACTTCCAGAACGGAAGTCGAACCGAATCCATTCCTGAAGTTTGTTCAACTTCTAAAACATTCGAAAACCAAGGCCATCTTCCGATTGGCTGCAGGAGCTTCCTGCACTCAATTGGAAGTTGCGTCGGACATTCGGCTTCCAAAAAACATTTGAAAACCGGAACACTTACTTCCAGGTTTTCAGTCTTCGGCAGCCGGTTTGTTTATCAACTAAGCTATTCAAGAATGTCCAAAATCTTCTTAGGCTCATTTAAGTTGGCATCTTCTGCCTTCATGTGTAAAATAAGCTGTGTTCTGGAATTGGGGGGGGGGGGGGAGCACCTGCTCACCTTCAGAATTAAACATCATTTTGGATTTCCCCATTACTACTTTTAAACTAATTATGTGAAGTTTTGATGTCCTCCTAAAAGATGCTTAAAATTGGGGAAAGAATCAGTAAGAACTACCATCTTGACCTTCCTACTTGCTTCCTATCTACTGCCAAAGGACATTCAGTATTTTTACTATTATTGTCAATATATTACTTGCCCTTCAGCCTAATGTCTTAGGGCAGGTTATCAAAATGAAAAACAATGTTTAGAAACAATATAGACATAAGCTGGCCCTAAAAATACACAGCTTTGGTGCCAAAAGCCAGTGTAAAGAGGTGCATCTTCATTCGACAACAGCTGTACAGTATAATGAAGATGCCAGATGCACTTTTTAGCAGCTGCCATAGAAAATGCCCCTTCCTGGGCTGCCACCCCCTGAGCTTTGGGGGGGGGGAATAACCAATAGGGCTCCCCTGCCAATCTTAACACCCAATGGGGTGTGTAGAGAAGGAGGCAGTTTCAGGTATTTGGGGCCTGAGTCGTTTAGGGCTTTAAACAGCACCACGAGCACCTTGAATTGGGCTCGGAAAGAAGCAGCCTGTAAGCATTGCTGGTGGAGAATGCTCCATAATAACCTGTTAGCACCTAGGCTGTCTTAACTCATGTCATCTGGCTGCTGTAGACGGCATCACAGTGACCTGCCAGTGGTGACCACATCATTGTGAGATCTTCTTTCTCATGCTTTCCCCCCTGATAATGTGGCAGTAACGGGTCAATACAGGCCATGCTTCCTTTTCCTAATTACATGCTTTCTTTCTTTTGATTGTTGTACTCCCAGCTGAGCAACATAGATCTGGGAAAGAATCCCACTCCTGGCCCACTTCATGCATTCCCTGCCTGCTTCTACACAAGAATGGGGGTGGGCGGGAATAACGTTATAAGGAAGTGGCTCTCATGCCCCTCCAGGAGCATGTGTAATATACCTTGAAAAAGCATTTTATAAGTTAACTAACAACTTAATAAAATGCAGTTGCTCTTCTGGAATTTGCTAGTAACTGATTACTGTAGTAAGTGTTAGAACAGTGTTCACCCACGCTGGACAGTCAAACAAGGAAGCACATCAGCTATCCCCAGTGTGGTTCTCTCCAGATGTTTTGG
Source organism: Podarcis pityusensis (assembly GCF_964106645.2). Classification (NCBI taxonomy): domain Eukaryota; kingdom Metazoa; phylum Chordata; class Lepidosauria; order Squamata; family Lacertidae; genus Podarcis; species Podarcis pityusensis. Next base: position 25,034,404 of record NC_138038.1, read on the forward strand.
ACTACAACTCCCATCGGCTATGGACAGCATGGCCAGGGGTGGTGTAATCCAAAGAATATGGATGATACTGAGCTGGGCAAGGCTGGATTGCATAGTAGCTGCTGTCACCGCCTGCCCCTAGCAGCCCCAAAACCAAAGTGTGCAACTCTCAAGGGACTCTCGTGTCCCTTGTGGAGTTCGTCCGCAGCGCAACACAACACTCATTTGATAAGTTGAAGAGAGCCCTCTTTTGGCCCTCGGTGCTCAGATCAGAAGTAGATCAATGTGGCAAAGTGATACAGTAGGTACACAATACGATGGCGGGGAATTGATGGCCCTTCATGCTTTTAAATCACATTTCATAGGAAGGATTTCTTACATTACTAAGATCTTCATAAGGTGTCTGTGTGTGTTTTTCCCAAATACAGTTTTTGTCCATTCATCATTTAAAAATCTTATCCCCAAAGACTTTTAAAATCTGAATTTAAGTTCAGATTAAAACAGGTTTTTATGTTTCACAGATTTCCATTGTATATATGTCATGAGCATTTACACCTTTCTCTGCCGTGTATATTTCAATATATGTGGTCTTTAAAAAAAACACCTATTGATTTATAAGCATTAAATTAATTCACTGAATGTTTTCAGTCCCATTGTTATGTGTGTGCATGTATCTGTATACAGTTGCTAATGCATACACCTCAAAAACTTATAGATATTTCAGTGGAAGCAATATATGAATTGATTGGTTCAAAGCATTTCATAAATATGAGCAGGAGCAAAGCCTGGGGTTTTTTCCTGCATCAAAACAAAACAAAACAAAAAGTTGAAGTGCTTCTGGAATGCTAGAGATCTGATATTGCAAGCTTGCCACACATGCTTTACCTCAGGCTTAGTGGTCCTGCCACATTCTGCGAGATTGACCTTACTGCTCTAAAACTGAAATCCATGCAGAGACTTGTCTGTATGTTTATGCCTTCATCTTAAACACTGCAGTTCCAGGACAGCTATATGTGCTGCAAGGTGCAGGTGGAATCTTGTTCATGCAGGCTGCCCCATTAATTGCTATGGAAAGAGGAGATCCACGTGAGCTGAGAAACGGTGTGTGCTGATCTGTTTCTTCCATTGAAATGAACAAGAAGCCCATGGAGATGGTGGTACAAGTCAGAGCTTCTGGCACTGTAAGCAATTGCCAGATGTGGGAACATAATAGTTTATTATGGTAGAATTCCATTGCCCAGAGTTATCACACTATCAGAAATAGTGTGGGGAATTTGACTCTTGCAACTTCCCTTGGGATCCATTTAATATAGTTGGCATTCAGTCCCCACATGAACACAGAACACTGGACCATAGCCATGGTTTGTAAACCACTTAGAGATTTTGCTATAGCCAAGCAGTATATAAATTTGGTTTTGGGTTTTTAAAAAATATATATATAACAAATATACTGCACTCATTTCAGCAGAAGTATGGAAGCCAAGGCTTTTAATGGAAATTGTGTTAAGACTGAGGAGTTATATCCTTCTGGCAAACTATAGATAATGCAAACGAAGTGTCAGCTTGTCTTGGATGGATGAGAGGTTGTATTTGTGCAAATAATGTATTTTGGAAACGAGAAAATAAATCATAGAAAGGAAGGCACTGTGTAGCTGCCAGCCAATAACACCTATTTGTTTTAGTGTCTTTCTTTTTCTTTCTTATTGAGTGCAGGCAAGGTGCTTGGCGGTTTGTACCTTTAAGGAAGACAAAGGTCCCTCCAGGAACTCACAGTCTAATTTGGACTCCGACAGTGAAATTCGGATTCATGTGGTGTACAGGTTGAGGGAGCCAACCTTGCAGAGTTCTTGTTATGATACGTTTTCTGGGTTCTCCCCACCCTTAACCTGCCTTAATGGAATAAGTATAACCTGAGAAGGCCTTGAGTGAAAGAATATCCATACTACTTCAGTTCTGTTCTCTCTCCTCTTCCTAAAGTTACCTGTCTCTTTTCTTTAGCATTGAGGTTGCATTCACCCCTGAACTTGACCACTGGTTTGCTACTGTGCCTATGGCAGCAAGTGTCCCTAATGTTCTCCTGGGCTGTGGTTCGGGGCGGGGGGGAATCTAAGAAAGCTACCGCTGTAAAATCCAACTATCCCCAAGAAGCCAGCCTAAAAGAAGTCAAAATTGGGTATGCCCAGGATTCGGAGCAGTGACTACCATTCCCCTAAACCAGGTATGGCCAAATTTGGCCCTCTAGCTGTTTTGGGACTACACCTCCCATCGTCCCTAGCTAACAGGACCAGTGGTTAGGGATGATGGGAATTGCAGTCCCAAAACAACCGGAGGGCCAAGTTTGGCCATGCCTGCCCTAAACAATCATAGCTGTCTAGAAAGGTCCTGTCAAACACAGCATCACCCATACTCCGCTATGCGTTGCAGGCGGATTATGGGAGAGCCGCATATTTTGCAACATGAAACGATCCCAACAAACAGTTGGAAGTTAAGAGTAGTCAAATCTGCATAGAGCTGTGGGTGTGGAGGCTACAAAAGGGATGTGCTTAATTCCAGCGCTGGGGTGAGGCAGGTGTGGATGCAGCCTCAGGTATTTAGTGCTGGTAGAGTTAACAGCTGCTCTCATTAGAAAGTGAAAACGGACTTTTGAAGCCACTGTTACAAGTAGAGAAAATCTGCTTCTCTTTCATTTAGAAATCTCTGTACTGACAAATTCATCAGAGGTGCTGTCGGAAAGTACTCCCGACCCAGGGTGCTGGAGAATGTAACCCTTCTGATGAGAGCTAATAATGTTGCCTGCACCTGTGTCTCACTTACCTGTGTACGTCTCTTGGCAAATGCCTGTCTTGGCGGTTCGCAAATGTTTGAGATAAGATAACCAGTGGATTTTATTTGGTTCTTCTCTAGGCATCATCGGGTATCACAATCCCCAAACCCCCTAAGCCTCCAGATAAGCCACTCATGCCCTACATGAGGTACAGCAGGAAGGTGGGTACAGAACACTTGGTCTTAATTTCAGTAAGCAGGCCTCAAAACCACGTTAGCCTCGCACTTAATGTATTTCGTGGTGGTTCTTAAAAGTGTGCTTGAATGTGTGGTGTTGTTTTTTTCTTTCCTTAAGGGAAAACTTAAGAATGCAGTTTGTCTTCTCTTTTCACAGTGAAGGCAATAGCGAACCATGCAAATGGAGCGGGTGGGGAGTTAGTTTCGCTGCAGGACGAAACTTGGCCACCGTACTTTCGGGGGACAAATGAAGAGCTTCATTTAATTGAATATTTAGACAATGCTTAAAACTGCTGCCCCCCCTCTCTGCTAACAAGGATGCATCTGGTGACTTGTTGACATACTTTTCTGTTTTAAAAGTATCCAGGATTGGTGCAGCTCGATAGCTGGACTTTGCAGTAGTGACAATAGGACCTACTTTGCTTTTTTGAAAAGTTGTGTGTGGTATTTTTTTTCTTTTTTAAAAAAAAACACATTTTCTTTCTTTTTTTAAAAAAAAGAGGGTGCAGCGCCATTCCTCTCTTTCTCTCCCCCTTTTTTTAAATGTGAGCTTTTTCCTGATTAAAATGAGTACCTAGGACAGCGCCTGATCCAATCCGTTGTCGAGGAGTCACTGAGCCAGGAGGACGACTATGTTACCTGCCTTCCCATCTATGGTTTAAAAAAAAACACCACAGCAACACCTGTTTCATCCAGCGGCCTCTCTTAAGACAAAAAGAGAAGAAACATAATGCAGGATTTAAGGGCAAGACTGGCGGAAAAGATTCTGTGCGGCTGAGAATTAAACCAGGCAGTGGATAAACGTCGTAACTCTTGACTTCCTGCCCCAGAGAAATAATCAAACAGTGGACATAGCATAGCAAAAACAAAAAAGCCCTGTCTTAATGTAGCCTTGCATTGTGATGATAGCTCTCAGAAAAGACCCTAGTCATGGTTGAAGGAATGGGTTTCCCAAACCCCAAAACTGACTGTGCAGGCAGTTTTTAAACTGCACCAAAATCCCCATTTCTCCTTAGCTAAAATGCATAAACTTTAGCCGTTGAGCAAATGCAAAACAAGGCTTCATGGTAGTGATATTAACAACAACAAAATAGATGTGTTTAATTTTATAAGTATTCAGTTAGCTGGAGCTTTACTACAGATGTTTTTATTAAGGTCTGGGACCAAGTGAAGGCGTCCAATCCTGACTTGAAGTTATGGGAAATTGGGAAGATCATTGGAGGGATGTGGCGAGACCTCACTGATGAAGAGAAGCAAGAGTACTTAAATGAATATGAAGCAGAAAAGGTACACGGAAGAAATCCCTCTCTCTCTCCCCCAAATGACACTGGACGTCTCTCTCTCACACGTGCACACACGAGGCTAAAATCTTTTTTAAAAAAGAAAGAGAGACTAGCTCTGGAGGAGGAGGTGATAAAGCAGACTCACATACGAGAGAGTTATTGAGGAAGGAAACTGAATCAACTCTTTGCTGTGCAAGCCCAGCTCTCCCGGGAGCTTTAAGGAAAGTATGGTAGAAACACGATACTTGGATTGCTTGAAAAGAGCCCACAACACCAGATCCTTCAATTAAACCTGAGTCGAGGTTGTGTGCCGTCCCTCTCTGCCCCCCAACTCTAAAGGCACCTGGAAATAAAGCACAGTTTAATGAGATTTCCCTCTTCCAGTTCCTCCCAGCATCACACTCCTCCTGTATTCCCTTTGCTGTTCATTATATATGGACGCGCACCGAAATGTTTAGATGACACCCTGCCCTGCCTCTGGCTGTGAGACCTTTGCAGAGGAGAGCAGTTGAACCTCAGTAAAGCTGCCCTGAGATGTTGTCCACCCCTTGATTCGCGTGAAATTGGTCCTTGTTTTCCTGCAAGGAGCCTTAGTCAGAAGGATTCCCCCAAGGGCAAGGGAGACTGTTTTGGGTGCGATTTTTAAAATGTATCTGTCAAAACTATAGATAGAGTACAACGAGTCAATGAAGGCCTACCATAACTCACCTGCTTACCTTGCCTACATCAACGCGAAAAGCCGCGCCGAAGCCGCCCTGGAGGAGGAAAGCCGGCAAAGGCAGTCCAGGATGGAGAAGGGCGAACCTTACATGAGCATCCAGCCCGCCGAAGACCCGGATGGTAAGCAGGAGTAGCAGGTGTGGTGCTTTTTGCCCATAAGGAATGGCAAGGGGGTTGGTGGGGAAGCAGAAACTTCTTACTCCAAAAGGCTGCTTGGCAATAGAATTTAGCAGGAACCCTTGGGCCAGTTACTCGTCCCAAATCAATCTCTTGTCACTTACCCCCAGCAGCTTGGTGGTGGGTGATCCATACTACTACTACTAATAATTTATTAATTATACCCCGCCCATCTGGCTGGGTTTCCCCAGCCACTCTGGGCAGCTCCCAACAGAATATTAAAAACACAGTAAAACATCAAACATTAAAAACTTCCCTAAACAGGGCTTCCTTCAGATAGTTGTTTATTTCCTTGACATCTGATGGGAGGGCATTCCACAGGGAGGGCACCACTACCAAGAAGGCCCTCTGCCTGGTTCCCTGTAGCTTGGCTTCTCGCAGTGAGAGAACCAGCAGAAAACCCTCAGAGGAGGACCTCATTGTCCAGGCTGAACATTTAAGCTACCTGCATTAAGTGATACTGAATATATGCTCTTTAATCTTGGCAGAATCAAAACACATTCTTTTGCGGGGATGCTGAGCAAAAAGCCTAGATCAGGGAATCGGAGGGAGCATCCCTCTTCTCTGCCTGCAGGAACAATCTCCAGCACAATCTCTGCGTGTCTGGTCTTTTGACTTCAGAAGGCGTGAAAAGGGCCAGGTCCCCATTTCTTGGTGCCTTTTCCAAATCATGAGCTTTATTGCGGCGATTGCACAGCTCTGTTGAAGTGGCTGAATAGGATCAAGTCATCCTAGCTCTCTAACTCTTCAGTTGCAAGGAAACATGGATTTTTCCAGCTCTCACATTGCAACACCTTTTCTTGCTGTGTGTGTGTGAGAGAGAGAGAGAGAGAGAGCTCTGTTATCCTATCACTGGAACCTGCGTTTGCCAGGATTCAGCCTTCCAACTTGGGGTGAGGGTAACAGAGAACACACAAACCTATGCAGAATGCCTTTCATGAGACCACAGTAAGCCCTCACACACTTAGGATTTGCAGGGATGGGGGTTTAAGGAGACATAATAAGAATTACAAATAAGCTTCTCTCTCCTCACGGCAGAAATTAAGCATGGGGTGAGGGATCATATTAAGTGCGCAATCATTTTATTTCTCGGGCCAGACTAAATGCTAGCCTTGCTGCTGTCAGACGTCCAAGGTTTTTATCAATCTGAACTCATTGGCTGGAAGGGATGGGCTAGAAATTCAGGGTGGCTCCTCGGTGAAACCTATCCAAAAACAAAGTTTTGTTTAGATATGAGGCCAAACCCATAGCCGGTATTTATCCTCCCCCTCTTCAAAGCAAAAATTTAAAAAGCCCTTTGGTGCTTGACTGTCTCTGGCAGTCTTTTGTTTGTTTGTAGGTGGTTCTGGCTAGGGGAGGATGGGTGGGTGGCGGCAAGTTTGCCATTCAGTTTAAGCAATGACTTGTGCTGGGAAAGATGACAGGGCGAGGGCTTGCTGTGCTTCTGCAGAAAAGCAAACAAAACAAAAAGCCACCTTCCTGTTTCCTTCTCTGATGGCACATATACATTCCTCTACAAAAAGAAGGCCAGTGCTCCACCCATCTGTGAAGCACAGCTTGGTTCCTTTCTCACTCTGTGTAGCAGCCAAGGATGATGATGTTCATGGATCGCTTTCATAAACAAACATAAGCTAGGGAAGAGACTCTTTAATGTAGAGGTAGAGTAGGGTCCTCTTATCATCCTGACCGTTGGCCACGCTGGCTAGAGGGCCACAGGCTGTCCAGCCCTAGGCTAGATCTTCCTACAGGTTGCCCTCTTCGCTCTTCCAAGGTTGCAATACTTCGCATACTAACATGGCAGAAAGCCTTGCGGAGCATAGCGAGGTTTTCTTCTGACTAAATGTGCTTCAGAGTGCAATGTACAGTGGTACCTCTGGTTACATACGCTTCAGGTTACAGACTCCGCTAACCCAGAAATAGTGCTTCAGGTTAAGAACTTTGCTTCAGGATGAGAACAGAAATCGTGCTCCGGCGGTGCGGTAGCAGCAGGGGGCCCCATTAGCTAAAGTGGTGCTTCAGGTTAAGAACAGTTTCAGGTTAAGTACGGACCTCCAGAACGAATTAAGTACTTAAGAATTAAGTACCACTGTTGGCTTCCTCTAATTGCGAATCCGTCTGCGGCTTCTGTATGAGAGAAAAGAACCTGCATCTAGTGACACTTAGAACAGGAAACATCGAGTTTGAGAGCTTGTAGGTCGTGGTGGCTAAAGGCACGAGCTGGGTTGTCTACTGTTCAAATAACAGTTCAGTCCTGAACTCGTTGGACAGCATAAGAGTCACACACAGTTTAAAAGGCCATGGATTGTTGAATTAGCCAAAGGCCTAGGAGAAGAGGAATGTTTTTGCCTGGTGCCTAAAGATATGTTAACAAAGGCACCAGGCGGGCCTTCTTGGGGAGAGCACTCCACAAAGCCAAGCTTCAGGATTTTGGGAAACTTGGAGATTCTTGGGAGGGATAGCGAAGTGACAGAAAGGAATAGAGTAAACAGAAAGCTGTACACTTCAAGAGGTTGTATCCAATCTTAGTCCTACTTTAGGTACAGCCATCAAAATAAGCAACCTAAGATAGTCGTTCCCATTACTACAGTGAGTCTACTTGTGAGTAGGACTTGACATTAGATACAACCCAAAGTTATTAGCAGTGTTACCTGTGAAGCTAAGCAGTGTTAAAACTGCAAACTGCCCTGGTATCTTCTATAACGTAACTACTGCATACATTTTTGTTTCAGATTATGACGACGGTTTTTCTATGAAGCACACTGCCACAGCCCGTTTCCAGAGAAATCACCGCTTAATTAGTGAGATTCTGAGTGAAAGCGTCGTCCCCGATGTCAGATCCGTGGTCACCACGGCAAGGATGCAGGTTCTCAAACGCCAAGTCCAGTCCTTAATGGTTCACCAGGTAAAATTTGGCTATATGAGAACGCTTAATAAACGTAATAGCTTTTCATGTGAGATGTGCCCGGGGGATATCTGTGCCTATAACAGCAGCGGTCACACCCCCCCCCCCCGTGTTTTGAAATCTACCTGTTATTCAGGTAAAATCTCCCCGTTGTTGAGCCCTGTCACTAGCACTGCTAGGGAGGGTGCCTTTTCTCTGCTGATGGTGAAGAAAAATTTGAAATACCTTCAGTATTTTCTTTATTAGAAATACTGAACTTTGTTCTGTCCTTGGGCTCTGAAATCATCCATAATATTGGACTTCCTGCGGCCTGAAATTGTTTGAGCACAGCAGCTGCTCCTGTTTAGAGACACGTTTGGCAAACTTTTTTCTGATTTGTTACAGTCCTGTTCAACTCTAGTCCTTGTTTTAAAAGTCCTCCCTCCAATCCACAACTCAGGGACTCCCCCCCCCCACCGCCCACTTTCTTTCAAGATGGTGCAGAAATATAAGATGATGTTGTTTTTCTTGAATGATTTGTTTACCTTTCATTTTCTTCCACCTCATCCCAAACAACTCGTGTATCGTTATTTGTATCTCTTGCTGCTGCTTCTTGCAAGTGTGTCTTGCGGGGGGAGCGGAACTTGCTATAAACATGCATGTTTTTCAAAAAGCAGCTTGGGGAGAACCTACAAGTCTCTTGAAGTAGCTGAACACATATCCTGGGCATATGATTCAGAGAGAGAGAGAGAGAGAGAGAGAGAGAGAGAGAGAACTTACCTCTTTCTGACTTTTGGGGATTGTGGGGGGAGGCCCAACATTCAGCGCTTTAGACGATTTCTGTAAAGAGATCAAATGTAACAAAAGGTCTGGACTACCTCTTTAAATATCCCCGTACATGCTGTACTTTGTCACAGAGATTCAACTGTTGAACCGGGTGAAACTAGGAGCCACTCTTTCTAAAGACGCTGTTGCAACTTTTCATTAGCATGCAAACTGCCAGAGGCTATTTCTCTGCATGCTAGGGTTTGTTTCCCGAGTTGCTAAATATGTGAACTAAGTGTTCCTTCTCCAAGATTTAGGATAGAAAAACAATGGTATGTACAGGGTGTGGGGAACCTAAACTGAAAACCAAGTTACGGATTGGTTACAATACCATCAGTTACATGAAATGTTTAAATTAGATAGGAAAAAAATGGTTTTTCAGACCAAAGCTCACAATTCGAAAAAGAACTTCTACAAAACAAAGAGAAACTTTTGTCGAAAATGTATAATATGTTATTAGACTGGGAAACAAAAGACAAGCTTGTTAGAGCCTCAATGACACACTGGGCAATAGATATAGGACACAAAATAGATTTTAACCTCTGGGGAAAACTCTGGGAAAGTGACTTGAAGTTTACAGCATGCTATTCTTTGAAGGCGACCTACCTGAAAATGATTCGCATTTAACTCTGAGTAGGCTTGCTAAGATGTATAAGACTGAATCAGATAAGTGCTGGAGATGCAAAGAGGTGGACGGAACGTTCTTTCATATATGATGGACTTGTAAAAGGGTAAAAGAGTATTGGGAAATGATCCACAATGAATTGGAAAAAAAATGTTTAAAAATACTTTCCCTCAAAAAACAGCGTCCTTTCTGTTGGGGATAATTCAGACTGAAATTCCCAGGTGTCAAAAAAGGTTATTTATCTATGCTACATGTTTTGTTAGCCCAAAAATGGAAAACAAGCGAGGTCCCAACCAAAGAAGAATGACAACTTTAGTTGACAGAATATGCACAACTTGCAGACTTAACATATAGAATAAGAGAACAAGAAGAACATACATTTAGAGAAGATTGGAAAACATTTATTGAATAGATGGGAAATAATTGTGTACAGCTGAAAACATTGGCAGCATTAAGATAAATTCATGTAAATAAGTTATGATGGATGCAATAATGGAATACTGAATGGTATAGGTTTTGTAAAATATGCAGGGATTTATGATATGTAAAATGAAGTATGGAAAGAGAAGAAGGGAAGTCATTGATGTCTTAAGGATGTAAAATGAGCCACCTCTTTTTAGTGCAACTGTATAATACCTGATCCTGAACTGTTGGTTCCACAGTGTTGGACCCACCACCAATAAGTCCTTGGGTAGAGCTTACACTTAGCTATGAGGACAACTTGAGAATTCCTTTATATACTTCAGGAGGCAGCATATGTGCATATTAAAACTAAATTCAATATAGCACTGCACCTTCTGAACTGTGTGGCTAAAAAGCCAGCCCAACTAACACCTTCCAAATGCATTCAGGCTGACAGATCTCTTGGGAAAGAGTTCACGGTTGTGGACCATCTCGGCACACAAATGGAAATGTCACCAGGACACACTCAATTGATAATAGAAGGACTTGTAAAATATGGATCTTAGCGTTCAAGCAGTCAGGCATGTGTGTATGTATATGGAGAGGAATGGAGTGAGAGAGAGAGTCTTATTTTAAAGCACAGATAAATTAGCATTTTTACAGCCATTTGCAATGTCTTTAAGCTTGGGTCTGGAGCGTAATAACCTGTTTGTAAAGTGTTTGAGGCATTCTGGTGTGCTGCCAAAAATAAACTTTACTTCCTTATTAGCAGAAATTAAGGACGTGATTATACTACAGTCTTAAACCTTCCCACATACACACATCCCAAATATGGGTCTTTAGAATTATGATCCCGTGAGGAGGCCTCAGCTCTAACCATTCTTACAAGTCTCAGGCAGAGGGATGTTTGAAATGGTCCACAGGCAAGAGAGTGGCAAGAATTTATTGGGAGGTGTTTGCCAGTGGAATAAAATGGTTCGCATTACTTGGCCTCATTTTGTTTCTGAAATCATCTGCTTTTCTTTCAAAGTAGAGGATCTGCATATTTTTCTTCAAATTCCCCACTCTCAAATATAGCAGTCTTTTGCATGAACATTTGAATTAACTTGTGTGTTTGTGTTGCAGCTATGTGCGCACTTTTTAATCTCATTTTCCACTCACAGCGGAAACTAGAAGCTGAGCTCCTGCAGATAGAAGAACGTCACCAGGACAAGAAAAGGAAGTTCCTGGAGAGTACAGAATCCTTTAACAATGAGCTGAAGAGGGTAGGGTTCTGCAGAGCTTTTCTACTTGTTCCATGGACTAGTAGGCTTTCTCAGTCAAGGGCTGATGTGTGACTCCCCAAAACAGAGAGGAGGAAGAGCTGAAATCCTCTGCCATTGCAATTTTCTAACGCTTTGATCTACTGAGTCTGTACGGTTCCATGAACTCTTTTGTCTGGAAAGACTAGGGAATGAGCCTGAGACTTTGTTTTCTGCTGCGTATCAGCCCTAGGGTAGGTTTAGTTTCCTTTGAAGCAAGGCTTCACCTTTTGAAATATTGTGCCTCCCAGTACACAGGTTGGGAAGGAGCAAAAGGGAAATAGCATCTTGCACCAGTAATCTAGTTCCAAGACAAAATAAATACAGGCCCAAAGAGTTCACAGACTTTCCTCGTAAGAGCTAGCTCTCACTGAGATGGTTAACTTGCACCATGTCCAAAGGCAGTTTGTGGAGAAGACTTCAAATAGAAGATTAGCGTTCTCACTAACATGCTGGGTTTCAGGTGGCCTGTCTCACTAACCTCCTAGCTTACTATGTGTAGGAATATTGTCAGTGGGGGAGCATTCTCTCATGTGAGCCAAACACACCTTAGTCCAGCCTTTCTCAACCTGTGGGTCCCCAGATGTTGTTGAACTACAACTCCCATCACCCCTAGCTAGCAAGGCCAGAGCTCAGGGATGATGGGAGTTGTAGTCCAACAACATCTGGGGACCCACAGGTTGAGAACCGCTGCCTTAGTCTGACACCCAGACATATTAATCACTTCTCTGGAAACGAGGCCCATCTCAGCTTTTAAGATTCAGCAAGGCTCACAATATTTGACGTGGAATGAACGTGATGGCTCACCTCCAACATACCCAGCTCCTGTGCTTCCTGGTGACTCATATCATGATGTTTGAGACCAAAACAGCAGAACTGCTTTCTGTCTTAGTAACTATTTACTTTTGTGCAGTGCTTTTTTCTGGGGGGACACAGGGGTATGCATACCCCTAAACATTTTATGAATCTAAGTTTGACCTCATTGAGGGGCAGTATTTCAGGATGAGTAGGAAAATGAGAGTACCCCTAAACTTTTTTTTTAAAGCACTGCTTTTGCTCCAGGCCCACATAACACCCCAAGCTAAACTGCACGCTCATTGTTGCTGGCCAAGTTGCTTTTATTAATGAAATGGTTGTTTGACAAAGGGGAGTGATTCCGTTTCAGTACCGCAACCCGTCCTGACTAGCTGAAACTCTAGAGGAAACGTCTAGGGAGTTGCAGTCTGGCTGTTGGAGCCTGCTGTAGAAAACTGAAGGTGTGAAATTCAGATTATCATTGGAACGACAACATCCCCCCAAAAAATAATGCATGTCACTTTTCCACACAAAGCAGTTTGCCACATAAGTACAGCAATGACAGAAATATAAAAACTCCCATCGTAATCCCAGCTTGATGTGTCAGAGGGGCGTGTGTAAAATCTGTTCCACAAACAGAACCATTTATGGGTAAGAAATTTTTCAAAACCTGACGCAGTAGGTGTTTTTATAGTAAACCATGGCTACAACCAGTGCTTTTTTTTTTTCCTAAAAAAATGTTTAAGGGTACTCTCATTTTCCTACTCATCTTGAAATACTGTCCCTCGGTGAAGCCAAACTCAGATTCACAAAATGTTTAGGGGTATGCACCCCCCCCCCCCGAAAAAAGGCACTGGCTGCAACAGTCAGCTTTTTGTCTCTGGTATGTGAGTGAAGCAATCCACACACACACACAGCCTTCTGTACAAGAGGGGCTTTGAATGGAGCGGAGATGTCCCCCTGCCCTGTGTGGCACTGCCGGAGCTCCACCATAGGCGGGGAAGCCCTGCTGGTCAGAAGTGTCCCAGTGCTCCTGCCCAAACAGCAGGCAAGCAGAAACTGCTGGCAGTGGCATCCTGGCCGGCAGTAGCCAACAGAAACCCCTGAAATGTGATTTTGCGGGAGGGAACTGCTGGCTCCTGTGTCGACCCTCCTGCCATCACATGGCAGCCACAGGGCCAACCTGGGATGCTTTGCTGTTCCAGCCTGGGAGCTGACTCGGTGAAGGGGGACATTTTCCCTGCCTCTCTCCCCATACCTTCTTCCCTGGCTGGCGCGAATGCTGTGGCTGTGAATGCATCGCTGGCTGTGCTGCGTCACCAAGCCCCACAGGATTTTTGGGGGGTGAACTAATCTATAATGTGGTCCCAGCACTTTCCAACAGGAATCTTACCAATCCTGTTGAATAAAAATGTGAGCCTGGAATATCCCCACCACCGGAACCAAGCAGTGATAGATCGGACTAGTTCAAATTAATTTTAAAGGTTTTTTTGTAAGCTACAACTGAAACACACAAAGCTTGTTGGTTCTTAGGAATAATAGTTTCTGAGCTTTGCCAGCACAGATGGCTTGCAGTTGCCTCAAATGTTGGATTTTGGCTTTGATTCTGTGCTAAAATATCTATTTAAGATAGTGTATATGAATCACACCTACAGTGTGATTTATTCATACATATTGTGCATCATATTTCTGCTGTATGTATTATTCCCTTATTGTATATCGGAGGGAGGGGAGACTGAAGTTGGGAGAAAATGCCATGCCTAAGGCTGCCTAGTGACGTCATAGTGGAGACAGGACTTGGGCCTGCAGCCCCAAGGTGATGAGAGAACCTGGATTTTAAAGTGACCCGTGATTTTTCCCTCTTCCCCGCATCCAGCTGTGCAGCCTGAAGGTGGAGGTGGACATGGAGAAGATAGCGGCCGAAATCGCTCAGGCCGAGGAGCAGGCCCGCAAGCGGCAGGAGGAGAGGGAGAAGGAGGCCGCGGAGCAAGCCGAGCGCAATCAGAACAGCACAAGCGCCGAGGAGGAGCAAGCAGCCAGCAAGGCAGAGGAGAAGAAAGAGGAGGGGAGCACTCCGATGGAAGCAGGTAATCATGTGGCAAGCCCGGCGGGGGGGGGGCGCTTCCCTTGAAGCAACAGTGGTGCATGAGGGGGGCATGTAGCTGAGGTCGGAAGAAGGGCTGATGTTTTAAACTGAGCCTTTTCTTAAAGGATCTGGAGTCTGTACAGTGGTACCTCGGGTTACAGACACTTCAGGTTACAGACGCTTCAGGTTACCGACTCCACTAACCCAGAAATAGTACCTCGGGTTAAGAACTTTACCTCAGGATGAGAACAGAAATCGCACGGCGGCACCGAGAGGCCCCATTAGCTAAAGTGGTACCTCAGGTTAAGAACAGTTTCAGGTTAAGAACGGACCTCCAGAACGAATTAAGTTCTTAACCCGAGGTACCACTGTATCGAGTAGCACAGTTGAGTTTTAATAGGCTCCCCCATCAACCAGTGGCTTCCCCTTTTTCACGTCTCGCGCATCACTGCGGGAACAGGTTACAGCCGTGTCTGGTGATGCAGATGTGAAGAAGACTGAACTCTGCATTGACTTAATAACCAGGGCTTGTCTTTAGTTGTCATTTATGATACAGCCAGACTTTCATTCAAACAAGGTCTCCTCTTCTGTGAGAAAAAAGAGGAAGAACTTTCCCGAACTTGGTGCAGTCCGGCTGGGTAAGAGCCTTGAAGTAGAGGTGCCCAGAGCGGGAGTTCTTCCTCGATTTATGCCTCTGGGTCCAGCAGCTGATGGTTCAATGGAAAACAAGTTTGCCTCTGAGGGGCGCTTTTCTCTTAGTAGGCGTTGAGGCTTTGTAACAACTAGTTCCCACTCCACCCCGCAGCCAGGGGGAAACAAAGCTCTCAGGGAAGAATAGAATAGAGAAACTGCATTTCCTTACATGCTTTCCTTGTTGGGAGAGAGTGCAGAGCCCCCCCCCCCAGACCCTAGCATCATAGAATTGTGGAGTTGGAAGGGGCTGCAAGAGTCATCTAGTCTAAACCCCTGTAATGCAGGAATCTTTTGCCCAACATGGGGCTTGAACCCACGGCCCTGAGATTAAGGGTCTCATGCTCTACCAACTGAGCTACCAAGACTGAAAGAATGAACTCCGGAGAAGTCTATGGGGAAATAGTAGGCCTGCTCCTTTCATCATTGCTCATAACTCAGTTATATTGTTTCATTGGTAACATAAGAGGGAAAATGACTATTGCTCGTTCTTAATCTAAGCACAATCACCAGGACTCCTGATTAGGCGTTTGGGTATGTGATGTTAATTGAATGTTAATTCTATTCTGTCCCGTTTCCCCCTTTTTATTGTTTTTCTTAAACCACTTCACAAACCAGGAACTTACACATTGACCACTAATCATGAACCATATGTTGTAGATATCACTACAAATTTATTATGCTCCTTTTGTGATACACAAATGCCATGAGACTTGGTCTATTTATTTGTATCATTTATTATTCCTGTGATCCTTATTTATGAAGCCTAATAAAAAGGTTATTTAAATAAGAATACGAATAATAACTCTGATACAGTTTGAAGGGTTATGCAGCCAGGCAGCAGGGCCTGCAGCCAGAATTGTTGAGGAAACCCAGCCAGATGGGTGGGGTATAAATTATTATTATTATTATTATTCCTTGGATCTAGGAGGGGTGGTGTTGGTAGGGATTGCCCCTTTTTGTGCAGACCACGAAAGCACTTCTGCCTCTCCGCCATCCTGATTGTGCTCACATCTTAATTTGGGGCATAAGGAAGGCAGGAACTAGGCTGTGCCAACACCTCCCAAAGAAATATGTCAGTAAGGGAAAGCTTTTTTGTGGAATTGGACTTCCTTGAATCTGTTCCCCATTGTACTGCACACTCTCCCTTCATTCGCTCAGCCCAGCAGTGGATTACCATGGCTATAGTGATGCCTCCTCACCTTTCCCCCACATCTTCCCAACAACAATTCACAGCCCTTTCTGCCCCTAAGCCCCTGTACTGGCAGATCTTAGCCTTCAAAATGCTCATTCCATGACATCATAGCAGTCCGGCCAATGGTTGGAGAGGTGGCTGCACATTTTCAGTAAAGGGAAGTTAGAGTTCATGCAGCAGGCCAGCTAGGGAGGTTTCAAACAATGCTGGTGGAATTTAAGGTGGAGGATTTGGGGAAACTGCAATTAAAACAGGTTCTGAATTTCCGTACCTTGTTTAATATGATTACTGAGCCATATCCCTGTGGTAAGTAACCAGTCTGCCAAATTCCCCTTTGTATATACTTGGTTGTTACACAACCTAGGCTCTACAAGCCAACTATTGCCCCAAGAATCTACAAACAATGCCCATCTTATGAATAGCAACTCTCAAGACAGGATTGCTTTGTTTTGTTTTCTTTCTGGGCATGCCATGCGTTGTTTGGACACCTATTGTTGTGCCTTGAAAAGCTTTCTAAATTCAAAGGAGGGGAAATCTCACTGACAAACTTGTTTCTATGGCAGAGGAGCCTCCTGCGGAAGAAACCATTGAGAGCCAGCAAAACGGTGAAGGGACATCCACTCCAGAAGACAAGGAGAGTGGCCAGGAAGGAGTCGAAAGCATGGCGGAGGAAGGAACGAGTGACAGCAACACCGGCTCCGAAAGCAACAGCGCCATGGTCGAAGAACCGCCAGCTGACCCGGTGGTTCCGGAAGACAGTGAAAAGAAAGAATAAATTTTTAGCTACTTTTCATGCATCTCCCTTTTTAAAAAACAAAAGATTAACAGCATGAGTAAGAAAAGAGGTGGTATGTAGGTTCCTCTTGGTATCGTTTCATGTATATTGGTCACCACCAAATGGTTACTGGGCATTTTAACTTTTTGTGACATCAGATATCCAGGGGGTCACGAATGGATTTAGAGCGATCATTTGGCACAGAAGCAGATCACAGCTCGCACACAGCTGCATCATAATCCACAACAGCAGCATCACTCTTCTCTCTCAAGGAAGCAATTTTACTCTATGATTTGCTTTTTAAAATTTTCCTTATGCCCTCTTTCCAGGGAAAAGTTATAGAGTGTTTTAGAGAAGCATCCACATATCTGAATAATCCCTTTGTTCTCAGTTGGAGACTTGGCAACTTCAAATCAGCTTATTAAGTTATAAGTTCTGCCAAATTCACTCTCCCTCTTTCACATTATTTAAAATTGTGTGTGGAACTGATACTCCAGATTTCCATTCCTTTCAGATATAATTAAAAATTGGTTATCAGTGAAAAGAAAACTTCCTTCCTGCAAAATTAAATTGCCATTCGTTTTTGTGAAGAAAGGAAATTTCCTCTCTACCCAAAACACTTTTAAAACAACACCACACACCTCATAGTTTTAAACTAGTTCTTTTTTTTATCTAAAGAACTTGTTAAGGAAATCCTTATACAACTTTGCATGGAAATAGCATGGAAAGATCTGGATAAGAGCTACAATCGCAGGACACCTTCTTTGCTCTTAATGTTCCCCTTTTTCATTGTCTGTAAAAAAAAATCTGACTTTCCAACACTGAGAGAAAAAAACGGAGATAAATGTAATATTTCAGAAGTCTGAAATGTGAGAAAGGCCTTTAACCAGAATGCAGTTTCTCCCCAGGCACATGGTGATTAAGACCATTCCCACTGAAAATGCAGCTGCATTATACAGCTTCATTGAGTCTTGCGGCTCTATGGAGCAATGTGGGATCCTTGAGGGATTCCCATCACCGCCATTTTTATTCTCCTTGATCCCTTTCCTAAGAAGGATTTGATGCAAAGGCGGTAGTGGAACACAATCCAAGGCAATTGTTTGAAGCTTGTCAGAGTATTTCCCCTCCCACGCTGCGCTGTGCTACCACAGCACCATGCAAGCAATTCACGTCAAACAGCTTTTTGGAGTTGCAGCGAGCTCTTAGGATCCCTTACAGCACCACCAAGTTATTTGTTTTCCTTGTTAAACGCTGGCTGTCTGAGAATTCTGCTTCAGGGTTGCCCTCCACAGACGTCTTCTCAGAGGATTAAAAAATAAATTAGTAACTTTAAGGGAAGGCAACGCCAGTCTTTTTGTGAGTGTCTCCTAATCCCTTGTTGGTTTAAGGATTTATGGTGGGTTTTGTTTTGTTTTGTTTTTCAAACAACTCTCTTTGTTCTGTTTTAAATGGTTTTTCACGTAATAAACTAAAACATGTTTTAAGAAAATGGAAAAGTGGTAGCGGTCTGTACTTGTCTCAAACACATTTGTTTAAAGCACTGGTTCCCCATCCCCAAGGAGGGGAAATAGACCTCTGAAGAGAACCATCTTTTTTTAAAAAAAAAAAGCTTCAACTCCTTCCAACAAGCCTGTACAGTCATACCTTGGTTCTTGAACGGAAACTGTTCCAGAAGTCTGTTCGACTTTCGAAAACGTTCGGAAACCAAGACACGGCTTCCGATTGGCTGCAGGCGCTTCCTACACCAATCGGAAGCTGCGTCAGACGTTCGGCTTCCAAACAACATTAGCAAACCGGAACACTCACTTCCGGGTTTGCGGCATTCGGGAGCCAAAACGTTTGAGAACCAAGGTCTGACTGTACAACACATTGAAAGTGCATCCTCCCCAAAGAAGCATGGGAATTATAGTTAACCCCTTCACAGAGCTATAGTTCCCAGGGGTCTTCACAGGGAGGGGTGCTTGAAAGGTATGGTATGTACGCAGCCTGGGAGACCTGGCTTCAAATCTCCATTCTGCCCCATGACCTTTGGCCAGTCATCTCTCAGCCTACCTCACAAGGGCATTGTGAAGATATAATAGGGAGAGGGGAAATCATATATGCCACCCTGAAAAGGAAGATATGAATGTAAAAATAAGTAAGAAACCTAGCTAGCTAGCTCAGCAGGAAGCTGGCTGAGCCAAAGCTACTTTGGGGATTTTGGGAGGGCATTGTCTTCCTCCTTTTTGGCAAATGCTTGACTGTACATTTACCAGCACAGATTATATGTGTCCCACCTTTTTTATTTTCTGCCTCCCTCCTCAGTTTGCCTTCACTGATCTCACCAGTTAACCAAATCTGCAATGCGCTCACCTCGCCCTCTTATAACAGAGTCATCCTTGACGGGCAAGATTGCCTATACAGGAATAATCCAGGAAGTAGTAACTTTGAAGGGAAACGGTACCAAACCAACAACAGAGCGGGAAAACCATGGCAGCGAGCAAGATCAAAAAAGAAATTTAATCTCTCAATTGAAGGGATTTCTGAGGAATATTTCAGTTCCCATGAAAAGGTGGTTTTCATTCCCCCCCCCAAAAAAAAAATCTAAATGAAAGTATATTCAGGACTGCCCTAATGATGCACCCCTGAACCTGTAGAGACGACTGCTGGCCAGTCTTTGCTGTGCTGGGACGATTTAGTTCTTTCTTGGTTGGTTGCAAATACATCAGAGCTTTGGCAGGGAATCTTGAGAAAGAGACTGTAAGGTGGTGGGGTGGGGGGGGCATGGAGCATGAGCCCCAGGGAACCAGCAAGTTCGTGGCCTCTGTACCAATACGGACAACCATCTAGAGAACCTGCAAAACTCGTTAAGGACATACCACTTCTCGCCCTCAGAGATGAGCATATTAAACACTTATTTTATGCCATGCTTTTCCTTGCAAGGAGCTCAAGGCAGCAAACCTGGTCCCCCTCACTTAATCTTCACAACCACCCTGTGAGGTAAGTCAGGCAGAGAAAAAGGAGAACTGGACTACGATCACCCTATAAGCTCCATGGCTAAGCAAGGATTTGAAGCTGGCCCTCTTCCGTCGTCACCTGGTGCTCTAACCCAGCCATTGCCAATCTGGTCTCCTTGACACTTTTTCTCTACAACTCATACCAACACATGCTAGTCAAAGCTGATGAGAGTTGTAGTCCAAGACATCTGGAGGCACTGGGCTGGTGAAGCCTGCTCTAACCATTGCACCACGCTGCCTCTCTGCTGCTGCTGCTGCTACTGCTGCTGCTGTTGGCAGCTGGCCCTGGTGTCTCTCGAGTCACTTCTGATGCTTTAAAATGCTCTTTCATGGTTTTCGTTTGTTTTTTTCTTTTAAGAGCCTCTAAGCCCAGGCTCCACCGCTTTGCACACCTCCTTGCTTAGCAGTTGGGTGGGGAGCAAATGATTTTCCGTAACATTGCCCGCGGTAACTTTCAGAGCTTGTGTGTTCCGATGTGAAATCCCCAGGAGGACTTGGCTCCCGGAGACAGTGAAAATCCACACCATCAAAGTCCCTTGAGCATGCTCTCCACCCGATGCACAGCTTGCCCTGTTGCAACATGCTTTCGTTGTTATCTTGTGTCTTCAGTGCATAAATCGGAACATCATTTGCCATGCATGGACTGAACTTTGTTTAGGACCTTCATTCAGATGAATCTGGAGGAACCTCAAAGTGTCCACTTGGGTGGAAAGGCACTAAGAACAAATGATAAAATCACAAAGAACCGAAGGACTCTTACGACGATTGCAATGTGCATCTCTCTCTCTCTCTCCGTTGGCATTCAGTTAGTTAGCTTTGCCATTGGGGCTGAAACCAGTTATGTGAAATCAGCCGAGATCAAAGTGCAGATTCACGTGGGAAACACTGCAGAGAGTTGCGTGGCTTAATTTGGGGGAAGGTTTGTAGCTTAGCACTAAATCATTTTTGTTTTGCATGCAGAAGGTTCCTGCTTCAATCCCTGGCATCTCCAAGTGGGGCTGGGAAAGTCCCTTGCCTGAAACTCTGGAAAGCTGCTTCCAGTCAGTGTGGACAATATTAAGCTGGGTGGACCGCTGGTCTCTGTATAACGCAGTTTCCTGTGTTCCTATATTGTGGAGGGTGGAGAAGCAGTTGTGTCTCTGCTAGATCTTTGCCTATGTGTTCCTCTCAAACAAGAAGCTGCCAACATTCTCCCTCTTATCAGGGCCATCTTTAGCATATGTGGCACTGGGGTGCAAAAAAACTGCCCAGCGCCCCCAATTTTTTGGGGGGGAGGCTAAAGTTGTTGAGCTTTTTTGGGGGGTACGCAACTCTCTGCTATGCCACTACGGGTGGAGGGAGGATAGCAATCCCTGCAGAGGCTTGGGAGGAAAGCTGTGTGCCTCGCGTGAGCAGTGTGCGTGCGCTGGGCAGGCCTCTCGATGGCCCGCCAATCCCAGGGACGCAGGAGGGTGGAGCCGGCTGGCTGCCTCAGCGCCAACAGCAGAAAAGCCTGCGGCGCTCCGACAGGCTCTGCTCCGCTCGACAGCGGCTGTTTGGCTGGCCTGGCTCTTCAATCCCCGGACTCCAAATCTCAGCTCCAGACTCTAGGCCCGGAGCCCCTGAGAGCCCGGTGCCTGGGTGCCCCGCACCCCTAGCACCTATGGGTAAGCCCGCCCTGATCCCAGTATATTGATAAGTCAGTGCCTGGATGGATACAGCTCTGAGTCTCCAAGGGGAAAACAGCTTAATTTCTAAACTGAGTACAATGGTACCTCTGGTTGCGAACAGGATCCGTTCCGGAGGCCCATTCGCAACATGAAGGGAATGCAGCCCGCAGTGGCGCGTCTGCTCACACGCGGGTTGCGATTCGCCGCTTCTACGCATGCGCATGATGTTATTTTGCATGTCTACGCATGCGCAAGTGGCGAAACCCAGAAGTAACCCTTTCTGGCACTTCCGGGTCACCGCGGGACACAACCTGAAAAAACGCAACATGAAGCAAATGTAACATGAGGTATGACTGTATTGCAGATTCGTAAACCTGCCCGGAGGTTATAGCGTGTAGGGGGTTTTTAATCCTAGATTCAGTTGTATATCATAGAGGAGGGTAGTTGCCCTTTCAATGCAAGGCATTTTGCACATGCTCATATAAACTTTAAGGGAGGGGGAAGCAACCTTCAGCTATTCACGAACCAAGCCACAGTCTTGATGCCACAGTCTCAGGCCCTTTGCCTTAAATTCAGCCTGCCGGATACAATTCTCTCACAAGGTATTTTTGTGCTTTGTTTCTCTGGCCAGAGAAATTGATTTTCGAAGCTTCCAGTGAGCAAGACTCATGTTTCCAGCAAAAGACAGCCAAACTTTATTGTGCAGAGACAGATTATTAGGGGAAAGGGTGCAATTTGATTGGCGATCTTATTACTGAAAAATTGTACCATACTTCTCTCCCACCCCCAGCGTCATTGCCCAGTTTTCTTCTGTGCTTTCAATTTGACGCTCTTATACTGAAACGAATAACTTGCGTCCATGTTACAATCCTATGCTGAAAACAACAGCTTGTCTTCTACAAAGACAGGACGCTGCTTTATACTGAATCAGGCCATTGGTCCATGAAGCTCAATATGTGTCTGCACTGATTGGCAGAAGCTCTCCAGGGTTTCAGCCCTGCAGAGGTCCCAGGCCTACCTGGAGACTCTGGGGATTGAACTGGCAACACTAGGTCAGTGCATCTGGCTGTTAACCAGAAGGTTGGTGGTTCGAGCCCCCTGCCACACCGAGATGGCTGGGGGGTTGGACTAGATGGCCCCAGAGACCCCTTCAAACTCTACGGTTCTATGGTTCTATGATTCTGATTCTAATTGCAAAGCGGATGCTCTGCAACTGAGCAGAAATCAAGGATTTGCATGCCTCTGCAGTGTAACCACCTTGATTGTGGCAAGGTTTTAATTCCCCCTCCCATTCAAAGCCATTTTGGGTTTTCAACAGGTGCCCAAATTCTCATGGCAGGTTTTAATTAACAGTAATTAGCGGCAAAGACAGAATGTCTTGCTGGAAAAGGGTGTGTTGTGCAAAAGGGGAGAAGTAACACGTCTTGTTAATTTTTTCCCACAATAGAAGTGGTGAAACGGAGTAGCCTGAACCTCGGAGGATCTGCTTGGACGAAACCACCAAGTGAACAGCTAAGCCGCTAAGTCGCCGCACTCTCAGTAACACGAGATCAACTTGTCAGATGAGTCATGGCTGTGTTCGTGCCGATGACGGGCTGGCGCTGTTGTAACGGTGGTTAAAGATCATCGTACGCAGACGCAAGCTGGCTCTCCGGGGCTGGCCTGCCACTTAAGTGCCTGTTCCACATAAGTAGCCTGGTATTTTGCAGGGCACGCCTTAGATCAGGTAGGCTTAAAGGCGTGTGGGCAATGCCTGCTAAGATCTCCGGAGCTCAGGAACACAATACTAAGGCAATCCAAAACCATTTTGTTGCCACAGGAAAAAGAGGATCCTGATGCCTGCAGCAGCAGCAGCAGCAGCACCCAGGGATACGGGAGAAATAGATTAATTGCACATGCAAAGGCGTGATACATAGCTGTCAACTTTTCCCTTTTCTTGCGAGGAATCCTATTCGGAATAAGGGAATTTCCCTTTAAAAAAGGGGAAAGTTGACAGCTATGGCGTAATACAGTTCTCTCACATTTGTACTTTCTGAAACAATTTGCAAACCTAAAGCACAACTGTCCTCCGAGACCCACGCTTCTCTGAAAGCCGCAACGCAATTCTCTGGCCAAGTAATGGGTCCAAAAATGCAATACAGGAAAGCGTGCACAAAAATGCAAATATTAGTGAAAATAAGCAGAACGGAATGCATTCTATCTGGGGCCTTTGCTTTGCAAGTAACGAGTAAATTAGGCAAAATGGCGCACACACCAAATGTGTATATTACGAGGAATTTGCTCTAGTGCTGGTGAATTTTCGTGAGGGCTTAAAGAAGAATTGCATACTGAAGCGGAATTGTGGAGAACTGAATTTAAGGTTGGAAAAAAGGTGTTTATTTATGTTCATTTAATAAAATCAATACACCACAGAATAGCTGGGAAAACCCAGCCAGATGGGCGGGGAGTAAATAATAAATTATTATAATTATTACTTGATTAGGGGGGAAACACACCCTCAAAGCGGTTCACAAAAAGGTAAAGCGATAAAAGCAGGAAAAATATACAGCCCTACTTTAAAACATACAACAGTTAAAATACTGAAACAGATTAAAATTACGTCAGCTTTCTAAGCATCTAAGTAGGCTTGTCAAAACAAGATATATAGATATATTTGCAGGCACCAAAAGGAGTCCAGGGGAATGAGAAACTGAGAGAAATGGAAACTGACAGAATTGCCCATTCGTACCCACACTCTAATTCCATCTACCAAACCTCATGGGACTAGTAGCTGACTCTTCCTTATCACCAGAAGGAGAGCAACGTCTACCAAATCTGAAGGCGGCAGACTAGCTTAGGGGGCTCAGACGAGAAGGCAGGGAGCCGTTCCATCCCTAGCACCTGCCAACTAATACAACAGCCTCACGGCAGGGCCGGCCCTGACAGAAGAACCCTGCAAGGCCAGGCCAGAGTTTCCCAAACTTGGTTCTCCAGCTGTTTTTGGACTACAACTCCCATCATCCCTCGCTAGCAGGACCAGTGGTCAGGGATGATGGGAACTGTAGTCCAAAAACAGCTGGAGACCCAAGTTTGGGAAACAGTGGTTTTAATTAATTGTTTACGAATTAATTGTTGATTATAACAATTAACTCATTACCAAAGCAATGCAAACACGCCTTTTGGGGTAGACGATGGTGAGGGGGTTTAGTTAGGGGGCATGGGAGTACAAGGGCAGGAGAAATCAAAACATACGAATACACGGACTCTCAAAACGATTCTCCACTTAAGCCCACAGTGGCATCAGAGCGCACGCCTGCTACTTCATATAACTTCATATAATTAGATCCAAGGAAGCTGAGAAGAGCTTGCTGTTTCACAGCAAACCCACAGGAGGGCACTGGAAACAAAGAGATAGAGCTGCCTTGTCAGTCTCATAACTGTATACACACCATAGCTGTCAACCATTCCTTATATGGCGGGAAACTCCCTTATCCCAGAGCCATGTTCCGCTGCTGTCCCGGATTGATAATGTCCCTTAAATTTCCTGGGTTTCATGCTCGCCCAGCTCGGGAGGGAAGCAACGGCTCAGGGTTCTCCGCGTCTCCGTCTCTCCCTTTTCCCCCTCAGGGGCGCGTCGTGAGGAGACGGGTGGCGGCGGGCAGGCAGGCAGCCCCTCTCTTGCGATACTTCTGCCGCACTGCCAGGGGAAGCCAGAGGCAGCTGAGGAGGCGGCCTGAGGGAGGAGGAAGAGGAGGGGATGGGGAGGGACGCTGAAGGGTGGTACTTCAGCGGCTGCGGCAGCGCCGCAACCACCTCATGCCGGGCTCGCAAATGAGAGTCTCTTTCCCTCCCTCCCTCCCTCTCGGGCAGGGAAGGGCCGATGGAACTCCTCGCACCAGGACAACAGCAGCCCCGATATGCATAAACTAAGCAAAATCCCTTATTTTGGCTGCTGATTCCTTATTTTCAAGGCTGCTGGTCCCTTATTTTCAAATCTGTAAGTTGACAGCTATGATACACGCCATCTTCTGGTGGTGATCAGTGAGCCATTCTTCTAACAGTATGTCAAAATGCAAAAGCATTTCGAGCAAACCCTGGCTTTGTTACTTGTTCCAGCAAGCCCTACTCTAAAACACCCCCAGGAATGTTGATAAAAGTTTCTCAACACATTTAGAAAATCCTTTTCACAAAACCACAGGAAGGGGTTGTCCCTAATGCACCCCTGGCATACCAAGATGCTCTCGGTATTATTTAAGTGCCAGCCATGTATGACACAGAATTCGTATTTGTTGACAAACTTAGGGAATATCACCGGAGGTCAGAAACAAGAGGCAGTTCCCAGCCACCCCTCGTTGTTTTCCAAAACTACAACATTTTTGCCTACTTAAAAAATGTGTGCATCATCTGCGTTTTGCTACAGAGGCAGAAGAGAATAAAGATAAAAAAGGACACCCTTATTGCCTTGCTGTTTCAGATGCAGGTCCATTTAGGCTGCAATCCCATTCCTGTTTACTTTTCAGTGAGACCCGCTGAGCTCAGTGTAGTTTACGTCTGAGTAGGGAAACATAGGGTTGCAATGCAAACCCACTGTTCCATTTCCAGGGTGGTGGTCAGCCAGCCAAAAGTAGGGTTTCATCCACATTTGTCTCGCCGCTTTCCCCCAGGAAGACCCGCAGTTTACCACTGAATTTGAACCAAATGGCTACCGGGTTTTCTGTAGATTGCTGTTTGTTCCAAATCAGCAGTAAAGAGTGGGACTGTTTGTTTAGCCCAATCACTCATCAGTGTGCAGAATTAGTGAAACGGCCCAAAATGAAGGTATGATAGTGGCCAAGTGGGCAGAGATGGCAAGGATCCTGCACCTTTAATAAGCATGTGAAAAAAACGATTAAAAAAAAAACTTAATGAGAAATTTATAAAATAAACAAACCTTATCACATTCTTAGTATTTGCCCCTCTGCCATTTTCACAAGACCAACTATGTCTATGGGTGGATCTACACATGGGGGGGGGGGTGCTATAAATAAGTCAGAAATTAAATCATTATAACAAAAGAGAAAAAACACTACATAAGAATCACATAGGAAATTCTTTTGTTCTTGGGCACCATCTGGTGTTGCAGGTTTATAACGCAATCAAAGCGTTGTTTTTTGACTAATGTGCCTGAGTCCTATGTATTCAAGTTAAGATAAATTTATTGTCATTGTCCGTATATACACAGTATACACAACAACGAAAATCAAACACCCACCCAAAGACCGGGTTCACATACACATTTGCACGTATCTCCAACACTCTCATCCTATTCAGACATAATCTATAAAAACATATCATACTCCAGAATGTAACATAACCTATTAAAAGCATAACATAACCTAAAAACCTGTCTCATTCCTTCCTACTCCCTGCTTGCTATTTCTTGCAACTGGCCCTGAGATCATTATTTAGTGCAATCAGAGCTCTTGGATAGAAACTATTCAGAAGGCGTGTGGTTCGTGTTTTCATTGTCCTATATCTTCTGCCCGAAGGCAACAGTTCAAAGAAGTTGTGAGCAGGATGGGTGGGATCTCTCAGGATATTGTGTGACTTCTTCAAAGTGCGAGACGTGAAGATCTCATCCAGGGTTGGTAGTTGGAGCCCAATAACATTCTGGGCAATTTTAATTATTCTCTGTAAAGCTTTTTTATCCGTTTCAGAGCTGCTCCCATACCACGATAATATACTATAGGTTAAGACACTCTCGATGGTACTGTGATAATAGGACAGAAGTAGGTGCTGAGATAGATTCAGTCCCCTGAGCATTCTCAGGAAATACAACCTCCCCTGCACCTTCCTCACAACCATATTAATATTTGCAGTCCATGAGAGGTCCTCAGAGATGTAAATGCCCAGGTATTTAAAACTACCAACCCTCTCCACCTCCTCGCCATTTATGTGCAATGGTAAAAATACACTTTTCTTTCTCCTAAAGTCAATTATGAGTTCTTTGGTTTTTTTGGTGTTAAGCATAAGATTGTTTTCTTTACACCATTGAATTAACCCCTGTACTTCTTTCCTATAAGCAGTCTCATCGTTCTCACTAATGAGCCCCACCACTGTTGTATCATCCGCAAATTTGATGATTGTGTTGGACTTATACAGTGGGGTGCAATCAAATGTGTACAGGGAATAGAGAAAGGGACTTAGCACACATCCCTGAGGGGCTCCTGTGCTTAATACTAGAGTAGAAGAATAGTAAGGGCCCATTCTCACTGTCTGCGGCCTATCAGTCAGGAAATTCCTTACCCACAGACAGATCTTCTGATGTATACCCAAATTGGTCATTTTAAGAAATAACCTGTCTGGCAGAATTGTATTGAAGGCAGAACTGTAGTCCACAAACAACAGCCTTGCGTAGGTTCCCTGTCGTTCTAGATGACTCAGTACAGTATGGACAGCGATGGAAATAGCATCATCAGTAGATCTATTTCTTCTGTATGCAAACTGGAACGGGTCTAGAGTGGATGGAAGACCAGCCTTAATATGATCTAGCACCAATCTCTCAAAACATTTCATAACGACAGATGTTAGGGCTATTGGTCTATAGTCATTGAGAGATACCACCACTGACTGCTTGGGGACTGGCACTATAATCGATGTCTTCAGGCAGGTAGGGACAGAACCCTGCAACAGGGATAGGTTAAAAATGTCCGTAAACACACCAGCTAATTCTGCAGCGCAGTCCCTAATAGCCCGTCCCATGATTCCATCCGGTCCAGCTGCCTTCCTAATGTTAATGCTCCGAAAGGCACGTTGTACGTCACAGGTCTGTAATAAAAATGGTTGTCTATCAGTAGTAGTTTCTGATGATGTGCTGGTAGCCAAGTTTATATTAAATTCTCTTTAAAAAGTACCTACTGGCTACTCAGTGCCCTTTCTTTCTTTCTTTCTTTCTTTCTTTCTTTCTACAATTTTGGATTAGGTAAAGGTAAAG
This sequence comes from Podarcis pityusensis, assembly GCF_964106645.2. Classification (NCBI taxonomy): domain Eukaryota; kingdom Metazoa; phylum Chordata; class Lepidosauria; order Squamata; family Lacertidae; genus Podarcis; species Podarcis pityusensis. The sequence goes on from NC_138038.1 coordinate 25,062,735, forward strand.
GGACCCCTGACCATTAGGTCCAGTCGTGGCTGACTCTGGGGTTGTGGCGCTCATCTCGCTTTATTGGCCGAGGGAGCTGGCGTACAGCTTCCGGGTCATGTGGCCAGCATGACTAAGCCGCTTCTGGCCAACCAGAGCAGCACACGGAAATGCCGTTTACCTTCCCGCCGGAGCGGTACCTATTTATCTACTTGCACTTTGACGTGCTTTCAGACTGCTAGGTGGGCAGGAGCTGGGTCCGAACAACGGGAGTTCACCCCGTTGCAGGGATTTGAACCGCTGACCTTCTGATCAGCAAGCCCTAGGCTCTGTGGTTTAACCCACAGCACCACCCGCATCCCTAATTTCAGACTACAGTAATCTAAAATATAAGAATGTGAGTTTTCAACTACAGCAAGCGAAATGAATAAAACACATTACATTATAATGGTTTGACTTAATTTGAGGCGTTGAGTTTAGATGGCATGGATTTAAAAAACGAAAATTTATATCAATGTCAGAAAAATATACATTTTCCTTTCCATCTTGCATCACAAAAATGTATTGCAACATTACGAGGGAAGAGGCGGTGTGTTTGCCTAGGGTGCAAAAGACCCTTACAATGGCGCTGACACCAGCCCTGCCTTCTTTTGCCTCTGGCCACCCCACAGCCTACCCACCTCAATAAGAAGTATGTTTTTAACAAGCATACCTGTCTTCCGCATTGGTACGCTCAGTGCAGGAAGAAGGTGGCCTCCCGGTTAACAAACATGCGAGTGTTGTGGTTGATTCAGAGATGCAGTGTGAACAAGCAGCCCCAAAGCCTGCAAAACCACCTTGAAAACAAACAATCCAGGATCTCGCAACCATCACCAACCCAGGCTTGGGATCGGACACAGCTTGATTTAATTTTCGCCCTTGTCCTCATCCCATTTATATCGCACCTTTTCCTCCAAGGAGCTTGAGATGGTGTACGTTGTTCTCCTCCTGCTCCCCATTTTGTCCTTGCCACAACAGCCCTGTGAGGTAGGCGGAGAGCCTGCGACCAGCCCAAGGTTACTCAGGGAGCTTTGTGGCAGAGTGGGGGTTTTAACCCTGGTCTCTTGGGGCCACAGTCCGACACTCTAGCCATTACGCCACATGTGCCCATTAATATGCTTTCACCACCCTTCTCTTCTAGAGAGAGCCAAGTCTCACGACGCAGTCTAGCCATAGAGAATTCACACGGAGCTAAATTTGAGGAGGGGGAGGCAGCAGTGGGGTTTTCTCCCAGGCAACATGTTGTTTGTTGCTTTGGTGCAGAAGTTTAACTTGGGTGTTTACTTCTTTTAAGCGTGGGGCTGACACTGCTCTAATTAATGGGGAAATTGAAGAGGGCAATATTATAAGTGCCCACAGAGCCTATAGTCTCCCTCCTCACTTTAGATCTTTCTTGCTGTTTGTCTCTGTCTTTTTGCTTCCATCTTCCCCTCTGCTTTCGTTCTCACAGCCCCTCCTTTGACCTTTCTAGCAGCCCTTTTGAAGTGGCTTCTTGTTTTGCAAGGCTGTGAGGTTTGGGCTACTGAGAGGAACGCACACACGTTTGGCTCCATGCGGTTGCCAAGGGGTCCTCACTTTGCAGTAAGAACGGAGGGCAGAGAGAATTGTCATCTCATGTACCTGGATGCAAAGCTGTCCCTGGGCAGGTGGGGCAGGGGGAAGTAGCCAGTAGCAATCACACTTGCGGGGGGGGGGCTCATAGGGATGCTGTAGAAACTCGGTTCAGTTGACTTTTAAAAGTAAACCTACCCAATACACACTTTTCAAAACAACCTGAGGACCAGAACACAGCCATCCAGCCACTTTCACAATTGTAAGTTGCTTCGAGCAAGTGACAACGTGGCAAGAAATGCAATTCAGCAACAATAAGAATCCTTTGAAATTTGCAAGTTTTCCAGCGAGGTGATGTGCACTAAAAGACATGGATGAGGGGAAAGTGTGCATTAAGAGGCATTTATTGGTGAAAATAGCACACTCAAATGTCTCCCATTTGGGGAAACCGCCCTGTGGAGGTGTGCATATTAGGCAGAATTGCAAACATACATGTGAATTGTAAGAAATTCACTCTGAAATGCTGATGAATTCTCATGACAGCCATAAATGTGGAGAACTGAACTTAAGGGTGGAGAAATGAAAAACAAGGGGCAATCATAGAATTGTAGTGCTGGAAGGGACCACAAGGTTCATCTAGTTAACCAACTGCAATGCAGTAATCTTTTACCCAATGTGGGGCTCAAACCCACAACCCTGAGATTATGATTCCTTGTAGCTCAGAGATAACCAGTGTTGTGGACTAGGGCTCCCAGCATCGCAAGGCAGTTTGGCCAGTGGTCAAGGATATTGGGAGTAGTAGTCTAAAACATCTGGAAGGCACATCACTGCTCTAGTGGATCCCTGCTCTAGTGGATTGAGCTGGCCCTGATCCCTGCATTGTATTCCAGAAAACATAGGGCTGGATTTGGATCAAGGAAATCCAGGTTTAAGTCTCACCATAATAATACTACAGAAAAATGCATGTGTGTCTCATAGAATCATAGAATCATAGAGTTGGAAGAGACCACAAGGGCCATCGAGTCCAACCCCCTGCCAAGCAGGAAACACCATCAGAGCATTCCTGACATATGGTTGTCAAGCCTCTGCTTAAAGACCTCCAAAGAAGGAGACTCCACCGCACTCCTTGGCAGCAAATTCCACTGTTGAACAGCTCTTACTGTCAGGAAGTTCTTCCTAATGTTTAGGTGGAATCTTCTTTCTTGTAGTTTGGATCCATTGCTCCATGTCAGCTTCTCTGGAGCAGCAGAAAACAACCTTTCTCCCTCCTCTATGTGACATCCTTTTATATATTTGAACATGGCTATCATATCACCCCTTAACCTCCTCTTCTCCAGGCTAAACATGCCCAGCTCCCTTAGCCATTCCTCATAAGGCATCGTTTCCAGGCCTTTGACCATTTTGGTTGCCCTCCTCTGGACACGTTCCAGTTTGTCAGTGTCCTTCTTGAACTGTGGTGCCCAGAACTGGACACAGTACTCCAGGTGAGGTCTGACCAGAGCAGAATACAGTGGCACTATTACTTCCCTTGATCTAGATGCTATACTCCTATTGATGCAGCCCAGAATTGCATTGGCTTTTTTAGCTGCCGCATCACACTGTTGGCTCATGTCAAGTTTGTGGTCAACCAAGACTCCTAGATCCTTTTCACATGTACTGCTCTCAAGCCAGGTGTCCCCCATCTTGTATTTGTGCCTCTCATTTTTTTTGCCCAAGTGCAATACTTTACATTTCTCCCTGTTAAAATTCATCTTGTTTGTTTTGGCCCAGTTCTCTAATCTGTCAAGGTCGTTTTGAAGTGTGATCCTGTCCTCTGGGGTGTTAGCCACCCCTCCCAGTTTGGTGTCATCTGCAAATTTGATCAGGATGCCCTTGAGTCCATCATCCAAGTCGTTGATAAAGATGTTGAATAAGACCGGGCCCAAGACAGAACCCTGTGGCACCCAACTAGTCACTCTGCTCCAGGATAAAGAGGAACCATTGATGAGCACCCTTTGGGTTTGGTCAGTCAGCCAGTTACAAATCCACTGAGTGGTAGCATAGTCAAGACCGCATTTTACCAGCTTCTTTACAAGAATATCATGGGGCACCTTGTCAAATGCCTTGCTGAAATCAAGGTAGGCTACATCCACTGCGTTCCCTTCATCTACCAGGCTTGTAATTCTGTCAAAAAACGAGATCAGGTTAGTCTGACATGACTTATTTTTCAGAAATCCATGCTGACTATTGGTGATCACAGCATTCCTTTCTAGGTGCTCACAGACTGTTTGCTTAATGATCTGCTCCAGAATCTTCCCTGGTATTGATGTCAGACTGACTGGGTGGTAATTATTTGGGTCCTCTCTTTTCCCCTTTTTGAAAATAGGGACAACATTTGCCCTCCTCCAGTCTGCCGGGACTTCGCCTGTTCTCCAGGAATTCTCAAAGATGGCTGCCAGTGGTTCTGAGATCACATCTGCCAGTTCTTTTAATACTCTTGGATGCAGTTCATCTGGCCCTGGAGACTTGAATACATCTAAACTAGCCAAGTATTCTTGTACTATCTCCTTAGATATTCTGGGCTGTGTTTCCTCTGCTGAATCATTTGCTCCAAATTCTTCAGGTCGGGCATTGTTTTCTTTATCGGAGAAGACTGAGGCAAAGAAGGCATTGAGGAGTTCAGACCTTTCTGTGTCCCCTGCTTGCATTTCACCATCTTCTCCTCTGAGTGACCCCACTGTTTCTTTGTTCTTCCTTTTGCTACGAACATACCCATAAAAGCCTTTTTTGTTGCTTTTAACCTCTCTAGCAAGCCTGAGTTCATTCTGTGCTTTAGCTTTTCTGACTTTGTGTCTACACGTGCTGGCTATTTGTTTGAATTCCTCTTTGGTGGTTTCCCCCCTTTTCCATTTTTTGTACACATCCTTTTTTAATCTTAACTCAGTTAAAAGTTCTTTAGATAGTCACCCTGGCTTCTTTAGGCACCTTCCATGTTTCCGTCTCATTGGTATTGCCTGACGTTGTGCTTTTACTATCTCCCTCTTAACAAACTCCCAGCCATCATGAACTCCCTTTCCTTTTAGTATTACTGTCCATGGGATCTCACCCAGCACTTCCCTAAGTTTTATGAAGTCGGCTTTCTTAAAGTCAAGAAATTGAGTCCTAGTATGCTTGGCTGCTCCTTTCCGCTGTATAGTAAACTTCAGAAGAGCATGATCACTCGCGCCTAATGATCCTTCCACTTCTACCCCACTAACCAGGTCATCAACATTGGTTAGGACCAGATCTAAAATGGCTGTTCCTCTTGTTGCTTCTCCCACTTTCTGGACAATGAAGTTGTCTGCAAGGCCAGTGAGGAATCTGTTTGACCTTATGCTCTTGGCTGAGTTTGACATCCAACAAATATCCAGGTAATTGAAGTCTCCCATTACTACTATCTCCCTTCCTTTTGCATGCTTGGCCATCTGTTCCAGGAAGGCATCATCTATGTCCTCCATTTGGCTTGGGGATCTATAGTAAACTCCCACAATGAGGTCACTGTTATTCTTCTCTCCCTTAATTTTGACCCAAATGCTCTCACTTTGGCTTTGAGGTTCTAAATCTTGGATCTCTTCACAGGTATACACATCCCTGACATATAACGCCACTCCTCCTCCTTTCTTGTCTGGTCTGTTTCTCTGAAATAGATTGTATCCCCCCATTATTACATTCCAATCGTGGGACTTATCCCACCAGGTTTCAGTGATGCCTATTATGTCATATTTAGTTTGCTGTACCAAGAGCTCAAGCTCATCTTGTTTATTTCCCATGCTTTGCGCATTAGTGTACAGACATTGAAGTCCATTAATCATTCCCCCGTGTCTCTTATTTAAGGATTTTTTCCTCCCACCACTAGGTCTGCGTGCTGTTTGCTCCATTTGGTCTATGACATTTGGATGATCATCTTCATCAATTGATAGACTCCTACTTTCAGGAGCACTGTCTCCCTCCCCCACATTAGTCAGTTTAAAGCCCTCCTGATGAGGTTTCTGAGATTTTTGGCAAAAACATTTCTCCCAACTGTTGTGAGGTGCAGCCCATCGCTTGCCAGAAGTCCATCTTCAAGAAACTGCAGTCCGTGATCTAAGAATCCAAACCGTTCCTGTTTACACCATTTGCGAAGCCAGCTGTTCACTTCCACTATTTTTCCCTCTCTCCCTGGGCCACGTCGTTCAACTGGGAGGACAGATGAGATGACAATTTGTGCATTTAATTGCTTCAATTTCCTGCCCAGAGCCTCATAGTCTCTTTTGATCTTCTGGAGGCTATTGCTTGCAGTGTCATTGGTTCCCACATGAACCAAGAGGAAGGGGTATTTGTCAGTGGGTTTTATGATTCCTTGCAGTCGTTCAGTTACATCTTGGATCTTAGCCCCGGGGAGACAGTACACTTCCCGAGACATCTTGTCAGGCCCACAGATCACTGCTTCTGTTCCCCTCAGTAGGGAATCCCCTATCACCACTACACGCCTCCTCTTAGGTTTGGTCGGGGTTCTTCCGTGAGCTGTCCATTCCAAGGTCGCCTGCACATTCCCTGAGGACTGACTTTGCTGCTCGTCTTCATATACCTGATCGACTGTAATGAGGGAGAGATCCTCAAATGGAGTCTGCTCTTCGTCTTCCATGCTAGGGGAGAGGACCTCAAAGCGATTGTGTATTTCTAAACAATCAGAGCGAACCCTGGGCCTCCTACTTCTTTGAGTCACGTTTCTCCATATATCTGGCTCCTGTGTTGGTGAACTAGCCTCCTTCTCAGGGGAGTCCCCTGTCTCCTCCTTGGTGGAGACAGTGTGCTCTGTTGCTTCCAAGAAGAGCTCCAGCTCTCTAATTCTTTGGAGCGTAGCTACACGTTCCTCCAGTTGCTGGACTTTGTCTTTTAAGAGGGCAATCAACATGCAATTGCTGCAGGTAAAGCTGCCTGCAACCTTTGGCAAGATGGCAAACATTGCGCAGGAACCGCAGGCGACTGCAGCTGTTCCCTCCCCCTCCATCTTGAGAACGTGTCGTTGGGGGTGGCTACAGCGGTCCTCCATCATAAAAAGCGTGAAGACAGGACAAATAACTCCCCCCACAAAAAAAACCTAGGTCTCCCCCAACAAACATTTGAGGGCAAAAGATCTCATGAGGTTTGGGTGAGATCTTGCAAGCTCTTTCAGGGAATTGGCGCCAAAGCCAGCACTGCAGTGCTGGTACAGCAGCCCCTACAAGTGTCCCTATTTTCCAGGGGTGCCCGTGATATAGAGAAGCTGTCCCGGTTTCTGATTTCATCCCAGAATGTCCTGCTGTTCCTTAGGATGTCCCTATTTTCATTGGATAAATGCAATGCTGGTACAGCAGTCCCTCTAAGTGTCCCTATTTTCCAGGGATGTCCATGATCTGGTACGGTGTCCCTATTTTCATTAGAGGACACAGGCCTGGCCAGGACAGCCTTCCTGTTATACATTCTGGGCATGATGAGGCATCTGACCCTTACCTGAGTCTACTCCAGCTGAGGAATCACACACCTACTTCCCAAGCTAGTGAGCCCCACCTGGGCTGTGGGCCTGTGTCCTGGCCAAGCCGTAGCTCATAGCTCTCCTGCCAGATTATTTGCTCTGGAGCCACAGTGTGGAAATAAAGGATGAGATTGTTCACCATATACCAAGCACTCTACTATCCTAATTAGGCCCCCAGTGGCCCTTCTCAATGTGCCTAATTTGCCCACCTTGCTTTGGCAGGTCTGCTATAATCCTGAAGTCTCTTATGTCCAAGCCCTTTGTGACACAGATGAACACAAAAGGCTTGGACATAGAGACTTCAGGATGATAGCAGACCTGTCAAAGAAAGGTTTGGTCAGAGGAATGGAAATTAAACCTTGTAAAGTTGACCTGAATAGTGAAATATGTGAAAGTTGTTTCTTGGGGAAGGGAACAAGACCTTCTACCCGGCAAGCAAAGCCAGGAAAGTCCAACAGAGCTTTGGCAACTTATTCATACTGATATATGTGGTCCAATTCAACCGATGTCTCATGGGAAAAACAACAAAATGGGAAAATAACTTTTCTGCTTATATATGTTGATAATATAATTTTGGTTACTGAGAACAAACAAATGCAGATTTAGATGTTGTTCATGTTTTCCTCTAGGCTCTGTGATTCAGGATTTGACACCCTGTTTTAAGCAAAACCTCGGTTACCCATGTGGGCTGAATTAGACCTGTTACTTTCAGAAGACTCAAGACTTTCAACCTCTTGCATGCAGACTGGTGTGGGCAGGGCTTCAGAAGTCATTTTGACTATGAGTGGCAGGAGTAGAATTCAGAGTGAGTTATTCATATCTGAGGGGCTTTCAAATCTATATGGAGGCAGGAGCACACTTACAATTGTGTGTTTTTCATTATCAATATTCTTTTCTAGAACGCAATAGAAATGTGAGTCAGGTACTCCATTTCTCAGCAAGCTGCCCAGCAGGGACTCTTCCCCCACTTTCTCAGCAATCCTGCCCTTTGGTGTAGGAGGACTGGAGGTTCAAGGGCCTGGATGAAAGAAAGCTTTGGTTCGAGGAAGTCTGTTGCTTGTTTGGACTCCCAGTTACAGCTTTAAAACCTTTCCAAAGGAAGTTTTAAACTTGATCCCATCTTGGACCACAAGCTTAACATGAGTCAACAGTGTGATGCAGCAGCAAAAATAAGCTAATGCTCTTCTAGGCTGCATCAACAGAAGTGTAGTGTCCGGATCAAGGGAAGTAATAGTACTACTCTATTCTGCTTTGGTCAGACCACACCTGGAATACTGTGTCCAGTTCTAGGTACCACAATTTAAGAAGGATGTTGACAAGCTGGGATGCGTGCAGAGGAGGGCAACCAAGATGATAAAGGCTCTGGAAACTTACAAGGAGTGGTTGAAGGAGCTGGGTATGTTTAGCCTGGAAAAGAGAATACTGAGAGGAGATATGATGGCCATCTTCAGATATCTTTAGGGCTGTCACATGGAAGTGGGAGCAAGCTTGTTTTCTCCTGCTCTGGAGGGCAGGACTCAAGGCAATGGCTTCAAGTTACAAGAAAGGAGATTCTGACTAAACGTCAGAAAGAAGTTTCTGACAGTAAAAGCTGTTCAGACTCTCCTTCCTTGGAGGTTTCTAAGCAGAGTTTGAATGGCCACCTGTCATGGATGCTTTAGCTGAGATTCCTGTATTGTAGGGAGCTGGACTAGATGACGCTTTCAATGCTACAATTCTATGATTCTGTTGTGATAAGGTGGTATCTGCAGAATGCCCTCTCCTGCAGAGGGCAGGTATGTAAGATCCTTTCAGGTATTCTGCTCCCAAACTGTGCAGCACTTAGCCTGGTAGCTGACTGGCACCCCGTGTAATTCTTTCAGCAGCAGCATAATATGATGGCAACATTCTGCCCTAGCGAGCCACTGAATTTTGCATTGGCTGCAGCTACTACAGGGCACTCTCGTCTGTAAAGCAGGGCAAACAGCCAGCCTACCTTCACTACTTAGGACAGAAGCTGCTGTTTCCTTTGCTGAAGTCTTTGGAGAGAGGTCAGTGGGCATTAGACGATGCACCACACAATCGCCACTTCCCTGCAAAGAAGCTGATCTTAAATGCTCAGCATGTTATGCATGCACACCGTGGTGGAGGATGCAAGGCATTGGTGCATAGCATAGCATAGCTGACAGGCAGAACGGGTGGCTGAACCTTTCCTTTAGATACGTGCATATATATATATATAGCTTGCAATGCAATGTAACAACAAAAGGCAGGTTGTGGTTTGGCTTTGTTTTCCATCTTTAGCAGCAGCCAGGAACAGAAGAACCATTTGCATAGAGTGCACAGAGAATATTTTTTCTATGATTTGGGCAGTGTTGTTTCGACAGCTGCAACAGCACCTTTGTGGGGGCTCCAGGGCTTAGGGGACACCAAAATCTGTGTGGACCAGTTTGATTCCCATGGCTTCCTCCAAAGGGCCAAAGGAATTAAATTTCACTAGCCCATGCCAGGAGGGTGGGGGGTGCCACCGCAAGTGAGGTGATTCACATTATGGAATTCTTGCAGGGGGCGAATGTTCTCCACATAAAAAAACTCAATGTCAGATAGAAGTGTTCAGGCCTAGCCTTCTCCCTGGTTTGTAAGCCTTCTAAGAATAAAAATACGACCCAATGGAGGAGCAGAACATCTTGCACACACCCCTCCCCTACCGTTGGAAGTTTCACAGCATAGACAGAACCAGCCCTACCAGGCAGAGGGCCTTCTCAGTAGTGGCGCCCGCCCTCTGGAATGCCCTTCCATCAGATGTCAAGGAAATTGTCAGGAGTGCGTGCAGGAGCCAGGCCCTGTGACCAGTAGGACTTTGCAGGACTGGGGCCTTCCTAAGTTTGTTCTGAAGAGGCAAAGCGCGGCCACACAGGTGAAGCCGATTGGTAACTCACAGCACCTGGTGGCAAGAGCCAGGAAGGGATATAAGGTCAGCATTTCCCTTCGGCTCTTTGCCACAGCTACATGTTCCTTGCCTTGCTGCGTTTGGCTCCTTGACTCCTTGCTTCTTGATCCTTGATCCTCAATCCTCGGACCCTTGACTTTGTGACTCCTTGCTTCCTGATCCTCGGACCCTTGACTTTGTGACTCCTTGCTTCCTGATCCTCGGACCCTTGACTTTGTGACTCCTTGCTTCCTGATCCTCGGACCCTTGACTTTGTGACTCCTTGCTTCCTGATCCTCGGACCCTTGGCTTCCTGGCTCCTGGCCTCTTGTTTCTGCTCCCACCCCGCCATCTTGCCCCTGGTCCCGACGTCCTCAGCCGGGACTTTGACTCAGACCGTGACTGAAATAAACAACTATCTGACTTTTAGAAGACATCTGAAGGCAACCCTGTATCAGGAAATTTTTAATGTCTAATGTTTTACCATTTCTTATGTAAGCTGCCCGGAGTGGCTGGGGAAACCCAGCCAGATGGCTGGGGTATAAATAATAAAATTATTATTATTAGGCAGAATGAGGTGGCTTCCTCGGTTGGGTGTTGGGGGTAGTGGTGAAGTGTTGTAGGACAGAGCTGTTTGTGCCCCACATGGCCTGCAACTCCTAGGCCAACCTGCTGCCCTCAGGAATGGCGGATAGCACTGTTCCATTACCACTGTTGAACTAATATTCTGTGAAGGCTGCCCTATTGAGGCAAAAGGGGCCTTGCTCCCTCAAGCAGCCTCCACCTCCCTCCCTTCTGATTTTACAACCAGTCCAGGGGGTTTACAACCAGTCCTATCCGCTTCTTCGTTCTCCTTAGTCTCAGCATTGCCTTTGAAGAAACTCAGCAGGCAGCAGGATGGAGGCAGAGTGAGAATTAGTTGGCTCTGCCTTTCTTTGGCTGGAGTCGCCTAGCATTTGGCCTCTCTGCTTTCCGTCCCACCAGCCTCAAGGGGAACCCAGCCACCGTGGGTAACTTTCACCTCCCAGTTGCGCACTCAGCTTTCCACCTGGGGCTAGCAGCCGCTGACATGTGGGGTGGCAGGACATTGAGAACACATTGGGGAAGAGGAAGGGTTGAGACAAGGCCCTGTTTTGAAAATCAGCCTCCCCATGGCTGCTACAAGCAATTAAAAAATTGCAAGATGTTGGAGCAAGCTCAACATCTCATCTACCTTGGTCCCACAGACTATGGCCTTATTGGCTGTGGCACCCTCCCTGTGCAACGCTCTCCCATCAGATGTCAAAGAAATAAACAACTCTGACTAATTTTAGAGGACATCTAAAGGCAAACCTATTTAGGGAAGTTTTTGATGTTTGACGTTTTATTATGTTTTTATATGTGCCGGAAGCTGCCCAGAGTGGCTGAGGAAACAGGAAACCCAGCCAGATAGGCAGGGTATTATTATTTATTTATTTATTGTGTCCATGTGTCTCTGCCTTATGGAAAAGCAGCAGCACTCGCCTTTGCTGGCTGAAGACAGCAGAGAGATGCCTGCACTTCATCCTAACCCTTCCCCACTCAAGCAACCAGCATTGGGGTGTTAAGGGTGCAGCCTTGATCCTATTGAAAGAAATGGAACTTAACGTAAACTGTGTTTGACTAGTCCCACTGGTTTCAATGGGGCCCAAATTCAGCTAGCTTAGTCTGACTCCAACCCACTGCGACTATAAATGAATTGAGACCGGCAGAGATCTCTTATGCACAAGGTTGTACAGTATTGTTCTTGTGGGTTAGACATTTTTACAACTTCCTGTTCGTGCATACTCGGTGCAGAACCTTTAAGATCCATTTCCTGGAAGTGGTTTTTAATTTTTCATTTTTTTAAAAAAAATCTCCAGAAGATAGATAATACACCTGTTTCTTCTGCAAGATATGGCTCTGCGGTTACGGAGTAAAGCAGTTGCTAAACCATTGAATGAATCTTTCGGCATTTAACAGATAAAGAAAAGGGCAAATCAGGCCGCAGCCGTGCAGAGCGATAGCAATCACCCAAAGCAAATTTTCAAGGAGAGCTGGTAAAATCACTCACGGGACACTCTCTGTAACCATGCTTTCCACAGGGAACAAGGTGAAAAGGGTCTTCCTTCATGGCCTTTCCCCTGAGGAGGTTGTGGTTTTTTCCTCCTGCTGCTGCTGCAATGGCTAAATTTAAGTAACTGCTCAAGTCCTCAAAGGTCCTTGAAAGTAATTAACACATACTGTTTTATTCTAAGCAAACTAGCTTGTTGCAAAAGATGGGGGGTTAAAGGGGAGGGGTCTAAAATAAATAAGCAAACAAACTGCTTGCTTAGTGTGGGGCCACACTAAGATACACAATAATTGCCCCATGGTTACCCATTTTTGTGGAGGAACGTGTGATTTTGCCTCATCTTTTAGTGCCTCATCTTTAAGCTGGGGCAACAGCGGCAAAAGTGAGAGTGCTGCTGTTACCTCTGTAGACACGTTTTTGCGTGTGGTGAAGGAGGGCTAGCTGCCTCTGCCGTATTTCGGATTTGCTCATGGTTTTTATGGTCCCCCTGTGTTTGTTGTTTCAGTTTATATTTTAGAAGATAACTCATCCCGATATCCGTGCGATAGAGTGCGAATTTTGCCGTATTTTATTTCATAGTGTTTTTTTAAGATCGTGCAAGCTGCTTAGAGGTTTTCTTTCGAAACATGAAGTGGTATACCAATTGCCCAAATAAACCTGCCGTAAACAGAGGCAGCGATTGCTAAGGAAGAGGCATGCGGACATATAGGGCTAGTCACGAAGGGCACTGTCATTTCTCCCAAAGTTATGGCATACCTCTGTGCCCCACTCCCAAGGCTGATTCTCACATGGCAACCACAAAACAAACTCTCTCTCTCTCTCTCTCTCTCTCTCTCTCTCTCTCTCTCTACCTGAAAACTGCCGCCCCCAGTTCTCCCACACATATAAATACAGTGAGCAAAGTTGTCTGGGGATTTGGAGTGAATACGAGTGAAATATACTCAGAGTCGCAAAGTGATTACATGCTCTTTATTCAGCTCATAGTGGTGAGGAGGAATGAATAAATGTCCCCTCACAGTATCTGCTTTATATACATTATTTACACAATGGGCTGCACATGATTGGCTAATTCTGGAATTCTACTGTAAGCCAATCAGGTTGTGGATTCACTTCTATCTGGAGCAGGATTGGGTGGTTCCTGCCAACCAATCATACTGCTGCATTGTTCTAGGACCAATCAGACTGCTGCATTCTGAATCCTATTGTTCTAGGACCAATCAGACTGCTGCCTTTTGGATCCTATTGTTCTAGGACCAATCAGACTGCTACAGTTTGGATCCTATTCAACTCAGTACATAACACCCCTCCCCTCTAAGTTCCAGTCCTGCCCGGGAGGTCGCATTCATAGTCCTCAAGGTATGCCGGCGGCCTACGTGTGCGTTGTGGCCTGGGGTGTTCCCTGGTCCGGGCTCCGGGTTCTGGCTCGTGTTCCAAGGATGCTGGCTGTGATGCGGCTGTTTGGTCTGGTGCAACCGGCTCGCTCAGTCGTGGTTCTGGTTCCGGTGTCCTTTCGGCCTCACGGGTCCTCTCTGTATTTACTGATTCTGCCTCTCCTGCTGGCCCCTCCTGCTCTATGGGCCTCACTGCCCCGCTGTTCCCTTGGGACTCCTCTGACCTGTCCTCCTCCTGGTTTTCTCCCGGGAATCGTCGCCGTATCTGGTCGCAGTGGCGGCGCCAGCATTGCCCCCCATCCGTTAGCACCTCGTACGACACGGGGCCAGTGACCCTGGTGATTGTGGCGGGTACCCATGCTGGGCCTGCCCCAAAATTCTTTGCGTACACTGGGTCCTGGGCCTCGAAGGTCCGGGGGTTCCTGCCTTCCCCCACCACTACCTCATCCTGAGCTCTATCGGGGTGAAGGCGGTCCAATCTGATTGCAAGGCGCCGACCCATTAGTAGTTCAGCGGGGCTCCGGCCAGTCGTTGAGCTGGGGGTGCTGTGCTGTGCTAGAAGGAATGTGGCAAGGCGGTACTCCCAGTCCCCTTGCGTCATGCGGCGAAGGGTGTCCTTGGTGGTCCGCACCATGCGTTCTGCTTGGCCATTGGTGGCAGGGTGGAACGGCGCCGAACGGATGTGGCGGATGGCGTTCTGCGCTGTGAAGGTTTGGAATTCTCCTGACGTAAATGCAGTCCCGTTGTCTGAGACGAGAGTGTCAGGGAGCCCGTGGGTTGCAAACAGCCTGCGTAGTACCCGGATGGCTGCGGACGTGGAAGTGGACGGTACCAGTGCGACTTCCAGCCATTTGGTGTAGGAGTCCACCACTATGAAGAATGTTTTCCCCTGAAAGGGGCCAGCGAAATCCACATGCAGGCGTGACCATGGTGCTCGGGCGGACTCCCAGGACTGGACTGGGGCCCTTGGGGGATCTGGGCGGGATTCTTGGCAGGCCTGGCAGTGTTTGACCCAGGCCTCTATCTCTCCATCGATCCCCGGCCACCACACATAACTCCTGGCAAGGGCCTTCATTCTTACTACCCCTGGATGTGTCTCGTGTAGGGCTGTGAGGACCCTTTTGCAGAGGGGCTGGGGAACAACGACTCTGCTTCCCCATAACAGGCACCCCTTGTGGGCCGACAGTTCATGTTTGCGGGTTGTGTAGCCGGCGAATTCTGGCCCGGGGCTGCTGCTGGGCCATCCCCTCCACACCCAGTCCAGGACCCGGGAGATGACCCTATCTTTCTTGGAATGGTGTGCAACTTCTTGTGCCTGAATGGGGCGGTCGGGAAGCAGCTCCAGGCTCATAACCTCTTGTGCAGGTGCTGGGTCAGGGCCTGTTTCCGGTAGTGGTAGCCTGCTGAGGGCGTCCGCATGGCCCATCGCCTTCCCAGGTCGGTGAATCAGTGCATACTGGTAGCTGGCAAGGAAAATTGACCACCTGAGGACGCGAGGAGACAGCACTTGGGGGGTCTGCTTTTCGGGGGCAAACAAGCCAAGCAACGGCTTGTGGTCAGTCACCACGGTGAAGGGCCGCCCGTACAAGAAATCATGGAATTTTTTTACTCCCTTTACGATTGCCAGACCCTCCTTGTCGATTTGCGAGTAGTTCCGCTCGGTTGTGTTGAGTGTCTGGGAAAAGTACGCCACCGGTACCTCTCTTCCATCCGGGAGTTGGTGCCCCAGGACAGCTCCAATGCCATAGGGTGAGGCGTCGCATGCTAGCACCACCGGCAGCCTCTCGTCGAAGTGTGCCAAGACCGAGTTTGAGACAAGCAAGTCCTTGACTGCCTGGAATGCGGCCTCCTGGCGCTGGCCCCACACCCAAGGGGCCCGCTTGTCCAGGAGTCTGTGTAGGGGCTCCGCTACCGCCGCCTTGTGGGGAAGGAAGGAATGGTAAAAGTTCAATAGTCCCAAGAAGGCCTGAAGTTCAGTCTTGCTCTTGGGCGCTGGGGCATCACAAATGGCCCGTACCTTGTCCCCAGTCGGGTGGACCCCTTCTGCGTCCACCATAAATCCCAGAAAGTCCACCTGAGGCACTCCTAGTAGACATTTTTCCCGCTTCACCTTGAGACCCGCCGTCTGGAAACGGTGCAGAACGGTGCGGAGGCGGTCCTCAAACTCCTCTGGTGTGGGGCCGGCAATCAACACATCATCGAAGAAGGGGGTGACGCCAGGAATCCCTTTAAGGAGAGAGTCCATTATATTCTGGAATATGCCTGGTGCCACGCTGACACCGAATTGCAGCCGCTTTACCCTGAACGCTCCTCTGTGCGTCACAATCGTCTGTGCCTCTGCTGTGGCCTCATCTACTGGCAGCTGTTGATATGCTTGGGCCAAGTCCAGCTTGCCAAAAATTTTCGACCCAGCCAGGGTGGCAAGGACATGGCTGACCACTGGCACTGGGTATGCGTGGGCCGTGAGGGCCTTGTTTATGGTACATTTGTAGTCTGCGCAGATGCGGACCGAACCATTAGGCTTGACGGGTGTGACGATTGGGGTTTCCCAGGGAGCATTAGGCACCGGCTCCAGCACTCCTTGCTCTACGAGTCGGTCCAATTCCTCGTCTATACGGGGTTTCAAGGCGAACGGGACCCGGCGGGCCTTGAGCCTGACCGGTCGTACTGCGGGGTCAAGCTGTAGCGCAATGGGGGGGCCCGTATACTGTCCCAATTTCCCATCGAAAACCCCTGGAAATTCCTTGCATATGGCGTCCACGTCCACTTGTAAGCTAGTGTGGTTCACCCCGGTGACAGCTAGCCCCAGTGGTCCAAACCATGCCAATCCCAGTAAGCTAATGTAGGGGCCCTTGACCACAAGCAAGTCCAGTTGCCGCGTCCGCCCTCGGTATTGCACCCTGAAGGTCCCCACCCCCATTGTGGGGACCTTACGTTTCTGGAAGTCCCGGAGGGTGAATGGGGCCGGCCTGAGTTTGGGACCCCCAGTGGGACACAGTTTCCTTAAGGTCCTTGCCGAGATTATGGATAGAGTTGAACCCGTGTCAAGCTCCATGCGGCATGGGGCCCCCTCTATCTGTACCTCTACATAAATTTTCTCTACGTTGGGGTGGGGCAACTGGTATACCTGGAAGTCCGTGAGCTCCGTCGAGTTGCCTTGGTGCGTTGGGCCCCGGGACCTGGGGCTCTTGGATTGGTCATCTGATGCCTGGTGTCGGGTGGGCCGAGCCCGACACACCCGGGCGATGTGTCCCGATTTTCTGCACTGCCTGCACTCTGCGTTGTGGAAACGGCAGGTCCTCCTCTCGTGACTCTCCCCGCAGCTTGCGCAGTTCCCTCCTTCTCGTCGAGGCAGCTGTGGTCTGTGCGCTGCTTGAGTGCGCTGCTGTACTCGGTGCACCTCCTCCCTGTCGGATCCTGAGTCGTCGGTGAGGTCTTCATGGTGGACCCTCGGTTGGGATGGCAGGCTCGGCCGTGCCTCTTGGGTCGACCTCTCGGCAGCTTCTGTTGCCAGGGCCTCCTCCAGAGCGACCTGGAACGTTAGGTCCTTCTTAGCGTAGAGGCGCCGTTGCAGCTTCTCATCCTTCAGGCCACCGACGAGGCGGTCACGAAGCATGTTCTCCAGCTCTGAGAAGTTGCAGAACCGGGCGGCTTGGCGGAGAGAGGTCACAAACCCAGTTATGGTTTCCCCAGGGGCTTGCCGCTTTGCGTAGAAGGCATTTCGACGAGCCACCACTGAGGGCTGCGGCGAAAAGTGCCCCTTCAGCTGTTCCATTATTGTTTTGTATGGAACAGTAGCGACGTCTTCAGGCGCAAGGAGAGCCCGGGCGATTTCAAACGTCTCCTCTCCGCAGACGCTGAAGAATATCGCCCTCTTCTTGGCGTCTTCTTCGTCGGTGACCCCTTTGGCTTCTAGGAGGAAGGTGAAACGGGAGGCGTACGCTTCCCAGTCTCCAGATGCTGGGTTGAATGGCGAGAAGCTGCTGTTGGCTGCCATTCTGAGTTCCTTGTGCCCCGGAGCTGAAGCCTGGATACACGGTGCGAGGCAGCGGTGCGGCAGTTGGCGGTGCTGCGGTGCTGTGTGTGGCAGTCAGCTCAGCGGGATCCCACCTTCGTCGCCAGTGAAATATACTCAGAGTCGCAAAGTGATTACATGCTCTTTATTCAGCTCATAGTGGTGAGGAGGAATGAATAAATGTCCCCTCACAGTATCTGCTTTATATACATTATTTACACAATGGGCTGCACATGATTGGCTAATTCTGGAATTCTACTGTAAGCCAATCAGGTTGTGGATTCACTTCTATCTGGAGCAGGATTGGGTGGTTCCTGCCAACCAATCATACTGCTGCATTGTTCTAGGACCAATCAGACTGCTGCATTCTGAATCCTATTGTTCTAGGACCAATCAGACTGCTGCCTTTTGGATCCTATTGTTCTAGGACCAATCAGACTGCTACAGTTTGGATCCTATTCAACTCAGTACATAACAACGAGTCATCAGCATGTTGATGAAACTTAAGCCCTCTTTCTCCTTTTCATATAAACCAGGTGAGACTCTGAAAGTGTTGATGGTGAACACGTCATAGCTTTGAAACAAATTCAAAGACTTCTGGTGGCTGTGGTTTGTGAAGGGTTGCTGGGAATAGTAACTCTGTGAGGGGTAAACTACAGGGCCCAGAATCCCTTGAGGGAATGTTATAGAAAAAATTGGGGGTTTGGCTTTTGCTGCCCAACTCCCCAAGGGACCGAGTCCCCTAAGTCCATGATCGGTCAAAGATGAACGGATGGAGGCAAGGCAGATCTTTATTTTTCTGTTGCAACAGAGTTCCCTCCCCTCTTTGCAAGGAGGTAAGAGAGACCCAGAAAAATGGTGTGCAAGCCCCTATAAATAGTTTTGAAATTGCCCACCCTATACCACCCCCAAAAACCAGAGGCGTGGGAAGGTCAGGTGGTACCCGGTACAGAAAATTTCTTGTCACCCCCCCACACACACAATTGATTTTTTCTAATTTTTATTTTTGCCTGCAAAAATGGTTTTACATTATTTCATATTTTCTTACAAAGGAATATGGATTCTGGGCCTCTGATAACAAGTAGGCAACTATGGACAGATACTTAAATCTACAGGGTGGATTGTGTTTTGGCTTGTGTTGTTTTATTTATATTTATTGTTTATTTATTTAATAAAATTTATTTTTAAAAACCTGCAAAGTGGTTTACCAAAACAAAAAACAAGAAAACACCACAGCAGTAAAATCAAGAAAAATTAACAATCCTGCTTTAAAACATACAAAAGCTAAAATATTAAGATTAAAATCACTTCAACTTCCTAAGCATCTAGGTGTGCTTGCCTAAAGAAGAATGCTTTTAGCAGGTGCCCGAAAAGAGTCTAGCAAAGGCATGTGCTTTGTTGTAATAGGCGTGGAGTTCCAAAGTGCAGGTGCTGTCACAGTCAACAATGCAGTACAGATATTATGTGGAACCTGTAGTAGTGCTTGAAACTACTGAAGGGGACGGTTTTCTTTATTATGACTTCACCATGCTCTGTATTATCTGAAAAGGAAAACATTTATTTAAAAAACAGGACTGCACAGCAGCAATCTAGTCTCATCATGATCAGTGGGACTTATTCCCGAGCCGACAGTGCATAAGATGGGCTGCAATCCTATGCACCCCTTGCATCCAAGTTGTACCTAAAACTCTGCACCAGAGAATTGTAGAGTTGGAAGGGACCCCTGAGGGTCATCTAGCCAAACCCCTGGGGCAATGCAGGAATCTCAACTAGACCATCCCTGACCGATGACCATCCATCTTCTGTTTTTCCCCTCAGCCAGGACTCAGAACAACGGAGACTGGAGGTGGGGGGAAAGATAAATTTTGACAATGGGACAGATTTGTCAGGCGTGCGCAGGGACAGCTTGAAGACTTTACACAGAGAGGGACCCCACACGGGTTTCCCTGCATGTAACAGTAACAGGCAGGGAGCCAGCTCAGATAGAGAGAAAGACATTGGGGGAGGGGAGGACAAAAGAGTACCAAAGTCCGCCCATTTTATCCTCTTTGAGATGGTGGCACTAGGGCTCTGGGACCACCCTCTTCAAAATATTTACTTGTCTTCATTGTATTGTTACCACTGTTATTCTATAGTACAGATCCTTTTTAAATTAAACACTTTCTCTAAAATTAAAAGTAATCATTAGCATAGTTATCAATGGAAAGGCGAGAGAATAGTCCCTAATAGATACAAGGGAGACACAGATACACAAGCACACAGAAGTAAATAATCCAGCCTTGGGGAAATTTCAGCCTTCACGACATAGGAAAACGGCCAAGTAAACAGCTATTTTCGTGGAGGAAGGCCAAGATATTAACTGATATGCATGAAATTTCATATATAGCTATATAATCCCTAGTGTAGTAAGATAAGACCTTTGCAGCAGGCATTTTCAAAAAAAGGTTTTTAATGAACCGCCCTAGTAGGGCCGTAATTGTTCCTTGATAATTTGTCACCCCCCTCCATGATGGCACCTGGGGAAGCCTGGCCCCTCCACCCCCCCTTTCCTACGCCCCTGCCCAAAACATCACAGAAGGAGGCGGTCTCCAGCAGAATTCTGAGTGTTGCTTCTCTCCTGTCTGCCAGGATACCTGATAATGCCTTACTTGATTGCATTTCCTGGGTAGCCTGGCCATTCCTTTGAGATGGTAAATACTTTAGTTCCTGAATCTCTTACACATATTGATAGTTTGCTCAGCTTAACATATACCTGCCAGACTGTTTTTGCAGGGAAATGTAAGCCCCTACAGTCCAAATACAATTGTAAAGCTTTTCCCGTTTCCTTCCTCCTTGCAGAGAAATATTTGAGGTCAATTTGGGAGAGTCAAAATGGCTTCAGGATTGCTCTCCTGTGCTATTTCAGACACGTGGTTTATGTACTGTAATGATCTCAGGCAGGCAAGCAAGCTTCGATAAGAATTAATGAGTCTCTGGCAGTTTTATGGTACGTTTATTTACAATTAACATCCAGAGAGTGGTTTTGGGCCTGCCACTCTTATCTATGAGTTGGTCACTCTGAGTCTCTGCCCCTTTTGCAGCATGAAGGGTGTCAAAGTCCAGTCCTTCCTCTCTTTTAACCCTTTCAACTCTTCTGCTTTGGGAAGAAGGTGGGTGGACTCCACCCCCCGCTCTCAAACGCAGAGCCCTCTAAATGCTGCCTCCCTCCTGGTTGCATAGCAACCCCCTCAATGCCGTCTATCTCCTCCCCCACTCTGCTTGTGATCTTTCCAAGTCTGCTGCTCTATCTGAGTCTGGGAACTCTTGATGAAGGGGGGCTGAACTAACCCACTCCTGCTCTGTCTGTGGCAGCAATCCCTTGTCTCCAGAGTCAGACTCTGGCTCCCTCTGTATTGGCATTCCTTCATCTCCAGAGTCAGACACTTCCCAGGCTTTCGATTCAGCCACGTCTCTGACATATACTTATGCATGTGTTTGCCTTGTACATTTATGAACATTTATTCTGTATCTGAGACCTTCTTATAACAGAAATAAAATTAACTCTCAAAAGATCATCAAATGATAATGAAATAGAAATTCACACTCAACAATTACAATAATTATTAAACTATGATTTTAAAAAATAACTGCAAGGCACAGTGCATACAATGCCACAATAAATCCCTACTTGAGACCTTTTTTAATCCAGGCAAAAACATTTCCAGTTCCCGAAGCCTTTGATATGTTACCTGAGTTGCTTTTCTTGTACTGGCCTTGCTTCTTATACTTCTGCTGCTTTAACTATGTTGGTTAAATGTACAACTTCCCCCAAAGAATCCTGGGAGCTGTAGTTTGTTAAGGGATGCTGAGTGTTATGTACTGAAGTTCTCACCCTGGGTCAGCAGGGGGATACTGTAGATAGTTTTCACTCAGGTCCACATATGCAAATAAGGGATTGAAAGTGACGTTCAGTGATTGGATAGTTACAGAAAGTTGTTACAGTTGTGTTGTAGTGGAGCTCTATACAGTGGTACCTCGGGTTAAGTACTTAATTCGTTCCGGAGGTCCGTTCTTAACCTGAAACTGTCCTTAACCTGAAGCACCACTTTAGCTAATGGGGCCTCCTGCTGCCACTGCGCCACCTGAGCACGATTTCTGTTCTCATCCTGAAGCAAAGTTCTTAACCTGAAGCACTATTTCTGGGTTAGCGGAGTCTGTAACCTGAAGCGTATGTAACCTGAAGCGTATGTAACCGGAGGTACCACTGTATAAGCAGGCTGGCTAAACCCTTCAGTGCAGTTCTTTTCTGGCCTGTGAATAAACAAGAGCTGTTTGAAGAATCGCTGTGTTGTCTGATATGTTCACCCACAACTTAACACTGAGAGTCGCGGGGAGGCACCTAGTTTCCTCCCCTGCCCCGAGCTACGATTTCTAAAGTGGCTTAACAATCAGAGGGAATGCTGGGAATTGTAATTCTGTGAAGGGAATAGGAGTCTCCTAACAGATCTCGGTAAAGTTCGAACAGATTTGCTCATCCTTATGAGGCATAAACCTGACCTAGATGGTGCAGGATGGTGTTTTCATGTGCCCTGGGTTTGTCTTTGATCTCGTTTGTTGTTGTTTCGTTTGTTTTTTGGTATTGCTTTATTCATCTTCTGGAAGTCACTTTGCGGCAGCACCAGGAAAAATAGATAGAGGGGCACAGATGTGGGCAGCGTGCCTTTTTGTCCAATGTTTGGTTCCTGGAAGAAAGAAAACTCTGTTTGGGGACAGAGGCAAGTTACTTATTGCAGGGGGTGCTTCCCCTCCTCTGGTGGTCCTTGCGTGCTTTGTGGGCCTTCCTGGGTGAAAAGCGGGGGCTCGTAAGAATATAAATATATATGACACCTGTTCCTCGGAGACCACAGAGAAAGCCATTTTTCACCCTTTGCCAGAGGATGACTAGTAACAATTCATTCTGCAGGTTGTTCTTCTCGAAAAGGGCAAAGATCTCCTTATCACTTGGGCCATCTGCATTCTCTCAGGGCAGCAGGAAGCACCTGAGGCTATCAAGGGCCCCCGCAGTGAGGCTGTGCTCCAGGCAGGAGAAGGAACAGCAAGTAAAATCTCAGCCTCTGAGCGCAACGCATCATGTGCTCCGTCCTTGCAAGGGTATGAGGGCTGAGCCAAAAAGAAAAAAAAAGAAAGGAAGTTCCTATAAATTGCTCTTCTCATAGCATCATTCTAAGCTCCCTTTCACTAGCTGTCATTGTCTGGTTTCGTGGCAAGTTAGCAAAAGGCCATGGACAGAGGTAAGTCCTCTTTCTCTCTCTCTCTCAACCTCAACTTCAGGGTTCAAATTGAGTCAGAAGCTAGCTTCTGAACCTGTTTCTAGCTCCAAGGCTACTTGGGAACAATCACAATGGCAGTGTGTTTCTGGGCATGTGCAGAGTAGAATTGGCTTGCCATTAAACGATGGCAGCCTTGTGCTCAGACACCCATCTGGGAATGGGGGCAAGGGCTTCCAAGTGGAGGGGGGGTCAGGTTTAAAAGCCCTGCCATCTCTCCTTCCTTGGAAGGTGTGTGTTTCAATGAACACAATGTGCTACTTACTGCCTTGCCTTGGCTCCCAGGACAGCTGTTAAAAGAAGCCCAAATTTCAAATTACAAGACAGAGGAAAGGACCACAATGTGGTGTTTTGATTTATTCATGTTAAAAACCTCTTCTGTTAAAAGTGATAAACTCCACCCCGCTCTCATTTCTAAAGCCAGGGGGTATAGAGGCTCAGACTATCTTTTCTGAACAGGAAGCCCCTAATCTCTAAGGACCTACACACTCAGTGATAAGTGAGGCTTTCTGTGCATGCTCAATGGCACATACTTCTGAATGAGATGCCACTTTGATAGGAAAAATAAACATATATGTGTTTTTCCCCAGCAACATTGGTTTGAATGATGTCAGTTCTGTTTTCTGTTGTAAATAATAATAATAATAATAATATAAATCACAAAGGGGGGAATAAGGAATGAACTGGGCAAACTGCTTTAGATAAGATGAAGCAGAGCTCATGCTTGCTTGGAAAGCTGCTTTTTGTAGTCCTCTGGGCACAATGCAAAGCGCAGTTTTGGACTTCCAAACCTCCTGTCTTATGGTCACAAGCTTTGGCGACCATAGGATAGGTGTCAGCAACTGCTACCCTAGGGCCAACTCTGGCCTTGCAACTGCCATCCTTGAGGCGGAGGGGGAGCAGGGGTTGGGGGAAGCAGCAGCTATGACGGGGGCACACCTGCCAGCAATATAATTTGCCTGGAGTGGTGGTGCAGCCATCGTCTACAACTCCCCCTTCGAAACAGCCATCCAGTGAAACCACTTTTGAACCTTAGAAACCACCTCCTCCCCTCTACGAAAATAAATCCCAAATCACAGCCCTGTTTATCACAGCTAGCGCATGATCTGTCCTCGTTGCAGCCTTTTCTATAAGCATTTCAGAGTGGGCATGAACAACTTTGCTGAAAGACCATGATATTTCACTTAAATTTGCAGGGCTGCCTTCTCTTCATGTCCTCCTCTGTGTCGTCCCAGCCGTTTTCTGTGTCACTGTGTACATTGTGTTTCCCTCCTCTAGATAAAAAGCTGAGAGCGGTCATCGTTTTGAACTTGCCTCTCCTTTTCCAGGTAAGGAGCTGACCCAAATGGCCGGTGTCCCTTGAGCACTGCTGCTGTGGGGTGAAGTCATTTGATACAGAGTCTGTTGCATGTTCCCTTGCTCCACCTTCCCATGTCAGTAAAGGGAAGAAGTTGGGCAATGGGAAGGATTAAAGGTTCAGGGTGCTTGACAAATGGCCACTGGGCAATAGAAATTTGATTCGGCTTACATTTAAAGGCGAGCCTAGCTGGACCGCATGCTCTGCAGAGACGCATGCACCAGACCACAGCCATCCTTTGAAATCCACACTTCTCAGAATCTTGCCAAACCGTTCTCTGGCCAAGCAATGCGTACAAAAATGCATATACTCAAGTCAAGTGTGCAGGTGGGTGCATACATTACTAAAACATAACCTACAGAGATGAATGATTTTAGCAAAAGTTAGCAAAACCGCATACCCAAGAATGTGCTCATTAGGAGAAATCTGAGCTAAAACGCTGGTGAATTTTCATGAGGACTATTTTTATTGGTTATAGATTAGTAATTGTTTATTGTAATTGATAAGTGTAAACTGTTTAATTACGATTTGCTGATGTTAAATTTTACTGCTTACTATTGAATTCCAATGGATTATTGAATATCGCTTTATTGGATATAAGTTGTTTATTTTTAAAGTTATTGTGATTTTTTAAATATCGGATCAGATTGTTACTATTAATGTTTGACATTTTATTATTATTATTTATATGAGTTGGAAGCTGCCTAGAGTGGCTGGGGCAACTCAGCCAGATGGGTGGGGTATAAATAAATACATTATTATTATTATTATTATTATTATTATTATTATTAAGATTGCCAAAATGTAGAGAACTGAAGTTTAGATTGGAAAAATGGGGAATGGAAAAGGGGCAGCTTTTCCCATCCTCCTGGGCAACCATCTCAAGGCGCATTTTATTCCCACCTCTGAAGAAAGGCGTGTTGCTAAGTTGTGAACTGAGGTTGACTCTGGAGCTCCTCTTTTCCCTCATTCTCACTTTCATGAGGCTCTCACTCTCTCTCTCTTGCACACACACACACATTCAAGGGAGAGGGTGGAGGTGTTTGGTGGTGGGCTGCCTCTCCTTCCTTTCTCTTTGGGCGATGCTCCTTCTGCAGGTCCACCCACAGGATGTGGTAGGAGCCCTCGCTCACAAGCCCACCGCAAGGTTTTCTTGCAGGCCTCAGAGCTCGGTGTGTTTTCCCTTTTAAACTTTGTGTGGCCAGTTCGCCTCCCAACCCACTGTGGTTCTTTCTCTCTGCACCTCTGCCACTCCTCACACCCGCCATGTGTGCAGTACATGCCCCTTCTCCCTCCCTCATTCACTACAGATCCCATTCCCCTCTCTTTTGCTCTGCCTCTCCTTACTATTTTTGCAACAAAACACACCAGCAAAGTCCCCAGCAGTTCCTGTCCCTTTCTCCACCCCTGCTTCCCATTGACCCTGTTCCTTCTCCATCTCCATCCTCCCTACCCCTATCTGAAACCAAACCATGTTGCAGACACAGGGCCAGATTTAGGTTTGCTGAGGCCCTAAGCTACTGAAGGTAATGGGGCCCTTTAGATGTCCAGCTGTCCTTTGTCAACAACAAATTGTCACTGTTTTTTGTGTTGAATATATGCTATATGGTAATTTATGGACCTAATAGGTACAATGGTACCTCGAGTTACAGACGCTTCAGGTTACAGATGCTTCAGGTTAGACTCCGCTAACCCAGAAATAGCACCTCGTGTTAAGAACTTTACCTCAGGATGAGAACAGAAATTGCGCGGCAGCAGCAGGAGGCCCCATTAGCTAAAGTGGTACTTCAGGTTAAGAACAGTTTTAGGTTAGGAACAGACCTCCATAACAAATTAAGTTCTTAACCTGAGGTACTGCTGTATCTAAAGCCATCTGCACATGTTGACGCGCAACCAGTCCATGCAGAATGTAGGCACCCTATATATAGAAATGAGCAAACCAGTGATATTTTAGGGAGCAGGCTAGCAGGCGGGGCCCATTACTTACTTTATGTAGGTTTTATTTTATTTCTTTTTTATCTTATATTTTGGAAATGTACATCCAGGTTTGTTTTTTTCTTTAAATTTTTTTGGGGGCCCCCAAGAGAGTGAGGCCCTAAGCTATAGCTTGTTTAGCTTATACGTAAATCCTGCACTGCTCAGACTCAGTCCTGGAATATCATGCTCCTTCTACGTTTGAAAATGGGCAGCCCCAATGTGTTGTTTTCACTGTCTGGAATTTCCAGTGCAAATGTCAGGGAAACACACAGCAGCTTCCCATGTGACATAGTAAGGGACTGTAAAGACATGAATCACAGATCACATGCTGTGGTCACCCACAAGTGGCAGAGGGATTTGGAATACCCTTTTCTGAGTGGAGGGAAAGCTTTTGACCACAAAACAGGCTTTTAAAACCTGTTATCTTAAGAGTGCCGACATCATGTCAAAGTTAACCAAAGGGATGGTGGACACTTAGCTATGGTTTGGTGTGATGTCTGAGCTGATAAACCATAGTTTGTCAGAGGCCAGCTAACCTGAATCAGAAACCATGGTTTGAAGTGCATGAACAGACCATGGCTTGTGCTAATTATGGTTTAGCATGATGACAGAACTCATAATGACCTTCCTTATGGTTACTTCTCTGCTGCCAAAGATTGGTGCGCCAAGGGATGGGTGGATTTTTGGTTTGGGTTCATGTCAATTTTGCATATGTTCATTCCTAAGTCTTTCCCACCATTTCCCCACATTAATCTGCGCTAAAATTTGTATTGAAATACTGCTTTATGATGAAGTACCTAGCTGATACATATTTTATCTCACGGTACACCTTTCTTGAGGTATTTTAGTCAGAAATACACATGCTTTTGGGGAGTTGGTTCCCCCTCCCTTAATACCATGAATTGCATCACAAAATCCCAAGCAATGCAAAATCCAAAGGATAATGAAGCCCTAATCCACACCTTTAAAAAGTAGAGACATCACCTTGCCAACAAAGTTCCGTATAGTAAAAGCTATGGTTTTCCCAGTAGTGATGTATGGAAGTGAGAGCTGGACCATAAAGAAGGCTGATTGCTTTTGAATTATGGTGCTGGAGGAGACTCTTGAGAGTCCCTTGGACTGCAAGAAGAACAAACCTATCCATTCTTACGGAAATGAGTGCTCACTGGAAGGACAGATCCTGAAGCTGAGGCTCCAATACTTTGGCCACCTCATGAGAAGAGAAGACTCCCTGGAAAAGACCCTGATGTTGGGAAAGATGGAGGGCACAAGGAGAAGGGGACGACAGAGGACGAGGTGGTTGGACAGTGTTCTCGAAGCTACCAGCATGAGTTTGACCAAACTGCGGGAGGCAGTGGATGACAGGAGTGCCTGGCGTGCTCTGGTCCATGGGGTCACGAAGAGTCGGACACGACTAAATGACTAAACAACAACAACAACAATCCACACCTAGGTCTAGGAAGTGAGAATCAGGGCAGTTCAATTCGCATAACTTGAATTCCCCAAGCATTCTCAGCTTGCTTTCTTAATTTATTCTTGCATTTCTATCTCACTTTTCCTCCACACCATTTTATCCTCACAGCAACCCTGTGAGGTAGGCTAAGAGATTGCAACTGGCCCAAGATGATCATGACAACAACAATACTTTTATTTTTTGTACCCCACCCATCTGACTGGGTTGCCCTAGTGGGCTTCATGTGGCTGAGTGGGGATTTGAACCCTGGTCGCCCAGGGTATCATCCCCATGTATGCTACCTTGAGCTTCTTGGAGGAAAGGTGAAATATAAATAAGTAAATGAGTGAATATATACACTTTCCCACCCGTAAATATATTCACAGATAGGCACTCCAGACCACATCACTTGCAATGGCGGTTCTGATGCCTCTTCTCCGTTAGATTTATTCACGCACAATCTTCTCATTCTGAACTTCGCCAGCAGGATCATGTCCCTAGTGGTGTCGGTTAAGCAGCATGAGGAATGTAGTGGAGAAAATATTTGTTCCATGAAACAGGTACTTTTCTCAGGGCAAAACCCAGCAATGGGACCCTAATCTGGACTGCTGTCCAAGACCAGGTATAGATCACATAAACCAGGAATACAGTGGTACCTCAGGTTAAGTACTTAATTCGTTCCGGAGGTCCGTACTTAACCTGAAACTGTTCTTAACCTGAAGCACCACTTTAGCTAATGGGGCCTCCTGCTGCTGCTGCGCTGCCGGAGCCCGATTTCTGTTCTTATCCTGAAGCAAAGTGCTTAACCTGAAGCACTATTTCTGGGTTAGTGGAGTGTGTAACCTGAAGTGTATGTAACCTGAAGCGTGTGTAACCCGAGGTACCACTGTATTGGAAGGGGTGCCCTCCAGATGGGGTTGGACTCCAACTCCCATCAGCCCCAACCAGCAAGGATGATGGGAGCTGGAGTCCATCAACCTTTGAAAGGGGAATTCCATGCACTACCTTTGGCGTTAGCTTTTTATTGTGAGTGAAACAGCTGGTGCAGACACACCTTTGTTTTTGAAATATTTCTACCACCATCCCCAGAACATCTTTTGTAATGATGTTTAGCGTGTATGTAGCATTTTCTGAGTGTTTTAAGGTGTTTTGCCCACATTATCAATACTGTAATCTCTACACAACAGCCCTTGGCAGGAGATCAATGTTATTATCTGTATACTGCAGATAAAGAACTGAGAAAGAGTGGCTCATTTAACACCCACACCTGCTGAGCTCATGATAGGGATAAGATCTGAACCAGGAATTACATGGTTTCTAGCTCAGGTCCTAAGACACAACCGTGGCCCAGCTACTGCCTGGGAGCAGGTCCTGTTGAATTCAAAAGTAGGCAGCTATAGGATTCTGCTCTATCTCAGTTAACTGTGCCAGTAGCTAAGGAAGCATCCTTCATTTTTATTTTATTTCGTTGGGAAACTTTGGTGTAAGTACTGCACATCACATTGTCCTTATGTGGGGTCAGAAACTCCAAGTTTGAAAAAGAGAACCTCTTCTGCCTATGACGACATCCTCAAAAAGGAATGAACCAGTCGCACGTGACCCTTCATAAGGCAACGCTCACATGTCCTAATCAGAATTTCCTCCTTGGTATCTCACAGGCCCAAATGTGGCAATTTTCAAAACTTTAACCACTGTCATGAATTGTTGTTCCATCTGAAAATGGCACGCATTCCCTAAAGATAGAGTTGTTGTTTCTCCCCATTGATTTGCATCAGTTGTTTCCCCCCCTCCCCAGAAGTCGATAACCCTGCCATAAACTCATTTTAGTGATCCCCATGTGCCTCTTTTTACTGAGGACAATTCTCTATTCGACCGTGGAACAGTCTTCCTCGGGAGGTGGTGGACTCTCATTCATTGGAGGTTTTTTTGTTTTGTTTTGTTTTAAATATTTTTATTAGTTTTTTAACATATCATTTTCAACAATTATTAAGCATACTTTTATATCTTATTCAATTTTTTTGACTTCCATCAATCACATCTGAAAATTTTCCAATCTTTCCCACTTAATTTACATTTCTTACTTTCACTATTACATGAAAATATCATAACTAATATCTCTCTTCTTTCTCTTCTTTGCAATATTTCATATATTCCTCCTTACAAAACTTCTTGTAGTCCTACTAGCGTAATTTATTTATTACAGTTGCTCTTCAAATAATTCGTATATTTCTTCCAATCTTCTGTGAATCTCTGGTCCCGAAGGTTTCGAATCCTTCCTGTCATTTTGTCCAATTCTGCGTAGTCCATTAATTTCGTCTGCCATTCTTCTTTCGTTGGTATTTCTTCTTCCTTCCATTTCTGGGCCAACAATACTCTTGCCCATTCATTCATTCATTGGAGGTTTTTAAAGCAGAGGTGCTTTAGCTGAGATTCCTGAATTGCAGGGGGTTGGACTAGATGACCCTCAGGGTCCCTTCCAACTCTACGATTCTATGATTTTATTGGAGAAGGTGCCCAGACAAAGTCAAATTTAAAGGTAAAAAAAAACTTTAAGAGGCGAGTGCAGGAGGGGCCCCCAGCATTGCCCATCACCTGGGAGCACCAGGGCAGCAAACTGAGCTGGCACAGTGCAGGTAGCTACGTCAGAGTGAGTTGCTCTATGGAGAGACATGCACATCTATATGAACACAGCAATAGTTATTTCTGCATTTGCATCTATAAATATAAATTAGCCTGTGCATTTTGTTTGCACGTCTGTGTCAACAGTGCATTTCTAGGCAATACATTTCCTCTTTTTCTGGCAATGTAATTTTTGCTTGGCTATACAATTCCTGGAAAGCTTAGTTTCTGTAAGCATATGCCTGTTAGGTGGCAGGCATTTTCTGCAAAATAAAAATGCTTTCAAACGTCACATACTGAAAATTCCCTTTACGTAGAAGTCATCCTGTCTTGGTGGGTGGGAGAAAAAATGGTTCTACGGAAGTGGTTCCCAGCTGGTGGCTCACAGACTCCAGGGAGTCGGCGTAACCCACCCAGGGGATCTGTGGTGCCATTTGCACAACAAAAACTACTAGAGAGATATCATAGTTTTCAAAAATAGGGGGTCCATGTAGCTTGGCTTTTGCAAAACAAGGGGGTCTGCAGTACTTAGCTGATGGAGAACCACTGTGCTACAGTGTCAATCAGAGAGAAAGGGACCTGAAGGTCAAACCGGGTGTGACGTTATTCACGTCTTCAGTCCTTACACAGCAGGTCTGTTAAATAATTAGCCACTATGGTGGGGCTCATACTGGGAAGCTGATGGGGAGCAGGGGCGTTTTAACCCTTTTGCCCTTCAAACCAAATCTGGATTGGGACCAAGTGCTGAAATTTGAAAGGAAGTGTGCACAGGAAGCCAAACAGATGTCTTATAAGCCTGCCCCCAAAACACAGAACCCACTTCTGTTCTCCCAACACACACACACACACACACACACACACACACACCAGTGCCCCTGCGGAGTGTTCTTCTTGAGACCACACAATTTACCCTCTTCTCTAATACTCTTTCCACTTGGGGCTGCAGGGATGAGCAACAGAGAGAGTAGCTCTTATTTGCTCCAATCTCAGTCCTGTATTTTTTTATCTACATCGCAGATAGTCAGCAGGGCAACGGCTGTCCTCATTGCTGAGTGTTTCAGTCCATCTCGCTTATTTTAAGTAGCACACTGGCAACTTGCATTGGAAGAAAAGCTTCCATTGGTGCACATTTGAACCTTTCCAACTTGGGTGGCTTTACAAAGAGGATTAATCAAACTCTTGGCTGTGAATGGCTAGCTATGATGGCATTGGGGCATGAACCCTCCAATCTCTGTGACACCTCCCTCCCCAATCTGGAGAACCCCTGAGCTCATGGTCCCCCGTCCCCATCCCTATTTGCTTTCTAAACTGCCTTTAATGCAGTTACTAATCGTGTGAATGGCTGCTCATCTAATGTGGAACCTAGAGACTTAAAAGTGGGCATCCACTCATCCCAGGAAATCCTTGGAACTGTAGTCTGTGTGTGTGGCTAGATAGCTCTGAGAGCACCCTCATCTAGCAATGACCTCCAGGACACCTTCATAGGATCATAGAATTGTAGAGTTGGAAGGTACCCCAAGGGACATCTAGTCCAACCCCCAACAATGCAGGAATCTCAACTAAAGTATCCATGACAGATGGCCATCCAACCTCTGCTTAAAAACTTCCCAGGAAGGAGAGTCCACAATCTCCTGAGGGAAACTGTTCCACTGTCGAACAGGTCATACTGTCAGAAAGTTATTTCTGGTGCTTAGTCGAAATCTCCTTTCTTGTAACTTGAAGCCATTGGTTCGAGTCCTACCCTCCAGAGCAGGAGAAAACAACCTTGCTCTATCCCCCATGTGATAGCCCTTTAGATATTTGGAGATGGCTATCATATCTCCTCCCAGTCTCCTCTTTTCCAGACTAAACATACCCAGCTGCCTCAACCATTCCTCATAAGGCTTGGTTTCCAGTCCCTTGGTCATCTTGGTCACCCTCCTCTGCACACATTCCAGCTTCTTAAATTGTAGCACCTAGAATTGGACACAGTACTGCAAGTGCGGTCTGACCAAGGCAGAATAGAGCGGTACTATTACTTCCCTTGACCAGGACACTATACTTCTGTTGATGCAGCCTAGAATATTATTAGCATTTTTGTTGCTGCTGCATCACACAATTGACCTACTTGTGATCTACTAAGACCACTAGATCCTTTTGAGAAGCCATGATAGTTAAACTGCAAATCAAACAATTATACCTGGATATAATTCCTCAATGAATGTGCCCCCTGATCTGAAGATTGCTTCCTGGGTTGTTGTTTTTTTGGGGGGGTTCACTTGGCAAATGCTGCAGAGATGTTATCCCCTCCAGTATGTAAGTTGTAACTGATTCTTTTATCTGCCTCCTAGCTGTGCATGAGCCAGACTGTGACAGCTGAATACGACTACAATAGCAACTTCACGATTGACTACGATGCGTATGCAGACATCTGCAAGAAGGATGAGATCCGGCGATTCCGTGCAGTTTTCTTACCCGTTGTATATTCCCTTGTGTGTTTTGTGGGGCTGGCAGGCAACTGCCTGGTCATGGTGACGTACATCTACTTCAAGAGGCTCAAGACGATGACAGATATCTACCTCCTCAACCTCGCCATAGCGGACATCCTCTTCCTGCTGACTCTCCCCTTCTGGGCCTTCAGCGCAGCAAAGTATTGGGTCTTTAAGGAGTTTGGTTGCAAAGCCATCCATTGCATCTGCCAGATGAGCTTCTTTAGCGGAATGTTGCTGCTGCTCTCCATCAGCATCGACAGGTATTTCGCCATTGTCCAGGCCCCCTCAGCCCACCGCCTTCGGTCCCAGAGAGTTTTCGCCAGCAAGGTCACCTGCCTCTCCATTTGGATCCTAGCTTTCGTCCTCGCCATCCCTGAGCTGGTCCACAGGGGCATCTATGAGTCTGACCAACAGAAGCCACGCTGCAGCATCCTAGCATACAACTTGCTGGCCTTCAGCACCGGCATCAGGATTTGCCAGATGCTCTTTGGCTTCCTGATGCCTCTCCTAGTGATGACGTTCTGCTACTGTGTCATCATCAGGACCTTGTTCCAAGCCCGGAGCTTCGAGAAGAACCGGGCGATCAAGGTCCTCATTGCTGTGATGGTGGTCTTTGTCCTCTTCCAGCTGCCCTACAATGGCGTCGTGCTAGCTGAGACCATCTCGGCCTTCAACCACACCAATGGCGAATGCGAAGTCATCAAGCGCATGGATGTGGCCAATGACGTGACGTACGGCCTGGCGTGCTTCCGCTGCTGCCTCAACCCCTTCCTGTACGCCTTCATAGGTGTCAAGTTCCGCAATGACCTGCTCCGGCTCCTCAAGAACCTGGGCTGCATCAGCCAAGCGCAGCTCTGGCAGTGGTCAACGTACCGGGATAACACAAGGTGCTCCATTGCCACGGAAACTGACACCACCACCACTTTCTACCCCTGAAAGGCCCCATGGACCGCCAGTCAACTTGGTGTCACAACAGCAGCCTTTTCCATTGGCCAGCATGAGAGATTGACACTTGGGACCTTTGAATCTCACCCGGTGGGTAGGTTTCCAAGTTGCCTGAAGGGCCCAACGTACCGCCCCCCTCCTCCACAGATCAACTCACATAATTCAGACTGTTGTATAAAGAGATGTGGACTGCAGAAAAGTTGCTCACGGATCTCAAGGAAGTGAGCTGATGGCGGGGACAAAACTCTTCCTATGAACTAGAAGAGTGAGCCTAAATCAGGGTTTCCCAAATGTGGGTTTCCACCTGTAGAAATGTGGGTTTCTACAATACCCATCACCCCCTGACCACTGGTCCTGCTAGCTAGGGATGATGGGAGTTGTAGTCCAAAAACAGCTGTAGTCACAAGTTTGGGAAACCCTGGCCTAAATGAATGTAAGCAAAGTTGTGTTGGATCAGGCCAAAGGCCTATCTATCTAGTCCAGCATTACTGTTCTCACAGTGGCCAGGTACCTGTGTGAAGCCCACTGCCTTCTCACACAGGACTTGGTCAACGGGCCCCTCCCTAGCTTTGTCTGTGGGACTCTCTGTCATTTCTCTGTGGTGAGGTAAACACAGTCTGCAGCTGCTCAGGGGCCCATTTAATCTACTCTTACTGAATATTATCATGTGTTTTCTAGCAGATTGCTGTGAACACAGTAATCCCTGGGGGTTTGCCTTAATGCAATACCTGTCCAGAGTCTCAGACTTGTCAGAGGAATGTTAATAGCTCGTGATGTTCAGGAAATGGTCTCTCAGCAGGAGCCAAATGTTAGAAGACGGCCTCTTGAGACAAGAATATGTTCTAAATAGGAGAAACCCAGGAGAGATTGGGTGATGCAGCAAACCTTCCCTATTCCCTCAAGTTATGGAAGATTTGTGTTGGGGAGAGAAGCTGCGGTTAGTGACTGGGACTCAGAAGAGATCTTTGAACTCAGGAAAGTACTATTTTGAGGGCTGCCTCTCTAGCAGTCTGATGTGGGACCGTAGCATTTGCTGCTTGTAAGAGGGTTAAGCTGTGCCTCCACCTATGTTCAACTTGTACATTTATAAATAAACTCAAAATATTAACAGACACACCATAAGCCTCTGATTATCTCTCCCTTCAAGAGGAATCAAGTGCTGCCCTTGGAACTTCTCTTCTCTTACTATTATTATTGCCTTCTAAACCACTGCCTCTTGGCAATTTGCATATAAGAGAATTCAAAGCAGTTAAAACCGCAAAAGGTACATTTAAAACATGACCGGAAGCCTGACAAGCTCATGGAAAACCCACATTGGTCCAGCTGGGGAAAGCCTGTTGGAACGGGGGGGGGAATGTCTTTAATTGTTTCCAGGAAATGCAGTTATTGGCCACCTGTCCCTGGGCGCCAGGAAGACTTCCATAGAACAGGGGCAGCCGCACTTAAAGCCCTGCTCTGAGTTACTGTGGGATGCAGCTTATGAGATCTTTGAAACTTGCAAGAGAAACTCGTCCACCAACCTCCAGGTGTGTAGGGGGCGTGGGGGATGCAGGGAAGTGAGGAGTCCTGGGCTTCCAACTATGAAGCCTTTGGGGATAACACAGCGCCACAAGTGAGTCATCCCCAGCGCCGGATTTACGTATAAGCTAAACGAGCTATAGCTTAAGGCTCTTGGGGCTCCCCAAAAAAAAATAAAGGAAAAAACCTGGATGTACATTTCCAAAATATAAGATAAAAAACAAATAAAAATACAACCTACATACAGCAACAGTGTTTTGTGTTGTGTAGGCTCCTATGATGTAAGTCATGGGCCCCGCCTGCTAGCCTGCTCCCTAAAATATAACTGGTTTTCTCCTTTCTACATATAGAGTGCCTGCATTCTGCATGGACTGGTAGCATGGCAACGTGTGCAAATGACTTTAGATACCTTTTAGGTCCATAAATTACCATATAGCATATATTCAACACAAAAAACAGTGGCAATTTGTTGTTGACAAAGGACAGCTGGACATATAAAGGGCCCCATTGCCTTCAGTAGCTTAGGGCCTCATCAAACCTAAATCCGGCCCTGGGCATCCCACACCAGAGATGTTCTTCCAGTGCAAAACTTAACTGCCCACCTCGGGAATGGGGAATTCTCTGTAGTTTGCTGGATTGCCATTAGCCGCAATGGCAGGGGCTGAGGGGAGTTGCAGTGCAAGGGCCCCCTCCGGCCATCCTTTTCATCATGCATTCATGACGATTTGTGCTTGGGATGTTATTGGGGCAGTTACACCCGATCCTCCTTTCAATGCTATCTGCACCTGTAAAAAAGGAAGGAGCGGATCTGCTTCTTTTCCAATTAGTGCATGCCCATAACTTTTTTTTTTTTTTTTTTACACCACAAATGTCTCGAGGGTGGTGTTCTGCCTAGACACTGAGATCCAACTCTGAGGGCCTTCTGGTGGTTCCCTCACTGTGAGAAGCAAAGTTACAGGGAACTAGGCAGAGGGCCTTCTGGATAGTGGCACCCACCCTGTGGAACGCCCTCCCACCAGATGTCAAGGAAATAAACAACTATTTGACTTTTAGAAGACATCTGAAGGCAGCCCTGTTTAGGGAAGTTTTTAATGTTTGATCTTTTATTATCTTGTTGGAAGCTGCCCAGAGTGGCTGGGGAGGCGGGGGGCCACTAGGGGGCGCATTGGA
The DNA here is from genome assembly GCF_964106645.2 of Podarcis pityusensis. Classification (NCBI taxonomy): domain Eukaryota; kingdom Metazoa; phylum Chordata; class Lepidosauria; order Squamata; family Lacertidae; genus Podarcis; species Podarcis pityusensis. The sequence continues at coordinate 25,099,017 of NC_138038.1, forward strand.
AGATGGCCGACAATACCGTCTCTCCAACCCACACGGGGTACTTAAGAGGCTGTTATGGGAGTAGGCAGCCTCCCTTGTTGCCCCAAGGAAATGGGGAACATTGCCCTTGCCTGCTGTGCCCATAAATCACCCCCTAATTCGAAAGAAGGGGGTGAGGGCCCTAGGCAGAATGCCCCCGTGTGGACATCGGCTCTCCTGGACGCTGTCTCTGATCGCGCACTAGTTGCAGCAATTTGGAATAATTAATTACAAAAGAAGCAAATGTACATATTTCAAGTGAAGAAGAGGAGTGAAGTCTGCTAATTTAAGTGACCTCTGCGAAAGAAGACGGGCTGGAGAAACAGGAATATTTTACGATGAAGATACACCAAAGGCGGGGTATGTTGACAACGGGGCTGAATGGGGGGGAAAAACCTTTTTTACTTTCCTTCTATGTGATTTACAAGAACCCCTTCTCATTAGAACCGTCGGTTGAACTAACCCAAGCAGGATGATTAAGGTCTGTGTGGAGATAAACTTTAACCAAAAGTATGCTTTATGGAGACCGAGAAGCAATAAGAGCTTTTGGGAATGGCGCAGCAATTAATTCGGAGTCGCCATCTTGCCAAAGGAATTATAGCCAGGAGGAAGAACGGATTTGTTTTCAGACTGCATTCCTAGTGAATCTCCTCAGAGGTTTTGAGAAAGGAGGCAGATTGGTGAAGATTAATGACGCTAAGACTGTTTTGATGTATGGAAGTGATGTTATATGGAAAACGTCTGGATATGGCTACTGGATAAAAAAAATAATATCCACGCAGGATTACAAACTGTTCTAACCAGCTTGCGGAGACTATCAGAGGTCACAAAGAGAAAGGAAAAATATATGAAAATAACAACAAGAGATGCGGAAAAATAATAAGGACTGGATAGTACTGTGAACATCATAAGGTTAGATTTGTGGACGTTAAAACAGCAGTAAGAAGCAAGAAGTTGATTGGATCCCTTTGGAACTTGAAATATGGGTACCCCCAATAAAAATTTAAAATTCAGCTGTGTAATTTGGAATTTATGTAATTTGGTTTGATTTGATGTGATTGGTCGGTTAATAAAAAATTATTCTTAAAAAAAAAACAGAGTGGCTGGGGAAGCCCGGCCAGGGCTATAAGTATTATTATTATTATTATTATTATTATTATTAATTTTGCCCCACACTGGGAGAGCATTGCCGAGCAACTAATAAAGCAGAATGATGTATGGATGGTCCTGTATAAATCCACCACTAATACACTATTATTGTGCCCAGGCCATGTTGCAGAGTACACTTATGAAAGAAAGGGATCCCAAAATGTCTGGAGGAAACTGCGTAGTCTTACCTCCATTCCAGAGCAGGTGAAGTAAATGCACAACAGGTGTGAAACTGGCCCTTGCGAACGAGGTGGGATCTTCCACCAGAACAGCAGCGCATGGGCTCTGAGCATCCTTTCACAGGGGTGCAAGGGAAGCTGAAGTGAAACTGTTTCTGAAACTGCGATCGAGATGTGGGGTTTCCCCACATGCATACTTCTCATTTCACTCGCTCATGCCACCCCCAAACATCAGGGAAATGGAATCCGAAAACAGGAGGCCGGTGAAAAACGTTTGGTGGTTTCACTGCTAAGCAATGAAGTCTCTTGTTTCCAGAAACTGGTTGGTAAGATAATGGAAAACAGGGGTGGGGTGGGGAATGAGGGACTGAAATATCAGCAAGCCCTTTAAATAAAATAATGTGAATGACACTTGACTTCAAGCCATGGCCAAGCAGAGCAGCCATTGATACACACACACAAACTGAGAAAAGGGGTGCAGACTTGCATAAAACATGTGTGCATTGATTCTTATGCCTCCTGATGTCTCTTGTGCTCTAGGAGGCTTAATTTGGTCAGAATCGAGTATACACTGAATACACTGAATTGACGCTCAATACATTGCTTCTGGTAAATGAGCCACCATTAGCCACTAGAGGAACATTGCTTCTGGTAAATGAGCCACCATTAGCCACTAGAGGAACATGAAAATATGTGTCCTGGGCTTTTTAGACTCGTTTACCCATGTACTATGGGGACGCATTTGTTGCCAGATGTGAAATATATTAGCCTTATGTCCAGCTCTCCTACCCCTCTATAGACTTTTCTTCTAAAAACAGAGAAGGCGAGAAACTTGCTTTCAAAGTGAAATTTGCAATTCTCAAAATCTCACCTCCCCTATCAGCTTGGTCTGCTTGCATTTCATGCCTGCCAGTCTGCACATGGAACATGCACTTTGATCATCTCCCACGTTTTGCGCCTAGATCGCGCCGAGTGAACAGTGGAGATTAAAAGGGGCCTTGAGTTTTCAAACCCTTGCTTTCTGCCAACAGAAGCTGGCAAGCAGTAAAGATAACAAACAACCTTGCGGTGCCTTAACAGACTTAACAGATTTATTGTGGCACAAGCTTTCGCAGAATGAGATTTGGCTAGATGCTATCGGCAAGAGAGCGATGATGGAGGAGAAATCTGAATGAATCTGACTGAACACAGGAGAGAGTTCGTTCTGTAGCTGCTCCACGGTGGTTGTGGTGGCAGCGACAAAGAGATTCTACTTTGTGCTCACCACTGTTGCACTTGTGCAGGGCTGTCCAGCAGAACTGTTCTGAGTTTTACAACTTGTTACTCGGTGGATTCTGGTTGATCCCTCAATGACCCACATTTGCAAGATGTTTTGCACACAAAGTTGCTCATGGATGGTGATTTCCACAAAGTATTCGATGAAAGTGTTTCTACCCAGGATGTGGATAGAATTCTTGAAAGTACGTATATGACTGGTCACTTGCATGCTCACCTTTATTTCTTGGACTGGATGATCAAAAAGACCAAGTGTTGTCTGAACAGATTTTTGTAGTTCCCCATAATTACATTCTGTTCCCCTAATAGTCTAGTTACTTCTTCCGTTCTTCCAGATCCCTTAAAGTTATTTTTGCTTCTTTATCTTATTTTCTAAAAGTTACAGGGAAACGGAAACAATAGCCACTAGTGGCAACCTACTTTCATTTTCCAGCTCTGCATAGGTTGCTGCGTCAAAAGTGATTCCAGATGACAGCTGAACTCGAAAAAGAGAATCTTATTAATCCGGAGCCTTCCTTAGTTCCACATCTTAAAGTTAGCACTTTAAATTGAGTCCAAATTTCTTAGTTTTGAGAGCGGAGCGCTGTTCTTCGCAAGCTCGGGGCTTCGCTATTCGGATGTAGCAATGGCTTCCCGATAGCCCGCTACCCGTTCCGCCGTACTCTTCACCCTTTTGGGGGTTACCTGACGGCCGGACGGGCAGTTTTAGGGCACTGCCGGGAACCTGATGCCCTGGACACCCTCCAGAGACTTTCTGGGGGGCTACTGCGCCCTGTAGCCCTCCTTTTTCATCCGAAATAGCTGGGATTCTCGCTCCGAGAAATCCCTCGCTTGCCGCAAGATCGCGCGCCACCGGAAGTTGGATTCAGATAAGGCAGGAAATTTCTTGTTTTCTTCAAAAAGAGGGCTTGGCTCCAGCAATTCCAAAGGAAGCAATTGTCAGAGTTGGGTTGCCTGATTAAATAGGGAAGGTATTTTATTGTAGGTGTGGGTTTGTTTTTTTGCAGAAAGAGGGCCTGGAACCAACTGGAAGGAAGCATTAGTCAGTAGTGCTAAACCAAGTATTTGGAATACTGAAAGTTCAGCCTGAATTTGGAGTGCTTTAAAAAGGGGACATGAAATTGTACCCCCTCTTTCAGATTTCAGCAGATTTCGAGAGTAGGGTGCAAAGCTCCCTGGTACTCCCTTAGTTCCTGTTGGGGGGGTACATTTGAACCCCCAGAATGGTGCTGTGTAACAATGTGTCAAGGGCCACTGGCAGCCACTATTTTTTCCCAGAGTGCCCTGCAGAATGATGCTTTCTTCTGATGCAATCTCAGTGCAAGTCGTTACAGAGATTTAAATGTGGCAGCCAGCAGAAGGGAGAATCCAAGAGGGTCCTTGATGCATTTTGCCCCTTGGCACTCAACAAATAGCTGTCATGGTTGCCCATTTTCATGGTCTGTGAGCGGATCTATAAAAATGTGGGGTGGGAGAGGTTTTGTGGGGGTTTTTGCAGTGAGACCATTATGGGGGGGAAAAGACCCTACTGCTTTAGATCATCTGCAGCTGGCATCCAACACCCAGCTCCATCCCTACCATTAGGAAAAGAGGGAACTAACTGCCTTGGCAAAAGAAGGCAGCTGCAGGAGCCTAGATGTTCCTCCTGAAGCCCTCTGGTCATGACTTTCTGCTGGAAGGCAGAGTTTTGTGTGCTACATGGCCTTTCACCCCAATAACTAGCACGTTGCCCTCCTATGCACCCCCCCCTTACCAGTAGCAAAGATTCCAGTGCCACTCCAGTCAACCTCTGATGAATGGGAGGTCACCAATTTGTCCTCTTTAGATAGCAAAATATATTGAACCAGCCCTGCAAACAGCCACCTTTGGGCAATGTGCTTGAATGCGGTGGTGTCTCGGTTCCGCGCGTTTCTGGCTATAACTGATCAGATCCGTTTCAGTCTGATTCCCAGCCTGGTTTTGTATAGAATCATAGAATTGTAGGGTTGGAAGTGACCATGTGGGATCACCAAGTCCAACCCCCTGCAATGCAGGAATCTTTTGCCAAGTCTGGGGCTCGAACCCACAACCCTGAGATTTAAGAGTCTCATAGATTACTGATTGAGCTATCCCACATTTCTTCTTTTAAGTCCATTGTATTCTTCTTTTTGGGACTTGGGTGGCGCTGTGGTTTAAACCACAGAGCCTAGGACTTGCCAATCAGAAGGTTGGCAGTTCGAATCCCCGCACGGGGTGAGCTCCCGTTGCTCGGTCCCTGCTCCTGCCCACCTAGCAGTTCGAAAGCACATCAAAGTGCAAGTAGATAAATAGGTACCGCTCCAGCGGGAAGGTAAACGGCATTTCCGTGCGCTGCTCTGGTTCGCCAGAAGCGGCTTAGTCATGCTGGCCACATGACCCGGAAGCTGTACGCCGGCTCCCTCAGCCAATAAAGCGAGATGAGCGCCGCAACCCCAGAGTCAGCCACGACTGAACCTAATGGTCAGGGGTCCCCTTACCTTTACCTTTATTCTTTTTAACTATGCTTCTGGTTGCTGGCTATGTTGATCATCTCTCTGTAGGAGGAAAGGCAGAATAGAAAGATGTCTACAAAGCTAAAAGTATTCCATACTGTTATCTTCATTTGGAATATCAAGCTTGAAGTATATCAAACAGCAGAGGGCAATATAACAACATCTGGCTTTCTGCAGTTTGAATTTCCTGCTTCTGTAGACGGAGATGGGCATGTTACTCTTGTTTAAACTGTGCATAGAAATTCATCATTAATAGGCGTTGACTGGAAACCAGACGAGGCATGACATTCTGCAGTAACCTCCATACATACTCTAGTTTGAGTAAATGAACTCATTGGCTTCAAAACAGAGACATAAACCTTTTATGAAGGCAACACTGGTTTTATTGTTTTTTAATCTGGTGCCCCGAGGTGGGTTTAGAGTGACAGCCGTGCTGTTTCTCCAGTGATTGCAGTTGTCGCATAACAACCATGTTGTGGGAAGATTTTGTGATGTGATGGTGACCCCGGGGAACAGATAAGAAATGCTTTGTTTGGCAGAGCTTTATCAATCTCTTCAAGCAGAGACAGTGAAACAGGCAATATTTTTCTAGCCCAAAGTTACTTTGTCTAGAGCAAGGAGGGCCAACTCTGGCTATTTGATTAAATAAGTATAACCCACAACAAATACTCAACATTTTGCTACAAACATTGGCTGTGCTCAGTCCTCATTGAGCTGTTTTTGGGCGAGGGGAAAGCTTATGGAGTTTCCCATTAATGTTTTTTTAGGGGGTGGGGTGGGGGTATTTTGCTTTTGTTTTGTTTTGACTTCTGGAGATCTTGGGATTCCCCTGAGCCTGTCAACACATCCCTTTTCTGCAAGGGCGTTTCCATCTTGACTACATAAGGAGAATTCAGTTGCAATAGGTTATATACTATAATAGAATTAGTATATACCGATGGGGCCTGGCCAGGGTGAAGGCCTCTTATATACCTGCTGGGATTGACAAGGCATCTGACCCTCACCTGAATCTCATAACTCTCCTGACAGGTGATTTGGTCTGCAGCCACAGTGTGGAAATAAAGGATGAGATTGCCTACCAGATACCAGGCACTCTACTATTCCAATTAGGCCCCAGTGTTTTTGTTACAACCCCCTTCTCAATTAAGTAATCAGTTTTAATCTAGAATTTAAATTCTCAAAACTCTCTTATTTGTTAATTACAGCAAGTAAACTACTGCTCCCACTTCATTACAAACCATATTTCTACCTGCAACACACTTGAGCAAACCTGCTCCTCTTCCTTTCACAGAAATTTTCTTGCCATTTGCAACTATAGCTGCCTCTGATTAGTTATCATTTAACCCTTTGGGGAAATAATTGGCATCACACATCATGTGCATGGAAGTTGCCGAACCAATTAACCAACTAGAAGGATTACTGTTAATAGCACCAGTTTTCCTATAACTTGATATTGCTGGATAGTTTTGATGAACTGCAAAAGCATTTTTAGTTTGCTTTCTGTTGCCACCCTGGAACTTTTCTTTATTAGTGCCACTTTGTTTCGTACGATTCTTTGCAAATCAAGGGAAACAACTTTTCTGCTTATATATGTTGATAATATAATTTTGGTTACTGAGAACAAACAAGATCGTACAAAAGCAAGATTGGGTGCAGGCCTGGCCAGGACATAGGTGTCCTGACTGTGACAAAGGTGACCTGTGTGCTTGCTTGCTTGCTTGCTTGCTTGCTTGCTTGCTTGCTTGATTAACAGCTGTTGGGAACTTCAAGGTTCCTGCTCTCCCTTCTTATGGTCTTTGTACTGGACCTGGAGACTCCAATAGAGAGCACCCATGTCAAGGAGGAGGGCAAGTGGGCACCCTATCAAATGACAGGGCAGAGGCTACACGGAGCAGGGCCTTTTCACTGGTGGTGCCCATTGTATGCCTCACTCTTCCCAGACCTGTTCTCTTTTGGCCTGTATTTTGGAGCTTTATAATTTAGGAAGACTTTGGAAGAACTAGTACACACAATTTAGGAAGACTTTGGAAGAACTGGTACACACACATCTCAAATCCTCAAACTGGACCACAATCCACAATGCAAAACAATATTAAAGCAAATAACAATCTGCATTGAAATAACAAACGTTGATAAAACCCATTGGTTTTTCTCTTTTCATCATTCGGCCGGTCCCCTGCCCATCATGAGATTTGCTCAACAGCAGTGTAGTGTGCTCTCAGCCTACGTCACCTCGATGTCTTTCCCAGCAGTCCAATGGAGCACCTCCCTTCCCTTGCCAGGAATGGTTGAGCTGAAGGCAATAACGGCATGGGTTCCTCCTATAAAAACTCTGGGGCATGGATGATGTGGGTTTCCCATGCATTTGCATGAACACAGGGAAAGGCCAACCACAAATAATCCCGTTCTCGTAAACACTAGCCGACCCCAGGTTTTCCCACAACGCGGTGCAGCCAATGCCGTGAGAAAAGCCCTACTGCTGTGTCCCTCGTGGCCAACGGGGAAGGCAAGAAGCCTTCCAGCTCGACACATAGGTCAGCCCTCCTGGTCCCCAGCTGCTAACTGGGAGTTCCAGTGGGAAGCTCTCATGATACAATCTCCTTTTCCCCCTTTGAAAGCGGCAGTGGTTCTCAACCCTTTTCTTTTATTGAGAGGGCGTGGAAAACTGCTGGGGGGTCTTGGCAGACTATGTAACAAACTCTTTGCTGGTCGTTCCACAAATCAAAGCTCGTGCATAACTCACGTTTTAATAACCATCTTGCTTTCCTGTTGCGATGGAGGAAGGAAAACAAAGTAACTGCACTGGCATCATAATCAAAACCAGCACTATGGCATGAAATCATGGGCCTTAGGTAGAAATGCAGATTCTCCAAGTGTCTCTATTTTCCATGGACGTCCCTGATCCTGGTTTCTGATTTGATCCCGGAATGTCCCAACTTTTCCCTAGGGTGTCCCTATTTCATTGGAGAAATGTTGGAGGGTATGGAGTTATCCGACCCCCGAGCCGTCTGAAGGCAGCCCTGTATAGGGAAGGTTTTTTTAAAATGTTTTATTACATTTTTTATATATGTTGAAAGCTGTCCAGAGTGGCAGTCCAGTAAGCTGTCCAGTAAGATGTGCGGGGTATAAATAGCATTTTTTTTGTTATGGAACAGGACGTCCCTATTTTCATCGGGGAAATGTTGGAGGGTATGGAAACGCAGTAGAAATGTGGTTCATTTAAAGGCAAGCCTTTGTTGTGGCTTCTGCTACCTTGGGCTCTGATCTTGGGCCAGCCATGAATGCTGCTATGGCTGCTGCCAGTGTTATTTTTCTAGAAAGAAGAGATGACAACACTCACCATGAATGCCTCTCTTGTTCCCTTATAATGGCAATGGCACCCACCTGAGAGGTGCTGGAACTGAGTTCCATGATTTCCATCTGAAGAAAAGCCCTGGTTGTTGCCCTGTTAGTGTTATTGCTGGTAAGGTAAAGGTAAAGGGCCCCTGGACAGTTAAGTCCAGTCAAAGACGACTATGCAGTTGCGCAGCTCATCTCGCTTTCAGGCTGAGGGAGCTGGTGTTTGTCCACAGACAGCTTTCCGGGTCATGTGGCGCAATGGAATGCCGTGATGGAAACCAGAGCACACAGAAACACCTTTAACCTTCCTGCCACAGCAGTACCTATTTATCTACTTGCACTGGCGTGCTTTTGAACTGCTAGGTTGGCAGGAGCTAGGGCAGAGCAACGGGAGCTCACCCTGTCATGTGGATTTGAACCACTGACCTTCTGATCGGCAAGCCCAAGAAGCTCAGTGGTTTAGACCATAGCACCACCCGTGGCCCTATTGCTGGTAAGTTTCCTAGTTACTCAGGTGTCCAGGTGAGCCCTCTGAATCCTCATCAGTCTTAGAATCATAGAATCATAGAATCATAGAGTTGGAAGAGACCACAAGGGCCATCGAGTCCAACCCCCTGCCAAGCAGGAAACACCATCAGAGCACTCCTGACATATGGTTGTCAAGCCTCTGCTTAAAGACCTCCAAAGAAGGAGACTCCACCACACTCCTTGGCAGCAAATTCCACTGTCGAACGGCTCTTACTGTCAGGAAGTTCTTCCTAATGTTTAGGTGGAATCTTCTTTCTTGTAGTTTGGATCCATTGCTCCGTGTCCGCTTCTCTGGAGCAGCAGAAAACAACCTTTCTCCCTCCTCTATGTGACATCCTTTTATATATTTGAACATGGCTATCATATCACCCCTTAACCTCCTCTTCTCCAGGCTAAACATGCCCAGCTCCCTTAGCCGTTCCTCATAAGGCATCGTTTCCAGGCCTTTGACCATTTTGCTCTGCACCCTCCTCTAGTGCTTTCTCCTGCTGGTCTGTGTTCATGAACTGGGATGACTCCTCTTGGTTGCTTTGAGGGAAGGTGGAAAGATGTGCTTGTATGTGTGTACAAACATCTGTTTCATGTAGCTGGGATATAGCCTATGGTGCAAGGTAAGAGTCATGCCTGTTGTTTCAACCACTTTGGCCCCGCCCACCACCACTGCATGTGACCCCTGGAAGATTCCCTAGTGTGGCCTCAAGCTGAAGAAAATTCCCCACCCTTTTGTAGGATGTGACATTAGAGAATGCACTATGCACATGTGGCCATTTCACAGGGTCAGTTTCTTGGATAATATCGGATAATCATCTATGTGTGCTTCAGCCTGTGCATCAGATTTTATGCACAGAGGTTATATTTTGATGTTACGGCCATGTATAGATGTCTAGAGACACCGGGGGGGGGGGTTGTGTGCTGTGCAGATAGGGAAGGCAGACCTAATCTCTCTCCCCTGTATACAGTTATACCTTGGATCCCAAACGCCTTGCGAGTCAAACGTTTTGGCTCCCGAACGCCGCAAACCCAGAAGTGAGTGTTCCGGTTTGCAAATGTTCTATGGAAGCCGAACGTCCGGCGGTGCTTCTGCTGCTTCTGATTGGCTGCAGGAGCTTCCTGCAGCCATTCGGAAGCCACACTTGGATTTCCGAACGTTTTGAAAGTCGAACAGACTTCCAGAACGGATTCCGTTCGACTTCCGAGGTTCCACTTTATTATGAGCCAGATCAGGGATAACTTTCAGGTGCTTTGAGCCTTGGAGTTTAAAGGGCAACAAACAGAATGTGCACGACTGTAGAGAATGGGTTTTGGTGTAAGCCCATTCTCTTTCCAATGCCCTCCCTTATTAAGATGGAGCCAGTGAGTAATCCATTGTCTCAGGTGCCTTCCTTGTGGGCAAACCACCAGGAATGCATGATGCCACAAGGTACAAGACAAATAGGCCTATCAGGGATGGTGAAACAGATGGTGAAGACAGCACATGCCTCTCGGAGCCACAATGACACAAAAAAGCACATGCTATGTAATGTGCAGAGCCGAGATGATGTGGCAAGGACATGCCCAACTCCCATCGCCACCACATCATGCGCATGATAGACTCCCTTGCGGAGGAAGTTGCCATAAGTAGTGGGCTAAACCTGCTTTTCTATTAATAGCCTCACCTCCTTTGAGTAACTACAAAACTTTCTCAAAATTGGGGAAGTGGCAGCGTCACTCTACTAAGACTCATTGAGGGTGTTGAGATGAAAAAGATGTTGAAACATACAATTTTTTTTAAAAAAGAAGCATTTTTACTTGGTATTATAGGTCAGGACATTAATAGGCAAGATGTTAAATTGTTTTTATATGCAACAACTGCGGAAAGAATATTGTTAGCCCAGAAATGGAAACAAGAAGAAATTCCGACGAAAGAAGAATGGCAGACGAAATTAATGGACTATGCAGAATTGGACAAAATGACAGGAAGGATTCAAAACCTGCGGGACCAGAGATTTACAGAAGATTGGAAGAAGTATATGAATTATTTGAAGAGCAACTGTAATCAACAAATTACGCTAGTAGGACTACACGAAGTTTTGTAAGGAGAAATATGGGAAGTGTTACTAAGTAGAAAAAGATAGAGATATTGGTTATGAGTTTGAAATGTAATAGGGAAGATAAGAAATGCATACTAAGAGATTAGATTGGAAAATTTTCAGACAGGATTGATGGAAGTCAAAAAAATTGAATAAGATGTAAAAGTATGTTTAATTACTGTTGAAAATGAGGTGATAAAAAACTAATTATATATATATATATATAGAGAGAGAGAGAGAGAGAGAGAGAGAGAGAGAGAGACTCATTGAGGGTGTAAAGGGGAGATTTCAGGCTTGTTGGGTCTGCTTTGTTTTGCTAGAACCCTGAGATCCAGCAACCGGAGTCATGTGCAAAAGATACACTGCAAGGACTAAATAACTCGGTGCCTCTGAGTACGTCCAGAGCCTAGTAATTTTGTTTTTCAGACCCAGAACTGAACTGAGCTCACGAGAAAGTTCTAGGAGCTTCTTGTTCCAGCAGTCAAGTTGCCTTGTTGTTTCTATATTACTAAACCATGGGTGGTGGGGGAGGGGGTCAAAAGTGATCTACTGCAAATAACCCAGAGCTATACCAGTCAATCCCAAGAACACAACAGTCAGCTGGATCAGGTCCAAAGCCCACCTAGTCCAGCGCTATGTCCAGCTATAGTGCTTCTGGCAGTCGAAGTTCAACATTGCTGTCATGGCTAGGAGCCTTATCCTCCATGAATTTGCCTAACTCTCTTTTTTATGCAACCACTGCCTCTTGTGCGAGTGAATCCCATTTTTTAACTATGCACTTCGTGAAGAAGTAGTTCTTTTGTCCATCCTGAATCATCCAATATTCAATTTTGTTGGACGTCCCCAACTGCTAATATTGAAAGAGAGGGAGAACAACTTTCCCCCATCCGCTTCCTCCATAACCGGCATCATTTCACACACCTTTATCATGTTCCCCCTCACTTGTCTTTTCTCAAGTAAAGGTAAAGGGTAAAGAGACCCCTGACCATTAGGTCCAGTTGTGGCCGACTCTGGGGTTGCGGCGCTCATCTCGCTTTATTGGCTAAGGGAGCCGGCGTACAGCTTCCGGGTCATGTGGCCAGCATGACTAAGCCGCTTCTGGCGAACCAGAGCAGCACACAGAAACGCCGTTTACCTTCCCGCCAGAGCGGTACCTATTTATCTACTTGCACTTTGACGTGCTTTCGAACTGCTAGGTGGGCAGGAGCAGGGACCGAGCAATGGGAGCTCACCCCGTTGCGGGGACTTGAACCACCGACCTTCTGATCAGCAAGTCCTAGGCTCTGTGGTTTAACCCACAGCGCCACCTGCATCCCTAGATGTCCTTTCTCTAAAAAGCCCCAAATCTGCCTGCTACCTTCTGTTCAGCCCTGATCTACACTGCTAATTTTGGGCATGCCCAGGTTACAAGCCTACACTGGTTTCAAGTTTGCTTAGGGGTGTCTTCATGACTCCCAACCCAGGAATCCTGGATAGAATAGTACTGGGAAGTGCTGCCCAGAAAATGGAGTTGAATGTGGAAATCCTGCAAGTCCCACTTTTAAATTGGCTCAGTTCACAAGTCCATAGTTAACCATACATGGAGGAAACAAACCAGGGGTCATGGACTGGCTGGATGGAGAGGAGTGGGGGGAAGCACAAGCTGGGGAACCCCCCCCCCAGGAACCCCCCAGGGGAAGAAGGCTTAGAGCCAGGGGATTGGTGGTGGGACAATGAGGAGTGGTCAGAGGGAGAAGAGAGAAAAGACTGGGAGGAGGAGGTGTCAGAAACTGAAGAGGTAACAGGCTTTGGTGAGCAGGAAGAGGCTGTGGCAGAGGGCCATCCAGACTCAGAGGCAGGAGAGGAGGCTGGTGAGGAGGGGGGGCAAGAGGCAGAGTGGAAGCAGGCTGCTAAAGAAGCCAGGGAGTCTCCCCCTCCTTCTGCAGCCAGCTCCCCTCCCCCCTGGTTTTCCAGAACCAGAAGAGGTATGCAGAGGGTTGAGCAAAGAGAGACAAGATGGAAGAGCCTCAGATTGCTGAGGAAGGACCCAGAGGACGAGTCTTAGAGAACGGTGGGAAAACAGGCACCTTCAGCCCTCGTTACTGCCTCTTTGGGTCAAGAGCTACTGGGAAGAATTGCTGTGATTGCTGGACCTGTGCTGTTTTGGTTTCTTTGACTAAAGAGTTAACGTCACTGACACTGGGTCATTGCTGACGTCATTGCTGATGTGCCCCTGACTCCGGCTCCTGACCCCAGGATCCCAGGCTCAGCGGCATCTCTAAACCAGACTAAATTACAGATGATGGTTTGTTGGGAGCAAAATGAACCATGATTCCCTGGTGCAGACATAACGCTAAACCAGAGATTGTGGTTTGTTTCCCCTGTGTGATAGCAAGGAGGAGCAAAGCAGGTGTTCTGTGGGAAGGAGGCCATGTTTCAAGTCCTCATGGGTAAAAAGAAAACTCTGGAATAGTGAGGGTGTGTATGCCTGTGTGTATCCGCTCAATGCTTTAGAAAACGAGCAGGGGAAGAGACTTTGAGAAGTGAGGTGTAGACATGCCTCAGCACGTACAAACCTCCTTGGACCCCTCAGTGCAAGGCTCGGCTAGCTACTGTAGCTCCTTATATAGTCTCCTTCCTTTGTGAGACTCAGAGTCCAGGGCACCTGGAAAAGATGAAGTGGCTCTTTCTAGTCTTGTATTGCACCCTAACTAACGCTACCTTTTCCCCGAGGGCGACAGACAATGCACAACCCGGTGTGATTCACCCCTCTTCACTGTTACATAAACAGGGGGACGTGTTGGGAACTGTAGCAGGAGTCCTGCGTGCGATGACGTCCCCATTTCCGAAGAGGAGGAGGTCTGCATCGCCGTGTCATCCGGCACAGCGATGTAAGTAGGGGAGACTCTTTGAAAAGCCCAGGAAACACAGTGAGGAGATCAGAAGTCATACTAGAATTAGTGAAGAATTAACTCAATTCCGGATGTAAGAAATGTAACCTTTTTTTCGGATTGCTTTTTGTTGAGTACTACATATTTGATTTGTTTTTCTTTGTTATGCTATGTTTTTTCTTTCAAAACGAATAAAGCATTAAAAAACTAATTTTTTTTAAGAAGAAAAGCCCATTCTAACACACCGCCAGGAAGCTGATTTACATGGGCCTGTGCTTCGCTTGATATCTCTGTGACTCAGTGCTTGATTACTTGCAGCTGGGAGCATCAATAGCCTTCCTTCAAAAAGCGCTGGGTTTGAGTTCATTTGAGGCAAACAGAGGAGCTCTGCCTATTGACCACGCTGGCTGCTTCACCCAAGCACATCGTCACTTGGTAATGCAAAGGGATAGGCATGCAGTGGTGGGTTCTCCTGGAGGGGAAAGGCTGGGCTTGCATTTGGGGGAACCTGGCCTCTCCCTGCAGCCGGCAGCCACACAGGGCTAATTTTGTGGTGACTGGTGGATCACTGTTCCTCAGCCGCAATCCTCCTCAGCTGGAAAACAACAGTGGCTTCGCCCAACAGTTCCCAAAAGGAAAACAGATTGGGCAAATGAAGGCTAGGCAATGGGTACCACTGAGCTTGGGGCCCTCCAGACTGGTATTTTTGGCAGGTGTGTCCTGTCACACGTCAATGATGCAATGAGAGCACATTAGTGGTGGGTTCGTACTGAACCATCCACACGTCATTCCACTTTAATAGTTGACCCGTGATGCTTCCCCAATGTTACTTTATTACTCCTGGCTGGGAGGTGCTCCTGCACTATACAAAAGCAAGTCAACAACAACAACAACCCAAACTATTTGTGATATACGAAGTTACAGTAAGCTATGGGGTGTGCACTGATTGGAAACAAAGTGGAGCTAGTGTGGTGTAGTAGTTAGAGCTTTGGACTAAGACCAGGGAGACCAGGGTTCATAATCCTCACTCCACCATGAAGCCACTGGGTGACCTTGGACCTGTCATAGAAACATAGAAGTTACCCTCAAGGGTCAACCCCCTGTAATTCAGGAATCTCAGCTAAAGCAACCATGACAGATAATAATAATAATTTTATTATTTATACCCTGCCCATCTGGCTGGGTTTCCCCAGCCGCTTTGGGCTGCTCACAGCATATATCAGAACATACTGAATGTCCATCCAACCTCTGCTTAAAAGCCTCTAAGGAGGGAGAGTCCACAATCTCTTGTGGTAGCCGTTCCACTGTCAAACAGCTCTTGTGGTCAGAAAGTTCTTCCTCGTGTTTAGTCGGAATCTCCTTTCTTGTAACTTGAAGCCATTGCCTCGAGTTCTGCCCTCCAGAGCAGGAGAAAACAAGCTTGCTCCTTCTTCTATGTGACAGCCCTTCAGATATTTGAAGATGGCTATCCCATCTCCTCTCAGACTCCTCTTTTCCAGGCTAAACATACCCAGCTCATTCAACCGTTCCTCATAAGGCTTGGTTTCCAGACCCTTGCTCATCTTGGTTGCCCTCATCTGCACACATCCCAGCTTGTCAACATCCTTCTTAAATGGTGGCACTCGGAACTGGGCACAGTATCCTAGGTGTGGTCTGGCCAAGGCAGAATAGAGTACAGTGGTACCTCAGGTTACAGACGCTTCAGGTTACAGACTCCGCAAACCCAGAAATAGTACCTCAGGTTAAGAACTTTGCTTCAGGATGAGAACAGAAATTGTGCAGCAGCGGCGCAGCCGCAGCGGGAGTCCCCATTAGCTAAAGTAGTACCTCAGGTTAAGAACAGTTTCAGGTTAAGAACGGACCTCCAGAACAAATTAAGTTCTTAACCTGTGGTACCACTACAGTACTATTACTTCCCTTGATCTGGACGCTATATTTCTGTTGATGCAGCCTAGAATAGCATTAGCTTTTTTTGGTGCTGCATCACACTGTTGGCTCATGTTAAGCTTGTGGCCTACAAAGACTCCTAGATCCTTTTGGCATGTACTGCCAGAGTCATTGTGCCTCTCAGCCTAACCTATCTCACAGGGTTATTGCAGGGATTAAAAGAGAAGAAGGGTGAACCATGTATTCCATCTTGAGCTCCTGGGAGGAAAAGGTGGGATGAAAATGCAATAGATAAATGATTGCCCCAAACAGATTTCAAATTGAGATTGCACAGAACTGCTCCAATACCATCATGAGCACAAACACAAATGCATCCAGAGGTGCTCTTACTTCTGAGTAAGCATGCATAGGCTTGCACCATGTACAAGACAAGGAAGCAGTGTTGGGACTCACGCAAGTTGTTATCACCATAAGAGAGGTAGGGAAGAATTGAAGCTGAATTTGGAAACATGATCATTTGAAAGTGGCTCGAGAGAGGCATACAGAGTGAATTTTTAAAAAAAAGATATCTAACTTGGCCATTGTTAAGCAGAGTCGTATCTTGGTTTTCGAACAGCTTCGTTCTCAAACATTTTGGTTCCCGGACACCGCAAACCTGGAAGTGATTGTTCCGGTTTGCGAATGTTATTTAGGAACCCAAACATCCAATGGGGCTTCTGCAGCTTCTGATTGGTTGCAAGAGCTTCCTGCAGCCAATCAGAAGCTGCACTTTGGTTTCCGAAAGTTTTGGAAGTCGAACAGACTTCCGGAATGGATTCCGTTTGACTTCCAAGGTACTATTGTACACCCATTGTTAAGCACATTGATTTCAACAAGACTACTCGTTTTCAGACTCAGTTCGAGAGTATTCAATAATTTTTTTTTAAATAAGAGTTTTTTAAAAATTTAATGTGATTTTTATAAAAAAATTAAAATAAAGGAATTTTCTGTTATATTTAGTTTCATCTTACCTGCTTTTCAAAATAATATATATATCTAATACAGTGGTGCCTCGCAAGACGAAATTAATTCGTTCCGCGAGTTTTTTCGTCTTGCGGTTTTTTTCGTCTTGCGAAGCACGGTGTCGGAAAAGTTTTGGAAAAGCTTCAAAAATCACCAAAGTCTTCAAAAACCTCAAAAAAGGCTACCACACCGCGTGCTATGAGTTGCTCCTCGAAGTCAAGTCGCAACTGTATTAACAGTTTTAAGAAAAAGGAAACAAACTTGCAAGACGTTTCCGTCTTGCGAAGCAAGCCCATAGGGAAAATCGTCTTGCGAAGCAACTCAAAAAACCAAAAACCCTTTCGTTTTGCGAGTTTTCCGTCTTGCGAGGCATTCGTCTTGCGAGGTACCACTGTACCAACAAACATCTTCCAAACCAGGAATGGGGAATCTCACTTTCTTTCACATCTGAGGTGAAATATTATGGATATGATAGTATGGTATTCATCACGGCTGCAAATTATGGATGTTATGACTCTGTCAACCAAACAGCATGGATATTTCCTTCCCCATCTCACGGAGAAATGCTGCTTTGCCTCGTAATTACTAGCCTTGCTCTTGAAAGTTATTGGCACTAAGTATTTGTTTCCACATAAATGGTCTTGTAAAATTACCAACTGAGTGATTTACCAGCAACGGGCCCCAGAAGATCAGGATTCTTGATGGCAAATGGGGACAGCTGGAACTGCAGGGGCTCTTTGTCAACTCGCTTCAACTCTGACTCACCCCATGAACATAAAAATTCAAGGGTGGTAAAAGCTCCAGCGCTGTCAGCCCAGCTTAAATAGGCCCTTAAGGATGAACCTATAATGCCAGAACAAACTGTGGAGCATTGCTTTTTGCTTCCTTATCCTGGTCCTTCTCAAAAGGCTGATTTCCAGCATATGCTCCCACCTGTGCCCATTTATCAAGCACCAATCCCTCAGTCTGAATCAGTGGCTCCATTTTCTTCATGCTTTACCTTTGCATAGGCAAACTCAGCCCTCCAGATGTTTTTGGGACTACAACTCCCATCATCCCTAGCTAACAGAACCAGTGGTCAGGGATGATGGGAGTTGTAGTCCCAAAAACATCTGGAGGGCCGAGTTTACCTATGCCTGTTTTAGGAGATGTGGGGAGGGCTCTTAAAAAAAATGCTTGTATGCAAGAATGGACGAATCTATCAGATTTCATTTATTTTGCATAGTCTTAAATTCAGTTCTCCACGCCATTGCCTCAGTTTGCCTTCTCAAAAAAGTCCTCGTGAAATAATCACCTACATTTTAGTAGAACTTAGAAGATTCATAATTTGGGGGTGCCAGATTTTGGCATTGTGCAGGACGCCATGTTATGAAAGATTGCCAAAGCCCGTCCCTGCAGTCAGAATGAATGCTCAATAATCCGGATGTGAGTTGAAGCTGTTAACACTTCGCAGTGAGAATGAAGCGACTGAAGCCTTGCCTCTAATTTTACCTGTGAAATGCTAGCACTTACTGGCTCCTCTTAAGACTTTGACTTGCATTTCATAACTGCCTTCCCTATCAGCCTGGTATTCTGTGGAACTGGGTGTGGTAGCCTCAGGGCAGAGAGAGTGGGCAGACTGGGAGTCGGAGGCAGCTTCCAGTAAAGGTTTATAGAATTAAGTCACTGATATGTTCAACCGCAGCTGGAGAAGAAAGGAAAAGCCATGAAGGAACTTTGAAAAATGCATGGTTGGGGTGGGGGGAGGGGGTTATTGGTTGGCTGTCTTGCACTGAGTCAACATATTTTACAGCCCATTTGAAAAGAAAAAGAAAAAAGTGAGTCACTTGAAAATCAAAAGGGAACAAGCAGAACCTACAAGCTTCTTAGGAACAGATTTTTTCCTTTCTAAACTAGGGTTGCAAAGTCTCAGGGTCTGACTTTGTTTCAGGGGTTTAGCCTTCTTCTCTGGGTTCAGACATAGAATCGTAGAGTTGGAAGGGACCTTGAGGATCATCTAGTCCAATCCCCTGCAATGCAGGAATATGCAGCTGTCCTTTACGGGGATCGAACCTGTGATTTCGGTGTTAAACAGCACCACAGTCTAACCAACTGAGCTATCCAAGTTCCCAGAGCAAGGGAAAGAGTCAAATCTGTTGTTGCTGCTGCTGGCATTATTATTGATGTACCATTTATATGAATGAGGGGTCAGGTTGTGGTTGTTGTTCACCATTTACCGTATTTACTCAAACCTAATCTTCACTTTTTTGGCCAAATTAAGGTGCACATTAGATTCAATGGCACATTTATATTCGCCAGCAAATAATCTTTTTTTTGTTTCAATGTTCTGGAAATTGAGGTGTGCATTAGATTCGATGGCGCATTAGACTCGAGTGAATACTGCATTTATTATTACATTTGCATCCTACCGTTCCTACCAGGAGATCAAGGTGACGTGCGTGGTTCTTCCCCCACCCCATGCCTCTATTTTTATCCTCACAACGGCCCTGTTAGGTAGGTGAGGTTGAGAGGCAGTGATTGACCAAAGCTAAGCCAGTGAGTTTCGTGCTGAGCGGGGATTTGAATCCTGGTTTCCCAGGGTTCCCTACATTGCAGTGCATTTCTGTAAAACTTATACAGGGTCCAAGATAGTTTCCTGCCTGAGGCAAAGGATAAGACAACATCCAGTGTATAGAAGCTAATTGTTGAATCTTTGTTCAGCGTCGGTAAAGCAAGAGCATTTTTGCATCACAAAGGGCAGCAGACTAGCTTAGAGGCAGGCCCTACGGTGTATGCAACTCTGTCTCCCAACACCTTGCTGCTGCTCTCCACCCTACACTATCTGCTGCCTGAAGCAGTCACCTCATTTTGCCTAAGGGTAGGGCCAGGCCTGGCAAGGAACAGGCTATGTTCTACTTTCCTTGAGGGTTTTCTCCTTGAACTACAAAGCCCAGTCAGGTTCTCCTCCTGACCACCAAGTACCATCCTCTACCTCAACCAAGCACAACCTTCTCTGTGCCTTAGCAGTGGAATCTATGCTTCTCACACAGAATATTCCAAATTCAATCCCTGGTATCTCAAGGTATGGCTGTCGGGTGTCTTCCTGTCCAGTCTACAGTAGCTTGTAAAGGTGGTAGGCAAATTGGAACACGTTCAGAGAGGTGGGTAAGAAAAATGGTCAAGTTGGTATGGAAAACGTGGCCTATGGGGAAAGGTTGAAGGAACTGGATATGTTTACGCTGGGAGAAGAAAAGACTGACAGGTGATGACTTGATGGCACTCTTCAAATCTCCAAAGGGCTGTCACAAAGATGATAAGTCTCTGTTACGCACTATACCTTTAAAGCACATTCAAAGCCTGTTTCCCCTCTAAAATAATTTTGGGTACGGTAGTTTATTAAGGGGCTGCTGGGAATTGTAACTCTGTGAGGCATAAGCTACAGTACCCAGAATGCTTTGAGGGAAAGGATGTGTTTTGAATGTGCTCTAAAGCTATATGGCGTGTGCACCTTCTCTGCTGCCCCAGGTAACTGGGTTCAAGTTGTAGCTGATAGAATTCAGTTGTACAGTAGGGGAAACATTTTAAGGACCTAACATTTAAAAGCCCTGAAGTAAGGTTACCAGACGTCCCCGTTTCCCGGGGACAGTTCCCGGATTTACAAATCAGTCCCCTGATAAAATCCATCTGTTTAGTAGGAAGTTGAAAAGTGTCCCAGGATTCATTGAAAAAAATCTGGTAACCTTACCCTAAAGCCCTGAACGGCCTTGGCCCAGTATACCTGAAGGAGCGTCTCCACCCCCATCATTCTGCCTTGACACTGAGGTCCAGCTCCAAGGGCCTTCTGGTGGTTCCCTCACTGTGAGGAGTGAGGCTACAGGGAATCAGGCATAGGGCCTTCTCGGTAATGGTGCCCGCCCTGTGGAACGCCCTCCCATCAGATGTCAAAGAAATAAACAACTGTCTGACATTCAGAAGACATCTGAAGGCAGCCCTGTTTAGGGAAGTTTTTAATCACTGATGTTTTAATGTATTTTTAATCTTTTGTTGGAAGCTGCCCAAAGTGGCTGGGAAAACCCAGCCAGATGGGCGGGGTATAAATAATAAATTATTATTATTATTATTATTATTATTATTATTATTATTATTATTAGTGAGGGCGCTTCCAGGGAACCTGATTCTTGAACATTTGTCCTGATTTGTTTTCATTGGAACGTTGGCTGTTTAAATCAATCTTTCTGAGTTATTTGTGGGAAGGCTAGAGGACGACGTGTAAAAGCACATGCCGTTCCCTGCTTTTCAGGGCATTTCCCCCTCACTTTTTTTAACCACAAAAAAATTGATCTTTTGGGGAAGTGGGGTTTAATTGCGTAACCTGAACTGGCTGGCATGTGATTGCATCCCAACTGAAAATGGTGATGGTCTGCACGCATCCTATGTGTAGCTTAACAATAGAATCAATTATCAGGATGTTGACACTTAAAAAAAAAAAAATTAAAAACAGCATTATAGTGTTATAATGATATAACACTCTTTTATCTATGTGGTACCCACTAATGGGTTATACATTATAGTAAAAAATGTATTTTAGTACTGTTTAAAATAAATATTTGCCTTCATTATTATTTATTACTATCATTAATTAAATGTCTATACCTGCCTTTACCCAAAAAATTCAGGGCAGTTCACAATATAAAATTAGAATATAAAAAAGACACACAATACATAATATAAGTAAGAACAGAAACAAACCAATAACACACACCCCCTTTCACAACACATTTAAAAGGGCATTGGATGTCAGTCGGCCAAAGGCCTGGTTTTCATGGTGTGATAAAATGCCGTTCAAGTACAAAGGTCCTAGTGCATCTACGTGCTGAGCTTCAAGTGACCATGTGACCTACTCTCAGCAGCTGTGTCATGCTCAGTTCACTAGTGTGAATGGAACGTAGAGGGGTTCACATGTACAGGAACTGTGCAGTACTCTGGACAATGAGGAGCCTATTGCAATTCTGGTTGTAGCTTACGATGGAAGATCAATGCTTGGGTAAGGCCAGCAGCCCCCAACACCTCTTACTGGATGTTGTAGTGCAGAACAGGGAAATACAGTGGTACCTCGGGTTAAGTACTTAATTCGTTCCAGAGGTCTGTACTTAACCTGAAACTGTTCTTAACCTGAAGCACCACTTTAGCTAATGGGGCCTCCTGCTGCTGCCGCGCCGCCAGAGTCCGATTTCTGTTCTTATCCTGAAGCAAAGTTCTTAACCTGAAGCACTATTTCTGGGTTAGTGGAGTGTGTAACCTGAAGCGTATGTAACCCGAGGTACCACTGTATGCTGCTTCTTCTGGGGAAAGTAGGTAGGCAAACAAACCCCTGTGTTGCAAAGAGAACATCAGCAATATCAGCATGGTGGGAGGATATAGAATTGCTTCATAAACCCATCTTATTTTGAATGAATGTACGTAAATGAAAATATCAAATGCTGTGAAACAGTGCTCATGTAATAATATAGTCACTGCATATATCCTCCCACCATGCTGACGAAGAATTCTACGAAACAGTAGTCAATATCCGGAATCACTGTTCAGTGTTGGACATCATATTTGCCGAATACACAAAGCTTCGCAGCTTGTCTTTCATCATACAAAGTCTGGTACATCGCTTCATTTCAAGATTTTCAGAGACTTTGAGACTAAAGATTTCATTTTGTACTTGTTATGGTTTTGAAGGAATTCTATAAATTTGAAGGAATTCTATTGCGTATATACATGGTCATCGTGTTGCCTAGATATTGCTGATATTCTGGAGAAAGGCAAGAGAACAGTAGAAATGTGGAAATGGTTTGTAATTACACCACTGATATGAACACAAATACAAGCATTGGTATATACAGCATCTCTCTCTAGTGCTGAGCATCTGTCACCTTTCCAGTGTGTCAGACGAAGTGATCAAAGCCTGCTAACAGCAGGGGCGGAGGAAGGGGGTGGGTGGGGCAGTCCGCCCCAGGTGTCACCACTGAGGGAGGGTGACAAAATGCCAGGCGGCACTCACTGCGGGACCTGCAGCATGCCCGAGCCGCGCATCTCTCCTAGGAGTGACACAGTGGCTTGGGCAACCACAGGCTCCATGCTGCTCCAAATGGTCCGCCCGCCGCCTCCCCCTCAGTTGTAGGGCAGCTGAGTGGGAGGAGGCAGGCAGACTCATTGGAGGCCCCATCCCGGCTTGCCCTGCCCCACAGGCAGCTGGCCCCACCCCTGGACGCAGCGCACGCACGCCGCCCCAGGCGCCCGATCGGTTTGCTCCGCCACTGGCTAACAGACCTCTTGTTTATCCAGAGAGTTTTCAATAATTTTAAAAGCGTGCTTCTTTATGTGTTCACTGGCCCAGCAGGGCATATTACTTGTGCCTGTTTCCTTGTCTCCTGTTTGAACAGCAAGTATGAAAAGCAGCCTCGTAAAAGCCCTGCCATAAAAGGTTTCCTATCTGTAGGTTGCTGGCTTGTCTCATTACAGTGATCAGGCCCTTATCTTGGATATCACACCTTGGAGTTCTGCAGAACTCAGAGCACAGAGATAGGGGCAGAGGGCAGAGCGGTAGGAGGCAAGAGGGAAGGGAAGGCTATAAATAGGAGCTTTCCCCAGGATGGGATAGCTCAGTCGGCACAGCATGAGACTCTGAATCTCAGGGTTGTGGGTTTGAGCCTCACACTGCGCAAAACGTTCCTGCATTGCAGGGGGTTGGACTAGATGACCCTCGGGATCCCTTCCATCTCTACAATTCTATGAAAACCACCCAGCATATGTATAGTGGGCAGAGGCGGGACTTCTTGCACACATCATGCTACTTTGCTAAGCAGCATAAAGCCCACTGCAAGAATCAAGTCATTTGCATGGTGACTGCAGGAATATTGATGCTCAGCCTGTGCTGAGTCCCAGACCCAGCTACATCAGCTCAGAATTAAGCGCATCCACATCCGCCATCATTGCCAGAGCAGTGTCAAGTTAAAGGGCTATGTTGAATTTGGTGTGTGTGCTGATGATATACAAATGGGAGCCCCAGCAGGCTTACCTGGCTGGCAGCAGCGGCAGAGAGTGTCTTCCCGCAGACGCTCTAAGTGCCCCTATTTTCTTTTTTATATTAATTTTTTATTAAATTTTTTGTTTTACAATTTAGAATATTCATTTAAACATCCTCAAAATATTAATGACTTCCCTTCTTCTCTTTCCATGGTTCATTTTGCATAACATAAATCCCTGCATATTTTATATAAACTAAACCATTCAGTATTCCATCGTTACATCCATCAAAACCTATTTACACTGTTGAATTTCTCTTAATGCTGCCAACGTTTTCAAGTGTACACAATTTCCCCCCATATAGTCAATAAACATTTTCAATCTTCTTTAAACGTATGTTCTTCTTGTTCCCTTGTTCCAGAGGTGGGCATGCGGGGGCAGAGAGTGGAGGGCGACATGAGGAGGACACAGCAGGACAGGCACACGCCCTTGCAATCCACTCAGTCGCTCTAATTGGAAGTCACATGCCTGTTGCGTCCTCCTGACGCCCTGCCAGCCCCACACTGCTTCATGAGGCTGGGATGTGGGATCCGATTCGCAAAGCAGCGCAGGGCTGGCAGGGGCAGCGCAAGGAGCAGAATGTGCCCTGGGGGAAACTGTGCCAGGGGCAATGCTCTGCCCACGCTTTTCACCACACGAGTTCTTGTTGATGAGTGAAGGGCGCTCTGCACATTCTCAGGAACACTCTCCGTCTGGTATTCCAGACTGTGAATGAGGGAGCCAACCAGAGGGCACCAGAGGGTATTGTTCTCCCTACACTCCTCGTTTACCAGAAATCGGATAAAATCCCCCCACCTCCTTTTCTCAAATGCCCAGATTCACTTCTTTATTTCTCTGTTTGTTCATTTCCCCTTTACATTATGCAGCCATTTGTCTTCCTGCTTAGTGAAGCAACGAGTTGCGGTGGAGGGAGCATGCCTGGCCGGCTGCCAGCTTCCACAGTCAACTTCTTGGGCTTTTTTTCATTACTCCTGGACATGACTCGAAGAGACACGCCTTAGCAATCCAGGTGTGGCTGCCATGAGCTCACCTGGCATAGGCGGGACGGGACGACCATTAAAGCAACAGCACCCTCAAGGCACTCATATCTTCTCACACTTTCCCTTTGCCACACTTCGGAGTGAGTATATCACAGAAAACAGCTGCTGCAGCTTAGGTAATGGAATGATTCTTTCTCTTTCTTTCTTTCTTTCTTTCTCTCCCTCTCCCTCTCCCTCTCCCTTTCTCTTTTTTGTTTACCCCCTGTTCTTCACTTATGGTTGCAACTTTTTTCCAACGTCCCGTATTAAGTTGCATAATATCTGTCCCACTATGATATGTCATGTCTGATGGATTGGAATGTAAAATGCGGGGTCCCTCCATCCATTTTTTTCTTGTGACTGGTTTGGGTCCAGAGATCTAGAACACGGTGATCAAGAAACCCCCAAACCCTGCAGAATCCTTTCGGTTCTAGAGCAGTCACACTCTTCATTGTGCATGTAGCATGCAAAACGTACGCGAAAGAACTGAAGTTGCTTGTTTCGACTCTTGACCTCACTTTTCTCTTCTACCTTTGCAAGGGCGGGAAGGACAGCCTGGTTGCACCTGGCTTTATTCACGGAGCAAACTGGATAATAGGGGTTGATGTGCAGAGGAAGAGTTAAGTGGGTTTTGGCTTGTTGGGGGAAATTGTGGGAGATCCTGCTTACAGCTGGACAGGTGAGCCCTGACACTAGGTATGAACTTCCAAAACCTGGGGTGCTTCAGTATCAGGGATTTAGTATGGAATTGTCATGCTTCGTTGGCTCACTTTTTATGGGGCATCCACATGACACCATCGTCCTGTCATTGTCATCCTGTCTTTTCTCAGGGTTCCTCCAGATGATGTTTATTGAACATTTGCCCAGATTTTCTTGCACAAAGCTTATGTGGAGGGTAGACTATGCCTAGTCTTTTTTGAGCATTCATTTGATTTGTTTGCAGGGAGATTAAGTGTTCATCCTGATTTGTCTGTGCAGTGTTTATATGTTTTCCCGCAAATTATTTGTTCCGCCCACACTTTTCATTGCATTTTCCCGCCATTTTCCTAACAATGAAACGCCTGCAGTTGTTTTCTGTTTGAAGTGAGTTTGGCTAAGTAAGCACTATACCTTTCCAGCACATTTGAAGCACGTTTTCGCTGAATGAATTCTGGGCACTGCAGTTTACCTGTCACAGAGCGACAACTCCCAGCAACTCTTAACTCTGTGAGGGGCAAACTACAGTGCCCAGAATTTTGTGAAGAAAAATATATGCTTTAAATTTACTCTGTGTATGGCCCCTTAGTTACATAGGAGTGCTAAAGTGCTGTAATCCACTTTAATCCAAACACCATGCCTTTAAAGCATTCCCCTACAAATCCTAGGAACTGTAGTTTGGTAAGGGTGCTGAGAACTGTAGCTCTGTGTGGAGCTGGCGGAAATGACTGGTAGAATCCGTGACCAGGGAGAAGAGTCGATGGAGGAAGATTGGAAGAAATTCAAAGACTATCTTCAGAAACATTGCAAAATTAAAGAATGTTAGAGTGATGTTGGATTGAAAATAAGCGGTTTCCAGCTGTACAGGTTAAAGTTAATGATAGACTAAGATTAAAAATTAGGATTAAAGATGTTTAAAGAAATGGAAATTTGACATTAAGAGGGAAAATTTTAACGTTATATGATACTAAGGTGTAAAGAAGTTGAAGTTATATATTTCAATATCTTATTAAAGCTAAAGATTGGGATTAAAAAAGTGGAAAAGAAATTGCTGGACAAATAATTTGGATTGGAATACAAAAGAGGGAGGTATGAGGAAGTCCAGAAAATAAGTAACTAAAAAACGGAAATGGAAAAGAGATATTGTTTTTAATTGTTATGTTTTCTGTTCTTTTATTGTTGAATTTTGTGTTTTTTTGTGTGTTTTTGTTATATGTACTGTGTATGCTTTTCTTTTTTTTTCTTTGTTGTTTAAAACTTTAATAAAAATTATTTAAAAAAAAAAAGAGAGAACTGTAGCTCTGTGAGGGGTAAACTGCAGAGTCGCTGATTGCAAAAAAAGGGAAGGCTGGAGGGTCATGGAAATCATGGCCTAGATAGGGGAAATGGAATTAAAGGGCTGCAGACAGGACCAGAGTAAAAATAGACATGGGTTCTTTGGCTATGATACACTAGATTTTGATCCAAGCTTTGGAAGCTATTGAGAGCAATATTGCTGCATCAAACACTGACCTACAGTTAGGGGGAAAGGGGGGTGGGATTTGTTTGCAAATTTGCGCTTCCAAAACAATATGAGAACCAAAGCACAGTTCTCCTTCAGACTTGGCCTGAATTCTGCAATGCAATTCTCCAACTGCAAGAACGTGTACAAAAATTCATGTTTTTGGGGGGGGGGTTGAGGGGGGGTTGTTGATCTTGTTGGTGTTAATTTTTTTTATCTATATTTTGGATCTTGTGATTTATGTGGAATTTTTCAGTTTGGTTGTGTACCTTTTGATTTTTTAAATTATTGTTAATGACTAGCTATTTAATTTTTTATACATTGTAAACCGCCTTGCACATGGTTTGAACTTTGGAAAGGCTGCAAACAGAAGAATAAGTGATTGATTGATTGATTGATTGATTGATTGATTGATTAGTGGGAATAACATGCTGAAATCCATGCTGTTACAAGAAAAAAAATGCTCTCCCCCCATAAAAAAAATGCTTAGACGAGGAGAAATGTGTACAAATTTTCAACTTAAGACTTTAAAACAAACAAACAAATCTAGAAAAGATATGTGTGAAAATGGAAAGAAGTGAATTGAAGATTGTATAAATAGAAACTGAGAGAAACTGACATTAATAACTTCATCCCTGTTTAACAGTGGGGGTCAACGTTTATTCAAAGCTGACTATTTAGTCACTCTTTTTTTGTTCTTCCCGCTTGAAATTTGAGCTGCAAAAGCAAACAAGCCCATTTCCTTATCCTAGAAATAACGTGGGAAGGAAGGCCGGATCACAGATTACACGCTCCTTAATCATCATTGGGTTCCTTTGTGGCGCTCCTGGATTAAGAGGGTGTGCCAGGGAGAGGGCGGGATACCGTTGCCATACTGAGGCTTGTTTGTTTTGACTATAGTAACAAGAAGCCATGTTACTAGTCACACAGCCTAATGTTAATATGCCTTACAGACGGAGACACAAAGCACAAAACGGTGTGACTTTAGAAAGGCCCAGGGTGATTGTCTGTAGTCCTCATGGCAGGAATTTGACCCTCCTATTAGACAGGGTGAGTCAGCCGCCTCAGGCAGTCGATTTGGGGCATCATGAAAGGGCAGCAAATGGTCGGTTAATTCAATTTATCCATATTATGTGTTTACTGCCAGAGAGGGCTTTCAGCCTCAGGTGCCAAAATAACATGGACAGCCAAGGACAGCTTAACTTGGAGTGGGGCTGGGGTCGCTTTACCTCAGGAAGCAAAATGTCTTGGCTGGTCCTGTTTGAAGGACTGGTAGTGTGAAAAGGGCTAGTAATAAGGGACAGGCATTTATAGCCTGCCTTTAAATTAAGAAAATATCCAAGGCGACTCACAAGAAATATCATCTCTGCCCTCCCCCCATTTATTTTATTAAGTGGTCAATGACACCTCTAGTAAATCACTAAACGCCTGGTAGTTAAAAAGAGCTTGTCTAGTATAGGGGCTAAGAGTATTTGCTGGAAAATTTCTGGGTCAAATCTCACCCCACCCCTGAATTTACTAGGGGACTCCAGATAAGCCACTGTTCTCTCAGCTACCTATCTGCAATATGAAGATAATAATACTGGCATAACTTGCAGGACCGTTGTAAGGTTAACAGGAAATATGCCTATGAAGCATACTGAGCATTTACAAAATGTCTCCCATGAAGGCTCTGTGTTTCAAGCAACCTGGGCTCCCCTGCTCTTATTGTTGCTCAACTTTTCCCAGACATTTAATTCCTAAGTATGAATCTCAGGACATGGTCTGCTAGCTAAAAGTGGTGTGTGTTTTTCTTTCAAATAGATTGTGTAGACCAGGGATGGGGAACTGGATTCCTCCAGCAGGTCAGAGTCTGACTTCGCCAACCGCCCACCACGAGCCAGATTCTGACATCCCCACCACATACGCCATGTCCCACTTTTCACACCCACTTGTCAATCACCTGAAACCATTATGATACGCTTCCGAACCCCACGAGCAAAGGAAGCGTTTCTTTTGCTAATCAATTGCTCTCCAAGGAGAGCTTGGGTTAGTCACTCTCTCCCAGCCTTGCAGGGTTCTTGTAAGAATGAAAATGGCGACATGCGGCCTTGAGCCCCTTGGAGGAAAAGTGGGGTATAAATGTTGTAAACATCTTCTGCAAAGGGCTATGTTTCTACCTATTTTCTTTAGCTCCTCCTTGTCTATCTTGCAACATCATCTTCATTTTACTATACAAAGCTGTTCAGATTTCTACTGTTCTCTTGCTCACTTTCTTCCCACTTTCCAGCTTTCTAACATTTGCACTACTCCATCTCCTCCTATTTATTTAAAGCAGCACCTGCAGCAAACTCATCTCCTTCTCACGGATTTTCCAAGAAAAGAGCTTATGGCCTGCAGCTTTCCTCCTTTCCATTTGTTTTTTTTGCTCCTTATTGTCTGTCGCTATCAGATTGTGAGCCCGCAGGCAGCGCTCATCTCCTTTCAGCTTCTCAACAGTGCTTAGCTGTTAAAAAGCTCTAGAAATAATACCAGGATTCCCTTACTGTTTAGCAGTTGAAGAGGCTCTCTGGGCAAACCTCTTGGGAGGAAGGTTTTGCCCCGCTGTTTTTTCCTCCACTTCCAGTACTGTGCTCAGTTGTTGTTTTAATTATGCACACATCAGTGACGTATGGTGGGAACTTCTCCAGTGTTTCATTTCTCTGTGGGAATGTTTTCCATTTCACAAGTTCGTTAGCAGCAATGAGTGAGTGCTAACCGCAAATAAAATTTTGGGCAAGTGTTTTGCTACAAGTAAATTAAATGGGTTATATTAGATCGCCCTCAGAGGCATCAGAAGAAGAATAAAAAAATCTGATGCAAATGGAAAAAGTTCCAACGTAGATTACTCTATTCGAATTAGCCTGATTTGCATAGGAAATTGTTGTGGTTCAAAGCTTTCCAAAACAACAACAGCAACCCATCTACATTGGGTGTGTGAGGGTGTCTGAATTTTATTTATTCATTTGTGACGTTTAAATCCAGACTTTCCTCCAAGAAGCTCCCCAGAACAACCCTGAGAGATTGTGACAGGCTCAATGGGCAGTCGATGAGTCTCATGGTCTAATGGTGGGGGGGAGGTTTGAGCCTGCGTTATCCCACTCCTAGTGCAACATATGAACCACTGCATCACCCTGGCTCTCACTCAGTCCCCAAATCTCATGGAACTTTGAAGTGTCAGGCATAGCCCTATTGGCTTTAGCCCAAACGTAGCAGAGTTTTCCTGCACAGCGAGGAAGCTAGTTGCGGCGGTAATGACTAGTCAGCTAGACTCAGAATAACTATTTACAGGATTTATTAAAAGGGAAAATAAAACCAGCAGAGTTTCTGCATACAAATCAAAGCAAAATAAATCCTTTCTTTCTCTCTCTCTCTCTCATAACCATACACAGCACTTCTAACTCCTTCTCCTAACACACCAAAACATCACACTGTGCTAGCAATCCTAGATAACAGAGTTGAGTGCTGGTCGTTAACCAATCAGAGTAAGTAGTTTCTAGGTCAAGCAGACCTTGGCTTTCTGCCAAGAGTAAATTGACACTGCCTTGAGTTAATTGTGTGAAGCCAGAATCTGCAAGTTTCCCATGAGAATCAATTA
This sequence comes from Podarcis pityusensis, assembly GCF_964106645.2. Taxonomy (NCBI): domain Eukaryota; kingdom Metazoa; phylum Chordata; class Lepidosauria; order Squamata; family Lacertidae; genus Podarcis; species Podarcis pityusensis. The sequence goes on from NC_138038.1 coordinate 25,129,728, forward strand.
ACAGAAACTGAACACCCCCTCACAGATTCTGCTGGACAATTAACATCAAAAACCACCTATGTAGGAGATTATTTTTCCAGCAAACCTAAACCCTTGCACATTTGCTTGTTCTTTATCTTTGCCAATGGTTTAGTTAATACATCTGCTACATTTTCTTCACTTGATACATAAGTACATGTGATTATATTGTCTTGTACACAGCAACGTACATTTTGGTATTTTACAGAGATATGTTTGGAACGTGATTTGAAACCCTCTGTTTTACTTAAGGTTATACAAGCTTGATTATCAATGTAAACTCGTACTGGTTCTCCACAATTTACATTTAAATCTGTTAACAAATGCTTGAAATAAATCACCTCGTTGCACAATTCACTCAATGCGGCGTACTCCGATTCCGTTGATGACACACTTACAACGTCTTGCTTGCGTGACCGCCAGCTGATTAAAGCTCCACCGACCATTATAACTAATCCTGTGACAGATTTTCTATCTGGCAAATTTCCCCAGTCACTATCACAGTAGCAACTCAACATTTCGTCCTCGGAAGAATTTAATTGTAACATATAGCCAATTGTCTGTTTGAGGTATCTCAGAACTTGTTTTACCCCTTTCCAGGCATTTAGTGTGGGTTTTGAGACCAATCTACTTAATATGCCTACTGCGTAGCTAATATCAGGTCTGGACCACTGTGCTAGATACAATAAACTTCCAATTACAGAGTGATATACATCAGGATGTTCAAATTCAGGACTCTCATCTATGTGAAGTGTTTTTATGAAACCTGGATCCATAGGCACCGCTGCCCCTTTGCAATCCTGCATCCTGTATGTAGTCAGTAGTTGTTTAACTTTGTTCTGCTGACTAATTAGGCAGCTGCCATCTTGGGCCCAGCACACTTCCAACCCTAGATATGTCCTAACCGGGCCTAAGTCCTTCACTTTGAACTCACTGGACAATTGCTTGGCAAACCTTTTAGTTTGTTTATCTGTTTTACAGGCATACAATACATCATCTACATAAATCAGACAAAACTCTTGATCACTGCCTGTACCACGTACATAAACACAATTGTCAGCTGTACTCTGCTTGAAACCAAATGACACTAAGGCCTCATGGAAACATTTGTTCCAAGATCTTGCAGCCTGTTTGAGACCATATAGAGCTTTGTTTAATTTTAACACTCTATTGGAACCTGTCTCATAACCAGGCGGTTCGGCTAGATACAGGTCTTCTGATATTGATGCATGTAAATATGCAGTCTGGATATCAAAATGGTTTAACAGGAGTTTTCTCTTTGCTCCAAGCGTTAAAATCAGCCTTACACTGTCCCCCTTAGCAGTAGGGGGAAAAGTTTCGTCATAATCTTTTCCAGGCCTCTGAGAATATCCTTGAGCCACTAAACGAGCTTTGTATTTGTACTTTCCTGTCACCAGAGGTTTAAGTTTGTACACCCACCTGCAGCCTACAATCTTTGCCCCCTCAGGCGCTGCTACTGGTGTAAAAACCTTGTGCTCATTCAGAGAGGACATCTCTTCCTCCATTGCCTGTTTCCAGAGCTCTGCCTCCTCTTTTGGTAACTTTAACACCTCCTGAAAACTCTTGGGTTCTGCAATTACACTAAACACATTTGCAGTATCTGGAGAAAAACGCACCGGAGGCACTCCTTTGTTTTGTCTTTTAGATCTTCTGGGAGAAAATTTTTCTTCTGACCCACTTTCCTCCTCAGAACTACGACCTCTCTTTTGTTGCTTAGCAACTGGTCTCTGGCTAACTCCACTTTCTTGAGAGCTCTTATCTGAACTTTCCTCCCCCTCAGACTCTGATTCTCTATGTTTACCTTCAGAGTCATGAAGCTCCTGGGAAGGTTCAAACCAAACCTCAGTATTGGCATGTAGTCTCTCCCAGCCACTATGTTCACAAAAACGGGCATTCCTGGAGATCACAATGCCATTTGACCCTTCAGCAAAGCGGAAACCTTTTCCCAGCTCCTGGTAACCCACAAACACTAACTGTTTGGTCTTAGGATCTCCCTTCTTTCTCATTTGTTTCGGAATTAATACCCAGGCTTTTGATCCAAACACATGCAAATGGTCAATTTTAGGTTTTTTCTGAAACAATTTAAAGTACGGAGTTGTACCTATTGTTTGATGAAAGAGCCTATTTTGGAGATAACACGCGGTGAGCATACTCTCCCCCCAATAAGACATGGGCAAATCAGCATCATCAAGCATGGCAAACATCATATCTTGTAAAGATCTGTTTTTTCGCTCTGCAACGCCATTCTCCTCTGGGGAAAAAACGTTTGTTTTCCTATGCCCAATGCCACGCTTTTGTAACCAATCTCTAAAGGCATTTGACATAAATTCGCCACCTCTGTCCGTCTGAATCCTTCTGAGTTTAATGGACAGAAATCTTTCCACAGATGCCACCCAGCCTTTAAACTTAGTGAACACGTCACCCTTATTCTTCATGGGGAAAACCCAAGAGTAACGCGTGGCATCATCCACAATTGTTAGTGAAAAGCGCGCTCCACCCCTGCTTACAGCAAATGGACCAATTACGTCCATGTGAACCAGCTGTAGCGGTGATTCACTAACTCTGTCACTTCTGGGGTAAGAGACTCTGTGGGTTTTAACCTTTTTACAGACATTACAATCAAGGTACTTGTTACAACTCTTTAAATTACCCCCATCAGCCAATTCAGACATTTTTAGTACACTTTTCCAGCTTTTAGCAAACAATCTACAGACATCAGATTGCTCCTTAATGACGGCACACAAAGTACATTTTGCAAGCATTCACGAAGACAAGGAACAAAAACTGCACCCCCCGAAATCACTTCGGAAGTACTTCCGTCTGCTAGAGCCACCTGGCTGCGCTGTGCTGAGTTCTTGGAAACAAACAATTCATCTGAATTTACGATGTGCCGAGACGCTCCCGAATCGACCACCCAGACAGCTTGTTTCTCATCAGCAATCTTGACTTCGGCGGTCACCAGCTGAGCCGACTGTTTTTGTTTGAAGAATTTCTTTTTACGCTGCTGCTGCTGATCTCGTCTCTGCTCCTGCACCGGCAACTGAGACTTGACCAACTCCGGACATTGTCGTTTTAGATGCGCTGAAGACCCACATCGAAAACAACGCCTAACAGCAAACGCTGACTCCTCACCAGTATGCTGCTTTTGCTTCACCTCTGGCACGGCATGAGAACTCCTTCCAAACCGCCCGCCAGTAGAAGCCTCTGCAGCCAACGCCCTTTCTTGCCTCTTCTGCCATTCTTCAATCAAACGCCCAGTAACGTAACTGACTGATAAATCACGCTCCTGTATGCCTTCTAGAGACAAAACTAAATTATCCCAGCTTTCCGGGAGAGAACTCAAAATAATAGCCACCTTCTCCTGCTGGTCTAACGCACAGTCTCTTTCCTGTAGCGCAGCAAACTTTAACTGTAAACTGTGTAGGTGTTCCTGCATTGTAACCCCAGGCTGTAACATTGCCTTGTACAATGCCTTGCGAATGAACAGCTTGGAAACCGCTGTCTCACGCACATGGAGTTCTTTAAGTGCTTGCCACACACCTCTAGCTGTCTTGATTCCCCTCACATACGGCAACTGGGAATCTTCCAGCCCCAAGACAATTGTGGCCCTTGCTCTTTGGTCTTTATCGAGGTCTTCATCATCAGGCTTCGTAGGAAACTTACTCACCACTTGCCAGAGACGATCCCTCTGCAGCACTGCCTGCATGCGTTCCGACCACAGCAAGTAATTGGAGTCATTCAGACGCTCAAAAGCCATCTGAACTGGTTGTGAGGCCATCTTGAGAGCGATGTCCCTGGAACCCGGAACCAGCTACTCACGACCACCGAGAGAGAAAACAGGAACCACAGCACCCAGCACTCACACGCTGCAGCTGTTGTCCTTGTGTCCACTGCGTCACCAGCTCACCACAGTCAGGAACCAGCCAGTGTCCATCTGCTGCACCAACAGGAACAACAACTTCTGGAACTACTGGAACCAACACCGTTGATGCTGACACCACCACAACTCAGGCTGGCAGCACAATGCCCATAACCTCATGGAACTTTGAAGTGTCAGGCATAGCCCTATTGGCTTTAGCCCAAACGTAGCAGAGTTTTCCTGCACAGCGAGGAAGCTAGTTGCGGCGGTAATGACTAGTCAGCTAGACTCAGAATAACTATTTACAGGATTTATTAAAAGGGAAAATAAAACCAGCAGAGTTTCTGCATACAAATCAAAGCAAAATAAATCCTTTCTTTCTCTCTCTCTCTCTCATAACCATACACAGCACTTCTAACTCCTTCTCCTAACACACCAAAACATCACACTGTGCTAGCAATCCTAGATAACAGAGTTGAGTGCTGGTCGTTAACCAATCAGAGTAAGTAGTTTCTAGGTCAAGCAGACCTTGGCTTTCTGCCAAGAGTAAATTGACACTGCCTTGAGTTAATTGTGTGAAGCCAGAATCTGCAAGTTTCCCATGAGAATCAATTAACAGAAACTGAACAAAATCATCCCAACCTTATTTTTAATTTGGTGTGTTGTTCTCAGAAAAAGGCTGGGGGGGACGGACTGCTGCTCTATTGTAGTGATGCTGTGAAGCACTCCTTGGATCTTGGAGTAAAATCGTACTTTGACTCCCGAACACCTTGGGAGTCAAACATTCGGGCTCCTGAACAATCGAAAACTGAAAGTGATTGTTCCAGTTTTTGAACGTTCTTTTGGAAGCCGAACGTCTGACAGGGCTTTCACAGCTTCCTGCAGCCAATCAGAAGCCACACTTTGGAAGTCAAACATTTTGGAAGTCAAACGGACTTCCCGAACCGATTCTGTTTGACTTCCGAGGTACAACTGTAATTGGAAATTCCAGGGAGTGACTGTACCCAAGCTTGGTTTCTTTTGCATGGGAGAGCAGTGAAGTTGATGACCTCTAGGCTCCTTTCCAAGCTTAACATTCAATGAGATCTCACCTCACCTTCATCTGAAGATGTGCAATCTTTGCCAGCATCTGATGGGCATTCCAAAACACTAAGAGATCCCTAATAATTTCTAAACCATTAGCTCCTACCATTGAGGAGACAGTAGTCCATCCTGGACTATTAAGTAGAAATTTACCTATGAAAGGAACAGTCAAAGGTGTCTTCTTCTGTAGCCAGTATTAGATTTAAAAAGAAGAAGTTCTGTGCAGGCAGCAGGTTTGGGGGGGAGACTGTAGCTCAGGTTCAGTCCACCAACATCTCAAGGAAGGGCTGGGAAAGACTCCTGCCTGAGCCCTACACAGCTGTTGCCAGTCTGTGTAGACAACATTGAGTTTGATGGAGCAATGGTTAGTCTCTATGTAACACAGTTTCCTTTCTTCTTGGGTTGCATGTAAAACAGATCGTTGGCAGGAGATGGGTCATGTTTAAAAGAGGAACAAGTTCAAAAAAAATGTGAGAACCTTTCTTCCCCACCCCCGATTGTGCAAATCCTTACATATCTATGTAAAATGGCACTAAGCCTTCTCCCAAATCAGAAACACCTATTATGTGGGGGAGAAAGTCCTCTGAAATGCATTGATCTCTAGTTTCCTTTCCAGATAAAAGGGGGACAGAAAGGAGCCATTTTTGTTCACGTCCAACAGTTATATAATTCCCAGAGCATAACGTCCTGGCTATTCGTCAAGCCTTTTTTCATCTGCCTCTCTCATCAGCCTTCAGGGCAGTAAGTCAACAGTTGCTAGACATGTCGTACGGCAGCAATTGCAGCCCTTACCTTCTCCCTGCCTTGAGCCTAAGCTATAAACTTAGCCTGACACCCATTTGTCTGTTCCTGAAAGGGCTTGCATCGGTAGTGGTGAAAGCTTTGGAGTACAATATCTTAAGCAGGCTTGCAGAAAGTTAACTTAATGGGTGCGCCTGAGGTCCAACAAGGAAAGTAAGGTAAACAAAGAAATACATAGCGGTGAACCTTTCCTCAGTTGTTCTGACCACCTGCAGAAGAGCATGGTGTTAGCTGATACGAGTTACATCCCGTTTGGATTACTGTAATGTGGTCTTCATGGGGCTGCCTTTGAAAAGTGCTCAGGAACTTAAATTGGCTCAAAGAGCTGCAGCCGGCTTGCTGACCAAGGCTGGTTATAGGGAGTACAGTGGTACCTGGGGTTACATACACTTCAGGTTACATACGCTTCACGTTACAGACTCCACTAACCCAGAAATAGTACCTCGGGTTAAGAACTTTGCTTCAGGATGAGAACAGAAATCGTGCTCCGGTGCACGGCAGCAGCAGGAGGCCCCGTTAGCTAAAGTGGTGCTTCAGGTTAAGAACAGTTTCAGGTTAGGAACGGACCTCTGGAACGAATTATGTACTTAACCCGAGAGACCACTGTATACAACTGTCTTGCTAGAACAGCTCCACTGACTACCCTTCAGTTTCCAGGTGCAATCCAAAGTGCTGATTATTACCTATAAAGCCCGAAATGACTTAAGTGCAAACATATTAAGTCCAAAGATTGCAGTTGCTCACCTGAACCTGCCCAGGTTTTGAGATCTTCAGGGGAGGCCCTTCTCTTGGTCCTGCCCCTCTCACAGGCATGTTTGGTGGGGATGCAGGAAAGGGTCTTCTAGGTGGCTGCTCCCAGTCTCTGGAATTCCCTCCCTGGAGAGGCTAGACTGGTCCTTACTGTCCTTCTGCTGCCAGGTTGAATACCTTCTTGTTTTAATTAAAGAACTGGTGCCGTGCTGCTTTTATTGCAATTTGTAAGCAGATTTTATATGTGTATATAGTTTTAATTTTATTAATGTTTAATTGTTTTTTCAGTGGTAGTTCTTTCTGCTTTTAGCAATTCTTGTTTTTATCTGTAAGTTGCCCTGAGTCCCATCAGGGGAAAAGGTGGAGCATTAGTAGTAATAATAATAATAATGGGAAGAAGCGGCAGAGTTTGCGGCGGGGGAGGGTTTTAGTGGGAAACCACAAAAGTGTACTTTTACCTGACTATTATATTCTCAACCCTGCCCTCTACTGACTGGAGCCATTCAAGGTTGATTATACCCAACAGAATTAAACCTGTGGGCCGGAGGTTCCTGGCTGCTAATCTATATCTCTATTTTCCTATCTGTGCTATGTTTCTGTGTATCAGTGCAATTGCCCATATTTGCTGCTGCACTGTCTTCAGCCCTTCCCAGAGTTGCCCTTTCCTTTCTGTGCCTGTTAATAAAACTGGTCTCTATTCTCTGTCCACTTGCAAGGAATCACAGTTGTTATAGCATGGGTATGCAAACTAAGGCCCGGGGGCCGGATATGGTCCAATCGCCTTCTAAATCCGGCCCGCGGACAGTCCGGGAATCTGTGTGTTTTCACATGAGTAGAATGTGTCCTTTTATTTAAAATGGATCTCTGGGTTATTTGTAGGGCATAGGAATTCGTTCAATATAGTCACAAGGTCTGAGGGACAGTGGACCCGCCCCCTGCTGAAAAAGTTTGCTGACCCCTGTGTTATAGCTACATTTGTTAATAAAACTCTGGGCTCTGCATCTATTGTTTCTACTTTGCTCAAGGACTCCATGTCTTTTCTTTAAAAAACAAACCTGTTTTCTTCCCCACCAGCACTGCCTGGAAGAAATGCACTGGTGACTGTCGTTCTTCTGCTTACAGTTACATAAGTAATCTCCCTTTCTCCCTCTCTGCCCCATTACCTGCCGTTCTGAAACTAAAGTGCATTACTAGAGTGCTCATAACAATTTATCTTCTGTTTTAACATTCTGTTTGCACAGGTTTTCTCCTTTGATGCGGCAGACTCCAGGAAAAGTTTGCAGGTGTTTGCAACATCTTAGCGGCTCAGAGAGAGAGAGAGAGAGAGAGAGAAGATAAACAATCTTTGAAGACTTCACACCCAAAGGATGTCAAGGGTGATGCCAAACCACGTGCTTAGGGTCGGACAGACAATATGTGTTTCGTCCCAAGAAGACCACGCTCGCTTGCAGCCTAATGGTTATTCGCCTTGCCACACTTCGCCATCGCAGTATTTATACTATTCTGTAGAAGGCTGGGACAGACAGATCTCATTGACCCAAGGCAAAGGAGGGCCACTGCCCAAGATGGAACTCTATGACTCCTGTAAGCCGGCAGAGGCCACACCTATGAAATCCCCAAATTTGGGGGATAAATGTCTGCCAGAAGAGCCGACAGAAATGGGCAATGACAGCTGCCCAGAATTCTCTCCCACTTTGGATGTGTCCATTGATAAACTGAACCGCCTGATCTTGGAAATTGACCCCACTTTCCGGCCTCTCCAGCTGAATCCGATCCAAAGCCAGAGTCCTAACCAAGCTGTTCCACAAAGCAGCACAGCAGTGGCCCCAAAACAGGAGCCAGAATCACCAGGTAAGGGGTGGAATTCATTGAGTTACAGGGCTCAGTCTGCTGAGCTGATGAGAGGGTCAAATCACCGAGGGTTGACCTTTCTCCCTGTTGCCTGCCCCCATGGGAGTTTATTGCGTGGTGTCCCTCAGAGGAGCTCTCACTCTCCCAAATCGCTGGAAACTTAGCTCCCACCCAAAAACAACTTCCATAAACCTGTAGTGGTGAATGTTTCACCATTCTGACAAACAGCAGATGCGGTGACAAATCTGTGACTGAGCTCAGGGCCAAATCAACCACGAGGCTAATAAGTAGCCTTAAGCCCTCCTAATTATTTTGGCTTTCAATTTCCCAGCTCAGCCAATGAAGTTGAGCTTCCCTGGACTAGTCACCTGCCCTTAGGCTTTCCTTCCTCATAGGTTGCTGTGTCTGAGAATAGCAGAAGGATAGGAAAGCTGATAGTCTTCTACAGTAGTACCTCTGGTTACGTAAACTTCAGGATGCGGAAGCGGCAATACCAGAAGTATTTGACTGGGTTTCGCCACGCACGCATGCGCAGAAGTGGTCCTCAGGTTGTGGAAACCTCAGGATCCGACCAGACCTCCGGAACGAATCCTGTCCACAACCGGAGGTACCACTGTATTAGCCTTTGGTCTTCCATACCTTTAATCTAGGCTTGACCTGGGTTGTATTTCTTCAGACTGTAGATGGGGACATCATTGATTGCTCCACCACAAATGCGCGCACACACACACCCAACCACTAAGGTTGCCATATTTCAAACAGTGAAAATCCAATGTTTTTAGCCAAAGTTGTTGAGCAAATTTTTAAAAAAAGAGAGAAGTTTTTGAGCTATTTTTAAGGAAAATTCTGGGAATTGTAGCTCTGTGAGAAGAAGTCTCAGTGGCCTTAACAAACTACATTTCCCAGGATTCTTTGTGGCAGGCCATGCCTGTTTAAAATGGTAGGAAGCTGCTTTAAATGTGCAGTGCAGATGGGACCTTTGACAAAGTTCAGTTCAGATGATGTTGACCACCTCACTGGCAGTTTGTGACCACTAGGCATATGATGCATCCATTGACTTGTTCTAGTTTGTGGTGTTTCTCCCCTCTCCCCAATCTAAACTCCATATGATTGTTCCCTCTAACACACCTGATTGATTTTTCTGGATTGGATTAGATGTGCCAGTTAAATGCAGCATCGTGTGTTTTGCCCATGACATGGGCTGGGGGTGGGGAGGAGCCTGTTGAGACAAGTCTGCTTAGTCATTTTTTAAAAAGTCAGTGGTGATGTCTCAGAGGGTGTTCCCTGCGATGATTGCCAAGGGCAACATGAGATTAGCTGTCGTCTCCCCCACAGATTTATCTTTGAGCTGCAATAACCAAGCATGTCAGGAAACTAGGAATAAATTGCTTCTTTCCATCCCACACACTGCTTTTTTCTGTGTTGCTGGAAAGGTTTGCACACACAATAGATATTCTTATCTAAAATGGAAATGTAACCAATGATGTCTCAGCCCACATCACACGATTTCCTGGGTGATATCCCAGAACCCACTTAGCAACACCCAGAAATTCAGGAAGCCACGGGGCACTGCATAGTTTATCATATAAAGCCCAGCCTAAATAGTTTGGGACCAGAGAATTTGAAGGCCCCCTTCTTCCTGCATGAACGCGCTCATCAACTGCAGTCATCTTCAAAGGGAGACCTACTCTGCACTTTGCCATCAAGGCAGGTGTCTATGGCAGCGATGTGAGACAGGGCCCTTGCAGTGGTAGCACCTTAATTGTAAGACTCTGTACCAAGGAAGATTAGACCTGCTCCTTCTCTGTTGTCCTTTAGGTGGGAGTTTAAGACATTTTTGTTCTGGCAGGCTTTTAAATGTGTTGTTATATGGTTCACTTATCAGTTTTATTTTGGCTTTGTGGGGGGTTGGACTAGATGACCCTCAGGATCCCTTCCAACTCCACAGTTGGGAAATCCAGCCAGATGATGATGATGATAATAATACACTTCTATGATTCTGTGACTGCCACTCTGGCAGGTGGCTATCATGCTACCACTAGGTGCTTGAACCATCTAATTGCCCATTAGAGCTTTCTGGTCCCCATCGGTGATGACCGTGTCATGCTAAGCCTGAAGGAAAGGCAGAGACACATTGCATAACAAGGCAGCATGACTCACACCACCCTGCTAGGTTTTGTACTTTGGCACTACTTTCAGAGTACAAAATACAGACACATCGCATCGTTTCACAAAGGGTGTGCACAGGTTATAAATTGCTGTGTTGTCCTCTTGCAAAAAGCATGCAATTGGCTATCAGGAGAGATTCACAAGTGGGAATTGCGCACCTAGAACCCTGTTGGGCAACAATGGGCAACCTGTGGTCCTCCTCATGTTGCTAGACTACAACTCCCATCATCCCTGATCATTGGCCATCCTAGCTGGAACTCATTAGAAATTGAGTCCAACAAGCATATGGAAAACCGCAGGTACCCCTTCCCTGCTACTGGAGAAAAAGCAGCTTGTGAAGAACTTTTTTTGAGGTGGGAAAAACAGAGGATTTGTAAGTAATAGGTAGTTTGTCTCTCTATTTCAGTGTTTCCCAAACTTGGGTCTCCAGTTGTTTTTTGTACTACAACTCCCATCATCCCTAGCCAGCAGGACCAGTGGTCAGGGATGATGGGAATTGTAGTCCAAAAACAGCTGGAGACGCAAGTTTGGGAAACACTGCTCTGTTCTGTCAGGTTCTGTCTTCCTCCTACCTCTGCCCATGTGAGGATAATTGTACTGACCAAACTTGAATGAAATAATATGATTCTGCAGGCTGGGACTGATGGGAGTTCGGCAACGTCTGGAGGGCTACAGGTTCCACACAAGTGGCTATATGTGAAGTACTTAGAGCACTCAAAAAGTGGTTATACAAAGTGGTTAGAACTTTGCCTCCTGTTTAACACAATTCCTTCTCTTTCTGTATACTTCCACAACAACTGAAAAAATTAACATCTTCAGTGCAGATTACCGTTGTCAGATTGCAATCTAATCTCTAGAAAGAGATAAACTGCAGTGGAGAGAAAAGATTGAAATAGGAAGCCTTCCCAGAAGAATTGGGCAAAGAAAAACGCTGGGAGTTTTTGTTCCTCTATGTCCAAACTGAACAAATGTGTCACACACTTGTTAATAAAAGCGAACTTGTTCCCACCCCCCACGCACGAGGTTATTCCTCCAGGGTTGGTAAAGTGGCACTAATATTATGCAAATCCTGCACAAACTCATTGATGCTGTGATAGTAAAGATCCCCATTTTATTTTATTTTTAAGGAAACCTTTATGTGTATGTATGTAGTTGTGTATAACAAGGTTGGGGAACCTGTAGCCCTCCAGGTGTATTGGACTCCAATGACTTATGTCAGAATGGCCTGTGGTCAGGATGATGGGAGTTGAAGGCCAACAGCATATGGAGGGTCACAGATTTCTCCACCTCTGGAGAATATCAGAAAAAGATATTTCAAGATCATTGCCAACACTGAGGTGTGGTTTTGCCTCTGATGTATTCTTGGGGAGTCACCAGATGTTTTTCATCTGGAGTCAGGTACAGACAGGACCTATGAGAAAAACTAAAGCATCAGCCACACCCTCCCATACAGGTGCCAACAAGTAATGGGCTCAATGATCATCACTGGAATGACTCTATATAACCCGTGTTTTGGCAGGGCTGTTTGCCTTCCAGATCCTGGAGGTCGTTGTACCTGGAAAGGGAAAGTACCTGGAATTAAGCCAGGAGTGACCTTTGATCTCAGTTTGCTGCTTAAAAGATTTATATACGCATTTCAGGGCCGTTGCCTTCACAAGCAGGGTACAAAATAATTCCACAGCAAACATTTAAAGCCTATTAAAAGCCACATTACATTCCTTAAAATGGGCAGTAAAACTCAACAATTAATTAAACCAGCTGATAAATTCTTTTTAGAGTCACCCATGAAATGGCTGTAAGCAATTCCATTAATATGGGGCCATCACTGAGAAGGCACTGTCCCTAGTTCCTGTCAGCCTAATGCTTCTTACTGACAGCCCAGATGAATTGCCCCATACCCCACTCATTCTTGTTTAGTTCCCTGTCTTTTTTCAGACCTCAAAACCTAGACTTATTTATTGAGCAAAGAGAGAACTGAATAGGAAAATGAAAGTAACCGCAAGAACTGTCTGAAGGTGGAATCTTCAGCTCTAACCCAACATAGTGAATGCACTTAATGTTTAACCCCATCATTTCCCATCATTACACTCTGCACATGCCCGGAGTCTTGCTCTTGGCTGCTTTTCTTACTGTGTGTATCCCAACACCAGGTCCTGACACTGAAAACAGGTTCAAGGACAGAGGCCTGGTTTGAATGCAGCTTTGAAGAATCAGCAACTATAAACATTTGAGCGTCACTGTGCAGCTGCTTGCAGTTTGATGCTGTAGGGTTGAGCTGGCTGAAAGGGGTTGAGGCGTTTCTGCAACTGAGACGTTTTTCCAAGATTTGTCCCGAGGCAAATCTAACTGCCTCTCAGGTAGAGGATGTACCTTAAACCAGAAGTTCTGTCCTCTGCCCCCCAGGTCATCCTACTCTCTTGTTAGGAAAGAAACAATAACTTTTCTGAAAGATCAAAGAGAACAATGGGGAAAGAAACAAAAAGAGTCCATTTTTTTAAGAGTAGAAGCAGCCTTCAAATTGGGTTGGGGAGGGGCAGCCAAATTTTGAGCTCTTGAGGAAGTGACTCACACAGCAGGCAACCAAGGGGAGATGGGAGCACGGTTAATTCTAACATTTGCAGATTCCTCTTTGTGAAAATGGTTTTCCATACACATCGAGTGCCTTTTCCTGGAGCCAGCCAGGATGAACTGATGAAAGCCAATTTTAACTCATGAGTTATTGCTGCAATCTGCTCTGATTGTATATTTTATCTTTATGAACGCTGTTTTTATTATGTTATGTGAGCTGGTCTTTGACTGTAATAAATTATCTATCTATCATCTATCTATCTATCTATCTATCTATCTATCTATCTATCTATATCTATCTAACTGCCTCTCAGAATTGGCTTTAAGGGTGAGAGTAGCCAGACTTGTCCTGCCCCTCTAGCATTTCACAGTTGCTGAAAGTCAAATTCGTGAAGGATGCTTTTCCCCACTCTACAGAGCAGTGGTGGTGGTGATTTTGCTGCAAGGATTACTGAATCATAGAATTGTTCAGTTGCAAGGGGACCCCATCTAGTCCAGCCTCCTGCCATACAGGAATAGTGTGAAATAGTGTGAAGCTCTTTTTACAATGTTCTCTCTCTCTCTCTCTCTCTCTCACACACACACACACACACACACACACACACACACACACACTGCTCTTCCATGGTGCTTCCAGGGCAATTTACAAAAGTACAGAACAAAATGCAAATATATATATATAGATGTGAAAATATATATTGCTTCTTAGTGTAGCGAAACAGGTATATTGTTAAAAAAAAAAAAAAACAGGGTTGGAGACTAAGCTTTGCTGAGCTCTATTTCATCTTGTCTGTTGCTCTTTTTTGCCTCTGAGGTTTTTGATGTTTCTTTCTGCCAGACATAAAGTACATCGAAATGACACCTGCCAGAGCAAAGTGCCAGGAGTCTCTGCAGAACTCAGCGAGTCCGTCCAGCGCTCCACATTCCACGTCTCCCCCAAACCACTGCCCTTTGTTCCCCCATGGAGGAACCTGCTCCAGTGGCCACATGACTTTCATGGTTGGCCACGATCCTGGTGGCCCCCAGTATCCCACAGGGAGGCAGTCGCCGGCTTGCATCCGAGTCTCTGAAAGCATCTCCATCCCGCAGCAGGACCAGAAGGGCTATGGGTCAGCTTCCCTCCTGGCTTCCTCCCCAGGCTTGGAGAACTTACGGAAGCTGTCTCAGCATGGGAGGCTGGTGCAGCGATGCAGCGAGGCATCTCTGCTGTCGACAAGTCCTGGGTCGGACACCAGCTACATTCTTGGAAGGTAAAGTTGTTGCTTTGGAATCCTTTGTACCTGATCTAGAAGTTAACTCATTCGGGTTTCTGTACCTTTATAACAGCAGTTGTGCAGAAGAGGGGCTTTCAGTAGGTGGGAGCTTGTCATGCACATCTATTAAAGGTACAGAAGCTCTATCATCTGGGCACCCTTATGCTAACTGATAATTATGGGAGAGGACTAGGAATTGAATGGAGTATCCTGGAATAAAAGGGACTGGTTGAAATTCTGAACTGGAGCACTCCCCACCGCAACATTTTGTTGCAGATCCCTTGCCTACTTGCGATTTTTGAGTTTGGAAGATAAGAGGCACCACATACTATAAGACAGGGTAGCAAACAGGATCTGGTCGAACAGACTGGATCCTGAGCTTCACCACCTCCCCGCAGGTCATTGTGACAGGTGGGTGGGGCTGCACTACCTGTCAATTACCATGGTGTAAAGTCACTAAGTTTCCAAGGAATGTGTGCTCTAAGCACACTCCCAATTCTTTCCTTTCTTTCTGCAGGCACAGTTTGTGACTTGACAGTGCCCTTCAGGCCAGAAAGACCTGCAGGCCTTGACTTGGTGCTAATAGTTTTATGCCTCTTCCTTAATGCCTCCTCCTGTGTTTCCTTTCGTCTTTTGCAGCAGCTCCCAGTCACTGTCCAACAATGAGCCCGACACTCCTCAGACCAGGTCAACGGGAAGTCCTTCCTCTGTTGGATCCCTCAATGGTTCTTCCCTTGGTTCCTGGAGCTCAGGTTCCTACTATCCTGGTGTCAGTTGCTCCCAGAAAGGGAATTCTCCCCTACCTCAGCCGTTCCAGAAGGGACAGACCCATAGCTGCTCTCCTTCACCCGTCAGAAGCTCCCCATCCCCTGTGCCCATTGTGCTTATCAACGGCCGTCTGGAAGACAGTGAGATGTCCTCCAAACTTTACAGGAATCACCCAGGTTCTTTCAAACAGAAGATGGTCCCACCCAGTTCTGGCTCATTTTCAGGTGCCAGCAGTTCCAACAAAACATCTTCAGAGAGCTCGCTCTCATCTTCTTCGTCTCTGGACAGTAAGTCATCTGACCCCTGTGATTAGAACCTATATATATTTTAAATTTCAAAACAACTTTGTTGCAAATGGGGCACATGGAAAGGATCAGTGCTTGGAATGTTTATTTGAAAAAAACAAACGGATTCAAGTTTGTCCCATTGAAAAGGAACCGGTTTGAGTTCATCCTTTAATTAAACAGTTCAAGTTCATCAAAATGAACTTTTTAGTTTATAAAAAGTTTGTCTTCAGCAAAATAAAATCCAACATTCAGAATATTACAAGCTGTTGTGCTCACGTAAGGGGTCCAAAAGCAAATTGGGGGCCACGCACAAGTAAAAAGATATCGTGATAGATAGAATGGTGGTGAAGCTTTCCCCAGAATTTTATTTCCATACTAGGAAAGGCTTGCCCTGTTTAATTTGTACCAGCCACACACATGTCAAAGGCACAATGCATCACAGGCTTTTTTCCTGTACTATTTGGTACAAGCTACTCCTGTTGGAAGAGGGAAAATCCCTTTAGCACAGACAATACCAGAAATGCCGGACATTCCTTCCTTCTGATTGCTTAGCAGCAGTAATTAAGTGACTTGGAGATCTTAGCAACAGCAGCATCTCCGTATCTGCCTAATAAGCCTTAGAGCACAGCCTCCACTTTTTGCTTTCTAACTTTCTTTATTTAAAAAAATGAAAGCTAAGTATTCAGTCATACTGCAGAGGGTAGGGAGAGAATGAATGTGAAAATGAATTAGATACCTTTAAAAGATCTACCCTAAAATTAATTTACCTTTCGTTCACCCGGCATTAAGGGAACTACTTTCAGGTATAGTTCAGTCAATGGCTTACATCTTTTAACAATGAATTCAACAGGTTAATTTTTGTTCTGTGAAGAGATAACTTTCCTTTTACAGTATTGCCATAAATCTGTTGTCTAGCCATTTCAATGGATGGTTCATTTCAAATAATGTGTCTTTTTCCCCTGGATCTTTATGATTTCATAAGTCCCTTTCAGACCCCACTTAAGCCATCTGTTTTCCTAGCCTAAAATTTAAAGGAACAATGATTAGTCTCTCTGATCAATGCAGTCGCTTTTTGGACATTGCTTCCAGCTTTTCCTGTATCCTCTTCCCTCTTGCAGGCTATTCCAAAGAAACCCAGACAACGATGAAGTTCGTGATGGACACCTCCAAGTATTGGTTCAAGCCTAGCATCACAAGGGACCAAGGTAAAATAAGTTCATGAGGGAGGTGAGGGAATAGCAGGGAATTTAAGAAACAGTGGGCGAAGCTGCAGCCATATTTTCTTCCTCTGATATAGCAGGGCCCAGGGTCATCCTTTTCAGTCACTTTTCCTAACTCGACTGGGCAGTCGGGGCAGGGGTGGGGAGGGTTAAAGATGCTCTCCTGAGCACTGCTTTCCCCAGCAACAGTGCCAGATTTATGTATAGGCTAAGTAGGCTGAAGCCTAGGGCCTCTAAATCTAGGGGGCCTCACCAGCCTGCCCTCTCCCCAGTGCCACAGTCTCCCCTCTCCCAAAATTGCAAACCCAAGACTTCATGCAAGGGCAGGGCAACTCAGTCCTCTACATCTAGGGGGCCTCACCAGCCTGCCTGCTCCCCAGTTGTGAGGGTGGGGGTGGGGAGGAGCCTCACAAGTGGAGTAGCCTAGGGCCTCTGTTCATTTAAATCCAGCCCTGCCCAGCAAACGCCACTACCCCTGCCCTGGCTTTACAAATAAGAGGTAAGCACAGGTTGGAGAATCCTCCTTCGCTTATTCTGAAAGTACCAAAGAGAGAAGAACAGATGCAAGTCCACATATACAAGAGAAAGGGAACCTATAGCCCCCCTGATGCTGATAGACTGCGACTCACATCATCCTAGACCACTGGCCATCCCAGACCACCTCCAGAGTCCAACAACATCTGGAGGTCCAACCACAGGGTTCTTGCAAGGATTACAATGAGGGCAGGGAACTTCAGTGCAAAGTGGCCCTCCAGGCTTCTCTATCTGGCCCACAGAACTCTCCCTATCTCCACAGCCCCTCCCCCCGCACTGCCCCACACTGGTCTTGCTGCGCATACAAAGTGTTTTTGCCTGCAGAAATGTGTCCCTTGCATTTACACAATGAAATGTTTTGAACACTAGAAAGCACCATACACACTATTATTATTATTATTAATTATTATTATTAATCACAATATTGCCATCCCGCCTGCCTTCATAAAATAACGCCCTTCTTTGGTTATGGCGATGCTTTGCCTACTGTGTGCCGTTAAACAGCTGTCCAGATGCTAGCTGATGAACCTCCTGGCACTTTCATCATGCGGGACAGCACATCTTACCGCGGCTCGTTTGGCCTGGCCATGAAAGTCTTCGGCGGCAAAACAGGTACTGAGGCTTCCCTTTTTTGGGGGGGAGGGGGTTGGTCTTGCTCAAGCAGGGGTGTGTGGTCAGTGGATTGTTCCCCTGGAACCTTCTTCCCAAAGCCTGAGAAGCTTCTGCCCGGCTTAGGGGGGGGGCACGATGCTCATGTGTGCAACATCGCCACCCCCCAAAAAACCCCTCACAAGCTGGTGCTTCTGTCCCTGTGTTCCCCTATGAAAAATTTCACTGCATACCACTGTGCTCAGGAGCTTCTATTGCAAGTCCCTGCAGGATTTTAATACCTGCCTCAGGGTTTACTGCCCTGAGGTTTCCAGTCTTAGTCTTGACAATATAGATAAAGGAAGGGGAACATAGAAAAGGAGATCTGAATACAGTGGTACCTTTAGATACGAACGGGATCCGTTCCGGAGCCCCGTTCGCATCTAGAGGTAAACGTATCTAGCGGCGGCATGTCTGCGTACGCGCACGTCGCGTTTTGCCCCTTCTGCGCATGCGCGTGACGTCACTTTGAGTGTCTGTGCATGCGCAAGCAGCGAAACCTGGAAGTAACGCGCTCCGTTACTTCCAGGTTGCCGCGGAGCGCAACTTGAACACGCTCAACTTGAAGCAAATTTAACCCGAGGTATGACTGTATGTGTCTTCCCCAAACTTCTGCTGGCTGGGGTGCACTTTAAAAACAATAATAAAAAAATAAAACTGGAACCACACATCACTCTTGCAACTGGAAAGATGTGGTTTTAGGGTGTGACAGTGCCTACTGTCTATGGTCACATCTGCACCACCCATTTAAAAATACATAGTTTTCTCAGAAGAATCCTGGGAACTGTAGTTCTTTAAGGGTGCAGGGAGTTGTAGTTTCTTTGAGGGTGAACTACTGTGACCTGGATTCTTTGGAGGAAGCCATGTGCTTTAAACGTATGATGTGGGTGTTGCCTGTGTGTCTCTGCACATAGGATGTTACCTATGTAACTCTTGTTTTGCATTCAGGATTCCAACTAAACAGCTTATATTGAGAATGTATTTGAAATGGTATAACCTTTATTTCTATCATTTCTTTATAACATTTCTTTAAACAGATTTTAGGAACAGCTCTTAAAGTTGGTGGCAGATCACACGGCTCCTTTCACGAGAGAAAATAAATTGTTGGGTTTAAAATAAAATGAAATCCATGTCTGTAAAACAACTGGGAGGTGGGAGAGCCAAATAGTAAATTCTCCCTCTCCAGCTTTTTTAATGTTGTACCACAGACATAGCATCGGTGATTAAAAAAAGAACAAAAGGCCAAGAATTTAGGAACAGAATATGCTTTGCTATGTTTGTTTGTTTTAATTTTTTGTTAAATGATACCACCTTTCTGTACAAAGAATACACAAAACAGTGTTCAGAAACTAATGGGTTTATTTACGAACCACTACTTGTGATTTATAATTTGTAAATATATATATTTTTTAAATGTGAAATAGCACTAAAATGAGTAAGGGGAAGGGGGTGGAAAGCGAAAGCAGAAGAGGATGCAAAGACACGAGCCAATTTTCAGAAGCCAGTTCAGTTTTTGCAAAGTCTCTGGTGCAAGAGTTGCATTTCAAAATCGTTTCAGCACTATTTGTTTTTGCTTCAAAGGGGAAGATGGCAGTGATCCCATCAGGCACTTCCTCATTGAGTCTTCTGCCCGAGGAGTACACCTTAAGGGCGCTGAAGAAGAACCCTATTTTGGTAAGACAGCCTTCCTGATGCATCTATTTGTTAAATGTCACTACAGTTGGTTCAGGATTTGTTGTTAGGAAGCTGTGTGTAACATGAGTGTTTCTGAAGTTACTGCATTTTGCTGTTAAGAAGAACCCAACGGGATCAAACCAAAGTTCCATCCAGTCCAATGTTAACACTTTTACTAAACAAGCCATTCTGCTTGTTCCCACTCTGGCTTTTGCTAAACATTTGGGGTGGATCTCCAAAGTAATGAGCTGGCTGGTTTCCAAGGACAGCAGCAAGATCTCATATTTACCTGTTTCTGGACAACCCTAGGAAGAGCAAGGATGGATATGAGACATGATAAACTCTGGTTTGTCTCGCAATGTCCCGAAAAAGACATGTTATCTCTGAAAACTGTTTTCTGTTAGTTGTTCGTTGGCTCCCCTATAACAATTTCCCTAGTTCATTAACAAACATTCAGTGCAGCTGAAACAAAATTAAAAAAATTCCTTCCAGTAGCACCTTAGAGACCAACTAAGTTTGTTATTGGTATGAGTTTTCGTGTGCATGCACACTTCTTCAGATACACATTCAGTGCAGCTGTTAATCAGTGGCAGAATGCAGGGGGGAAATGAGAATTTTGGCAGAGATTTTGGGTTCAGAGGTTTAAGAACACCGTGTACAAACCTCTTCCTCTACCTCTTTGTTACAGGAAGTCTCTCGGCGTTTGTATATCAACACACCATCATGCCTTTAGCATTGCCCTGCAGACTGGTTATCCCCAGCCAAGGTACGTTTAGGAACTGAAGCAAATAATTGCTGAAGTGCTGAAAGGAATAGTGTGCTCTGTCTAGTATTCATGCTAGACATAGGAGAGGGATAAGGCTCTCCTGATTTACGTGCCGGCTGGGGCTGGACGGCCACAGGTTCTTGGAGAAGGGAATTTGACATATGTGGGGCCATCATCTGAAAAGGCCTTGTCTTCAGTGCCCACCAGCCTGATTAATCTTAGCAGGGCCTCTGAGGCCAATTTTAGGGCTCAGGCAGGTTCATATAGGCTGTCCATCAAGCAACCTGATTGTTCAGGGACGTAACGGTTTGTAACAGTCTTTTAAGCTGAGGCCGAAAATTCAAGCCAATTCAACTGACGCAAAATTGGTGTGATATGATAAAATCTTCTAGTTCTCACAAATACAAGTACCACCTTCAAAAAATAAAAAGGCAAACAGCCCACCTAAAGCACCGGGGGTGGGGGGGATAGCTAGGTAACAACTGAATCGGCATTTGAATCACTAGTAAATGTGACTGTTAGTAGCACTGTGAAGAGGGAGAGGTTGCCTCATCCTGCAGAAGAATGAAGCAACTCCTGTTTTTACGATTCGGCTTTAGTTTTGATTTTGGTATGCATCTTTAGAGACTGATGTGGTGGTTCCCCTGTGCATCAAAACTGAAAATTAGAACAATGCGGATTGTAATTGGTACATTTTTGCCCTCTGTCTGATTAGTTTTTTCCTACTTTGATTTCCCCACCTCCAACCTCACTTCAGATTTCTTTGGAGGAAGAGAAAATCCTGCTGTGGGTTCAGAAGCCACTCTTCCAGTTTCAATGAAAGCTGCAGGTAAGTGAAATGGGAGCATGCACACCTATCTGTTAAGTTTGTAGGGGTTGTTTGGAGTATCGGAGCCGAGTATTGTAAATTCACACCTGTTCTTCTGTCTACATGCAGCTACATACATGCTGTGAAGATATCCCATTTTGCCATCACTCAGACCAGCCTCATAAGTAAACTTAGCCAAGCTAGTAGCCTGCAAAATAATAATAATAATAATAATAATAATAATAATAATAATAATAATAATATATTTAATGTACAGTATATCCCACCTTTCTCCCAAACTAGGATTCAAGGGAGCTTGCAACATTAAAAAAAAAAAATTATATAAAATACGAAGTAATGGAAACAATCTAGTTAAGAGCAATAATGAAAATACAACGGAACACAATTGCCGTGATAGCAGCAGCCCAGTGATCTGCATCGTCTGCGCCTTAGTTTTCAAAGCCCTGCCTGAAAAGGAAGGTTTTGCAGTGTTCCCCAAACTGAGTACTTGATACCCAGAGGAGGAGCTAGCTGTTCTGGCACCCAGAGCGGTGTGCATGCTGTGCACCCGGGGGCGGGGCAAGCGTCCCAGGGGGGTGGAGCGGCAATGTCAACCCCACCCCCCAGGGATGACACCCAGGGCAGGCTGCACCCACCATTCTCCTCCAGTGTTGATACCTCAATTCCGGGTTTGTTGATGCCCTGGCTGGTGGACGGATGGTAGCTCTTCTCCCCAGCATGCCTTAACCACACACACACACACACACACACACACACACACACACGGGCTGTCCAACTCCAGGAATGCATATCTGGCCTTTTTTTAAAAAAAAGTGAGAAACACTAGCAACCCAAACACCTTTCCCATCACAGCCATTTGGAGGGATTTGGGTAGGGGGGGAGAGTTTAATTTCATTTTTACATTTATTAACACCACCCCCGGAGGTCAGCAGCCACAACAGGTCATTAATCGTCCTTTCTTCTCTCTCTCTCTCTCTCTCTCTCTCTCTCTCTCGGCCTTCTGGCCTTAACAGTCTGCAATCTCCTGTACCTGCATTCCCTGACCATGGAGACGCTCACTGGGAAAGCAGCAGTTCGGAAAGCCGTGTCTGCCACTTTCGAACTGGAGGTCCCGCCTACGCCCACCATCGTCCACTTCAAAGTGACTGACCAAGGAATCACCTTGACAGATATCCAGCGGAAGTAAGGAAGCCGAATAGGACAGCAGGTGGCAGAGGAGGAAAGAGCAACTTTTATTACAGAGTTGCCTGCTCTGTTAACTTGTTGGGGGTGGGAAAGAGGGCAAACCTTTTGCAATGTCGGAAACAAAAGCAGAGGTGCTCCTGGTGTCTATTTGCAAATGGGAACATGCGCAGGAACCGGGGAACACCCAAGGATTTCCGCCCAAGGGGGATATCAGAGAACTCCGACAGGAGCGGAAATGGCCAGTCTGTCCCATGTGTGAAATGGGAATCAAACCAGTGAATACGATCAATATTCGCCGCTGTTGTTGTCGTCCACAGAATCATGGAATTGTAGAGGTGGAGGGGACCCTGAGATTCCAGGAATCTCAACTAAAGCATCCATGACAGATGTGGCTTTCTGTCCACAAACGTTACATGATTGATTACATCCTCACCACACCACCCCCCACATTTGCATTCTGTTTCCTTTGCATTGAGATGAATGGGGCGTAACCATAATGTAAGGTAAAGGTAAGGGGACCCCTGATCATTAGGTCCAGTCGTGACCGACTCTGGGGTTGCGCCGCTCATCTCGCTATATTGGCCAAGGGAGCCGGCGTACAGCTTCCGGGTCATGTGGCCAGCATGACTAAGCCACTTCTGGCGAACCAGAGCAGCGCAAGGAAATGCCGTTTACCTTCCCGCTGGAGCAGTACCCATTTATCTACTTGCACTTTGACGTGCTTTCGAACTGCTAGGTTGGCAGGAGCAGGGACCGAGCAATGGGAGCTCACCCCGTCGCGGGGATTCGAACCGCTGACCTTCTGATCGGCAAGTCCTAGGCTCTGTGGTTTAACCCACAGCGCCACCCGCATCCCAACAACCATAATGTAATTTTCATCAATTACGTAAGTTACGTAATTTCATCACTAAGGGCGAGACAAATAATGTAGGGGGGGTTTTCAGTGCAGCAGAAAGGAAACAGCACTGAATAGTGCACATACAAGGAGGGATAGCCATTTTTGAACTGACTTCTTAAGTAACTCATTGGTTTTGTTTTGGGTGTTTTCCTTTTTTAAAAAAAGTAAGCATGCTTGATTTATGCCTCCTCTCTACAGGGTTTTCTTCCGGCGGCACTATCCACTGGCTGCCATCAGCTTTTGTGACATGGACCCTGAAAACCGAAAGTAAGTGACCAGGCTGCTCCTCCAGTATTGCTACCAGCATTAACAGGAGGCCACATGCAGCAATTTTGATTTCTCCCCACCTCACCCACACAGTTTATTTCCCAAGCATCTTTTATTTTAGGGCCAGTGCTTTCTCTCCATGTGGTTGGCCATGGGAGGCTGAATAACAAAAACAAAAACAAAAACAAAAACAAAAACAAAAACAAAAACAAAAACAAAAACAAAAACAAAAACAAAAACAAAAACAAAAACAAAAACAATAATAATTTATTACTTATACCCCGTCCATCTGGCTGGGTTTCCCCAGCCACTCTGGGCGGCTTGCAACAGATCAGAAATACATTGAAACATCAGTCATTAAAAAACTTCCCTAAACAGGGCTGCCTTCAGAAATAATAATGGCTCTCTATGGCTACTCCCAAAAGGGTGGGCAGACTTCAAGCTTGTCAGACCCACTCTGCCTGTTTGTTTCGCAAGATCTACCAGCCAGAGCCAGCTGCAAAAGACATAGAACTGAAGAACAGGGTGCCTTATTAGCCTAAGGAATTGTTTCTCAGTACCAGAACTGAACTGGGCTCACAGCCTTTTCACAGCAAACTGCACTCCTGGGACTCTGCTATACAGCTGCAAATATAAAGTTTTAAGTGCATTATACAAATGTGACACTAGATGGCAATGGTGCGCTAATGGCAAATTCAATATATAGTTTTAAAACTTTTTTTAAAAAACGTTTTCACAGCGGGTTTGTTTTTATATGTGTCTAGATTCCACCCTGGTTAGCTTTTTTCATTTCACTAAGTGAGAAAAGTTAATTTGTTGTTGCTATTGCTTTTTTAAAAAAATAGTTTTTATTATTTTTTTTAATTATACATATCAAAATAAACATTTTACGTAATACCATATATCCAATGACTTCCCTCCTTCTCCTTCCATGGTTCATTTTACTTGCCTACCATTCCTGCATATTTTACTGTAGCCGTTTTAGTCAGTTTTCCAATTTACATCATTCAAATGTTAATCAAATTGTTGTATGTATCTTAATGCTGCCGTTCTTGCTGTTGCTAAACCATTGGGAGCCAGACACCCTTGCCTATCTGCTGCCAGTCACCAGGAGATCTACTAGTAGTAGATCCCAATGCACTTTCTGTCCACCCATGTTCCAGACTATTTCCTAGCAACCTACGTACCATATTCTTTGCTTTCATCTGGAAAACACTGGGTTGCAGTGGTTTGGCAGCAACCTACCCTGGATTCTTCATAAAAAAGAATGGCTGAATCAAAAAGGAGAAGCGCAAATGTTGTGTTTTAAGCACCTTCTTGCAAAGTTTAATTGCTATAGTATGGTGGATCAGAGCTGGCCCAATACATTTTGGCATCTGACACAAACCCCCAAATAGTGTCCCCCCTCCCTGCCAGGGAATAAGAGCTGCAGGAAAATCTGTACAATGGTACCTCAGGTTAAGAACTTAATTTGTTCTGGAGGTCCGTTCTTAACCTGAAACTGTACTTAACCTGAGGTACCACTTTAGCTAATGGGGCCTCGTGCTGCTGTTCTCATCCTGAAGCAAAGTTCTTAACCCGAGGTATTATTTCTGGGTTAGCAGAGTCTGTAACCTGAAGCGTCTGTAACCTGAAGCGCCTGTAACTCGAGGTACCACTGTATCAGGAAGGGGGGCAGGGACAAAGATCTGCAACAAGATCTACTGCCTTATATTGAGTCAGACTGTTACATTAAACAAGCCTACTAATGAAATGATTTGTTGAATATGAAGTCTAATTCCCCCTTCCTCTCTTTTTTGTAAAGGTGGCAGAAATTTTCCAAAATTTCCAGGTAAGCTATATGGATGGGATGAGCAGCTTCATGGAATGAAGGCTATACGATGATATGAGGAATTAGAGATTGCTTAGGGAAGGCATAAGCAAACTCGGCCATCTAGATGTTTTGGGAATACAACTCCCATCATCCCTGACCACTGGTCCTGTTAGCTAGGGATGGTGGGAGTTGTAGTCCCAAAACATCTGGAGGGCCAAGTTTGCCTATGCCTGGGTTAGGGCGATTGTTTTCTCATAAAGCATATTAGTAGCAGCACAATCATGCATTCCTGCTCAGAAGGAAGTCCTACCGAATTCAGTGAGACTTGCTCCCAGTTAAATGTGTGTATAGGACTGCAGGCTAAGGGTTGAGAAAAAGGCAGCAACAGAAATTCAACTAAAAGGTACCCTCATGGTAAGCTAGCACCCAGATGCTGAGGGTGCTTCCAAATGGGGGTTTATTATGGGAGTGGGGGCTTCTCTGCATGTTTTTTCACAGCCATTGGCATCAACAAGCCAATATGTAAATCCCTGCCCCCCCCCCCATTTAATCTGGATTTCCTTTCTGGGAAAATCCAGGTTTTTTTAAAAAAAGGGGGGGGGGAGCTAGTGTGTCACAAACACACACCCATTCCTGATACCTGAACCAATTCATTTACAATATTGAATCCCTGTTTCCTTGAACGCAAGTCCCGTTGAATTGAATTGAACTGAATGGGTCTCACCTGCGGACATGTGCTTAAGATTGCAGCTCGTGTCCCTTTGGTTTCTATACCCCTTCATTAATTTTGGATTTGAACCTTAATCTTCTGAACCTTACTTTTCTAAAACAAATTATATAACAAAAGTGATTAAAGGGGTGAGTGGAGGTGGGTGTGGGGAGAGAAATAGGGCAGTCAGCGTAGGTGAGTCACCCTGGGCGTTGCCTCCTCCCAGCTCCTTGCGTTCCAAGCAAGATGCCATTTGAACAAAGGAATGGAAGAGAAAAGGGGGGTGGGAATGCCTTTTGTAACTCTTTGCCCTTCCCCATAACTACCAGAAGCAGAATGTATTCTGCAAAATGAGGACATGGAAAATTCCTTAAACCACAGAGTAACGCACCACCTCTGGCTGTGCATATGCGACACATTTAAAGCACATTTCCTTCCCCACCCACACAATAAAGAATATTGGGAACTGCAGTTTGTTGTGGGTGTTGGGAGTTATAGTTTCAGGGGGTAAAATATAGTTCCCAAGGTCATTGGGGAGGAAATGTGCTTTAATGTGCCCAGCCAGAGGTGGTGTGTTTCTCTGCGGTTTAAGGAATCATGGTGTGTCCAAAGTTCAAGTCTACATGCTTGAGCATTTCTTCATCTGTCATGAGCGTAAACCTATCACATAGGGATTTGTTTCCTCTCTGTTTCTCGCCACAGGATCTTCGGTGTCATTGCCAAAAGCCCAGCAGACTCTGAGAATATCTGCCACCTCTTTGCAGAATATGACGCAGTGCATCCGGCTTCCCATATTGTTGACTTCATCAAGAAACTTCTACCTGCTGCTTAACGTTGCCCCCAAATGCTGGGGTCCTCTGTTTCCTAGCAATGCTGCCCCACCACTCCCTATACCCCACCCCACCCGGAAGCCCAACAGTGCGCTCTTGGTCTTTGAAAGCTCTCTGGGTTGCATTTCGAAAAGGCTCTGGAGACAAACCATGGCTGTATGAGTGTTGTGAGGGCTGCAACAGAAATGTGGCAGTGGGAAGCAGCAGCAGGTCATATGTCCTTGCAGGAATGATTCAGTGACTGGATTGTCTCTCCACAGGAAGGCCAACCGTGTAATTTCTGGGCTCCTATTTCAACCAGAATACTCTTTAGGCCAATTGATCAAAAAAGGTGTTTTTCTACCCTGTGGAAAAAAGATAGTCTTGCAACATGCAAAGTTGTACTGATTTGCCTTGGTAATAGCAAGTCTTTGAGAGAGGTCTGCCAACAGAAAAACCACTACAGGGATCCATGCTCAGTTCGTCCCTTGACTGGACTATTGTAATGTGTAAATACTTAATGAAGAATATTTAGAAGCTGCAATTGCTGCAGAATGCAGCTGTCAGAGTGTTAAATGGTTTGGCACCAGCCTGCTCATGTAATGAGATTAGCAGCAGAGGGCCTTCTTGTTGCCCTGTGGTTAGGGGATACCCACAATGCAGTGACACAAGATAGGGGGCCACCATGGAGAAGGCCCTGTTTAGGGAACTCACTTCCCTTCGCTATAGGGACAACACTGTCATTATTCAACTTTTGTTGCTGGGTAAATATACCCTTTTTTCACCCAGCCTTTGAGAGAGGGTTGAGCCGAGAGGGTCAACTGTAAACATGGCTGCCGTAGTGTTGTTATTTTGATACTGTATATTATTCTTATTAAATATATACTGGACATATCAATAACTTCTATATGAATCTTATTACTGTAATCTGCCCTGGAACCAAGAGCGGCTGAAGTGTGGGCTAAATGATCAAAATCGTCAATTAATTAATGTCACCCCAGTTCTGAAAGATCTGCAGTGGTTGCCTCCTCCATGTTTGTGTTTGGCTTACAAAATGGCCTGCTCAGACTGGGTGTAAAGTGAGATTGAGACTAGATCCAGAGGCAAGATAAAACAGGGAAAGGGTCAAGCTTGAAGCCAAGATCCAGCAGCAGTAACAGGCAATATGGTGGGGCAGTAGTGCTCACCTAACCGTTGAGCTGCTGATGCTTACAGGGAAGGAAAGAGCAGGGAGAAGTGAGGCAACAGGGAGGTTGGTGCAGTGCAAACACACCGGCGAAGCTCATC
The DNA here is from genome assembly GCF_964106645.2 of Podarcis pityusensis. Classification (NCBI taxonomy): domain Eukaryota; kingdom Metazoa; phylum Chordata; class Lepidosauria; order Squamata; family Lacertidae; genus Podarcis; species Podarcis pityusensis. Next base: position 25,157,795 of record NC_138038.1, read on the forward strand.
TGGCACTCCTGCTTGTAAGCTTGCACCGCACCAACCTTCCCGCTGCCTCACCCCTTTGTCGTTCTCAGTAAGCAGCAGCAACTTGGCCGTCAGGAGGCCAGGTGAGTGCCACCGCCACACCATTTGCAGCCATCAGGCTGTGCTCTGGAAATTCAGGGCTGTGATGTTGCTTCAGCAAGAAACAAATCAATACTGAGCCCTGTAGAGCGTCGGCTCTATCCTAATGGTTGGCCCCCATCCACATTGTAAGGTGCTGCTTTAATTGAAGGGGTCCAGCCCTCTCCAGGAGTCGTCTTCTGCAGTACAGTAGGGGAGCTTCTGGCCTTTTCCACACTAGAATACACTGAGACCAGCATTGCTGCATCCTCAAGACGTGGGACACTGTCCCCCACACCACACCCTTGTTTGTATGGTAGCAACACTTCTGGGACTGGCTCTGTGCTCCAGAGAGCTCCATTCCATCACCCGAAATGGACTTTAATTTCTTTTTGCTTTTAACTTGGTTTTTTTTGTTTGTTTGTTTTTTGCTTTTATATAATGTTATTTTGGGGTTTTAATGTTTTTATATTGTTGTAAACAGCTATAATTTTTTCAATGATACTGCAGTATATAAATATTTTTATAACTAAGTAAATAAATCTGACTTCTGGTCCTGGACATAAAGCCCTACATGACTTTTGCTCTAAATACCTGGCTGGAGTAATGCCTCTCCATGTACCAGCCTGCCTGTGCTTTCTGATCTGCAAAGGAGGCCCTACTTACTGTCCCTCTGTTGGGAGAGATTCACTATGGTGTGACGTAGCAAATGGCCTGTTGCAGACCCTCCAAGTATCCCTATTTTCCAGGGACACCCCTGATTTAGAGAAGCTGTCCTGGTTTCTGATTTGATCCTGGAATGTCCCACTTTTCCTATTTTCACTGGAGAAATGTTGAAGGGTATGAAGTTATCCGACTCCCAAGCCATCTGAGGGCAATCCTGTATAGGGACTTTTTAATGTTTAACGTTTTTTTATTATTATTTATAGGTTGGAAGTTGCCCAAAGTGGCTGGGGGGTGGGGAGCCAGTAAGATGTGTGAGGCATAAATAGTAATTTCTGGGTTGCCCCAGCCGCTCTGGGCAGCTTCCAACATACATAAAAACATAATAAGACATGAAACTTTTTTAAAAAAAAACCTTTCCTATACAGGATTGCCTTCAGAGGGCTCAGAGGTCAGATAACTCCATAACCTGCAATATTTCTCCAATGAAAATAGGGACATTTTAAGGAAAAGGGGGACATTCCGGGATCAAATCAGAAAATGGGATGGCTTCTCTAAATCAGGGAGATCCCTGGAAAATTGGGACACTCAGAGGGTCTGGGCTAGCATTAGCGATATGTATAAAACCAGGGTTTTGCGATCCTCTGAAAGGCTCCAAAAGAATGATGCCAACAGGTTTTAGGAAGCAATGGCACAAAAAACTCTCCCAATAAAAGGGCTGAAGTGCATTTCTTCAACTGATTCTGCTTCTCTTGCCCCTTGTGACTGACCCAATTTGACCTTCTCAGTGTTCGTCAGTATTGCCAGCGGCAATGATTTGCGTATAATGAAGCGGGGGGGGGGGCTGCTCTTGTGTTCTTGGCCCCTCTGCTGGAGATGTTTATGGAGCGCCTGGGTAGTGAGATTTCTCTGAGGTTTTTGCTCTTTTTCCTCATTCAGATAACAAAAGTACTCAAGCTAGGCCGCAGCCTCCCACTGGCAAGGGGGCCTGATTCATCCTAAGCTGCAGGGGGTGCCAAAGAGTCAGATTTTAGCTGCATCCCCCCCCCCCTTTCTTTTTATTTGCTCACCCTCAGTCCAAAGCATAGGAAGGGTCTACATTGCTGGTTAGCGCAGGCCTATTTTGATTAAAGCAAAAACATAATCACTCTCGTTAATGTTCAGTTTGCTTTCCTTTTTTCCCCTTTTTCCTGGCACGTTGCAAGCTGAGTCTCCGAGGGAACCTGGAAAGCTTCTTATGCAATCTGTGAACAAGGCTCTGCTTTTTAATTCTGCAGATATTTATGACAATTCTGTCCCGTGAAAACACATTTATCATCACAAAGGGGGTTATGAAGAGGCAAACGAACGCTCTGGCTTCCCAGCTGTCAGCGGAATGGGCCACTTTCTAGACTGGCTGTTTGCCTTCTCGTTTTTGTTTTGGTCGGTTTTTCCTTTCCTTTGACTTGGATTTTGGTTTCTGTTCCTATAATGGCCTCTGAGGCACTATCCCAAATTTGCAGCGGATGGGAGATTTGGCACTTGCGGTCAGGTTTCTGCTGCTGGGGGGGGGGGCATACAGATCTGGTCTGCTCTTAGTTCTGCTTAGTAGCAATGCTGCATAAATTCAGAAACCATAAAACAAGTCATAAAAAGGAAAAGGCCTCTTTTTCAAACTACACCCCACATTTCCTTAATAGCATTTAGATCCCGGCTGGGGAACCTGTAGCTATCATGGGGGGGGGGGCGGGTAGCCTGGAGAGGTCACCCCTTCCATACTCTCCAACATTTCTCTGCTCTCCAATGTTTCACCGATAAAAATAGGGACATCCTAAGGAAAAGCGGGGCGTTCCGGGATCAAATCAGAAACTGAGGCAGCTTCTGTAAATCCAGGACTGTCCCTGGAAAATAAGGATACTTGGAGGGTCTGACTTCCCACCCTGTTAAAAAGGTTGCCAGCAGGGCAACCGGGGTGAAATGCTCCTCTTGCACTGAGCCAGCCATCACAACTGTTCGTATGTTGCTCCTTATGTTAAGCCTGCTTGTCATCTAAAAAATCGTTTCTTTTTGCTTTACAATTCTTCTAAATTTTGAATATGTCTTTTGCTATCTTTGCTAGGCTATAAATAGAAAGTCTATGGTTAAAGATGTACCAGGTTCAGTTTCAGGATTCGTTCTCTCCATTGCAATGGCTCCCCAAAGTTCATTTTTTTTGGAGGATCAGCCTTTCTAACTAATGCTTTTGAAAGTCACATTTGGTGTTAGCCTGGCAGCTCCCACAATGTTCTTTAACAGCCATTAAGCATAATAGCGCTGTACACAATTACATACATGTGGTTTATCAGGAAAACCCACTTGTTCCTTGACATATAATATTTACAGTTATTTTTCCTTTCCTTTTTCTTTTTTGAATTGTGGGTTTCTAGTACCACAGAAAAACCAGGACTTGGGCATGTGATGAAGCAATGAGATGCAGCCCAAAGATGTGCCTGGATTCCCTTAAGCCACATTTTTCTAACTGTTTGTGGAGGGCCAAGTTAGCTTTGAGGAAAAGGCGTATTTGGGGTGGGTTGGCAGGACCACAATGTTCTTTAAGAATCATTAAACACAACTGCATTGTGCACCGTTATGAATTATCAAGGACATGCATCTTGCAGAAATGGAAAGCATCTCTTGCCATAGGCCCCCCCCCCCCCGCCTTTTGCACATGTGGCACATTGAATTGCATTGATAATGGGGTTGTAGGTAAGGGTGGGCGAGAAATGTGAGTCAGTTCACACTCACCTAATCCACACTTTCTGAAACAATGCGCGAACTGAAACACACATCCTACAGTCTTTTAAAATTCACACTCCTCCGAATTTTGCAGCACTCCAGCAATCCAGCCAAGCAATGTGTAGCCAAATGCTACACAAGCATTTGAGACAAATTGCGCATATCAAATAAACTAAAAACTAAAAATAATATAACTGCAGGTGTTAATGAAAACAACATACCCCCAAAATGGGGGTCATTGCTTTGCAAAAAAATATTAGGCAAAGCTGCATACATTTGCTTTATGTTGTGAACTGCGCTGTGCTCTCCGGATGAGGGGCAGTCTACAAACAACAACAACAACAATAATAATAATACAGAAATTTATACCAAAATGCTGATGAAGTTTCCTGATTGCAAACTGAGATTGGAATGTGCAGGACTAAATTGATGATTAAGGGAGGAGGGTTGGATGAGAAACAGAGTAACCGAAATAGACAGTGGAGCTGCGCCTCTGAGTCCCTGCCCACAAAGCCTTGCAGCACTATGACACCTACATGTCAGAAATGGACACCTGCAAGCAAAAGCCTACACTACCAGACTTTTAGAAGACATCCGAAGGCAGCCATGTTTAGGGAAGCTTTTAATGTTTGACAGACTATTGTATTTTAATACAATGGTACCTCGGGTTAAGAACTTAATTTGTTCCAGAGGTCCGTTCTTAAGCTGTAACCTAAAGTGTATGTAACCCGAGGTGCCACGGTATTCTGTTGGAAGCCGCCAGAGTGGCTGGGGAAACCCAGCCAGATGGGTGAGGTAGAAATAAATTATTATTATTATTATTATTATTATTATTATTATTATTACACGTGTTGACTTTCTCTGTGTTCTAGGACCCTGCATGATGTGTAGAGTGCCGACACTCACAGAAGTCTTTCCCTCGCAAATGCCATGCCTGGCATGTGGACATCACAGACAGAGTCCACCCCCACCACCATGCACTCTGGGGAGGGCCGTATTCTTTATAAACATACACAGGATCAGGCCCTACGTCTTATTATGACAAGCCCACCTATGTATATGTATATGCACACGCACCCCAGGATGTCCTGGCACCCAACACGCCTTTTGCACGCGCTGATAAAAGGAGCAGAATCCTCTTGCCGAGACAGATTTATTCAGTGGAAAAATGGTTGTCAGGTGCCAACTGGGGGGAGGGGGAGGGATCCGGGGAGGGGAGTCTCAGTGCCACGTCCTGGCACGTGTGTGGCAGTGGCGGGAAGGCCTCCTTTGCCCTGGGGGCTTAATTGAAAAATGATGACAAAGGCTGTCAGGTTTGGATCGCGAAGCGGAGTCCAAGGGCTTTCCGAGCTGGAATGTTTGCTCTCGGCTGCCCTCACACTCCCCTTAATTGCTTTTTGAAAAGGAAAAGAAAACAGTTTAAAGATGGACTTTGGGAGGGGAGGCCGAGCCAAGGCCCCCCACTCCATTATCGCCCTGCCACAAAGGCTCAGCTCAGGGAAAACATTTGCGAGGGGAGGAAAGGCGGGTGGAGAGGCTTTTAAGCAGATCCAGTTTCCAGGGGCTCTTTGCAAAAATAGACGGGCCTCTCACTTTGCAGCTTGTGTTGCTTTTTTCTTTTGTCACTGTAGTTTGCTAACACTTCTTAGGCTGAGGTTTAAAAATAAAATCTCCGCCCCGCCCCCTCCTGTGGACTTCAGTTCCTTTGCTGTTTCGGGCAAAGGGGTGGGGGAAAGGGAAAGATTTAGGAACAATGTTTCCCCACTGCCTGGTCAGCACCAGGGAACTCAGCCTCGCAAACATCTGAAGTCACAATAAAGAAGGAAGCGCCTCTGAGCATCTGCAGAGTGGCTTTTCTTCCACTCCTGAGTAGCCTAGCCACAACCAGGAGAGTTTGGGGGAGGGAGGAGGGCTTCTCAGGAAGAAAATATGAAGACCAGGAAAATGTTCCTTTCCGTTTTTACGCCCAATGTTAGTCGTTTCCCCTCCTCTATTCGGCCATCTTGTTACTACATGGGGTGAGGGAAGTCATTACAGTTGGTTACCTAGCAATCATAGTGTGGCGAAATGAGGCCTGTTGGGTGAAATGGCTTTTGACATCCCCAGATCCCCTTTTGTTGAGAGGATGGGCTTTTGCAAACATTAAAAGATGGCCAAGTACAGGTGATGTCAAGGAAACTAAATAGGCAGCGACCCTTCTGGAAAAGGACCCCCTGTCTCTCCCCTCCTCTCTCCCTCCCTTCCTCCCCCTCTACCTCTTACCCTGGATGGAGGTGATGTCATTCAGGTACCTATGTAGGTGAAAGAGAAGAATAGACCAGCAGTGTTGGATCCGAGTCTGAAGCAGATAGAGCGAGAGAGGTGTTCTGTGATGAGTGAATGCTATAGCACTGGGGAATCGCTTTGGGGAGCAGAATATGTTGGAGCAAACTAGAGTGAACTCTTTATTTACTAGAACACAATCTGCACAGACTTGACAAGAGTGTCAGGACTAATGAACAGCTGATCCGCAGTAGGCCTTGCCCCATGGATCAGTTGCTGAGAGTGAAAGTCCCCATCTCCCCACAGCTATCTAAGTCCTAAGGTTTTTCCCAAGCAATTGGAGACCACGCCTGTGTGAAGACAACCTCTCCTCTGCCCTTTTCATGCCTCTTCTGGTTCTGGGAGACAAGCAGGAAGGGGAGCTTGTCTCAGCAGGAGGGGGATGCACCAGGGACTCCTTACCAGCCTGACTTATCTCTGCCTCTTGGCCTCCCTCCTTCCCTGCTTCAGCTTCTGCCCGATTCTGGACTTCTACCACAGACTCTCCCTGCTCACTAAGCCCTATTAGCTCTTCAGCTTCCAACACCTCTTCTCCCTTTGTCATCCAACCACCACTCCCCGGGCTCTGAGCCTTCTTTCCTTGACAGTTTCCTAGCTAGTTCCTCCCACCATTCCTCTGCGTCCAACCAGACCCTGGCAATCTGTTATCACAGAACTACAGTATGTCTTAAAGAACCTTGTTGCAGAGAAGCCTACAGCTCAGAGATTGGGGTACGTGAAACAACAGCATCCCTTTCTCAGGATGCCTTAGGACAGCTTTAGGATTTTATCGGACAAGATACTCTCAGTGGGATGATCTCCTCACCATTGTCAGCCAAGTGCCTTTCTCATTCATATAATAATGGAATTGGAGTGTTGGAAGGGACTCCAAGGGTCATCTAGTTACTAGCCTCTCCCTCTGTGTCCAATGTCATGCACCTCCAGTACACATTAAAAAGCCGAATCTCTCCAAATCACATTTTCCAAAACAACATGTGAACCAAAACTCATCCATCCTTCAAAATTTGTCTTTATCCTAATTTTGCAAGGCACTTCTGCAGCCAACAACAGTGCATCTATTAGGGGAAAGTATGCATAGAAATGGAGATACAGTGGTACCTCTGGTTACATACGCTTCAGGTTACAGACTCCGCTAACCCAGAAATAGTACCTCGGGTTAAGAACTTTGCTTCAGGATGAGAACAGAAATCGTGCTCCGGCGGCGCAGTGGCGGCAGCGGGAGGCCCCACTAGCTAAAGTGGTGCTTCAGATTAAAAACAGTTTCAGGTTAAGAACGGACCTCCAGAACGAATCTGCATTAAATGGTGATGAATTTTCATGACGAGCTTTTTTTTTCAAAGAAACAAATGGGTCACAAATATAATTTAAGATTTCAGAAATGAGAAACTGAGGAAATCGAAGTGGTCAAGTTCCTTCCATCCTCAGATGTGCATAAACATAAAATAGGAAGTTGAGAAGCTTCCCTGCAATGTGAAAGCTCAGTGGTAGAAAACCTGCATTGGATGCAGAAGGTCGCAGGTTCAATCCCTGGCCTCTCCAGGTAGGGCTGGGAGACAGACGACTGCCTGCTATCCTGGAGAGCTGCTGCCAGTCAGTGCAGACAATATATAGCTAGATGGCCTAATGGTCTCCCTATGTTCCTACGTACCCCAAAACCCAATACATCCTTTCTACCTACTACAATTTCTGTCAGAAAATGTGCCAAAAGCTGTTGCAAAGGGAAATGCTCGATTTTGCAGCAAAGAATAATGTATGTAAATTCTTGTCGTATATTTTGCTCACGTCGACCTTGGTTCCTCCTCCACCATCCTGGCCCCCAAGTCCTCGATACAGAACTTTGGCATTCTTAGGACTCTGGAAGCTTTTCTTCGAACTTTCTGCTTCCTTTAATATTCTACCAGCGCGCAGCAGTTGAAAACTTTACTCTTGGCCAAAATGCCTTGCAAAAGGATTTGGGGGTGGGGGAGAGGCCGAGGAAGAAGAGTTATAATTTGATTCACTCTCGCTTTGCTCCGATTGCTTACAGGATCGAGGGTCACGGCATGTTCCCCTCCTGTCTCCAAAAATGTATCTGGGGAAAGAACAGGCTGTTAACTACGAACAACAAACGCTGATGGCTCACGCATTGTGTTGGGCGCCGGGTGAGCAGGAGTTTGTTTTGGAACAACTCGAGGCCCAGTGGGGACCAGAAGCCATAGTATAATGCCTGGGGTAGCATTTCTCATATTGTCCCTGACTCAGCTAGGAAGCCATGGCGTGCGCATTCAAGAAAGGCTTCACCTTTGTTCCGTCCAATTAACCGATGAGATTAAATTCCATGCATATAAACAGGAACTGAAAAAGTGGAGGCAGAGGGGGAGGGTCTCTCCTTTAGCAAGAGTTGACTAAACCTCTCTCACACACAAAATGTTGAAAAGCAATTGCATTTTATCCCTGGATTAATATTGGTGCTAAAGTACTACTCTCTGTGACTGTATACACACCAACTTATATGTAGCACAAAAAATGTAGTTTTTCTCTATCCAGCATGCTGCTTTCAGTCAAGAGTGATTCTAGATCCTGCTGCCCACGGGGGGGGGGGGGTTGCTTTTGGAAAAACCCTTTTTCTCCTTGCAAATGCCCCAGAAGAAGGATGTGGAGGTTGTGATATTGATATATGCCCACATCATTGAGCAGTTGTGGATACATTCACCTGTTTTTAAACGGGCAGGCTGTACAGTAATACAGAATCAATCTGCAATCAGCTTTTATTTCCAGAATGCAATCAGCTTCTCAAGACACACTTTTCAGGGGTAAAAATATATGTGCAATAGATCTAGACAGCATGTGGACTATGTGGAGGGGGGAGTGCTCAGTTTCCATTGGTTCTAGAATAATAATAATAATAAAATGTGTGTATAAAGCCTTATAATATGAGAAATCAGGTCAGCCAATTGGCAGTAGCTGTGAGTTAGTGGTTTGGAACCAGTTCAGCTGGGCAACAACTCCCATTATCCCTGGCTGTTGGCCGTGCTGGCTGGGGCTGATGGGACTTGGAGTCCAATGTCTGGCAGACCTCAGGCCTGACAAAAGGGAGCACTTCTTTGCTCAATGCTTGATTAAGTCACAGGATTCTTGATGTGGCACCATCTGTGACATAACATTGTTATGATTCTTCATGGGTCAGAAGAAGAAAGTGAGGTGGAGCTCTCCAAAGCAGGATACATCTCTGCGTATGCCGGAACAGGATATTCAGTTTCTGTTTCAACATGGCTGCTGGTCTTTCTTCCAGAGATGCTACGACAAACGAAGAAATTGTGGACCTCCAGAGATTGGTCAACCAACTCCTATCAGCTCCCACCAGCAAGGAAGGATGATAGGAGTTGGGAGTCCAACTAACCTATGGGAAGGGAAGCACACAAGTTTCCCTTCTCCACATTAGAGCATCTAGTGGTATCTATTCAAGAGATCTAAACAGGACCTCCACACTGAGAAGCAAAATACCTCTGAGTACCAGAAGCCAGGTGTAAATAACAGAGGATGGTCATCCCTTCATCCGAAAGCAGACTGCTTGGCAAGCTGTGCCTTGATCTGATCCAACAAAGCATTTTCTGGTCCTTTTTCCTCACTTCCATGCTTTGATTTGCACGCATCACAGGGCCGTCCGGTCTGTGTGCATGTAGACAAGAGCTTTCTGGGAAATCTGTGAGTGGATCTTGATTTCCTACTATTGTTCCCTTGCCTTTCAGGCTGCTTCCCTTGCCACAGCCCCACCCATTCAGCCCATCCTCAGATGAGCTACTAACCAGTGACAGTTGATGGACAGAGGTGGGTTGGCTGCTCAGCAAAGCTAGGGTATGGGGAGCCAGAATCACTTCTCTTCCTTCCCCCGCTGTAGCCTGATGGAATATTTTATATTTCTCTGTCGAATCTTTCTGTTTGCTGAAGCAGAAGGACTGGTGAGATATAACCAGTAGCCATCAGTTTGAGTCCAGTGGGAGTGTGTGCATTCCCAAGAAAAGCCTCATCCAGGAATTCTGGGATGTCTGATTCCTGCTGTTCCCGCTTGCTGCCAATCTGGTGCTTAGGGCTGGAAGGTGGAGATGCCAAAGATGTGATGCGTTCGTCTCACTGCTCATATACATCCTCCTCCTCCCCCCCACCCCCGCTGGAAGTCACCCACCTGGAGATCATTCCAGCAAAACAGACATCCATGTGAACCATTTCAGATTCCTAACATCTGCAGGAAATATCCAGTTACTAATGCTTTGCTTATTGCTAATGGCTGCGGTTATAATTTTCCTTTCGGATGGTCAAAGAATTTTTTTGTGAGGAGGAAATCTATTAGCAGTGGTGGTAGCATTAATAATAATATAATCATAACCTCTCTCCCCTTTTTCATATTTCTTTTCTGGACTTGTTTCATTCAAAATAAAAATGCCAGAGGCTTGGGTTGGCATGATTTTCTAAGGCTGGATTTTTGCATTCCTGGCACCCATTTCTCCCTCTTGGCTTTAACTGTTTCCTCTCTCCTTCAACAGCAATTTTCTTCCAACCAGGCTAAATTGGTTCATCAGAAAGCCCTGCTGCCTGCTGGTCTGTTTAAGGATGTTCATAGAATTTATAGAATTGTTTTCAAATGTTGTTTTTAATGTGTTTTTTTCCTGAAGGCCGCCCTGTATAGGGATTATTTTTTTTTAAGTTTGATATTTTGATGTTTTATGATGTTTCTATATATGCTGGAAGTTGCCCAGAGTGGCAGAGGCAATTGTTGTGGTTGCTGTTGTTTGATGCCTCGTTTCTCAAAGCAGCTTCACACAGTCCTGAAGCTGTTTGTAATCTAATTCGCCTCTTGCCAGAGTGTGAACAGTCAGAGCCATGCAGAAAGGGTAAAGGCACCACACACACAAAAGTGAATTAAGTCATGCTGGTGTAAACAGTTAGGAGAAAAGAGCTGTCAAATGCATGGTGGACAACTTCACTGCACTTTAAGGTCCTAATGTGAACACAGTTTTAATTTAATGGCAATTAGCACTCCAAAGGGGAAGGGAGTTCATTCTTAACCTCCTTTCCGAACCCAGAGGCTCAGGCCTGTGCTCCCAGTTGCTAGTGGTGAGCAGGGCAGAGACTGGAGGAAAAACAGGGGTGGGCTGTCCTTTTTCTGTCCTTAGGATCCCCTGAGAAACTCAGCAAACCTACTGGACCTGGGACGTGCAGCTGACTGCTTAATGGGACACAGCTGTGAGCAGGCTGAGGAAAAGCTAGTCACCTCAGACCTGCCCATCAAAAGCAAGCCTGGAGGGAGACACTAGGGAGATGTTAGAAGCAACCCTTCTCTTTTGGGAGGCTTTTATCAGGTGAGCTGAAAACTTGTTTGGAACCTGAATGAGAGCCAGGGGGCATAGGCGCCAACTCCATAGGGCTGAGGTGTTTTCAGCCCCCCTCCCTAAATCTGTTGGGAAGAGGCTAAGCCCCCCATCCCACCCCACTGGGCCCTCACAGTAGCAACGGGCCTTGCAAGGCCTTGTGGTGGTGGCCTCCTCCGGGCGCACAATGCCCATGACGTCACACGTGCATGACAGACCCCCCCCAAAAAATGTTTGGCGCAGCTCATCACCTCTGCCCGGGTGGAAGGTGTGTCCAAAGGCCAAAGAATTGATATTGGTTTATATTTATTAATAATTTTGTATTAATGTAACATTTTGAGACATTAACTCTGCATTTTTTAATAATATCTGTTGATATATCTGCTGCTGCTGTAGTTTTCTCTATACTGCTTAGAGATTTTCTATATATCTATTAAGCGGTATGGAATTGGTGTAAATAAATAAATATTTGGAGCTCCACCCAAGATGACAAATCTAAAGCTTTACAATAGTCTGTTCAGTTTCACACGTGGGTGGAGTCAATTTTACAGAGGGATGGGTTGTTTTTCCCCCTGCTTGTTAATTTAACTATTGTGCCACAGAGCAACTGCAATTTAAAATCAGAAAAATAAAATAAAGAGTAGCATCTGCAGCACAGAGCTTGAGAACGGTAGCCTGCCAGGATTAGAGCCAGAACCTACACAGCTGTACCTGCTGCTGTTTTCTATGTAACCAACAAATTAAATAGCCAACTGAAGTGTGTGGGTTGTGGAAGCGTCATATTCCAGGAAGCAATTAATTAAGGTTGGGAGCCTGTAGATCGGGGAAAGTTTGCCTGGACATCCATGAAACTGCCTGAAGAGGCATGATGCTTGCACATTAAAAGCCTCGTCTGGAGACATCTATGCAGCTTTTGTACAATAAGTGCAGACAGAATTACTGGACAATGAAACATCCTGTTGAGCACTTTAACGCACGTGTGTGTGTTTTATATATAGAGCAAGAGTTCAGTAATGCAAATGGCTTCAGAAGCCAATGCAGGACAGTCTGTTTTCATAGAATCATAGAATTTTAGAACGGGAAGGGACCTGAGAGTCATCTAGTCCAACCCCCTGCCATGCAGGAATCCCAACAGTTTCAGCCGTCAGCTCAAGCACGCCCTTCTCCCTCTTCTGGGTTCTGGTTCCCTCCGTAGCTGCCAGTTTGTAGGCAAACCCTGGTTTACATGTGCTCTCCAAACCAAAACTGGAAACTAGTTTGAATAGGAGTTATACTAAGCTAGGGTTGCCATACGTCTGGGATTTCCCAGACATGTCCTCTTTTGGCAGATCAGCATGCCCATTCGCTTGGATTTTTGCATTTTTCATGGATTATCTGGATTTCGGGGTTTGCTTATTTTGGGGTGGGGCACACGAATGCTCAGAAGGCGTTGTGTCCCGAAAAGGAAAGTGCTGCATCAAATGGCCTTGGGCGGCTTTCCCGGGGCCACTGCGTTGCTTCCAGTGGCTGGCAGGCCTTGCCCGTGGCCTTCCTGGGGCATGCAAGGCCTCCCCCTATTTTGAGTGGTCTCCAGGCCTTGTGCCACGTTCCCAGTGCCGGGCAGCATCTTCTGAGCAGGAGGCCGAAGACAGCAAAGGTAAGAAGAGCGAAGCGAAGGAGGGGGCGAGCAGACGGGCAAGGAAGGGGTCAGCGGCAGGGATGGGGCGAACAATGGAGATGCAGGATGAGGGAGAGGAGGTGTTCTGGGTTTTTTGCTCTTCAGAATATGGCAACCCTATACTAAGCCAACCAGACAATCCCATAAACAAAGACTGTTGGCTCTCTGTCTTACTGATGTATTTCTCCCCATCTGTTTGAGAGATTGCATAGTTGATCAATAGGCCTTCAGTTTTGTTTGTTTAAAAGCATTTTTAGGCAAATAAGAAGAAGAGGTTTTCCAAAGCACCAGACAAATCTAAATGTGAGCCTGCGGGTGGCAGGGATTGTCCAGTCTAAAAATGGCTTGACACGAAAGGGACAGTGATTGGTTAGAGGGGAGGGGAAAAGCAAGCTCAGGCTTGCTAGCCCTTAGTTGTTACACATTTGTAGTGACCAGTGGGAACAGAACCATTGGGAGAGGAGGCGCCAAAAGTTGCTGGTTATTCAGGAGAGTCAATGGAGAGGCCCTCTGGATGTTGTGGACTCCACCTTCCATCAGCCCCAGGCCAGTAGAGCCAACGTCAGCAATGCTGGGAGTCAGAGGCCAACAACACCAGCCGAATGCCCACCACTATAAGCTCTTTCTAGAGGGAGGGTCGCCATCGAGCAGCTACTTGGTGCTGTGGAATCAATGCTGATCCATGGCATGTTCCCCCTGCCATGGGAATGCCCGCTGGCTGGGGTAGAGTCTGGGTGGGTTCCGTGACGTTCATGCAGCTGCTTATTGGTGATTTTAAACTCAGCATTGAGAAATCCCAATAATGAGCTGCTGGGGTTTGGTACAAATGTGCCCATAAAGCACTTGAGGAGAAGAGAGGAGGCCTAGGGCCTAGACAGTCTCCCGAGCCCCTTTAACTATGTAGGCGAAAGGGGACCCTTCTCGTTTGTTTTGGCTCTGCTCCTCAGTCCTGTTCTCATCCTGCTATAGTCTTCCTCCTTTGCTACTGTTGGCGCTCACACGATTTCTAGACCCAGGCCTTGCATTGTTTCCTGCATTTCCCCCTTCTGTTTTCTTTGTAATATCTGATCAAGGAGGGGGGGGAGCGTGAATTTTCTGAGCGGTGCTTGCAGCAGCCATTATGAAAACACAGGCCCACGTCCCCCGCTGAATCTCTTGTTTTCACAGCCTCGTATTTATAGTCAAACAAAGTGCCCCCCCCCCAATGAAGATCAATGGGAGCTTGGTGAAGACGAGGGGTCCTGCTGCGGCCGGTCGGCTGGCGTCGTTACAAAGGGGGCGGGAGTCATCTTGGGCTCAAGCCAGCGATGTCATGGCGGGGCAGTGACTGTATTCGCTTTAGATGGGAATGTAGGGCCCCTTCAGACGCCCTTCGAAGATTCAGGACGGATAAAAGAAAGTATTCCTTCACATAGCGCCAAGTTAAACTGCGGAACTCCCTTTCACAAGGAGGCAGTGGTGGCCACCATCTTGGATGGCTTTAAAAGAGGATTTTAAAAGGGGATTCCAAGTACCAATTGGTGGAAACCATTGGGGAGAGAGGAGAGCATGCTTTTGTGTTCAGTTCCCCCTTGCGGGCTTCCTAAAGGCATCTGGTTGGCCACTGTGAGAACAGGATCCTGGACTTAGAGGGGCCATTGGCCTGATCCATCAAGCTCTTCTTATATTTTTATACTCTTATGACAACCAAAATTTGCCACCAGAGGACCCAATACAGACTATGGTGTGGGAGGGAGGAGTTGAACCTTTCTTCCTTCACAGTGTTTCCTGGATGAAAACAGATGACAACCTCCCAAGCAGCTGTTTGCTCCAGGAAGGATAAGCTTTTGGAAACAAATAGTGGCTACCCTTCCAGGGCAAATAAACAGCTTCATGAAGAAAATTGAGAAAATGATGTTACATATTTAACATATCTAGTTTGACCAATAAGAGTTCTGATTCAGGAACCATATTCTCACATAGAACTTTTTGTTTCTTGGATCAGAGAAAGAGATGCAGTTCTTTAGCATCTCTCTTTCCTGCCTATTTTTGGTATTGCTTACACACTTGAGTGCCTAGCCTCTCTTCAGTTTTTTGCTTGCTAATAGCCGGGGATGGCTAGTATTGAATGGGTGAAAATGATTGGAGTTATTTTCCTGAATGACAAATTTACTGTACCTACAATCATTGTGTGTCAGAGAGGAAGGGAAGAAGGAAGAGGGTGGCATAGAGTTGAAGATGGAGATAGAGGTTAGATTGGTGTTTTGGCTTGTCTTGACGACAACTAAAGCATCCTTGGACGGCAGGTGTTCTCTTTTGAAACCTGATAAAGGACTAACAGTTTCTTGCCAGCTGTAGGACTGTCTTTTTGCTCCCAACAATGCTCATTTCAGATATTACAGGCGACATCAGCAGTTGTGGTTTCTTATTATCTAGGTTTTAGGAAATAGTATTGAAAGTTTTTATATGTTTTTATATCAATTTTCTTGATTTTGCTCTTCAATTCCTATAAGCAAACATCAATTGCACAATACAAAGCATCTTGTTCTTTCTTAGAAAGAAAGAAAAACATGAAACCGCTGTAATCAATAAGTATTAGTATGAAACATACAGTTTGTCTCCACAACTTAGTTGGGCTCACAACAGCATTTGGCTTAAACCTATATTGGATACTCCCTATCTCTCTTTTGATATATGTTACTTCAGGTACCAAATTGGTCGCTATTTCTATAGTTAATTCACCAGGTTGCATCTATGCAGTTAGATTTATAATTTCCATCCGCCCCCCTCACCAATTTTCCTAACTAGGTCTAATTTCTTTGGTTCTTAGTGGGCAGAATGCAGAGTTCTCAGTAGATATGAGCCACCCCTCCACCCGCATCAAAACATTGAGGCTAGGTTTTTTTTAATTAGGCTATTTGGGTTCACCCTGATTTTAAAGCATTGCAGGTCTTGGGAAGCAGTAGGGCAGAAATGTACATAAAAGATATAGCCTCAGAGCAATTTTGGATTCTTTCTGGATTCAGTCCATGTTATAGATACCTGGCAAACTACAGGCAGCCTGTAGTTTAGGCAGCTGTTTCACATTTTGGATGGATGTCTGTAGAATCACTTGAGTAAAACAATTATATATTTGTGGGATGGAGAAAACCCATTTTATGTCAATTAAGTACTCTTGGCTCTAAAGTTCCCCCTTCTCTCACTAATGAGAAACAATATTTTTCATATGCTCACCACTTTCCTAAATCAAGAGAAGTCAAGCGGTGGTGCAATGGGGTTTAGTTTCCTATGGATGAAAAATAGTAATAGATCATTTATTTATTTTAAAAAAATATGCTGCTCAATATAATCAAAATCTCCAATCAATTTACATAAAAACAATAATAATTCTCTATGGGGAGAAATTTGGGTTTACATTTTAACATGAACCTACATGAAGTGAGTCTTGGGCAAATAAACAACTGCCTCAATACCTTCTACATGCACTGTGTCAGGAAGATTTTGGGTACCATATGGCAGGACAGAGTTTTATGCACAATGTGCTCTCTCTCAAGCCCACATTCCCAGCGTGTTCACACTCCTGTCTCAGTGATGTCTACTCTGGCTTGGTCACGTTCACCAAATGGAAGATGGCAGGATCCCCAAGGACGTGCTCTACGGGGAGCTGGCTTCAGGCATCTGGCCTGTTGGCAGACCAATTCTGTGCTACAAAGATGTCTGCAAACATGACATGAAGACAGGCGATAACAACCCCACCAGTGAGAATCCCTGGCAGACGACTGCAGTGCCTGGAGACAGACAATAAGGTCATGTATACATAGCAGTAACCAGAGGAGGATTGACCGCTGGGAGGAGCGTAGAGAGAAGAAAGACCATAATGCATCTGCAGCAGCGCAACCGGGCACATTCATCTGCCCCAACCGTAACAAACATGTCTCTCCCGCATCAGTCTCTATAACCACAGCAGTCGCTACAACCTTCCAATGGTTTGACTTCACGCCCAAAGGCACACGTCTCTATTATCTTCTGATACAAGTGGGTGCCATCTACTTAATTGATACTTCCCAAAACAATACAGGAACTGAACTGCAGCAGTCTTTGAAACAATCCATCCAAATAATCTGAACAACAACAACAAAAAGTATATTAGGGGAAAGTGTGCATAGACACATATATAATTTGTGGAAAACAACGCATGCAAAATTGGAGAAAATCCATTGCAAAAATGTGTATTGGGCAAAATGCGATGCCCAGGAGAAAAGCACACTAAAACACAGACAAAATTTCGTGAGTAAACTGTTGCAGAAAGGTGGAGAAGATGACTTTAATGGAAGAACGAGAAAGTGAAAGAAACCTAGGCTTTGGCTACCCTATGACCTATGTGATGTAGAGTTAACTGTATACAGCTATTCCAACTACAGGTGGCAGTGTGTCCAGCTGAGGCATTCAGTCATGCTGTTGCTGCTCTAGACCAGGACTACAACTCCCACCATCCCCATCTAACAGGACCAGTGGTCAGGGATGATGGGAGCTGTAGTCCCAAAACATCTGGAGGGCCGAGTTTGCCTATGCCTGCTCTAGATCGACCATTCTTGTTTGCAATAAAGCTGTTCCTCTGTGAAGCATCCAACTTCGCCTGGCCTGCTCTCTGAAATAACACAGCAGCATACCACAAGGCAGGTGTGTGTTTATGTGCCTGGCATAAAAATAAAAATAATAAAAATAAAAAGGAGGAATCCACAAGTAGATGGCCTCCAAAGGCTAGTGCTGATGGCAACATGTATTTGCCTCCAGAATCTATTTGTGCACACAGAAGGCTCTTCTTGTAGCAAGTCACTGTCTCCGATGTTTCTGTATTTCATGCAGCAATTGTTTGTACAAGAATGGTGCATCATTGTCTTATTTCTGCATGAGTGGAGTTCCAAGTTGTCTTTGCTGGTTTGAGAACAGCTTCTTCCGTATTGATTCCATTGTTTCAGAAAGCCACCTTGATTTAAAAGGTAGAGAATCTAAATGTTATTGCCAACTTACTGGGTGGGTCCCCCTGCCCCCCTTTGGAAGTTGAGTAGCTGCTTCAGCAGCGGCAACCCTCCATCATAGAGATGATATCTGGACAAGCTGGTACAGGGCCAGGGGTGTGATTTTAATAGACCAAGAAAAGTTGACTCTCCTGCATTCAAAATGCAGAAGCCTGTGGGATTCAAAACACACAAGCTTATTCCTGCTGGGCGAAAACAGCAATGTTGTTTTTGTAGACACCTTCTGGAAATATAAAATTTCCAAAAGGTAAAATCTAAGATTTCCATGTTGGCTATCTCCAAGCCTGTGTGAATGACATTTATATAATGCCACATGATGAGAGACAGCATAATGAGTTGGATTTTGGAGCTGTGCAAGTGTACTAGATGACTTATGGTGGATCAGGTGATTGATCCAACTTCAGGGAGCCAGCCACCAATAAATCACACGGAGTAAGTGAAGTTAACTCTTTATTAGAAGAAACAAGGCCTGCTCAGGAGTGCCAGGCCTAATGAGCACAGAAACTATTCTTGGTAGGCCTCTCCCCATGAGGCAGTTGTGGAGGGAGACTGAAGGTCCCCGCCTTCCCACAGCTGCCTAATCTCCTCACCACCACCCCAGGTCATTCCCAAGCAATCTGAGACTAGGCCAACAAGCCTGTCTCTGCTCCTCCCTCTTCATATCTCTTCTGGTTCTGGGAGCCCAGGTGGGAAGGGAGCTTCTTGCAGTAGAAGAAGGAAACATCCTTCTTCACCAGCATGACTCATCTCTGCCTCATGGCAGAGCTTGAGCTTCTGGACTTCTCTCTGCCATAGACTCTCCTTGCTCACTAACTCCTGTTCATTTTCAGACACCTCCTCCTCCCAGTCTTCTCCCTCTGACCACTCATCCCACCACAACTCCCTGGGCTCTGAGCCACCTTCCCTTGGGGGTTCTCCAGCTGGTGCCTCCCATCATTTCTCTGTGTCCAGCCAGTCCACGAAACTAGCCCAGTTTTGCTTTTGAAACTGCTCTGGGAAACCTTGGTTCCTCCAGTAGACCAGTAACGATGGACAAGTTTCCTGAAAGGCAGCCCTCCCACCAGGACCAACCTTATTTTCAATCTGTTGATGAAGAGGAGTGTTGGGTATATTTCCGAGCAAAGTATCACATGGGTCAGCCCTAGTTGAAGCAAGGGTTACTGATGGCGAAATGCCTGCGTTGGAAAGTGATGAGGAGACTGATGAGACTCATTGAGACCCAACACAGGAATCTCGTCATCGGTCCCCTCCCCTCTGGTTGTGATCCTTTTTGGAATCGGCTCTAGGCTTCTCTTCCTGGATGCAAGCAAATCCCCTTCAGTGTTCGCCCTAGAAAATTCCCCGCAATCCTTGACACAGCCACACGGATTCCTTGGCAGACAAATCCATTTGGGAAAGCATTTCACGAAGGTAGACATTTCGAAAAGCGATAGAGTCTCAAGTAGGAAAGGTCTTTTCCTGCCCCAGATACATGAGATGATTTAATTGGAGATGCCTGGGAGTTAACATGAGACTTCCTAAATGCCAAACATGTGCTCTGTCACTCCAAATGCTTGGCCCTTCTCCAAACACCGGCTGGGAATGAATACATATTTTGACTGGATCCCCCCCCTGCCCCCCCAAAAAAAAACTGAAAGAGGAAGGTTGGCAACAGAACAAGCCCATTTCTGAGAGGCAGGGCTGAATCTCAGGGTGGAAGTGACTCATGCAAGTCCGTTGTGGCACAGCTGGCATGATGTCAGAGAGTCCTAGGGCGTCACCACCACCCTCTCCCATCATTCTTTGGGCTTCTCAGTTTCCTGTAGCGAGGTGATAGAGAAAAGATTGGTTGGATTGCTAGTATCTAGGTAGAGCAGGGGTAGGCAACCTAAGGCCTGTGGGCCGGATGAGGCTCAAATCGCCTTCTCAATCCGGCCCACGGACGGTTTGAGAATCAGTGTGTTTTTACATGAGTAGAATGTGTCCCTTTATTTAAAATGCATCTCTGCATTATTTGTGGGGCCTGCCTGGTGTTTTTACATGAGTAGAATGTGTGCTTTTATTTAAAATGCATCTCTGGGTTATTTGTGGGGCATAGGAATTCGTTCATTTCCCCCAAAAAAATATTGTCCGGCCCACCATGTGGTCTGAGGGATGGTGGACTGGCCCATGGCTGAACAAGGTAGCTGACCCCTGAGGTAGATCATGTTCCGGGTTCAATGCCTGGCATCTCCAGGTGCGACCTGGAGAGCCACTGGCAATCAGTGCAGACAATATTGAGCTAGGTGGGCCAGTGGCCTGACTCAGTACTTGGTAGCTTCCTGTGTAGAGTTCAGGAGACACAAAGGCCCCTTGCTTGTCAAGAGCGGGGGACAATTGTTTTGTGGGCCGAATGTTGCCTAATAAAAATGTTTTCTTCCTATTTGGCGCGTGCAGAATTCTTGAAATCGACTTGCACGGGAGGGAGGCAGCTGCGTGTTTTCCAGGCCTTTCTACCCCTGCCTCTGTAACTCTATGATGATCTCACTGTCTCCTCTCCTCTCCATCCCTCGCTCTTCAGAAAACCGATATGCCCAAAGAGGCAGGACAGCCTGCCAGAGGTGAAACGAGAAGACTTAGCAAGCGGCTGGCTTTTGTTCAGGATTCATGCTGATGGGGCCCTTGGCCAGCTGCCTCCATCTTGCGCAGCTTTCCCTCTCTGTGTGTGTTTATCAGCCGAGTCCTACAAGAAAGGTGGGGCAGGCCGGGAGGGGGAAACAAACAGGCCGAGTGCTCTTGGCCAGCTTGCCAAGAAAACGAAGGAGCAGCTGGAAACGGCATTTATCTTATCAGCACGTCATTCCCAAATGGAAGGGTCATTAAAATGAATGATTCCAGTGTGAAGGCCCACAGAATCTTCCTTATGAGTTGGCACCGAAGGCAGGGCGGAGAGTCGTAAATCTAACTATTTTCCGCAGCAGCCTCGCTACAAGCTGAAGCAACAGGCATCCATTTGCTCAATCATAACAACCACAACCGTCACCACCACCACAGCGAACACAAAGCTCAACAACCAGGTCAGGATTTATTTAGCCAGATTTGGGGAGCAGAGCGATGGGGGAGAAAGGGACACTAGCTTGTTCTGCAGTAGGCATTGCCAGTAAAGATTATGGGGTTATAATTTTTGATCAACTGAGTCCTGGCACAAAAAGGACGCTCTAAGCAATGGACTTGGGCCTAATGGACTGTAGTGATCTGTAAACATTGATTAGAATAAGGATGGGGAACCTTTTTGGTGGCCCAGCCGGCCAGAATCAATCCCCACCCCAACAGGCCAACTTTGTCTGGTGAATGGGACAACCCACTCGTCCCTCACCTAACATCATTAGGACATCAAATAATTGCCAGGCAGCTTGTGCTCCCCCAATACATGCACAAAGTTGTTGTGTAGCATTTTCCAACTGCCTAACAGCCACCTTGTGCTTGGTATCCCTCAGGCCTTCCTCGTAGTCCCTTCAGGGATGCAAACCATCAGTGTAGCTCCTCTGTATGCTTTAGTTGAGAGAAGTGCAGTGAGGAACTCCAACCAGCAGATGGCAGCAGAGAGGTGGCCACAGGGTTGCAGGAGGGAACCCCCAACAGGTGGCAGGAGATGATGGTTTCTGGGGAAGATAGTAGGAATTGCAAAGCCAGGTATAGGGTAGCTCTAAGCTTCCCCTCCTAGGTGGCTTTCAGCAATAGTGATTTCAGCCAGTAGTGTTTCAGCCTGTGAAGCTAACTGAATCTTTCTACAGGAGACCCTTTGTTCTTATGTCCCTCACAGAGAGAAAAAGACTCCTTTTCCCTGACCAGATAAGTGATTCCTCCTCTTCAGCTTTATATTTGGGGCTTCCTGAATGTAGGCTCCCCACCTCAGGGCAATGATAGGAGATTTCCATTTTTCTGGAAGCGGCCACTCGTAGTACTGAGTTTAGTTTTTGTTTTTGCATGAGAAAGAGAGAACAGGAGACTTGCAATATCTTTGTGACATTTCCTTTATTTACAAATATACAAGCAGCGCATAAGTGGAAGCAAACGGGCACTCCAACTGCAGGTAGAATATCTTTTGAAGAGCAACTGGAGCAGTTCTCCAAAATGGCATTCCTAGATTTCAGCTCACTCCACATAAAAATCCTCAGAGCTCCCCGGAACCTTTCAGATGTAACACAAAATCATGGCTTGCTGTTACACGATGTAACAGCCCTGAGTAATTTTAAGTTTGCACACTCTCTTCTCCTTCTCTCTCTTACCTATGTACAGCTATGCTTTTGATCTTTGCTGTGGCAAAACCCCTCCTCTGAAAGTGTAGTTTACATTGGGAGGAAATCCCCCATTGGTGCTAACATGGGGAAGTTTTCTCCAAATATTAGCTTTAGAGGACAGCAGCAGGGAATGAAAAAATTAAACTCCCCCTCTGTGTCTGCTGGAATCCCAATAATTTCTCCCTGCCCACCAACCAAGACTTGAAATCCTGCATTTTAATGCAAAGGCACATTTAACATCACACCTAGTATGGATCTAATTGCTTCTCTTACACACCCACCACCACATACCTGCTTTTCAGGGTAGTGGTCTAAGACCACCACCACCTCTCTAGGTGAATTGTCTAGGAAATACCCACAGCCATCAAAACAGGAATGGAGAGCCTGCTGCCCTCCAGATGTTGTTGAACTACAAATCCCATCAACCCCAGCCATCATGGCCGAATGGTCAAGGATGTTGGGAGTTGTAGTCTAGCAATAGCTAGAGGGCTGCAGGTTGTCTCCACCTCTTCATTTAACAAGCATTAGGATTCTTTTGCTTAAAATACCTGACTGTCATTGGGTGTCTTTATGCAAAACCATAGCAGTAGACCAATTCACAGTCATTGAGACCAGGTAAACCAGGTTACCTTATCATTGCTAAAGGAGGCTTTTCTTTATGTCAGTTCTCCCCCCACCCCCACTGCAAAGCCCAATTTAGCTTGCTAAGAAGTGTAACAAGTATACAGACAGTTCCTCGTTGTGCTGGATGTTCCTGGTGTGGAAACGATCCACACCCGTCACGATTGATTTCGATTTGTGTGTTGCTTATTTTACCATTTATAAATAGCTTTCCCGAGAAATGCTCAGACTAGGCAATGTACGACAATCATAACATTTTTTAAAAAAGAAGTTTCAATAAACAATGAAGAACAGTAATATTCACAGCAATTTTTAAAACATTGCGACCAATATATTAGCAGATAATCACAGCACTAATTGCACGTGGAAGCCTGGTAGAGAGGCAGGGCAAGAAGAGTCGCCATGCAGAAGTATAAAATCACATGTAGACTTTAGCCCTTAGTTGAAACCCATAAGAGAGGGATCATAATGAATGTCCAGGGTTGACACCAACTAGATGTCAGAAAGAGGAAGATGGCTGCCTCTCTCCCAAGCCACATCTCCCTGTTTGCTGGGGTGGGAGGGTGAAGAGGACTCTGATGATGGGGATCTAGATCTTTCTCTCCAAAGCAAGGGCACTCAACAAGGTGCCCTCTGAGTGTTAGGGCCCAACTCCCAACTCCCACCATCCCCAGCCATTGGCCATGTTGGCTGAGGAGATGGGAGCTGATGTCTAACAACTTCTGGAAGGCCATGTGTTGGCTACCGCTGCTCTAGAGGCCAAAAGCAGAAGTGGGCCTACCCGGGGGGCAAACACTCTCAAAAGACCCATCCAAGTACTTAAGGTTAAAGCTTATACTGCTCCCCCCCCCCCCCCGCGCGCAGGTTGGCAAGTCAAATGGAATGTAGTTTCCAGAGAATCTGTGAAGAAGGAACCGTAGTGGCTAATTCTTACCCAATTAAACACCAGAGAGATGTGGATGGGCTAGATCATGTCAGGCTTAGATTAATGTAGTTGTGAGGGGGTAGGGGCAGGTGTAACTGCCGTTATCATTCCCCTTAAGGAACAAAAAAAAAGAGCGCATTGTGGTAACATCCCCATTTGTGATCCATCTGTTCATCAAACAGCGCTATGGCAGTTCATCAAGGAAAGCCTCAGCATCCTGTTCTCTTCAGTCAAGTCACTCTTGCACCCCATCTGCAGGTTGGTGGCAATCCAAGTCTCCCTTCAGCTCCAGGCTTCCTGGCAACTTCACCCCGGTTTTCCTATCTACACACCAACATTTCCCTCGTTGCCCATCCAACGCTGGGTGACACTGAAAGGGCAGAGGAATAAAATTAGAATTGACAGTTCTTTATTAGGATTTAAAAGTACCTGATCCACCTGTGTCCACCTAGAGCCGCAGGGAGGAATATATTCTCAAGCAACATTTCTCCAAAGAAAATAGTGACATCCTATTCCATAATAATAATAATAATAATAATAATAATAATAATTGTTTATCCTCTACCCATCTGACTGGGTTGCCCCAGCCACTTTGGGTGGCTTCCAACATAATAAAACATTAAACATTTTTTAAAAATTCCGTATACAGGGATGCCTTCGGATGTCTTCTAAAGGTTGTATAGTTACTTATCTCCTTGGCTCAGAGGTTGCATACCTCCATACCCTCCAACATTTATCCAATGAAAATAGGAACGTCCTAAGGAAAAACGAGGGTGGCGCTGTGGGTTAAACCACAGAGCCTAGGACTTGCCGATCAGAAGGTCGGCGGTTCGAATTCCCGCGACGGGGTGAGCTCCCATTGTTCGGTCCCAGCTCCTGCCCACCTAGCAGTTTGAAAGCATGTCAAAGTGCAAGTAGATAAAGGTGAATGGGGTTTCCATGCGCTGCTCTGGTTCACCAGAAGCGGCTTAGTCATGCTGGCCACATGACCCGAAAGCTGTACGCCAGCTCCCTCGGCCAATAAAGTAAGATGAGCGCCACAACCCCAGAGTCGGTCACGACTGGACCTAATGGTCAGGGGTCCCTTTACCTTTACGGAAAAGCGGGGCATTCCAAGATTAAATCAGAAACTGGGATGGCTTCTGTAAATCCAGGACTGTCCCTGCAAAATAGGGACACTTGTAGGGTCTGGCATTCTCCGTGGCAGTCCCTAAGTTGTGGAATTTTCTCCCCACAGAGGTGCATCTGATGCCTTCACTAAACAGCTTTCAGCAATTGCTGAAGATGCACTTCTGTACTTTTGGCTTTGCAAGACTTGTTATGTTTTTAAGCAGGAGTTGCATACTTGGGCTCACTTAACACAGCCTGGTTATGTCTTAACTAGTAAATACATAGCATATGCTCATGATTTATACACTAAATGATGCTGGTGAATCAAAGGGCAGACAACACAAAACTGAGGTCCACCCATCTTTCAGCCAGTGCTCCAGTATTACCTGTTTGGGGTGGAAGTTCCCATTGTGGTCACAGTTGGGAATGGGGATTATGTACAGGTCCTCGTGGGTTCTGGTTTGGGAAGCTGCTAATCTCTCCAGCGCTCTGTGAAGTTCACTCTGACATGAGCCTTGGACCTGTTGGCAAAACAGTAGGAGGCAACGGAGTCAGAATGTGGACGGCAAGAAGTGGAGAAGGCATGGAAGCCCCAAGCAGAAGCACCACTGTGCTTGCAGCCTCCTTGTTGGAAAGGATGGAAATATCTCCAGGGCTGAACTGTATTCCCCTTTTTTCCCGCATAGGGCAATATATAGCTGCTATGCAGCAAAAATGCCCTGCTCTATCTTTGCCGCTCTATCTTAAACATAAGCTGGAGTTATGAATCAAATGAATCAAATGAAGGTGATTGCTTTGTGAGAGTGGCCTTGATTTGGAGAAAAGGCTGATGGGGATCTACACAAGCAGTGACCCACATAGCTGAACACAGCCTTCCAGGCTTGTATGGTCACATATCAGTGGCTTGATAAACCCGTTTTGCTGCCTTACCTGGAATTGTAACCATGCACTGTAAACATGGTTGGTGGGCTGTGTTCTGCTTCGTATGTCACATAAGCTGTGCTGCACATATGTAAACCAAATCACGGCGCTGTGTTGCAAAAGGCTGGAAAGCTAAGGCCTCCCAATGACATTTTTTTAATCATCCACGTTCTCTCTTGCACAGCCTTTCTCGGACCTCTGCTACTGAATTGTTCAATGGGATATGGTGATGAAAACTTGAGATTCATAGGCCTGCTTGTAGAACTACTTCCTCTTTGTGGTACAAATATGCACAAGTGACATACTCATTCTGATTTAAGTTACAATTTTCCGGGTTGACCTGCTGCCTCTTGGCCTGCACATCCTATTTTAGCAACAACTGTAAGAAAAACACTGGGGCCTAATTTGAATAGTAGAGTGCTTGGTATCTGGTGGGAGGGGCTTGTGTGTTCTGCTCCGGAATTGGCCCCTCCCTTCAGTGTGTGTTCCGTAAAGAATGTCAGTTAAGAGGGACTAACTGCCTCTTCTTGTTTCTTGCCTCACACTTGCCTCATGATGCTGTATTTAGTTTCTCTCAGACATTGTTATTTTGTTACAGTTTTCTCTCAGTTTATTATTAAAGCTTGTTTACGTTTACGTGAGCCACTTATTTTGTTCAAAGAAAAAGAAACTGCTGAAGAATGGTGGAATATCTTAAACTTGGGTGAATGAGGGGATATTCTTAGTTTGCCAGGAGGATTGATTTTGGAAATCATCCCACCTCCACAACAACTTGTACATTTCTACAGAACCATGCTCCTCGCTATTAACATTAACATGTGATTTAGAAAATTCCATGGCTTCATTCAAAACGCACTGGAGTTTTCTTGGATTATTATTTAGATATATATATATATATATATATATATATATATATATATAACACGCCCTACTTGCCATACTTTCGGGTTTCCCCCAGACATTTTGCCAATTCAGCAAAAATCCGCCTGGACGCCATTTTGCTGCCCGATTCCCGGATGTGTCCGGGAAAACCCAGACGTTTGGCAGCCCTAGTTGAAGCAAGTTGGATGATGCCTTTATTAAAGCCATTGAGAGGCAGAAATGTTGCTTTACTTAGCTCTGCTGTGAAATAAGGAACATGTGGCCCTTCGGATGCATTTGGACTACAATTCCCAACCTCCTTGACCACTGGCTATGCTGTCAGGAGCCAATGGTAGTTGGGGTGCTTCCATTTCTGGGTGGAATTCAATCATATACTGGCAAATTCAGGTTGCGCAGTTGAAGTTGATTCAGAGCTCTTGCACAACAAACCCTGCACCCAGCCCCAAATAGGGACTTTTTGCAATAAGGAAAGAGATGGGGAAGTGCACTGGGTAGTGTAGGACGACACTTGCTTGTGGCAACACTATATAACCTCCCCTCAAGCAAATCAGAAAAATGCTCAGTAAAGAGCCATTGCCATTTCACCTCCCCACAAACTCTGGCCATAATCCTGATCTGAAAGCACACTGAAGTGCTCACAAAATCAGGACAAAATGTTCATTAAATGGCTCATTTGGAAGCAACCTTGGAGTCCAACATCTGGAGGGCCAGAGGTTTAAAGGAACAGCAAAGTTGGGCGACAGAAGTGGAGGTACCTAATCTGCTCAGATGGTGGCTTTTCGTTCCCCCACCCCTGAAGAGAAACCAGGACCCCTCACCACTGGCCGGGTGTCCTCCCGGATGGGCAGGTTCCCACTGGTCCTCATTTTGACAACAGTGTTTATCCGCTCACGGTTCCTTGCTTGCTGCTTCTGACGGCATTTTCTGTCTTGGATGCTGCAGGGGCTGAAGTTGATGGTGGGCGGGAGATCAACCTCCTCGGGATCTAAATAGGAATGAAGTCACAGCGGCATGAAAATAATTGCCAGAGGGGATTTGTTTTAGGGGCTGGAGCTTGCAAAGAGCAGTCTCAACACATTTTTGAGGACACGCACACCCCAACAGTTAGCCGCCGTGTCGGTTGCTTTACAGGGAATGTCAGTGTGGGGGCTTGCAGTTCTCACTGTGAGGAAGCCAGGCACATTGACTACGCAGCTCATGCTGACCATTGTCGGATGTGTGGACCAGCTGGTCCTGCATGTTTGAAACAAGGCGAGATGCTCAAGCAGATTGGTGCAGTTCCTAAGAAGAAATATATCTCAGGTTCAAGGCCTGTGACCGAGAAACCTTGCCCTGTTCACCTACCATTGCAAATCTGTCTGGGGTGCAAAGCAAATTATCCCTGCATGTTCCTAGCACTGAAAGCAGGTTCCATAGCTAATCCCAGGCTGAGGTTTTGCTCAAAAGCAAGCTCCTGGAGTGGTGAGGCAGAGGCATTCTGCACATGCTCAGAGGCTAATACTTCACATATTCCAGCGATGGCAATCAAAAGAGGAGCTGGGCCTGTGTCTTGGCAGAAATCAAGTCTTAGAGAGGATGTGTGGCTAGCAAACTGGGCCGCGAAAAGTATTTTTTTGCCAACCCTGCTCTAAGTTGGCCCACATACAAGCCTTTCATGGATTGCCTCAGCCTCTCTCCCCTCCATCCTTTCTCTCTTCTAAAGCCTGCCCAGTTGGCTTCCTCTGAGTTTCCAAAGTATGGCTGTTCTCCCTTTAATCCCTCTTTTCCAAATGGGCCGCATCCAAGTTTCCATTCATTTATGTGCAACTTTGGATCAATTTCTCGTCAGCTAACAAACACTGGAGATGCGGCTTTGCTTGCCTGTAGAGCAAGGGGACAGGGTTTTTCCTGTAAGTAAGATCTCTGCTGTTCCCTTAAAAAAAACCCCGTAGGAGGCAAACTTCACAAGAGGCTGAAGAAATAGGATAGAAGTCTATTTTACAAAAACTCTCCTGCTTTCAGTTATTACACCTAACCTGTTTTGAGTGTCAACTCTTCGTCAGATTCAGTAGTCTCCTTATGAGGGGTTCCTCTGTAGAGAACTCACATTGACCATGTTAATACATCATGCTAAACTGCGGTTTAGTCATGCTAAACTATGGTTTGGCACAGGACAAGGGACCTTTCGCCTTTCAAGTGTTGCTGAACTACATTTCCCATCAGCCCCAGCCAGCATGACCGTGGGGGTTATAGTGCAACAGCAACTGGAGGGCCAAATGTTTCCAACCCCTGGTATATCATGGCATGCAGAAGCAAGACATTTAGCTCTTCATCTGAACCCTCTTTTGGGTGCCCCTTCTGAGGGAGGCCTGAAGGATGGTGGCAAGGGGGGAGGGCGTTTGCAGTTGTAGGTCTTTGTCTGTGGAATTCTCTCCCCAGTTAGGTCTACCAGGTGCCATCATTAACTTATTTTTGGTGCCAAGTTTAAAAAAAACCAACAACTCCCTCCTCCCAGGCATTTAATATATAATGGTGATTTTGCTATATGAATACAGTATTTGTTTTTGCTGCTGTTTTATTGGCTCCCTTCTCTGGATTATTGCATGTTTTCTATGGTAATAGATGGTTCTTTTTTCTAATGTTATTATTATTATTTATTACCAACCTAAAGTCTCAAGTCAGGTCATAACCATTTACAATACATTAAAAACATTTTAAAACAAATCACCATCACAACAATAGAGTAGATCTTACAACTATACTTCTCAGGTGCCAAACGCCAGAGTAAATAAAGCTGGGCAATATCTGGTTTTCAACATTGCGATATATCACCAGCTAAACATCACAATACAGTGGTACCTCCGCTTCCGAATGGGATCCGTTCTGGAGCTCCGGTCGGATCCTGAGGAATTTGCAACCGGAGGTGCCGCTTCTGTGCACGCGTGCTGCGCGGTTTAGTGCTTCTGCGCATGCGTGCTGAAGCCCGGAAAAATATTTCTGGGTTTGCCATGTACATATCCCAAAGGATACGTAACCAGAAGTGAACCTAAGTAGAGGTACCACTTTATACCAATATATCACAATGTTTGAAATAAGGATGGACCTATGTAGAGGCATTGGCTGGCTTCACGGTTTTCCCCACATTGTGCTTTTTGCATAGCACATGCACACACACACACACATCATGAATCATAATATACTGCCAGGTCAAAAATTATGAAACCAATATCATGATATGGACTTCAAACCAGTTTTGGTCGATATATCGTCCAGCCCTACTCTTCCGCATTCACCAAAAACTGTATAGTGAAGCTGCCAGTTGCACCTCTGTGGAGAGGGAGTTCCACAGTTTAGGGGCTGCCACAGAAATAACCTCTCCCAAGCAACATCCCCCCCCCAGCATCTGGGGGCGTCAGACCCCCCAAGTGGGCCCCCTCTCCTTTCTTAACACACAAGAGGCTCTGTAGGGAAGGAGGTGGTCTTTCAGACATCTGGAGCTTACCTTCAAATTTTGTAAGTCACTTAATGTCTCTTTATGCAGCAAGCAACTAATAAATGTAATACTAATGTGTTCTGTTCCTGCTGTACAGCCGAAGGAAAGATCTTATGAGCTTTCTCTTCCACTTTTTTTTTGTCATTGCTACCCGGAATTGCAGTTACCATAAACGGTGGTTAAATTCAACCAGTCAGCCTCAGAAACCACGGTTTGAAGTTGGCTTGTTTGAAACTAACAGTAGTTAATAGAAACTGGAGTTTGTCATTCCAAGTGACATAACTTATCCAAATCAAAAGCTTCTGAGCTCCTTCCTTTTGTTGCACAAGCAGAGGAGAGAGGATGAGGACGAGCCCAAGGCTTGCTGTGGCTCGTTCCTGCTTGTACACCTCCACAAAGACGCAGCTGCTATGCCCTTCCTTGTTCCCCCTCAACCTTATAACCTCCAAAGCCATTTAGTTGGGATGCATTGTATGATCCCAGTCTCCCACTGAAGACAGCCAGAGAAGGCCTGTTCAGAATCGCTATCCATCATCTATGGGGGCAAGTTTGATGAGACATTCATCCTTTTTTCTAATATATGCTGAGCTTTCAAATTCTTAAAATTCTGCTGTTCAGGAGCCAGACTGCGTATGCATAACCAGCAGAAAATGCAGCGAGGTTGTTTCTTCCTGCCGTGTTTCAAATCGCAGTTGCACGTGACTGTGGACATCAGTGTAGCTGAATGTGTTTCCAAGCCACCTGCTGTCTGTCCAGACCAGCGGGTGGTGATGGGGCTTGAATGTCTTTGCATGGCTTTTTGTTTTCAAATCGGATTAAAGCTGGTTTGAGAGGGAACGCATCAATACACAGTATTTCTCAAGAAACTACAGGATAGATGTGGATTGTGGCCAACTTCGCAAACCAGCAATAGGAGTGCACTGAAGGCAGAGTAAACGGGAGTGTCTACACAGCCTTTATGTTGCACTAGGGAGGATAGTCATTTGTATTTGCTAAATTAGCAGATACATGTTTTTTAGGCACTAGGCAAAGGCGTAAGTTGAAGTGTCTGTTTTCATGAGGGAATGGGTCGCATGTGTGAGTGTTTAATGAGACACGCCAACTCAGCCACCAAAGCCTCACGAAAGTTAGTTTTCTCTGCACTTTGCTCTCTTCTGTTGTGAGGGGCTATTATTTTGCCTCATGTTAAACAGGTATATCTAATATAACCTGAGAGAGAGAGACTGGGATTAAGGGTATGAGGAGCCTAAGGCAAATAGGAATGAAGAAGCTAAGTTACACTACTTCATACATTCCCTCTTCTACAAAACTATCGAAGGTAAATTATCATTGCAAATTTGGTTACCCTTGCTCTGGGCCCTGGAGGTGCTACTTGGGTCACATTACCCCCACACCAATTGAAGCACATAGCCTTTGGGGGGGGGGGACCACACATCCTCACGTTCTAAGTGAAATGGTTGAGGAAGTGCCATTAGCTAGACAAAATCAGCACCTGAGGAGCCAATGAGGAGAAGAAGAAGAAGAAGAAGAAGAGTAGTTTGGATTTGATATCCCGCTTTATCACTACCCCAAGGAGTCTCAAAGCGGCTAACAATCTCCTTTCCCTTCCTCCCCCACAACAAACACGCTGTGAGGTGAGTGAGGCTGAGAGACTTCAGAGAAGTGTGACTAGCCCAAGGTCACCCAGCAGCTGCATGTGGAGGAGCGGAGACGCGAACCCGGTTCCCCAGATTACGAGTCCACTGCTCTTAACCGCTACACCACACTGGAAAGGAGATTGTTGCCTTTCATTTTCCACAAGTGCTGGGTGAGAAGCAGCACCTTGCAAGCCCAAGCTGGCCTGGAGAGGGGATGAAAGGGGCCAGAGTAATGTGGGCACTGTAAGTGGCTTATGGGTTGTAAGTTGGCCATCTCAAATATGTGCCACCAGGCTCCAATAATCAGCAGTAGCTGCAGGTTTACTTTGGCTCCTCCTGTTGCTGTTACCTGTGCTGCCATTATCTTCCCTCCTCCCCCTCGTCAATGGCATGTCCAGCTCAGTCTTCCTGACTGTAGATCTACCCAAAAGTGGTGCACTTTTGAAATGTCTGCATGCTCAGTATCTGCTTTCTCTTACTCTCCTTGGGGCAGCCCAGCCCATTTCGCCACCTGAGGCAAAACAGGAATTGCTGCCTCCTGGCACACTCCGCCCCAGCTCTCACCAAATCCAGCAGGAATTGGGGCACTTCTCAAAGTGTTGTTGCTGGCTTGGCTTCTCAGCTCTGCCTTTCCTCCAGCCCATAGTGAGACCAGCATTAATTGTTATCAACCCTAAGCAAAACATGGGGGTAGGTGAGTCAGCTCTGTATTAGGAATCTGTTTACCTACCACCTGCAGGGAGGGTTAAAAAATAAATAAAGGATTTCCTTGCAACAGCAAGGGTACCTAGGATTATCAGCAGATAGTCGTGACAATCCCAGGCAATTTGGGACAGAGAGCAGGACTCTGCAAAGCACTGTGCACGTTGATGGTGCTGGAAATAATGGTGATGGCGACAGCAGCACCTTGAACATCTTAGCTTTTGTTGAAAAATAAGCTTCTAGCCCATATGACTACGAGAGAAAAACAGTTGCAGATAGGAAGTGGGTATGGGGGAGCAGGACTTTCAGTGGACATAGAATAGATTGTCACTCAACTGCATAGCTTCTGGATGCTGGCTTCTCTACTAGCAGCACACCTACTGACAATCTTCAGACCACCCCCTTCCTCCGTTTCGCCCCAGTCTCCAAAATCTTTGAAAGCCTGGTTCTGGGAACCAAAATAAATGGTACAAAGTAAGAAAACATAAGCCACATGCAGAGTTTATTCTGCAGGATCTAAGCCTCTTTAGTGTAGCGCTTGACTTCCATTAGTGCCAAATGTTAGGGATCCTAAAACTGTCTCTTAGGTGATAAAGCCCAAGCTGTGTCTCTCTGGAAAGGCTCAGGGTTTCCTAAGGTGCTCTGACTTTACAGCAAGGAAGCGTGTATTGATAATGCCTCTGGCTAAGATTACATGTAAACACTGTCTGTTTACGCAGAGCCCATCTTTGGTTTTCTGTTTAAATGCTTGTGACTGGGTGCAAGACAAGCAGGAAGGAAAGTAGGGAAGCAGCAAACCTATTTTAAAGGGGGGGGGGAGTGTATGGAAGTGGGCCATAATACCATACATGAAAAACCTGATATCAGCAGTACAGTTTAACAAACAATACACTCGTTCTCAGACTGAAATAATAACTAAAATAAGTCATCCGGAAGAAAAAGAAATGTATTTTGAGCCAGTGACTGATGAAGGGCATTAATAATAAGGTTTCCGTTAAGTGAGGAGAAATAAATCTGAATCTGTCAGGAGTGCATGTATATTGCCTTCTTGGGCTGCCAGAAAAGTGGGAAATGCAACCCACAGCTCATAAAAAGGAATCAGATTCCTCCCTGTCCCCTCATTCTTCAAACCTGGCAAGTTAACCAGCATAATTATTATATCCCGTAATCCATCTACCGGTTCAGGGTAGAGGAAGTAACCACTTCCCTTACAAGCTAAATCCACTCTGACTGCCAACAAAATACTGAAAAATAGAGCTTTATGTGGAAGCAGTGGGCTCTCAGATGGCAACAAATGAAACAGAATGATGTTAGGATATTTCTCTGTTGGCCTATGTAGAATAAAGCCGTGTGTTTGTAAAATCTGTTCCCAATAAGTCTGTTTCAGTGGGTGCTCTCACCAAAAACAGTGAAAAATCTCCAACAGCCCACACATTTTCCAACTACCGGTGATATAATGAAGTTGAATTAGACGCAGCTTGAAAAGTCTTGCATACCAGCAACTAATAATATTACATTCTAGGCTCCTGTTGCTATTTTATTAGTGGGATTCAAGCGGATACAGGCAAATTCAAGTTATGAAATTAAAGTGGATTTTGCACTTTTACACAACAAACCCACTTCTTATTTAAAACAAAACCAAAAAAACCACAGACTTTCTGCAATAAGGAAAGCGGTGAAAAAATGCACAGGAAATTATAGGATGGCAATTTCTTGACATGACATTGTACAACAGAACTTTCCAAGCTTTTCATGTTGGTGACACACTTTTTAGACATGCATCATTTAGCAATTCAGTTTTACTAGCAAACCAGAGGTTAAACTAACCCCTTTCCAACCCTGGGAGGATCACAGGGAGCGTTCACGCGGCACACCTACAGACTGCAAGCTGACACGTAACATGTCGCGACACACAGTTTGGAAAGCTCTGCTGCACAACCGCCCTGTAAACAAAACAAAACAGAGAGGATACAGAGAAAAGTTTGGAGGGAAGGCGAGCTGGATCTGGAACTTGCCTTAATATTGACAGATGTCTTCTGATGAAATTTAAGTACGCCAAATCAGGGAAAAGAACGGGAAGTAGTCCAGGAAATTGTTATTGTTTATGTGCAAAATATGGTAGATATTGGTACATTAGCAGGCTTTGATTAAACCTTTGCAATTAGTAGAGATGGGGATAAAATTAGAAGAAAAAAATAATAGTTAAGCATAGATGTGGAATGCATGCACGTGCGGTGAAACCCGGTAAAATACTTCCGGGTATGCCACACGCGCATCCCAAAGTTTACGTAAACAGAGGGTTATGTAAATGAACAAAAGTACAAAGATTCACAAAATGTTTAGGGCTATTCGTACCCCTGCGTACCCCTCCCAGAAAAAAAGCACTGAACTTTGATCATGTCACCTCTTCCTCACCTTTTCCCTAAACTAAAAAGTCTCAAACACGACAGCTTTTCCTCATACGGGGAATTGCTCCACCCCCTTAATCATTTGGGTTGCCTTTTTCTGAATCTCCAGTAATATTTTTGAGGTGAGCTGACCCAAACTGTACATAGTATTCAAAATGCAATTGAACCATTGATTTGTATAACAGCATGATATTGGCAGTTTTATTTTCAACTCCTTTCCTAATGATCCCTAGTATGGAATTTGACTTCTCTGCAGCTGCTGCATACCGGATCAATGTCTTCACTGAGCTATCTACTATGACCTCAAGGTCTCGAACATAGATGTGAAATTAAATATATTTTTTGCTATGACATGCATAACTTCACACTTATTACATTGAATTGCATTTGTCATTTTACCGCCCACTCTCTGGGTTTGGAAAGGTCTTTTTGGAGTGCTTCACAATTTCTCTTTGTTTCGGTAACCCTGAACAATTTATTATCATCAGCAAACTTGGCCACCATGCTGCTCATTCCTAACTCTAGATTGTTTATGAACAAGTTAAAAGGCACAGTTTCCAATACTGATCCTCGGGGGACTCCACTTTCTACATCTCTTCATTTGGAGAACTGTCCATTTATTCCTATACTTTACTTCCTGCGACTTAGCCAATTCCTGATCCACAAGAGGACCTCTCATCTTATTCCCTGACTACTAAGCATCCAATATGAACCCATTCACCTCTGTCTATATGCTTGATATTCTCAAAGAACTTTAATAAGTTTGTGAAACAGGACTTGCCCTTTCAGAAACCATGCTGGCTCTGCTTCAGCAAGGCTTGTTCTTCTGTATGCTTGTTTATTTTATATTTCCACCAGTTTTCCTGGGACAGATGTTAAACTAACTCTTCTGTAATCTCCAGGATTCCCCCCTGGATCCCTTTTTTAAAAAATTGGGTTATATTGGCTACTTTTCAGTGCTCAGGGATGGAGGCTGATCTGAGGGACAAGTTACATATTTTGTTAGAAGACCATCAGTTTCACATTGCAGTTCTTTTAGAACGCTCAGGTGGATGCCATCCAGACCTGGTGATTTGCCAGTTTTAAATTTTGTCTATTAGGCCTTGAACTTCATCTCTTGTCACTACTGTCTGCCTTAATTCCTCTGACTTGCCTCCTACAAAGATGAGGAGTATTCAAGGTTCTCCTAACAACTTCCAGCAGCCTTAAAGAACTACAGTTCCCAGGATTCTTTGGAGGACACCGTGACTGTATAAAGTGGTATGACGGTGCTTTAAATGTATAGTGCAGATGAAGCCTATGAAGAGGTGGAGTTTTGACATTTTGGGAGGCCAGGCTCTGGCACCATGCCTCTTCACCTCCTCACCTGGATGAACCTTCATTTCCCTCCACACCAAAGGTGGGAAACCTTTTTCAAAACAAAAAGGTTTCTAGGCATCCTTTCTGGGGCAAAGTGCCAATGGTAGCCAGATGCAAAATAAGGCAAAGCAATGAAGGTGAATTTTACTGTTGTATAGTAGGCTGCTTTCTGCAGGCACTTGAACCTCCCTCTCTGTCATCCAACCGGGCAAGCAAGAAGCATTATCTGAATTCAAGGAGACATTTCAGGCCAGCAAAAACACTCAAGGAGGGTGGGAAGCAGGACCAGTGAGGGATGATAGCCTAGGGAAAGGCACCGTAGCTGGTGAGGATCCCAAGGGCCAGATTGAGAAGCCTGGCCACATTTAACCCTCTGAGCTCTATCCTTGGCCATTTTAGCACAATAGTCTGTGTCTCTGTTTGTTTAATTTAATTGGCACAAAACCATCTATCTTAAATTAAATCACCATCATCATCTGCACTATTTCAACTAAGGATGAAAAAGCAGCCAAAGAGTTAAGATTCCCAGCAGAAGCTGAAGAGTTAACAACACAGGCGAGAGGCTTTCATAAACATTATTGTTGGCTCAGTGCCCCCCCCCCCACCTCCCGCTTTTGGCGGGTGAGTCCATATGTGCTCGCGGTGGTGTCCATATGTGTTTGCGGTGGTGTCCTTCCCTCCCTGCCTGATTTCTTCCTGTCCACTGACCCAGGGCTATGGCTACCCCCACTGTCTTTCCAGATACACCCACATTTTAGCACCCTGCAATGTTTTTTAAAAGGCAGCTTTTAGGGAGCTGAGGTCGTGGTGGGGGGAAATGAGGCAAGGCACCCGCTGAGTGGGTCTCGGCACCGTTTGAAGAGCGCAGCAGTCTGGTGCCATGCCCCCCCCCCCCAATACCGCTGGTACCAGACCATGGAATATGTGTTCATCGAGGTGGACATGCCTCAGGGGACCCACGCAAGGAGTGTCGAGGATGAAGCAACATGTACACTAGAGGACCAGGAACTGATACAAATCACCTTGACAAAAAAGACAACAAGTTCTTTGCTTGAGAATGAGTATGCTGCTGATCGTTGGGTCCAGAACCAGATGCAGAGGAAGCTGATTCTAGAAAGGTTCCAACAAGAGAACCCTGGATTTGACTTCATTGGGGTATAAATTTCTGGAAGCTGCAGCAAAGGAGGGCCATATTTCTCTAGTCTTGGAAGACAGCTGTCTGTTTTTCAAATGTAATCCCTTGAACTCAAGCAAAAATGTTGTAGAATTGGCCAAAGAACTCACCTGTGAGAATTAGGCTTAAGAATAGTTCACTGCTTATTCTAGACAGCTTTTAGATCACTGAACAATAATAAAAAATGGGGGGAAAGGCAGCTTTTAATTGGCACTCATGCAATGTGGTGAAATTGCTCAAATTTAAGAGCAAAATTAAAAATGCTAAATATAGGAAGTGGTAAAAGCATTTAAGAGGGGAGGGGTAAGGAAGCAACATCCTAAAACAACTTGAGGAATGCATCAATTGCACTTAGCAGCGGCTGCTTTGGACGCTTTGGGAGAAGTGGAGGCGTGGAGGGAGAGGAAACATCTTGTTAAAGCCGATTTAAGCTTAACCAGGCAGCAGGATCAGCCCAAGACATGCTGCTGCCTGGGACTAAGGACAGGGTGGCGCCCCACAAACCCACACCCCAAATTTCACGCACAGAAGCCAGCTGGAGCAGCAGTTGAACCTCACTTCAACACTGCCAGCAGGACAACAACAGGCCTGAGGGCAACAGACTAAGCTTACAGGGCACACACATAACCTTGTCTTTCAAGGCATCATTGCTCTTCCCTATCCCAAACGTTCCTTGACTGAGGCAGCTGCATCACTCTGCCCAATGATGGGGTTGGCCCTGCCAACCAGTCCCTTTATTCTCATAGCCAAAAGGTACAAACACCTTTCCCAACAGGCTGTAGGTCAAGGGTGCTCAGCAGCTACCCCAGAAAAAGCTTGGTAACCATTGTAAAGTCATCACCCACTTCCCTCCCCTACTTCTATTTATGTGCCTCTTAAACCATAGCAATCAGAAGGCACTGTGCCAGGGAAACAGCTGCTTGAAGTTTAAAGGAGGCTGCGGTCTCCCACCAAGGCCCTGAAGCAGAACCCTGTTGAGGGGAGATTGGCATGCGGTGCTTGCAGGCTGCCAGGGGGCATAGAAGGCTTACATCCCTGCAGTGCCACAGATTTCCTTGTGTGGATTTGGGCAGATCAGCTTAGCCGATCTGTCCCTACCTTTCCTCTTTTTTTATTGGGTTGATTTAATTCAGATTAATTCAGAAACTGTTAAGGAACCCTGATGTCCTTTGGAAACGTTTGTCATATGAGCAGGAGCGGAGGAGAAGTTTTTCTAAAAGACACCTTGCCTGAAATTTATGAGTTTTCCTTTACAGTGGTACCTCGGATTAAGTATTTAATTCGTTCTGGAGGTCTGTACTTAACCTGAAACTGTTCTTAACCTGAAGCACCACTTTAGATAATGGGGCCTCCTGCTGCTGCAGCGCCACCGGAGCACAATTTCTGTTTTCATCCTGAAGCAAAGTTCTTAATCTGAAGCACTATTTCTGGTTTAGCGGAGTCTGTAACCTGAAGCGTATGTAACCTGAAGCATATGTAACCCAAGGTACCACTGTATTTTGTTATTTGTTCTTCACATTTATACCCCACTTTTTCCTCTGGGGAGCTCAAGGTGGTGTACTCTTATCATTCATGCCCACTTATTCACTTTGATCTGCAGAACAGGCACTTTTACAGGGGCCACAGAGTGCCTGTTGCATAGTCGTGGCCAGGTGGGGATCTGAACCTAGACTGTCCTAGTCCAACAGTCTAACCACTACACCACACTGTCTCTCTCCGAGTTGAGTGGATTCCAGAGCACAGTGCTAGTCATACAGAGGATAGATCTCTCAAGGGCTGTCTGGTGTAAAAGAACCCTAAGAAGAGAGAGCAGAGCTCTTCAAGTTGCCCATCAACAGTTGGCACCTAGATAGAACTTGGTCACAGTTCCCCCTCCTCCAGCTATGTGTTGCATTTCTGTTTAAATTAGTTATTTTTCAATTTGCATTTATACATATGAATCACTGCATGCAAATTTCATGTAAATTGGTATACTCTTTTGACTTCTTTTTTTGGTGACGCATTTCCTCCTCTTCTGCTGCTGATGTGTATGTGGCCACCGTATGGGGCAATATTGTGACCTACTATTGCCTGATCAAGACTTTACTGAGATGCATGTACGCCTGTCCTCTCCAAAACAGCCTGTGTCCTGCACTAAGCCATTAGGTGGCTTAGTATGATGACCTATTGCATGACTCTGCAGAATCAGTGTGGAAATCAATGTGGAAAATGTTTCCCGAAGGCAGAATGTTTGAAAACCACTGGTTTGATTATTCATCCTGAACGATTAAGTAATGCAATGTAACTGGAAAGTGGCCAGAGTTAACAGCAGTCTGTTTGTTTTTTAAGCGTTTGCAGGTATTTAAAGAAATAACAGACCTGCCTGTCCACAGTAAATTTGTGGAAAGCATTACAAATAAGGCTAGAATTGTTAAACAAACAGGAAAAAAGCCATAAAAACAGAGGAGAACCTCCTTATATGGAAGCAGTATAGTTCCAATTACCAGGTGCTGGGGGGGGGGGGGACAGGAGCAGGACTCCTTGGAAAGGGAACACAAAGCAGCAAATTTCAATGGCTCATCCCCCCCCCCCAAAAAAAGCAGGGGCATGGCATTATCTGTCTGAACATCAGGGCAATTGATGGGCCCTCCTTACTCTGTCAAGGGAATGAAGTGATAATGGGGCTTTCAGGTCTGTTGTGGCCGGTTACCATAGATGAATTGGGAATGAATGGATGAATCTTTATTTGTGTCAGCCATTGGCCATAGCAATAAAACAACAATACGATATACAAAGAATAGAAATACCAATAAAAGGTCAATAATGAAATGGGAGAATGAGGAGGATAATCAAGCAAAGGCAAAATACTTCTTTCCTTTTACAGGGATCCTACTTCGCACTAGTCGTTTAAAATAGTAGCACTTTTCTTTTCTTTTTTTGAGGTTGAATTCTTTTTCTTTTCTTTTTCCCTAATATTTTTATTAAGGATTTTCTTGTTTTACAGAAGTAAGTGTAATGCCTCGTATTTTTTTTCCATGTAACATTTTTACAAATCCATTTCATTTGTTGAGGCATTGGGGGAGAAGAAAAAAAAAAGAAAGAAAGGAAAAAGAAAGGGGGAGTGGGGGGAGGGAAGATGGATGGGGGTGGGGTCGGTTGGCGATGTCTCTATTATGCTTAATGTATGTAGAGTTTGGTGTCAGCGTTACTTGTGTTCCTTTGGTGGTGAGATATCACCCCAGAATTGGCCCTACTAAACATCTTCCAAGACAACAATGCCCATTTACACCACAAAGAACTCATAACCCACCTACTTTCAGCAGCCAGAAACACCATAACCAGACACTGGAGAGACCTGTCAGGAGTAAGCATGGACCAATGGTACCAAATAGTATGGTATGGTACCAAATAGTATGGTACCAAATAGTATGGGAAACAGCCCTACTAGAAAAATTAACTAATAAACTGAAACTGACACGGGGACAAACAGAAGAAGACGCCTCCCCTTTATCACATACACAGCCCAACAAGACAATGACAATAATCCACCAACAGCATACAAATCAATATGGCTAACCTGATCCAAAACACCCACCCACCTCACTCACACACGAAAACAAAGATCACCACAGCCAATCACACCCTAGGCCAGCAGCACTTCTTTGCAAGACAGTTTGCACTTCTAATTAAAAGCTAAAGCTTGCAATTCAGCTGGCTGGAAATCTTTTGTCAAAGCTTGAAGTATCTTGCAGGCCGAATTTATGCAGTCAGAAGTAAACACAACAGAGTTCAGTGCAGCTTACTCCCAGGAAACTATTCACTCAGCATGGCAGTCATGCTAATCCTAATAAATTTGATTTTATGCAATGTAAAGGTAAAGTAAAAGGGACCCCTGACTGTCGTGGATGACTCTGGGGTTGTGGCGCTCATCTCGCTTTACTGGTGAAGGAAGCCGGCGTACAGCTTCTGGGTCACGTGGCCAGCATGACTAATCCGCTTCTGGCGAACCAGAGCAGCACACGGAAACGCCGTTTACCTTCCCGCCGGAGCAGTACCCATCTATCTGCTTGCACTTTTGACACGCTTTCGAACTGCTAGGTTGGCAGAAGCTGAGACTGAGCAACGGGAGCTCACCTTGTCGCGGGGATTCGAACCACCAACCTTCTGATCGGCAGGCCCTAGACTCATTGATTTAGACCACAGCGCCACCCGCGTCCCGCAACCCGCGTTATGCAATGTACTGCTACTTTTTGGTGAGTATATGCATGTGAGTGTACACACACACCCCAATACACACACAGGCAGAAAGACAGATGTATCTTGACCAACTCTGCTGCCTGCATTTTTTTACTGTCCTTGGGCACTGTCTCTGTGAGCTCTTATGTGTTTCCCGTTGTCAGATCGGTAGCTTCACTCCCCTTATACGATGTTTCTTCACCAACCATATTTTCAGAGAGCCAGGGTAGGATGTTTCCACATTCAGTAGCCAGTTTATAGATCATAGAATCATAAAGCTGGAAGGGACTACAAGGATCATCTAGTACAACCCACTGCAATGCAGAAATATTCCACCCAATGTGGGGCTCAGACACACTGCCCTGAGATTAAGCGTCCCATGCTCTACCAACTGAGCTATCCCTCCTGTGTGCCCTGGTCTCCTGGATGGCCAGGCTGCCTGGCCATTAAGGAGATCCAGCATTGCACCACAGTCTGAACAGGTAAGCGTCAAGGAACCCCATGCTTAGTCCTGGCAAGTTGCAAACTGTAGCTTGTTTGACAACATGAAAGGGGAGCTGGGTGGGAGGGGGAAAGGCCAAAAGCGAATTTCAGCCGCGTAGAGTCTTGGCAATAAGCTTTCTGGGTTAAATGTGATTCCAGCGGTGGAATAACCAGATGTTGGCAGACGGGGAGGCGAGTGTCAAGAGAGCACATCTGCTTAGTTTGACATTTCTTGAAAGGGGAAGCAAGCCCAGGATGCTGTGAAGCCAGGGCATTTAAAGCTTCATATTTTGGTAGAGTAAACATTATTTCTCCCCAATGTGCATGTGTGTGCGTGTGTGTTCTCCTTCGCTCTTCTTGCTGAACTTATCTGCAGCTGCAAGGTCAAGATGTCATGCCGCGAAGCGCACGCTCCCACGCCCGCTGCCGTCTGCATCGAATTATCGATCTCTGCGAACGAAAAGCGTTCCGTGGCGCTTTTGCTTTGAGGATGAGCAACCCTGGCAGACTGAAACAAAACTGTCTGCCAGAAGAACCCCAGGCCTCTTGCCAGCTCTTTTGAATGAAACTGAACAGGGACCCCTCTGTGGAAGCCTTTGAACGTTACAGGACATGTTTTAGCACTGTCAGAGTGAGGTAGGCTAGCTCCGCAGAGGGTAGGCCTGAAATATTGCTTCTACAAGCCGTTGGAAGAAAAACACAGCTGACGACCCTTGATTATCCAGGGACGGGTATCCCATTTTATCCTGAAGATTTCAGTGTGGAGCAAATGGAAACTGAGAAGAAAAGGCGAAAAAGAAAGATATACCAAGAACAGGGCTGTCCACACAGGATACTGAAGGCAACTGAGCACTGGTTGTGCCTT
Source organism: Podarcis pityusensis (assembly GCF_964106645.2). Lineage (NCBI taxonomy): Eukaryota > Metazoa > Chordata > Lepidosauria > Squamata > Lacertidae > Podarcis > Podarcis pityusensis. The sequence goes on from NC_138038.1 coordinate 25,200,683, forward strand.
GAATTTATGTTTCTTCTTATCAAATAGAAACCTTGGAAGAACACAGAAGAGGCTAACTTTGGGAAAGACTGATCGTTGCCTTCTACTAAGCCAGCCAAAACTAAGTGTGGGATTCCATTCTGGGTTAAACACAATTCCAGAAGTGGGATGTAACCAGTTTATTGATTAGGTGGGAAGTAAGCTTGGTGGCTTTCCCTGGGCACACAATCTGGCTCGGCCTAGCCTTTCCCAACCTGGTGCCCTCCAGATGTTTTGGCTGACAAGGGCTATACCACAGTGGCAGAGCATCAGCTTTGCATGCAGAATGATCCCTGGCATCTCTGGGTGGGGCTGGGAAACCCTGGAGAGCTGCTGCCTGTCAGTGTAAACAATACTGAGCTAGATGGAACACTATAACTGTTAAGTTGTGGGTGAACATATCAGACGACACAGCGATTCTTCAAACAGCTCTTGTTTATTCACAGGCCAGAACAGAACTGAACTGAAGGGTTCAGCCAGCCTGCTTATATAGAGCTCCACTACAATGCAACAGTAACCGCTTTCTGTAACTATCCAATCACTGAACGTCACTTTCAATTCCTTATTTGCATATGTGGACCTGAGTGAAAACTATCTACAGTATCCCCCTGCTGGCCCAGGGTGAAAACTTCAGTACATAACAACAACCCACTATGGCCATCAGGTTGGAGAAGGCCAATCTAGCCTGAAACTGTCTACACAATCTCTCTCTCTCAGGTTAAAGACATTCTCAACTCTACTACCTCAGGCCCGGTTTTTACAGACATGAAGCAACAAGGGGAAATCCTGATTTAATGTTTAAAAAGTATGGTTTGGCATTTGAGGACAACAATGTCATGTGGACCCTGAAACAGAAAACACTTGTGGGCATGAGCAACACAAGATTTCCTATCTGGAAACAACCCCAGTCTTGCTTGAAGCTGTGGCTTTTCTTAGAGAAGTAGTCATTGCTGAAGAGATAATGTGAGGTGAAACTGAAATGATGGCCATGTCTGTTGTAAATTAATTTCCCTGTTCTGAGATGCACTGAAAGATGTACAGGACTGCCCTGCTGCAGCCCGCTTCCCCTCAGGGTTAAAGTCTGGTACCAGTAGCTGGTAAAATTTCTTTTGCTGTTTCCTTTCTCAGCCTGCCCTCCCCCTTCTGTTCATTGTTTCCCATGGAAAGGAATCTTCAAAAGAAGGGCTGCCCTCCAGAATACCAGCCAAGAGGCCTGTCAAGGCCTACGCTTGCAAATGTCAAATGATCTAAAGGTCCCTCCCCCCTTCTGAAACATGAAAGCTCCCTCAGTATTTTGCGGCATTTTTGGTTGGTTCTAAAAAATGCTGTTTCCTAGCTGTGGATTTTGGAGTTTTTTGGACCAGCACGGCTGCCTTTCCTTTTTACATCCTTCTGCCTAGACACACCTGGGAATTATAGTTCCGAAAGCCAGGCTAAGGGTTTCTCAATAACTCCTCTGCTTCATGTGTATACGACTATTACCAGGGGCCTTTCAAGGAAGCCACAGTGTCCCCTCCAACATTTCTCCAATGAAAATAGGGGCGTTCTGAGGAAAAGCAGGATATTCCAGGATCAAATCAGAAACTGGGACAGCTTCTGTAAATCTCGGGCTGTCCCTGAAAAATAGGGATACTTGGAGGGTCTGCCTTAGCAGCTGAAACAACTCCAGGCCTGGTTAAATCCATGTGGTGGCTTTTGACATGCTGGAGGACAGAAGTTAGCCTTAGAAGTTAGCCTGAGTTTAACTTGTTGCTGAGCTTCTTTTACACTACAAAACTTGTCAGGCTGCAGAAATAGTGGGTAGGTTAAAAAGAGTGGCTACATACCTTGTGGGATTGTGGGATAAGCTTCAAATGCATCCCCCAAACCCCAGCCTGACCAAACTGCGTAACATGCAGAAATGTTTGCGTTTCTGGTGCTCATTACGGAAACTGCTTGGGGCAGAGGAAGTGGTCTTGGCCTGTTCTGCAAAAATTGAAGTTTCTCCCTTTCTCTCTCGATCTCAAAGAGTGTTGAATTTAAATGGGAGCAAATAAAAACATTTTGAATGGAGCCAGATACAAACAGAACCTTTTTAAAATAAGGTCACTGGAACGTGGAAAGGAGGAGGAGGGAGGGAGGGAGGAATTGGCCACAATTGGGAAAGGAAATTTGATCACAGATGCAGATCTGGAAGCAAAAGCTGGCCCTAATTTCCTAGACTGCACCATGAAAAAGGCCCGAATCCCAATTTGTCAGTGTTCCTCATGCGGCAAAAGTCAGCAGTCTCACATCCCAATTCCTTAAGCAAGGTTATTTGGATTCAAGAGCAGAAATAACAATTTTCTGGCTTGGCGTCACAGAACCATTCTGCCTAGGTGGGATGTAGGTATGAGCTTAAAAAGAACTACTCACTAGAGTGTGTGTGTCCCTTATTTTAATCCTCATAGACCAAAAGTATAAAGTCTAGTGGTTTCAGAAAAGTCTCCCGGATATGGAGTCACCAAGTTACATAGGACAATTTTTAAAAGGCCAAAATACTTCATATTTATAACAGGGCCTTTCCCCTTCATATAAATACATATTGCGTGAATGTGGCTGACACCAAATCATGCCATATGTCTGTCAAGCCCAGTACTCTGCACTCCAGTTATCAGTGGCTCGCCATATTTTTAACTGCTGTAACAGAATATACTGCTTTGCCATTTATTGTCTGAATAATTAGTGTTGCCGCCTTTCCTCCCCTCACACAGCTCTTTTGCCTTTAACAGATGGAAAATGTAAATTCACCAAATGAAATTTCTCCCGGCATGCAGATGCACTTGAGGGGGCAAAGCTGCACCAGCTAATGGTTTGCTTCTCATTACAGGCACAGAAGCACTTGTCAGCAACAAAACAAAGTTGGCAATGCTATGAATGAGGCCTCTTTGGAATTTGCAAATTTGCGTGCTTCTTTACCAGCAAAGACAGGAGGAGGTCCACATGAAGATGCTGCCTTTAGCATGGTTTTTCCATGCTGAGTTTCAGAAACTCAAGATTCTGCTTTCTAATAAAATACCAAAGTCATGCCCTCCAACATTTCTCCAATGAAAATTGGAACGTCCTAAGGAAAAATGGGACATTCCGGGATCAAATCAGAAACTGGGACGGCTTCTCTAAATCACGGACGTCCCTGGAAAATAGGGACACTTGGAGGGTCTGCAAAGTGTGGTTCCCAAGCAGGAAGCTATCTACACTCTGCTAATTAATCTCCAGAATGTGGCAGTGTAGAGATGACCAACTTTTCAGCAAAAGGAATCGTGTATTTTAGAAGGAGGGAATTGGCAAAAACGTATTTTCAAACCTTGGCAGCATTGAGACATGTCAAACTGGCACCGCATGAAAGTCTCTCAACAACTATCAGACGTGCAACATCTCAAATGGTGAGCCATTCCTGTCAGAGACATACTACTGGTAAGTGGCTCAGTTGTCTTTGCACATTCCAAAAGGTGCACACGTGGCCCTTTTGCAGTGTCAGCAGAAAATCTGAACGTCATACTCAAGTTTCTTCTGTAACAATGCAAAAAATCCCATGGCCAACCTCAGATGACATTTATGGCTACATTTATACAGCCACCCCACCCAGAATCATCTCCCTAAACAACCGCTGCTTGAGTGGTAGACTCCTTGCTAGTAGACTGTCCATCTGGTTTGGATGGCTAAGCACCACCAGCACACCTGCCCTTCATTAGTTATCTAGTAGTTTGTTGTTTTTTTAAAAGCCTTATTATTATTATTATCATAATCATCATCATCAATAATAATAATAATTCATCACATTTTGGCCTGGGCAGATTTGGCTAATATTCACTGGGAAAACAGAAAGGCCTCAGCCTTTGATTATGAAAGTGCAGGCAGAGTAGAGAGAAAGTCAATCCAGAACAAGTCAGCAGCTGTTTCATCAAAGCCAGCAAGGGAGACCATACCTGATTGAGGGGGAAGGACAAAGGGAAATTAAAACATATTTGGGGAGGTAGAGAGACAGTATTTGTGAAAAAGAACAGAACCAAATTGGTAATGCAGGTTTCCACACCATGAAAAAGACAAAATTCAGTGCCTTCTACTACATCAAGGGTGGAAACCTGCAGCCCTCTAAATGTTGCTGGACTACAGTTCCCATCATCCCATGTCATTGACCATAATGGTTGGAGCTGAGGTAAGCGTGAGTTTTATCATCTGGAAGGCCGCTGGTTCCTCAGCCCTGCATTAAAGAAGCAACCCTAATACCTGATAATACTTGCAATGGTTAATAACCACCACAAGAGGGGGACACAGTTAGCTGTAGACTCTGTTGCCTGGCAACTAAAATGAATGGAGCACTGCATCCTGGGGCTTCCTTTTCTTTTTTTTTTTACTTAGCAAACCATAAGATGAGGAGAGAAGCATTGTAGCTTTTCTGTTGCCTAGCAACCAAATTCCCAGGTATGAGGCGGAGATTGTGTTTTGTCCCATCCGTCAATTTTCAAATGTCTTCTTCGTCACCATCACCAATACTCATTTAAAGGCATGTTTTTAATCTTAATTGGTTCCCTTTGCTTACTGCCAAAGAAAGTGACACAAAGTACTTTTCCCTTTACATCAGACTCGGGTCAGCAACAGGTAGACAAAGAACCTTCTTCCCAAAACACGGGCCTTTAAAAAAAAAATTCCTAGAAAAACAACCCTCTTGCCAACTTCTGCCTTTAAACCACCTTTGCTCCTTCCCTCCCCCAGCACCCTCCTCCTTCCCTATCTCTGCCTCCTTCCTCACCACCACTGCCAAGGGCATCGATTACCCTTTGTCACCCTACAAAGGACAGAGCCAAAAATAACAATTTCAGGAGATTCTGTTCCTGGTAGTGAGGAGACACACGAGGCAAAAATGTTTACTCTCTGGGCTACACATTAACCCACTCACCCAGCAGTGTCTGCTGGGTAGAAAATACAAGTAAGAAATCAGCAGTTTGGTCCAGGAGAATTCCACCCATTCATGTAAAGTTCAGGCATGGCGTTCTAGATCAGCATACTGTCTCGTGTGGCAGCTGGACATCCTAGGGATGTTCATCGCAGGAAATGTCTGCAAATCTCTCTTGTTGTTAGACTTTAGAATACAATCTTCTGGCTCTCAAAGGTAGAAGCCACCAATAGACCTATCCCCTCACATATGTATGTATCTATCAAGGAAGGAAGGAAGGAAGGAAGGAAGGAGAGAGAGAGAGAGAAATTATGGTAGCTGCCAACCCTGATACAATGATTTCTCCACAGAAATCTTTAGTAGAAGGCAAAAGATTTATGCGATCTAAAGAGAAACCAGGGTACCTTGGTTTCTCCTCAGATCATTACAATGATTTGAAAATAAAACTGACATTATATCAATCTATGGTGCAACCACATTTAGAATCCTGTGTACAGTACTGCTCACCTCACCTCAAAATGTTTTTTTTTAATAAAAATAATAATATTATCCAGTTTGCATATCTTAATTAGACCTTACATCTTAAGCACGTTACATTACTCAGTTTAGAGGACAAACTGGAAGGGAAGCAAGCACATAACTTTATTTATTTAGAAAGTTTTATCATACCCTTCATCTTTCCTGAGCCTAGGGCAGATTGCAGATTATACACGCACAAATAAATATTAATTATTGTTCTATGTTATTATTTTTATTGATTTATTATTTTAAATAATAAGATAATATTAATGCAACACTTAGCGCAAAAGAAATAGGTAAAACTGGCAGTCAAATCAGTTAAAATGAACAAAATCAAGGTTTGCTCTTAGCTCTCGTCATTTGTTTGGCAAGAAATCACAAGTAATGATTTGCACACAATGCTAAGACAACACTGGCTTGTTTACAGCTTAGGGAAATGAGACGCATAGCAGGTACACATGCATGAGCACAGTTGCTCGCTCATGGTAAGCCACTTTGACTTACCACAATGTGCAGTCGAGGTCACTTCTCAATCCCAACAAGTGATGGGAAAGTTTTTCCTGTCCGCTGATGGAGGAAGCCTTTCCGCAGCCTTCATTCTCAAAAAGTGTGGTCCTATGATGCCTCAGCTGTTTCCTGGATGCCTTGTCTTCCCAGTTTCCATTGGAGGCAGGGAAGCCAGTTTCCTGCTGCGATTTCCAGGGTTGCATCCTTTGGGATGCCATGATTCGAACCAAAAAAAGCCTTCATGATAACTCAAGTCTGAGAAGCAGCTGGGCTTCTGCTCTCTTTGAGCCAAACATCAGGAAGATATGTGCCCACACACTATCCAGCATGGGGAAAACAGTGCCATCAAGAAAAGTCATGGGGGAAAGAACCAACAGAGGCCTTCACAATGTCTGCATTATAAGAAGAAGAAAATCCCCTATTCCTAGCCAGGACTTCTGCATCTTTTAAGATGCAGTGATTTCAGGTGCAAGGCCAAATTATTTGAGCAAGACGGCATCTTTGACAAGGCAAACCTGTGCCAAACTGACCCTATATTTGTGACTTGCACGAAGTGTGTTAGCTAAGCAAATGTCCGTGCGTTTCTTTTCCTACCATCTGGTGTGGAGCTTGGCGTGGTTCTGAAGCCCCATGCCTAGACTACCAGAAATCGCATCCAGAAACCGCCCCCGTTTCTGTGATGCCACCAGGCATTGCCCAAATACGTTCAAGACTCTGAGCAACTAGAAACAGTTTTGCAAAACCGAAAATCAATTCTCGGGATGCTAACTTCTGCACTCACCTGTATGTTTTCAACTCCCTGGATCCTTAATCCATGAAGACTTTTTGAAAGCCCTTGATCACACATTTCCACACTCAAGGGTACTTAATGGCAGCCATTTAAGTTATATATTTTTTCTCAAAGGAAGAAGTTGATTTATTGCGTTGAATGATTGGGGTTGTGTAGAAGACTTGCAGCCCTCTGGCCAGTTGCCAGTAAAGATTCAGAGGCAAACAGCACATTTCTTTTTGTGTGGTGTAATGTGTGTTAGTAAGTAAGAGGGGCTGAATCCAGCGCAAAATGGTCATGAGGTCCCCCCCCCCCATCACGCATCCTCAGTTCACCGGGACACACATTAAAAGCCATCAGTGGAAGCAAAAAGGAGACAACATAAATCATCAGGAGGTCACACTAATACTCCAATACAAAACTTATTAACTCAGAAGTAATTCCAATTTCAGTAGGGTTCATAAGCTTGTACGTTGCTGAACATTAATTTAATTTTTTCATTTAAAAATCCCAGTTGCAGTCTCTAGGTCTGCTGTCAATGCAATGTTAGGTTTCCCCCTGTCTAGAGAACAATACCAGGAAGCATTCTTGGTCAGTCTTAAATAATTGCATGCCTTTAAGAAGATGTTTTTCCCTGATGGAAATGAAGTGATGGGAAATGTCACCTCTTGAACTCTGCTTGTCATCCTGCTCTTGAAAGATGCAGAAGTCCTGGCTAGGAATGGGCGATTTTTTATTTTATTAAAACAATTCAGATGCCTTAAGTAAATGAGCCAGTCAACATATTTCTGAATGGTGCGGCAAGTGAAGATACATAAGGGAAACATGGAAGGTAGAAGACAGAAGAGGAGGGTTAAATATTTATTTAAAATCATGGGAAGATCCACTGATGTACAAGATCCCATCTTTTTCTTCCATTTTCAGTTAACTACGACATTAGAGAGGCACATTCCCTAGTCAGTTCTACTGTTGAAATGTCCCATGGTGGTTAGGCCACTTCTGGATCCAGCCCTCTGGTTTAAATCTTTTAAGATCATCAGTTGCCCTGAAGTGTTTGAGGCTCTTCAGCATTTCAATCTAGAATCAAAGGTACCACAAAAGTACGCTGAAGTGAGAGAAAGGCTCTCAAACTAGAGTTGCAATGGAGGAGAACATTGCTGGAATCCCAGCATGCGCCTGAAATAGTATGACCTCAATGATGCCCAAGGTAAACCTACCTAATTCACACTTTGTGAAACAATATGTGAACCAAAACACAGGAATCCTTCAAAATTCACCCTTCTCTGAATTTTGTAGTGCAGTTCTCCAACCAAACATTGCTTATAGAAATGTTTGTATCAGGCGAAAGTGCGGATAAAATGCATACATAGAAAATGTGTTACATGGGGTAAAGTCCTTGCAAAAATGTGTACCTTATTAAAAACTGCATACAAAAACCTGTTTATTAGGTGAAGTTCACACTAATATGTTGACAAATTTTCATGATTGTTTTATAAATCAAAAATTGCTGCAGAAATGTGGATAACTGAATTCAACATTGGAAAAATGAGAGAGAGAGGGAACCGAAATTGACAGATCTATCCATCCCTACATTCCACACGGGACTGGCCCTACTGTTAGGCAGAGTGGGGCAGCTGCCTTGGGTAGCAGATACGGAGGGAAGGGCAATGAGATGTTGGAGTAGAGCTCTCTATGTTACACAGAGCCCCCTAAGTGAGCCTCCTTTCCTCAGGTGTGCTATCCCATCACCAGTGTTGAACTAAGAATCAGTTAGTGCTCCAAGCTACTTCTCTACATGGAATGGGAGGTGCCATTTTGTCCGCCTCAGGCAGCAAGATGTCTTGAGCCAGCCCTGACTTCACCTCTGTAGGCTCATATTAATCCAGGACCCTGATGCAGACATTAAAGTTCTTTAATTAATTACATCCAATGAAACTAAATGTTGGGAGATTCAGGACAAGCGACACCTTCTACACTGTTTAGGTCTGTGTCCATATATATATATAAATAATATAATATATAATATATACTTTCTGCAGGTTCAGGCTGTTGCTAGAAGCATACCAACAGGACCAGCCCTCCCATAAAGCAGAGTGAAGCAGCCACCTTGGTTGGCTGATGCTGCAGAGCAGAGTGGCAGTGGCAAGGCTTTGGAGAAGAGAGGTGCGTGCCGTGTGGCCTGCCCTTTGTCCCCTGACGTAGCCTATCGCCCTCAAGTGGATAGGAGATGTTGTGATGTTGCCAGTGCTGGAATTCAAATTCAAGTGGCTGGCATCTGTACAAGAAATAGGGACGGTTGGCGGCACCACCTTGTATTTTGCCTCACACAGCCAAATATCTTGGGCTGGCTCTGAGTCGTAGGTACACACCCCAGAAAGTGGTAACCCTCACCCTCATATTTCACAAATGAACACAGAGTGCCTCCTGTGTATTTGTAACTAAAACTGCTGTGCACACATTGCCGGCTTAAACACAGCGAGGTGGCTCAATTCTCAATTCGGTTTGAAGCCGGTTTGAGGTGGGAATGCCTCAAAAGGCGGCATTTCCTGAAGAAGTGACAGGATGGGTGTGGAGTGTGGCTAATGTTGTGCAAAACTGTGGTTGGGAGCATGCCAGATGCAGAATAAAGGGTACACAGCCTCACACCAAGAATCACTGCCTGAGAGACCGCACAAATCACCAGCAGTTTGGATGAAAGCTTTTTCTGCTTCCCGTATGCTGTGCTATTTATTTTACCCTGAGGGTGCTTCCAAACCACCTGTTTACCGAGTATTTATCGCGATCTGTTTTGCAAGGAGGGTGGTTAGATGACGTCTTGTCAAAGCAAGTGCTGGCCAAGGGCATTTCCCCATCATTTGCCTTTTGGCAAAAGTCTGATCGCTGAGGGAAATGGGTTTGCTGAGCAAGACTTCACCATCAGCTATCATGGCAGAGCCTGAATTTGTTGGTAGGTCCCACTCCCAAGAGTGAAAGACTGGAAGCGCCCTGAATCTACAATAGCCCATACCCTCTGACATTCCTCAAATGAAAATAGGGACATATCTCACTCCCCCACTCCGCAACTGATCCTCCTCAAACCCCCCCATTTTTTGCCGTCCCCCCCGCCAAAAATTTCCTATCAGAAGAAGGGTGAATGCTACTAGCACTACATCAACGGGATGCCTTCCACTGTCCTGAGGAAACCCCTTAATCCTGATTTTATTATTCGTAGATTTACCAAAAGAAAAGCACACACCATAAATACATTTTAGAAAGGGGTAAGATTAGACGCAAAGCATTAAAAATAATAATTCAAGATTCCTTGTGCTCCACTCCTCTCCCCCTTTCTTCACGCCCTACTCTCTGTTTGCATCTCAGAGCCGGGGCATCGTGCAGAGCTGGGCCTTGGTGGCAGCAGCCATATCCACTACGAGCTGCCCAAGGGAGGAGGCCATCAGCAGTGGCCATGGAGAGGCAATGGGATGCTCCCTTGCTGCCACTCAGGACAAGGGCCGGCTCATCCTCCTTCCTAAGCTCAATGGCGACAGCACTGGCGGGGGAAATGGGGACATTTCAGAATCAAATCAGAAGCTGGGATGGCTTTCATAATTCTGGAATGGTCCCTGGAAAATCAGGACACTTGGAAAGGTATGATAGCCACTGCATCTGAAGCAGTTTGTGTTAATAGGGGTCAAGGCTGGAGCTGGAGCTGCGAGAGCTTGAAGTTTAATATAATGTTCCAGCCTGCCATGGATCAGATGTTACTCACCGCAGAATCAAAACACATTCAGCAACCTTAACACTCTTGGGTGTGTTGGCAGAAACTAAGATAGTGTACATGTGAGCACTCTACCAGCACGTTCTTTTAAAGGTATCCCTTCCCCCAAGGCATAACAGAGAGACAGCAATTTGCCAGGGACAAGTACCAGGAAATATGGAGTGACCTTGATAAAATGCAGACAGTAGGAGCATCTAGCAACCTCCTGTTGTCAATCCCTCCCTAATCTTCTTGCATCCTGATTGATAATGGATGGCCCTTTCACCAGGCAGTTCATGCTAAAGGTGAAAGTGATCTCAGTTACTTGATCCCCAGGCCACACATAGGGAATAAGTTGCATTTCCTACCCAAAGGCTCATATACAAATCTGCCTTTCAAACAAGGACTCTTATCATTGCCATGGTCTGCTTTTTGATTTATACTAGAATGGTAGAGTTGGGAAGGGGCCACGAGTTCCGATCTTGATTTAGTTTGGTATTTGCATTTCACTTTTCCAACAACAAGGTTGAACTCAAGGTGGTTTTCCAAGGAGCTCAAGATGTTAAATACAAGAAGGCCTCAACTTACGTGCATTAAACTTCAGCTTTATGCACTTGGCTAAATAAATGAATAAAAGGGGTTGAAAAGGAGGTGGGCATTTGGGGGTGGGGGAGACTTTGGCATTCCCACCCACTGGTGTGGACAGGACATGGTGAGAACGACCCTGAAATGAATGCCATTCATTCTGTGGTATGTAAGGTGCACTGCAATTACAGCATACAGACAATTTCATCTGACTTCCCATTAGCCTACTAAGTTTTATTATTTTTTTGCCGCTTCTGTGTATGTGTCCATCAGTGGTGCACAGCCAGAGACTAAGCTTACATACCCTCCAACATTTCTCCGATGAAAATACGGACAGCCTCCCATTCCGTAATGATAACTTTACTATTTATACCCCACATATCTTACTGGGTTGCCCCAGCCACTCTGTGCAGCTTCCAACATATATAAAAAGACAATAAAACCTTTTTTTAAAAAAAACTTCCCTATACAGGATTGCCTTCAGACGGCTCGGGGGTTGGATAACTCCATGCCCTCCAACAATGCTACAAAGAAAATAGGGACATCCTAAGGCGCAAAGGAGGGATGCGGGTGGCACTATAGGTTAAACCACAGAGCCTAGGACCTGCCGATCAGAAGGTTGGCGGTTCGAATCCCCGCGATGGGGTGAGCTCCCGTTGCTCGGTCCCTGCTCCTGCCAACCTAGCAGTTCGAAAGCACGTCAAAGTGCAAGTAGATAAATAGGTACCACTCCGGCGGGAAGGTAAATGGCATTTCCGTGCGCTGCTCTGGTTTGCCAGAAGCAGCTTAGTCATGCTGGCCACATGACCCAGAAGCTGTACCCCAGCTCCCTCGGCCAATAAAGCGAAATGAGCGCCGCAACCCCAGAGTCGGTCACGACTGGACCTTTACCTTTAAGGTGCAAAGTGGGACATTCAGGGATCAAATAAGAAACCGGGATGGCTTCTTTAAATCAGGAAAGTCCCTGGAAAATAGAAACTCTTGGAGGATCTGAGCTTAACGGTATTTTGAGAGGAGCTAGACGGCCATGCATATTCTCCTCCATTTGCAAGGCACACAACTGAACACTTCCTCCGCTGCCAAACTGTGCTTTATAACTAGTTCTATGTCCATGGCAAGTTAAAACAAAAACAAAAACTTAACTAGAGAGCCAGTTTGCCAACAGTGATTTAAAAAAAGGAATGTTCTGAGCGGGATATATGCATTATCAATTAAACATCTAGTATGTGGCCCCTTAAAAAGAAACCGCTATGACCCAGGAAGCCAGTTCCTGGAGAGCAGCTGACTCAGAGGTGTGGCCTGGCTGAGTTAGTTACTGCTGGGTGCAGGCTCCCAAGCCGCATCAAGAATAAAGTTTGAATTTGCATTAACTCAGCTTGTGGAGAGTTCATACAGGAGACGACAACACATGGTGTCAGAAGTCTGTTGGACCGTGGCCTTCACACAGAGCAACACAACAAACCTGCCACCTGTGGATTTCAAGACTGAAAGCACAGCAGAGAACCGGACAAGATGGAAGGAGTTAATGGATGGTATTTGCAGGCCCAGAGGCAGGTAGGTGGTCTGCATTCTGGCCCCCCACCCCAGTCAAGCTTCTTATTTGCTTATATGTGTTGGGCCAAAGGGCAGGGATATCTGTACAGCATAGATTTCCAGCAGCTAGCTTACAGAAATTGAAGTTCAGACATTGGAGCCAACTCCTAGGGTCGAGGCCCCTTTGCCACTCCCCCGAGACCCCAAAGTTGATGGGAATTGCCATTCAAATGTGTGTGTGTGTGTGTGTGTGTGTGTGGTCTTGTGACTAGAGGGACACAGGTGGCGCTGTGGTCTAAACCACTGCGCCTCCTGGGCGCTTGCCATTCAGAAGGTCGGCGGTTCAAATCCCAGTGATGGGGTGAGCTCCTGTTGCTTGGTCCCAGCTCCTGCCAACCTAGCAGTTCAAAAGCACGCCAGCACAAGTAGATAAATAGGTACCACTGTGGCGGGAAGGTTAAAAGTGTTTCCGTATGCTCTGGTTTCCATCACAGTGTTCTGTTGTGCCGGAAGCTGTTTAGTCATGCTGGCCACATGACCTGGAAAGCTGTCTGTGGACAAACGCTGGCTCCCTCGACCTGAAAGCGAGATGAGCGGTGCATCCCATAGTCACCTTTGACTGAATTTAACCATCCCGGGGTCCTTTACCTTTACCTTGTGATTGATTATGCAGTGTGGGGCTTACCTGGGACCCGCAATATTTTATTCAAGTTGGTACCCCTGTGTTCCGACATTTTGCACGGTGATTTTTTTAATAGAAACACTGTGGGTTTTTGAAAAACACACAGAACCATAGAACTGTAGAGTTGGGAAAGAACAAAAGGTCATTGCCCACCCCTTGAAGGAATTACTGATGTCCACCTGCTCTCTGTTTAGAAACCTCCAATGAAGGAGAGTCCACCACCTTCCAAGGTAGCCCATTCCACTGTCTAACAGCTCTGTCAGAAAGTTATTCCTGGTGTTTAGTCAGACACTCCTTTCGTGTACATAATTTGAATCTATTGGTTTGGGTCCTACCCTCTGGGGCAGCGGAAAACAAGCTTGTGCCATCTTCCGTGCAACAGGTATTTGAAGAAAGCTGTCATATGCCTTTCAGTCTCCTCTTTCCCAGGCTAAACATACCCAACTCCCTCAACCGTTCCTCATAAGGCTTGGTTTCCACCTTGGTCACCCTCCTCTGCACGCGTTCTATCTTGTCAATAGCCTTCTTAAACTGTGGTGCCCAGAACTGGACACAGCACTGCAAGGGTACACGAGATCCCTTAGTATGGTATATCTTTGTATGTCACTGAAAATGTAGCACATTTAAAGGTAAAGGTACCCCTGACGGTTAGGTCCAGTCGCGGACGACTCTGGGGTTGCCGCTCTCATCATGCTTTACTGGCCGAAGGAGCTGGTGTACAGCTTCCGTGTCATGGGGCCAGCATGACTAAGCCGCTTCTGGCGAACCAGAACAGTGCACAGAAATGCTGTTTACCTTCCCGCTGGAGTGGTACCTATTTATCTACTTGCACTGGCATGCTTTCAAACTGCTAGGTTGGGAGAAGCTGGGACCGAGCAACGGGAGCTCACCCCGTTGCGGGGATTCGAACCGCCGACCTTCTGATCGGCAAGCCCTAGGCTCTGTGGTTTAAACCACAATGCCACCCGTGTACATTAAATGTCGCACATTTAAAGCCCATTAAATAATCCAAGGTTGCCAACTGACTCTCATGTCAGCCCCGTAGCTGTGCCTTTTAGCGGATGGATCAGTCGCAATTAGGAGATGATATTCTGCCTCTCTATGCGGAGGAAGTATCACTTGCCAGTGGCTGCCTGTCAAGCTTCTGGCTGCTCATAAAGGCAGAAGAGCTGACCAGGTGGATTGGGCCAGGGCACTTGTTGCAGAACCTGTCACTTGCAGCCATGTACGTTCTTAGAACACCAGCCAATGGTTGCTTCTAGACAGGAGCCTTCCAGCACTAACCAGTCTCTTATTTCCCAGTATTTGCTGGATGCTGCAATCGCAATGTGCCTTGCACAGCATAGAATGAATCACATCCTTTCAGTGCCTTCTCCACCCCAAACATCTCACCACCATGCCCTGTCCACTCCAGTTGGTGCATAGTCAGGCTTCACCTCGATTGGCTCTCCTCTCTTCCCACCCCCCTCCAAAGTGTTTTTTAAAACTTTCTGGGCGTACACAGGCATAGGAACCAACTCATAGGAGCCGAGGGGTCTTCAACTCCCCTCTAAAATATTTGATGGGCATTGCCATTCAAATGGTGTGCATGCACCGCATCATGTGATTGATTATGAAGGTGGGGCTTACTTGCACCCCCCAAAAAAATATTTTATGCAACTTGGCACCCCTGTATGTAGGTGTGGGTACACCTTTCTGTACCAGTATGTGCACTGGTTATGTTTTTTCTACAGCATGATTGCACAATAGTGAAACATTTAGATATCACTCACATGACTTCTAACACTATTCTTTGTGCATCTCGAAGGTTTGTGCATTGCTTCTCAAAAAGAATGGGGGGTATGAGAGTTATGGGGTGGCAAAGAAGGAATACAAACCAAGTTTCTTCACTGAAATTTCTTTCCTCCCAGTTTCAAAGGAAGAAAAAAACATCATTGGTCACTTTATCTCCAAGATCGACCTTCCATTCTTTCTCTCTTTAAGGATGTGGCTCTATGCGGCAGAAAGAGGTGGTCCTGATTGACACTAGCACTCCAAGACATTCCGGGTCAGAGGCACTGAACAGTCATGGCTGAATACTATTTACATGCCCTTGACGCGTGTGGTGTGCAACTTCTTGGCACAGCCTACGCTCAAGAAAGGTTTTGTATTGGCATGTTTGCATATCGGATCAGTGCACTGAAACAGTTGTTAGTGGGGCAATTAGACGTGAAGGACTTATGCTAACACTGAAGTAGAGATATTTTGTGTGGAAATAAAACAATTAAAAAAAACCACTGGGATTTTCTTTTTTTAAAAAAAGAAAAGAATACCCCCCACATAGAATCATAGAACTGTAGAGTTGGAAAGGGTCCCAAGAGTCATTTGGTCCAACCTGCTGCTCCAAGGCAGTAGCCTCAGTTACCCCTTATGTACTTTAGGCTGCAATCCTCTGTACATGCAAATTACCTGGGAACCCGTTCCCACTGAATTTGAGCGTGTCCGAGTTAGATGTGTACAAGATTGCCCTGCACGCCTCCCTTTCGTAGCTGAAAGAAAAAGGAAACTGAAATCTACACAGGCGCATCTGATCTCCATTAGGAGATCTTTAGGAAACAACTTCAAATAAAGTGACAAATCACCTTCTTGTCCAGTACTGGAGGGGGTGGATGCACTGCACTGGCGGAGGAAGAGGAGTGCGGGGGGAGCGCACTCCCCTGACAGCGCGATCCCGGTGGGGTGCCATCGTGGCTGACCCCCCGCCTGTGCAGGTGGCGTGCCACGCGCCTGGGACGTGTGCCAGCCCCACCCCTGCCTGCTCTCCGCCCCCCGGTGCCAGAGCATGAAGCTCCGCCACTGGTTGGATGGCTAGGGAGGCTGGAAAAGCCTCCTATTAGATATTGTGAGGTTCAGTGCTCTTTGTACCCGCATGCTTTTCCATAGTGTCTATGCGTTGCGGTCAGCATCAAAACGTCAGCGTTTCCCCCCCTATATATTTTCAAATAATTTTTATTAGTAAGTAATGAACACTACCTAAAAACGAACAGTGAAAAAACTAAACAAGAGAGGTGCAAGCCTTTGCTTAAACAGTCATGTCTTGCTGTAGTCAGAGAATCATAGAATTGTAGAGATTGAAGGGACCCTGAGGATCATCTAGTCTAACCACAAGGAATGGAGGGATCTTTTGCCCAACATGGGGCTCGAACCCAGGACCCTGAGATTAAGAGTCTCATGTTCTAATGACTGAGCTATAAGCAGACAGGCTGTATTAATATTTGTTTTTCTTTCCCAAGTTTGACCAGCATCACGTCTATGCAGTTCACGTTTGAAGTGCGTACAATCCAGTAAGTTAAAATGAAAAGGGGGGGGGACCACCGCCACATGTTGCCAACATCCCATTTGCCATATCTGAAGGGCCCCCGTTTGCAATAGTAAGCTCCTGTCTGGAATCGCCCTGTTTCTCCCATGTGCCAAAACCTATGCCGAGAGAGCTTTGGAGATAAACAAAAGGAACTCGAAATACCAGTTATTTTCAGCCCCATTCTATCCCCCGACTATTCACGCATAGGAAAAGGACTACCGCGATCCATGCAGCGCTAACAGTAGAACATACGAAATACATGTTCAAATCTTTCACCACAGAGCAGATGATCTCCCCACCACCACTATCCGCACATGTGAGCACACTTCCCTTGCCACAGAGGACAATGCGCTTGGAAACTGCAGCCCTTGGAAACTCGACCTGCAACAAGTTTTTTTTTTTTTGCCACTTGTCGTTTTGAACATGCGCGCAGGTTATTTTTGTGTTACAAGTTGGCAGCCAAGAAGCGTATTGTGAGCCTGACATGCAGCGCAAAGCTCTCTGAAGGGTCCCAAGAGAGAGCGTGAAGTTGTTAAATCTAGCATCGGTCAAGGGTGCAGCGATGGTCGATGTGGCGTCAGTTTCCTTCCAGGTACTGGCCAATAGCTGTGGTTGTGCCTGTTTTCAGAGCTGGCAACTCAAAGACTGCGAACGCAAGCCATTACCCACAAAGGTAAGGTACCCCCAGATAAACCCACCCTTCCCCACATCCAAACCATAGTACAGCATTTCATCTGCGCCACAACTGGTGCGGCCAGTAGACCTGCCTGCCAGGCTTATGTGCCTGAGAGCCTGATGCCCCTCTTACCTGTGGACTGCATGCTCTCTTGAATTGCTTCTACTTCAGCCAGCTCCATGCAGACCCCTTGGCCGTGCATGAGTGTGTGCAGAGGCTTCTCCACTCCCTGCGGCGGGTAGCACCGCAGCCCAGAGCCGCAGCGCGGCGTGTAGACCCCGCAGGGCATTCCTTTGGCCAAGGCGCAAGTGGCGCAGCACCCGCAGCCGGGCTCCTGCACCAGCTCCTCGCACCCGGTGGGCGCCCTGCAGCGCGCCAGCTTCTCCTCGGAACATGGCGGGCACTGGATGGCGTCGAGGCTCACAGAAAAGCCCACCTGTACCAGGAGCAGCAGAGTGATGGGCGCAGTCCCCGAGTGCATGGCAGGCAGGCAGGTGTTACAAGGCAGCAAGGGACCGACAGGCCAGGCGATTGCAAAAATAAAAATAACTGTGTTGCTGGCAGAGCAGAGAATCTGATCTCCAGTAGAAAGGGGGACTCTGTACTGAAGGGGGGAGAAGCTCTTTCTTTGGACTTTATACCACTCTCTGGCCACACCTCCCTGCTGGAGGGAGAGGCAAAGGAGAACAGCAGCAGCAACCAAGGCAGCTTGCCCCACAGCTGAGAAAAGACCTCATTTGCCCTGAGGAAGGAAGCACAAAGAGCTTGCAGCTGCTGCAAAGACGGAAACCTGTGCCGGGACTGGAAAATAGCAGCGGCCCTCCAGCCATGCTTCTCCTATTACTTTGGTAAGTTACGAGTGCGCCTTGCCAGTGCCTGTTTGGTTTCTCTGCGAAAGGGAGGGTGGGGAGGCTGGGCTGGGGGGGTGGGGGGAGAGAGAGAAAGAATAATGCCACAATTATATTATGCATGCCTCGTCTGAGGTTGTGGCCACACAGGCGTTGCATTGATTAGGCTCAGAACATGAGAATGGTCATGCTGGGTCCGGTGTTGTGGTTAGGTAATTTTAGATTTTGGATTTTAATGGGACTCTGGGAAGAGGAAGGGGGTTTTAAATTTGTTCTGTTTTGCTTATTTTAAAATGTGGTGGGCCACTTCCACTGGGCTTGGGGAACCTCCTGATCGTTCTGCTGAGTGGGGCCTTCAACGCCTGCCCTAAAGTCCTGTCCCAATAGCACCACTGCCTGTGTGATATGATGGATCCATCTAGTCCAGGCATAGGCAAACGCTGAACCTCCAGATGTTTGGGACTACAGTTCCCATCATCCCTAGCTAACAGGACCAGTGGTCAGGGATGATGGGAATTGTAGTCCCAAATATCTGGAGGGCCGAGTTTGCCTATGCCTGATCTAGTCTCTTAAGAGTAGCCAGCTCACAAGCAGGCTCTAAAAGGGACGGCCAGCTCCTGTTGTTTATTCCCATCATCCAGGAATCAGAGGTATACTGCACTTGGCTGTGGAAGTTCCATTCTTAGCAGCTGTGGTGTCTAGTGATTGATAGATGTATATTCCAAGAACTTGTCTAGGCGCTCTCTCTCGCGCTCTCTCTCTCTCTTTCTCTTTATATATATATAAAACACCTATGCTAGTGGCCATTGCCAGATACTGCAGAAAATGGATTCCTGTTTTTGCAGGTTACCTGGACAAGAGAAAAAGGGAATTCACAAATAAAGTATCCATTGGTTTTCCTTGCTTCCACATGAGGCGTGTGCAGGTGGGGACCTTGTGCATCTCCTGCATTCTAGCAGAAAATGGGGAACAAGATGGGCAGATCTACTACACATGTGCTTTGCTTCCTTTGCGAGAATGTCTAAAGCCGCTCTAAGGCAATTATGTATTCACAAAGAAGCATTTATTTATTATATATCTGTAAGGTCCTTTACCTGTCCTTCAGCATAAGGTCCCAGAGTGGGTTACAACAATGCAATACACAGTTCAAAAAACAAACAAAAGCCTTCCCACTGGAAGAGAAGAGTCGAAATTCGCAAAAGAAGTGGGTCCCATGGAGCAGATACAGTGGCACCTTGGTTTACAAACTTAATCCGTTTCAAAAGTTTGTTCTTAAACCAAAGCGTTCTTAAACCAAGGTGTGCTTTCCCATCGCAGCGGGGGACTCAATTTACAAATGGAGCACACTCAACAGGAAGCGAAACATGTTCTGATTCCAAGGCAAAGTTCACAAACCAAAACACCTACTTCGGGGTTTGCAGCGTTCTTAGGCTGTTCTTAAACCAAGGTACCACTGTACATTAAGTGTCGAAGATCTGGGTAAAGAGCAAACAAAGACACTAGATGCACCTCTGTGGGGAGGATGGGTGCAACATTTAGGGGCTGCCACAGAGGAAGCCACAATTCCCTTCACTTCTGAGGGTTCGCCTCTGCTGAACTTAATCCCCAAGAAGATCAGTAGGGTTGGAGTTGGAGGTATTTGGGGGCCAGTAAATCACTGAAGAAGGGACGCGGGTGGCGCTGTGGGTTAAACCACAGAGCCTAGGGCTTGCCGATCAGAAGGTTGGTGGTTCGAATCCCCGCGACGGGGTGAGCTCCCATTGTTCGGTCCCAGCTCCTGCCCACCTAGCAGTTCGAAAGCACGCCAGTGCAAGTAGATAAATAGGTACCGCTCCAATGGGAAGGTAAACGGTGTTTCTGTGTGCTGCTCCGGTTCGCCAGAAGCAGCTTAGTCATGCTGGCCACATGACCCGGAAGCTGTACGCCGGCTCCCTCGGCCAATAAAGCGAGATGAGCACCGCAACCCCAGAGTCGGTCACAACTGGACCTAATGGTCAGGGGTCCCTTTACCTTTCAAATCACTGAAGACCATATTTCCCAAACTTGGGTCTCCAGCTGTTTTGGGACTACAGTTCCCATCAGCCCTGACCGCTGGTCTTGCTAGCTAGGGATGATGGGAGTTGTAGTCCAAAAGCATCTGGAGACCCAAGTTTGGGAAACACTGCTTTAAACACTAAAGCAAGCACCATTTCCTTTTGTTTGTCCACTGGATAATTCCAGAGAAGAGAGGATATTCTCTCTTTCCACCTTTTTCCTCATTGTGCAAAGTTGTGGTGTGTGTGTACCTCCCATTTAGGGCAAACACACACATTTCCAAGCCACTGTAGCCCAAGGATAGGGGCCTGTGGCTGCTCAGATGTTGCTGGACTCCAACACCCATCAGCCACAGCCACCAAAGCCCAATGGTCAGGGATGATGGGAGTTGGAGTCCAATAATGTCTGGAGGGTTCCGGGTTACCCATCCCTGCTATATCCTGATGGGTTTTTCCCCAGCTTGGGACAAGAATAAAGAAAGGTGAGAAGTAGTAATGGAACAACTGAGGAATGGCTCAGTTGGTAGAGCGTGAGACTCTTAATCTCAGGCTTGTGGGTTTGAGCCCCATGCTGGGTGAAAGATTCCTCCATTGTAGGGATTTGGTGTAGACGTGATCCCTTCCAACTCTATGATTCTGTTAATTCTTTTCAAGTCCACTGTTTCCCTTCTCTGAACTGCACCACCCTGTGGGGTCTTCAGACATGTTTGTGTGATTTGAACTTTAGATGATATATAGAGAAGCTAAAAAAAAATTTCTCATACTGACAATACTTCATTTAAAAATAAAAAAGCATACTTCCCTGGGGCTCAAACTTGCCTCAGAGTTATGTCTCTGACCTAAGTGACCTTAGTGGCAATTTCAGATGTATAGAAACTGGTTGTGGGGACTTGGTGATGATCAAGGAGAGGCATGCTGCTCAAGACTCAAAAGTAGGCTGTTGTTACTACTTCACTTGTTCTGGCTTTGAAAATAAATTCCAGGACAAAAACCTGGTGAGACCTGATTTATAGGCCGCCGTAGGTTTCTACAGGTGTATGTGAGCTTCTGACTTTAGCAGAACTCCTCTGTCCAGCACAGAGTTCTTTGTTCCCTTTCATAGGTTTCATAAACAAGAGCAGTGTGTTGTTACACCCACCCACACAGCAACACATGTCAAGCTTACCTGCTTAACACATGACTTCCTGCCTCTGTAGTCAAATTAGGCACTCTCATTGTGGGTCCGTTCTCAGAATTTCTCTTGTTAGAATATGTGCAGCTGACTGACACTTTCCTAAGTGCAGTGAGTGTTCCACACAGTTATTTGTTCCACTGTTATTTCTTCAAGTTGTCTACTGTCATTTCTCAAAAGCTAATAAACACTTAAAAAAATAATAACCAAAGCTTGCATACGCCTTTCATAACTTAAATTGATCCAACTAGGAAATGATACCATGCCCACTTTTATCAAGAGTATGTAACAGGTTGAAAACACATACTGTAATCTTAATGTTAAACAGACTGATCTCATGCATATTTTACTCAGAATATATTCAAAGGAGTTTACTCTCTGATCAAACATACGTAAGACTGGCACTGTCAAAGTTTCCTTCCTTCCTTCCTTCCTTCCTTCCTTCCATCCATCCATCCACCCTGTTGGACAATTTAAGACTGTTGAATCACAGAGTGATAACCTGGAATTCAAATGCTTCAAAGCTGAAGGGCAGTCTTTGACAGTGTCTTCATGCATAAGGCTTAAAGTAGCTTTTCCTCTGTGAACTAAATGTATATCCTGCATTGTCCAAAATGCACATTTGCATCACAAATGACTCTCCTCTACTTTACCTTCTTTAGGGACAAAAGAAGCATAATGTCAACTTCAGCCTCATATGAAAAGAACCTGTGATCGATCTCCTTGCCTGCCTTTGCTGCTAAATGAGAGTTGGCATATGGAAGAAACCAGCGAGAGTTATTTAGGCTGTGTACACCTTACCATATCCTCTGGTTCCAGTGAGTTCCCGCAGCTGGCATTTGAACACAGTGTTACCCACAACCCTGTAGTTTCTTGAGAAATACTGTTATTTGGTGCATTTTCCCTCAAACCAGCTTCAACCCGAAAGGAAAACTTCAGCCACACTCACTTTGCAATTGAGCTTTTAAAAGGTAAAGGTAAAGGGACCCCTGACCATTAGGTCCAGTCGTGACCAACTCTGAGGTTGCGGTGCTCATCTCGCTCTATAGGCCGAGGGAGCCGGCGTTTGTCCACAGACAGCTTCCGGGTCAGGTGGCCAGCATGACTAAGCCGCTTCTGGCGAACCAGAGCAGCACACAGAAACGCCGTTTACCTTCCCGCCGGAGCGGTACCTATTTATCTACTTGCACTTTGACGTGCTTTCGAACTGCTAGGTTGGCAGAAAATTGAGCTTTTACATCCTGCTTTTTCTTAAAAGACTGTTTAAGCTTTTTTTGTGAAGGGGGAGAGATTAAAGTCACTTTAAAGTAACTTCTTTCCCCTCCGCCAAGTTTACATTCCTCCCCCCCCCCCTCAGTTTAATAACTTGTGGCAACCCTCCTTATGACCTTCCATTAATACAAAATATTCTCCAGTAATTTCCCTTTCTTCTTTGCTTGATCAAGCCAAATCTGATATGGTACCTCAAGCCAGCAGTCTATCCAATTGGCAGGCACAACGGGGAAGACAACTCATGCCTGGTATCTGTGTGATAACATGCTTTTCATGTATCATGTATTTACACACTGCCAGCCTTCAAGTCTTCGTGAATGGCGCCCTCATGAGGTTTGAAAGATTACTCCTTATTTTGGATACAGATGTGAGCAGGCCCCACTAGCTCAGCAATCTCCAGATGTGCCTGCAATTAATCAGGGTGTCCCTGATTAATTCAGAGCCTCCAAGTGTCCCTGTTTTCCAGGGACAGTCCCAGATTTACAGAAGCCATCCTGGTTTTGGATTTGATCCTGGAATGTCCCGCTTTTCCTTAGGACGTCCCTATTTTCATCAGAGAAATGTTGGAGAGTATGGAGTAAAGCGACCACCAAGCCAAGAAAATAGGTACACCAAGCCAAGAAAATACAACCTTTAGAAGTGTTTTTTTTATGTTTAGTGTTTTATTATGTTTTTATATGTGTTGGTAGCCACCCAGAGTGGCTGGGGCAACCCAGTCAGATGAGCTGGGTATAAATAATAAAATGATAATGATGGAATAGGATGTCTCTATTTTCACTAGAGAAATGTTTGAGGGTATGTTCATTTCTCCATTTTTTTCCTTCAAGATGAAGAGTTTTGCCAGGGGTCGGCAAGGCTTACCAGCCATGGGCCGGATCACTCCCGTGGAGATCATCCGTGGGCTGGACTGGCGCAGCGTGACACTGGAAATTGCGTCTGTGCATGTCTGCGGTGCTGGAAATTGCTTCTGTGCATTCCCAGACGCCAAAAATCACACCTGCAGAAGCGATTTCTGATATCTGCGTGTGCGCAGACGCGATTTCCAGCGCCGCTTGGCAAGTCCCCATGCTGCACTGCGCCGGTTTAGCACAGCATGCGGGGAACTCGCTGGGTGGGCGGCTTGGTTTGGGGGCAGCTCGGGGGCCGGTAAAACGGTCTTCGTGGGCCGGATCCAGCCCATGGGTCGCACGTTGCCGATGCCTGAGTTATGCAGTCCAAAAGCTTAAAAGTCATAAAGCATCTCAATCCAGTAAGCCATTCATATTCCAGAGTCTGTGTTACTTAAAAGGTTTCCATTCAGTTATTCCTAATATAACGAAATGTAAGAGTCAGTGTGCTGTAGTGGTTAGCGGGTTGCACCTGGACTTGGGAGACCAGGGCTCAAATTCCCACTTGCCCATGAAGCTCAATGGGCAACCTTGGGCCAGTCACTCACTCTCAGCCTAGCTTACCTCACTGGGTTGTTGTGAGGATAAAATGGGGAGGGGGGGAGAACTATGTATGTCTCCTTGAGATACATAGATAGAACCATGTAGGACGACGAAAAGACTTCCAGTGCCTCTTGCACTGTGGCCGAAACGCATCCCTCAGCATTAGAGAGAAATTATGTATTGCAATAGCCTATCACATAGAAATGTGTTAGAGAAAAATTAACAAAAGACTCTTTTGGCAGGCCGAGAATGCAGCAGGTTGACTGCAAGCTTCAGAAACGGCATCCAAATGAAAAGGAAGCCAGCTGGGCTGGGCTAACATCTGTGCACCAGAGGCATGGTGGTTTTGAATTCTGCAACCAGATAGGAAGCGATGCTACAAAAGAGTCCCAGATAATTGTTTTCATCCAGAGATTCCCAGAGCTGAGTCAAGCAAGCACTTTGCGCAAGCACAGAAGATTATAAAATGACCAGATGCAACAACATGCTTTAAAGGGACCACTCCCTCCCACAGGGGAGTGTTAATATCATTTTCAGTCCAGTTGGCCAGACCTTCTCTGGCTACTTTAAGCAGCCAGAATGGGCAAGGGTCAAGTGCACACAGATGGTCAGCTGTATACTTCTAAGGAATTCTGACCACATCTGCAGGCCTCACAAATGGAGGAAAAAATATCCACAGAAGTTGGACAAGCAGATGTGAATGATGTCTCCACTGGTGTTCCATTCAATGTAAAATCAGGGCAGGGTGCAAGCAATTTTATTTGGAAAGAGTCTCACAGCGGGCAGAGGAGGACTTCTCCAGGAGGCCAGAAGGTAACAAATGGAAACCGCTCCAAGCGGCAGGTGCAATGGCGGCAGTTATCTCCACAAAATAGGTCCTAAAATGTGCTTTAGTCTGTGTTTAGTCAGATTCAGTTTGAGGTTTTCTCTGCCATCTCTCCAGCAGCATTTGCGTGCTTTGGAAATCTGTGAAGCATAGCACTTATTCTAAGTAGCGATATCTAAATGTGCTCCAAGATTCCTAACTCTCCTTCAAAACAAGCTATTTGTTAATACACTTCAGGGGTGCTATGGACTGACAGAGCAGAAGGTGAGGTCTGGGAATATCCCAGGGGTGAGCTAGACCCGTCTGGGTATCGGACAAACACACTTTCTGCATTTCTGTTTCCTGCATTTTCACAGATGTCCACCTGAGGGCACCAAAGCAGAGAGGGAAAGTGAAAAGAAATGGCAGCTGTAAATCAATTTCTGCCAAAATGTTTTGGGGCCTGGTTTGCCAACAGATGTCAACACCCACCCTCCTAATTTTCCATCCTTTGAGCATCCCTCAGCCCTGAAGCACTAAGATGTGACATGCTCCACCTGCCAAAAAGGCCTTGTTTTACCTGCCCAGAGAGAGTGATGCCCATTGACAATGCCTCACAGCACCACCACCACCTCCCAGACCCACTTAGTCAGCCAACTTCAAAATGTACCATGTCTAGCAACAACTTTTAATAACTGGGGGGGGGGGACTGGGGAGGGAAGCAATGGCAGGGGTGGGGAACTATTGAAGAGGAAAAATTGAAACAGCATGGACTAAAGGATCAAAACTAAAATATCCTTAACTGCTGTAAATGGGGGACATTGCCCAGATAAGTTATATAATTTAATACAGTGGTACCTTGGGTTAAGAACTTAATTCGTTCTGGAGGTCCTTAACCTGAGGTACCACTTTAGCTAATGGGGCCTCCCACTGCCACCGTGCGATTTCTGTTCTCATCCTGAGGTAAAGTTCTTAACCCGAGGTAATATTTCTGGGTTAGCGGAGTCTGTAACCTGAAGCGTCGGTAACCCGAAGCGTCTGTAACCCGAGGTACCACTGTACATCAATATCTCGCACTTTCTTGAAAATACTCAGGCCAGGGGACATTCAGGTTTTGTTTTCATTTGCCATTTTAAGTCTCAGAACAACCCTGCAAGGTGAATTAGGCTCAGATGCAGGTCTTTTCCACACTTGCGCTTGTCCTGTGCTGAAAATAGTTGTTATTGTTGGTGGTATTGTTGTTCGATTTATACCCCACCCATCTGGCTGGGTTTCCCCAGCCACTCTGGACGGCTTACAGCATATATAAAAAATTGTAAAACATCAGACATTAAAAATTTCCCGATACAGGGCTGCCTTCAGGTGTCTCCTAAAAGTCAGATAGTCGTTTATTTCCTTGATGGGGGGTGCATTCTAAAGGGTGGGTGCAGATTATAGTGGTTTTCTGCTTGCCCACACTTTGTAGGCACAGATCTGGGTGGTTTTGCCTTTGCCCTGCCTCTTTCCCCCAGAAAACCTGCTCTTTAGCACTAAATCGGAATGAGCAAAGCAATCTGCGAAGAAACCTGATTGCCAGTTGTTCTAATTAGGCACTGGGTTTCTTCTGGGTTTCCCTGGCAGGGCAAACAGAGAGGTGTGGATAAGTTAATAGTGACAGACCACAGGTCAACCAGCAAACTGCAAGGCACAACAAGTCTGCCCCTCACAACCCCCACACACTGACTGTTGAGGTTATTTTCTGCAGTGCAGACTGGTCCATTAGAGCATTAAAGGAAGACGAACTACCCTGCCCTCAGCCCTCCTCTGGTCAGCTTGGCAGGGATCTCTTTCTCTACAGGAAAAAGCTCCTGTTTGGGCTTCTTGACCGCTCTTGCGGTTGTTTTGTGTGCTTTTGGCCTCTTTGCCTCTTCCTTCGCCTTGTTTGTTGTTGTCTTTCCTTCACTGAAACATAAGACATTTTAAAATTTCTAATGAAACGTCTGTGGGTGTGGAACTTTTCATCAGTCTGGATGTTAAGCAGAGGGCGGTGGGTGGGGAGAGAGAAAGCTGGCTTGATGCTGAAGCCACAAAGTCTGCGTTTTGCCACACTCTGAAAACGGAGTGGAGGAGGAAGGCAGCAGACGAGAATGGGGCGAGGCTGTCATAGGTGCTAGGCAGATTTCACATTGCACTGGGGGACATAAGCTTGCTGTGCCTTGGATTCAAGCAGAGATCAGGCATGGCTCTGTCTCTCTGGCTTCCCAGCTTGCTTCCTCCTGCCTCTAGCTCTCACACCTCCACTCTGGCCCTTTGTCTTTCAACCTGCCAGAACGTTGAGGGAGAAGAGCCCACCCATGTGTCCTCTAGCACAAAGCCACTTCCTTTGTTACCTTACTGACTCATACTATGCCTGGCTATTTCCGCAGTTGAATCCCGGTTGGGTCCAGGAACTCAAGCATGCAGCCTACCTGCTTCCCCACCCCAAATCACAACACTATGTTGGGATTATGCCTCCCTTGACCTCCTTAAGATGTTTCAAAGAGATGCTAGAAAACAATGGATTTATATTCAGCTGCTAACAAATGCAGAAGAAGCATTATGCCTTAAAGAAAAAAGAGATTGCCATCAAACATGTATTTGTTGTTGTTGTTTAGTCGTTTAGTCGTGTCCGACTCTTCGTGACCCCATGGACCAGAGCACGCCAGGCACTCCTGTCTTCCACTGCCTCCCGCAGTTTGGTCAAACTCATGCTGGTAGCTTCGAGAACACTGTCCAACCATCTCGTCCTCTGTCGTCCCCTTCTCCTTGTGCCCTCCATCTTTCCCAACACCAGGGTCTTTTCCAGGGAGTCTTCTCTTCTCATGAGGTGGCCAAAGTATTGGAGCCTCACCTTCAGGATCTCTCCTTCCAGTGAGCACTCAGGGCTGATTTCCTTCAGAATGGATAGGTTTGATCTTCTTGCAGTCCATGGGACTCTCAAGAGTCTCCTCCAGCACCATAATTCAAAAGCATCAATTCTTCGGCGATCAGCCTTCTTTATGGTGCAGCTCTCACTTCCATACATCACTACTGGGAAAACCATAGCTTTAACTAGACGGACCTTTGTCGGCAAGGTGATGTCTCTGCTTTTTAATATGCTATCTAGGTTTGTCATCGCTTGTCTCCCAAGAAGCAGGTGTCTTTTAATGTTGTGACTGCTGTCACCATTTGCAGTGATCATGGAACCCAAGAAAGTAAAATCTCTCACTGCCTCCATTTCTTCCCCTTCTGTTTGCCAGGAGGTGATGGGACCAGTGGCCATAATCTTAGTTTTTTTGATGTTGAGCTTCAGACCATATTTTGCCTTCTCCTCGTTCACCCTCATTAAAAGGTTCTTTAATTCCTCATCACTTTCTGCCATCAAGGTCGTGTCATCTGCATATCTGAGGTTGTTGATATTTCTTCCGGCAATCTTAATTCCGGCTTGGGATTCCTCCAGCCCAGCCTTTCGCATGATGAATTCTGCATATAAGTTAAATAAACAGGGAGGCAATATACAGCCTTGTCGTACTTCTTTCCCAATTTTGAACCAATCATTTGTTCCATATCCAGTTCTAACTGTAGCTTCTTGTCCCACATAGAGATTTCTCAGGAGACAGATGAGGTGATCAGGCACTCCCATTTCTTTAAGAGCTTGCCATAGTTTGCTGTGGTCGACACAGTCAAAGGCTTTTGCATAGCCAATGAAGCAGAAGTAGATGTTTTTTCTGAAACTCTCTAGCTTTCTCCATAATCCAGTTCCTCTGCCCCTTCAAAATCCAGCTTGTACTTCTGGGAGTTCTTGGTCCACATACTGCTTAAGCCTGCCTTGTAGAATTTTAAGCATAACCTTGCTAGCATGTGAAATGAGTGCAATTGTGCGGTAGTTGGAGCATTCGTTGGCACTGCCCTTCTTTGGGATTGGGATGTAGACTGATCTTTTCCAGTCCTCTGGCCACTGCTGAGTTTTCCAAACTTGCTGGCATATTGAGTGTAGCACCTTTACAGCATCATCTTTTAAAATTTTAAATAGTTCAGGTTTTACTGGAGCATAAAAATATGGAATACATCGTTGTTGTCTCTGAATTTAATCAACAGAAGTCCATGTTCACGAAGGTGGGCAGCAGCAAGATAATGTTTGCTAGGGCATTTTTGGAATGATAAATGTGTCAGGTATTTTTAATTTTTCTTTCCTCTTTTTAATATTTTGTTTTTTGAGAAGGAGAGAGGTGGGATATATTTTTTCCATGCAGTGGCGGAGAGCAGGCGGGCATCCCGGGGGCGGGGCGGGCGTTCTGGGGGCGGGGGGCCCAGCAGGGGCGGGGGGGCAGCCGCAATGGAACCCCACCAGGATTGCGCTGCCAGGGGCGGTGCGCTCCCCCCTGCCCCCCTCTTCCTCTGCCAGTGTTGCCATGCACTGAAGAAACTTCCACAAAAGAAATATGCTCTTCCTTAAACAGTTATTGGAGTGAACTCTTCCCCAGTTCCTCTGCCCTTCCTCTCAGAAGACAGAAGAGTTTGTCAGGCAGCCTTGAGCTGTTTGCAAAAAACCCAAACAGGCACCCTCACTGCATCAGAACTTTATCAGCCACTGGGATGGTGTTTAGTCTGTAGGGTAACATGCTCATTGACAGAGGCAAAGGGCAGAGAGATGAACTTTTGGGGGACTAAATATTAGAACCGTAGAATTGTAGAGTTGGAAGGGACCCCAGTGGACATCTAGTCCAACCCCCTGCAATGCAGGAAATTCAGCTAAAGCATCCATGATGGATGGCCACCCCCTTCCCGGTTCTAACCTGCTATTCATCCATCACTGATACCATTCCACACCACTTCTTTTTCTCCTGCCCCAACCCCAAATATTGCATTGCTCTTTGAACTTTTGTGAGACAGAAATCCGCATCATGATTCCCCCCAAGCCTCAATCAGACCCTTTAATGTGAGTGACCCTTCTCTCTGTTAAATCAGCCCTTTATGAAGAACAGTGAGGACTGGAATTTTCACTCTGAAAGGAGCATACATGGTTTGCATGCAATAGGTCCCGAGTTCATTCCGGTTCTCCAAGTAGGGTTGGAAAAGACCCTTGCCTTGCCTGAAACCCCAGAGAGCTTTCTCTCTGGGTTTCCCAAACTTGGGACTCCAATTGTTTTTGGACTACAACTCCCAGGATTAGTGGTGAGGGATGGTGGGAATTGTAGTCCAAAAGCAGCTAGAGACCCCAGTTTGAGAAAGCCTGATATAGACAGTAGTGAGCTGTATTGGTCTGACTTAGTATAAGGTAGATTCCTAGGGATGGGGGTGGCGCTATGGTCTAAACCACTGAGCCTCTTGGGCTTGCTGATCAGAAGGTCTGCGGTTCGAATCCCCACATTGGGGTGAGCTCCTGTTGCTCTGTCCTAGCTCCTGCCAACCTAGCCGTTCGAAAGCATGCCAGTGCAAGTAGATAAATAGGTACCACTGTGGCGGGAAGGTAAGCAACGTTTCTGTGCGCTCTGGTTTCCGTCACGGTGTTCCATTGCGCCAGAAGCGGTTTAGTCATGCTGGCCACATGACCTGGAAAGCTGTCTGTGGAGAAACGCCAGCTCCCTCAGCCTGAAAGCGAGATGAGCACCGCAACCCCATAGTCATCTTTGACTGGACTTAACTGTCCAGGGGTCCTTTACCTTTTTACCTACCGAGGTACCAGGGAAGCAGTTAGGGCTCTCCTTTAATTCTGTGTTTTATTAAACCCATGACTTAGAGCAGCTCCCCAAACTATGATTGATATTTCAGGGTTTTTTTTAAAAAAAATAGCAATCATGCAATGCAGCCTTCACCATCATGGCCCCCTCCAGATGTTGTGGACTCTTATTTATT
Organism: Podarcis pityusensis; assembly: GCF_964106645.2. Lineage (NCBI taxonomy): Eukaryota > Metazoa > Chordata > Lepidosauria > Squamata > Lacertidae > Podarcis > Podarcis pityusensis. Next base: position 25,231,372 of record NC_138038.1, read on the forward strand.
TTATATCTATACACCACATTCTCATAACATATCAAGCTGGGATACGGTAATTTAAGCTTTTGCTGGGTGGGGCTGCTGGGAGTTGTAGTCCAGTACATCTGGAGGGCACTGGGATGGCAAAAGTTGATGCAATGTGTGGAAACTCATCTAACACATATGTCCACAAAGCCTTAAGCACTGGTGGACTAGTAGGAAATGTGTGCTTTCCCTTATGTTTTCCTGCTTCTGGTGCACTGGTGTTTAAAGGCACATCGACCCCTGTGTGTGACATCTGCCGGGATAGCTCAGTTGGTTAGAGCGTGGTGCTGGTAATGCCAGGCTTGCAGGTTCGATCCCTGCATGGGACAGCTGCATATTCCTCCTTTGCAGGGCGTTCAGCTAGGTGCTTCTCAGGGTCCCTTCCAATTCTTCTATGATTCTACAGATTGTTGTAGGCATTAAATGAGGAGGAGGAGAACCATGTAGGCCACCTTAAGTCCCTGGGTTGTGGGTGCGAGGAGAGGTGGGATAGAAATGCAACAAACAACTAAAACTCAAGAGCAGCAACTGAGCACAAGAACCCTCTACCCTCCTGCTATTTCCAACAACTGGTATTCAGAACTGTTACTGCCTTTGTGGACACAAAGCCTAGGCATCATGCTGATGGAGAGAGCTGACGTTCCCATGTTGACGTTTTGCCTGCCTTTTCCCCCAGAAAAGGAGACGGCTTTGTATCTGTGGCCACCGATTGCTCTGTGCGGTGCCTTCAGCAGTACCAAGCAGTGCTGTGGTGTGAGATGCCAGCTGATTGGCAGAGAGCGCCTGGTGGGCGGGCATCCTAAGCAGATAAGAGCTTGGATCAGAAGTGCCAAAGGTTGGTCTGGGGAGAGAGAGGAGTGTGCTTGAGTTGGGGAAGCGCTGGGAAGGACACAGACAGAATCGCAGGATCATAGAACTGCAGAGTTGCAATGGGCGCTCTCAGGGCAGCCCCGTCTTTGCGTTGGCTCTGCATCGTCCTGGTGATAGCAGGGCTGGCTCCCCTCACTGCTGCTCAGTACTGGTGGTCTTGGGGTCGACAAGAACCCACAACTGTGATGATGCCAACAACCCCCAAAGGTAGGTGCAAAAGGCTTTCCATTGCTCTTCTATGCGGTGAAGGGGTTGGAAATGTAGGAGGCTCCAGAAAGGTTAATCTCAGATGTTTGGAGCAGAGAGGGCTTGGAGTCACTGCTTGGTTGTGTTGTAAATAGATCAAGGTGGTACAGATGGGGGGGAAAGGACTAGAAGTTTGCAATGGGAGGTATTCGGACTGCAGCTGTTTGGGGTTCGAGCGACCGCCATAGTTGTGTGGCAGGCAAGATTTCAACAGGTGCTGCTTTCCCCTGCGTGGAGATGCAGTGAGATGCACAGCTTTTGCTACCAAAAGTTGCACAGCATCTGTGTACATGGGGTCTGCCTGTTGAACTGCTGCCTTTTCTGCAGCTGTGAGAGCTACAGGAGCCTTGCCCGGGGAAAGTTGGGGAGAATGCTGTGTGGTGGATAGCACTCTAAACTCTGACAGGGGAGGCTTGGGTTCAAATTTCTGCTTAGCCCTGATGCTTCAAGAGCAGTATTGACCAGGCTGGTCTCTGGCCTGATCTACCTCGCAAGGTTGTTGTCAGCCCTACCCTGAGCACAGAAGAAGGAAGAATTGCAGAAGGAGGAAGAATGTACGATAAGAAAAGTTAGGAAATATGATTTGACTGTGATATGGTTCTATGAAATAATGATATTGGAAAATGCTACATATAACTACTAAGAAATTCAGATGGAAGGGATTTGAGGAAGTCAAATAATATGTTTATGAAGATGGATTTTAATTAATTAATTAAGTGTTATTGTAGTGATGATTTGTTTTATTTTATGTTCCATATTCTTTTTTCTTTTTCTTTTTTCTATTTCTTTCTTCTTTTTTAGTATTGTTAATTTTTTTTTTTATGTTTATGTATGAAAAATAATAAATATTATTGTGGAGGGGGGAAAAGGAGGAAGAATTGGATGTACTTACTTTTACTTACTTACTAAATTTGTATGCCGCCATATACCTGTAGGTCTCAGGGCGGTTCACAGTTGGATGCCGCAATAAGAAATAAAACAAACATGGCATTCTCCTAACTTTGGCTTTTCTTTCCTGATAGCTCAGTTGGTAGAGCACGATACTCTTAATCTCAGAGTCCTGGGTTCGAGTCCCATGTTGGGTGCATTGCAGGGGGTTGGACTTAGATGATCTTTGTGATCCCTTCCAGCTCTCATGATTCCGTGATTCCGCTGCTCTGGAAAACGGGTGTCAGAAACGGAGCAGTTTCCTTTTACATTTAGGATGCTCTGATGTGGTGGTAGTCCCTAACATGGTTTCATTTTGCCTTCCCAGCCACGGAAGCAGATGTGGAGGAACCCACTGAGAAAATGGTCCTGAGCACCCCCACCCTTTGGGACACACCAGGGACATTTACAGAGGAGGTGGCGGTCTCCTCGGAAGCAACAACACCAGGCCTGGTAAGCAGTTGCCGTGGGATGGCTGGATAAGGCCAGGGCATTCCTAGCACCCATGTTCGTGGCGAATCATGTAGCAAATATAGCGGAACTCTAGAACTGGAGGGAGCTTTGTAGGCCATCAAACTGGTACAGCAGCCATGGGGAATCTGTGGCGCTCCAGATGTTGCTGTACTACAACTCCCAACACCCCTGGAGATACTGGATGGGGAGCCTGGGAATTCGAGTCCAACAACATCCAGGAAAGCCACAGGTTCCTTGTCCCCTGTCCCTGCACTACAGCACGAGAAACCTCTGGCCCTCCAGATGTTGTCAGGTGCTAGTTCAGATCAGCCTCAGTCAGTGGCTAAGAATGACAAGAGTTATACAGTGGTTCTCAACCTGTGGGTCCCCAGATGTTGTTGGACTACAGCTCCCATCATCCCTGAGCTCTGGCCTTGCTAGCTAGGGGAGTTGTAGTTCAACAACATCTGGGGACCCACAGGTTGAGAAAGGCTGCTTCTGGAGGGTCACAGGCTCCCCACCCCTGATCTGGTGTAACCCTTTGCTTCATGCAAGTGAGCAGGGTTGGGGTTTTTCCACCTGGGAAGGCTCCTGTGCCTTTAAGAGCAGTGTGGCAAGCAGAGAGTTGACTATAATTCTATAGCCATCACTATATTTCTATACAGAATAAAGCTTTCGCCTACTAGATTTCTGGCTTCCTCACAGCTTCCTAATAAAGCAAGGGTTTGACAGTGTGCCTGTGACAGATGTGTAAAATCATTATGAAGGGAGAGCGCAGCTGCAAAGGCGTGTGTTGGTAACTGGGTGCATATTTGTTTTATTTTACTTCTGTTTATTGCATTTCTATCCCACCTTTTGTATTCCAAGGAGCTCAAGGTGCCACAAAATATTCTCCCCCTCCCTTCCTCATTTAATCCCCACAACAACCCTGTGAGGTAGCTTAGGCTGAGAGGCAGTGACTGGCCCAAGGTCACCCAGTGAGCTTCATGGCTGAGTGGGGATTTTGAACCCTGGCAAGTAATAGGAGCAATTTATTATTTATTTTATATCGTAAAATTTATACATCTCTTGATGGTGAAAAAAAAGGGAGGAGAAACACCTTAAATCGCTTTACAAAATAACACTTCGCGTTTATGTAGTGTGTTCAAATCACTCATAGCATTTTGCGTGATTTCCGTAATCTTTTGTTTAGTTAGCCACCACTATCATCCCCCCTGTAATATAGGTTGTCGGAAGAGGACTATGGTTATCAAGTTGTATGCTCTCTGTGCGCACACACATGGAATCCTGGGAACTGTAATTTGTTAAGGGTGCAGGCAATGCTTTTTTCTGGGGGTACGCATACCCCTAAACATTTTGTGAATCTTTGAACTTTTGTCCATTTACTGTATTTATTTTCCCCGATTTGAACTATAAAATTGTGATTTTCTTGAGTCAAAATGAGAGTAAACATTTTTGTAGGGGGGGGAGCCCTAGGCGAAGAGAATTGAAGCTCTGTGAGGGGTAAACTACACTTCCCAGGGCTTGGGGTGGGTGCGCTTTAAATGTATGGTGTGTGTATGTTTATGTCCATAGCACAATTTGAACTGAGAACTTTCAGGCCAATAGCCAACGTTTCTGCACTAGCCAGAGGTGATGTGTCTGACTTTGCATGTGAAATAAGTTTGTTTTTGAATCTGGGTGAGTGAATTCACAAGTGAGTGGGTTAGTGTGTAGCAGAAATAAAAACAAAATTATACCCAGAGAGGTCACCCTGCGTACATTCTGGCCTCCGGAAGGGCATAAAGAAGCTTTTGCTAAAAGAACAACCCAGAATCATGACAAACAACCCTATCTTTTTCACTTCCAAACACTTGTGTAAGAATTTGTCTAGTGTCCAAATTTGTCTCGTGTTTATTTGCTGGGGTAAAATCCTAAAAAAAGGTCAACAACATTGGTTGGCCCTTCGGTCGGCCCCCACGGCCCTTTACTTCATCAAATCTGGCCCTCTTTGCAAAAAGATTGGACACCACTGGTTTAGTGCAATATTATATGTTCCATAATTATCAATATGCTTCATGTTCACACTTCACCTGCAAGAATGGGAGAATATATGTGGGTGGGGGGTTGGAAAGAGAGAGAGAAGATTCATCTTTTGCAAGTCCTTCACTCCCTGAGCAGAAAAGATTTTAGAAGTATATTCATGAACACTATTCAGTGATCGGTGACCTGAAAGCTGCATGCCTTTGAGTGAACCTGCAGCTTTCAGCACATGTTGTCTCATTACTACCTGAGAAGGGGCGTATATAGGAGATTGCAATCCTGTATGTAATAATTAATCTGTAGGAGGAACCACCTCCTCATTCCATTCAGTTATAAAAGGGGAGGGGAGCCCTTGGCTGTGAGCAATGAAGCAAACATGAAGGACACACAGCAATCAAACAGTTCCTCTATTAAGTTCACTGATGGAACTGGCATGGAAATAAGGAATTGGAAAGTAATAACCAGTGTAACATGGAGATTCTGCTCTTTACTGTGCAAGTCCATTGATTCATCTGGCTGAGTATTATCTCCCCCAGGGAGAGGACCTGTAGTCTAACAACATCTGGAGGACCACGGGCTCCCCATCCTTGGTCTATATCTGGTGTGGGGAGCCTTTGACCATCCAGATGTTGCTCACTACAACTTCCACCATTCCTGTTTGCCGAGGCTGGTGGGCATTGTCCTTCATCAACATCTGGAAGGCCAGGGTTCCCCATCTTTGATCTACACTGGCAGGAACCGTCCAGGGCTTCAGAAATAAGTCTTTCACCATCTTTACCTGGAGATCACCAGCAATTGAATCAGCACTGGATAGCTCAGTTGATTAGAGAGTAGTGCTGATAACGCAAAGGTGGCAGATTTTATCCCTGTATGAGACAGCTGCATATTCCTACTGCCGTTGGACTAGATGATGCTCGGGTCCCTTCCAACTCTAAAGTCCTATGATTCTGTGATTGAACCTGAGATCTTCTCATACAAAGCATGTGTTTTACCTCTGAGCTATAGTCTCTCTGCCCTGCCACCCGGTAGTCTGAGGAAATAGGGAATGTTTACATGCGCACCTGTAAGGTAAAGGTAAAGGTCCTGACCATTAGGTCCAGTCATGACCGACCCTGGGGTTGCGGCGCTCATCTCACTTTATTGGCTGAGGGAGCCGGCGTACAGCTTCCGGGTCATGTGGCCAGCATGACTAAGCCGCTTCTGGCGAACCAGAGCAGCGCACGGAAACACCGTTTACCTTTCTGCCGGAGCGGTACCAACTGCTAGGTTGGCAGGAGCAGGGACCAAGCAATGGGAGCTCACCCCATCGCGGGGATTCGAACCGCCAACCTGCTGATTGGCAAGTCCTGGTCTCTGTGGTTTAACCCACAGCCCCACCCGTGTCCCGTTGCGCACCTGTAACGTAGCACATAAACAGACTGATCAGTTATCCTTTAACCACCATGTTGTACTCATAGCCAAAGTGCTTCAAGAGAGGCATCTGCCTGCAAAGGGAATGCAAGACAAGATGGACCTTTGGTCTAATCCAACAAGGCAATTCTTGAGTTCTAGGGGTTGTGAGCGCCAGCTCATGAACATACGTGCGGCTGTGTTTCCACGCACACACCCTGTAAAGTACACCGTCCTCCTTTGCAGGTTAGGTGCACTTGCTGCCCCACAGCCTTTCAGCCTTCCCCCCCTTGGCATCTCAGCATGAAAGGCTTATGGCAATTCAGGCCAGACGGCTGCTCATCTGAGCATGCTCCCGATGTGGGAGATGCAGACCAAAGTCCCAAGGCCAGCTCCCCCACCCTGAGACACACAATCGCTTGCTTTTCTCTCTTGGTCCCTTTCTCTCCACTTTATCAGCAACCAAGGTCCTGTCAGACACAACAAATCCTTGGATTCAGTACATGTACAGGGCTTACTTGGCCAAAGGGAAATGGCTAGAAAGGGACCAGCCCAAGCAAGCGTTGTGTGTCCTGCTTTTACAGAGGAGAGTCCTCTGTTTCGAAAGGCTGTCAGGAGATGCTCCTCTGTTTGATGGTGTCTTCCATTGGAAAGTACCCTTCCGCTTCCTAATTTCTAAACATTACTTTTTTAAGTGTAGGTTTTTGACTTTATTTGGGCTGCTTGGTTGGGATGGCGTTGCCTGTTTGAGCGGGGACGATGACGAATGTTTCCTGCTGGGGTTTGTTGTTGTTTAGTCGTTAGTCGTGTCCGACTCTTCGTGACCCCATGGAACAGAGCAGGCCAGGCACTCCTGTCTTCCACTGCCTCCCGCAGCTTGGTCAAATTCATGCTGGTAGCTTCAAGAACACTGTCCAACCATCACATCCTCTGTCGTCCCCTTCTCCTTGTGCCCTCCATCTTTCCCAACACCAGGGTCTTTTCCAGGGAGTCTTCTCTTCTCATGAGGTGACCAAAGTATTGGAGCCTCACCTTCAGGATCTCTCCTTCCAGTGAGCACTCAGGGCTGATTTCCTTCAGAATGGATAGGTTTGATCTTCTTGCAGTCCATGGGACTCTCAAGAGTCTCCTCCAGCACCATAATTCAAACGCATCAATTCTTCGGCAATCAGCCTTCTTTATGGTGCAGCTCTCACTTCCATACATCACTACTGGGAAAACCATAGCTTTAACTAGACGGACCTTTGTCGGCAAGGTGATGTCTCTGCTTTTTAATATGCTATCTAGGTTTGTCATCGCTTGTCTCCCAAGAAGCAGGTGTCTTTTAATGTCGTGACTGCTGTCACCATCTGCAGTGATCATGGAACCCAAGAAAGTAAAATCTCTCACTGCCTCCATTTCTTCCCCTTCTGTTTGCCAGGAGGTGATGGGACCAGTGGTCATAATCTTAGTTTTTTTGATGTTGAGCTTCAGACCATATTTTGCCTTCTCCTCTTTCACCCTCATTAAAAGGTTCTTTAATTCCTCATCACTTTCTGCCATCAAGGTCGTGTCATCTGCGTATCTGAGGTTGTTGATATTTCTTCCGGCAATCTTAATTCCGGCTTGGGATTCATCTAGCCCAGCATTTTGCATGATGAATTCTAAATAAACAGGGAGACAATATACAGCCTTGTCGTACTCCTTTCCCAATTTTGAACCAATCAGTTGTTCCATATCCAGTTCTAACTGTAGCTTCTTGTCCCACATAGAGATTTCTAGCTCTAGATTGTTTGTTTGGGGGAAGGGTGGTGCTTTGCCTGTTTTGGATGGTGGTGGTTCTGAACATCGCCTTTTTTTTTTATCCTGTCAAATGGGTAGTTTCTGGTGCCCCTCAACAGTTGGTGCAGAATACAATGGCCAGACCGGGAGCTTCCACCTGAGAACATGTGACACCATTGTTAAAACAGCTTCTCTGGCTGCCCACTTGCTGCTGAGAGAGGTTCGAGTTTCTTGTGTTAATTTACAAAGCCCTGAACAACTTAAGCCCAGGGTACCTCAGGGATTGCCTTAACCCTTGTGTTATATCCCAGTAGAGGTTTGGGGTTTGTGTGTGTGGTTTCTTTTGTAAAAAAATTAATTGGAATTTTTATGAAAGTGATACAAAACAGTACCAAGAACAAGGCAAAAAATAAAATAAAAAATACAGAACAATCAAACCAGATGTTCCTGATCCCAGTCACTGAGATCGTCTGCAAGAGCATCGTCGGTCATTCCCTAAGCTGGTGAGGCTTGTTTGACAACAAGATACTGACCCTTTAGTGTCATCTGTGATGTTTCTACATTTTTAGAACTGGGATTTTTGTATGCTGTTACATTTGCTATAGAATTACTGTTCTATTATTGCTGCTATTATTAAATTATTCTTGCAGTCTGTTGGTTTGGTGATGCCTTGCCCTGATTGTCACTTTCAGCATAATTTTGTGTGTATGTGAAAAGGTGTCATACAGATAAATTGATTATGATTTGGAATTTTTTGCTTGCTTTGCAGTTAATATTAGTTAGGCATAAGCCCAGTTCTAGGGATGTGGGTGGCGCTGTGGGTTAAACCACAGAGCTTAGGACTTGCTGATCAGAAGGTCGGTGGTTCGACTCCCCGTGACGGGGTGAGCTCCCGTTGCTCGGTCTCTGCTCCTGCCAACCTAGCAGTTTGAAAGCACGTCAAGTGCAAGTAGATAAATAGGTAAGGTAGCAGGAAGGTAAACAGCGTTTTCGTGCACTGCTCTGGTTTGCCAGAAGCGGCTTAGTCATGCTGGCCACATGACCCGGAAGCTGTATGCCAGCTCCCTCGGCCAATAAAGCGAGATGAGCGCCGCAACCCCAGAGTTGGTCACGACTGGACCTAATGGTCAGGGGTCCCTTTACCTTTACCTAAGCCGAGTTCTGGTGTCTCTCTCTCCTCTCCCAATCCCATGTTATTAACGCTGTATGAATAGGAAAGTGGGGGGAGCACTCTCACTGCCGCCCCTCACTGCCTCTCATTGCCATCGCTGCTCCCACAGCCCCTCACATGCCGAGAGGACTGAACCTCTGCCATGGGGAGCCTTTTTTCTACCCCATAGGCTCTCTAGATCTTCCACTGCAGGAGTGGTTAGAGTTCAACAACAAACTTTTATTCTCAGCTATAATTGATCTCGCAGGTGAAGAATGCTTTCGTTTTTAAAAATCTTTATTATCTGTACAGCGAATCTTTGTATGAGTGAATGCTTTGTTATCCAGTTGTAGCTGTGCTGTGTCTTTGTACTTTTGTCCTTCCAGACCATGAGGCTTTATAGTTTAAATTTCTGGTTCTTCCTTTTCCCTTCCTTTTTTGTTAGGCTTACACTTTTGTTTGCTAATAAAAAAAAACCTAAAAACAACAACAACAATTGGGGGTGCTAGCAAACACGGCCCTTATTCCCCCTCACATCATAATTGTGTGAGGGGGAAAAACCTGAAGAGGACTATAGGGATTCAAAATTCATATCTATGGTCTTAAACCCTTCATGCATTAATTAGACCAGGGTTTCCCAAACTTGGGTCTCCAGCTGTTTTTGGACTACAGTTCCCATCATCCCTGACCACTGACCCTGCTAGCTAGAGATGATGGGGGTTGTAGTCCAAAAACAACTGGAGATCCAAGTTTGGGAAACATTGAATTAGACTGAAGCATGTTGGTTATATGAGACTGGTTATCCCACAAACTTTATGTCAGGTTGTGGTGTGCTCACAAATTCCATTTTTCCCCCTCCCAGGCTACCTCTGCAGCTGACAAGGAGGAAGTGTTTCCTGGCATGGATTTTCCCTTTCAGAACATCCTTGAAGGCAGCACTGAGGATGAAGATGATGAATTTTTACACAGCCTAGTAACAGCACCGGGGAAGGAGGTGTCAACTGAGCTGGTACGCTTCGGTTATTTTCTATAGCAAGTGGGTTGTTGTAATCTAAATATCTTCATCTGCCCCTGAAGGCTGGCTCACGCGGCAGCTGCTACCTACCTAGTTTTAGGGCTTATCCACATCTCTGCTCTTCCCAGGCATGGTCCACACTTTAGAAGAGCTCAGTGTTCAAGCGCCTTCTTTTTTTTCTTTTTCTCTTTTGCTCCAGATGTTTCTCCATGGAAACCTGTTCTTTAAAGTTCAATCGAAACAAATGGCATTCCATGGAAAAACCTCTGTAAATGACTAAGCAGAGGGCCAATACCTATGCCAGGAGTGAAGAACGCAACAAATTAAAGAATCAGCTACCATTTTGGAAAAAACCAGAGAGATGTGTGCGTTGTGTAGCTCCTAGGTCTTCCTACACCATTAGAAGATAGCAGTACTTTGCTTTGGAGGGTGGGAGGCCTGCTCAGTGGCAGGGAGGAGAAGACTTGGCATCTTAGTTGGTGTCTTACAAAATATGATTTCCTAACTGTCACCATCTTGTTATCTCAGGAAGATGCAAAACCCTCAATGTCTTCAGTTCACCAAACCACAATCCAGGGAGACTCTGAGACAAAAGAGGTACATTTGGGGTTTTGTTCTGGAAAAAACAGTGCCACGTTGAAAGAAAGGAATAGGGGGTGGGGGGGAGTTAAAGGGATAGTGACCATAAATAAGTTCAATGGAACTTATTTCTGAGTAAACATACATTAGTTTATTGCCTTCTGGTGTGGGGGGTTGCTATGGTGAATATATAGCACTAAAGTGCCATGTGGAACCACCATTTTAATTCCCACTTTTTTTTGCTGAGGCACTGAAAATCCTCTGTTAGAGAATCCTTGCTTTCCTTCAGAGACCTACAATTCTCAAGGTTCCTTGTGAAGACAGAGTGAAGCCAGTTTTAACCTGCAGTATGGCTGCAGGTTAATCAGAGTGGCTGGTCTTGAATAGCAACCATCATCAGAGATGCACTGTTTAGAGAATTCTCAGTTTGTTCATTTTGCCCGGTTAGAAAACACTTTTCTTTAAATCTCCCAGAATGTCTACTAACGGCTCCTTTGCACACCTTTCAGGCACAGCCTGTGACTGAAAAATCATGGTGGCCTCTGGCGACTGTTACAAAGGAGCATCCTCAGAAGGCTGAAGTGAGTCAATACAGGGTTTTGGTAGTCCATGGGGTTTGGTAATCCATGCCATATTTTTGTGAGACATCATCACCAATACAGTTAATCTCAGCCATTCCTCTGTAGGTATATTGCCCAGGACTTTTTGAAATATTTCAGGACCTCCCTGGGGATTTAGGAAGATATACTGAAAGACATTGTACTGGTTATTTGGAAGGCCCACCCGCCCACATGACACAGTCATTGACACTGAGACATTGACAGACACAGCTTTGCTCAAAAACAATATGGCATATTTTTCAGGATTCTACGAGTGGTTAATTTATAGAGAGTGAAATGCCAGGCCTTGATTCTCTGACCAAGCTCCACGACTTCTGACTGACACTCCCCTCATCAAATCCCAGATTGATATGAATGGTTATCTTGATAGGTCTTATTACATTTTCATTACAAATGTGCACCTTAACAATGTAAACAGGCAGGGAGGTTATCTGATTTTTGTCATTGTCTTGTGTCTCAGGAGGACCCACATGTCTCGACTCCTGATGTTCACCAAACCGTGGGCAGGGGAGACTCTGTGGCAAAAGAGGTATGTAGGGAGTTCGCTATCAAGAAGCCAATGCCACTGTGGAAGAAGGGGGAAAGGGGGAAACAACTAAAGGGACTGTAACCAGGAAAAGCAGAACCGTCATGTTTGCAATACCAACTTCCTAGAAAGTATATGTGTATGTTTTGCAGGTAAGGTTTACTGGTAGGTTTGGTTCACATTTTAACACAAACTCTACCTAACCTTCACTTTGCAAAGCAATACACTCAAGATGGCGGGGGTGGCAGCTTTCAGCCTGAGGGCTGCATTCTCTTCTGGGCAAACTTCTGAAGGAGTCATGGCCTCCCCAAAAATTCCAGGGACTGTAGGAGATCCCTATTCCCCTCAGAGAGCTACCAATCCCAAAGTGGTTTAACAATCAGCCCCTCTTCCTAGGGAACTATGGGATTTCTAGCTCCATGAAGGGAACAAGTCTCCCAACAACTCTCAATGCCCTTAACAAACTACAGTTCCCAGAATTCTCTGAGGGGAAGCCATGACTGTTTAAAGTGCTATAATACTGCTTTAAACGTATACTGCAGATGGAGCCTTGTTTTTGTCAGATACTGTCCCTTCCAGATCTGCAGTTACATGGAAAGTAACAATGCACCTTGGCAATGTAAAATGGCAGGGAGGTTATTCAATTTCCTAACTGTTGTCATCTTGTATCTCAGGAGGAACCACAACTCTTGACTCCTTCTGTTCACCAGACCGTGGTCAGGGGGGACTCTGTGGCAAAAGAGGTATGTAGGCAGTTCACGATCAAGAAGTCAATGTCGCTGTGGAAGAAGGAGCCTAGACAGAATTATGGCAGCCTGACAGAGAGGCCTGGAATGGCAGCACTATTTCTTTTAAATCAATATTGTGACATTTATATCCCACTTCTCTTCCGCAAAGTTCAAGATGGCATATGTGATTCTCCTACTCATTTTTTTCATCCTCACAACAATCCTGTGAAGTAGGTCAGGCTGACCATGTAACTTGGACCAAGGTCACCCAGTAAGATAAAATATTGTCAGATAAAATATTGTCCTTCCAGTTCTACAGTTACATGGAAAGAGGGAAAGAAGAAAGTTTTTTTAAAGTCTGGAATAATCAGGTGGAAATGACGCAGAAGGAAGGAACTCTGATGGGATGGAATAATAGGGTAGATTTAGAAAGTTGGGGGTGAGTTGTCACACACACACACACACACACACACACAGAGAGAGAGAGAGAGGGGGGGGTCTGCTTTAAAGTCTCGGATATGGCCCTGGAGGGCCTTGAGGTATGTCTATATTAGGGTTGCCATATTTCAAGTAAAAATCTGGACACAAAAAATGGTTAAACTTTTTTAGGGCAATCACCTGATAGCATCTCCACCACTGCCAAGCCTAAACCAGAGCCTGGGTTGCCAGAACCTGAAGCAGAGCCACCCAAGCATATTTAAACAAAAAAAATCCAGGACATTTGCTTTAAAATGTAAAATTCTCCCCAGATGGGCATGTAGGACCCGCAGAAGAGGACATGTCCAGGAATTCCTGGACGTATGGCAACCCTAGATTCCTGACCTGGTGAAAAAAGTTTTAAATGTGTAATTTATTTATTTATTTATTTTGGCTTTTTGACAGGTGATTACGAAAGAGGAAACCTCATCCATTTCCCCTCCCAAGACAGCCGCTGCCTCCATTATTGGGGTAAAAAAGGGGGAAGTTGATGTTTGGGACTACAATTCCCATCATCCCTGACCACTGGTCCTGTTAGCTAGGGATGATGGGAATTGTAGTCCCAAACATCTGGAGGGCCGGAGTTTGCCTATGCCTGCTCTATGGGTTATGACCTTCCTCTCTGTGTTCCATTGGTGAGAGGTGATCTATCACTAACTACTTTTTCTGTTTTTCTTAGATGCATAATCTTTCCCAGTGTGTCTGTCCAGCAACACCAGGCCCTCGTGGTGCAAAGGTGCGCATCTAAGCTTTCTCCCCTGTGTTGGGTTGCTGTGGTAATGGCAAGTCCAGGCCAGTCTGCAGCTGAGGGTGTGTCTAGTCTACAAAAGGCATTTTCAAACGCCGCCTTGAAGTACATGCATAAGGCAAATGAAAACCTATTGGGCTTCCCCAGCCGTAATGAAGGCCACATCTATACTACTGTGGTTGCTACCTCCTCCCCCCCAAACCAAATAACCTGTGCCTTTTGAGGGTGGCACAATAACCAGGCATCCAAAAGCTGCAACTGCCCCCCATCTCTGTTTATCCTTGCTGAGAAGCATTCGTGCTGTTGAGCTGTACTGATCTATTGTTTTGGAGCTGTTAGTCCAGCCTTCACTAAGGGGCATCCTGGCGCTGGGACTGATGAGAGTTGTAGTCCAAAACATCTGGAAGGTAGCACCTGGTTGGCCGAATGCTGTGTTGCTATGGGGACTCTAGCTGCTAGACAGCAGCCCAAATAAATCTCAAGTGGGAAGGATGCTATTGCACTTAGGTCCTGCTTGTGGGCTCCTCCTAGGCACCTGCCTGGCCACTGTGAGAACAAGATGCTAGACTAGATGGGCCATTGACCTGGTCCAGCAGGTCTCTCCTTATGCTCTTTGCCTACAGTGTGCTGAGAAATATTTCACTCTGTATGGAAGAATCATAGAATCGTAGAGTTGGAAGAGACCCTGAGGGTCATCTAGTCCAAGCCCCAGCAATGCAGGAATCTCAGCTAAAGCATCCATGACAGATGGCCATCCAACCTCTACTTAAATACCTCCAAGAGTTCTATGGAATCCAGTTAAGATGACTTTAAAGCTCTAAACAGCCTCGGTCCAGTATACCTGAAGGAGCGTCTCCACCCCCATCATTCTGCCCGAACACTGAGGTCTAGTGCCAAGGGCCGTCTGGCAGTTCCCTCGCTGCGAGAAGCCAAGTTACAGGGAACCAGGCAGAGGGCCTTCTCGGTAGTGGCACCCGCCCCGTGGAACGCCCTCCCACCAGATGTCAAAGAGGGGGGGAAACTACCAGACTTTTAGAAGACATCTGAAGGCAGCCCTGTTCAGGGAAGCTCTTAATGTTTAATAGGTTTTTGTATTTTAATATTCTGTTGGAAGCCGCCCAGAGTGGCTGGGGAAACCCAGCCAGATGAGCAGGGTATAAATAATAAATTATTATTATTATTATTATTATTATTATTATTATTATTATTACTTGTCCCTAAAGGAACAACCATGGCCCCATCTCCAGCCATACATTTAAGTTTCCCCAAAATATGTGTGCATAAGCTTCTCCCAGAAGCCATTCAAAATAAGTGTGCCAAAAGCAGACAAATAAGTGAGTTGCCTGCTGGCATTGGCTCCAGTCTGCCTATCTAAGCAAGTCCAAGACTCCAGAGGTTTCTAAGAGAGAAGGGGAGCACTTTGCACAGCAGGAGACTGAGTACAGACCTTTGCTGTAGATATTGACTGTTGCCTGAATCCAAAGTTGCCTGAATCCAAAGTGCCTCTCATCCTATGTTCTTTCCTGTGGCAGGGAGACAAAGGTGACCAGGGTCCTCCAGGAGAAAGAGGACTTCCTGGGGAAAGAGGGCTAGCAGGCAACCCAGGCCAACCTGGACCTGCAGGACCCCCGGGACCACCAGGCCAGTCCCTTCCAGGATCTCCAGAATGTGGTGGTGCCAATGGTGGAAATGAAAAGGTGAGACTGGGCCGGGGGAGAGAATTGAGGTCACTTCCTGATGAGTTGTTTGTTGAGCATTCATCCTGATTGGCTTCCACAAGGTTTGTGGAGAGGTTAGACAGCTCTGAGCACTCATTCTGATTTATTTGGGGGGGGGGTTATGACGTCACATCAAGCAGCTATCATCACACACCTTCCTCTGTGTTTTCCCATCACTTTGGTTATCACAAAAAAGCCTGATTTGGGGTGGGGGGAGTGTGTTTGTTATGCAACAGCACCAAATCAACTTTAATTGGGCAACTGGAATGTGCCAATATGTGATTGATCCACAGCGGAAGATAGCAACACTTTGGAAGCACAGAGGCCAGGGGGGTTTCCAGGCTATGTGCATTAAAATCTTTTTCCAGCGCTTTGAAGTATCATCAACTTTATGAGCAAATGTTTTCAGGCTTTCAGGGAGGTTTCTAATACTTTGGCCCATGCTACAGTCCCAATCTGGATTGGCGGAGGCAGCACCGGTTATTTGCATGGAAAGAAAAGTTTCCATTTGTGTTAACTGAAGCTTTTCTTCCAGGCATAGGAGAGATGTCCAATCCAGATTGGGACTGCAGCAAGGGGAAAGTATTAAAGTCCTCCCTGCCAGGTTCCCAATGCCTGCCGTTTATTTATTTTTTAAAAGCCTTTCATGCAGCTGCTATTTTTTGGGAACAGCTTCTCTTCTGCTTTGGCCCTACGACACTCACACATGCATTATATCAGCCCAAGGTAGACATGGATTTGCAGCCCTGTCATGTCTTGTTTATCGTTTAAACCTAGTTCTTACTGAAGCGATAAGCTTTTATCAGGACTACGGATTGTGGGTGGGAGCTCGCATGGTTGAATACAAAGAAATTCCCTGCACACTGCGCCAGACTTCTCACTTACATGCTAGCTTTCTGCATTTGGGGTTTTTTTGTGGAGGGAAATATTATCGCGTTGCTCCCACCTCCCATCTGAAGTGATCCAACTCAGACCCAGGTATATCCTCTCAGGAAGAACTAGATCTTAGCTTTGGTTTCCTATGAAGTCAGAAATCTTGACAAATGCATTAGCAACTTCACAAAGACGCCGAACGATATTTTTTCTGCCTCTTAAAAGATCAACAATACACCTTGTGCCTCTTTTGTCATTTTTCCTAGGGGGTCAGCATCATGGAAGGGCCCCCTGGTCCAATGGGCTACCCAGGTCTTCCTGGACCTCCAGGATACCCTGGTCAGGAAGGACCCCAAGGGCCCCCTGGCCTTCCAGGCCACGAAGGTCAGCAAGGTACGCCAGGCCTCCCTGGCACACCAGGCCAGCCTGGCCCACCAGGATCCACAGGGCCTGCAGGCATGCCGGGGCCAGTGGGGGCAGAGGGGATTCCCGGAGCCATGGGCCCTGAAGGGCATCCAGGACTACCAGGCCACATGGGGCCACCAGGACCACCAGGCACCCCCGGGCAGAAAGGGCCTCCAGGACGAGAAGGGCTTCCAGGGAAGGACGGGCCAAAGGTAAGCAGCGCCGAAAGTGGGGTCATGGGTGAACTGTCAGAGGTGGGTGGCCTAATAGCAGGAAGGCAGGATGGAAGGAAGAGGAAAGCTAAATAAGACAGGCAGGAACAGGGTCCCAAACTTGCATGCCTCCTCCTACCTACGCCCTGTAACAATGACAGGTATTTTGCTAGCTGGTAGATAAATGCCTGAATTTCCAAAGCAATTTGGTTGGGTCTCTGCTTGCCTTGAATCAGAAGCAGAGTGGGTGGGTGTGAGTCAGAGGTAAGGGACACCAAGCCTACATTTCTCTAATAATAATAATAATAATAATAATAATAATAATAATAATGTTGGTACAGTGGTACCTCGGTTGTCGAATGTCATCTGTTCTGGAAGACCGTTCGACTTCCAAAACATTTGACAACCGAGGTGCAAAGGGCCATCTGCAATTTCCATTGAGAAAACTGAAAAACACACCACAGAAGCCGTTCAGCTTCCGAGGTGTGTTCGAAAACGGAAGCAATTACTCCTGGGTTTTCGGCGTTGGAAAAACGAAACATTCGGCTTCTGAGATGCTCGGAAACCGAGGTACCACTGTACTTAAAACCTTGGGTTTCTGTTTTAGGACTTGTGATAATGTTTGTGGTTTATTCTTGCAGGGTGAGAAGGGTGAGGTTGGCCTACAGGGCCCTCCTGGCAATCCAGGTGTAAAAGGTGAAATGGGGCTTCAGGGTGTACCTGGGCCCATGGGTCCTCCTGGTGAGAATCAGGTGAGTGGAAATGCACTTTGCTCTGAGCTAGCATGCTCTCTGATACCCATCTGGGATTGCTTACTTATGACACACTAAGGCCGTGTACACATTCCTACTTACTCTGCATCCACTGCTCTCCCACCGCTGGTTTGTGAAGACATATACACACAACACTAACCACAATCCACACCTGTCCTGTAGTGTCTTGAGGAACATTGCATTCTGACGTGTTTTCCTCCCACAAACCAGCTTCCATCTGATCAGGAAAGCCATATGAAGGCATTAGGGTTGCCTGACCTCCATCCAGGTGGCAGGTGGAGGGTTTGAATGTCCAGGTGGATGGGAGTGCCTTTAATAATAAAAAATATTATTATTATTAACAGAACTGTGCATTCAGCTTGAAGGCTCTAGCCCAGCAGCAGCTGGCTGCAAATTATAGCATAGACACTCTGGGCGATCTGCCTTCCTTCTCCTCTCTCCTCTCCCCTCTCCCAATTAAATTCTGTCTCCATGATCCACCGGGGGCCTCCCTCAGAACAGCAAATAAATAAATAAAAAGGAGTATTCCCTGGATGCCTAGTTCCAAGTTTAGGGCAAGTGCTCTTTGGTTAGAGGAACCCCAGCAGAGATTTAAAATCGCAAAATATGCAGCAAAGAGTGGAAATATAGGCTATTAGATCTTAAAAACCATCCCTTTTAAGTTGCTTCCAAAATTCCCCTCAGTGGCAGACTTTGAGCTCTCAAATTTCAGTAGCACCATGTGCAACACTAAAATTCTGCACGCACCCTGCCTCTTGCACTCCATTCTAAAGCATTGTTTTGGCGCCCCCTGCAATGCGGGGCCCAGTGTGACCATACCGGTCATGCTACCCTTAAACCGCTTCTGTTCCCTCTTCCCTTAGCATAGAAAGAGACCACATGTAAGTGGTTTACTTACAATCTCTTCAGCAGTCATATTCATGTGTTTTTCCATACATCGGCAAGAAAACACAGGCAGTAAAACTTAGGTTCCAAAGTGGCGAATGCTTCTAAATTATTTGTATAGAAACACAAAGATAGCTGCTTAAGCCACACAGCCTTAGCTTGAAACATCCAACTTAGACCTCCTTATACAGGTAGGGTTCACATGATAATCCTTCCACCCAAGGTAAGGAGGAGTGACCTGGCCAAGCCTGGCAAGAAAGCTTGCTCTATGGTCTTAAAGCCTTCGTGCATTAATTAGACTTAACTTAAGCATGTTGGTTATATGAGGCTGCTTATCCCACAGAAGTGGGGTGAGATGGCCCCAAAGGCAAGCTTGTATATAACTTACTTTCATAGAAACTTTCAAGACATTATGACCACAGACACGAGCCTGCCAAAGCATAGGGTGATCCTGGTTACATTTTAGAAGCTAAATGGAACCAGGAATTGTAATAGTTACAAGGCTTCCGTTGCTTCCTATTGATCCTTGGGCCCTTGCCCCTCTATGCGGGACTGCTTTTTATTCTTCATTGCCCCTTCCATTTCCGCCTTCCACTCCCCCAGTTGTTACAAAAAAGAGAGGAGAAAATCCATGGTTTTTTTCCTTAAGGTAAGATGAACGGACATTGAAAACTATACATGTGTTTTATAAATATAAACAGGTATGTGCAAAAATTATTCTTAATTGGCATGTAAACACCAAAGTCTGCCAAGAACACAGGTCCGAAGGATCTGTCACTTGTGCATGGGCAGTTGTTGGGGGGTGTTCCTTATGGGTTACATCAATGCCCTTCTCTTCTCTCTTTGTAGTGCAACACTCATGCAAGAGTTCTTGGACCTCCAGGTCCTAAGGTGAGTATGACACTTATCAAGCAACTTGGCAGAGATGGGGAGAAGCAGTGGCCTTCCAGATGTTCTTGGGCTCCAGCTCCCTTCAATCCCAGCCAGCAATGTCAATGGTGAGGGATGATGGGGGTTGTAACCTGACATGTGCAGGGCTGCAGGTTCCCCCGCCCTACTTGCACTGGCATGCTTTCGAACTGCTAGGTTGGCAAGAGCTGGGACAGAGCAACAGGAGCTCACCCCGTCACGGGGATTCGAACCGCCGACCTTCTGATCGGCAAGTCCTAAGCTCTGTGGTTTAACCCACACCGCCACCCACATCCCTAGAACTGAGCTTATGCCTAACTAATATTAACCGCAAAGCAAGCAAAAAATTCCAAATCATAATCAATTTATCTGTATGACAGCTTTTCACATACACACAAAACTGCTAGGTTGGCAAGAGCTGGGAAAGAGCAACAGGAGCTCACCCCGTCACGGGGATTTGAACCGCCGACCTTCCGATCAGCAAGCCAAAGAGGCTCAGTGGTTTAGACCACAGCGCCACCCTTTGCCCCCCATCCCTGTCATACCAGCAGGAGAAACAAGGTGGTGCAGGAAGGGCATCCAAAATCTCTGTGTGTGGGCAACCACCGCAAAGACAACAGTGTGTAGTTAGGTTGTGGACTAGAGTTGACTTTGGATACCCTGGAAATTCTTTTTCTTCCTCACTTTCACCACCCCCTGCCCCCAGTTACAAGGGGAAGAGTGGAGAGATGGGGGATGGGCTGCCTCACTTTCCTTTCTCTTTGGGTGATGCCCCTTCTTCAGAAGAATGCGATAGGAGCCCTAGCTCACTGAGCCCACCTCAAAGTTTTCATCATGAGCTGAAAGGATGGAAAAAGTGGGAAACCCAGAGAACTCATGATCACGAATTCTATTCATCCTTGTTCGTAGCTGTGTTTATTTTTGCTCATATCCTCTTGTGATATGTGTCTCTTCCTCCCCGAAAAAAAAATCCTTTTGTGTGTCTCTTCAGCATTTATATTCCTGCCATCTTATCTTCTCCCTGCTTCTCTGGTCTCTGTTTTGCCTTGTATCAAAAGCAGAGCGGGTATGAGTCAGAGTTGAGGGACTCCAAGCGTACATTTTTTCTTTAAAAATAAATAAATTAGTACTTACAAACTTTGGATTTCTGCCCAACTCTCTCTCCCTTTCCCTCCACCTTCCTCTGCTTCTGCCTTTCCTCTTGCGTATGTTCGCATTAGTGCTTTAAAATGCAGCAAGGTTTGCTCCAATTCAGCTGTAAAATGGGAAAGTGCTGGGACAAAAAAAAAAATCCCTGCTCCTACATGGAGTTCTAAAGCACAGAGCTGTGCCTGGAAAGTGCAGTGCAAAAGGAAGTATAGCTAAGCCCTTAGTTTCATGCTCACAGGGGGCCTGTCTAATCAGTTAATGGTGGATTAATCCTGGAACTGTAGAGCTGGAAGGGACTCTGAGGGTCATCTAGTCCTACCCCCTGCAATGCAGGAATCTCAGCTAAAGCAGACATGCAAGGTGGCCATCCAACATCTGCTTAAAAACCTCCAAGGAAGGAGAGTTCTCTCCTTGCAAAGAGCAGTGCAAAATCGCCAATCGTAAGAACTTTTGGGTATCAGTATAAGTTTGTGTGTGTTTGACTACAAAGCCACAGACTTCCTGAGTTCATACTTTTAAGGTGCAGGGAAGCTGCCTGCAACTTTAGATCTGCTTTGCTGGGTTGTGGCAAAAGCCCGTTTACTACTCCAGCCATGTATTCCCCTGCAATCTTTTCAGAAGCAAAGAGCTGCAACGAAACCTAGGGGACAAAGCAGCAGTTAATAACCCGGTTAGCCTCATCACACCCCGAACAGAATGAGCAGCGCAAGTTTGTACGCTGGGCAGGAGAAGCTGCTGTGAAGAAAGGCTGTTTTGAACCTAGAGACTCTAAATACGGGGTGATTTAGAGTCCTCACAAACCATCAGCTTCAGGCAGTGCTGCCCACATGTTCACTGAAGTGTCCTTTGAGTTGGCGAGCCACCCTGTCTTCTTCCCGAAATTGGGTGTGGGTGGGGAAAGGATCATCCCCAGGAGTGTCGTTCTCTAACTTAAGAGCTCCTGATCCTGCTTATATCATAAGCTTATGAATAGGCTTGTCGCTGTGTCCCTGGCTGTACCTATAAGTGTGTCATGGTGATTTGACCTCCCGTTTGGTTTCTTTTCTTCCCCCTTGCAGGGTGAAAAAGGAGAACCTGGAGAACGGGTACGTAGTTGTGCAAAGAGGACCCACATCTTCAAAGCACTGTGATGCATTCTTCTTCTTCTTCTTCTTCTTCTTCTTCTTCTTCTTCTTCTTCTTCTTCTTCAACTCATTCTAAGGCCCTTCATTGTGTTTTCTTACCCAGGATTGCTGCAACTGCCCTGGAGCAACAAAAGCTGACTCTGACTCCTGGACACCTTTTACCTACCAAGAGGTACACTGAAATATGTTTGCCAACACCCTGCCATTTAGGATTGGTGGTATTAACACTGAGTGCATGGGGCAGTGTTTCCTCCAAGGATCAGTTAAGGGGAAACTTGTGCTTGGTATCTGCTACAAACCTTTGTCTGTGGAGGAACAAAAAACAAAGGCGGAAGCCAATGTAGGGCGAAAGGTATTTTAGTGGGCTTTCAGTGCAAGTCTGAATTGTCATGAGCCAGGGGTCAGCAAACTTTTTCAGCAGGGGGCCGGTCCACTGTCCCTCAGACCTTGGGGGGGGGCGGACTATATTGGGGGGGGGCACAAATAACCCAGAGATGCATTTTAAATAAAAGGACACATTCCACTCATGTAAAAACATGCTGATTCCCGTACTGTCCAGGCCGGATTTAGAAGGTGATTAGGCTGCATCTGGCCCCCAGACCTTAGTTTGCCTACCCATGTCATGGGCCATATTGGAGGAGGTGTTTCCCCAGGATCTCCTCTTAAGGTGCATACAGGTTGTAGAAAAAACACCCCAAAAATCAACCAACAATTCTGTCCCACTGCTTCTCCTCATACCCAAGAGTTACATCATATTGATACATGCATGTTCCAAAGCAATGCCAATATTAATATTTAGGCATGGCTTAGTAAAAAAAAAAAAAAAAAAGTTGCCACCGTTCCTGGCCTATTTATTTATTTACTTACTATTTCACGTCACAAGATTTATATGCCGGTTGACTGTAACAAAGCCTCAAAGTAGTTTATAGAAAGAGCCAAAAAAGCAGTGTCAATAGACTCTCCCAGCTTGTACGAATGGTGGTTGTGTTCCAAAGTGTGACCTGCCATGGGTGTAAACATCCTGAATTTCTGCAGTCAATGGGGAAAGAGGCAGGGGTGTGTGTGGCTTATGTATTAAGTACAAATGACATGGGTGGGCAAGATGTGCCCGTGAGCAATATCAGGATATTGAGTTGGCGTCTTTTTCTTCTCCTCCTCCTCCAGAATGGCAAAGGAGACCTTGAGATATATGGCTCGATTGCCAGCCGTGTAAGCCAGCCATTTCATCTTCTCCAACAAACCTTGGTTTGGTTTTGGTTGTGGTTTTTTTTTTAAATTGTATCTTGCCTTCAGAATGTGCTGTCTTCCCAATCTTGGCCTTTTCCCTTAAAAAAAAACAACAGAACAGATAAAAAGAAGCAATTTTGCCTAAACTGGGAGTAGGGAACCTTTTTCAGTCTGAGGGCTGGCTTCCCTCGTGGCAGCCTTATGGGGTCCATGTGGTAGGTGTGGCCAGAGGCAAAAGTGGGTGGAGCAATGGATGCGACTCCTACCTTTGAACAGAAGGATAACATTCCAGCCATGCAAAAGTCACAAGTTTCAGCACACATGCATACAAACCATCCCTCCATCCAAGCTAGCAGGCAGGGTTAGCCCAGGACGCTAGAGACAAAACACAAATTGCTGCCCCTGTCCCCTCTGCTGCATGCTTGCATGCTGCTGTGCACCCACCATGCACCTGCCTGGCATGTGCCCGCTGTCACATGCATGCATGGGCATGCAGCTGCGAGTGTATGGGGGGGGGGAGAGAGAAGATCATGAGCGGTGTGCTCATCAGAGGCTGGATCTGCTGCCCCTCCCAGCTGTCCAGAGCTTGCTGCCTTGAGGCTACTGCTTCATCTTGCCTCATGGGTAGGCTGGTCCTGCTAGCAAGAGGCATAATCACAGTTCAAGGCACAGTCCAGCCAGGCAAAAGCGCTCGAGAAGGGCTTGGTGATGGAGTGCAGGTAGAGCGCCCCGGAGGGCTCTGCATTCGACCCCTTGGCCCCAGTTTCCACCCACCATCCCAGACTAAATGAGCATTGTATGGAACCAAAGATCCCAGGCTGACTTCCTTAGAGCACTGGAGTCCACCCGAGTCTTGCACGAGAAACAGTTGTGCAAGCAGGCAAGCTATTTGCCAGCCCGTTCAGATGTAAAGGTGTGAAATGTTTGCAAAGTTCAGTTTCAGAATGCAGATAGCATCCAGTGTCTCTGTTCCCTTCTCTGCTTCTTCTAGGGTCCTCCAGGCCCCGCAGGAAATCCTGGCATGCCTGGGCCCCCAGGCCCTCCTGGACCACCGGGAGTTATTTACCTTAATGTAAGTGATCCTCCTCCCCCACAAAAAAAAACCCCACCTCAATGTTAGGGGAGATGGAGCAGCCACATGGTATTTAGAGAGTGACTTGTGGAAAGTTAGGGATCTGTCTCTTCAGCTGTTTTTTAAACATCACATACATGGGATGGGGTTTTTCTTGCTTTGTGGGATTTTGTATCCAATACTGAAAGCTATCCCCCTTTCCTCTTTAACTTGTGTTCTTTCCTTCCCCCGCCTCCCATCTGTCTATTTCCAGAGGGTGATCCCTATCCCACCCAGGAGGCACTGCAAGCAACCGGTGAGTTGGCAGGGCCAAATGGCGGCTTTTTCGCTGCTCTCTAATACGTCTTACAAAGACAAGTAGCTTCAGGCACCGCCAAAAGCATTGTCCAGCAATCCAAGCCTCTGTTGCATGAGAGGACAGGCCAAAGGAATATTTCCTGTGCGGAACAAACAGAAATGTTTGGTTCTGGTGTAGCAGCAGCCTTGGCTGAAATATTAGTAGTATTAGTAGTAGTGGTATTTATTACATAATTGGCAAATACATTTCATTAATTAATTGCTCTTTACAAAATAAAAAAAAGGTCTCAAAGCAACTTGCAATAATTTAAAATACAAAGTACAATAAGGTGAACCACAACCAAAATTTACAGAAATGGTTGGGTACAAGAGACGGTGTGTAAGCAGGCAGTGCTGGTCTGCAGACAAAATTAATGCTGCTGACCCCTGAACTTGGTAGAAGCTCCCCACACATAAGACGCAGCCCTGTGGGTTAAGGGTCCCTTGCTCAGCAAGGAGGCTGATTTGAAAATCTTTTTATTCCATTTTTCACTGAGTCCCACCCCAAACTGAGCAAGGTGTTTTCTGCACACTCCATTCGTCTGTATAACTTGGCTAATGTGGTGCTCATCTCTGTGCTCTTTGTTTTCTTCCAGTTGAGCCAGGACCCATCTCTGGATTCAGGTGCGAGCCGTTTTCTCTCTGGCTAATAATGTGCGACTTCTCTTGCGTATCTGCTCTACTGCGGTTTGATGTGGCTTGCATATCTATCCAGCATATGGCCAACCGACAGCCACTTTGGGAGGGCGCGAGGATATAGTCTGCAGAGGGTTTTTCTCTGACTCTGCAATCTGTTGTTCCACCAGTTCTTTGCTGAATGCAGCCTGTGGATGACACAATATTAGCCCAGGACTTGCATATACGCTTCTAGTAGATGTTTAGCCCTAGCCAGTCCCTTCTTCACCACCTTTACAAGGGAAGAGAAACTTGTGGTAATGTATGCAGTGTGCCCTGTTTGGGTGTTTTCCCACAGTCTTCATTGCCACCACTGGCAGTATACTGGTCTTGGAATTTGAGCTGTGAGTGTGTTGCCAAGTCAGTAAGTAAGGAAGAATTGTTGTCTGCCAGCCATTCTAATTTAGAACCATTAATATGCAGCACTTCAGGATGTTGTTTACAGACTCTCCTCTTTGGGGGTGGGGAGCTTTTTCTTGTACAGTTGATGGAATATTTGCTTCCTGGGATGGATGGTGGCTGGTTAGTTCATTCTGTCCTTTTTTCTGCTGTGCAGATGATGGGCTGTCTTTGAAGGATTCTTCCAATGAAAACCAGTATGGGTTTAAGGTAGGTCACCTTCATTCTTCTCCTTTCTGATACTCCCTCCAATAGTTAGTCCAGGGTAAAGAGCTGAACAAGTACAGGTAGAGGGAACCAGGCAAATGGCCTTCTCAGTGGTGGCGCCCGCCCTGTGGAACGCCCTCCCATCAGGTGTCAAGGAAATAAACAACTACCTGACTTTTAGAATACATCTGAAGGCAGCCCTGTTTAGGGAAGTTTTTAACGTTTGAGGTTTTATTCTGGTTTTTTTTTCTGTTGGGAGCCACCTGGAATGGCTGGGGAAACCCAGCCAGATGGGTGGGGTATAAATTGTTGTTGTTGTTGTTGTTGTTGTTGTTGTTATTTTCCTCCACCACCAGCTCCTCTACACATGAGATTTAGAAATTCACTTCAAATAATCTGGATTTCTTCACACCCTCAAGGAAATCTCCTTCAGCTATCTCATTTCTCAGCTATCAGAGAAATGTTTTTCTCTGTCCTGAGACAACATGCTTCTTATCTGAAAGTCAGGGGTTGCAGGTGCTCAAACAATACACAGCTACTAAGTGTTAGGTTAGTAGCCACTAGATTCTACAATAATAATCTAAGGATCACTGAAGTGGCTCGGGAGTACCCCTTTTGTTAAGGGGAGTAGCAAAAACCAAACAAATACATTTTGCTAGTATAAACCTAAAACTTCTGTAACTCATCAAAATGACAATAGTTGAACTAAAAATGTAAAGCATGGCATAAATCACCCACCTGATGAAGTCTAGCCCTGTGCCAAATTTCAAAATGATCCACTGAAAATCGCCAACGATACGGTAAGTTTAAAAGTGCTGAAAATTGACACATTGACCCCTTTTACTCCAATTTTTATACAATCTTGTCATATATTTGTTTCCAATTTGGGTGGGAAGCTATGGAGTACCGGTAATTCAAGCTCCTTGAAGACATGTTTTCATTGGTTTCATGACGTTCTGAGGAGCACTTCAAACATTATTATGGTTTTATTGCCCCATTAAGGCCTATAATAGCCACTGTTGGCAAAATAATATGATGTGTGTGCCGTATAAATACTGAAGCAATATTCATGGACCATTCTTCAGTGTTTGCAGAGGGAGCCACCTAGCGAATAGGATGTGTAATGCCTGTTGTTTCAGTTGTGGGACCGACCAGGAGACACCAGCCGTTGGGCTGTGATCACATTTGGAAGCCTGATAAGTTACTGTGGGCACTGCACAGATCCCCCAAGAACATGATGTGCTCATTCTCACAACCACACACATCCTAAAACACACACACATTGCTACCCCACACATCCCAGCACATACACAGAAACACGCACACCACAGACACTCCACCCAGGCATAAACAGTTTACTCACTGAAGGATCCCTATAGCAATATGGCAAGGCTCAGGTGTTTCATAAGTCATTACAGGGCCAAAACAATGTGGAGCATCTTTGCAGGTCCAGGCACTTCATTGAGGCCTGAGAGACCAAAGAAAAACGTGGGGGCACGGATGGCAAATTTTAAGCAAGCCCAGCTTGTGATGTGGCACAACTGTTGTCGCAGCATGTTTCTCAAAGCATCGGCCTTAGCTTCCTGTTTGCTGGCTTTGTGGAGCTTGAGAGGCAGCATGAGATAGCCTAAACTCTGGTCAGCCTTAACCGAAAGGTCTCTTGATCGCTGAATTGCAAAGCCTTCCACCAGTTGAGGGTAAGTGTGCTTTTAATAAAGGCACCTGCTCTTCCTTTACTTTCCAGCACTCCACGTGGATCTTCAAGTCAAAAGAGCTGATGTTCAAATCGGCCTCCTCCATTCCTGAAGGCAGCTTGGTCTACGTTAGTGAAGGGAATGAAGCTTTCTTCCGAACCCCCAAGGGATGGAGCAGGCTTCTGGTAGGAAAACATTGGGACACTGGTGTGCATGACTCTGTAGATGTGCAGCACTCAGACTCGCTCAGTATCTGATACACAAGCATCTGGTTGGCCACTATATGAAACAGGAGAATGGGCAGCCAATTACCAGGGATGATGTTGTAGTGGGTTTATTGCATCAGCAGGAGGTAGGACTGCTCTACGATTCCCTGGACTGTTTAGACCCTTTGCCCTGATCCAAGAAGGCTGCTCAGATGCTCTCTTTATTTTTAAAAATCAGGATGAGATTAAGTTATGCTTTTGTGGCTTGCTTGCTTGAGCTACCTGGGCAATGCTTGCCCTGATGGCATTTTAAAAAAAACTTTTCGCACATGAGAACAAATGCTTGTTTTTTTACACGTTTCGGTCCAGCCTTATCCCTGTTATGTTTCTATTGTCTCTTGATCAGCTGGAGGATTCAGAGTCTTTACTGGTTGGAGATGACCCTTTGGTGTCTACAGACAGAAATCAGGTGTGGACTTCTTCCAATTTGTAATGCTTTGCCATTGCCTGTTCAGCAGGTCTCCTGGGTTTTGCTCTGGCATAAGTTAAAGGGCTGAAAGTGGGGAGAGCAAAGAAACCGAAAGCCCATAAAATATTATACCCATTTGGGTGGCGCACTTGCAGAAGAGCATAGTTAACTGTTGCATAAAGTAATGATGAAATTAAGTGATATAAACCCCTTTGAGTAACAAATTTCATCTATTTGTAAAGCACCTCGTCTACACACCAACAACTCCTTACTCCAGCCTCAGCAGGCCTATTTAATTCTTCTCAACAACTTCCCCACCACAGCTACGGACAGGCAGAAAACTGTTACTGGGAATAGGCTGCATGCACTGCTGCTGCTAGCACCTTCACCACCTTCTTAGTTCTCTTGCACTCTGTGCATAGCTAGTATGGTGTCTGGGGGTGGCAATATTTGCTGCAGTTTATGTGCGCATGCATTCTAAGGGCTCGTTGACACAGCATTTGATTTTAAGCTGAGTCACATTAAAAATGGTTTTGTTTCACCATGTATCCTGTCTTCCTAGGTCCAAAACGACAAGAGCCAAGCAACCGTCCAGACTGTACCACCTAGCATCCCCCAGAGGATCCCTTCAGTAAGTTCAACAGAAGAGGAGTGTAAGGCAGTCAAGCTGCTGGCACAACAGCTTGCCTTTTCTTCTTCTTTTTGAGTGTTGTCTCAGGCAAAGAATTTAGAAGCAGTGGGTGGGGAGGGACACAGGTGGCGCTGTGGTCTAAACCACTGAGCCTCTTGGGCTTGCTGATCAGAAGGTCAACGGTTCAAATCCCCACTATGGGGTGAGCTTCCGTTGCTCTGTCCCAGCTCCTGCCAACCTAGGAGTTTGAAGGCATACCAGTGCAAGTACATTGGGACCTTGGTTCTCAAGCTTAATCTGTTCCAGAAGTCCGTTTGACTCCCGAAACCATTCGAAAACCAAGGCGCGGCTTCTCATTGGCTGCAGGAGCTTCCTGCACTCAATTAGAAGCCGCGTCGGATGTTCGGCTTCCAAAAAACGTTCGCAAACCAGAACACTCACTTCCAGGTTTGCGGCATTCGGGAGCTGATTTGTTTGGGGGCCAAGCTGTTCAACAACAAGGTACCACTGTAGATGTATAGGTACTGCTGCGGCGGGAAGGTAAACGGCATTTCCGTGCACTCTGGTTTCCTAGTTTCCTTCATGGTGTTCTGTTGCGCCAGAAGCAGTTTAGTCATGCTGGCCACATGACACGGAAAGCTGTCTGTGGACCAACGCCTACTCCCTCGGCCTGAAAAGTGAGATGAGCGCCACAACCCCATAGTTGCCTTTGACTGGACTTAACCATCCAGGGGTCCTTTACCTTTACCATTTTTTATAGACCTTGCTGTACCAATCTCTTCTTTCTGGTGGCTCCCTTGAAGATATGGTACAAAACCTGGCAAGGCCATAACAAGAACCTGACTGGTTGATTGACACCACTCCTCTGGTTGATCTACTCCACCCTGTTGTCCTCCTTAGGTGTCAGGTGTTTAACTAAAATCCCTCAATTTTTCTAGCTCCGCCTAGTGGCCCTCAACATCCCCCTGACTGGTAGCATGAATGGGATTGGTGGCGTTGACCTGCGGTGCTATCGGCAGTCACAGGAGGCGAAGCTGCGTGGAACTTTCCGGGCTTTCCTGTCATCATCCACTCAAAGCCTAGTCTCCATCGTGAAGAGAACTGACAGGAACCTGCCTATTGTCAACCTTAAGGCTAGTAGCAACATCCTGTTGAATTCTTGATTTGATGCAGACATCTTTTCTGAGGAGAGCACTGGTACCTGGTGAAAAAGGCATGTGGTGCTTGCCTAGCAACTGCCCAACTACTTCTTATGGATAAGTGATGACCCTAGCAGGCACTCCTATGTTTTTGGGAAGGGCAGGATTCTTGTGCCTTCCGCTGCTGTGGCTGAGGCACTTGGGTTGTAGAATAATGTTGTGGGGCCTACAGCCTCTGTTGACTGTTTTCTAGCTTGAAAAGCATTGTTTCTGTTGCAGGGCCAGCTGCTGGCAAAGAGTTGGAATTCCCTCTTCAGTAGTGCTGCTCGTTTCAATTCCCCAAAGTCCCCCATCTACACATTCAATGGGCGCAATGTCATGACAGATCCTATGTGGTGAGTAACATGTGGGGAAAGAAAGCATCTGTAGGGATATGTGACCATATGGGAGGTACAAGCAGGGCATCCCAAACTATATTCACCAGTTCCCCCATAAGTGGGACTGTACCTAATTGGGGAATATCTAGGTGAGGAAAATATTCAGGAGGCCCAGAAGGGGCAAATTAATGGGTAATGAGGTCCAGCATATTAGATTTCTGGGGAAATTTTTTGAAGCACACAGGTGAGGAGTTCAGAACCTACATCTTGCCTATTGCATACCTCCCCTGCTCCACAGCTTGTCTCTCCATGTGCTTTTCTTCTCCACTTACCACGAGTAATGGAAGGAACCATGACCATGGACTCAACTATACAGCTGCAAATAAAACGTTTTAAGTGTGCTGTAAAGTACAATACACAAATGTGACACTAGATGGCGACCATGAGCTATGGCACATTCAATATATTTTTCAAAACTTTTTTTTAAAAAAAGCATTTTCACAGCGTTTTTTTAATATGTGTGTAGATTCCACCTATCTATGAAAAACACCTGGGCAGAGGAGCTGCTGGGAGGTGTAAATGGAATCTGCAGGAAACACTGGGCTGTGCTTCCCTTTTGCTGTTAAATTCTGATCCAACCTCTTTCTATGCTATTGGGATGATAGTTCCACATTTAAACACATGCAGCCACAGCCATTGTGTCTAGTTTGGCCCTTGGGAATAATGGATTGAGACAAGATAGGATGGGTGCTTTTTTGTGCCATGCAGTTGACTTCAGCTATCCACTTTTGTATGTCCCTGCTGTTTGTATGTTCAGGAGACAAAAGGCAGTCTGGCATGGTGTCAAACAACTGGGAGGCCAGGCCGAAAATCAAGACTGTCAGGAGTGGCGAACAGCCTCCAGCCAGTCCAAAGGCCTTGCCTCACCTCCAGCCGGAGGCAAGTTCCTCACAGTGGACACACATAGCTGCTCAGACTTCCTGATTGTTCTGTGCATGGAAAATGCCTTCTGAGATGAGTGCAGCTTCAGATCAGCAAGGAACAGCAGAAGGAGCCAGTTGCTACAAAGGCTGGATCAGGATGAATGAAGTAAGCCTTTGACCGTTAAGACACATGAGGTGGAAAATGCAGGTACCCATCCTTCCACCCCAGCTGGGAAAGAATGTTTGAGAGGAAAGAAAACCATGCATCGCCTGCACCTCAGCAAGCTGTCATGTGTGCTGATGTGTAGAATCAGCAGCTCACACAGGCAGGTGCAAAAGGGGCTTCTGCTTTGTTACAATGTGTGTACCTGGACTTACATGTGCACCACCAGCACTCATGTACAGTATGCTCATATACACACTGCTGAGAGGTTTAGGAACTTTTGCTGGAGATATGACGTGTGCTTGTTATGGATGTGTGTTAACCCTTATGCCCACAAGAAGCTCTCACATGAAGAAACAAAGAAAGCTTGGTTTATTATACAAGGTGTGACCGGAATATTCGGTGAATGGTCACAGAAATTGGACAGCGAGAAATATTCAAACATACATACAGTGGTGCCTCGCAAGACGAAATTAATCCGTTCCGCGAGTCTCTTCGTCTTGCGGTTTTTTCATCTTGCGAAGCACGGCTATTAGCGGCTTAGCGGCTATTAACGGCTTAGCGGCTTTAAGAAAAAGGAAACAAACTCGCAAGAACTCGCAAGACGTTTCGTCTTGCGAAGCAAGCCCATAGGGAAATTCGTCTTGCGGAACGACTCAAAAAACGGAAAACTCTTTCGTCTAGCGAGTTTTTTGTCTTGCGGGGCACCACTGTACCTTACAGGCCTTCAAAGTAGGCCCCCTCTGATACAATGCACCATTGACAACATTAGTACAGTAGAACTGTTGGAAACGTCTGGAGAAGTCCTCTTTTCGTACTGCTTTCAGTTCCCTTGCAGCTTGGAAGTGTGAAATGTTGAAAAATCTGTGCCCTTTCAGTGCAAATTTCAGTTTTGGAAAAAGAAAGAAATCTGGTAGGACAAGATTAGGAGAATATGGAGGATGGGGCAACTCAGTAACCTCAGTAACAATTTCACATGGAATATGAAATTCTTCCGCCATCATTCGGACGGACAAACGCCAATCCCACATCAATAACTCATGAACTTTGTCGAAATTTGCCGCCGTTCTGCTCGTTGACAATCTGCCAGACTGAGGGTCATTTTCAATGGTTTGCCGCCCTTCACGGAAACACTTAAACCACTCATACACTGTCTTTCGTGTTACAGCTTCATCTCTGTACACAATTGTGAGCATTTTGTGGGTTTCCGATGCTGATTTACCCAATTTGAAACAGAATTTCATATTGACTCTCTGCTCCATTTTCAATCACAATGCACTGCACTATTAACAGCTACTAAATGCTACGGCATGAACGTAGGCCTGTTAACAAATGCCGAGACACATGCACATATGTTAGCTGAAATACGGATGAATGCCTCCCACATGTCTCCGCGAATCCAGCAGTTCCCATTATTGCATACAGGGGTGATTCACCCTACTTTCTGGTCACACCTTATATAAAACAGGAGCAACAGAATATATAAAAATGCTGCTTTAGACAGCAAAGTTACAGTCTAAGCAGGTAGAAAATTACGCTACATACACACTTTGATTAGAGATTCCCTAACTATTCCAAAGGCCTACAGAAGCATGGGCATGACAATTTTGCCATAATCCCACACTAGAAGGAGGGTGGGGGTGGGGAAGGAAAGCATACCTGTCCTTAAAGCAAAGCAGACATGTTCTCTGGGTTAAGTGTTGTCCTGTTGGAGCTGTGAGAGCTAACAAACCTTTGAATCTAGGTTTTTAAAATACCTTTATGCCATGATGTATGGAGATAAACCACATCATAAATTCAGATTCCCACACCCCTCTTTACAGCTTCGGCACATAGGTAAATCTCTCAGAAGATATGCGTGTGTGCGTGCATTTGTGTGCACGCACTCACAGAGATACATGTGCGTGCACATAGATTCACAACCTGTTCTCTGTTTAGCAAAAAAGGTGGCAGAAGGGATGTATTGTGCACAATAATTTTTATGGAATGTTGCGGCTTTTTCCCCACAGTGTTCCTGCATGGGTAAACATAGATCTCACAAAGAAAAGGCAGCATCTAGGTTGCAGGCACATTTACATTTTTGGAACTATTGAATTCTACAGCTGGGAGGTGTTAACATCTGTGTGACAGCTCCTGCACACTCCTGCACTAGCAAAATGACCTGCAACCAAAGCATTCCTGGCAGGTCAAGCATCCTCTTGAAAACAGACCAAAGAACTGCAACAGCAACCTTTCTAGGCAGTTTGATCTGTTTCTATACTGTGTTTATAAGGCTGATACTACACTGTTACATATCGCAAATACTAGTAAGGAAAACCCATACAGTAGGGTTGTCATATGTCTGGGAAAACCTGGACATGCCAACCCAGGCGGATTTTTACATTTTAAAGGAAATGTCTGAGTTGGGGGGGGCGCTCAGGCTCAGGCAGATTGGACTCGGGCTGCTCTGCACACTGCAGCTGCTGCCAGCCCGAGTCGGGGAAAGAGGCACACGGGGAGCAGCAGAGGCCTCGTGCACCCATGTGTCTCTTTCCCCGGCTCAGGCTGGCAGCGGCTCGGGCTGCCCTCTTTTTTGCTCTTCAATATATGGCAACCCTATCATACAGTCACCTTCACACATGACATTAGAAGTTCTTGCACTTCTTGATCTGAAATGTTGGGAGAGTGTTCTTTTAACTTCAAAATGCCGCCCCCCCATGGGCGAAAGTTTGGTTGCTTGTTTCTTTTTAAAAACTGATTCCAGTTTAATAAAGATGCTATTTTGAATAACCTTCTCCAGCTTTCCCTAAACCTAACAAAATTGGTTGATTTGAGCATATGGAACATCAGTTATGACAATGATAAAGAAATGAATGAGAAGCTCTTTATAATCTACTGGGGTCAGATAGCCCAGCTAAACCCAAAATACTCCCAAGAGTGACAAGAGGATCAATATATGTAGAAAATTTCCTAATTGCTACGAGGTTCTCATTCTAGCAATGTGGAATTCATTTGTCCTGGACTCTGAACACCACCGGTGGAATCTGGAATCATTCCATTACATCTATTAAACTTAACTGGTGGAAGGTGCCATTCGTGTAACACTTTAATCCCCCCTTTGATTAGTTGCAATGCAGTTACTTATTTTATTATGAAAAACAGATCCTCATTGTCCTATAATTTCCTCCCTACAATCCTATTTCCTCTCACCTTCAACTTTTGAATCTATTCCTTGTTTCCTCACTCCTGTTTTAAGTCACTTTACTGACTGTACATTTGTTTACAATATATCAAAAGAAATTAATTTATGTTAGCACAATATATTTTTCAACAAGTTTTTTTTTAAAGGATAGCTTAGTTGGTTAGAGGGGTTTTTAATCCCATCCATCTTTTGACATGTTTCTTCACACTGTAATAAGGCTCCATGATGGAGAAGGTCCGATGTGAAATAAAAATTGTTTGTCATTCTCTTTTGCTTCTGTGTCATGTCTTTTCAACTGTCAGCATCCAACTACTTGTGGACTTTTATAGCACACAATAAACAAAGCTAATCAGCATAACACAACCATAAAACAGCATAAAAATACTGTTCAGTGGAGTCTCACAGATGGGTCTCTCCTGGGAATTTGTGGTAGCCCAGAGATTATTGTGGGGTGTGCATACCGCCAGTTTCTTATTCTTTATTTTCTATCTATTTTAGAAATTATTGGCATGAAGTAGCCATGCTTGGCAATGGGCTTGTCCACACTTTCCTTGGGAAAACCCACTCTTTACTGCTGAATCAGAGCACACATCAGTTGGGCTTTTCGTACATTGATGTATCCTCTCATTCAGCGATAAAGAGTGAGTTTTCCCAGGGGAAGTGGTGGGGCAAACAGAAAACCACTTGGTCTCGTGCTTTCTAGGCGTGAGACAAGCAAAGTGTGGACAAGTCCAGTGTCTTACACCAAAAGGAAGGAAACATTGGGCAAGACACAAATCTCCTAGAGCAGTGGTCTTGAACTGGTGGGTCAGGAGGACCCAATATTAGGTTATGGCATGATCTAAGGTGGGTCACAACAGCAGTGTTACCATCATGCAAATATATGGCCCAAAAAAGCCGTAAGAAATGGGTCCCCAAATGCATGTTTGGCTTGAAGGGGGGTCCTGAATTCGAACAGGTTGAAGGCAACTTAGAGCACGCTTTCCTGATGCATGTGCATTTGTGATGACCCAAAGCTTAGCATACCCGGAGTTACTCATTTTTTGGTCACCACACATTAATGAGCGTTTCCAAAATGAAAACTACAGTGGTTTTGAACGGAGAGGATTCCTTCGTTGAAGTCAACAGGGCAGCTTCCCAGTCACCAAGACGAATCATACAAAGCAAATTTTGGGGTGCACCTTTAGTTTCCTACCAAGTTTAACAATGTGGCTGCTTCAAACTTTACTGGTGAATAAGGAGCTGGAAAAAACAGTAACTGACTTCAGAACGGCATGAAAACGTCCATCATGACATAAGCCATGATGATGGTGGGAATGATTTGCCTTAAGTTTATATGTATAGTGTTCAGGAAGTTAGGCCAAAAGGCAATAACAGGGGCCAGGGCCGACCCCCCCATGAGGCAAGGTGAGGCGACTGCCTCAGACAGCAGGATCCACAGGGGCACCAGAGCCAGCCTCCAAGAAATGCATCACCCACTGCTGCTGTGGCGCACACATTGAAGGCCAGATTTGCTCCCCCTCCATGCCGCCTCCACAGTTCTCTTTTGGTCAATAGGAGGCACTGTTCGTCTCCTCCCTCCGTTTTCCGCCTTCCCCCCTTCTTCCTTTGAGGTGGGGGGGAGGGCGGTGGGCGCCATTTTGTGGATCGCCTCAGGGAACTGTGGCCCAAGTCAGGTTCCATGTCCACTACGCCACACTGACTTTAAATGCATGAGGGAGAAAAGGGGGGGGGGAATCGTTGCAGTGTTACATGCTGAGTGCCAGCAAACATCTAACAAACGATTAACGAAGAAGAACGATAACATTTAACAAGCGCCTACAAAACAAAACGTGCAATTCAATCCATCGCGCTGGCGTCGGGTTCATTGGCCCAGCACCACGCCCATCAACGCCATTCCTCACGTCTATTGGTGGAACTGAGCGGTGCGCCCGCCCTCGCTTTTAAACCTGGGAGATAACAGTTTGTGCTTTTGAAGAGCGGTGTGCTGTTTTTCGGCTTCTTCTTTTTTGTTCATTTGTTCGAACGCTCAGACTTTCGTTCCGATTGGCTGCGCGAACTCTCCTTCCCCGCCTACTTAACCCGTATTTGCCTGTGCCGAACGGCGATTGGCCCGGCAGCTAAAGCAGGCCGGCGGGGATTGGTCGCGGCCGTTTGAGCGGGCTGAGGCGACGCTTTTCGAAA
This sequence comes from Podarcis pityusensis, assembly GCF_964106645.2. Classification (NCBI taxonomy): domain Eukaryota; kingdom Metazoa; phylum Chordata; class Lepidosauria; order Squamata; family Lacertidae; genus Podarcis; species Podarcis pityusensis. The sequence goes on from NC_138038.1 coordinate 25,267,832, forward strand.
GCGCTCTCTCTCTCTCTCCGTGAAGCGTTTCCTGCCGCCTTTGTCCGGCCTCATTCGCAGCCGCTTGGCTGAGGGAGGGTGGTTGGCTTTGTTCACAGCGCTCGGTGACTGCAAGTCTGAGGCACTAGGCCGCTGCTCCCCTCTCAACGGCCGCTTCCCACCCCCACAATCCCCGCTAGCTCTGTTGTTTCCTCTACACCCCTCGCTCCGACCGGGTCCACCATGGACTTAGAAGACTCCTTTTCCCCGCTCAAGGTGAGTCTCCCCCCCCCCAAAAAAACCCCCACCTTTATTTCACACACCCGCCTTCTTACCGTCTTCCCAGCCCCACGTAACTCAATATCGACTGAGGGGTTTTCATTCAGGACAGCGCCATTGAAATTAAACGGGCCTTAATTAGTGGCCTCGAGCGTTGGACCCTTCTAATTCATTCTTAATCCCAGCCATCTTACTACTTCTCTATCTTAAAAAAAAAACCCACCGTCCGCATAGATGCCTCCAATTCCCTTGTTTCCTGTTTTTTTTAAAAAAATTGTTTATTTTAGCTTAATATATGTTACAGCAATCCCATCATGACCCGCGGTTCCTTCTTATCTCTCAAAAAAAACCCCTCAAAAAAAATACGTACTGGTTTGGAGGTCTATTCTACAGAGACATTAGGATGGGGACAGGCTTCTCATGGGAGGGGGTGCAGAACCTCAATTCATTGAGGTTCATGGAGCTTTTCAATAATTTTTGTGGATCTAGGAGGGCAAATTCCTACCCAAATTCACAACAACGTTTGATTGTGGGTGTTTTTGTAGCTTCAGTATATTGCTGATGCTGGACGTAATAGGGTTTCTTTCTAGACAGAAAATATAAACTCGTTTGAATGTGGGGATTAGCATCCCAAAACGTAAAACTGTTAATGGCTCTGCTGGATTACATCAGAGATCCATCTATTCTAGCTTCATCTTTTTAAGAGTGGCCAGCCAAATGTCACAGGCGTGACATGGTGACAACTTCTTTGTCTAAACAGTCTGACGTTCAGAGATAGATGACTTGAATCTCAGGCTTTTGTCTGTAAAAGGCGAGCACAATCTTTTATCCCCTTTCTCATCTCAGTTTCAGGTGTATGGGATGTTAGGAGAGGGCTTGCACCTTTGGTGGGCTGGCTAAACTAGGTGAGGGGGACTTCCCCTGCATGTAGACAGGCTCAGGAGGAAGGTGGTTTCTGCATGTGCTGTAGAAGGAAGTGAGGGGTAGATGGGGCTTCTCAGCGTGGGAATGAAGCCCCCCTAGGAGACGGAAAACTGATCCTAAACCTCTGCTGCCTTGCGGGATATTTTGGGGAGACAAAAAGGCTAAGGAGTAAACCCTGCACAAGTCCCCAAGGAATCTGGATGGTGCCTTGTCTGCCTCCTTCCAGCAACTCCTGCAGCCAAACAGGTGTTTTCCTTTGGACCACATCAGCAAGACCAAGAGGGGTCTAGTCATATTTTTATGTGGAAATTGTTCAGTTTGGTTATGTAGTTTTTAATGTGTTTTATTTATTTTTATGACTACTTTGCTTTATTTGAAATTATGTAAATATTTTCATATCCTAAGCCGCCTCGAGCATTGTTTTAACTGTGGAAAGGCAGCATACAAATAAAATGGTGATGGTGATCTGGGCAGCCCAGGACCTCCATAAACACTGACCAGATTTGCTCCCTGCGGAGGTCACTTCAGTGCTTCTAACTCAGCAGCTTGACTTCACCCCCCAAATGTGCAGTCCATTGTCTCTTCAGACAGATGCCTACAGTATCTGATGTATTCCTTCTTTCAAAACTAGCTTGGTGGTAAATTCATGTCTTGTGTGTTTTTATTTCCATCCTAGCATTGTTGTTGTTACAGAAACCCACAAAGTTAGCTCATTTATGCAGTGACTTACGATGTTTTCATTTCGCTTCCATTCAGCCAGTAGATGCAAACCCTAAAGTGGGTAAGATCACAGATGGAGATTCAAAAAAGAGGCTATCTGTTGAAAGAATATACCAGAAGAAAAGCCAGCTGGAGCATATATTGCTTCGGCCTGATACCTACATTGGCTCTGTGGAACAAGTGACTCAGGTAAAAAGCTTTTTGTTTGGGGAGTTAAGGTAGGGATTGAATGAGAGGAAGCTTTTCTGATTCCTTTGTTTTGCTAATTGCAAATAAAGTTCTAGTATCACAAAGCAGAGCTTAGACTGTTCTAATTTGGGAAGTTGAGAGGGTGATTTTTCCACAACTGTATTCCAAGGTCATGGCATCTTAGGACACTTCCAGTCAGGCCACATGGCTTATGGGAATCACTGGACAATGCTGACCTTGTGCTCACTGAATGAGCAGAGTAAAAGTGTCTGCTTTTTACTGAATATCTTCTTATTTTTAATTAACTTTTCAGCAAATGTGGGTGTTTGATGAAGATGTTGGACTGAACTGCAGGGATGTTACCTTCGTACCTGGCCTTTATAAAATATTTGACGAAATCCTAGGTATGGTGAGAGCAACATCTTTTAGTCCCAGTGGATTGAATTACAGAGGAATTGCAATTGATGTTAAATTGGCTTGGGGAATTTTCTGGCTTATCCACAAGCTCAGTACTTCAGCAAGTTGCTACCATAGCCATAAAATGGGAATTGCAGTACTGTAGTGAATGGCACAACGACAAATGCAGTTAACTTGTGATTACTGGGACTGGTTCTTAATGCCAAGCTAAGAAATATCATTAAGTACTTCATTTTTTATTAATAAGCTTTGTTCGTGTTTTCATTTTTTTCCAGTCAATGCTGCTGATAACAAGCAGAGAGATAAGAACATGTCATGTATCAAAGTTATGATTGACCCGTAAGTCCTATTCAAAACCTTTGTAGTAAACTATTTTAAGAATTGCAGGCTTAGATTGCCCCCTGTTGTCTGTTGCTCATTTTTGCAGAATTTGTATATAAATATGACTTTCATATCAGTTATTTATGATGGGCTTAGTTTTGAATTCTGTATTTGTAAACAAACCCAATAGTGGGTTTGCAGCTGAAAATCATAAGGTGAATAAGAATCTTGTCTTTAGAGATGAGAAATTTCTGGAGCAGTGGACAGGCGGTCATTGCTTACTAACACTTGTGTAGAATAGGGAGCTAATTCCATTAACGGAGGTTTTTTTGTGTTCCTGATTCATAAAGAGTTTGGTTTCTTTTTCTAGAGAGAATAACACAATCTCTGTGTGGAACAACGGAAAAGGGATTCCTGTTGTAGAGCACAAAGTAGAGAAAGTCTATGTGCCGGCTCTTATTTTTGGACAGCTTTTGACCTCTAGCAATTACGATGATGATGAGAAGAAAGTCACAGGTAGAGGAAAACCTTAATAGAAAATATTAACCAGCTGGGAAATTATGTCTTAAGGGACTAGCCCTTTTGAAAAACATGTCTCTTCACTACAGCTTTGTCTCTTTCATTATGTGCAGAAGAGTGGTTGAAGGGTAAAGAAGAGTTGATTTAATATGCATTATTTAAAAATATGTAACCCATGTTTTATAGTTCCCTTGTTTCCTGAAATCAGTATACTGGACAAGTTATGCTAACTTCCTACTGTTGAGCTAAAGGCAAGAGTTGAGGTATAGATGAGGGAACTGAAGTTTCAAAGTGCCTCATGGTACCAACCCTTAGCGGCATAGAACAATACTGATATTACAGGGAAGGATATAGAAATGGGCCACATATGTGGGCTTTCTTGTTGGAAGATGGGAACACTCCATTTAAGGTTTGAGTGCTGAGTTTTAATCCCACTTGAAACAACAAGCAAATCTTCAAGATTGCAGCCTTGTGTATACCTGCTTGGGAGTAAGCGTCTAGTGCCCTCATTGGGACTTATTTCTGAGTAAACATGCCTAGGATTGGGCTGTATACCTCCTAAACTCTGCAAAGCTTCATGGTGTGTAAGTAACTTGATTTGTTTTATACATTGTTTTAGGTGGCCGAAATGGTTATGGAGCAAAACTCTGCAACATCTTCAGTACCAAATTTACTGTGGAAACTGCATGCAGAGAATATAAGAAGCATTTTAAGCAGGTACATGGAACCTTGTAATGATAGGTATTGTGCGCTTTTAAGATCCTGGGCCCAAATGTTATTTGGGTACATACATGGACACATGCGCAAGTGTACCTTGAACCAACTTCTAAATTTACTCCACATACAGTGGTACCTTGGGTTACATACGCTTCAGGTTACAGACTCCTCTAACCCATAAATAGTACCTCGGGTTAAGAACTTTGCTTCAGGATGAGAACAGAAATCGGGCTCCGGCGGTGCAGCAGCAGGAGGCCCCATTAGCTAAAGTGGTGCTTCAGGTTAAGAACGGACCTCTGGAACGAATTAAGTCCTTAACCTGAGGTACCACTGTATTGTAAAGGTTCAGGCATCAGCTGGTCAGCATTTTTAACTGTTGTGCTTGTACATCTTCAGTACATATCTGAAAATTGCAAAAGTGACTAAGCTAAAAGTAGAGCCCACAAAAAAATATATGCTGTTCTTTGATTAGGAACTATCAGCTGTAGCTAAAGAAATTCATCTAGTTGTTTCTGTACATAAAATTGTAAACTGTTTTCTTCCTCAGACTTGGACTAATAATATGTCTACGGCTGGAGAGATGAAATTGAAGCACTTTAATGGTGAGGACTTCACATGCATCACCTTCCAGCCCGATCTGTCAAAATTTAAAATGACCACACTGGACAAAGATATTGTGGCTCTAATGTCTCGGAGAGCTTATGATATTGCAGGATCAAGTAAAGGTGTCAAAGTTTTCTTGAATGGAAAGAATCTACTCGTGAGTGAATGACTTTCACTGTTTTTCTTCCCCTTTTTGGCAATGAGGTGTTGGATTGGGATTTGGGGAAACCAGTCTTAAAATGTTTTAGAGTTAATTGGATGGCTATACCCATCTTCACCTAACACGTAAACAAATGAGGTAAAAGCTTTCTGCAAACATTGCAACATACCTATCTCATTTACAGATCAACGGATTCCGCAGTTATGTAGATCTGTATATAAAGGACAAGGTGGATGAAACTGGCAATCTACTGAAAGTAGTCTATGAAGAAGTGAATGATAGGTGGGAGGTCTGTGTAACAATGAGTGAAAAGGGCTTCCAGCAAGTCAGCTTCGTCAATAGCATTGCTACAACAAAGGTAACCAGCTACAGCTCTGTACAGTAGTCTGAATATGTTTAATCTGTCTTGTTTATGGCAAAACAGTTACAGTATTGCTAAATTATAGGAAAACAAATCATCCGTTTAAGGGGGGAGAGAATCTAATATGGTAGCTATTGGATTTGGAAATGAGACCTTAAACCTAACAAGTCTCCTTGATTTATTATAGAAGCATTGTAAATGTTTTTACTGTATTGCATAATACAGTAAATACATAATATTATTGGGGCCATCAGCTTACAGGCCAGATCCATTCTTGAAGCTAGTTTGGAGCTTTTATTCCTCAGCCGATCTACCTCTATCTAATTAAATACTAGATATAGCAGGGGTGGAGAACCTGTGGACCAGATCCTGAGCTTCCCCCTTAGGCCATTTTGACAAGTTAACGAGGCTGTCCGCTTGTCAGTCACATGACTGTTGCATGGCCATGAAGTCAGATGAGTGACCTTCAAAGGAAAGGATTTGGAGTATGTTCCAATCATTTCCTTCTTTTGCAGTCCAGCTTGAACTCAAGTCAGGCTGATCAACAGGAATTGGCTCCATCCAGGAGCTCTAATTTCAAAGGTGCTGAATACAAATCCTGCTTGCCAAGGCACACACTCTAAAACTCCCAAACTCATGATATGTTGTGGTAGGCTCTCCTTGAAACTTTTATTAATTCTTGTATTTTCTTTTCGTTATAGGGTGGTAGACACGTAGACTATGTTGCTGACCAGCTTATCACCAAACTCATTGATATGGTAAAGAAAAAGAACAAACTTGGAGTGTCAGTGAAGCCTTTCCAGGTATAAATCTCAGATTTCCCTGTTTAAGTTTAGGCTTCTTAGACCTCATTTCGAAAGTTTGCCTCTTTGCTGTCTTACAGCACCCTACAATTCTAGTTGCAGATTAGACAATAGTTTTAACAGAAAAATTCCTTAAATAAAAGCATGACTAGATGCTAAGGTAAATGGGCCTCTTGTACCTTTAATTGTTATATAGAAAATGGAATATTGTTATATAAAACTTGCCTGATACAGCTTTTGTTACCTGTGCCTGAGAAGCTCAACTTGGTAAAAATGCTGCTTCCTACATGCTAGTTATTTCTGTCATGTTCTCCCATCTTGTTTGAAGGCATCTTGCTTCACACACCCCTCCCCACCATCACTTTTTAAATAAACTTGATTATCCTTCTTTTGGAAAACAATTTCCATAACCTGGGAATAGATTCTACTAAATGCCAAGTTAAATCTCAGATTTCCCTGTTTAAGTTGGCTTAATTAACAACATGGGTACATATCACATTTGCAGCTGGGGAAGTTTGAGAGTTTGAGAGATGAGGTTGTCCAATAAACTAAACATTAGTAGTTTATAACACCTCCCTTTAATTCTAGGTGAAGAATCACATGTGGGTCTTTGTAAACTGCTTGATTGAAAATCCAACTTTTGACTCCCAAACAAAGGAGAACATGACCCTTCAAGCAAAGAGTTTTGGCTCAACATGCAAGTTGAGCGAAAAGTTTATCAAGGGGGTAAGTGCTGTAGGGTGCATTGTGTTGTCATTGTTTAATTGTTTTGGAGTTGTCTTGAGCTGGAATTGGGTGCAAAACAAACTGAGAAGCAAAAAAGACTTCAGCCTTATGTTCTGTATCATATTTGCTTCTACAGACAGCTTTTTCTTTCTTTCTAGGTAAGCAGTTGTGGCATAGTGGATAACATTTTGAACTGGGTCAGATTTAAAGCCCAGGCTCAGCTGAACAAGAAATGTTCTTCTGTAAAATACAGCAGAATTAAAGGGATACCTAAACTAGATGATGCCAATGATGCTGGTATGTATCGCAGTATGGTTACAAACATAAAAGCCTTTTGATACTTTTTAGAAGTTAAATACCCTTCTGTACAGGAACCCAGATTCCTGACCAGTGGTAGCAACTGGCCTGATTGATGATTAAGGACTTAGAGAGAGAAAGGACTAACAGTTTTGCTTACACATAAGCTGCAGTTTGGAAAAGAGCTAAATCCTTTCTTCTGTGCATATAGAGCTTTCTTTCATCATGGGTAAAGCTGCTGTCTGTTGTCTTGCCCAATACTCTATGCTTTTGCTAATTGTGCCTGACTGAAACATGAGACAGATCTACTCTTGCAATCAGAAACTTGACAGCCAGTCCTGATTAAACAGGATGAGCATGTAGGTAAATGGAGTTGTCTGGATTAAGGTGCTCAATTCTCATTCCAGGGAGCAAGAATTCTACCAGCTGTACCCTTATTCTGACAGAAGGTGATTCAGCTAAAACTCTAGCTGTTTCTGGTCTTGGAGTTGTGGGCAGGGACAAATTTGGAGTGTTTCCTCTGCGTGGAAAGCTGCTGAATGTTCGGGAAGCCTCCCACAAACAGGTGAGTTGGCAGTACTTTGCAAACTCCATCATGGATCTTACTTGGCCTTGATTTGCTTTAAGTATTGTGTATAAAAGCTGTCAACTGTTTTCTAAATTGTAACAGGAAAGAGATTGCATTTCCAAACCTTGTCACAATGGAAGCTGTTGACAAGGACAACTTCTGCTCTGCTCAGTGGATACTCAATGGGCTGTGAGGTGCAAAATCTGCTTGGTTAAAGTGCTTTTAAGATGTGTTAAGCACTTTGAGGCTAGTAACCTATGGCAGTCTAGACCAGGTATCTCCAACCATTTCAGACTCAGGACCCACTTTTAAACTAAACATACATTTGGGGGCCCATTTTTTAAATATTTTACTATATATTTGCCTGGTAGTGGTGCTCCTATTACAACCCACTAGTGGATCCCAACTTGCCCGTTGTAGATCAGTCTTCTAGACAAAAAGGGGTTGAGCCAAGTTTAAAAGCAAGATATCAATATCTGTCTAAATAGGCAGGATCCATAAGTTGATAGTTTGTACACTGAATCTTAGGGACGTGGGTGACGCTGTGGTCTAAACCACTGAGCCTCTTGGGCTTGCCGATCGGAAGGTCGGCGGTTCGAATCCCCGCAACAGGGTGAGCTCCCGTTGCTCGGTCCCAGCTCCTGCCAACATAGCAGTTCGAAAGCACACCAAAAAGTGAAAGTAGATAAATAGGTACCACTCTGGCAGGAAGGTAAACAGTGTTTCTGCGCTGCTCTGGCTTCGGTGTTCCGTTGCACCACAAGCGGCTTAGTCATACTGGCCACATGACCTGGAATAACGCTGAATCTTAAAGAGAAAAACTGATCATTTTCAGATAATGGAGAATGCTGAAATCAACAACATTATCAAGATAGTTGGCCTGCAATATAAGAAGAGCTATGATGATGAAGAATCACTAAAGAGTCTGCGTTATGGGAGAATAATGATAATGACAGATCAGGTCAGTCTTTTTCTCATGGGCAAGCGTATCTCCTGCCAACAGTAACAGTACCGTGAAACGAATATTTTGTTTGCATGCGTGGCTGATAAAATAGTTAAACTATGAGGGTTGGGGGTATATGAGGTGTTAGTGGAGGGGTAGTACCACTGGTGGGGGACATGTCGTGCTCCTCCTGGGGTAGTTTTGTCCACCTTTGGTCCCTACCCTGCACTCAGCTTCTAAGAACCACAGGTGAAAGCTATCAGCATGGAACAGTACTTATCTTTAGTTACCACACCTCTGTATTGCTTTGTAACTCAAAATTTCTGAATAAAACAAATTTTAATTGTTCATTTTATTATGAAAATTAAAAAATGAAGCAACAATAAATGCACACTTCTAGTTACATCCCAAATGTCTGATGGAGCACCTTTAAAAGAAACCTGAAGAAAGACTGGAGGTGGGCCCTTTAAGGGAGTGTTTTAAACACCTATCAATGGAGTTGTTCCATCATGTAGCCCACCTTTTGCTACATTGGACCTGCTCTCCTTTATTTAATCCTTTCCATGTACAGATCCAACTGAATATGTAAGAAGGTCCGTTGACTAAACCATAGTAAGTTAGAACTAGTCTAGGGCCAAGTGTTTGATCATACTGGTATCGTAATGAGTTGTTGGCTAGCATTGGTCACTGAAAAGATGGGTGCTGCATGCTCTTGAGTTCTACTTTCACATTGCCAGTGGCTAAAATTTGTCTTCTGAAACACTTTAGGATCAAGATGGTTCTCACATCAAAGGCTTGCTTATTAACTTCATACACCATAATTGGCCATCTCTTTTGAGACACCGTTTCCTGGAAGAGTTCATTACTCCCATTGTAAAGGTAAGCTTGCTCTCCCTCCACCCCCTTCCTGAGTGACCACTTGAGCCAGTTGAGAACATTTCCCCTAAATTCCACTGTTTAGAAACTTAGGTCTTAAAATGCTTTCCCGTTGTTACTTTTTACTTCAAACTAGGTTTCCAAAAACAAAGAGGAGATTTCTTTCTATAGCATTCCTGAATATGAAGAATGGAAAGCCAGCACTCCTAACCACAAAAACTGGAAGACCAAGTACTACAAAGGTTTGGTTAAAACTATTTTTAACACAGCTAACTTGAATCATATGAGAACTGTTGGGTGTCTGCTAGATAGTTAAGACTAGTAAACAGCCTCCGAGGAAACATTAAATATTCCATGTAAACTCTGGCAGAAAAAGCAATTGAAGGGCTTTATCTATAACCACATTTCCAGTTTCTATGTAGAAAAGACAGAGAATGTGAAAGGGATATCTTGGAGCACTTAACTTACCCTAAGCAACCCCAAGGTCAGCTGAAAGTACTTTTGGCAATACCTTTGCTATACAGGCAGTGACCATTTTGCGAGGGGGTTCCCCCACATGTCAGCCAAGCACACATAAGCCTGCCCCATTTTGTCCAAAAGGACCCGCACATTGCTGGTCATGCAACAATTGGATTCATCCAAAATAGTCTCCGCCTGTAGTAACATAAACAGTTGGTGTTCTGTTTGGAACTCCCTTATCCTGGGGGTGCGGGGCCTACCAGAAACCTAATATATTTTTATATATTGTATGAACTGGCATTTTGATTGCCAAAGTTTCAACAAATAAGGTACTTACCTAACACTTTTGTGTCTGCTGGAGAGAGCTATGATAAGCTTACACTAGACATACCTGAATAAGGAATCCCGCTATTGTACTTAAACCACTTTCCCTGCTGCAATTCTTTCGAAACAGCTTTCTTCTTCCTCTTTGTAGTGTTCCATATTGGGTTGATGCACTGTTTTAATATTGGACCTGGACTGCAGTTGTAGATGATACAAAGAAAATAAACTGCATAGCATGGCACCTAATAGCTATGGGATACTAACTCTGCAGCCTTTAGTTTGGTTTTTTATCTCAGGGGTGGCTAACCTGTCATCCTCCAAATGATGTTGGTTTCCCATCAACCCAAACCACCATTACTCAGGATGATGTGAGTTTGGAATCCAACAATATGTGCAAAAGGTTAGCCACCCCAGATTTATGTAAATGTGCTTTGCTTCAAGATATATATAGAGAGAGACTTGTACACGCAATGGAGAATGTCTTAAGTTGCCTAGGTTTTATTTGTGGATCTTAGTGGTGTTATCTGTCCTTAATCTCTCTAGGTCTGGGTACCAGCACAGCAAAGGAAGCGAAAGAGTACTTTGCAGAGATGACAAGGCACCGAATACCTTTCAAGTATTCTGGCCCTGAAGATGATGCTGCGATTACTCTGGTAACAAAATTGCTTCTATCCTCTGTTGCTTGGGGATTACACCTGCAAAATAGTTAGGCAATAATCATTATCTGCTTTTAAAATGTTGAGTGATCCTACCAGAAATAAGCCTTTCTCTTTTAAAGTTGGAACTATCTGATACATCCATAAATGTCCCTGGACAAATGTATCATGAATTCTGCTCAATATTGATCCAGAGCAGATTCTAACATATAGTTAGAGTAAAAAAGACTTAGACACGTTGCAGGATTTCAAAAAGAAGAAAAAAGACCAGAGGCAATTAATATTTCATCCATCAGAGCTTTCCTGCTACTGAAGGCAAATGTGCATAATGGTCACAAATCAGATACATCTGGATTAGCACTATCCATAAGATAAGTTGCAGCAGGTTTAACATAAACATACTTACAATAACTTATAATAAAACTAATACCTTAGCACTAAGCATGCTATGTAAAGAACACCACACCAGAAGGAAAGAGAAAGGGCGAAACCCGGGCTCCTTCTGGCCTATTACTATAGTCAGCATGACCTTGAGTGAATAACAGAACGAGTTTAAACCAGCTGTTCAGCTTCTCTGAAGGAATATCCCAAACATCAGGAGCCTTCTGCTTGTTTCTAGGCAGAATAGAAACTTGCATGTCAACTAGAAGAGTTCTCATGCAGAGAAGCTTGCAGAGTCAATTAGAAGAAACAAGAGCACTACACTTTAGATAGCCTGGAAACAAATGTTCAGAAACTTCTGGTAGCTGAATCTGGCCATTTCCCATCATTAAACACCAGCAAAGCTTGGTGGTGCTTGACTTAACAAAGTTTGGAGAATGTCTTTCTGGCATGTGATAGCCCAGCATTTGGGGGGGGGGCAGGGGATCGACTTTAAACGGCTTCAGTAAGTGTCAATTTTTTTCTCACTCCATCCCAGACTAGTCTGAGTTAATCATTTTGTTAATGTCCTAGGCCTTTAGCAAAAAAAAGGTTGATGACCGAAAGGAGTGGCTGACAAACTTCATGCAAGATCGAAGGGAGAGGAAGCTTCATGGCCTTCCAGATGTGAGTTCCCATTAGAGCAGCATGGAATTCTCACTACATGGTTTGGGGAAGGACTAGTTCAATGGCAAAACACATGCTTCACACGCAGAAGGTCCAGGATGAATCCCTAGCATTGGCAGGTTGCAGGAAACTTGAGAGAGATTTCTGCCTGGATCCCTGGAGAGCTGCTGCTAGTTAGAGGGAACAGACCAGATATAAGGCACCTTCTTAAAAGGCTAAGGTTTTTGACAGTCAAGCATTATTTCAGTAGTTGGCCAGGGGGTTAATGCATTGTGGGTAAAATGCAGGACAATAGAGCAGTCACTTTTTTCCCCACTGCTTTGGAGCTAATGAAAGTTTGCTTCCAAACGCAAATAACAGTTGGGGGGGGGTGATTTTCCTTAAGATTGCAGCTGGTTAAAGGGACGGAGGGTTAAATTATGTCACCATAGAAGAAGAAGAAGAGTTTGGATTTGATATCCCGCCTTTCACTCCCCTTCAGGAGTCTCAAAGCGGCTAACATTCTCCTTTCCCTTCCTCCCCCACAACAAACACTCTGTGAGGTGAGTGGGGCTGAGAGACTTCAAAGAAGTGTGACTGGCCCAGCCCTGATCAGATCCATCTGTGTTTTTGCTTTAAAAACTGTCACATTTAACACCATGTGTTGCTTTGCCCCTCCGTGAAACGGTAAGGAGGAAGAAGCTTGTTTTATGGTGTGGTAATGGATTAGAATGAAAGTAAAGGAGAAAGGGCTAAAGTGTCACTAGCATATAACAATTGAGGTTTCCTGCAATTTCTTCCTGTGCCCTCTTGAGCTCAGAGTTTGTTGCATGCATGTTCATCACTGTACAACAACAAATACCCAGTTGCCAGGGCTAAACACAGACCAAGCTTTTCACAGCGGTTGTCATATTAAACATAAGACCTCAATGCAGGCAGTTAACATTTTCACTTGGGAGTCAGCAGTGATGAGCTCAAATGATGACTGCATTTCTGGATCTGCCCTTTGCTAGCAGTTCTCAGTACCTATATATGTTTGCATCAGAGTATATTGTTTTCCTTTGTGCTATGATGGGGATGACACTTGAAGGCTACTATAGTAGAGGCAGCAGTTTGGAAGGTTTGATAACTTAATCTTGCTTTGTCACTCGTAGGTTTACTTATATGGCAAAAGTACAAATTACCTGACCTACAATGATTTTATCAACAAAGAACTTGTCCTCTTCTCAAATTCTGACAATGAGCGATCCATCCCTTCACTAGTTGATGGTAAGTTATCTGTTATACTTCTTCATAATCAAGATCAAGTTTCCTGTTATTTCAAACATAGTTCCCCTTATAAACATAGCTGTCATTATTTTATTAGCAGACCCAGGCAACAAGGGCAGGTTGAGCAGGTGGGGACATTATAATAACAGCAGGTGTAAAAGTATAATAATTTTATTTTGAACACTTCTGCTTGAAGCAGAATTCAGAGTACAGTATTTGAAAATGTAAACTACTTTAATTATTTGCTGTGATATAAGGTGGGTGGGTGTATAGAAAACCAGTGGTAAGAGAACAAAAATAGCTTACTGCACTTCTGTTTGCACCTAAGTATTCAAAGTGATGCAGCATTGGAGGGAGTTTGGGGTTTTTTATCCTACTTTTCTACTAATTTATCCAAGCAGCCTGTACAGTAAAAAACAAAATTCATCATAGGAATAAAAACAAAATTAAAAAATATATATCAATAACCACTAAAATGTGGGAGCAGCATTTGTCTATAGGCACCAAACTATCAAGAAAGTTTCCAGGGAATCTGTTGAGTGCTGAACTGGCATCCTTGCCTTAACTGAGAGGTGCTGGTTATCGAAGGAAAGAAGCCTATTGCTTGACTTGAAGCAACCTGCTTGTCGTTCTTTTCAGGACTGAAACCAGGTCAGAGGAAAGTTCTGTTCACATGCTTCAAACGAAATGACAAGCGGGAAGTGAAGGTTGCCCAGTTGGCTGGATCAATAGCTGAGATGTCGTCTTACCACCATGGAGAGGTAGTTAAAATGTGGGTGGGGATTGGGCAAGTAATGACCATGAGCTGCCAAGGAAGCAGTACTACTGCTCAAACAGTGTTTACATAATCAAACTTGTATTTGTTGTTGCTTTATAGTTATAATGATATTGATGTTATTAAATGTCAACCCTGCTCTGTCCCAAATGGTCTGAGCAGCATGCACAAATGCTTAAAGTGTCTGTCAGTTTCTGTTCTTCTGGCCGATGTTTGTGGCCAATGTAATCTTGCCTTTGCAGCACTATTTCTTCAGTCCCAGGATGGTGGCCTTGTCCCTCTTTTAAAAGGAGATGCTTTCAGCTTCAGTTTGTTATGTTTTGGTTTCAGAACTCACTGATGATGACCATCATCAATTTGGCTCAGAATTTTGTGGGCAGCAACAATCTCAATCTGCTTCAGCCCATTGGCCAGTTTGGCACCAGGCTGCATGGTGGGAAAGATTCTGCCAGCCCTCGATACATCTTCACAATGCTCAGGTTAGCAACTCACTGTCCAACTTCTGCTTTCTTGGCTTTGGCTGGGTTGTTTTGAAACATATAATGGTGGTTTTAACATGTTCCTAAATCTAATCACTATGATAATCTTGATGTAGCATGCCCTACAGCAGGAGGTTTAGCAAGATGGTCCTCTAGCCTTCCCAAGATGGCACTTTTCCTGTTTCCAGGATTCCTATCTCAGAACTGTTTTAAGCACAAGCCACTTTCTTTTCTAGCTCGTTGGCACGTTTGGCTTTCCCACCAGCGGATGACAGTGTGCTGAAATTTCTGTATGATGACAACCAACGGGTTGAGCCGGAATGGTACATTCCAATCATTCCCATGGTGCTAATCAATGGTGCTGAGGGCATTGGAACTGGCTGGTCATGCAAGATTCCCAACTATGATGTCCGAGAAGTGGTGAATAACATTCGGCGCATGCTAGATGGAGATGAGCCACTTCCAATGGTAATGCAAATGTATTGATGGCTAAGTGAAATAGGACTGATCATAAGAGAAATGCTAATTGGCATGGGGGGGGGGCAAGGGCAGATTGCTGCTTTCTAGCATGATACTTCACCTCAATTTGTGGGCCATGAGATTTCAGCCCTTGCAAGTTGACAGTGAATGTTTACTCCTTTTGATGAAAGTTTTAGTGACACAGTCTTGAACATTATAAAATGATGAGTAACCTTTGCATTCTGAAGACATCCCTCTTGTTCTTCATTAAAATCCAGTGCCTGCTCTTCTCTCCCTACAGAGTGGTACCTCCAGTTGCAAACAGGATCCCTTCCGGAAGTGGCTGCATCCCAAGGAATTTGCAACTGGAGGACCGCTTCTGCACATGCGCGAGCGGCGAAACCTGGAAAAATACTTCCGGGTTTGCCGCTTTCACAACCAACCCAAGCCCAAGTGTCCACTGTACAAGTACAACCCTCCAGCAGCAATTCTGCTCTTGTCTGCTTTTCCTACAACACTGCTCTTGTCTGGCCAAATTTGCAAAGGAGTTGAGCTGGTCTTGCTGAATTGGAGTCGGAGCACACTGTATAAACTGCAAAATTGAGTGCTGTTTGGCTTGCTTTGTTACAATTTCCTCTCTTTTTTTAAAGCTTCCAAGTTACAAAAATTTCAAGGGGACAATAGATGCGCTGGGACAAAACCAGTACCTTGTCAACGGGGAGGTGTCTATTCTTGATTCGACCACCATTGAAATTTCTGAACTTCCTGTTCGGACATGGACCCAGGTGAGATGTTTAATTTTCTACTATGCTCCTAGAGCCTTCCTGATGAGGTGGGGGAAAGGTACAAAGTACTGACCTCTTGCTTGCTTTCCCCACCCTTAGGTATATAAAGAACAGGTTCTGGAGCCTATGCTGAATGGCACAGAGAAGACTCCCCCCCTAATAACAGACTACAAAGAGTATCACACCGATACCACAGTCAAATTCATCGTAAAAATGAGTGAGAAGAATCTGGTGGAGGCAGAGGCTGCTGGTCTACACAAGGTCTTCAAACTTCAGACTTCTCTTTCCTGCAACAACATGGTATGTGATAAGTGGGTAGGGAAGTGCAAGTATCAAAGGAGCTCCATGCAGCCTTCTGAGCCATGATCCATATAGGTTTGCAGGTTACAGACTTCTGGGTTTTTGCTATTTGCTCCAGGTACTCTTTGACCACGTTGGGTGCCTGAAGAAATATGAGACTGCAGAGGATATTCTGCGGGAATTCTATGAGCTCAGGCTGCGCTATTACGGCTTAAGGAAAGACTGGCTTGTTGGGATGTTGAGTGCAGAATCTGCAAAACTGAACAACCAGGCTCGCTTTATCCTCGAAAAAATAGAAGGCAAAATAGTGATTGGTAAGTAGGTATTGCCAGAGCTTACCATGAGCAGTTTCTTACCTTGAAGATGGTAGGGCAGCTGGTTCCTCTTCTGAGGCTGGGGCAGGCAAATGCAAATTCATTTTCACTGGAGGAAAAGGCTCTCCTTCCAGAATTCAAACCTGCTTCAGATAGAGAGGCAATCTTCATTTTCTAAAGATGCACCTTGAAATAAACCGTATACTAATGTTTATTTGTTACCCCCCCCCAAAAAAAATGAAATAAAACCAAATTAATCCTGAAGTGATAAAACATGAACTATGCCTAGAGAATAAGGCAGTTGAAAATGGGACAGGAGAATGAAGTTAAGTCAATTTGATTTTGATTTTCTCTACATGGTATGCAAATTGACCTTGCTCCTTCCTAATAGAGTGCCCAGATTGCTAAATTGATATACCCATTGATTTTTGGTTGCTTGTTCAACTGGTTTCATTCATTCCATGTGGTGACCTGAAAATGTGTGTGTGGTTTTTTTCTAGAGAATAAACCCAAGAAAGAATTGATACAGGTCCTTATCCAGAGGGGTTATGATTCTGATCCAGTAAAGAAATGGAAAGAGTCTCAACAGAAGGTAGTGTATCTTCAATCGCTTCCTTTTAATTAGCTGTTCTCCAGATTCTATGTCCTTTGAAGGGGATTCCACCAACCCTACTGCCATGGCAGGTGCTGCAGCACAAAAATAATGCATTATTAATTTTTTGCGTTGCTCTTCAGCCAAAGATCACAGGGCAGATTACAGTAAAAATCCCAAATTTACAATATTGAATCATAAAAGGCAATATTTTATTCAGGATTTTGATACCTATTAATGTTTTTAGTTATGTGTGATGTTTTTCCCCTGTTGCGTATTGCCATGAGTGCTTTATAAATATCCCAAATAAATCTTCATCCTGAATTTCACACTGTCTTAAGAATGACTGGCCTTTTTAAGGCAGAAAGGCAGCCCTATTGCAGTAGACATGGCTGATGTAGTGGCAGGTAATTCTATATTTGCCCAGGGGGTGCTATTGAGTTCAGTATCCCCTTCAGAGAGCAGGCAATTACTGCTGCTTTCCTCAGTCCAAAATAAAGAGTTGGGCAAGAGGTACATTGCCATGGATAGCGAGCAGCCTCAGCAAACAGATCAACTTTCTCCATTCTAGGGCAATGAAGAGATTGATGAAGAAGAGGGAGACAGTGATAAGGAAACTGCATCTGCTGCAGCCTCTGGACCAGATTTTAACTACCTTCTGAACATGCCTCTCTGGTACCTGACGAAGGAAAAGAAGGATGAACTCTGCAAGCAAAGGGGTGACAAAGTAGGTGAAAGAGCTGTTACGGAGAAACTTGAGAGATGACATTGTTGAAGACTCAAATACGCATTCAGCTGTTTCTCCTAAATATTTCTTCCTCCTCACTGGTTCTTATTAGGAAATGGAGCTGGAAAACTTGAAACGAAAGGCTCCTAATGACTTATGGAGAGAAGATCTTGCTGCCTTTGTTGAAGCTCTTGAAGTAAGTAACTCTGGGGGAAGAGTAGCTGGCCAGTTATTCAGTTTACAGCCTATTTTGATCCATCATAGCAGTAATCTCTCTTAAGGGTGGGAAGAATGTGAGCGTTCAGCAGAGTTCTGCCATCTCAAAGAATCTGAAACCCCACAAGTAAGAATGCTGCTGAGGCTGACGGTGGCCAAGGGCTGCCCCAGTGGCAGTTGCCCTCTGGCCTATGCTGATATCAGCATTTTGCTTGCTTGCTTCCTTTGGGGGTGGACTGGGCTTTGGTTACACCAAGATTTAAAATCCCCATGCTGCCCATTCTTGCTTCTGGTTCTTTAGCCCACTTTCTTTCTACCTACCTACCCCCTCTAGGAGCAAGAAAACAAGGAAAAACAGGATGAGATGGCTGGGACTGCAGGCAAGGCCACCAAAGGGAAAGGAGGAAGGCTGAAAGTACAGAAGCAGCAGCTGCAGGAGATTATGCCCTCTCCACATGGCCGGAGGGTCATCCCCCGTGTGACTGAGGAGATGAAAGCAGGTGCAGAGAAGAAAGTAAAAAGGAAAATCAAGGTAACAGAATATTAGCCTCTGTTAAGGGGTATGTGTGCGTGCGCATGCTATTAAAGTGTATTATGCATATGTATATATTCCCACTTTCTTTGATACCTTTGTCCTGTCATCCATTGTATGTATAGTGACCAATTTCCCCCTTTGCTTACCTGTAGAGTGAAACAACTGAGCCTAATGGGATTCAAGAAGAAGATGGACCAGCATGCGATAAGGAACCATTGACTCTTAAACAAAGATTGGCAAAGAAATTTAAAACAGAACCAGGTAACACCTGCTCACAAGTGTCATTCATTTTCTTTGGTAGCTTTTCTTTAGTAGATTAAGCTTCATTAAGCTTCATTTAGGTTTTAAAGATTGTTTGGATATTTGTATTTAGCAAAAAATAATGTGCATAGGTGTAGATGCATCGTCTTTAAGTGCTCAATACTTTTTTCTTTTGGACAGAGCATGCATTGTCTTAAAATTTAGCCAATCTGTTTAACTTAAGGTACCAAGAAACAATCCACACTGCCATTCAAGCCAGTAAAAGAAACAAAGAAAAACTCTTGGTTTGACTCGGAATCAGACAACAGTGGTGGTGGTGGTGATATGGAGGTTGTGCTGTCACCTGAAAACATGTCAAGCTGCCCAACAGAAGGTAGGTTTATGGTTAAAAATGATGTACTCTTGCTATAATTAAATTGCCTTTGTTAAATATCCTTGGTTTAATTTTATTTTTTTTAAAAAGGAAAGTTTGGAGCTTTGGAAAAGCGATTAAGAATGTTGATTCTACTTGACAGCATTTTCTAAGGCTATAGTCCTACACACATTTATCTAGTAGTAAGTCCCGCCAAACTCCGCAGCATGTACTGAGCTGGCATGTGTAAGGTTGCAGCCTAATTTTCTTCCATTTCTTTCAGCAAAAGCAAAGTGTGTGTCAGATTCAAACCTCAGTGACACTGGTGGTGACATCCAAGAATTGGTTGAGAATGCTGCATCTGATGAACAGAATACTATTTCCATGTGAGTGAAGTACACACAAAATGTAATTCTTGTTAAAGGTAAAGGACCCCTGACAGTTCAGTCGCAGACGACTCTGGGGTTGCACTTTACTGGCCGAGGGAGCCGACGTTTTTCCAGGTCGTGTGGCCAGCATGACTAAGCCGCTTCTGACGAAACCAGAGCAGCGCCGGAAACGCCGTTTACCTTCCCACCGGAGCAGTACCTATTTCTCTACTTGCACTTTGACGTGCTTTCGAACTGCTAGGTTGGCAGGAGCAGGGACTGAGAAATGGGAGGTCACCCTGTCATGGGGATTCGAACCACCAACCTTCCAACTGGCAAGCCCTAGGCTCAGTGGTTTAGACCACAGCGCCATCCGCTTCCCATCTTGTTAGGTTATAATAAAAAATATGCAAAAAAGGTGGCAATCTACTTGCACTAACCTCATGTTACCACAAAGCTCTTCATAATGGGGTGAAGCAAACAAAAGAAATGAAAAAGCGAGAGGTGTTTGGTTTGTAGGGTTTGTTGTCACTTCAATACCAAGAACACAGTCCATGCTATTTGTCCATTCAGTCCTATATAGTCTATTTCTATACTGTAGGGAGCAAACACATGGAAATGGGGAGAATTTGCTCCATAGTATGTATTATGTGTTCTAGGAAAGCCAAGGGACGTAAAGGCAAAGAAGCCATCAAACCACAAGGGGTACAGAGCACCATCTCCAGTAAGTACCACTCAAGTTTAACATCTATTGTTAACACAGCCAGGCATCGCTCTTTATTAAAAAATTAATGTTCTGGTGCATAAAAGTAACAAGATCATACGATAGCTGCATGTGATTCAATCGGTGTTACCATGACTACCAGCAATATGGGACTGCCGTTAAGTGACTTTCTCATTTTTGTATCTCCACCCCCAGCTGAAAGTAGATAGTTTACTGCAGGGGTCAGCAAACTTTTTCAGCAGGGGGCCGGTCCACTGTCCCTCAGACCTTGTGGGGGGCCGGATTATATTTTTTTTGGGGGGGGGGATGCATTTAAAATATAAGGACACATTCTACTCATGTAAAAACATGCTGATTCCCGGAGTGTCTGCGGGCTGGATTTAGAAGGCGATTGAGCTAGATCTGGCCCCCGGGCCTTACTTTGACTACCCATGGTTTACTGTTTCTCACTTCATGCAAGAAGCATCTGCTGGCCAATTCCTGCAAGATTTTTTTAAAGCCTCAAATTGTATGGAATAAAAGTTCAGAATCACCAGAATTTGAAAAAAGCATACTTTTTATTTTTAGTTTTAATGGGATTTTGTAGTGCATAAAGCTGCCAAATTCACTGCAGTCCAAGGTTAAGAGCAGCGGTCATTATTGTAATATAACAGATTGCAAGGGCTTAAAAAATGAGAAGGAAATCCCATCTGCATACAAAAGAACATTGTTACATTGTTTTGGAACATTTGGTAGTTTTGCTTACTCCAAAGCTTTCCAAACTGTTTATCACGACACTTTAGTATGTTGGCTGCAGTGTGTAGGTGTGTCACATGCTTGTCCTGGGGCTTGAAAGGGGTTTAATAACCTCTAGTTTGCTAGTAAGACTGAATTGCTGTGTCACGAAATGAGGCATGTCTAAAAAGTGTATCACCAACATGAAAAGTTTGGAAAGCTCTGGCTTACTCCCTTGTAAAGAAGCAGTGAATATGTTCATCTACATGTTCATCTTAAATCACTCTGAGGGCTACTTTTACATTTTTATTAACTCAAGAGGACCCTATTTCTGCAGAGGGGCCATTTTTGTTACCATTTTAACTGCCATTTTCTATAGTGCACCTGCTTTTAACTGCTATACTTCTAGCTGGCAGATACTTTTTTCTCTGCTTCCATCATTATATTTGCATGAGATTTTTATATTGGTGCATTGCCGTGGACTACAATATTTGTATCCAACAGTGTGGCTGTAATTGGAATTCCCTTAGGGAGGTGCAGAGATAGCAAGAGAACTGCAGTCAGTCAGTCCATGGGTCTTATGCTGTGCAGGCCTGGCA
The DNA here is from genome assembly GCF_964106645.2 of Podarcis pityusensis. NCBI lineage: Eukaryota > Metazoa > Chordata > Lepidosauria > Squamata > Lacertidae > Podarcis > Podarcis pityusensis. The sequence continues at coordinate 25,289,168 of NC_138038.1, forward strand.
TTGGGAGCATGTTACAATGTTTGCATTGTCTTTCCCCTTCTCTGTTTCAGAGCTAAAGAGATTAATATCCTTGCCTGTGGATGTTTGCAATCTTTTAAAAGTGGCTTGGTTTGTTCTCTGTGCAAAAAAATTCTATACTGAATTTTTCAGTATAGAATTCATGATGTTTAGGGCATGTTAGCTTAGTGGGGACTTTTCTTTATTCAAGTTCACGTTGAGGACTATGATGCAGGCAAACCAGTTGCAGCAGCCTCTTCTCTGCCTGCTACCCTTGATGTGCCAGCCAAGCCTGCTCCCAAAAAGAGAGCTCCAGCCAAGAAAACAGCAAAGGTAGCTGAAGGTAAGATTACTACTGATGTCTGTATGTTAAAAGGTGAGTATTCAGTGGCATTACTATAAGTGCCCCAAAAGGTCTTTGGTTCTGGCTTACACAAGAAGAAGAAAAGAAGAAGAAGAAGAAGTGGAGTTTGGATTTGATATCCCGCCTTTCACTCCCCTTCAGGAGTCTCAAAGCGGCTAACATTCTCCTTTCCCTTCCTCCCCCACAACAAACACTGTGAGGTGAGTGGGGCTGAGAGACTTCAAAGAAGTGGGACTGGCCCAAGGTCACCCAGCAGCTGCATGTGGAGGAGCGGGGAATCAAACCCAGTTCACCAGATTACGAGACTACCGCTCTTAACCACTATACCACACTGGCTTCTACATAGGTGGAAGCAGAAACTGCATGATGGAGGTTCACGGTTTCACTGATAAGCTTAAAAATTAAGGGTCTGGAAAAGAGAAAGTCAAATCGATTACTCTAGTTCTGTAGTTAGTTCTCCTGCCCACCTAGCAATTCGAAAGCACGTCAAAGTGCAAGTAGATAAATAGGTACCGCTCTGGTGGGAAGGTAAACGGTGTTTCTGTGCACTGCTCTGGTTCGCCAGAAGCAGTTTAATCATGCTGGCCAGATGACCCGGAAGCTGTCTGGACAAACGCCGGCTCCCTTGGCCAGTAAAGCAAGATGAGCGCTCAACTCCAGAGTCGTCCGCGACTGGACCTAATGGTCAAGGGTACCTTTACCTACTTTTACCTATGGTTAATTCTCATGAAATAAATGAAGTAGTAACTGTTACCTTGAAAAGGGATATTATTCTGAAATCCATCAAACCTCTATTGAACATTTCTTCTGCCCCTGGAAGTTAACACATCATTTTTTTTCTTGCAGAGTTAGTGACCATTTTGGGCTGAACATGTCTTATCTTAATAAGCCGAAATGTGAACAAGCCAAGATTCTGTAGGTTTTTTAATAGAGCCTGTTCCGTTGTGGAGTTGCTCACACAATTAAATAGCCATGTCTCTTTCCTGTCGTTGAAGCACATAGTTGTTTCCAGCCTCGACTGACATTTGAAAATGGTGGCTATACTTCAGTTTTATCAACTGTAGTTTAGCCCTTTGTTGGCAATTAACACTGCCTTAACAGTTACCGGAATGAGTTTCTGAAGCAATGGCTTGAAAACATTTTGGTAGATCCAGGTTTTTGTGGGAAAGAAACAGATTTCACTGATTCTTTTGCTCTTAGGCAATCAGCCTTCTATTATGGATGCTTTCTCTAAGAAGAAGGCAACCGCAAAACCCAGGAAGGCAACAGCAAAGAGTTCGGAGTCCAGCACAGATGAAGCAGCCTCCCAGAAGTGTGCACCTCCCAGGATGAAGAAACCTGCCAAAAGGAAGGTTTCTAGCTCTGACGACTCTGATTCTGACTTTGGCCCAGCTCTTAAAAAAGCTACAGCAATTAAGGTTTGTTTGCCCCCATTTTTGTTCTCTAAAATTACTCTCCATCTTTTTTGTTGCCAGTTAAGTATAGAAGGAGAATGTCTTTAAGGCATACCTAAATGCCAGAATTGAAAGAGCAAAGGGGGTGGGGGGTGGAAGTGCCATAGTTTTAGGGCGCCACTGAGGTCGATTTTGGCATATGGGCAGATAGAGGTGTTCTCCATAACCTATAACAAATTCTAAACATTTTTATCAGCCATACATGGGCCTCGCACCATCTTGTTCACCTTGAAGTCCTAGCTAAAAGTGCATCAGTATATGTTGGTGACTGGTTATGAGTGCCCTAAACAAGTTAACATGGGGCAAGCCTGCAGTGCTCTGCTCTGCAAGGAAACCACGCCCTTAATAAAATATGTAGTGTTTTATTTCGGGTGTGCTGTGGAATGACGTGCCCTAGGGCCTGTGGCTGAAGTGGTTTCTCCTACATAAACCAGGAATATTGGTCTATCCCTCAGAGTGCTTGTAGAGCACTAAAAGTTTTTCTTCCCCACAACTGATGCATTAATGTATCCATGTTCCATAAGGAGGGGCTAGTTGTGGCCATTCCTGAGCCCACATAATACCTATGAGAGCTAACCAGGCCCACTTTTTTTTTTTCCTTTGCAGAAATCCAAGAATGTTGATGAGTCATTTTCCCTTGAATTAAGCTCGGGTGAGGACTCACCTTTTCCAACTGTCGCACGTGAAAGGTTGGGTCGAGCCAGGAAAGTTGTCCAGTACCTTGAGGAATCGGACGACGAGCTATTGTGAACTGAAAGCACCTTGTTCAAAAATGGGGTGTCTGCCTTTTGATGTTTTAACATTATGTCTGTCCCTGTAAATATTTGACCCTGTTCACTATCATTTTCATCTTAATAAACATTTTTTTTCCATTGGAAGTTGTCACTTAGAAATTCTGCTACTTCTGAATCACCATGTTTGTTTGTTTTTGTGCTAAAGAAAAATACATTGTGGGGAGGTGGAGTGCGCAAGTTCACCGTAACATGTTCTTGTAACACTAAGCCAGAGATGGGATCCCATGACTCTAGTATTGTTGGACTACAACTCCCATTATCCCCAGTCCAAGCAGGGATGCAGAAACCTCAGGCCAGCGACTGTATTTCCCCAGTACAAAAGATTCATGTATGCAAAAGTGCCCTATGTTCTAATTTTGCCCGTTTGGGGCAGGGCCTTAATGCACATTATTAAACACGAGGCAGTCACTTCTGATGGTATTTACCTAGATCCATATTAAAGCTGAACATTCTCCCTTTGGTACTTAAGGTGCATTGTGTTTTCAATAGAAATTAGGCTGTGCTACATTCTGGCACTTCCTGCATTCCAAAAAAATCTTTTTGTTGTAGAAACCTTGTCATCCTTTGCTCCAGACCAGGGACATTTTTGAAATCCTTGTCAGGAGAGCCCTCAAATGTTACCCTAATTGTGCCAAAGAGTTTCAGGACCTCAAATGTGTCTTCTCTTGAGTCAGAAATCTCTAAGGAAGTCAAGTCTTGTCTTGGATTTTTGCAATGTAGCTTATTGCAGCCAATATTGATTCATAACAGCACATCAAGGGAAACAGATGCCTGAGCATCTCCTTCTGGAAAACTGCCACTTCAGCTTTCTAAGGTAACATTCCTTAGGACGGTGGTTTGCAATAAGCTACACTTATTGGTAGCTTGTCTCGAACCTAGCTTGTATCAGTGGCAGGGAAGGCCTGAGCTGAGCTTATTAATAATATCCTTATCCAGTTATTTTACTCCTGTTTTTCTAATGGGAAAATGATGTGGTATAGAGCAAGAATTGCCAGCATGCTGCCCATGGGCACAATACTCTCAATATTTCCTCCTGGCACCCACTTAGCCTCTGAGCTCTCACTGCCACTTATGGGTGACTCCAATCTAGACTATTGAATGTTCCGCTTGCCACAAAGAGGCTTCAATGAGGAAACCCCTCCTTGGGGGGAAGTGACACTGTTCCTTTGTCCTGTTGTCCAAGAAAGGGGATTCCCAGTGACAGGCTGCCTTGCTCCCGACTAGGAACAGAACATTGCAGGTAGGAGGACAATTCTCTGGCTTTTGCTTGGTGTCCTGAGAATGAGGAAGATGAATTGTTAATCCGAGGAGGTGTCGGTGGCCTTGCACAATTAACCCTCCATGTCACTATAGAAGCAGGACTTCCCCGCTCTCCTAAGCCCAGTAGTAATGACTCAAATTGCTTGCAGGGGTGCTCCTTGTGCAGACATAGCACTGCTGTAGGCTAATTACTTTTGGCTTAGACCATGAGACACGCCTTGCCAAATGCCAGGTGAAGGGAGCTTAACAATCAAGCCAGGTGAAGGGAGCTCATCAATTAATCCTCATGACTGGGGCAGACAAAAGCCATAGGGCTTAAGCAAGAGATGGGGGAGCTTTGATGCAGGCCTAAACTGATGTAGGTGCTGCATAGCCTGGCCAGAATGAGGTTGACTGAGGTGCTACTACATCCCTGGGGGTCCCAATTGCTGGAAGAAGAGGCTCTTGCCAGGTATGTTCTGTCCTTGTTTAAAGAAGGGATTGTTTACACATGGTATCCTTGTGTAAAAAGGAGGGCCTGGTATGTTAGTCTGTCCTATTCCTGTGTCCTGCTTTATTCCAGTGCTTCCCAGTTGGCTAAGTACTGCAAACCCCCTGTTTTTCAAAAGCCAAACCATGGACCCCCTACTTTTGAAACCTTTGGTATCTGGTAGTTTTTATTATGTGAATGGTGCCACCAATTGACAGTGCTTTTTTATTTTTATTTTTATTTTTTTTATTTTTTAAATATTTTATTAAGGATTTTCTTGTTTTACAGAAGTGTAGTGCCTCGTTTTTTGTTTTTTTCATGTAACATTTTTACAAATCCGTTTCATTTGTTGAGGCATTAGGGGGAGAAGGAAAAAAAAGAAAAGGGGGGTGGAGAGAGGGAAGATGGATGGGGGTGGGGTCGGGTGGCGGTGTTTCTATTATGTTTAATGTATGTAGAGTTTGGTGTCAGCGTTGCTTGTGTTGTTCACTTGTGTTCCTTTGGTGGTGAGAGAGGTTGGGGTTGGCCTAGGGTGTGATTGTTTGCTTGTGATTGGCTGTGGTGATCTTTGTTTTCGTGTGTGAGTGAGGTGGGTGGGTGTTTTGGATCAGGTTAGCCATATTGATTTGTATGCTGTTGGTGGATTATTGTCATTCCCAGTTGGCTAAGTACTGCAAACCCCCTGTTTTTCAAAAGCCAAACCATGGACCCCCTACTTTTGAAACCTTTGGTATCTGGTAGTTTTTATTATGTGAATGGTGCCACCAATTGACAGTGCTTTTTTATAGAAAGAAGGTGTCAGTACTCACCATGAAGGTGTTGCAGTAAGTGCCACACTTTTTAACATTTTGGGGAGGGGGGAAGAACTGTGTACCCCAAGGAAAAAAAGCACTGCCCATTGGGATCCACTGGTCTATTCTATTGTGTTTACTCTTGTGTAAAGGAGTGGTTCTCTATCCTTGTATATGAGAAGTCTGCTGCTGAATAAATTCCAGGCTTTTTTCCACTTATTAGTGTTTCAATCCTTAACAAAGAACCCCTTTGCCTTTGTTTGGCAAAGCACTTGGCTCCAGTTCTCGAGGGTGGAAAAGGGAATGTGTCGAGGAAGGAATACCGTACTTGTATGTTGTTTTTTCTGGTTCCATGCAACACGGTTTGAGAGTCATGCTAGTTCTGGAATATCAGATTTTGACAATAAAATCCTGCGAGTAGGAGGGTGAACTGGCAAAATGAAAGATATACAGTAATGAAAGTGGACTCTAGGCGTGGAAGTGAATATACCTCTCCAAGTCTGTATGGAAACATCTTTGGAAGATCAGCCATACTCTTTCTTCATGCATGGAAATTAAGAGAAAATGTGTCAAAATGGTTTATCAGGTGCTGTGTTAGTCCACTACTGATAAGTGTAACATAAATAAAAGTGTTTTGTTGAAACTGCTGGAAATGTCAGGCCATAAAATGTGGTGTTTTTTTTACTGTCTGTGGTAGAGTTGCTCGTGAGCCAACAAATACTGGAAAAAGATATAAAATGGAAACGTTACTGTACAATTCGACTCTAGAGATTATAGTTCTCTAACTTTTAATAGGCATGCCAGATATTAGTGACAAATGCAAAAATCACAGGGTGTCTCAAGGAAAAGCAATGTATTTAGAAATAATTGGACACTTTTATTTTTGTAATACCAACAAACAAGTTGAATAGCATGTGAACAAACTTGCTTTTATTTGATCTACTGTGATGGGCGGTTAAAATTAAACCAAACAATAGTTCTCCAAATTTTCCCTCTCTGTGTGGCTGGCTGAAACAGTAAAATGTATTTGAAGTGCACATTTCCTTACTCTTATCTGCAGTGATTTTATTATTAAGTATGGCATCTTCCTAGAATAGAAAGAGAAAGAGGAGTGCTTTGAATAAGGTCTTCATTGGTGGGAAAGATCACAGTGCAAAGGAAATGGTGTGGGATACACAAAACCTGCCGCTCCAGAACTATTATCTGTAGGTGAATTCCATGCTCCACTGTCAAGCGATAGCCTTGCCATTCGCATCTACTTTAAGCAGTTGCTTCCCAAATGTCTGATAGACACACTTCACATGTTTCACTTTCAAAAAATTAATCCTTTGAGGGGAACGTTAGATGTTGACTTACACTGAGTCAGGCCATTTGTTCCTCTTGTCTACACCTGTCTATCCATGACACTCCAGAACTTCACAACAATCTCGCCCAGTCCTTTCTGGAGGTTCTGGCAACTGAAGCTGGGATCTTGTAGATGCAAAAACAAATGCTCTGCCACTGAGCTGCAAGTCTTTCATACCTCTCATGAAAGAGGGTTACCTGTTTGCAGGACAGTCTTTCTGCCCCTCTCCTGCCCATGTATAAATTGCACATGTAAGCGTGTCTCCTGAATAGAAGCAAGCTAGCTCAGAGCAGGGACACAGTAGGCAACTCTTGATGGTACAAAGCTCTACAGTCTGCGCTTGGACTGATTGATTGTACCCAACGCTACAAATCAGCACAGTTACTACCAGTGCTTTTTTTTCCCTACTCAAGGGTACGCAGTACCGGCATCTTTTTTTTTCCTAGAAGAAAAGTACAGTGGTACCTCGGGTTAAGAACTTAATTCGGTCTAGAGGTCTGTTCTTAACCTAAAATCGTTCTTAACCTGAGGTACCACTTTAGCTAATGGGGCCTCCCGCTGCTGCCGTGTGATTTCTGTTCTCATCCTGAGGTAAAGTTCTTAATCCGAGGTACTATTTCTGGGTTAGCAGAGTCTGTAACCTGAGGTACCACTGTATGGGTTACTACCCACCTTCTGTGGAAGCAAGTTGGAGGGAACAAGGGCAGAGCAAGGAAGTATGCAGAGACACAGCAAGGAGCCTCCCTTCACATGCAAATATACATTGTTTCACAGCACATAGTCCAAGAATAATGGTCCTGGAATATGTCTCCATTGGGAATAGGGGAAGGAAAAGCTCTTGCTCTTCTCTTGTGTGGGTGCCTTTGGGGAAAGAGGCAGGGCCTGCACTTTTACTGTAGATATACTTCGATTTCTCTTCGGCTTACATGGATATTTCACCATTTTAAAGTGTATGGCTGCAGAGTGTTGATGCTTTCTGACAAGGCCAGTTGGTGTGGCCCCCTTGCCCTCCGCCCAGCGCCAAACATCAAAATGACATTCCAGGGCCCCGTATCAGTTAGACCAAAGTGTTTATTGGAAAGCAGTCAAGTGTCGAAAGAGCTGTCAGATTTTCCACTGGGGTGGGGATGGAGATGGGGGACTCTGCACAGACTCAGCCAACACTTTATACTCTCGTGTGCTGTGCTATTTAAAGGCTGTTACTACCAAAAAAAAAAAAAAAAAAAAAAAAGCCTAGTGGATGAGTCTGTCTGAGCTCTGAAAGCAACGTACAGAACTGGAAGTTGAGAACGTGCTCCGTGTTTTGTTGTTGTTAATTTTATATACTGCCCTATACCCGCAGGTCTCATGATGGTTCGCAGCATAAAATCACAATACTGTATAGAAACACAAACTGGGTTGCCTGAGCTACTCTGGGCGGCTTCCAACAATTTATAAAACTACAGCAAAGCATCAAACATTAAAGGCTTCCCTATACAGGGCTGCCTTCAGATGTATTCTAAAACTCAGGTCGTCGTTTATTTCTTTGACTTCTGACAGGAGGGTGTTCCACAGGGCGGGTGCCACTGCCAAGAAGGTCCTCTGCCTGGTTCCCCATAGCTCTGACAGGGAGCATTTTAGCTGTTCAGTTGAACTGTAAACTGGGATTATTATATTGATAAATTTGAAACCTTTTGTGGGTGTGTCACATGACTGCAGGCCTCCCCCTTGTCCCTTACGCCTGAACCACTGCCTTTGCCCCAGTTTCTCCTCAGAGAACCAGTTGGGTTGGACATGCCTCTCCCCCCCCCCCCGAGCCCTGGGGGGGGGGGTCCTGGCACAGAAGTAGGCAGGGCAGGCCTGTCGCTTTAAAAGCTTCCCAGCTGAGCTACAGGGGGAAGCCCTGCCTCTCCCTCCCTCTGTCCCTGTGCCCCTCTCCTAGGCAGAGCTGAAGCCAGCCCAGTCCAGGGAGGAGAGCAGAGCGAGGGGATGCCAGCTAAGCTGCCTTAGAAGAGCAGGAGGAGAGGTAGGCACCATTACAGGTGGCAGGAGGAGATGTCTCTGGGCCTTGCAGGAGGAGTGGGGACCCAAATATGAGGGAGACGGCTGGCAGGAGGGACAACCTGTTGAAAATGCACCTACCTAAAAGTCAGGGGTGGATTTGCATGGTGTTTATTTATTTTTTATTTTAATAGTCTTTATTGAAAAATAAAAAGTACAGAATTACAGGTGCACAGAGTAAGATAAGACACAAAGAAGGAGGAGAAGATGTATGTTAAATTATGCCTTGCTTGGAAGAAGAGAGGGGAGCTGCGATGGAGAGTCTGTAGGCAGTGCACTGCCTTGGGGCAAGGAGCATCTCTCCACCTGGACTGTGACCCTCCATGAGCACAGGTGTTGAGGGCCGCCCTGTTACTAGGCCTGTGGCCCCTTCTGAATCTTTCTCCCTGACGGAGATTATCGGAGGCACAGATAAGGATAGCAAAGGAGACCTGGGGGGAAGGGCCATAGCTCAGGGACGGAACACCTGCCTTGCAGGTAGAAGGTCCCAAGAAGTCCAATTCCTGCATTTCCAGGAAGGGCTGCGAGAGAGTCCTGCCTGGAACCTTGGAGAGCAGCTGCTGGTCAGTGTGGGCAGAACTGAATCAGGTGGACTCGGCTGTAAGGCAGCTAGCTAGCTTCCAGTCCCATTCTGCTGCCCACACAATGGATTTCAGGCAATTGTTTATTCCATGGCCTCGGGGGAGCTTCCCTTGCCCTGTTCTGCAGCCTCTGGCATTGGCGGGGTAGACAAATAAGGGACCAGGGAACTATCCAGAGGAAGGGAACATCTGGGGCTGGGGCTGGAGAGACTGGAACCCTGTGGGGATGTTAGCCTCTAGGAGACTGAGCGCTGCAAGGGGAAGGGGGCTGGCTAAATAGGAAAATATGTGCTGTGCAAATGAGTAAGAATCAATGTGTATAATGATCACCACCTTCATATAAGTTTACGCACTTCATTAAATGAGGTTTCTGATGGAAACCCCTAATAAACAAAAACAAAACCCCGTAGCTTTTCTGTTGTTTTTTGCTGTATAATTTTTTATTACATTTTCCAACATTTTCACAATCTCATGGAATTATTACATTGTTTCATAAGTTGACTTCCCAACTCCACGGCGTTTTTACTCAGATCTTTTCTACTGCATTATATCTCTACCTATCACAAAAAAAGTTTCTGTTATTTTATAATTTTTTCTAACGCTGCTTTTATCTTGAACCCTGCCCGCGATTTCATTTGACTAAAGTATTTTTTTCAAATAGTCCATAAGAGGCCTCCATTCTTTGCCTTTCTGTTTTTTTATTTTAATATAAAAAAACAGTAAATATTTAATTATTCCAGAATTTCTAATAAGAGTGTTTTTGTTTAAGAAGATAAGGCAGCTTGTGATTTTACATGAATGTGTAATGAATGCTTGGATCTAAATGTAGCTTAGCTGTATCATGATATATCCACTAGGCCTGCCAGCCAACGTAAAATTTTAAAGCTGCCATCCTATACACAGTCAGCTGACAGTGAGTCCTGCAGAACTAAGGGAGACTTGCTTCTGCATAAGCAGTCAACTGCTAGCTGACTAATCATTTGCCTTACAGGGCAAACTGACACTTGTCTCCTTAGTGAAATAATAGTGTGGATTTGATGAAATGTACTTCCATGTACAGGTGTGATTGCAGTCTTAATGAATCGGTAGTTAAAGTCAGAATAAACTGCCCTTTTCTAGCCCTACAGAAGGGCATCCTTCATAGTATGCAATAATATGCAATTTAATGAACAAAAGAAGGAATGGTGTGTGCCTTTAATACAGCATACCTTCATCCGTTTAAGAATCTTGGATGTGGAACATCTCCTATTAGAGCAGCCATAGGCAAACTCGGCCCTCCAGATGTTTGGGGACCACAACTCCCATCATCCCTAGCTAACAGGACCAGTGGTCAGGGATGGTGGTAATTGTAGTCTCAAAACATCTGGAGGGCCGAGTTTGCCTATGCCTGTATTAGAGTAACAAAGAGCAACAGGCCTTTAAAGTTTTAGTAGGGTGAGATGCTTAAGATCAAGGTTTAAAAAATATATATGTGTGCACTGATTTTGGCTGACTGCCATCCTCTTTTTGCGGTCAGTGATTTTGATTGCAAGAAGGGAAACTCTAGTTGGTACCTGCCTGCCTGCCTGATTTTACTATCCCACCTCCATGGTTCTTCCCCTTCCCGGTTTATGACCTAGTTTATCTTTGCAACAAGGATCCCAATGATAGCTCAGTCGCTAGAGCAGGTGTCAGCAACCTTTTTCAGCCGTGGGCTGGTCCATCGTCCCTCAGACCATGTGGTGGGCCAGACTATATTTTGAAAATAAAAATTAAAAAATGCATGAATTCCTATGCCCCACAAATAACCCAGAGATGCATTTTAAATAAAAGGACACATTCTACTCATGTAAAAACAGCTGACTCCCAGACCATCCACGGGGCGGATTGAGAAGGCAATTGGACCGCATCCGGCCCCTGGGCCTTAGGTTGCCTAACCCTGTGCTAGAGCATCTTAATCTCAGGGTTGTGGGTTCAAGACCCAGCTTGGGCAAAAAATTCTTGCATTGGAGGGGTTGTATGAGATGACACCCCCCCCCCCATGATCCCTTGCAACTCTAGAGTTCTATAGGCTAGACTCAGACATATTTACTTGGTCCAAGGTACCTCAGTGAGTTTCGTGGCTAAATAGGGATTTGAATATAGGTATTGGAGCCATCTTTATGAAGTATTGGGTTGTTTGTTGTTGTAGTAGTGGGGGAGAATGATGTAAAATTGGCACTGGGAAGGGGAACAGTTTGTGCAGCCTGCGCCACTAAGTATTAGTGTCAGTGGTGGGTTTTAATCTGCAATTCAACACATGGAGCTTTCTTGATCGTTGCATCTCAGTGCTGGGGAAGAGCATAGATCTGTTGAGTTTCTGCGTGTCAAATAGCTATTAAAAAACCAGCAGTGCAACCAGAAAGTGGCAACTTTCTCTTCCCCTACACACACACACACACACACACACACACACACACGCTCGCTCGCTCGCTTGCTTGCTCACATACACACTTCCCCCATCCATGCAACTATGGCATTTCCCCTATTTCCAAAACAGATTAATTAATAAAATAGATGCTGTACTGTACTTAGTCCTGTATCAGCAGTTCCCAAACGGTGTGCCAAGATCACTGTTGCATCTCTGGTGTTTTGTTTGTTAGGTGGCAGTGGATAATTTCCCTGCTTCCCTACAACAGATCATGTGCTATGCAGAGACATAGCAGAGTCACCCGCTTTCAGAGGAGGCTGCCTGTTTTATCTCTGAATGAGTTACTGTTCCCTGTATGGCTCATTCCAAACAGGTGGCATACTCATGCAGAAACACAATCTTCCAAGAGCGGTGCAATTTTTACATGGTTCTAAAAGCAAGTCATCCCAGGTGCAAGAGTTTAGTTCTGAAGTTAAGGGTCCTTAAGTTATTAGGCATTTGACAAATATTGCAAGATAGTGTATTCATTTTCTTTAAGGGCTGTGTCTTTCTGCCCAATCCCCAGCGGAAAGGACCTTCCCTGGCTGGTATACCAATCTGTCGCCCTAGAAGTCTGCACACTCCAGCTGGCCTGGACCAGTTTGAGCTGTCTGGTTTTATCTTCTCCCCTCTCCAGATAACTTGGCAACAGACATAAAACATCCACCAGCAACCCCCCAAGCTCTCTCGGTGTTGCCAAGGTCATACCCCTTTCACAGAATTAAAATAGCCCTGCTTTGATACATGGGGGCAGGGGGACCTCTCCAGTATAGATGCTCTGCACTTGCTGATTGGGGCTCAGTGCGCCATAGGAAGAAAAGTCACCATGGGGACAGCCTTGTGCTGAGTCAAACCACTGCTCCATCCACCATGGTAATTGTTGGACTCAAACTCCCATCGGTCCCAGAGATCATGGCCAGCAGTCAGGGGTGATGGAGGTTGTAGTCCGCCAACACCCAGAGGACCACAGCTTTGGTCTGCACAGACTGGCAGCAGCTCTCCAGGATTTCAGACAGTGGTCCAGTCTGGATATGTTCGGGATTGTGCACGGGGCTTTCTGCATGCCAAGCAGGTGCTCTGGATAGCTCAGTCAGTTGCAGTGTGGTACTGATAACACCAAGGTTGCAGGTTTGATCCCCTATCTGAAACCCTAGAGACCTGTTTGCAGTCAGCGTCAACTTTACTGAGCCAGATGGACCGATGATTTGGAGTTTTTTTAAAGAGAGGTTGGGTGGCTATCTCTCAGGGATTCTTTAGTTGTTATTTCTGCATTGCAGAGGGTTTTACTAGATGATCAAAGCTTCCAATCATTGGCCTGTCTAGCTTGGTACTGTTTTGTTGACTGCAAACAGGTTTCAGACAGAGGAGACAGCCTTATATTATACAGAGATGTTGGGGGATGAACCTGAAACCTTTTGCATTCAAAGCAGATGTTCTACCACTGAGCTATGGACCAACCTTCCTGGTTCTTCCCCAACTTTGTTCTTTCCCTACCTTGTTCCAGCAGCTGCCCTTTGTCAGCCAGGCTTCCCAATCGTCCCCCGCTTAGCCGCTGGCCTTTAAAAGTGAACGCTTTCGTCACCTCCCCAAACTCATGGAGTAGCTGCATGTGTCAACCCTTAGCAAGATCACCAGTCCCGGGAAGGATCTCCAGTGAAGCTGACCTCTCGATTTATTTCCCTTCCTCCCCTCCCTGCTGCAGCAGCCATGGGTGAGTGGGGGTTCTTGAGCTCCCTTCTGGACGCGGTGCAGGAGCACTCTCCCATGGTGGGCCGCTTCTGGCTGGTGGTGATGCTCATCTTCCGCATCCTGATCCTGGCCACGGTGGGCAGCGACGTCTTCGACGACGAGCAGGAGGAGTTTGAGTGCAACACGCGGCAGGTTGGCTGCAAGCAGATCTGCTACGACTTGGCCTTCCCCATCTCCCACTACCGCTTCTGGGTCTTCCACATTGTGGTGCTCTCTGCCCCGGCAGTCCTCTTTGTCATCTACTCCATGCACCAGACCACGAAGATCAACCAGAAGGAGATGGAGACGGGAGAGGAGGAAGCCAGCCGGGCGGGGGGAAAGGCCCCTGCAAAATTTGGGCCTCAGCCCAGCCAGCGCAGCCAAAACATCAAGACCTTCTACATTGTCAACGTGGTGGTGAGGATCTTGGCCGAAATGGGCTTCCTGGTCGGACAGTGGATGTTGTACGGCTTCCAAGTGGGGTATCAGTACATCTGCAAGCATCACCTGTGCCCTCACCTCATCGACTGCTTTGTCTCTCGGCCAACCGAGAAGACCATCTTCATCCAGTTCTACTTCATGGTGGGGCTGGTTTCGGCCTTGCTCAGCCTGGTGGAGCTGGCCCACCTCTTGTTCAAGAACCGCTGCAGGAGGCGCCGCACTATTGCCCCGCCCACCACTGCCTCTTACGAACAGCAGGACAACTGGTCCAATCAGAAGCAAGAGAAGAAATCGCAGCACTTCCTGGCCCCGGCAGAGGGAGGCGCCAATGGGATGCCTTCTCATGGCGGGATTCCCAATCACTATGAGCCCAAGGCTCACTTCCACCATAAGAGTTCCACGAAGAGCAGCCGGTCCTCTCGCTCTTCTTCTGCCAGAGCTGACTTGACCGTGTGATGCCAGGGAGCTCCCTCTTTCCTCTGCCTCGCTGGTTGTTCCCTGGATGAGCTGGACTCCTCCGGCTGGAATAATTGCACCCGTGAACTGTGTTTGCAGCCTGGCCCAAATTAATACCACAGACCTGATATCGGATCATCTGTTCTAGCTTGTAAAGGAGACCTGCTGCAATCCTTGGGGATTCGTGCTTTGCTTTCATGTATGTTTCGGGGAATTGGGGTGGGCTGGGCTGGCATCTTTCATTTATAGTGTTTTCCAAAGGATGCATAGGCTTGAAACCCCTAAGAAATGAGTCAGGAAGCTACACGCATCAGAAGGAGTGGAAGTGGGGAGACAATGACTTTTCCAACAATGCACAAAACTCTTGTCCAGATGAGCAACTCCTGCTTGAATGGGCTAAAGATTTGGCAGCAAACCTGGCTATACAGAAGTATGATGTCAGATGCAATTGGGGATGCTGTTGGGCTTGGACCGATCGTTGGCGGCGGGGAGATTGCAATAAAAGGGGATTCCTTTTTCTTGTTAAGATGGTGTACCATTGAGCCACTGTGTGTTCTGAAAGAGAGAAAAGAACTCGAATTTAGTTAGTTGAAAACAATTAGATGAATGCCAGGTACATTGATTTGCCTGGGATGCAGCTCTTGAGGCCAGGAGGATCTGTAAATCTCTTTGTAGGAAGAATTGATCCGTTCAGGAGACTGTCCCCAGGGCATTCTGTTGAAGCAAGAGGTGGGATAGCTGGCATTTTTACGGTCGCTCACACAGGGTAGGGATGCTATGCCTTCCAGGAAAGAGGCAGTCGTCAGGTGGTGGGTCCTTTGTTGTGCCAGAGCGAAAGGTGGGACAGTCATGTGACTAAGAACCATACCTGCGTAGGTTGTGCCTCCGTCTTCCAGGAGCTTGCCAGTGTCTTTAGCATTAAATAACTTTCCATCCCATTTGGCCAGGCAGAATGAGCTATCCCAACAGAACCAGACATCAGAAAGATAGAAAAGTGTGGTCTAAAGTTGGGGGTGGAGAACCTCAGGCCCTCCAAGTCTCTCTGCCTGGCCCTTGAGTTTCTTCCCAGGCCACACCTGCTCCCCAGGCCACATCCCTCATTGGCCCTGATTCATACCCTCCTTGGGTGTGGTTTTTTGCCTGGCTGGAATGTGCCCTTGATCTCTGTTAATGCCTCTTGCTTGCCTGGGCAGAGGATAGAGAGGCATGGTGTACAGAAGCTATTACCTTTACCTTTACCTTTACCTTTACCTTTACCTTTACCTTTACCTAGCAGGCTTTCACATAAAGCATAGCTGTCAACGTTTCCCTTTTTTAAGGGAAATTCCCTTATTCCAAATAGGATTCCTCGCAAGAAAAGGGAAAAGTTGACAGCTATGACATAAACGGTTAACATTACCAGAAGTAAGTATGGCTCCCATCAGACAGGGAGATGTCCCTGGAGCCAAAACCCTTGGGTGTGTTGTATCAAAACCCTCTCCCTGCCCGGAAAGATTTTTATCCAGACTATTTTTAACATTTCCCATGGCAAATGTTCCTCCTCCTCCTCGTCCTCTCTTGGGACCATATTTCCCTGTCCAATTGTTTTTGAAATAGAGAGAGAATTCCCCCCTTATAACAGTAACTCCACCACTGGAGATTCAATATACCGTATTTTTTGCACCATAACACTCACTTTTTTCCTCCTAGAAAGTAAGGGGAAATGTCTGTGCGTGTTATGGAGCGAACGCCTGTGGGTGGGTGGGGGGGATCTGCTGCAGTCGTGAGCAGAGGATCCATGGTTCCCCTTCCTTCCCTCCTCCGTGGTTACAATGCATGGATCCTCAGGATTTTTGCATTGGGCTACTCCAAACTCACTGTCAGATCACATGTCTGTGGCCACAGCATGAACCACAAAAATCATATATCCACTATTTTGTTTAGAATATTTTTTTTCTTGTTTTCCTCCTCTAAAAACTATGTGCGTGTTATGGTGTGGTGCGTGTTATAGAGCGAAAAATACGGTAGTTTCCTCTGTTTGAGACCCAAGCCTCAGCCTGTGCAGTCTCCAGGATCTCGGGATCTCTGAGCACCCCAGGAACCCTCCCTGAAGCCTTTAAACTCTCAGGTGTATGAAGGCATCAAGCTTTTCTTAGAGCTTAGTTTGCTGCTGTCCTTTGGGCGAGGAATCCGCTGCCTCTTTTTTTTAATAAAAAAACCCCCACGAAATGATGTGGATGAGTGAAGGAAGAGGGGGAAATTTCAATTCAGTTCGTATTTAGAGCTGAATCTTGTGAACAGAAACATTTCTGTGGATTTTGCCGTGCAGTTCTCTAGCCACGTAAGGTGTGCAAAACTGCATATACTAGGGTAAAGTGTGCTTAAAAATGCATATAACTGTGAAAACAACACACACAACAACACTGTATTAGTGGGGATTACTTTGCAATAATGTGTATATTGTGCACATTAGGAGAAGTTTGAATCTTCATGAGGAATTTAAACATGCAAACCTATGTGGAAATGTAGAGAAGTGGACACAAAATTGGGAAAATAAAGAATTGAAGAGAAACCAGAATGATAAAGATTCACTAGTTCCTAGATGAGGATTGTGAAGAGGGGCTTAACCTTATCAAGATGCTTCTTGGAAATGCATTAATAAAACAGATATCCCTCCCTCCCAAACAAGCCCAGGGCGGCAAACACTTACATGACCAAAACTGCAGTTAAAAATAAAACAAAAAAGGATTTAAAACATTTTAAAACTGAAAAAAAAACACACAGCTGAAAACGTTAAAATGCTCAAAGCAAAAGACCAGATGTAATCAAATGGCGTGTCTGGATGGGCTTAACTGAAACAGAAATGTTTTCATCAGGTGTCGAAGAGGAGGCAGCGACGGCACCTGAGGAGAAAGCCCTATGGGGAGCCATGCTGAACGTGCTCAGAGGCTGCAGTGTCTTACGGCCTGCTCTTGGGATGTATGAGCCCTTGCAAATATTAAGCCCCGGCTGACTGATGAGGGGAAAGAGCTGTCTGTTGCAGGATAGCTCGGTAAAAGTAAAGGACCCCTGGACGGTTAAGTCCACTCAAAGGTGATTATGGGGTGCAGCACTCATCTCGCTTTCAGGTCAAGGGAGCTGGTGTTTGTCCACAGACAGCTTTCAGGGTCGTGTGGCCAGCATGGCTAAACCGCTTCTGGCGCAATGGAACACCATGACGGAAACCAGAGCGCACAGAAACACCGTTTACCTTCCCGCCACAGCAGTACCTATTTATCTACTTGCACTGGCGTGTTTTTGAACAGCTAGGTTGGCAGTGGCTGGGACAGAGCAGCGGGAGCTCACCATTGTCTTGGGGATTTGAACCGCGAACCTTCCAATCGGCAAGCGCAAGAGGCTCAGTGGTTTAGACCACAGCACCACCCGCGTCCCTTTATAGTTGCAGGATGACGTCATATGGCACCTATCACTGTTAAGTGGATTGTTTCTACCCATTAACGGGATGCGTTGCAAATGGTTGCAAAGTTGACATAGTCTCTTGGATATAAACCTTGGATCTTGTAGCTTGTTTCACTGTTTCAACAGGCAAAAGGATGAGTTGGAGAGATTGCAGACCAAGAGGTTGGGTGGCTCTCAAGCGGCAAAGGGAGCAGCTTAGTTTCTCTAGTAAGAAATAATTCCTCTTCTTTCTCTCTCTCCTTACACTTTGGGCTCTGCTCAGATGGGATCTGCCCAGGGGCTTGCAGTGGCGTCCACTCTAGTGTGGTGGGGGAGAGGCTGGTGGCCCGGGGCCAAGAATACTTGTTATCACCTGCTTCCTGCTGCGGATGGGATGGGACCCTGGCCGCAGAGGTGGCTGGAAAAAAGAGGAGAGAAAGAAAAACAAAAACAGGGAGGGATGTGGAGCCTCTTCCCATTCTCCTTCCACCTCTCCCGATTAACCCCTTCTTTCTTGCCCTCGAGGCTTTGTGAAGACACAGGGGTCTATTGGCAAATTCAGAGGCTCAGGGTAGCTTCGTGAAAGTCACAGCCACGGCCCCTCACTGCCACGTCCCTTCTCAAATTATACAATCCTATAAGATAATATGGTAATCTTATAATACAGTAATAATAATCAGGGGTGTATTGCAGCTATCTGTATCCGTGTGCCTTTCAGCTAGATCTATTTTCCATGCACATAGACGGGCAAATGATCTGGACTGCATCTTTCGTGCTTCATAGAATCGTGGAATTGTAGAGTTGGAAGGGACCCGAGGGTCATCTAGTCCAACTCCCTGCAATGCAAGACTCTCAACTAAAGCATCCATGATAGATGACCATTTGGTCTCTGCTTAAAAATCTCCAAGGAAGGAGAGTCCACCTCCTCCCAAAACAGTTCTTTCCACTGTCAAGCAACTCTTACAATCAGACAGTTTCTCCTGATGTTTAGTCGCAATCTTGAGTTGTGTCTACCATGAAGTTCCATTGTACTTAACAGAACTTGCCCCTGTTTTTTTTTTTGGTGTGTTTTTTTAAAACAGAAACACTGTGTGTTTTCAGTTTTGCTAAATGCCTCGCTTTAGAGGCCGCAGTGGCTAAAAAGCTTCCCTTTTGCACTGATTGGGCAGTTCTAGGATGTGGAAGATAAGGACCTTTCTGTGGAAGGAGCAAGGCATCTTTGACCTACCCACAACCCCAGACCACTAAACCACTGACTATACCTTCAAGGCACATTTGAAGCACATTCTTTCCCTCACAAATTCTGGGCATTGTAGTTTACCCCCCCCCCACCCCCCCACCCCCGTTACCATTCTCAGAAAACCCCTAACAGGGCCCATAATTCCTTAAGGCTGGAGGGGGGATGCATTTTGAATGTGCTTTAGTGGTATAGCATGCACACACCCCAAGAGAAAATGTGATTTGAAGATGAAATTAGGGGTGATTTTGCAACCCGAGATGTGATAAGTTTCTTTATGGATTTGTGTCAGACCAATCTTCTTTCCTTTTCGGCCTACGTGCTCCCTCAGTGGTCTGTCCTGGGACCTGTCTTTTTACCTCTCAATCCCATTTACTTAAACACATATCCCTGATTGCTCTGAACGTAAGACTATAAGAAGAGCTGTAAGTGTATGTTGAGGTTTCTTAATTGATGCTGCCTTCATCCTTTGATCAGACCATGTCATCCCAGTTCCCTGCCTCGTTGTCCTGTCTTGTTTTTTACTTGCACTACCTTCTGGTATCTGTTTCTCAGTCTATTGCCTACTCCTCATCCTTCTTTCAGCCTCATTGCCTCTGAGCATCTTGTCCCTTCGACCCCAACTGACACTTTCCCCTTCCCTCATAGGAAATGTGGTGATTACGCCTCTTTTTATTACCCTCATTGCAAATGCATGGTTTGCAGCTGGCCCTATACTGACACCTGGTGGCCAGAACTGAAAGTTTCTGCCTCAAAGAAAGCCTTTCCTACTACTTGGTAAGGGGCGATTGCATGCACACAAATGGCAGTGTATCTTAAATGCACTTCACGTGTCTGCTTCAAAAAACAACACACAACTGACTTCCAACGAGTAGTGTGTGAAAGACCAACAAGAAGGAAGCTTAGTGGCGCAAGTAGCATCTCCAAAAACGAATTGTGGTAGCAGAATGTCAAAAGACTCTGCACTTTCAACTGTGGGGAGGGCTGTAGTTTAGTGATAGAGCATCCGCTTTGCAGGCAGAAGATCCTGGGTTCAATCCCCAGGATCTCTAGGTAGGACTGGGAATGCTGCCCCCCCCACCTCCCAAAAATTGGAAAGCTGCTGTCAGTCATGGTGGACAGGGTGGACAATATAAGAGCTTGCTGTGCATTGCTAGACCAGTACAGACTGCCTGAAAATAAAGTGGATTCATAAGTTTATAACACAATCATTTAGTATTCCAGATGTTGTGGCCTGCAACTCCCAGCTAGTGTAGCTGATCCCGAGGAAGCCCTTGATTCAAACCTCATCCCAGTCACCACTTCTGCAGATTGCTTTGCACCTTTCAGGATGTTTATGAAAATCCAGGTCATAAGTTAATGTGTTTGTCCTTTAAAGTGCCCCTGAGCTCTTCTGCTCTTCTGCTGCCTTCTGGCAAGGCTGTGAAGGGCTTCTTGGTCTCTTCTCCTTACTAATGGGATCAATCTGCTCAGCGTCCTTACAGCCAGATCCTATTAGCCGGGGTGAACAGTGTCAGCTCTGGTCCTCTATAACTTCATGAACCACCTCACCTTTTCCAAGGTGAACACAATCCTCATCCTGTCCCCTCTTTCTAGACGACCTCCACCCCACAGGCTTTTCATTCCTCTCCAGTGGTGAAGAACTCTGAAGTGGCAGAGTATCCTACTTTGCAAATCTGTTTGAAGAAGTCCTCTATTTCAAAGGGCAAAGAACTCTTAAGAAGGGAGAGCAGGGGCTGTACCAACTTGTACCTGGGCAGCAGACTGAGCTGGCGAACAGGCCACCTGGTTGCAGTCTTCCTGGTGATGGCAAGAGTTGTATCGGACTGCCTTTCCAAGGGTGAGGAAGCTGTAGCCTTCTGTATGCCGTTGCCGCATGATAACCACCCTCATCCTCGATTGTGGTCTGTGCTGGCCAAGGCTGATGGAAGCTGGAGACCAGCAGCACCTAGCGGGGTGCCCAAACTTTTTTCAGAGAGGGCCAGGTTTGATGAAGTGAACATGTGTGAGGACCGACCAAAGTTGTTGAGCTTTATTTGTTTAGCTTTTTTTACAATTTTACCCCAAAGTTGTTGAGCTTTCTTAGAATTGATGTTTACCTCAAAGTTGTTTAGCTTTTTTTAGGATTTAATCCCCAATTCTTTTAGGATTTTACCCCAGGACATATACTGCCACAGGGGCCGGATTAAATCAACGGGCAGGCCGGATTAGGCCCCCGAAGCAGACTTTGGACATGCCTGATCTAGTGCCACAGCTCTACCACCCCTGACTTATTTACAGTAATTATTACAAAAAAATTACACCTGTACATAACAATACTCACAGATCATTTAATGCAAATTTGTGTCCTCCTTTCTTGGCAATGCATAATCAGCCACGCTCCACCTTTACTCATCCCACTTTTCCTTTTTGCCTCATTCTAACTGGATTCGTCCCATCCAGCCCTTTTGCTTAGGCTCCTCTGCCTCAACCGGCCTCCCTCTTCCTCACCTGTCAAGGCACCTGTTGCTCTTAAAGGTCCACTTCGCCTCGAGCCATCACTGCTCTGCTCTTCCTTCTTAGCTCAATGCTCCACTTGGGGGCAGAATTCGCTTTAGACAAACAGGTGCCATTGCAGAGGAAAGCTTCCATAGGATCCCAGGGTGGCAGTCAGTCAGTTTGTAATGCACAGTGAGGAGTTGTGTCAAGGAGCACTTACTCTCAGCAGGAGCCTAGCCAGGATGCTTTCGGGCCATTACCTATTTTGGGGTGGGATTCAATCACATACCGGCAGATTCAGGTTGTGTTGTGCACCTACTTACGCATGATTTGGTGCTCTCCTGCAGCGAAATCTGCTTCCCTTGAGGAGATGCACTGGAAAGCAACAATTGCTTGATGCATTGGCTAACCTCCCTGCAAAGTGATCTGCATGCTGGTTAACTAGTTAGCTAACCTCCTTGCAAGCTTTGTGCAAACAACTCGGGATGAACGCTCAATTAAAAACTCAGCTGGCAGTGACCCAGTGTCTAGTATTTGGGGCTGGATGTGTGTAAAGCAGAGTGGGACGTCAGCGTTCTCAAGCGGACCTAATGCAATTCCCAGGGGGCTGGGACACAGAACTCAGGTTGTACTGGAGCAAAAATATTTATACCGTATTGGCCCGAATATAAGCCGCACCTTTTAAAATTCAAGGGCGGGGGGAGAGGAAAAAAAAGACAATACCCGAATATAAGCCACTCCCTTAGAATTCCACAGGCACTCACACCTGTCTGTCTGTTTCAGCAGTGATATCGTGTTGTCAGGGTGTTTCTTTCAACAGCACCTTTCCCTCCACAAACACCCTCGGTATTTGTTAGATGGGAGCAGATGTCTAACAACAACCTGGAGGGGTCCAGCTTCCCTAGCACACTTAATTTGTTGTTGTCGTCGTCATCTCTTTATATATTTTCTCCTTTCCTGTCTTGCCAACATCTTTCCTGAATTGAGCTGAACCGCACACAGCATTCCAGATGTGGCCGTACTAGGGCTAGAACAAGGCTTTTGGTGGATGCAAAAATTGTGTTGTGGGCTCACATCAAGTTTAGTCCAGTGTTCGGTTTTTACAGATTCTTCTGAAAGTTCGTAAGCAAGGCCTGAAGCTTTCCATACCCCATACCCCCCCCCCCCGTTAATTGTCCCTGACAGCTGTCATTTAGATATACACTGGTTCAGTGTATGGAGCTTCTACTGAACAACCATAATTAATTTGACAGCCTTAGCTAACCCCCCCTTTTTTATTATAAAAAAGGCCATTTAAGCATTGGCTGAGCATTACTTAATTGACTTTCAGAAAACAGCTATCTGTTTAAATAAATAAGCAAAATAATTCGGTTTCTTTCTCACACACTTACCACTGCCCCCCAACCAAATGCAGAAATTTTGGGAGGATTTAAGCTCACAGGTATCTTTTTTTTTATCTGAAATAACAGCTTTATATACATATCTGAGAGGTGTGCAGTACATGTCCTTTGAACTGAGGAAGGAGCACTGGGGTGTGTGTTTTCTTGGTTCAACCTTCACCCCAATTTTGTTTATGTTTGTAGATTCAAAGACACAAAAATCAATAATAATTTTGTGTGTGGGCCCTTCTCTGATCCCACATCCAAATCCCTCATCCTTACCCCAGTACATGGAACCAGTCACATTTTTCTTTCCTCTTAAGTGTGGTGGCGATTTGTGTTTTGAATCTATAGATAAATTGGGAGTTTTCCTTGCCGTTCGTCTTAAACTTCTTGGCCAGGATCCAAAGCAGCTTGGAACTAGTTCTACAAACCCCAAAGGTCTGAGGGCTGCCATTCTGTACCCGGTGACCTGGGTTCAAGTCCAGCTCAACCCAGTAGGACTTAATTCTAAGCAGCAGGTCATCTGTTCTTTTAGATAGCTGTCCTATACACATCTACTCAGAAATAAGTGTGACTGAGCCCAATGGGGCTCGATTCCAGGTATCTAGAACAACAGCCTTACAGTACAATGCTGTGTCTATCAAAAGTAAATCCCACTGAGTCCAATGGGAGCTAACCCTGGGCATAGCAGGGCAGAATTAGCGCTGCTCTTCTTGAAAAGCAGCCCAACATCTACCCTGCCTTTACGCAGATGTGATGGCAAGTGGTTTGTGATACAGCACAAGGGTAAAGCAGGTTTAAAAGTAGAGGGAAAAGGACTCGCACTTTTCACTGGGATTGTGAAAAGGACCCGCACTTTTCTCTAGAATTGGCTCTTTAAAAGTCCCGACTGGCTTTTATCCCTCCTGCCCTTAAAAAAAGGGGGGCGGCGCAGGCAAAAAAAAAAAGAAAGAACAAAGTGAAAAGAGCCCAAGGAACTGAGAGCTATTTCCCCTCACAAAACGCTTTGTGACCATTCTTATAAAAGGGAGTCTTAATATTTAAGGGGGGGTTATTGTTGGGGTGGTTCTTTTCGGTTAGTGAAAACGTGAAACAGTGCACAATGCTAGGTTTGGGGTTTTTTGACACCCGAGGGCTTTTGCTCAAAAGAACTTCTATCACAGCATTCATAACCCAGTCTTGTTCTCCCTCCAGAAACCTTTTCAGTGCCTTCTTGAAGACACGTTCTGTCCATTGATAGAAGAAGCCCATAGCCAAACAACACAAACCCAGCCAAAGTTAAGTACTTTTTATCTCACACTGATTTTAAACGTGCTCAACTGTGGCTAGATAATACGGGTTAGCGTTTCAAAAGAAAATTGTGACCCAGCCGTAGGAGAATCTGTGTCCCACCACCCTGATTTTCTCCTCGCCACACCCTCCTCCTAGAAATCCTCCAAATTCCAAACTTTTACAAAGTTTTCTTTTAAAATGTATTTTTATATATATATTTATATATTTTTTTATATATAATATTTCTTCTTTCTTAAATGAATGAATCCTTCTCTCCCTCCTCCTTTCTATGTGTAGAAGAAAAACCCTGAAGAACTAATTTTACTTCTCTCTCTCTTTCTTTTTTAATTATTTGCTGGTGTCGGATTTTTTTTTTTTTTTTAGGCATGTGGAGGGTGGGGTGGACAAGGAGTGGGGAAAGGCAGGGTAAAGAGAGAAAGGTTAACTTTGGGTGGTCAAGTCGAGGATGGAAACGGAGCAATAAAATAAAAAAACAGGAAACAGAAACCAAGAAAACATTACACCCTTTCCCCTGAAACATCTGAAATGCAAACTCAACCGGGAAGAAAAGAAAAAACACCACTTCATTTTCACTGCAACAAGAAGCAGGCAACTCCTTAGTGAAGGTGTATAATGTGTGCACGACAAGGGTGAGAGTGTGTGTGTCGAGGGGGGAGGGGATGCGTGCCACATAGGAGGTGAATTTTTCTGTAATCAGTTGGGTTTTCTTTTAATATATATATATATATAGATATATATATGTATGTAAAGTCTCGCTCCTAGATTTTGAGCTTCTGTCCTTCAGATTGGCTCGTTGATCTTTATCCGCAGAGTCCAGAACTTCCTGGATCAGATGATCTGTGCCTCTCCAAGGGGGGGGGGGTGTCCCGCAAATAGGGGGGGTCTTCATTGCAAAAGTGGAACCCTGTTTTGCTGGAACCGTTGAACAAAGGGTAGCGTGCTGGCATGGAACAGTACGTGTAAGCCCACCCCCCTCGGGCCCAACTGCAGCCCACGCAGTGCCGTGGAGGGGGAGGGAGGAGAGACCACTTGCAGCGGCCTGCTGTCCCACGGCTCCCCCCTCCCTTGCCCCAACCCTGCTCCTCAGACGTTTGTCCAGGCAGGCCCCAGGGAGCAAAAAGACCAAAGTGTGCAGCAGGCAGCCGGGAGGGTGGGGGTCAAGCAGCTTGTCCCGGTGGCCGGTTCGGTCACGGCGAATGCGTGGCAGGACTGCTTCTGTTGGAACTGGGGGAGAGGCTGGGGCTGCAGCTTCCCGGAGGGGGGGCGAGGCTTCCTATGCGCGACGGGGCTCCCGCCGAGGCCCCCAAAGTGTCCATGCCTTCCGAGTTCTCCAGCATCTCCTGGATCAGCGGCGGCATCGATCCAGGGATCTCCATCTTCAGCGTGATCACTCTTTCGGCACCTGCAGGGGGGAGCGAGGCAGACAGGCGACTTAATGCCAGAGGTAGGTGCCAAGTCAGTAATAACTCACAAGGCGCCAGCGAAGTTAACTCTTTATTCAAAGAGCAGCTCGGCAGATTAGGCACATAAACTCTTTTCTGTAGGTCTTGCCCCAGGAAGGCAGTTGCGAGGACTGAAGGTCCCCATCTTCCCACAGCTCTCTAAGACTCCTCCCCGCCCCGGGTCCTTCCCAAGCAATCTGAGATTCTGACACCTTGTCTGTCTTTGCTCTGCTCTCTTCATACCTTTTCTGGTTCAGGAGGAGGGGAGGTGGGTACTTGCAGGAGGGGAAGATGCCCTGGCTTCTTCAGCAGCCTGCCTCCAACCGGCTCTCTGCCACAGCCTCTTCCTGCTCACTAAACCCTGTTGCCTCTTCTGCTTCCAACATCTCCTTCTCCCACAGTCTGACCCCTCTTCTCCCTCTGGCTACTCACAGTCACCCCACCCCCAATTCCCTGGTTTTGAGCCTCGTTCCTCTGGGGATTCACCTTAGGGGTTCCCGAGCTGGTGCCTCCTCATTCCTGCACTCCTCTGCATCCAGCCAGTCCATGACTGGGTGGGTGGAGAACATAACTCACATCACCTCTTTGCTGAGCCTCCCCTCCTCGCCCTGCACTGGACAGCCCATGGCAACAAATCCAAGCTTTGCCCCCACACTCTGTCAGGGAGCTGCAAGGAATCTCAAGCAGATGCTTTTGAATACCTGTCTGCTGCATTCACGCTTGGGAGTTTTAAGGCATTTTAGGCACGTTTCAAGTCTCCAGTGCGCATCTCAAAATGAAGAGAGAGACTCCCTTTGCAGAACCCGGAGCCCCGCCCTCACCCTTTGCGCTGATGCTTCTCAGGTCCGTGATCTTCATCAGCATCTTGGGGAACATGTGGGGCTTGCTAGGCCTCCTCTTCCTCACGTAGATTTTCAGGGCTTCCAGCAGTGGCTCCTGCAACTTGTCCACGCGGTCCGGCTGCTCCAGGTCTTGCCGATCTGGGCAGAGGGAGGGGAGGGGAGGCACTTAGAAAAACAACACGCACAAAATACATCTGCACAACACTCAGAATACAAAAAATAAGAGAGAAATGCGCCTAGTAAGAGCCATTGTCTATGACCCTAACAGGGATTTTGCGTTGTATTTACAGTATTGATGCATGCATCACAATACATGGATACAAACATGCAAACACACACACACACACACACACACACACGGCTAAAGTCACTTCTGAGACTATGAGAGGCATTATTCCCCTCCCTCCCTCCAAATTGCTTTGCATTTTTAAATGATGCACAACAGGCAGAAGTTGCACAGCTGCAGTTTCTTCTTTCACACCTGTGGAAAAGAAGCACGCACACCATGATCACAAGATCCTTTGTGAGCAGGTGGGAACCACCGTGTTCCAGACAAGCCTAGAAAATTTCTAGCGGATGGAATCATGCAAATGCAGAATTCACACAAGCTGCTGCGTTTCGAGACCCCCGTTTTCCTTTGTTTTCAATGTCCTTCTCTTGTTCTGAGCCCCAGGCTCCACAAATGAATTTGCCTTCATTTAGGGTATGGGTTACATCTCGCACTTGAGGGCCACAATGGGGTTTCCTACACCCAAATCACTTCTTTAAAAACCCCACAACCACCCACAAAAAAACCACCACACATGTTGCTTGCTGCATGTGATGATAGCACCATAGGTCTGTTTTGCAAAAGGTGCATCTGCTAGTGAAAGTTGTGACTTTCCAGTGCCTGCACACAGCAAGATTGCCATGGTGTGCAACTGGCGCATGCTTAAAAGCTACAGATCGCAACTGCGCATGTGGTTTTCGCACTCTTCCCTACACAGTAAAAGTCAGTGCATGTGGGTTCCATGACAACATTGTCACCAATGTCACCAATGTGGGGAACAAGCTTCCTCTAAACTTTCAGTCATTAGCATTGGTGTTTGAAAATATCAAAAGCTTTATTTAAAAAAGGGCATCGTTTCATGCCTCCCACCAAAATAACTTCTTGCCACCAGATGGTGCTGTTGGACAGGGATGTCCCCTATTGAAAAGGCCCTGGCAAATATAAGCCGTGCAAGGGTCTGCGATAATTCGCAGATCGTAGTCAACAAAAAGGTTTCTAAAGTAATAATATCGGGTGAAGAAAAGCTCAAGAACTATCTCACCGCAACAAGTGATCCTGTTATGGCCCTTACCCCTCCCCTTGCTTCAGAGGAACCTTGGAAACAGTATTTTTGGTGCAAAGGCACAGGGGGTCTCAATTCTCAGCACCTTCAGAAAGTAACAATGGTTCGGACTGACTGGGGAGAAGGCAGGTCAATCCAACAAGTGGTTCAGGTTTCCAGAGCAGACATGATTGGGTTTCTAGAGTTCTTTTTGGGGGGGGGGGGTTGCACCTAAATACTTTGCTCTAAAATAAATATAACATCACTCATAGACCCCCTGTGGAAGAGGCTTACAACCATCCTTGTTCATGTGAATATAACTTTGGCTCGGGAGACTCAAAGCCCCATGGCTGAGTCTCAAGTTTAAGAGTTTTAACATTCAGGAGCTGCAAATGGCAAATGATTTCCTGGTCTTTTAACACTACTTCAGGCTGCAATATGATGAGGGAGTTACATACTTGAGTGCTCTCTTGGCAAAATAAAATTCAACAAAAATCCCTGCACATGAATAAATAGCTTATCAGGGAGAGAACGAGACCAACTCTTGACACGTTTGGTCTATGTACCAAGGAGTTACTTTGTTTTGCTTAAAGGAAGATGGGAGATAAAGTCACAGAAATTTAGATGGAATGGTTCAGGGAAATGTTTGAAACAGGATTCCAATGGCTGTTATAAACTGGCTTTTTTATTAGGTCTTCCTTAAGGGATTCTCATTTCAAGCAAACACTTTTGGACGGCTTCCATCACTACAAATATTCACTTCTGGGAACACTCGCCCAAGGGAAACAACAAAAACCAACTTAAGAAACCAACACTGGGGAACTGGACTTAACACTTCTGAGTGCAAGGAGGATCCTAGAATCTGAATTCTAGGAGAATCTGGCCCGTTCCCTCCCCAGGGCCCCATCGGCACTCAATGTTTAAAGCAACACTTTAAAGCCGCTTTAAGGAAATGTAGTTTGTTAAGGCTGCTGAGACCATTACTTCCCTCGTAGAGCTACAAATCTCATGAGTGGTTTAACAATCCATGTGTCTTCTGAGGGAACTCTGGGGGGGGGGGGGCAGGTGAAGAAGCTGTGGTTTTGCAAAACTTTAGTTTTGTCTGATTTATTAGGGTTTGAGGGACAATACACACACATACATACACAGCGCAGAGCTACGACTATATGCATCCACTGGCCAAACCCCGAGAATGGAGGACATCGGTCCTGCTCCCAGTCCCAGTAATGGTGCTTACCCCCGCATATGAGGCAGATAGCGCTGAGGAGCCCTGTCTCGGCGTCATCCATCTCGAGTGGCAGCAGCTGGTTGGCGAAGGCGAAGACCAGGTCCGTGAGGGGCCCAAAGCCGGCGTTGTGCATCTGAGTGCGGTTCAGCGTCAGGCCGTCCGAGAACGTCATGGTGTCCTGCTCCGGGGTGTAGCGCGTGCATATCCGTAGGATCTAGGAAGGAGCATGCGGGAGAGAGGCATGCATCACACAGAGGCTCCCAATGCCTTCCGCAATCCGCAATGCTATTACAGTGGGACCTCTGGTTACGTACTTAATTCGTTCCGGAGGTCCGTTCTTAAACTGAAGCACCACTTTAGATAAGGGGGCCTCCTGCTGCCGCCGCGCCGCCAGAGCATGATTTCTGTTCTCATCCTGAAGCAAAGTTCTTAACCCGGAGTACTATTTCTGGGTTAGTGGAGTCTGTAACTTGAAGCGTATGTAACCTGAAGCGTATGTAACCCGAGGTACCACTGTAATAGGTTACTATGAGGTGGTGGATACGGGTTCATTTGTGTGCTTTTTTTAAGAGATGAGAACCAGAGTATGGAGCAAGCTTGTTTTCTGCTCCTCCAGAGGGTAGGAGGAACCAAACCAATCAATTCAAACTACAGTGGTACCTCAGGTTACAGAAGCTTCAGGTTACAGACTCCACTAACCCAGAAGTAGTACCTCGGGTTAAGAACTTTGCTTCAGGATGAGAACAGAAATTGCATGGCAGCGGCATGGTGGCAGCAGGAGACCCCATTAGCTAAAGTGGTACCTCAGGTTAAGAACAGTTTCAGGTTAAGATCGGACCTCCAGAACAAATTAAGTTCTTAACGTGAGGTACCACTGTACAATCGTATCTCAGAAGTCGAATGGAATCCGTTCCAGAAGTCCATTTGACTTTCAAAATGTTCAGAAACCAAAGCGCGGCTTCCGATTGGCTGCAGGAAGCTTTTTGATGGTGAGAACTGTTCCAAGAGTGGAATGGATTGTGGACTCTCCTTACAGAGGGGTTTTTAAGCAGTGGTTGGATAGCTTGCCTGCCAAGGATTCTTCACCTGTGATTCCTACATTGCAGCAGTTGGACTAAATGACCCTTTGAAAGTCCTTCCAACTCCACAATTCTCATGTGAGTACATGGCTCCCCTATCCCCTATAGCATAGATGCTTCGACTAGTCCAGGGTTTCCCTAACTTGGGTCTCCAGCTGTTTTTGGACTGCAATTCTCATCATCCCTGACCACTGGTCCTGCTAAGCTAGGGGTGATGGGAGCTGTAGTCCAGCAACAGCTGGAGACCCAAGTTTGGGAGACGTTGCACTAATGCATTGGGGACCCACCACTGGACCATGGATTGATCTAGGGTGGATAGCAATGGCAGTATGGCCACCCTAATGATAAAAAGAAAAGGGTTCCCCGACTTGCCCCTGTCTGAAGGAGGGGCAGGACTCACCAGGATGTCTAGACAGGCAGCTTTCAGGAGCGTGATCTGGTCGGCGATGGTGAGTGTGGTGAAGCCTGGCAACTGCTTGGCGAATTCGACTGTCTTGATGATACACTTTGTGGACAACTCACTGAACTTGTCCCACAGGTCGATGTCGAGAGAGACCCGCTGATCCGAACTGTTGTTCTGTGGAGCAGGGAGGAGAAGAGAC
The DNA here is from genome assembly GCF_964106645.2 of Podarcis pityusensis. Lineage (NCBI taxonomy): Eukaryota > Metazoa > Chordata > Lepidosauria > Squamata > Lacertidae > Podarcis > Podarcis pityusensis. The sequence continues at coordinate 25,319,626 of NC_138038.1, forward strand.
CAGAAAGGCAGCATGAAAAGACGGAGAGGAAAAGAAAAGAGAGCTGAATGCATTTGAGATGGGGGCAAAAAAAGGTGGCGTTGGATTCCAGCCCGCCCGCCCCCCCACTTGAATAGGAAGATTAAGAAGAAATTGATTCTCCGGCTACACTGTCTGGACACCTTGCCTTCCTGTGAAGTACATGGCTTGATCACGTTTTAAATTTTTTTTCTTTAAAAACCTTTTTATTTTAAGAAACAAGTAATATTCCAATATAACATATACAGAATAAACACCTCTAAATAGTGCAGGACTATACAACAATGCATGAAAACATAAAATCCAGGTGCAGGTGAGGAGAAGAATTTATTATATTTTTGTGTTTCTCTGTCATTTTGGGGACTATCTTTAAAAGTAACATCTTCCAACTACGGACAGCTGTTACAAATGCGAATGAACATTTCATGAGTGCCACATCTGCACATATCGGGCTGGGACTTGTGTCTCGCCATCTTTCTGAACTGCTGTCCTCTTGAGAGACTCAGCTTTTACCTGAGCAGTCCTGGAAGCTGCCTTGCGTAGGCACTGTACTAAAAGACAGGATGTATTTATAAAACAACACAAGCAGGTTCCTTGCCCTTGTGGCTGGATAGAGAAGCCTAAGTAATGTGGCAAGGGCCCAGGGGACGCTCAGAAGCAAGGAGAGTGGGGCTGCATAGTCCAGCTAGCAGAAGACAGAATGGGCCATTGCAAATATCTCAGATTCCATCCCTGGTTAAAAGGACCATGAAGGAAGTGATGTGGAAAGACCTTTTCTCTGCCTCAGATCCTGAAGAGCTGCTCCATGTGGACTGAACAGACAATTAGTCTGGACACAGCAAAAGGCAGTTTCAGAGGGAAAGCAATGGAAAAGCAAACCGGCAAGGACCAAGGTGCTCAACTAGCAAAACTGATCAAGGTTGCAGAGTTATGGCTTGTTTTGTTTTTGTAGCGGAATTTCAGGGAGTTGTCCAGCTCAATCAGTAGAGCACAAGACTCTTAATCTCAGCATCATGGGTTTGAGCTGGGCGGGTTCATCCTGCAGCGGGTTGGACTACATGAGACCCTCGCGGTCCATTTCCAACGCTGCAATTCTAAGCGCAGAACTCTCATAGCCCCAGCTGGGGTTCCCCACCCCAGCTAACATGGATCCCACCTTCCCGCCAACTGCACCAATCAACACTTCCAGCTCACACTTCCTCCTTCCCTCCCACTGCCTCCCTCGGGCTGCCACTCACCGTGGTATACTTGCCCAGCTGGCAGAGGGCAGGGAAGGTCTCCTGGTGGGCTTTGCGCACTTTCTCTATGAGGTCCTCCACCTCAGGCGTGATGATGTAGCTCTCCGAACATTCCTGCTTGGGGGCGTCTTTCTTCTTCTTGTTTCTGTCATTCCGGACGGCTGGAAAGGAAGGCAAACAAAGAAGAGAGGATCGCAAAGTGAGGACCGGCATTTTCCAAGAGAGTGAGAAATCAAGAAAAGCCCTAAAGGGAGAACCAACCCACCCTTCCTCATCTTTGGCCATGGCCATTATTTGTGATTCATCATATAACAACAACAACGATAAATGGAAAAACTAAAAGAAATGCACTTAAATGGAAACCAAGCCTGATACTGAGTCACACCACTGGTCCATCAAGCTCAGTTACTGTCAACACAACCTCAAGGATTTAAGGCAGGCAGGGGGTATTCCCAGCCCTACCTGCAGGTGCCAGGGATTGAATCAAAGAGTTGGAAGGGACCCCCGACCCATGGCAATGCAGGAATCTCAACTAAAGCATCTAAGACAGATGGCCATTGAACCCGGGGCCTTCTACAAATGAAGGGTGCTCCCACCACATCCGCAAGGGAGGCATCCAAGAAACAAAGCCACACAAATACAACAAAAACGCCTCGGCTGGTTGTAGTCTCTCAGCATCCTTCTACTGGCTGTCCACCCTGCCCTAACTCCACTGACAGATCAGCCTTCCCAATCCAGGCCACTGTGTGTTACACTGGAGAGCAAGTGTGCAAACTGAAAGCGGGCCTGCAGATCTGAAGTCTCAAGAAAGTGATCACAACAGCGTTCGGAATTTGCCGGGTGCATTTGGCACCTGGCCATCGGCCACCTGCTGCGACCAAGTGAAGGTGCCTGGCTGCCAGGAGGGTGCCTGACGCCTCCACCATCTGGAGGTGCATGCCTGGGGATCCTTGGATCTTGACTGTTTTAACACACTAGCTGAACACATCCTGTAGAATTCTACCCATGATCTTTTATCTGCACAATCAGAATGGGATTTCAGGAACCAAAAAGTTGTATTGAAAAATACGACTTTCGAGCTGTCTGGACCACAAAAAGGCAACTAGACATTATGTTTTGGTGACTGTAACCCTGGTTTAAAGAGGCATTCGGCACATAGCTTATATAGCTGAGTTTCTAACACTGGTTCGCAACTAGATGTTGCAGGAGAGGAGGGAGACACCTCCCCTACCTGCCCCTATAGTAAACTGGATCTGTTCCCAATCCTACCTTAGTCAATCCTGGAATGCAAACAGAATGTATTCATTCACCAAATCATTTACTTGGTGCCACAACATGCCACAAGGCATCTTGTTCACTATGTGGCAGCTTTTCATGCCCCTGGGAAGCTAGGAAAACACAACCTGGCTTCATGATGGATGTGCAATATGTGCAAAGGAGCATGTGTGTGGGCCCACATACCCACATGCATGTGTGTCCTTTCCAGAGCTCAGTGACTGGCAGCCAAAGCAACAGAAACCATGCATTTATCCAGCTAAGTGCGGTTTTTTTTGCTCCCAGAAATATTTAACCATTATATTCTTACTTCCAATCTTAGTCTGTTTGTTTAGTTCAGCACTTCTGTACCTTTTTCCCCTTGGTGCCAAAAAAAGCAGCACCTGAGATCACATTCAATCATCCCTGTTTTTATAAGTCATTTCCAAAAAAAATCACAGAGATGCTTAGAAATAGTTGTCAAAGAACAAAGTGAAAAGAGAGAGAGAGAGAGATGTGCTTAGTGTGTCGGTATAAAAATGACCAACCACCATTAAGAAAGAGCCTTCTTCATGAAACTTTAACCAGCAGCTGAAACAGTTTGAGGTGCCTGCTCTGGAGGCACATATTCCAGAGCTTGAGAATCACCACTGAGAAGGCCCTGCACATGTGTACACATGTGCACACAAAAATCTATCTACCCAACTGAAAAGAAGGGTCCAGGTGAACATGAGATTGCAAGCATTTTCCTTCAGGGGGAGTGCAACTCCATCAAGGGAAGGGAGAACAGGCAACCCTCCAGACCTAAGCAAGCCTGCCATCCTAACCTGTGCCTTGTTTGACCTGCTCCACTTTCAGCCATTAGTTCCTGAAATGTCTTCCTCCCCTACATTAGTGCTCCCGAAGACCTACCAGGAGCGTTGTCCTCATGAAGACCATCCACTCAGCAAACTGAGAGTGGAATTCTCTTCCACTGGAAACTTGCCAACACCCAAATCTCTTAAGGAAGTGTTCAAAACCTTCTCTGCACAAGCTGTTTATTGGGCAGGGAGAAAGCTAGCAAAGGGAGCGGAGCTCTAAACGTTTGCTGGGTTCTGCCAAGGTATCTGAAATGGGTTGTTTCCTACATGTCTTCCCGTGAGCAGCTCTCTCTCTCTCTAACCTGCCAGGAACCCTAAACATGAGAAGGGGCTAGAAATTCAAGCAGACAAAAGAAAGTCAAACCAGAGCCTCTTAACTAATTTAATTAACCTACATAGAACAAAAAACTGTTCGCAAATTACAGAACTAAGACCCAGGGGCTGCTAAACAAGACGTGGCCACATGCATCAGATTTGTGGCGTTGCCTCTGCGTGGAAGGGATTTATCGAGGCAAGCACAAAGCTTTGTGTATGTTTTTTTTCCTCTCTCTCTCTTGTGGTATTATATCCTTGCACAGGACTCCAAAGTAGGATAATTCCTGGAGGAAGTCATGTGAGAATGCATAGTTGGTGTGTGCCCTTTTGGGGTATTATTTTTTCCTTAAAAACACACTCACACACTTATATCTATATATTAATAAAATAAATACAAATCGTGAGGCGGTGGCAACGCCAGATGAGTCTTTCGCTCACAGTGGGCTGGTACATTTCACCGCCCTGCCTGAGGGAGGAGGTGGGGGCGGGAGGGAGGGGGATAATTCGGAAATCAGTCATGTCTGCTTGGCAAATTCAATAAAGCGCAGTCCAGACAAGCAGTTGGGGCGGGGGGGAAATACTGCATCCATCATCACATAGGGGCTGGGGGGAGAAAAAGCAGCTGGCACAAGGAGAAGTGTGTGTGTGTGTGTGTGTTGTTGGCGCATCTTAAAAGCAGATTTGGGAAAGGTGCCCCCACGTTCCTCATTTTCTGCGCCCGCTCCCTAACAAACAGTTTGGTTTGTACTTGAATTCCCTCCCTCCCTGGAAAAAAGAGTGGCTCTACATCTCAGGAAGACATCGGTTCCTGCCCTGCCTTAGCTCTGTACCTGAATTTAACGAGAGTCGTCCTCCCGCTAGCTATTATTTGGTCAGCAAAGTCATCTTTCTCTCCCTTAGAACATCTTCAGGGCCGACAGATGGACTGCGGTCATTAAAAGGGGACTCCAGGATTATATATTGCTACTCAGCAAAAATGGGTGGAGAGCAAGGCCGGGACTAGGCCAGAATAATGCCTGCCCCACCCCACCCCTTCCTGATTGCCCTATTTCTTCATTATCCTGTTTCTCACCTAAAAGGCAAAAGGGGTTGGGGAGGGCAGGACCGCCAATGTCCCAGATCAACCACCGATTCCCCACCCATCCAGCCCTCCCTTTCGACTGGATCAATCTGCTATTTCCCCACCCCAAGGGTTTATTAATCTCACCCTTGGAGTTGTCATGGCGAAGTGGGGTTCCCTCCGCCCCCACCCCCATTACAGTCGGGAGCCATGACAACTAGGCACTGCAGACGCCAGGAGGGCCCTGTCTGCGTCATTTATCTCTGACATCATCAATCACCGGTTGCCGGGGAAACACCCTCAAAATTAGCACAAAGCAGAGGGGCGAGCTCCACGCACCATCTCTTTGGGGTGAAAGCTGGAAAAATCCCTCCATCTCAATGGCAGCTGTTTTGGGGGAGGTTGGAGGAGGGCGAGGGGAGTCGTGTTGTGCAGGAGAGGTAAGCTTCCCCCCTCCAAGAACCAGCAAGAACGGGGAACCCTTCCCCTTTCCCCCCCAAATATGTGAAACTGGACGTAATGTCCTACATATCCACACAACTGCAATATCCTATATTTGCACTGGTCAATTTGATGATTGATTGATTTTTAAAATGCAAACACTGCATTATTATTATTATTTCCACAAGAGATGTCGTGCGGGAGGAAAGATACAGCCGAGCGGGAAGTAGAGAGCCCATTGGCAGGGAAGCCATAACCATGCCTTGAAACCTCAAGGAAGGCCTAGCGATCATGCACGACCCAGACATTCTGGGTTGCAGCCAACGCAAACTCTGCTCAGAACAGGCCCCTTAAAGTTAAGGGACATGACTAACTTGGAGTCACCGATTTCAACTGAGTCTCCTCTGAGTACAACTAGCACTGGGTACAACCCTCTCTTTGCTAAACCTAGAAGTTTTCGTCAACACAACCACAAACTTTGAAACATACCTCCGTAATCCTGAGGACTAGAAATATGACTTTCAAAATGAACATCTCTTGCCTCTCTCATCTCCCTTACCTTTTTCTTTTCTTTTTGCTCTTCCACTGCAAGTGAATATGCCAATAGCCCCTGTTACATTCTCTGTTCCATATCAGGTCTTCTCTTTCCTCTTCCTCCTCCAAAGTCTTTCCAGGACTACCTTTAGCCCTCACCTTTCGACCTCCATATCACAGGGGACTCTCTATGGCGCTCTGGTTTGAATTACGATTTGAAAATGCTCTGCTGTTCTTAAGGGAGACACAACTTGTGGATTGGCCAACAAGGGCGGCCAACAGCCTTCGTGGAGATTCGAATCAGGATCTCCCCAACCCATCGACTTTGCTCAATGGCCCTTGTGAGTTTTGAATGTGGAAAGGCATTCTGGGTGGGGGTGAGGACCTGTTACTTTAAGACAGTGGTGGGCAAACTTGGCCCTCCAGCTGTTTTTGGACTACAACTCCCATCACCCCTAGCTAACAGGACCAGTGGTCAGGGATGATGGGAACTGTAGTCCAAAAACAGCTGGAGGGTCAAGTTTGCCTACCACTGCTTTAAGAGGATGCATAGCAGCTTCCCTTCCTCCCCCACTTACACTCCTTGGACATGCCAACTTCGAAGCACTTCTGCAGGCGGCAGTATTGACAGCGGTTCCGCGTCACTTTGTTGATGATGCAGTTCTTGTCGCGGTGACAGGTGTACACCATGTTCTTCTGGATGCTGCGGCGGAAAAAGCCCTGTAAGGGGGAGGGAGAAGAGGGGGAAAGCAAGGCATGAGACCAAGGCAGACCCTTCCTCCCCTCACTTTCAGCCCCCCACCTGGAGTGGACTCTGCCAATGTTGCTGCTGTGTGAGACCGGATGGGGTGTGTGTGTGTGTCCTTCCCCACCACCACCCTGCTTCTATGTCCTGTCCTTTTATATCATAAGCCTGAAGGAAAGGGCTGTGTTATTCTTATTGATTTGTAAGGACGCTCTGGGAGCAAGCTTTCCTGGCTCAAGAGCAGGGTATAAATCCTTTCGAGTGAGCAAATAAATAAACAATGTGCATGAAGCTCTTTGCACATGCTAAAAAAAAGTACTACAGCAGGGGTTGGAAACCTGCAGCCCTGTCCCCTCAGATGCCGCTGACTACAACTCCCATCATCCTTGACCACTGGCTGGAGCTGATGGGACTTGGAGTTCCAACATCCTCTAGAGAGCCCCACAGGCTCTTCCTTTTCTGCTGTCAAAATGTTAAGAGCTGCCCAGGGAACAGTAGTGGGGTAGGAGAGCTGAAGATAATGCCAATATATTTCACATCTGGCAACCAATGTGCTCCCTTTGGTTTCAGATAGCACATGGGTTGACAAGTCTAAAAAGCCCAGGACACATATTTTCAAGTTCCTCTAAACTAGAGGCTAATGGTGGCTCATTTACCAGAAGAAAGGTATTCAGCATTGACTCTGGAAGCGTGTACTTGATTCTGACCAAACTAAGCCTTCTGGTGTCTATTTTATGCAACTACATCCACAAGGATGGGCCTCACAGAAAAAGGCTTTGCCTACCCTCGCACTACTGCTGCCCCCACCTCAAAGAAATCCAGGAAGCCTGATTTACACTCTCAGAACTAATCAAACTGAATATATTTGGTGTTACAATAAGTCAGGGCTTCAGAGAATGTAGGCCTTTAGTAATGACGGAAGAGTAAGAGGGAAGGGCAAACATTGTTCTACACATGAGGGCTAGAAACCTGAGACTCTCAGGATTGCCGCCTCCTCTCTGAAATTATACTGGGGTGCAGAATATAAACAGCCTGATGTTGCACATTCTCAAGAGAACCAAATGTCAGCAGCGGTCTTAAGTGCTAAACAGCCCCCCAAAAAGCCGACCCTGCAACCAACTGGGACAGGCACGCAGTCAGAAGTTGAGGCCCATTGCTTTGGGGGTGGCCATGGCAGAGGCCTGGCTACTCAATGGCAGAGGGGAGCGAAGACAACATTGCCACGTCCCTCTAATGAGATTAGGAGACTCCTGGCGGGGAAGGAGAAAGGCCTTTCTTCCAGGCTACCAGAGGCACAAAGGGCCTCGTGTTAATGAGCCAGAGGGAAGGGATTTGCTGGTGGGGACCGAGCACATAGCACAGCGCCTGCCCGCTCAGGCTGATCTCTGCCAGCCCAATCTACAGGGTCACACTGCCAAGCCTGGTGCAAGTGAGGGCATGTGTGTGTGCGCACAGGTAGAGCAACTGGAGCTCATCCTCTTAGCAGAAAGACAGAGGAATAAACGGGAATTTTGAAAAAGAAGAGTGAACACAACTCTTGTGAATACACTAAAACACACCCTTGTTTCCCACGCCAGCTATCCTCATCCTTCAAGAAGAACCAGAATTATCGATAATTAGGGTTGGTATGTGTCCTCTTTTTCCAGGACATGTCCTCTTTTTCATGGGTTTGTAAAGTGAAAGTCATCCTAGCAATCCATCGTTAAAAGTAGAAGTCGACAAGTGTGTCCTCTTTTTCTTTTCTTTTTTTTTTGCTCTTCAAATATCTGTTCGCTGGGGGGGTTGGACTAGATGACCCTGGGGGGTCCCTTCCAGCACTACAATCCTATGACCCCAACTACATTGCTGGACTGTTGCTTGCTCTTACAACAATTCGCTTGTCTCAATCTGCAAGAAGGAAAAACGCACAGTGGAAATGGCCTTAACTATGGACTAAGGCAGAGGTTTTTAAACTGTGGTTGCCAACCTGGTGCCCAGAAATCTCCACTGCTGAAGACATGCCTCTTGATACTTGAGATGTATTATTTTCAGGACTCCGCTTGTGTGGGGTTTTTTTTGTAATTTTAAGTTGTTTTGCACTATTTTTAATATTGTGCTTTAATATCAATGAGGCTTTAAAAATTGTAATCCACCCTAGGACCTTAAAGTGAGGGGCGGGTAATAAATTCTAACAATAATAATATTAGCAATGACAACGATAGTGATAATAATTCCTCCTAGCATGGAAGAGTTGAGAGATTGGCTTCTAAGCTCTGCGTGAACACTGCTCTGTCCCCCTATACCCATGGGATAGGGGCAAAACCTAAACTTAGTGGCCTCAGATTATTATGGGACATGGCATCGCAGTACCGGCCCTAATAGCTGGGGAGCAGGTGGTAGCAATAGGGAAACAGGGTGTTTGTGTGACTTTCAATGGGGCCTAGCAACAAGGCCTGTGTGCGGGGGGAAACACGCCAGCCAGAAGGAGTGAACGTGTGGTGTGCTTCACTTTTTATCGTCCCCACTACATCGCAGTACCTCTCTCAAGAGTTCCAGGTTCGTGGCCCCTGTTTTGTAATTGCCTGTGGTCTGTCTCGGCGGTTAAAAAACTGTACTGCAACTCGCACACCCAACCAATTGGCACCCCCCCATGTCTTTCCCCTGCAGTGTAGATGTCCTCCTTTCCCAGCTGCCCTTTCCATTCTCACCTTGCATCCTTCACAGGCGCTGACCCCATAGTGATAGCCAGAAGACTTATCCTGGCACACAAAGCAGGGCTTGTAGATTCGGGGCAGTGGGGGCGGTGAAGGGGGGCTGGGCACAATCTCTTCCGAGCTGGTACTCTGCGTTTCAATGGCTGCAGAAAAAAAGAGAAAGAGAAATCAGGTGAGCTTCTCAGGGCCTAAATACGCAAACAGAAGAGGCTGCCTTTGGGGTGAGGGGTGGGGAGTCTGCCTAGAACCTACATGATGAAATCACCCAACCAATTCACTTTCATAATGCCACTTATGGGCCTTGTCTTCATACATCACTTGTCTCCCCTATGTTTGAGGACTGAATGCTTGGCTGGAGCTGAATGTGTGAACCGTTTCCACGGAAAAAAACATTGCATGCAAGGTGATGTGAGGAGAAATGAAAGCTGTGTCCATGGCATTTGATCTGTGACATGGTCCATTCACACATTTGATCTGTGATGGGAAATAGACGCAAGACAAGGAAGGAACAAGGGCATGTGCTCTTGAGACATTTGCGCACAAAAATATCTTACTTGGTTCTGCCTACTATTAACTGCCCTAAAAAAAAAAAAAAACCCTTCCAAATTCTCTGCAGGGATACTAACGCAGGATGCAAGGAAGATTACATGCTAAAACAATTGCTGTTTGGTTATCAATTTGTATCCTTTGCACTGAATTTGGGGTTTTGTCTTGACTGAACTTAGAAATTTGGGGTGGGGTGGGCCCCCGCAAATCATGCAACGGCTGCTAATCAGAGGCAAATCCCAGTACAGTGGTACCTCGGGTTACATACGCTTCAGGTTACAGACTCCGCTAAGCCAGAAATAGTACCTCAGGTTAAGAACTTCACTTCAGGATGAGAACAGAAATCGTGCTGTGGCGGCACGGCGGCAGCGCAAGGCCCCATTAGCTAAAGTGGTGCTTCAGGTTAAGAACAGTTTCAGGTTAAGAACGGACCTCCGGAACAAATAAAGTTCTTAAGCCGAGGTACCACTGTACAAATGTCAGCTGGCCTCCTGGGAAAACCATTCTGTGGTTTTAACAGCAGGACTGGAGCCTGAGCTGCCCCAGCGCTCTGTCTTGGAGGGATGCTGCTCAGCTGCTCATATTTTAGCAGGCAGATTCTGAAACCGTAAAGCCTTTACGTAAGATACCCTCCCAGAGAAACACTGAGAAGTGGGAACAGGACAGCCCAGTAGGGAAGAGTAACCCCAAACAGGGATGCCTGAAGGCCTGGAAGCTTTGGAAGCCGCCTCCAGCATGCTCTCCGCAAGGGTGGGATGGCACCGCAGCGATATGCGATTTGACATTTTCAGGCCAGAGAAATAAGATGTGGGATTGAGCCAGACACAGCCAATCCCAGGAGCTTTACATGCTTGGCACAGCAGCTCAACAGAACAGGGCGGGGTGGTGGGGAGGGGGAAAGGGAGGCAGCGCAGTAGTGACTTGACGCTGCTGGATTCCTGGATCCGGAAGGGAAGGGGTTTGCTTTCGGGAAGGACGATAAAACAATCTGGACACTTGTCTTAAAAACAACAACAACAAAACCTGCAATTTAATGCCAGAAACACACACACACACAGTGTTACTGTACAGACCAAAGTGCCTCTGTGCTTTCACAGAGTGCATATCTGCTTAACAACAGAGTTTAGCAAAATAACCGGGGTTCTTATAGGGCAAAAGGGGTGTGAATAGTTGTTGCGTGGTTGCTCTAAGTTAATTAACACTGACTACAAGAGTGCAATCTTGTGTCTGTGATATGAGGCAGGGAATCCCCTATAAAGTATGTCACATTTCTCCGTGGGTGGGGAGAGATAACGCAGTTGCGACAAACGAGACCTTCGGTGCTGGTTAGAAATGGTGCAGAAGTGTGACGGAAGGTAGGAAAGGGTTTTTAGAAGACATTTAAAATGCAATATATCCTACAGATGATCCCTAGAGGAAGAAAAGCCTGGGAATCTGGACTCCTAGCCACCGATGCAGAAGGAAGCAGGTCTAGGCTGGTTGTAACAGGATGCAGCTAAAATCCTGGATATTATTCCCATCTGAGAGAAGGAAGCAGGGGTCTGAGATGGGTTACAGCAAATGGGATGGGAAGCCAAGATTCCGAGGGGCCAACTTGCAGGATTAGTTAAGGAGGGAGCTCCCTCCTGCCAAAAAACAGCAGAACAAGGTGAGCTTAATTTCACTGAATCAAAAATCTGTTGGCATAAAAAGCAGGCAAGCTCTGGAGTTATACAGATCCTTCAGCAGGCAAAATGAAAAAGGTGCCTAAAGGAAGCTGGGGACAGGAGGTGGCGAGACAGAGGTGCTGCTGGCCAGCAGGGAAGCTGATCTAAGGATGGGTATTTATCCTGTTCCGGATGGGATGATCCTCCTTCTCAAGAGTCTGGCACATGGTTTTGGGATTATCCTGTGCTCCTGGATGCTCAAGTGGTGGCTGTAGCCGGAAGTACTTTTGCACAGCTCGGGCAGGTGGGCCAGGCTGGTGTAGTGCATGGGTAGGCAAACTAAGGCCTGGGGGCCGGATCCAGCCCAATTGCCTTCTAATCCGGCCCACGGACGGTCCGGGAATCAGTGTGTTTTTACATGAGTAGAATGTGTCCTTTCATTTAAAATGCATCTCTGGGTTATTTGTGGAGCACAGGAATTCGTTCATATTTCTTTCCCAAATTATAGTCCGGCCCCCCACAAGGTCTGAGGGACAGTGGACCGGCCCCCTGCTGAAAAAGTTTGCTGACCCCTGGTAGTAGTTAAGAGCACTGGACCTGGGACTCAAATCTCTACTTAGTCATGAAGCTTCCTGAGTGACAGGACAGTCAGATTCTCTCTTCTCTCCCAGTTTAATGTAAACATGCCCTAGGTTTATGGAAGTGAAGGTGGGATAAAAATGCCTCAATTAAAAAAACAACCCCAAAACAAACCAACATCACAGCCCTTCCTGAAGAAGACAGCCACTATCACTCATGCTTTGGGCACATATCAGGTTAGACTACATCTAAGGGACGTGGGTGGCGCTGTGGGTTAAACCACAGAGCCTAGGACTTGCCGATCAGAAGGTTGGCGGTTCGAATCCCCACAACGGGGTGAGCTCCCATTGCTCGGTCCCTGTTCCTGCCAACCTAGCAGTTCGAAAGCACATCAAAGTGCAAGTAGATAAATAGGTACCGCTCCAGCGGGAAGGTAAACGGCGTTTCCGTGCGCTGCTCTGGTTCACCAGAAGCGGCTTAGTCATGCTGGCCACATGACCCGGAAGCTGTACGCCGGCTCCCTCAGCCAATAAAGCGAGATGAGCGTCGCAACCCCAGAGTCGGTCACGACTGGACCTAATGGTCAGGGGTCCCTTTACCTTTACCTTTAAGGTTAGACTAGTAAGCTCTACATGGAAGTATGTCTGGAAACTACAACTAGTGCCGAGTGCTTTTCCTGAGGTCCACCATGTGGAAGCCATTGCTTTTCTTTGAACTACTCTGGCTCCCAGTTTGTTTCAAATTCCAAAGCAACTTGGACTTCTTGTTTCCAAAGGAGGTTGCTAGACCATTGAGATATTTGCAGGGTTTTTTGCTCCATGTCCTGCCATTGTACAAAGGACGACGAACCTTCTCCATGGTGGCTCCTAGGCTATGGAACCTCCTTCCCTTGGAAGGTCTGTTTACAGATTCTTCCCTCCACTCCTCCCAATGGATGTTGAAGGCCATCTTACCATCTGGAGTTTTACGAGGACAACTTGTGTTCATTGCACGAGGCCCCTGATTTCATCCTGCTTCTGTTTCTCTAAGATGTTATCAGGACTTACTATTATTTTCCTCCCTCTCTCGATAAGTCTTGTTTGTTAATTGGTGTTTTATTGTTTTATTTTGCACTTTTAACTTGCATGTGCAGCCTTGGGGCTGTCCTGGCTGGAAAGCAGCATAAAAACTAACTGTAATCCAACGTAACATGACGGCAGGCCCTGAGATGCACCCCCATCCGATCTGTTCAACTTGTGTGCCACAAAATGGAGCCACATGGAATCTTTTAAGGAAAATCTGACCTAGCAGAGAGGTGGACTCAAGAGGGAAACCTCCCTCCAAGCTTCTAGGCTCCAGTCCCATGAAATGCTCTGTGTGTGTGTGTATATGCAAGTGCGCGCGCGCGCGCGCACACACACACACACACGTTTACAGATCTCACCTCCACCCTGGCACAACCTTGTTCAAATGTTTTGGTTCCCACGACTCCTGGATTTAAGACTGCTCACCACAGGGGGTGTGGTGGCATGTACAAGACATGGGGTCAAGACCAGCTGTCCTTCTCCAGAGGGGAGAAGGGGCTATGATCTAGAGAAGAGTAGAGTGGAGGGAAGACTGGGAACCAAATGCTGGGTTCTTTTCTTTTCTTTTTTCTTTTGCCACAGTTGTCAAAAGGCAAGGTGGGTCCGAGCAGCATGTCAATAAAAACAGACGAGAAGCTGTGGCCGTGCAAATGCGCGGACCTGCATGGGCACAGTCGCAAAACAAGGGCAGCAATGAAAAGAAACACAGCCTGCACATGTGCGATGCGTTTTCCGCTCCCCCAGGCATGAAAAGGTTAAGGCGCTTGGCTGCACACCCACAGCCCCTTTCCTGTAGGATGTCTGCCGATGTTTTTCTTCAAGCCGGAGTCCGGAGTAAACCAGTCAGACAGGATATTAAAAGGCCTGGCCCTGCGCAGGGTTAGCAGGCCTTCAGATGGGAAAGGCCTCCAGGCCAGTCCCCCAAGGATGGGTTTGATTAGCTCCCCCCTTCTTAACCACTTTTTTAAAAAAATAAAAAGCCCCATACACACACACACACACACACACACACACACACACACAAACCTTGCAGGGAATAGAGCCAGGATGTGGCCTGCCAAACAAAAGGGCTGGCGCATGCCAGGAGATTAGACATGAAAGGGGTTTCGTTTGAGTGGGGCCTCTGCGCAGGAAGAGGCTCACAGCTGGGGAATGCACCCTGAGGACTTTGCACCAACTCACGGCTCATGACGTCCTCACCCTGATGGCCCCAAATGCAAGGTCTCACAAGGCCGATTCCCCCTCCCATCCCTACCCCAACATGCGTGTGCGCACACACACACACCCTAGTGTGGCCCAAAGCCAACCACAGGGGAGACACAGAGGCACATGGCTATCTGAGCAACTAATATGCTGGATTCTATTCCTAATTCTGAGAAAGGCTGAGAGCCCAGCAGATTGGAGCCAGTGCTGAATTGCAAAAGGGAGAGACTGTCTCTCCTGGAAGCCCTTTACAGTGGACGCTCGGGTTGCGAACGTGATCTGTGCAGGAAGCACGTTCGCAACCCGCAGCGACGCGTCTACGCAAACACGGGTCGCAATTCAGCGCTTCTGCGCATGCGCAAAGCACGGTTTAACGCTTCTGCACATGTGCCGAAACCCGAAAGTAACCTGTTCCGGTACTTCTGGGTTCGGCGCGGTGTGCCACCTGAAATTGCGCAACCCGAAGCGTCTGTAACCTGAGGTATGACTGTATTCATAATCCCAGATACATAGGGGACTGGTTGTGTTTAAGCCAGTGATGAGAGAGGGGCACTCTTCTCTACAGATGCTCAGAAACACCCTTTGTTATTTCATTTGTTCCACTGCTGAACATAAAACAGGTCTGAGACGAAGCCCTGACTCAAAATTGCTCATTTATCACAATTGTCATTATAGCTAGTGTAACCTGGATTCCTGGGTTGTTTCCTCAAATCTGCAAAGAGTCTGTTGGGTTGGGTTCATGAGTAAAACAAGGAACCAGGCAGGAAGCCAAGACAGGATTCTAACGAGGGCCAAGTAATACATTTAGCAGAATCAAATCATCAAGCTTTTCCTGGACCGTACAACTTCAGGTGGAAGTGTATGAGAGTGTGTGGGGTATATTAGAATGCTCACTCCCTGCACACAGAAAGACAGCACATCAGGGAAGAGGGCAAGCTGAAACATACTTACTTCCCCTTTCATGCTTATTTTGTACATGTAAGGTTTCTAGTTTTGTTTGTTTTCTTTAGGATGCAATTACCTCATCTTCAGTCTGAAGTGGTACCGTCCAGGAAAAGATAGTTACCACATGAATATGCCTGAAGGTATAAATAGGCACTTAGTTGGAAGCAGGGGTTTGGGGCCTGCTTCTGACGTTGGGAAAGGGAGCTGGTTTGTTGAGAGGAGAGGGAGGGCTCTTTTCGGAGGGCAATGGAGTCTTAAGAAGAAGGGAAAAGCAGAACATTTTGGAGCAAAGGTGGCTATGCCATGTTTCTAGCTATGGAAAAATAAGAGTCGAGTCTAGGAAGATACAATGGAAGGGGAACATTTAAGCTCTGAGAGCCCTATTAATTTTCTCTCTCACGCACACAAAAAAATTCCAGCTACCCAGCTTTCTTAAACCTGGAGAACAAACCCAGGAAACCTGAAGGAAACACACAGCGACTGCATTCTGAGGTATTAACGGTCAGGACTTAAGATAGCTCAGTGTGGTGCTGATAATGCCAAGGTTGCAGGTTCGATCCCCGTAAGGGTCAGCTGCACCTTCCTGCATTGCAGGGGGTTGGACTAGATGATCCAATTCTTATGTTTCAAGGATGGCAACGGTTTAGATTTATTCCTTATAGCCCTATTCAGACATCAACCATTTCTAACCTTTAGCATTATTAGACCTCTTTGTTCTGCTTAGAAAAGTCAGTGGTGCCTCCAATTTCCTGTTCGGCCATGACACCTACTAATGTCTCTCAGCACACGACGCCTCTACATTTAAACAAGTTTAAGCACAGCCTGCCCTCGGTAGTCTCTTATGAAGCCAATATGGACTCCAACTCCCAGGATGGCCAATGGTGGTGGTGTTGATGGGAGTTGGAGTCCCAACATCATCTAAAGGTCCCTGTGCTGCTTTTTGCATCCTAGACCACTGGCCCTCAACTGGTGGGTTGAGACCCGCAACTGGGCCTTGCCACAACAGGACCACCACCAGCACACACTATGACAAATTAAGAAGTGGGTCCCCAGATCACACATGGGGTTAAAAGGTGCATCCAGGGTCTGAGAATGTTGAAGGCTACTATCTGAAGTCACCAGGAATGTCCCCAATTTGAATATATATGTATGTATGTATGTATGTATGTAATTTTAAAAGCTTTTGTTGTTGTTTAGTCGTCTTAGTCGTGTTCGACTCTCCGTGACCCCATGAACCAGAACGAACGAATTTTATTATTTTGGTCACAGACCAGTTCCAGCCCACATACAATATCAAGGAAGTCATAAAACACGATAGGGATACATTTGAATTTGCAAGTAGGTATAACAGGGACAATACAGATATAGCAACAGTTAAAAATATATATAAATTAAAACTTAGTCACTAACATATAACCTAAAATTATCATTTAAAACCTTAATCATTATGATAGCACAGTTTGTTCCCTAAGTTTTATGGCAATTGCACAGAATTTGGCTGCCCTTAATGTGGTCTCAGGATCCTTGTCCTCTACCAGGGATTTTAGACATTGCCTTGGAAACAAGCTACACTTCTTCAAAGCAGGGGTCTGAATGAGGCCCTCTTTGCCTCTCCATCCCATCCTTGGGAGTTTCCCCAGACCACCCCCTTTACTGTGCTGAAACATCTCCTTGACCTGTGATAATAATGCCTCTTGCCTGACAGGAATGTAGCCTCCTGTACAAAGATAGAGGAGTCACATCTGTTGCCTTGAATGAGCTTCCCCACCCTTGCTTTATAACATCTGCAGTTCTGCCACAGGTCCTGCGCCAGTGCTACCAAGATAATTGTGAAACATTTTTAAACACTGCCAAGTTTTGTTTTTTCCTGCAGCTTTGTTTTTTTTTAAATGGGATAATATATGGGATAATATATTTATTCAAAGCAATAAAAAAAAATCTCCTGCAAGCTGTCATGTCCCTTCTACAGGAATGCACGATTATTCGCCTCTGTATGAAAGACAGTATGGTATAGTGGTTAGTGTGTCGGACCAGAGCCTGGGAGAGCGGGGCTCACATCCCCACTCAGTCATGAATCTCACTGGGTGACCTTGGCCCAGTCACTGCCTGTAAGCCTAACCTGCCTCACAGGGTTGTTGTGGGGATTAAATGAGGGGGGACGACGACAACGACCCATGTATGCCACCTTGGAGGAAAAGGTGGGAAATAAATGCAAATAAATCATATGCTTTTACCTCAGCACTCTCCTGTTCTACAGAATGGTCCCAAGTCCCGCAAGAGTTTCATGGAAGAGACACTCTCATTCCTAGCAACTCCCTTTTGCTATGCAAGCTGACCATCATCTCACGGCCTACTATAAAGTTTCAGTTCATTTCAGGCTTTCGTAGAAAGTTTTGACGTCCTTCACTGTCAAGATATTTTGCCCCCAGTCACCCAGCTTGTCCTAAATCCCTTATTTGTCAAAATGGGGCAGTTGCCATAAGGGTTTGTGAGGGGGGTGGGACACCTCCTGCAAAGCAGGCCGAGGCACCAGAACAGGGAATGTACAGTTCACAATGGATTGTTCCCAGCCCCCCATCGCCTGGGGCAAAGACAAAAGGGAAAGCCAGTAGCTAGAACAATGAGATAACTGTTCCCCTTGCCAACAGGACGGCTGTCGGGTCACCCAATTATGCCCACGGAGGCGCAAATTAACTGCTCTCCGACATGCCCTTGCTGGGCCAGAGCCAAGGGTGCCCACCTCCCACCCAAAGGCAGCAAACAGAGGTCGTATTCTTTGGTGAAAACTGCAGGTGCGGAGGGGAGGTCAGGGCTTCTGGAATCTCTCTCAAAAGACGGGGAGCACTGCTGCCCCCTTCCCCTGTCACAGCCCCCGGCAACCCCTCCCAATTTAGTCAGCAGAATATTTTCTTTGGGAGGGGGGGAAATGTTTGCAAGAAAACCTGTCACAATTCCCTAGGCCACACTGCAAAAAAAGAGAAAGCTGTTTCCATGAGTGCAGAGCCACTTTATTTAGGGTCAGAAAGCCCCCCCCCCCATCTTTTCCAGTGTACTGCAGTGGGCGGGGGCCGTGGGGCAAGTACAGTGGTACCTCGGGTTACAGACGCTTCAGGTTACAGACGCTTCAGATTACAGACTCCACTAACCTAGAAATATTACCTCGGGTTAAGAACTTTGCTTCAGGATGAGAACAGAAATCGTGCTCCGGTAGCATGGCGGCAGCAGCAGGAGGCCCCATTAGCTAAAGTGGGGCTTCAGGTTAAGAACAGTTTCAGGTTAAGAACAGACCTCCGGAACGAATAAAGTACATAACCCGAGGTACCACTGCAGAAGCAATTTCTTGCAGGCCCTATTTATCTTGAACCCACACAGCCCCATCCCTCATCGTTCAGCCACATTTATTTAGCAGCACCTGCTCCCATCCTAGTCCCTGGCCCTTTTTTTTTTAGGTATGAGCTAATAAAAGAGTGCTTCTGTGCATGTATGAAATGCCCTCTCCTCACCTCTGAAGTCTGATCCCATTTCCTTAAAGAGTTAAGGGCCAGGACTTCTTTTCAGAGCAGCTCTGCTCTAAATTAAGCAGTGCCCACAACTCCCTTGGGAGAACTCAGTCCAAAATGGCTTTTGAATTTTTTAAAAGCTTAGATATTCCGCACCACTGTAAAAACCTAGGCTGGGCTTCCAGAATGTGCAAACAGATAGAGACAATGCTCTCCCCACCCACCCACCCACAAAATAAACGTGCCTTAGAGGTGACTTTGGGGGCAGGACAATGGGCTGACACAACAGCAAAAGGTGCAGGTCTCCTGCTCTATTTTCCCCTGGCCACCCTCCATTGGAAGCGCAAAAAGATCAGCTCCCCATCATCTGTGGTTTCAAAAATCCAGCTGAACCAGCATTCAAATGAGACAACACACAACTTCCTGGATCCGTCCTGACTATATTATAGGTCTTCCGGGAAACAAAGAACTGCAGTTTAGCTGCAGCTGCTTTTCCCATTTCCTCAATGCAGAGTTTGTATTTGTAAGCCAGGCCAAGACACAAAACGTAGGGGAGGAGAAGCTGGGGCAGATGAAGAACAGTTAACTCAGAAAGTTTCTCCCGGAGCAGAACCCTGACTGCAGCAGCCCGTGATAGATCTGTACCCTCCATGAATGTCCCTCGCTCTCTAATCCTCTCGGAAAAAGCCACTTCAAGCCAGTGGACACCACATCATTCTGCCAGTTAATTATGTACTGTGTAAAGGAGGACAACTCTGGAACGTAATGGAGGGACATTCCTCCCTCTCCCCAGACGGACGGACGGTGGGGACGTGATCTCCCGACTTGCCCCCTGGAAAACAGCCGGGACTAGACTGTGATGAGGGAGGTGGAGGTAATCAGCAGAGCTGCCTGGAGGCCAAGAGGAGGGGAAGCGAGGCATTAAAAAGGGCACTTGACAAAAGAGGCAAGCTACCAGCCGCACAAAGGCAGCCATTGTGGGGCCAGAGAGGGCCATGGCACTCGACAATGGACACGCCAGAGGAGGGGGGTGGGTCATGGCAGAGGAGTCAAGGGGAGTGCTGGGGGGGGGGTTGCGGATCTGGCAGGACCTATTATCTCCCTGGGCCAGAAAGGACCGATAATGCAGGAACGGACTAGTCTCGCCTATACACTGGTACAGATCTGAACCACATACGCAGATGGCTTTATAGCACACACCTCACAGAAAAAGAGAACAAACACACACCCCAATCTGCTCCAGCATATGCATATACACACGCAAAATAATATTACAACGCGCTTTCACTACAGAAATATCCAGTACAGTGGACACTCGGGTTGCGAACGTGATCCGTGTGGGATGCATGTTCACAACCTGCAGCGGTGCGTCTGCACACTCGCAGGTTGCGATTCGGTGCATCTGTGCATGTGCAAAGCGCGATTTAGTGCTTCTGCGCATGCGCGACCGCCGAAACCGAGAAGTAACCCGTTCCGGTACTTCCGGGTTTTGGTGGTCTGCAACCCGAAAAAACGCAACCTGAAGCGTCTGTAACCCGAGGTATGACTGTACAATTCTTTTTGAAGAAAAGTTGCATTTGGTTTCATGTGCAATAGGAGAGTGGTAGGATTCTGCAAGATTTTTAACAGAATGAATCTGATGCAGTAATATTAATGATGATGATAATTTTATTATTGATATGCTACCCCATCTGAGTGGGATGCCCCAGCCACTCTGGGCGGCTCCCAACAAAATACAGGCAACCAGGCAGAGGGCCTTTTTGGTAGTGGCACCCACTCTGTGGAACGCCCTCCCATCAGATGTCAAGTAGATGAGTAACTATATAACCTTTAGAAGGTATCTAGAGGCAGCCCTGTATAGGGAAGCTTTTGAAGGTTTAATGCAGGCACCCCCAAACTCGGCCCTCCAGCTGTTTTGGGACTGCAACTCCCATCATCCCTAGCTTATAGGACCAGTGGTCAGGGATGATGGGCATTGTAGTCCCGAAACAGCTGGAGGGCCGAGTTTGGGGATGCCTGGTTTAATGTTTTATTACATTTTTATATATGTTGGAAGCCGCCTAGAGTGGCTGAGGCAACCCAGTAAGATGGGTGGGCTACAAACAAACATAATAATATCCAATAAAACGTCAGCCATTAAAAACGTCCCTGTACAGGGCTGCCTTCTAAAGGTCATATAGTTATTTACCAGTTTGACATCTGATATGAGGGTGTTCCACAGGGCGGGTACCACTACCGAGAAGGCCCTCTACCTGGTTCAGTGATCTAGTCCACCAGGAGCACAGTACTTGCACATGGAAGAATCCACAACGAGCATACCAGAGCTCTGTTTCGCTCTTCCACCCACTGTGCAAACAAAGATTGCGTGGGGATGAGAGGCTTGGGCACACCTCCCATGTCGGAGCTCATGTTTCTTGATGGAGCAGAAAGTGACCCCTTTCCAGAATTGACCTGGCATGCTGACTGCCCACATGCAGATACTAAGGAGGGAAAAATTAGGCTCTGCTGTGGCCACCTCTGAGCTATCCCTTCCTTGCACTGGGATGGTGCCTGTGATGGACGGAGTGCAGCCCAGCATTTTTACTTATGTCACATTCCAGCAAAACCTTCTCTAATGCATCCCTTGTTAAATTTCAACAGGACTCCCACATGATAATTTCACAGTGGTTGTACTCTTAAATATTTTAATTCCCCACCTTTTTAGACCAAGCTCAAGACAGTTTATCACAAGAATGTACTAAGATATCTCCATTAAAACACCCCTCAGAAAATCTAACACCTGTGTGCTTTGTTCCAGGTCAGACTAGTTGTCTCTCTAACCCAGCGGTGTCTCTTTCCTCCTTCCTGATTCTTTCAGGGAGATGCCAGGGAATAAACCCGACACCTTCCATTTGCGAGGCATGGGTTTTGCCAATGGTGTTCAAAAGCCTGTTAATGTTCCCAACATATTCTATTGGTTTGTTGGGTAATACTAGTTTTTTATCTGCTTTCAGGAAAAAACATAATGTATCACATTTGAGACTTAATTTTCTCTTCCACTCTCTAAATCCCTAATTACAAAATATTGGAGAAACAGTAAAATACTTCATTAAAATAGGGGCTGGTGAAACACTGGTCATTGTCAGATTATCCAATAATAAGTAAATATCTAAAACATTTGTTTAAGGGGAATTGGTCAGAACTGGAGCGTGTTTTGAATTTCAGGCTTTTCATGGTCCTTGGCTTAAATGGCGGCTTGTTTGTAATCTCACATGAAGACTAGAAGCAAGTGTATATAGTTGGACAAAAACAAAGGCAGATGACTCCTCTATCACATGTGCACACTACAAACATATCTAACATTCAGGATCATGTGTCTTATTGACACACACCTGCCTATTTCATATACACAGTGTGGACATGATGTAATCTATCTCATGGTACAGTATGCCATATCCTAACCCAATTCATATTTACAGCCTAATCCTAAGCATGATTTGGGGAAGGGCTGTTACCAGCACTGTTGAGTGTAATTCTTTGAATGCAGAAGGTGCCTGGTTCAATCCCCAGCATAGGACTAGGAAAAATTCCCTGCCGAGCCTCTGGCATGTATCAGTGGTCTGATTCAGTACAATCATATCTCATGTTACGTTTGCTTCATGTTACCTTTTTTCAGGTTGCGTCCCGTGGCGACCCGGAAGTACGGGAAAGGGTTACTTCCAGGTTTCGCCACTTGCACATGTGTGCTAAATTGCGCATCGCCAAATCGCAGCGCGCTCCTGCGCAGATACGGCGCTTCAGGTTGTGGGCTTTTCACATTGTGAACGGGCCTCCGGAACGGATCCCATTCGCAACCAGAGGGTACCACTGTATAAGGCAGCGTCCTATGTTCTTCTGAGTATTTGGGAGTCGGCCCTCCAGAGCTCATGGTACCTGATTTCCTACCATCTGTGCTTAGAGGACTGCAGCCTTAGCCCCACCAAACAGGTAAGCATGTCACAGAAAAACATATATTCCACAAAAACACTAACAAAATAACATGCCTACCCTGTTACTAGCACTGTGGAATGTAATTCTTCGATAACTGTAGGTTCTCTTGCATATAAAGTTTGTTTTATGGCGTGTTTCTCTGATTCATCTGCTGGTACATTTTGGGGGAAACTGACCCGGAACGATGCACGACCATCCAATACATATGTGTGCACGCACATGCACACTCCACAAATCTACAACCTGATGCCCTTTTAAAATGTGGAAAGGGGGGGGGGCTATTGGGTTGTCTTTGTTTTTATTTTTTGAATGTATTCTGTGTTTTATGTTGTGAACTGCCCTGACATCGATGGGCATAGGGCAAATTTAATAAATAATAATGCCCACATGGATAAAAAAAAATATAGGACATAAAAAAATCCCTCTCTCCAGCTTGATACCCACAGACTAACACACACACAGAGAGCTGACTCAAGCTGCCACAATCAAGCAAATTTCCTACACAAGGGTGCCCCCCCACAAGCAAATCCATAAAGCGCATCTTCTTTTACACACCCCAAATCTGGACAAAGCGTTCCAAGGGGGCAGTGGTACAACTAGCTTGTTGTAACAAAAATGGTGGCACCTTACGGAAGCTAGATATTTAAGCAGGGGAGCAATGGATGTCAAGTGGGGTCAATGGAGACTCAACCATCCCCTTTCCTCTAAGCAAATACAAACCATGAGTGCAAGCGCCGTGTCCTTTTCCTTCTCAACCTCCAATACCTGCTCCCCCAACCAAAACCCAGCCTGTGCATCTCGATATTCACCTGCATGCCTTGCTATAACAGACTGAGCAAAGTGTCAACTGCATAGATAGAAAACACAAATGGTTACACACTTGCCAGTCAAGACCCTCTCTTTTAAAGCAAAATCCTTCACACACAATGGGCTTGTGCACACTCCCGCTTTTCCCAGCTTTAGCGCTCAATTGGAGCAAACAGCAATTCAGGTTTTTCCCCTGGATTGGCATCTGTTGCTAAAGAGTGGGTCCTCCCTTGGAAAGCAGTGGGGGCGAGGGGAAAACAGCATGGATCCATGCCTACAAAGTGCGGATCAAGCAGAAAACTGCTCAGACGCGTACTTTCTAGGCCACGGCACAAGCAGAAGTGTGGAGGAACCCTAAATTCCAGGGACTCACAGGAAGAAACTGGCTGGTTCAGACAGATGCTGGTGGTGTAATGGTGATAGTGCCTCTTTGAGGCATTTGATGTAGGCAGGACCTGAAGTGTCTTCTTCCGAGTCAGAAACTGCTGTTCACGTTATTTTTGCTTTGGAAAAATCCTTGGTGTTTGCTGATGTTCACAAACATTTGAATTATATTCCTCTAATGTGGGGGCAAACAACTAAAGTTAATCCTGAGAGCCCTTATGTGTGCAGAAAGACTTGTATTGCAAGGCTGGAAGGATAAGCAACCCCCATCCATTACTGCCCTTTCTACAAATATATTGTAATCAATCTTGTTTGGATATCCATTTGGACATACCGACTGCCTATATTAATATACACGTTCAAATTAGGATTGATGGATTTTTCTTTACTGTTTATGTGAGCTGACGTTGCTTCTTTCTTTTTTCCTTCTGTTATACTTGCAATAAAGTTGTTGTTGTTTTTTGAAAAGCCACATCACAACAGCCCTCCAAGATTAAAACCAGCTCACCTAGATTCCTACTTGTGCAATAAACAGAAGTGAACAAGAAAATGAGCCGAGATCTATGCAAGCTTCAACTTTGATGGTGGCACGTTGAAGAGAAGTCAAAGCAATAATATGATGGCATTTCCTAACTCAATATGTGCATCTCAGATCTGCTGAGAACATCCTCTGAATTAATACATTTTCACAGCATATTCGGACAAAAAGGGCATACGGAAAGAGATCCTCAATCGCCCCCACCCCTGCCCTACAACTCTGTAACCTAGTCACCCTATGAAGAAACACTGACTCCCAAACCCCTTTTAAGAACAATCAGAGTCTTGTGGCACCTTAAAGACCACCATTTGTATAATATCATGGATTCAGGCACACCTCATATGATGAAAGCTTATGCCATCATACGTTTTGCAGCCCCCTGAAGCTCTTGGTTTGCTTTTGCTGCCCCTCTGGAAACCTTTAAAATCTTTCCCTGCTTGAATCAGCTTTCGTTGGCCACGGGTAAACCTATGCGGCTGATTATTACTTTTTTAACAGCTTCGTTTTCAATGTGCTTTTATATGGGGTGTGGGGACACTAAAAAGCCTGACAAATAAAAGATGTCATAGATCCTTGTTGTCATGAAGCAAAATCCACTGGCTGAGAAAGAGCAATAATGCGATGAAGGGGAGACTTTAAGGGCACCTGCCCCAGGTACAATCTAGGCAGGGCTGCAAAACATGTTATATACCGAGAGCATTCTGTAATTGCCAAGAGCGTTGGACTAGGACTAGGGAGACCTGGGCTCATATGCCCACTTATCCATGAAGCTCATTGGGGAGAATTATGCATGGCACTTTTAAGCTCCTTGAAGGAATCACAGAATTGCAGAGTTGGAAGGGACCATGAGAGTCATCTAGTCCAACCCCTTGCAATGCAGGAATCTTTTTGCCCGATGTGGGGCTCAAACCCACGATCCTGAGATTAAGGCGCCTCATGCTCTACCAACTGAGAACGGCAGGATATAAATAGAATAAATAAAACGTATGAGTAAACTAGTGAACTGTATAATCCTTTCTTTTTCACCATGGGAATAAGAATGTGTTCTAAGTGGTAGACAAAAACTATGGCTTAACATCAAGCTGTTGGGAAAGGTTTGCACATAACTATGGCTTGCTTGCTGTCAACAAACCACAGTATGAAGCCATGGTTTGCTGTTGGTTTATGAACCTCAGCTTATGAACCTATGGCTTGGCATTACTTATGAACCCAGCACCCTTCCTTAGTTATGGTTTGTTTGGCCACCCCACCCCAGACGCTCATCAAACTGCAAAGGCAGGAGACAAGAGAAGATGGAAAACAAATTGAACTCTGGGGAAACAAGCCACCATTTGTTTGCACATCCGGGTTCACCTGTGATTTGTTAAACAAACCAAGACTTAAGTGTTATTGGCAAACCAGACCAGAGTGGCCCTGTCATATAGCTCCTCACTGGCCCTAGGTCAGCAACCTTACCTAGTTCATTGCATTCCACCACTGAATAACTCTGGTATGGGGAAAGAAATTACACTAATGCTGGACAGCAAGGGCTGGCAGGTTTTTGTTCCTGCTCAAGAGCACTGGGCAAATATATTCTTAGCGAGTCCAGGTGTCACGACATGCAATGCCCCTTTAAAGCACATGACTTCTCCCAAAGAATCCTGGGAACTATAATTTGTTCAGGTTACTGTGAACTGTAGCTGTTAGGAGGAAACTTGAGCTCCCAGATTTCGGGGGGGGGGGGAGAGAGAGAAGGGAAGTCAAGGTGTGTTTGATGTGCTTTAAAGTTGTGGTGTGGACCTGCCCTAGAAACGACTAGTTACAGCACTGGTACCAAGCATCCCCAGGTGAAAATGGAAGGGAAGAAGAAGTGTTTTAACCCAGATATACAGAACATGCTTTCCTTGCAAAAGACAGGGCTAGAAAAGTTGCTTGCCTGAAATCACCTGACTCGGTAGGTTCCTAAGTTTCTAAAGGCATTTGTTCTTCCAGGAGCTTAAATGAGAAATCCTGTATGTTAGGGAATAACAGAAATAGAGTTTCCCAGCTCTGCCTTTTGTTTTCTTGCATACCTGCTCTGAAGTCAGATGTCCACCCCTTGCTCCCAAGTCTCTATTTCCCTTGATTTCAGGAGGGCAAAGCTCAGGCCGAAACCAGGGAGGAGGTGACTCTCCCCCCTGCCCCCCTCTCTCCACAAAGGATCCTGGGAGGCCTCAAATAGGGCATTTTACCTTTGTGTTTATAGAGCACACCTTTGTTTGACAAAGTGAGTCAATAGGGATTCTTCCCCACAGTTGTTTGGCCACCACCTCACACTGAGGAATGAAATATAAAAATTGGTGGGAGATGGGAGGAGCTTTTTTTAAAAAAAGAAAAAGTCAAGGCAATGAAGTGTTTTTACAGGGCAGAGCTCTCGCTCGTAGACTTAGCATATACTTGTTGGTTTTTAGGACTGTTTTCCCAAGGCGTTCAATAGGGTCGCGGCGCTTTCTTTCCTCAAAGGCTCGAGGCCTCTGCTCTGCCAGTGCTCCTCAAGGGTTGTATTTGCACACACTTCAACGTTTGGCAGAGGAAAATAGGAGCTCACGATACAATTGCGGCTGGGAGAAACAAATCTGCTTCTCCAAGGGCATGCCGAAAGTTTTCTGAAATATCAGAGAAGAGGCTGTCAACCGATGACAAGGAATTACTTTAGCTGATTAATAATGTGCCACTTTATAAATGAATCGATTAGATCCATTAATTAAGCGCAGTTGCATAGGACCAAAAAAAAAGCATCAATGGAGGTTCCTTTGTAAGATACTGGAGCGAGTGTGGGAGAGCCTGCAATTCAACAGAAGTGGCCACCCACTGTTACACAAGGGAGAGCTGCCTTTAATATTTCTCCGTTCCCTATTACAGGCTCACAGCAGACCCAAAACAGCATCCAAAGGGTGCCCTTTATTCACAGCCCCATTAAAATTTGCTTTCATAGATCAAAACTGGCCCCCCACCAATCAATCAACAGAAGGCTTTGTGGATTAATCTTTCAATTAGAGCCCTACCACAATACCCAGGATTCCTAATACCCAGGATTCACACATGTGAGGCGACAGGTTTTCCTATGACTGCTGGCCATTCAGCCACTGATTCCTTTTTAACATAAGGGATACTGTGAAAAGTTATGGGAGGTGGCTGCGGTTATTCAATAAAGATCTCTTCCTCTTCTCCTCTTAGTCATTGCTTCACATGGTCCAAAGCTCAGCCACGCCTCTCCTTAGCAACTGCTGGGTGGTACCCTGATGTTCTTAATGTTAACATGTGAAAATGATCCCCAAAGATAAACACAAACTACCCCAAAGATTCAAAATGCTAGGGAGAAATAGGCTTGTGAAGAGGAAAGATCTCTCCAAAGGGCAGGATATAAACCACACAAAACCAAGGGAAAAAATAATCCTCCCCTTGTCTGCTGGCTCTCCCCTGCAAATGCACCCCACATGCCAGAAATAGCTCTGAAATTAAGCAGCTAAGAAATGGATATCTGGGGGGGGGGGGTGTGCAAAGAATGATTGATAAGATGCAGGAAAAATAAAGAACCTTCCCTTCTCACCCATCGATTCTCCCCTGGAAATGTTACCAAAGCAAATACAGTGGTACCTTGGGTTACAGATGCTTCAGGTTACAGATTCCGCTAACCCAGAAATTGTACCTCGGGTTAAGAACTTTACCTCAGGATGAGAGCAGAAATCGAACGGCGGAAGTGGGAGGCCCCATTAGCTAAAGTGGTACCTCAGGTTAAGAACAGTTTCAGGTTAAGAACGGACCTCCAGAACGAATTAAGTTCTTAACCCGAGGTACCACTGTACAAGCTTGAGAACACACCTGCAGAGAAATGGAAAAGGAGCACAAGGCACCCTCTGAACAACCAAGGTTGTCATTTCAACACAACACACCTCCAGCTAGAGATATCCTGTCTGTCAGGTAAGGGGGCTGGGAAAGATCCTTCTTGAAACCCTTAAGAGTCAACTCTAAAACTTACAGGCCTTTGGGGTTGAAAATATTGGTTTGCATCCTCACATCCCAAAACGGTAGTTTTCCAGCTGTGTCCCAGAGAACACCGGGGTTCTTCATTTGGAAACTTCATCAGGGGGTTTTCCAAGGAGAAAACTGGACAAGAGAGAGTTTCGCCCACCCCCTACTGAATGCTTTAACCTGCCCTTAGCACAGCCACCTACCCAAATTACCAGGGGAAGGCCTCCACTGTCTATCAGGTACACAAACCATTTGGATGGGAGCTGTGCTCCCAGGCTGGGGGTTGGGATGAGCCATTTTCAATGCTCAGCAAAGCTGGGCATGTAGTAGAGGCTCGCTTTGAACACCCTCCCCCTCCTCCAGCCCTGTACACTGAATAAATCACAGCTCCCATTTGAAGAAGCGGATCCATTAAAGTGACGGAGAGAGAGGTGTCAATAATTTATCGCCTCTTTTATATAATTTAAGAACTTCCTTGGCAGAGAGCAAGCACCGGCAAAGTATGGATTTGACAAGATTCTGATGCACAGTGGCATGTCGCTGGAGGTGGGGTGAGGAGTAGGAAGGACCTTCCATCCCTCCTTTCCCCCCCCCCCACACATATTTCAAAAAATAAAAAAATGGCATTTTGGTAGTATACTTAAGTGTGGCTGCTGGCAGGTAGGAGAGGGGTGCTGGGACAGCCTCTCCTGCCAAAGAGAGCAAAACAAAGAGGTTTTGCGAAACGCCACTCATCTGCAGGCCAAGTATGGTGTGCTGCGGAATGTGAACAAGAGCTGCTTCCAGACGGGTGGCTCCTGGCGCTAATCAATCATTGCTTTCCCACCGCAAGCAAAACTGCAATCGACTTCCCACACTATAGGAGGGGATATGGCACTTTTCCTAGATGTTCATCCTGCTATGTTCCATCCACAGTCGTGCACGTGACATAGCTGCTGGATCCAATTCAGTTGAGCACCCATTTTGGGGGGGGGGGAGAGGAAAGAATACATCTGAGCGAACCTTAAAAATAACAACAGTCATAATAAACATCAAGTATTCATTTAGCACCAACCACTTATCCATTTTAGCATGATTGCTCATGATTGCCCCCAAAGTTCCATGCAGGTGTTTGCCTGAAAAATGCAAGGGTTTCAGGGCCTACAGATATCCAATTTTTATTTGTGATTATTTGTGCTCATGATGGTATCAGGGTAGTTATACGCAATCCTGCTTTCAGTATCGTTTGTGCCTGCTAAAAGTTTTGGGGATGTCATACCGCTTTGTTTCTAATCAGTACATGTCCCGTACCTTTCTATCAAAGGTACTTTTCATACCATAAATGTTCTTGAGGGCAGGGTCTCACTTTTGTTGACTGTAGCATTAAGGGTGCCCCCTCCAGATGGCAACTGTGCAATAACACAATGCAGAACAACCAATAAAGTGGAAAGGTGTGTGGACTGTCTTGTTTAAATCCACCACTAATGAATCATTATTGTGTAGCAGGAAACCCCACCAATCTGGAGGGGCCATCAAAATTTGGGTGGGGGACACTGACATCAGTGGGAGTTCAGATTTGCACGTGTTTACAATGAAGAGCTGAAGGGGGTTTCGAAGCACAGTCCACTGATAACAGACTATTGGCCATAATAACTTAATATGTCTATTTCAACCTCATGTTGGCCACACTGTTTTATTTCTTCTGTAAGTAAGTTAAATGCATTTTTGTACATCGCCTTATGATGTTTACAGGAAGGGCTGTAGAGAAATAGTATTGATAAAGAAACCAACCAACCAGCAAAACAAACGCACTTGGGAAGCTTCTTGTGGTCAGGAACCCTGAGACGAAAAGGGTTCCCAATCCAATGCACATGGAAAAAGGGCAGTCTACTAATGCAACAAGTTAAATAAAATTGTGCATTATGTGGAAATCATTTGTCTTGGAGGATTCTCCACATTCTCTGCTTCAACCCACTGGACCTCCGCTCTTTCCTCCTAACAAATAATAAGCACGGAAAGAGAAAGCTCAGCTGCAAATCTGTTTCTGGTGCAGCTTCTAAGGGAACCTTCCCTTCCTTCTTCCAAGGAGAATGGCCACCTCACTCAGCAGCCTGGAATCCACATGGCTTTGCTTTCCTTGAGCCCTTTGCACACGAAACCCGGTCAGACACACCCCAGACATCCCCACTGGAGGGAGGGGGCTCCTGCTGACCTGCTCTCTCTCTCTCTCTCTCTCTCTCTCTCTCTCTCTCATACACACACACACACACACACACACACAACCCCACCTCTGAGCCAGCAGGATGCCACTGAATAAATAGGAACCTTGTCCCTGCCGGAACTCCGCATCTCCCAGCTGGGTCAACAGATGCCTCTCTCGGCACAGCAGTCCCTGCACAGCCCGTCTCAACTTGCCGTCCCCACACTTAATCCATAACCCAGTGGCAGGCTTGGAGCCGAGCCAGAGAGAAAGCTAAACTGGCTTGCTTAGACCCGGTGCTTTACTTTAAATGATAGTCATTATTAATTAAGCACCTATAAATTAAGTGCTGTACAGAACAAGAAAGTCCTGCCCACAGGCTTACAATCTCAAAGAACAACCCCCACCACAACCCCCCAAAAAGATAAAGAACAAATAGCAGGATACATAAAGGAAGGGGGACAAGAAAGCGACCCACATTTTTAAAGGGGAGGGGGAGAAGAGAAATATCTCCAAGATATAGAAGGTCTTGGGGCTGGAACTGAGACTAGTAAATGCTTCATTGGCCTTGGATCTTGACTGTGATAGAGCCAGCTGTGTAAGCACTCTGGCTATGCTCTATGGCACCAACTTCTTCACTGTTACTGTTTTTAATATCTCAATTCAATTCCCAGTACTGGCAAAAGGTTCCTGGGCTCTGCCGGGATCCAAAGGGGAAGGCAGCTAGGGCAGTGAGTCTTGCAAGAAAGCCCCCACAAGTTTATTTACCTATTTAGAAGTATTTATCGGCCACTTTTCAGGGCAGATTATATTAAGAGTTTTGTCTTTTTGCCTCCCCCCCCCAAAAAAAAAAATTTGATGAGCATTGCCATTCAAATAATTGTCTTGTGATCAATAACGTGGGGCAGGGCTTACCTGGGGCCCCCAGTATTTTGTTCAAGTCAGCACCCCTGCCATGAACCTCTGCTAATCATAGATTGATAAACACTTTCAGTTTCCAAAAGGAATCAAGGTATCACCATTCCCCCCCCCCCATTTCCTCTCCCAACAATTCTGTAAGACAGGGCCCTGTTTACAGTGGCACCTTGGGTTACAGATTCTGCTAACCCAGAAATAGTACCTCAGGTTAAGAACTTTGCTTCAGGATGAGAACAGAAATCGTGCGGTGCCAGCGGGAGGCCCCATTAGCTAAAGTGGCACCTCAGGTTAAGAGGACCTCCAGAACGAATTAAGTTCTTAACCTGAGGTACCACTGGACATGCTTACGAGGAGAATTTGTATCTTGCTATTCAACAGAAGTCCTCGCAATAGTTCGTAAAACCAAGAAACAACAAGAAGCAATGGATATATTAAAAGCCATCCATTTAAAAACAAAACACTGTGACTTCCATTCTGTGTTTAAAGAGCTGTGACTGAAACATGGCAGCAAAAGGTGCGACTTGGAAGACAGCTGTGTGTGTCCCATTCCCCCTGGGAACGACACTAAAATTCCTTTCCAAAGAATGCAGTAGGGAGAAGATAGTCAGGAAAGGAAAGCCAGAGGCAGATGACCCAAGCCCTTGTGTTTTGGAACAGTCTCTAGGAAGGCAGGGCTCCCGGCTCCCTCCCTCCCCCCCCCCCTCTCTCTCTCCTCTCCTTTCGGGCTCCTGTCAGCTACATCTCAGGGCGTGGCTGGGAGGCAACGACTGTGTGCAGCTTCCTGAAGATAAGATCTCCGGCAGCGAAGGGCCCCTGCATGCTTTGAATTCCTGCGCTGGCTGGAAAGAGACAGAGTGCTCTCTTCGACAAACAGCAGCTAGCAGATAACACAAGCAGAGGAAAGGTCTTTGGACTCCATGCCTTTATAAGCCACCCTTCACAGGATCAAGTACTGCCCTGTACAGATGGCCCTTGCAGCTTTGGCAGGGATAACATCCAAGTCTATAGCTGGGCCTTCCAGCCAACCCACCCTCTCTTTTAATTTACTATTAAAAAATTCATTTAGACACAAGTCATGCAATGCCATAATACAAGAATCAAAACAAAACAACAGCATATGCTC
Source organism: Podarcis pityusensis (assembly GCF_964106645.2). NCBI lineage: Eukaryota > Metazoa > Chordata > Lepidosauria > Squamata > Lacertidae > Podarcis > Podarcis pityusensis. The sequence goes on from NC_138038.1 coordinate 25,352,175, forward strand.
TCTTTTGAAAAATGAATGGATCTACCCTGTGGTAAAGGGTCATCACCAATGTCTCCACAACTCACCCCCAACACCAGTTGTATTTATAAAAAAATAATAATTTGTCTTGTTTGTTTGTAATCTTGCTTAATGAGCATGCCTGAACTGCAGCTCAAAATCCTCATTTTGAGCATTTTCATAGGGACATAAGAAGTTGGCTTATATAGAGTCAGACCACTGGTCTACCTTGGGTCAGTATATAGGCAACTCAGACCAGTTTCCAGGGTTGCAGACAGGAGTCTGTCCTATCTGGAGATGCAGGGGCTCAAACCTGGGGCCTTTCTCAATGCAAAGGCTGTGCTCCAACACGAAGCTGCATCCATTTCTCCCAAAGGACAGGTCACCCCATTGCTCCATTCTCTCAATAAACCTGGAACGTGGGTTGGGATGGGAGAGTGAGAAAGTGATCTAAGGTGAGCATGGAAGATGATTAAGCTGGTGCTCTAGAGCAGAGTTCTTCCATCTTGAGTCCCCAGCCAGATTAGCCAACGGATGGAGAAGACTGCTCTAGATCACTGCTTTTCAGTAGTGCTTTGGAGCACCTTGTCAACACCAACTTATCTGCCAAAGAGCTTGTGCGCACATGCAAGCTGTAGAGGATTATGGCGAGTGTTCTTGAGCCCATGCACTGGCCAGGCCTACTAAGCTTCACCACTGCCCTGTACAAATAGTGTATGTGCTAGACTGAGCACACCCAGTCTAGCAGGGAAAGATAGGCAGTGGTGGGCAAGCTTGTCGCCATTACTGAAAACCCCTGGTCTAGAGTCATAGCGGCTTTCAAGAACTTCCAGGACACAATTTAAGCGTCTGCCCATGATATGGGGAGAGCTGCGCATGCCCCACACTAGAAAGGTGACACCCACACTATGCACTTAAAGCACTACGATATCACTGTAAACAGCTGTGGGTTTCCTCAAAGAATTCTGGCAGCTATTGTTTATTAAGTGGAAGACCCCTATTCCCCTCAAAGAGCTGTGAGGAGGGACTGTCTGTTGATCCATTCTAGCAATTGTAGCTCTGTGAGGGGAATGGGGGTCTCAGCACCCTTAACAAATGACAGCTCCCAGAATTCTTTCAAGGAAGGCATGACTGTTCACAGTGGAATTTTTTTCTTTAAACCTATGGTGTGAATGTGGCGAAACCTTTGGCAGGTGCTCCATAACTATGGAACACCTTTCTGCTGCCAGGGTTTTTATTTTCCATTTGGGTGGACAGCCAAATTGGGAAGCCTTATTTAAAACGGACCTCATTTCATTTAATAGTGTTCTTAAAACAGAGAACTAGCACTACTTGATTATTTCAAGAAACAGTTATTTCATTGCACACACTGCTATTTTGTAAGAAGCTCAGTCAGCAACATATGTCCTTTTCTTAAACCAATAAATTACACAAAAGATTCCCAAACAAACCAGAGATGCACCAATGTGGGATGGAATTTCCTCCCCTGTTTCATAAGCTCATTAGTAACAGCGAACAGATGCCACTTGCTAATGCAATATTAGGCAAGTTTGGCAGTTTCAAAACTGTTAAGCTTTGTTTACTAAATACAAGTAAAGCAGACATGCTAAATTAGGTATCTCAGTCTAGGGCATCAGAATTCCCCCCCCCCCCCCCCAGTTTTTCTGATGCAAACTGCCCCATGCAAATTATTCCAATTCAAAATATTCTGGCAAACATACTGCGCTAGAAACATGGGAGATCTAAAAATGAACACTTCCACCAAGAGAGGATAGTAGTCTAATGCCTCAAATCCTAAACTTAGGAGTCAATTCTAACTGAACTAAGTTTTGCTTTCTTCTGCATAAGCATGGCTATAAGTGGGCTGAAAATGTAAAAAACAAAACAAAAACCAGAGCAACATGTATGAACCTGAACAGGGGAGTGTGGATTGGGGAGACCAGCGGCGGAGGAAGCTGTGGGCGGACCGTTTGGGCAGCGCAGAGCCTGTGCGCACCCAACCCACTGCGTCTCTCCCAGGAGAGACGTGTGGCTCCGGTGCGCTGCAAGCCCCGCAGTGAGTGCCACCTGGCATTTTGTCACCCCCCCTCAGTGGTGACACCCGGGGCAGCCTGCACTCACTGCACCGCACCCCCCTTCCTCCACCCCTAAGGGAGACAGTAAATGAGAGAGGGAGAGGAGGGTTCCACTATGCTACTGTATGACCAATGCAAAAGTGATTAACTCTCCACCCTCCCCAACACACGCACACTCACAAGATGATAGGATTTGGGGATACCTCTAGAACTGCTTACTCTCTAAGCTCCAAATCAGCTGTCCAACAGCTTCCAAACTGATGAAGCTTCATCACACCAGATTTCCCACCACAGACCTAAGGGGGTGTGGAGGGCAGACACCAGCAACCTTATTACATCCCATCAATTTGGTGAAGCGCCTCCTCACACTTCCCCACAGAGCCATCCAACATGCAAACAAGCTGCCTTTCTTTAATAGCCAGCCCACAGGTCCCAAAGAGAGAATTTGCTCCCTTACAAATAGCGCTTTTAATTTCCTCGTAATGAAACGGTGCGGGGACTTTTCACTTGGTCACCATCCACCTAAAAGCATTTGAAAAATGGAACAGTCCTCACTTTTACATTTCAGTGCAGACAGCTGTCAAGGCGCACACCCCAGAGAACAATCCGAAGCATATTGAATTGGGTGGTACGCTGTCGACATGCAGAAATGAACCTGTGGATTGTGGATGTTCAAAAATAGTGTGTGTGCATGTATGCAAATACACAGGCAATTGCTACATTTGCACATGGCAATAAGTCAAATGGTGTCCAATCACTCCCACTTTGCTTCTCCCCTTGTTAAGAGAGGCTAGCTCACTTGGTAGAGCATGAAACTATTACCGTAATCTCAGGGCCGTGGGGTTCCAGTCCCATGTTGGGCAGAAGAGTCCTGGGTTGCCGGGAGTTGGAACAGACAGATGACCCTCGAGGTCCCTTCCAACTTCTGTTAATCTATGAATCTATTCTATGAGTGAGATGAAAAAGCCTTGGCTTCCCCTTACATTCAAACTAGGGGCTGCTGTTTGTTGCTCCTGAAGTTAAAATAGTTTCTATGGCTAGATGATGATGATAATGATAGTGTTAGTATTTGTACCCCACCCATCTAACTGGGTTACACACACACACCCCGCCACTTTGGGCATATTCCAGCATATACAAAAACATAATAAAACAAACATTAATAACTTTCCTATACAGGGCTGCCTTCAGATGTCTTCCACAGGGAGGGTGCCACTACTGAGAAGGCCTTCTTCTGCCTGGTTCCCTGTAACTTCAATTCTCACAGTGAGGGAACCGCCAGAAGGTCCCCCTACATGTTCATACAATTGTAGCCTCTGCCCCCCCCCCAAAAAAACCTAACACACATACAAGCGGCCACAACAGCTCTAGATTTCAGTAGAGAGGATAGAACAACCATCCAGCTTTCACACTGGCATTTGACCAAGCAGCCATGGGTTTAAATTACATGGGGCAAGGTGGAACAGACTTAATTAAGGCTAAATTGCGAAGTGAAAAATATATAAAAGTAATCCAGTGCTGGAGCAAAACACTTGCAGCGGGAAGGAATGGTCAGGAGTGTTTCAGATGTAAGAAGTTCTCCAGATTTCGCAGGCAAGCTAGACAGACCCAGAAGGCCCTTCCCTTTGCAACCTGGCTGCGTTTTGCATACCAGCCTCCTACCAAAAGAGTTCCTCTCAGAGCAACATGTGTGTGGTTTCTTTTCATCTTCACATGAACCTTGTGAGCTAGTGTTTACTTCCCGAAGGCCTAGCGGAGCCATGACCCAAAATGGAGGGGGGGGGGGAATTTGACTCTCAGCCTTTAGTTCTTACTGTGGTGATAAATCTGTGTCATCTGAATCATTTCAAGATGGCATCTGGTGGCATCTGGGGTGAATGTGTGTGGGGTGCCCACCCACAACATCCCCATGAACACTGGCTCTGCGTCAGACTTTCCTGCTTTGAGAGTGAAGATCCGAAAGGAGATTCGAAGTGCATTTTGCTTAGTATGTGCCCTTCAGATCTTCCCCCTCAATGCAGGGAAACTCTGAAGCAGAAACACACAGACAGGCGTATTGAGGACCTTTAGCCCATGTGCACTCATGCAAATGCCTGAATAGGGCCAGGATTTCAGTCAGAAGGTTTCTAGCCTAGCCTGACAGACTACTTTTCTACATGCGGGGAATCCTTTTCACGGAACGCTACTAGGGAATGGGAGCTCCCATACCTGCAGCCTGAAGTGGTACAACTCAAAGCCAAGTGTTACCTGTTTAATAGTTAGAACAAGGTTTTATTTTGTTACACTTTAGTCAACTGTACCCTTCCAGTCCTACCTGCCAGCACTGGTGACCGCAGGATTTTTTTTAAAAAAATCTGATTTTTTTGTGGCATGAGAAGTGAAGTAAAACACTGAAATGTAGGAGCAGGACACTTTATCACAGCAACATGAGAGTAATATGTTGTTTTAAATGTGCATTTTAAATTTGACTTCACTTAGCAATGGAAAGCTGAAAATCTGGGTTCAACTGCAGGGGACAACTGCCACCCCACACCTGGAGGGCACCCAAGTTTGCCCAGCCTTCTTGCCACCCCCACCTCCGCAGAAGCCCTCCTAACTTTGATTTAAAAACCCCATAATCTATCACACCCCTACCGACCATTTCTCACAGACCCTCCCTTTGCAAGCAAACAGCTAAAAGATCACCCACCCACCCCAAAGTCCTTAATTACTTCAAAGCTGCTGGGGAGAATTCCCTTTTGCTTCCCACACCAGTCCTCAAGTATGGTAGTTAAAACATTTCATGGAGGCGGAAGGGGTTGGGAGCACTAACCGAAGCTCACGTTCTCACCCCCAAAACTTTCTGAAGTCTTCAAGTTATTAAAACAAACCACCTTGGCCACTGATCTAGTCAAACCACAGGAGGATAAGAGCAAAAAATTAACTCCAGAGACAATGAGCTTTGTTCGTTATCAAAGTGAGGATTTGTTTTAGGTTACAGAAGATGGCCTTGAGGGATAGGATGCTGCTAGGGAGGACTTCCTGCGATTTACAAACTTTCTACTCTCAGCCCAACGGGGACCTTTCCACGTGGATTTGCCTGCAGAGGAATTCCTATCATGGCAGAGAATTCTGGGACAAGAGCACAAATTGCCAGAGCCAATATTCTTGGGAGCATTCTGGTGCAGTGAGATGAAATCCAGCACTCTCCTGCAACTCTGGACTGCGATAAATGATTGTCAGTTCAGTGGTACCTCGGGTTACAAACACTTCGGGTTACAGACTCCGCTAACCTGGAAGTAGTACCTCAGGTTAAGAACTTTGCCCCAGGATGAGAACAGAAATCATGTGCTGGTGGCGGGAGGCCCCATTAGCTAAAGTGGTACCTCAGGTTAAGAATGGTTTCAGGTTAAGAACGGACCTCTGGAACGAATTAAGTTCGTAACCAGAGGTACCACTGTATGGGAACTGCCAGACCATGGGAAAACCACTAGACGTGGAAGGGAATCTTGCCTTTCTTTTTACATAAACAACAAGGGTAGCCTATGTGGTACTTTCCAGATATACTGGACTACAACTCCCATCATCCCTGACCACATGGCCAAGCTTTCTGGCAATCTGCCATGACTGGAGGATAGGCTATTCCTAGCACAAACCATTTATGCAAATTATGTTATTTTAGCCTGTCTTTGGTTGACTTGCAACCCAACTTTCCTGCTAAAAGCTGCACCAGGGAGCCCCCTCTATTACAAGAGTGAAGACTATGGAAGGGCCTCCTTAGTCCAGTATGGTAATGTGATTTTATCTGATGGTATAACTTTTGCACTGGGTACCTTGCAAATCAGATGGATTCCTTTACTTGTATATGGTCTGATGCCGACTAAGATCAAGGCCCTCGATAAAAATGTCCATTCCACCTTATCCAAGGCCTTTTCTCAGCACCAGTAAAATGTAACACAGCTTTATTATTATTGCCATCTGTAAATAATAATGTTCAAAACCTTTTGCTATGGGTTAGTTTCCTCCCCTTCAAAAAGCCTGATTGGTTTCTATGTCCATACTTAAGATATAATTCCACTGAGCAGTTTTAACATGGACATCAACATTTTATAAAATCAACAGTGGTGTAGTGGAGCAGGAATGAGGAGGAGCACAACTCCAGTTGTTTTTTTCACATGAGGAGCAATGACATCATCTACTGGAGCAGTATTTGACAGTGCTGTAAGCTTGGGGAATTGGAGGACGGGTCTGGCCTTGCATATGATCCCATTGTTAGGTATGTGAGGCTCAGACAGTGAGTGTCCTGAGATCACCCAACTCTCCCGAGGCTGAATAATTGGACTCTCCTTAGGGGTGTAGCTATGGGAGTTGACATGATAAGCTCCTGCACTTCAAAACGTACCACTAAACCACTGTATGATATTGAGCAAGGATGTAAGTTGACGTGACTCATCTGATTAAGGTTTTCCCCCAGAATTAAGAAAAACACAAACTCTACCATGTGTTCAATATCCTGTCCTTTGTAGTATATTCTGGGAAAACATCAGTTAATTGGCAGGCTAATATATTATAAATCTTTCTGCGTTATTCTGAAGTGACGCAAGATCTGGTGCCTTATTAATTTTCAAAATCTTAACAGCTTCAATTGCTTCTTGTTCAGAAACTGGAAGATCCAGTTCTTGTTTATCATCTTCTCATATTTCTGGCAATTCCGTTTTACTCAAGAGTTCATCTATATCCTCAATAGAACAATTTACCTGCTGTAATAAATTATAATAACATTCTACAACTTGATGTAAAGTTTATTTGCCCAACTATATTTCTTCTTCTTTTATATCTGTGTTGGACAGCTTTTTTAAAAAAAAATCTATAATAGTAACATGTTTTAATTTTTCTCAGAAATGCTCAACTTACATGGCGCCCTCTCAAATATGCTTTGGAAGTTTCCCACACTGATAAAAATCAATTAGCTGAGCTAGATTGACTTTGAAAACAATTGCCCCATGTTCAAACCTACAGTCAAAAGGCAACCATATCTGGTTTGGACAGAACAATAAGCCAGGAATTGTGGTTTGTTGATCCCACTTCCATCAGGAAAGGAGTGGGAGCAATCACTACACTCACAGCAAACCATTAACTATGGTTTACTGTGACATGTGAACTGGGTCAGTCTTTGATCCCTGCATTGTAATAGCCACACATAGCTAGTAAGGTATTATCCTGCAGACATTTCTTTCTTTTTTTAAGGCTATTTCCTTGGTAGTTGATCTTTAATTTTGTATTATTGTGGCTTATATTGTGCTGTTTCTAAAAAACAGGTGATAAAAAGAATTAAATAAATTATTATTATTATATTTTTACTACCATTACAGTGGATCTTCCGGATACGAATTAAATTTTGCAACCCAAAAAGTCCGTTGGCAGAGATGCTGCTTCTGCACACACACGCGGCGCGATTGAGCGATTCTGCGGATGCGTGCGCAGCGAAACCCGGAAGTATACACTTCTGGGTTTGCCACGTTCATAACCTGAAAGTTACATATCCAGAGCGGTACGTAACTAGAGGATCCACTGTATTATTATCATTATTATTAAGTCATTATGCATAAGTCAATTCTGCTGAAAGGAACAGGGCTTACTCCTATTACAATTTCCATTTGCAGTTTTTATCTTAGTCCATTTCTCACAACTATCCTATGAAGTGGTTATTTAATGTGCCCATTTTTTATGGCTGAAGGAACTGAGGCTGAGATAATTATACCTTATGAGGAATGCAAATGAAACATTTTGCCAGAACTCCATAATCTTCCCTTGAAACTCCATAGTTGTTTGACTCTGCCCAATTCTACCACTGATGATATGTCATCGCTCTCCCTTTGCTTTCATAACTCAGCTATGATTTCAGTTCAAGACTCCTGGTCATATTGTCACAGCTCACCCTGTAAGCGCTGGCTGGAGAATCAATTGCTTGTTAGACAGACAAACTAATTCCATTTAGTCCCAACCCCTCAGTAACCGCAAAAATTAACGCCCTTTGGGAAAAGATGATTATCTGACTCCCCCCTTACAGACCAAGTTACTAGCAAGAGCGCAGGAATGTATCTGAGAAAGGATTTGAACCCATATCTTCAGAATCTGAACTGTAGCTGTAGTCAATGTGTTTTATTTCACCATCAAAGACATGGACATACTCAAAAAAACGCATAAATTATAGAACCTGAGATATGGGGCCAGATTTAACACAACTAAATTCTAGTCCTCATGACTTTGGAAATAAGCTTGAAGATGTGCAGTAAAATTTCAGAACACAGGGGCTGCAAGAATCATAGAATCAGAGTTTAAAGGGACCCTGTAGATCATCTAGTCCTACCACTGCAATGCAGGAATATGTAGCTGTCCCATACAGGGATCGAACCTGCAACCTTGGTGTTATCAGCACCAATTAAGCTATCCAAGAATTTATGCTTTGGCTACCTGTGCACTTCCTTTGCCCTATTACTGACCTTACAACAGCCCTATATCTCCACGCCTTCCTGCCCTATTGATGATTGGTTCATGCCTTGCAATTTCATCTCTGTAAACATAATGCATTATGCCGAATCTGCTTAAAGCACAAAGCTTATTTCAGATGCGGAATTCTGGTCTCCTTGAAGTAAGACTTGGAGTACCTTCTTGGACTGTTTTGTTCATTCTAGGCACGATTCTATTTCTAAGATATCCAGATCTAACGGGGGGGGGGGGGCTTCCCACTGAGCTACGAACATGTATGAAGTGGCGGGTAGGGAGGATGGCAAAAGCTGCATGTCTGTAAACTCTGGACCATGGCCTCATCTGAACTCATCTGTACCTGTGGGGCTATGGTGTATGTGTTGGTGTGGTCTATAAAGTTATGTGGAACTGCATAAATAAATGTCTTTCCTATTCAAATGTTGGGGTGATGAACTGGTCTGGTAAAAACCCTAGAGTCTTAAGCTGCCTGTACGCGGGGAAAATGGGTGCTGTCTCTTTAAAAATCTGGCATATTTTCTAGCCCTTGGTGGACATGCTTTTAAACACAAGGTGCCCTCTTGCAAACACAAAAAAGGGGGGGTGGAGAGAAAAGAAAAGGAAAACCAGGGCCAGCCTGGAAAACAAGTCCGCAAGGCTTCCGAAGGAGCCCGCCGCCTCTTTTGGTGATGCAGAACGCCCTCTCCCATTTAAATGTACGCCAAAAGGATTTCCCTTGTGAGCCATACGGAATTGCCAGAGATTTCCCTTCTGCGCCACTCAAAGCTCCAGGAAAGCCAGCCTCAGCTATAAATAACCCCTTTGCAGACATCCCTGACTTCCGGTTCTGCAGCTCTCCCCTGCTGGCGATCCCATCCTCCTCCCCGCCCCCCCTCCAGAAGGCAGGAACCAGAAAAGAAAAAGGATGAAAGCCAAGCATGCAGATTCCCAAAAGGAAGAAGCCAGCTGGGTTTTGGAGGGAGGGCTGGGGATGAAGGTATCAACACAACACACCCTGACAAGCCTGACATTCTACATAAGCACCCCTAGAACCTATTCGGACACAAACACCTTATAATATCGGAGATTCTGAAAGCTGTTTTCATTGTATGTGGGTTTTTTCCCCCATTCCAAAACAAGCAGCAGGCGTGCCAGGGCATGGAAACAGCAAAGCAAATTATCCTCAAGAGGGGGGAAACCCTCCTGGTCCGCCAGGAGAAGGTAAGCAACGGAGAGAAGAGACTTAACAACCCAGGAAACAAACCAGAATCTGAAGAAATGTGGGGAGGAAAGAGAACTCCCCAGCAAAAGGAAAGGTGGATGCACTGATGGGGAGGGGGGTTCCCCAAGGTATGGGGGGGGGGAAGAGCAGCTACTCACAAAGTAGCTCCTAAAAGCTTTAATGAGCCCCTATGCGGATTGAAGGCAAAATATTGCTCACAGGGAACACCCCAGGAAGCTACTGAGCTGCAGGAGCCCAGTGGATGTCAGGTTTGCTTGAAATACAGGTAGACCAGGTTGTGTGATGGATGTGGCCAAGTCCCTTTGGAGAACAACAGGAGTTGGGTGGGTGGAGAGAGAGGGAGGGAGAGTCTTTTGAGAAAAAGGTGGGGGGCGGGAGGGGAGAGAAAAGCCAGCTAGGAATTTCAGACATTGATGGTAAGCAGCAGCCGGATATTGGCCCTTAAATTCCTCTTTCCTGCCTCTCTTCCCCCCTCCATCACCACACACACACACAGCTATTCTGTGCATCTGCATTTTCTCTTGTCCTGTGCCCTCTGTGTTTAAAGGAAAGGGATACAGCAGTGTAGAGCTGTGTGTGTGTGTGTGTGTGTGTGTGTGTGTGTGTGTGTGTGTGGAGAGATGCAACATTAGCCATGTATTTACTTTGTGTTGAATCATCACGGCAGAAATGTGACTATGTTTGAGCGTGTTGGATTCTGCATTTTATTGTGGCTGCCATTCTCCGCTTAGCTGCTTTGCAAGCTGCTTGAGGGTGTGGCTTTTCAGCTATATGTTCTTATCCAGACATATGTTTCTCTGTTTGCACATTCCTCATTTTGTGTGTGTGTGTTTGTTTTCCTGCTCCTTGGGTTTCTTTGTGTGTGCGCTCCTGTTATTCTCTTGGTGTGCACGCATGCACATTTGCTCCAGTTTGCTCTCGGCTCCAGGCGAGCCTATCCACATCGAAGTTTTGAAAATGGTGGCTGAAATAAAAGGGACTTGGAAGCGCAGAACGGAGCCATGGAGGGCCTCAGTTTCTTCTATGGTGTGGCACCAACCTGGAATTGGAAGGATGGGCCTTTTCAAGCATGGAACTGCCCTTAAAGACAGGGCAACTACAGTGCAAGGGTTCTCAACACGAAACATGCGGACGTAGGAGCAGAGAGAAGCCACTTCCTAGATTAAAACCCTATCTTTTCAACTTTGCAGTGGAGCAGGAAAGAGCACATGGACTGGTTAGTCTGATGGGCTTGGTTCATGGAGGAACCTGAGCTCAGGCTCCACCTTGACCAAAGGCTCACCTGTATCCTTCCATATGTTGCTGGACTATAACTCCCTTGAGCCCCGATTATTGGCCACACTGGCTGGAGTTGTTAGGGTTGGAGACCCACAATATCTGGAGGGCTTGTGCCCCAGAGAGGAGGCACTCCACTGTCTCTCAAGACAGGCAGATGCCAAGAACAGTTTCCTCGTCCCTGCGTTATAGTGAAGCTGATCCTTAGCTGTGCCCCAGTTCTTCATTTATAAAACAGGAACAGAGTAAGGTAAGACACACACACAAAAAAGAAGTCTTATCTTACTCTGCACACTTGCCCTTATGTACTTTTTATTTTTCAATAAAGAAATACAAAATATGCATAAAACAGGAACAGAGGCTTTCCTACGTGATGAAAGGGGAGGATGGCTGCAAATGTTAGTTATTATCTGCATTTGTACCCTGCCCTTCCACCAAGGTCTTCTGGGTGGCTCATGGGGGATTATTCCGTTTTATCCTCATATCAACCTTGTTATGAGTCTGTGATATCTAACACACTCAAACACAATCACATCTCTGCCTCAGTGATTCAATACAAACACAGCTCATGGCGCAAACACACAAACAGAGATAAATAGGATAGCCTAGGAGGAAGAGGGACAGTGACCTGGGCCTGCAGCTGTGTAGAGATGTGAACCCTAACCTCCCAATCCCATAATTCTGTCCACAGGCCACTAAGTCACGCTGGAAGTGGGCTCCAAACCACGTCCTCTCTCTGGAAGGAGCAATTCCCTAACTACCATTTGTCCATGGCGACGGCGGCGGCAGCAGCAGCAGCAGCAGCATAAAGACCATGCAAACTAAAAATACTGCACACAGTTAGCTACTGGAGTATTCATCCTTATCCAATATTCATCCAATATCTCAGGGCAGTTTAAACAAAGACCGCTCTCTACACCCCCACAGCACAACACAAAAAGACAATCTTCCCTGCGACAGCACCCTATGCAGAAACTGGTAATTTCTTTGCTACGTGCATCTACCCAGACATGGGCCACATCTGCAAGCCAGCAGCCCCCAGGAAAGTGCAGAGCTGCTCTGGGAGCTCTGCGTGTCTTTCACCAGAGTTGGCAAGAAGCTTTGTGATGTCACTGCACGGAATATTACCGTGGGGAAGAGACCTGGCAATAAATGTTTTGAGCAGAGTCAATATTCATATGACACACAACATACAGGCTAGGTACATAGAGACTTGCATTGGCTAACTGTGCTGAGGAGGGGCAATGGAAATCTTTGGATTTCGCTCAGGAGACTCCTTTCTTAGAGATATTAACTCAGCCACCAACAGATCGAACCAGCGTAGTTCTTTCCTGTTTCCACTGGGCCTTGTAGGATTTGCTAACCACATTGTACCCATTCATAGACTCAAAGAATTGTAGAGTTGGAAGGCACTACGAGGGTCATCTACTCCAACCTCCTGCAACGCAGGAATCTTTTGCCCAACATAGGGCTCGAGCCCACAACTCTGAAATTAAGAGTCTCATTCTTGTTTTGCCTTGATCTGTGTTTGCAAAAACAGAAGTATAAATGCAAAACAATGTCACAGCATTCATGTGGGTGGTTCTCTCACTGTGAGAAGTGTAGTTGCAGGGAACCAGGCAGAGGGGCCTTCTCGGTAGTGGCACCCGCCCTGTGGAATGCCCTCCCATCAGATGTCAAGGGAATATATAACCTACACAACTTTCTGAAGACATCCCTGTATCAGGAAGTTTTTATGTCTGGTGTTTGCTGTCTTTTTATTGGGTTGGAAGCTGCCCAAAGTAGCTGGAGGAACCCAGTGAGATGGGCAAGGTATAAATAATAAAATTATTATTATTATTTTACACCACAGTGTCCCACATCAGTTGCTGGGGATGTCCCTAGTTCAAATCTCACCTGAGCCCTGAACTCATGGATGGCAAGCGTCTATCTCTTAGTTTTAGGCCTTGCATCTGTAAAATGGGGATAATAATGTTGGCCTGCATTTCAGGGTTGCTGCGTATGAATTACTGGGAGCTGGTTGGAAAAGTCAGCAGAATCAAGCAGCCCATGTTCCCTTGGGACTGTTCCACCACAAGCAGAGGAGGTGCATACCTGAATGATCTCCATTAGAGGACAACCAGTGGAATCCCTCTTCCCTCCCATAGTAAAAGAGCATAGCACTGAGAATGTTAAGGTAGAAGCCTTCTCTCTCACACAAGTGGATTTTCTGTATGCAGAAAGACCCCCTTCTTCCCTGCCCCCCAAGGAAGCATTAAGAAACGGAACCTCCCCCCCTTTAGCATGATTTGGCACAGGCCAGTAAAACCTTTACCTTTCCTGCTGATTGCAATCACTGATCCCAAAAGAATGTACGTAAATGCCCAAAGCTCTTATTATTCATACCTGTTGTTTATGTGCACACCACACCACACTTTTGAGGAGGAGCAAATTCTCACCTCTGCCCAGTTTGCAAGAGAGGAAGGCAACTAGAGTGAGCCTGGCCCCCACCCTATTAATAATGCCCACCTAAGATCCTAGTCCTTTTTTGCTCTAACTCCTCTCCAGATAAGAGAGCAGAAGAGAAGTTAAAAGTGTGTTAAGGGTTAAATCAAAGTCACCATTTTTGCAAAAAGTGAAGGGAGTCATGAAAGTCATGGTGTTTTTGCGGGGTGGCTCTCTAGGAGAAAGTTTGAGAAGTTTGTCTTTTCAGACCCAGGCAGCCATCTCTGAAGTTTGGGTTTCAAACCGACACGACAGTATATCTAAGTAGTATGCAGTTTGGGGTTAAAAATAATAATAATCACTGCAAATTTCACCCTCTGCACCGTTTCCCAGATGGGAGTGCACAATGATCCAGCCCCCTCCCCACAATCCTTTGCAACAGAAACAACAGTTTCAAAAGCAACCCTACCCTATCCTACACATAATTCTCTGGGAAATAACTAAAGGGAGAGAAATTGGAAGGGAGGAAGGGAACGCACATAACTCAAATCCAAATCACGGACAGATTAGAAACCCACACACTCCAGGAAGGGCCTGGGATAGCAATTAGGGAGAGGTTTAGGAAGAACAATAAGGTTTACTTGGACAAGAAAGGGATTTAGGGAGAGGGGGAGAGGACACAGGGAATTGAGGATTTTTGCAGAGAATGAACTGTGGTTACAGTAAGGCTTGTCCATTCTGGGGGGGATGTGAAGATGCAACACTTTTTTTTAAAGGCATCACTTTGCAAAAGGTCCTGAAGGATCCACACCCCAAATTCAGTCTATTTTCCATGCCACCATTCTCTCTCTCCCTCCCCCCCCCTCTGTTCGCTCACCCACCCACTCACTCACCCACAGAGAGAGGCCGTTCGCATATGTATATATAGAAAGATTAAAAAGGCTTGGTGTACTATTTAGTTAATTGGATTTTGTCAGAGACCTTATCAGGAGCTGGGAACTGAACACCCAGCTGGAGGGGTGGGGTGTGGAGGGGAGGGGAGGGGAGGGGAGGGGAGGGGAGGGGAGGGAGGAGAAGGGGGGGATTACTTGACACAGCAAACCACTGCTGTGTTTCCTTCCACTTCAGAAACCGGCTCAAATTTACAGAAACAAAAATCACAAAAACAAAAACACCCCTCCCCATCCAAATGCGATTCCCAACTGTTACCTAGAAACAGTGGCTTAACAACAGATAGAAGAAATTAAATAGGCCATGGGACTGTGTTATCCACCGCTGGGGAATATGGCGGGGGGGGGGGAGAGAGAAGAAAGCAAGCGAAAATGTTTATGTGGAGCAGAGACAGATTAGAAGTTTTTGCCTTGTTCCGAACACGGATGACAATATTTCCGATCTGGGTGATTGAGTTTCCCGAAAGTAAGGGAGGAGCCCCCAACAAACGCTTGGTGGGGTGAAACACACCGGCACTCTTTTTTTTTAAAAAAGAAAAAAAGAAAAAGTGGTGGGGGGAGTCCCCTTGCCCAAACGCAAAACTCACTGTGTGTGTGGGAATTTTTCTTATGGGCAATGATGGCTTTCCTTTCCTTTGCACAGAACCGGCACGCACAATCAACCAGCCAACGTAGAATTAGCTATATTTACCAACACCCACAGATTAAGCGGAAACCCAAAGGCGAAAACCTGAAATCATTCAAGGGAGTACGTGGAAGGGGAAGCCCCACGTCTTAGAAGAACCTGGCTCCCTCAAAAAACACATATTTAAAAAAGATATCAACGTGCAATGTAAAGCAGCAGCACAGCAGCACATACACATTAGAAGCACACTGCAGTCCCAGCTTTTGATCCTAAAGCCCCCCCCCATCCTCTATCACAACAGGGTGGGGGTTGACACAGTCCACAAACAAACCAAGGCTTTCAAATTTCAAAGGTGACACAGAGTCCATGTTACCCAGCTACCCACTACCACTCGCGGTATAGCTTCTGATCTTTCTTAATAAGATCAAAAGCTGGCCAACAGGGGGGAGAAGGGCAATGAAAGGGGGGGGCGGTTTGTCACCCCAGGTGGTTCAGGCCCTGGAGAGATCTCGTAATACGTACAGTGGTTGGAACTGTTCCAATGCTGGTTTCGGACAGGGGTGCTGTAAGGGTTGTTGGGATTCCCGGGTCCTTTGTCCTGGATCAAGCACGCACGGTTCTGGTTGTAAAAATCCATCATGAAGAAGGGGTTAGGACTGCTGTTTAAACCAGCTACATCCACACTTTCGTACATCTTCTCCAGGCGGAAGAAGAGGGTAAGAGGGTTGGGGGCTGGTGGGGGAACGGGAAGGAGGGAAGCAAGAGGAAAAGTTTGGTTTACGAAAGACCAAAGAGCAAAATCCTACAGTGGTGATGATGATGAATCCAGAGGGATGAGGGGAGGTTTGTCTGGTTGTTTTCTGTTTTCTGATCTCTCTCTCCCTTTCTCTCGATCCCTAGTGGGGAGGTATTTAGGGAATCCAAAAGCAACTGGGGAATCCGCCAAACAGGCTGAGTTGGCCACCAGTGTTTTTGCTTAAAGTTTGTTTTTTTTAAAAAAAAGAACACACACGCATACACACTCACACCAAAAGATAATATTCAAGTCTTCAATCTTCTATTCCAAGCATATCCCTTGGGAAACAAGCCGGCCAATCCAGTCTGAAATGCTTCTCCCGTTTCAAGACCGAAACATATTTATAAATCCAAAAAACAGAAAAGAAAAAGAAAAATGGAATTCTTACTTTCAAAAAAAGACAACAATAAAATCCAAGCCTTTCCAAAAGCAGTATTCTTTGAAGAAGTCGGTTCCCTGGTCTTAGAGAGCATTTTGGTCACAAATCCTCCTCCTGTTCAGTTCCATGATTCTCTCTCTCTCTCCCTCTCCTTCTCCAGAACTAACCAGAGGAAAGAGGAGAAAAGGAGGGGGGGGTTATTCTTTTGCAGCAACTCCTTCCAGAAAAAGGGTAGAAAAAGTTACACACTCACGCGCTAAAAAACAACCACCCAAGTAAAATAAAATAAAAATAAGTAAGACTTCCTGCTTAGGATTCAATAGCTTTTCCTGTCTGGCAAGAGGACTGAATACAATGCACAGAAACTGTGCTCATGGGTTTTATATATATACATATATTAAAATTCCACCTCTGTCCTCCCGCCCCCCCTCCACGGAAAGAGGGTGGAGGGGGAAGAAAAATAAGAAGAACTGAATTGTACAAATGTGTTGCCAGGTTCTCAATGCCTGGGGAGATGCCAGAGGCCTGGAACCCTCGAGTCTCCTTGGATGGAAGAAGATTTTTCTCCAGCTGCTTGCTCGGTCTCTTCTCTCCCCGGGAAAAAGAGAGAGAGAGAAAGAAAGAGAGAGAGGGGCGCCGTGTGCGTGTGCGCACGTCGCGTGGTGTGTGTGATGTACAGGACTGATAGATTAAAGGCAGCGCACAATCTTCCCTGACACGAAAAGTCGCCTCTCAGCTGGCTTAACTCTTTCCTTACCTGCCGCGGTCTGTGTCTTGCGCAGCCCCAGCCAACTGCGGAAAAGCGCAGGCTGGGGGAGGAGGGGGAGGGGAGGAGGAGAGAGAAAAATGAATGAATGAAATCAAGGAAGGGGGGGAGGAGGAGGAGGAGGAGGAGAAGGGGGAGGAGGAGGAGGAGGAGGAGGAGGGATGGAAGCGGGTGGGAAATGACAGGCATAGAAAAATGCCTCTCCGGCAGCTGTCTCCAGCTACAAAGGCGCGGCGGCCACGGCATCCTCCTCGTTTGCCTTCTCCATCCCTGGAGTGGAGGGCAAGCCGGAGGAGAGCCCCCTCTTTCCCGGTTGCTGTGGCTCGGCAGCGGCCAGGGCGGCCCCTTCTGCCTGCATCACCCCTCTGCGAAAGGGAGGTTTCTGCTGCTCCTCCAGCCGCCCCTCATTTGCGTAATGTTATGCAGCTGAACTCCGCCTGAACTCTCCTTGCAAAAAAGCTTCACCTCCAAATGACCCACTCGCAGGCCTTCTCCTTCCCAGTGACATCACGGGGGCGCTCCCCTCCTCCTCCTCCTCCTCCTCCTCTTCTCCTCCTGCCAAGGGCTGCCACCGGCATGCCGCCGCCGCCGCCGCCACACCGCACAGCCAAAAGCCAGACCCACCAGCAACAACGCAGGCGGAGATGCCCGGTTTTCCAGGGGGCTGTGGAGAAGGGGCCAGCCCGGAGAGACAGGGGAAGAAAAGCCTGCTTACATACCCATTAGAAAGGCAGGAAGAAATAAAAGGAATAAAAGAGGTACACACACAAAAACACACACAACAGACCTGCCAAAGGCTGCGAGTGCAAATCCCACCTGGCCTCAGAGCACCTGCCAGCTAACTAGGCAGTGGAGAAACTAGGAGGTGCTGCGGAAATGTTGATGCTGAAAATGTTTTGAATAATGAAACAGGATAGAAAGCCGCCTCGGTGGCCACTCTGAGCCCTGCAAAGTGGGAAATGCAAAATAAGGGAGGGCAACAATTGCCTTTAGGTAGGCCAGCCAGGGTTTGAAATGTAGGCAGCAAGCTTTTAAGTCACACTGGTCTCTTTGCCAGGCTGGTGTTTGAGGAGAAGGGGGACGGGGAATACACTTGCAAAAAGGATTTATGTAATTGTTTTTATGTGCTCCAAACTATTTACATACAGTGACTCGCTAAGAACCATTCTGTAACCTAGGCCAGAATATTTATCCCCACAGTACAGAATAGTAGTCTGCTTTTGCCTAAGGACACCTAGTGGATTTAGAGCTGAGCAGAGTTTAAAACTGGGGAATTTCCAGCTCACAATGCATGCTTCTGACCACTATGCGACATCAGTTCACCTGTTTCATTGGCACTGGCTTCTGATTTTAGAATGTGCAAGACTTCAAAAACGAGAACTCCCAGAATGAAAGGAAAGCGAAAGAGTGAAAAGGAATTTTTAAGACTGCATGAGAGAGAGCAGGGATGCATAATGTGGCCTCTAGCATAGATTCTAGCAGCCCCTATGGAAAATCACATTTCTCATTTAAAAGAAGTAGCAAGTTTCTACTCCTTGCAGCTTTGGAGTTGTATAGACATGTCTGCGACTTTGCGGGCAGAGGACAGCAAAATGTTTGCTCTCCACAGAGCAGCATCACGTTCAAGAACACATGCGAGCACAAAAAACCTGCAACATTTCACTAATACATGCACATTCATGCAAACACCTATTCTCACACCAGCAAATGCTGCCAGATCTACACACAACCATTACATATTTCCAAAAGTCCTCCTCTGCCTGCTGTATGCTATTCAATTATTTCTTAATAGCTAGGTTTCTGACACCAGGCTGGGGAATTGATGAACCAACTTTTTTCCACTGAAACAAAACTAAAACTTGAAAGCTTCCTAGAAATGTTTAATCTCACAGATCTGCTTGTGGCGCAAATAGAACTGCTACAGCTCAGACGAACCAAGCAACCTTTGGGATCTTGATAGGCAGTTACCAAGAGAGGAAGCAGTTCGCAGTAATCTGGTGTTTGGGCAACCAAGAAAGAATTTTCCCTACTGACAGCTTGGATCTGGTCGTGTGATTTTCAAAAGGGTGGTGTTCCAGAAAAGCGCAACGCTTGCTGCACACTTCCAAAAGGAGCAGCATGCAAAATGGCAGCAAGCTGCGTTCTAGAGGAGCCATAGTGTTCGTGCACATGCATTTATGTGCATGCACACTGAAGGCCTGAAAGTTTCCCTTCTCTGATCTGAGATGTTTCACTTCCAGAGCAGGCTTGCTCCCACAAGGCCTTCCCTGGAGCCCACCGGGTCCGCTACCCCCTACCAAAAGTGGCTTGGAAGAAGCATCCTTCTGTAGTCCATAGAAAAAGTGTGAGGTGTGTGCTTGGTTTCTCCCCCCCCCCCCCTTTTTTAAATGATATTTATTAAAATTTCAGAAAAAAAGAATTACACAAAAACAAGAAGTAAAAATACAGAATACAAAATACAAAATAAAAGAATAAAAGACACTTAAAAAGAAAAAAAAAAGAAAAATAGATCAATCTTTCCATAGCTTACATTCATATCCTTGTTTCCCTGACCTCCTCATACCTCCCTTTTTTGTATTCCAATTCAATTAGTTAAGTCAGCAATTTCTTTCCCTCTTTGTTTTCTCATGGTCCTTTAACTTAATATACTATAACTTTAAATTTTCATCTCTTATCAATCCTTTTTTACATACACCTTTATGGCATTACTGCTTAAACCACCTAGCTTCATTCCAACATCATTCTAACATTCATTAATTTTGCAATATTTCTGTAAATAGTCTTTAAATTTCTTCCAATCTTCTTCCACCGACTCTTCTCCCTGGTCTCAGATTCTGCCAGTCATTTCCGCCAATTCCATGTAGTCCATCACCTTCATCTTCATCTGCCATTCTTCCAGAGTGGGTAGGTCTTGTGTCTTCCAATACTTTGCAATAAGTATTCTTGCTGCTGTTGTGGCATACATAAAGAAAGTTCTATCCTTCTTTAACACCAGTTGGCCGACTATGCCCAGGAGAAAGGCCTCTGGTTTCTTCAAGAAGGTATATTTAAATACCTTTTTCAATTCATTATATATCATCTCCCAGAAAGCCTTAATCCTTGGGCACGTCCACCAGTGGTGAAAGAATGTACCTTCAGTTTCTTTACATTTCCAACATTTGTTATCGGGCAAATGGTAGATTTTTGCAAGCTTGACTGGGGTCATGTACCACCTGTATATCATTTTCATAATATTCTCTCTTAAGGCATTACATGCCATAAACTTCATACCTGTGGTCCATAACTGTCCCCGGTGTGTGCTTGGTTTCAGCAGCCGGGGGTGGGGGGGTAGAGCATGAGAATTGTAATCTTAGGGTTGTGGGTTTAAGCCCCACACGGGGCAAAATATTCCTGCATTGCAGGAGGGGTTGGACTAGATGACACTTGTGGTACCTTCCAACTCTACAATTCCATGATTCCATTATCTATAACAGCAGAGGCTCTCCGGGGCATTTTTTAGCTTTACCAGTGCTCTATCCCCGAGCCACAGCCTGCCCCTCTTTACAGGGGACAGACACAATAGATAGATAGATAGACAGACAGACAGACAGACAGACAGACGGCATATGAGAAGATTACAGCAGAATTTAAAGCCACAGCTATACCTATTTTGCAATTCTGCATGGGGTAGAACTGGGTACTGGTCAGGACCTGAGATTCTCCAATTTGATAAAGCAAGAGCACACAATTTGAGTCTTAAGTCCATGAGCAACGCCTGGTAGAAGTCAGGAGACAAGACATCAGTCTCATCCTACATGCTCCTTGCTCCCACCCATGACTAGCTTAAGGAAAATAAATTATTCAAAGTAAGAAAGTAAAATAATAATGTGCTTAATATGAGTAATTTAGATGGGTTGTCTTAGAATTCGAATTCTAATATCCTTTATTAGGCATAGCAAACCACACATTATCAAACATTATCATTGAATATCTTAGAATTCAGATATTCACAGCAAAGGGTTTTTGCAGCCCTGTGTATTATTGGCATGGATTTTGAGAGAAGATTTGTCAACAGAACTAGGCACTGATCTAGTATTCTCTAGAAAAAGAAGAATGGATATCAAGTTTGCGTTCCAGGGTCACAGATGAACTGTACAAACAAGAGTGGTCTGAGCAGGAGGAGAAAGCCTTCTGGAGTTAAATTAGTGTAAGACTTTTGCTCTGTATATATTACATTTTCTACCTGCCCAGTACTTCTCAGCTTCTACACAAATATTCACCTGCTCAGAAATGTCCCACATACCTTGAAACACAAATTTCCTTTGCTTACTTGCAAGACAGGATCTTTCACAAATCAGGCACATAATTCAGATGACACAGGAAGAGGTGTGGAACGCTCAAGCAAACACAGAAAGCAAAATAGTCCCAGGTGCCTTGAGGAAGTGAGCCAAGCCCTGTGTTTTGGACAAGTTTCCCCTCCCCATCAGGTTTTCTTAGCCAATATGATCCACAGAGCAACTCCTTTCCAATGCTAAATGTTATCATCAAGCCCTGAACAAAAGCTGGAACGACAGCATCCTCCCATAGAAAGTTTTCAGGGGCATATATATATATATATATATATATATATATATATATATATATATCTCTAGGCCACCAAACATCACATATCCAATTATAGCCCAATGTTTTCCACACAGATTCCTGCATTGCCTTGTACATATTTAAAGATGTGTTCAGGAATTCATCTCCTTCACTCTAGATTTCCATGCATATGGAGGGAACAGAACAAGATCTACATTTGTCTCTTTTTATTCTATTGTAGTTTTGCTTTTACAGAGTAATAGAATTGCAGATTTGAATGGGACCATGAGGATCATCCAACCCAGTGGTTCCCAAACTTGGGTCTCCAAATGGTTGTTGAACTACAACTCCCATCAACCCTAGTTAGCAGGACCAGTGGTCAAGGATGATGGGAACTGTAGTTCAGAAGCAGCTGGGGAGCCAAGTTTGGGAAACACTGATCATTTTATTATATTTTACGGTTGGCCTTAATTGTTGTCAGCTGCTGTGCGTAAGCACCCGAAGGTCAGGATATAAATTTCCATATAAATAAAAATATGCTAATATATATATCTTTTTAAAAAATGCTTGCAGACTCAGAGGGACAGAGGACGCTGCCTTATACCAAGTCAGACTATTAGTCTATCTGGCTCACAATTGTCTGCACAGACTCCAGGATTCCAGACAGTTCTCTCCCAGCCTTACTTGGGAGATGCTGGGGAGTGAATCTGGGGCCTTCTCAATGCAAAGTAGACGCTCTCCCACTAAACAGTCCTTCCCCAAATCACATGACAAGGACTAAGTCACATGATGGTACCCTGAATGGTCCACCATTATGGTAGCCCATTCAGGTTCTCAGCATGTGACTTAGTCCCTGCCATTTGGTTCATTTATATATCTAAAACGTTCCACAAATGTTTGACTGTGTATCTCTATATGCAGGCCTTGATATGTGCCATGCTCAACAAGGCTTGTTTTAAATGCCAAGGTGAAACCCAGGATAATAGGAGAATAGAATAGATGAATACACCACTCAGCGAACGCAGAGTACACCTTCCTCAACAATAACAAGAGAACGCCCACGAATCAGGGAAACAGAGGGGTGGCTAAATTTGAGAATGGCTTTCAAGGATAAAAGCATACATTTCCCCTAGAAATTAAGCATTGGGTTTATATAGGATGATGGGCAGCTGTTAAGCCATCCTGTCAAGAACTCAGGGATTCGCATCAAGAGGCAGGCTGGATAGAAGAGGATCACACTTTCTTATCACTTTCAAATTCAAAAGAAACCCAAGTTGGATGTTTAAACAACAACAAAAACACAGCTAGAAAATAACAGCCATTCCTCATCACTGATAAGGAGACTCCCCAGGGCTTTCTGTCAAAAGCTACTTGATGCAATGTGGAAGCACTTATAAACAGCCCTACAAATGTGCGGCAAGCACACACCCACACACAAACACAACCCCCCCCCTCAAACTCTTTCTAATCAAACCTTCAAGGCTTGAGATCTCCCCCCCCCCAACACATTCCCCTCCCCCCCAACCTTCTTTCAAGAGAGAAGTGCTTGCATGAGATATACAACCAGGGGTTGGGGGGGCGGGGGTTGCTGCTGTTTATGGTAAGGACTGTTAAGAAAATGCCTGGGAAGAGGGCACTTTGGTGCTATTTTCCCTCTCTGACAGGACAATGCCATTCTGGTAAAACAGTAACAGGTAAATAAATAGGGAGCAATTCAAGCCTTTGAAAGCCCTGTCATCCCTTCTCAAAAAAGACCCTTAAAAAGGTGATAAGGTCAGGGATCAACCCCCACCCACTATAAAATACATTCAAAATCCTCTCTCTCCCCCTTTGGCCCCTGGATGTTTTGAAAGGGCTCCTTACCCATATTTTTTTAGCACTGGAAACACTGAAATAAGCCTGCGTTTTGAGCCCCAAATGCATCTCTCCTCAAAGGAGTCTGAATGGTTCCACTGGACCTTGGACTTCCAAATCAGCACATTAATTTCAGGTGAGGGACCAAGGCCGTGTTCACTGCAGAGGGGGCGATGGTGGGATATTTCTGCTTAATAAATGCTTTAACAACATCACCCCACCCCACAAGATAAGGTGAAGGAACAGCAGGCATACAAGGTCTTCTTTGGTGTGTGTGTGTGGTGGGGGGTATCCCCACCCTCTCACCAAAAGAACCTTCCCTTTTAAATTTAAAATTACAGTGGGGGAGAAACATTCTAAAGAACAAAAAAAATGCAGAATTGGAGCTCACAATATCTGTTTAAATCCAGTACCGAAAAAATGAGAGAAAGAGAGTGGGGAAAGGGGGGAGGGACTAATAAGGTTGATTACATTAATCAAATTAATGATAATATACGCAATTCTACAATATGATTTAGAAATCTATTATACTAGTATATTAAAAAAGGTTCTTAGCTGTCATAAAAAAGTCATTAGTTTAAACTCTTAATGTAGACAATTAAAATACTTCAATTTGTTCATTTCCATCACAAATTCTATTGAGCCATGGAATAATTGGCTTTTACACACACACACACACACACACACACACACACACTTAACATGGGGTTCTGCTTAAAGTGGAATATGCACCTGCTCTCTTTAATCGTGCATCATGGGAACACAGAGTAAGGCCCATCCTGGATTGTAAACCTTCTCTAAAAATCAGAAGACAGGGAGAGCTCTTACCCTTACAAGACTTAACTAAATGCAATCTCTCTCTCTCTCTCTGTATTCCTGTACTTACAGCATGTGTGAACAGTGCAACATCAGGAGTGTTGCCCTTAAATAACCTCAGTGGAAATACCCCACCAGGAATGTGCAGATGCAGCCTAAGGTCAATAATGAGCTCAGCTGGTACAGAATATGACACTTAATCTCAGGGTTGTGGGTTCGAGCCCCACATGGAGCAAGATTCCTGCATTGCAGGGGGCTGGACTAGATGACCCTATGGTCCTTGATAACTCTACAATTCTATGATTCTATACGGGCACCAAGAGTGCAGATTTTTAAAGGATAAATGAATAAAGTCTATCTAATATGTGCTCTTCTCTGGTCCTTCAAAATGTGTAGAGTCTGATGCGCAATTTGATGGGGACTGAAATCTTATTTTCAGAGATTGAGTTTTCAAACCTGCCTCCCACCCTGCCAGAAATTGGCGGTTTGCATGTGCATGTGTGCGCTCCATGCGCTCCAGAGAAAAAAGCTCAGTGGGGCCTGTTTAAATAATAATAGAAAGTCAGAGGCTCTGCTTAGCCAGCAGCTTTTCGAACAAAAGCCCCCAGTACTTCCTGTAGGGAACATGACAAATGTCTGTTTTGACTCATTTAGTAAGAGACTGCGATGAAAGAGAAAGGGAGGGAAAAGACAAAGAAAGAAAAAGAGCATAAGAAAGAGGGGGGAAAGATCACAAGTCAGAGAGAGAGAGAGAGAGATTAAATATGGGAGGAGAGCGAAGATACGCATGAGAAAAGAACAACACAGAGATATGTATGAGAAAGGGGGGGCACATAAATAAAAAAAGAGAAAGGAAGAGGAAGAGAAGAGCCAAAACAAGAGCAGAGAAAAGTAGATGTGAGAAGAGGAGAAATAATAGAATATACCAAAATGAAGAGGGGTGTGGGTGTGGGTGCTGATTATATGAAAGAAGGAACAATGAGAAAAGATGAGACAAGAGATAAATAGGAGAGAAAATAAATAAAAACGAGCAATGCTGAGAAACCTACTAACTGCTGGCCCTGCTGTTAAAACGATGGGCAAAGTCCAGCCAAATTAAGCACTTTTAAGACCCCTTGTTTACAATGGAAGAGAACTATGCTCACGCTTAAATTTCCCCACTGAAATGAGTAGGAATTCAGGGTCTTAACTACGGCTTCCAATGAAGCCATCTTCCCAGGAAGGACGAACACCAAGTGCCTCGCTTGGAAGTCCATTTCAGCTACCGGTTCCCCCAGCCCCAGCCCAGTGCTTCCATCCAGCACCACCTCCAAGAGCCAGCAAGACAAAGACAGCTTGCACGCAAATTGCATCCTCCCCTATGTGTGAGACTGTGAAGACATATGAATTTGTGCCCCCCCCCCCCCGCATGCATCCAGGGACGCACTGGTAGATGCATTAAGTAATCATAACACCAACCAACAATGAGGAGAGGATGGAGAGTGGTGCTTGACTTGGCTTCAATCTTGGACTGTGTCTAGTCTTGGCTGCCCTCGTTTTAAACAGGCATGAGGACAAACGAGGAGGTACGGTACACACAAGCGAAAACACGTAGAGAGCATTCTCTTCTAATTACTATCCCTTCTGCAGTTGTCATCAGGGCAGCTAATGCAGGACTGCAGCAAGGGGTGTACTTGGTTGCCTGAGCTGAGTAGCAATTGCCTCTGGTTAACTGAGCAAGCGGAGGGTAAGATTTTGGATTGGGGACAGGGAATACATTGGTACCTTGGTTCTCAAACTTAATCTGTTCTGGAAGTCCGTTCCAAAACCAAAGCGTTCCAAAACCAAGGCGTGCTTTCCCATAGAAAGTAATGCAAAACGAATTAATCTGTTCCAGACTTTTAAAAACAATCCCTAAAACAGCAATTTAACAATAATTTTACTATCTAACAAAACCATTAATCTATAAAATGAAAGCAATAATCAATGTACTGTACTATAAAATAAATAAGACAGTATTGTAGATGATTAATTTTTTTTTTTCTTACCTGCACTGATGATAGTCATTGTTTGAATGGGGGGCTTTTATCCATTTCTGCAGTCACACAATCAATCAATCAATCAATCAATCAGTGGCTGAACTAGGTTCCACACAGTCACAAAAACTAATTAATTGAAAAAGCCTCAAAAACAAAAACACAAAATAAATAGCAAAAACAAAAGCGCCAAACTTAATCAGTTCCAGAAGTCCATTTGACTTCCGAAATGTTCAAAAACCAAGGCACAGCTTCTGATTGGTGCAGGTGCCCCGGAAACAATAGCCCACAGCCACATTGGATGTTGGGCTTCCGAAAAACGTTCGAAAACCACAACACTTACTTCCAGGTTTTCGGAGTTTGAGAACCAAAGCCTTTGAGAACCAAGGCATTTGAGAACCAAGGTACCACTGTACTGGGTTGGAACAAGAGCAAGTCAGTCACTGAAATATATGGAACAAGAGTCATGACTGACCTAAGCCTTGGCAATTTCAGTGTAACTAGAACATGGCTAACTTGCTCTGAATCCAGTCTATTGTATTTAGGAAATGGGTTAATGACCTGGAGCAGACATCCCCAAACTCGGCCCTCCAGATGTTTTGGGACTACAATTCCCATCATCCCACTGGTCCTGTTAGCTAGGGATGATGGAGGATGTGGACTTTCGCCTTGGGACCAAGGTCAGTTCCTCGAACAAAAGCTAGGAATCTGAACCGTAGCAGGCAAAAGGTACTAATCTATTGGCAAAGCAAGGGCAGAAAGCCTTTATACCTGACCTGTCCAATCCAGCGGTCTCATACCACCTGCCCAACTACGGGGTGGGGTGTGGGGTGGGATTTTGAACAGTCTTATAAAAAAATTCATTCCTTCTGTGCATGAAGCTTGAGCATGCACAGTCACTGGAAGCTGAACTTGGCAGAGCCTTGCAAGCGTGAAATTAGCAAAGCAGGAAGTAGGCTAGGCTAGAAACACTCTCCCTGGCGTGTTAGCTTTCTACTTGCGGGGAGTTAATTATCATATGGCACTTTAGCCTTCGCCTCCAGGCCAAAGTGGTACAGTTCCCTGTACTGCATCACTCAGGTTGGGGAAAGTGGCACAATGTGGTTGCATCAGCACCGCAACATCCATATAACCCTGGTCAGCAAGGTGGTTGTGACACTGCTGCAGCTGTGTCTCCTAGACAGACATGTCCCACAAATGGCTGGTTCCAACTCACTGCTCAAGAAGGCGGGTTGAGGGGGCTGGTTGAGTAGGCGACAGAAGCCTTGGGTTTAGGACCTTGAAAAGCCCACCTTAATTGTAAGATGCATAGGGTAGCCCTATGGACAAGCAACGAACCCTTAGCCTAACCTACTGCATGGGGTGAATACAAAAATAAGAATTATATACAGAAAGGGTTATAGAAATTATGAAAAATTATGATGATGGAGTTGGACAACTATTGCAAAAGTTTCCCAAATGAGAAGGGACAGCGGAACTGCTTCCACATAAGGGCTCACATTAACCTAAGGAAAGGTACTTCAAGGGCATTTAGTGCACGACAGTGAATGGCACCTTTTAGCCTCTCTCATGCTATTTGTGAGGATGTGTGAATATTTTTAACACCAAGTAGAAAAACGTGGGAGACAGGCATTTTCAGATCATGTATATATCCGAGCCAATGTGGGTATTAGTATCAACTTTATGGTTGCAGGAAATGCAAGAAGAATTTCTTTTTTTGCAGGGTGGGGACGAAATCCTAACTCTTGTGCTGTGTTCACCACGTGAGGAGTCCAAATGATGCCAGAGTAGAAATATCCCTATTCCTACACAGGTTGTGGTTGGATGACACGGTAACGCAGTTGGTACTAGAGAACAAAACCAAGAAGCAGGACCAATGAGATACAGCAACGTCCCAGAGGCTCAGGAAGACTATGTTGCTCAAGCAAAGCTCAATGGAAACGGGAATCCTTTCTGCCCAATAAGATCCAATGGCCAGCCTGGGTGTGCAGCAGGCCAGAAGGCTTTCCTCTGAGAAGGTTGCCTCTAAGAGTTCCATGATCTGCCACATGGGGCAGTCACACACAGCTTCAACAGTTGCTGACCAGGAGCAGCAATCACGACCACCACCATTTGCCCTCTTGCTATGGTAGCATGGGGGAGAGGGCTCCATGCTACCTGAGAGAAAGGGAGGGTGGCCATCACTGCTCATTCGCCTGGGGGCACCTGCCAGAGGATATCTTGCTAAGGGTCTCCATCAAACTTGGGAGTCAGATCTGCTCTGAGTCAAAAGAAAGGGTTGCATGCATTTATTTTAAAAAAAGCTTTCCAAAAACTGACATTCACGGTTAGCAATAGGATGTAGAGATCACAGAACTGAATTCTTGGTGCAGAATTCCTACTTGTTTATTTAAATCAGAGAGCACAACACACATCAGTCAGGGCTTCGCCATTCCCTCAAAAAACGCCTTGTCTAATACATTCAAATAGCCTCAGACTCCTTCTTTTTTAAACAAAAAAACTGCTCTCTGGGGGTCTCATAACACTAATCGCTCTAAAAGCATCTTTATAGGTCACATCATAGGGAGTGAAAAATAAACTGAGCCCCCTATTATTGAGGGAAACAATATAAGGATGAAAATGGGTGGGTGGCTAAGCATGAAGAGAGTACTGTGCTCTGGACCACTTTTTGATCTTGCCAGTTTCAAAGCTGCCTCCTGAAGCTATTTTTTTAGAGGAGAACCAAAGTCTCCTGCTCACAATGGATAAAACAAACCCATGCTTACCCAACGCCAGGTGTGACTGCAGAATATTATAATTGTTTTTACAGTCAACTAATAAATGCCAGGAAACAGATAAGTTAAAATAAAAGGGCCTGCCGCACATTGACGTTTCAGCAGGGTACCAACACCAACTTCAGCCCTTAAGATCCGAGAGCAGAGATTACCGTATATTCTCTGTGCCTTCTCTGTGCCCCAAGCCCACATCATGAGGGAGGATTAAGGAAATCGGGAGCAATTTAACAGCTTCCTATAGGTGAGGTAAGAGACTGTAGCCTCCAGCCATGCAGGTAAGTCCACTATTAGTGCTCACCCGGTCTAGGCTATGGCTATACCTGAATCTAGTCACGGTTGTTGGGAGTCTGAAGTACATCACACAGATGGTACTGTTCTGTTGAACAAGCAAGAGAGGAAGCTCGGTCTTCTAGTGTTTACATCAGACTTTGCAGATCCAGAAGCCTCAAATTACCTGTGTAGCACAGAGGCAGGTGTTGCACACCTCTATATTCCCTTTGGTGCTTGACACAGAGTTCCCCATTAAGCCAGCATCAAGCTCTAGAATCCCTGACCAAGCCATTGGGGCATTTATGAGCCACTGTGGGGGGAAAGGGGGGCAAGAGGAGACACTGCCACCCCTCATAGGTTGAGAGAGCACATGAGGGTGTGGCAGGGCCCGTGAGAAGGGGATAATACACGTAGGGGTCTTTTTTTCAGCCAGATCTCAGTTCCGGCACCTCTCGGGTGGGCGCCATTGCCATTCTAATAGTACAAGGGAGACATTCATGGTGGGTTCCTTCCAGCACCTCTTTTTCTAGAAAAAAACAGCACTGCCTGCAGGTGTGTGTCGTTATGTGCCTACAGACCCTTCACACAGCTGCCAAAATGTGCAGACAGAAGGGCGCATGTCTCGTGCACATGTCAGCAAGGGCTTGCCCCATCCTATTATGTGCTTTCAGTGTATGCAGAGGGTCATCTGATGCTTCCTAATGGCAGGCTTTATGCATGGTCACAGGTTACTGCTGGCAAGTCTTCCATGGAGATACAAGCATGGAAGGTAACCTCTTAAAGGGCTACTGCGTGAATTCCAGTCATCTGAATCCCTCCGTAGAGAAAACACTCTCAGCAGCTAAGAGACTTTGATTGGGTTAGCTAAGCAGGAACGAGGAAGTCATGCAATGGGCATTGCTTTTAACTGGGTGTACTGGACCATTGGTGGTGCTGTTCAGGTCTGAGGACTCTAGTTAGGGTATTTACGTAATGCAAAAGATGGGCATAGTTTTCAACAGATTGTGCTAACAGAAGACTCAGGGTTGGGATGCTCGCACCTTTCATTCCCCAGAAAGGTGGTGGTGTCTTTAAGTCAGAGAAAGTGCCCACTGTGCGTGCTCAGGGGCACTCTCGCCCTCCAGAGAACAATGAGGGTATAATAGGCACATTATGGAGGAATGGCTATTTCAAGACTTTTAAAGCACTGGGTCATGTGTATCTCTCTCGAGCATCTTACCCAAATACTATCCCCATTTCTTCTGGGGCTAAAAAGTATTCTAACCAGCTCCCCGACCCAAAATGAAATCAGAAAATGCATGACTGCCTGGCTACTGGTTTGCAACTGGGGGAACTGGGGAATCCCTTCAGTTTCACTAATCTCCCATCAGCTAGATTACCACAAAACCCTGTAATGCTTAGCTAAGCCGAGCTGCAGGAGTTCAGTTCCCAGGATCTCAGCTGCCCTACATCTGCTCAGAACCCCCTTTTCATGTTGTCATTTAATCACTCTGGAATCCATATAAAGCGTCTGGAGGAATTTGTATGCTTCCTCCCCCCCAACCTATAAAGCTTGGGAACCTGAAGAGGGGAGGCAAGGGAGGGGATCTGTTCAGCCCCACCACTCTGCTCCTCTCCTTGCTGCAAAAAAACACAACACACACATACACACCCCGCAAGCCTCCAACAACTCCCCCCCCCCACAAAAGATAAAAGTATTTCGAGCTTTCCATTTAAGATTTAAAACTAGGGCAAAGTCAAAATCCTGACCCCGGATGTGTGAAACGCAGGA
Organism: Podarcis pityusensis; assembly: GCF_964106645.2. Taxonomy (NCBI): domain Eukaryota; kingdom Metazoa; phylum Chordata; class Lepidosauria; order Squamata; family Lacertidae; genus Podarcis; species Podarcis pityusensis. The sequence goes on from NC_138038.1 coordinate 25,383,233, forward strand.
GGGGAAGCTTCGCTCCAATTCGCTCTGGGCTTTTAGTCAACCAAGGTCGTTGCAGCAAAAAATATATATACAAAAAATAAAAAAGCATGAAAGGAGAGAATGGCTGGGTGGAGGCGGTTGGAGCTGGAGCAGCAGTGTGGGGTGGGGTGGGGGGAGGAAGAAGAGCATGAGAGAGAGAGAGAGAGAGAGAGAGAGAGAGAGAGAGAGAGAGAGGCGGGCAGGGAGATCTCTCTCTCTTTCATATAAGTGCCTAGCAATCATACAAGCTAAGCTCGTATTGCCAGTTCAGAGCCAAAGATCTCAATCTGTTGTCGGTGCTCTGTGTCCTAAAGCTCGCATGTTGGGAGGAAAGAGAGTGGCAACAGGAGCCAACAACAGATAGACAAAATTTGTTTTCTAGAGATCAGCCGGCCAGGTGAGGGTTCCATGCTGAATGAAGGGCCTTTGAGTGTCAATCAAGGTGCCATCACCATGGCCTGCAAAGCTTGGGAGACTTGGAAATCTACAGGCTGGCTCGTACACATGCATTCGTTGCTTGGTGGCTGTCGACACAAGCAATGATCTGCACATGCATGTTTTCCGACACAGGTCTAATACGCACCAGAAAGAAGTTTGTACAGAAAGAAGTTCCATACCATCTCCAAACACAATGTTTTTCAGCCGGGTCCGTTCACACATTCAGCTGTTAGTCATCAAGCGTGTGAACCCAGCTTGGGAATCCGTCAACTTTTTTTTTTTTTTTTTTAAAGATGCCAAATCTCTTTAGAATCAATGTCTCTCCGGCCCCCCCTCACCCCAGTGCATCTCTAAGGTATGTGTTTGATTTAGATGCCTCCAATTTAAAATCCCTTTGGAGATGGCCTCTTTCCCTCCATCTCATGAAAATGTTTCCCCAAATTGCCTAAGAAACTCTCTCTTGAACAATACCATCTGTTGGGAGGGATGAGCGGTATAGAAACAAATTCTCTACTGCGTCTCACTTCCCCAAATGGGCAAATTTTGGACCCTTGTGTCAAAACTGGAGCAAGCAATGGGCCTGGAAAAGGGACAGGATACAACTCATTTGCACTCAGTGTGCATGTTATCCATTAGCCTTTGTGCCCACTGAGACTTACACAGTACAGTGGTACCTCGGGTTAAGAACTTAATTTGTTCTGGAGGTCCGTTCTTAACCTGAAACTGTTCTTAACCTGAGGTACCACTTTAGCTAACGGGGCCTCCTGCTGCTGCCGCGCGATTTCTGTTCTCATCCTGAAGCAAAGTTCTTAACCCGAGGTACTATTTCTGGCTTAGCGGAGTCTGTCACCTGAAGTGTCTGTAACCTGAAGCGTCTGTAACCTGGGGTACCACTGTATTCCCGATTGAATTTTATATATACAACTTAAAAAGGCAAAAACTGCTTTTCTGTCTACCCGTCCCTGCAGTTCTGGTGGGCTACCGATACCCTGCACTCCCTCTCAGTCAGAGATTAGCCCACACTATCAAAACAGATACAGTGGTATGTAACCTTGGGTTACATATGCTTCAGGTTACATACGCTTCAGGTTACAGACTCCGCTAATCCAGAAATAGTGCTTCAGGTTAAGAACTTTGCTTCAGGATGAGAACAGAAATTGTGCTCTGGCGGCGCGGCAGCAGCAGGAGGCCCCATTAGCTAAAGTGGTGCTTCAAGTTAAGAACAGTTTCAGGTTAATCCGGAACGGATTAAGTACTTAACCCGAGGTACCACTGTACATACTTGCAGATGAACAAGCTGCACAAGTCCTACCCAAGCGTTTACAAAGTACATCAGATCTCTTGAGTCATAGGTAGGATCACCATTCCCATTTTACACATGGAGGAACTGAAACAGAGACTTGTGGCTGCACTAAGTTAATGCTCAGGGAGAATATCAAGCAGGCTTTACTTAAGAATGCAGAAATACTTAAAACAAAGGGAGGGCGGGAATTGCAATTGCTCCTTGGCTACTTCTACTGGGTTTGGACGTTTATCCAGATTCAGGGAAGGGTTGCAGCTCAGTGCTAGAGCATCTGCTTTGCATGCATGCATGAGGTCTAAGATTCAATTGCTGGCATTTCCAGGTGGGACTAAGAACGACTCCTGCCTGAAACCCTGGAGAACCACAGCCAGTCCATGTAGACAGTACTGAACCAGATGGATGCACCATCCAATTCTGTATAAAACACACAGCTTCCTGTGTTTATAAAGACACTCTGGTGTGTTTTTTAATTGTTCTAAACATCGTACCACCACTAAAAATGTCTCAATAAAGCCCTCAGAGGGCCTTGAGATGTCCTGTATTCCAGCCCAAAAGAGTGGTGTTGACACCAAGGATTCCAGACACTTTCCCCCAAGGAATATTCACACCACTCCAAGGAGAGCAAAAGAAAACTCCAGTCGGCATTTATCACAACGAAAACAGCTAACTTCGCAAAACCAAAGGCTTCAGTCACCACAATTCACCCCCGATAAGAGGCCGTTCCAATGATTTCATACACCAAGAGGGAAAATAAAGGACAGCGATTCTCTTTGTGCAGATCTAAAGGAAATGTTCCTCATCCTGATAGATCCATCCTTGCTACACACCCTGCCTGGGATAAATATTTAACTAAAAGTAGGAACTGGTCAGCAAATACATGGTGGTACCCCTTCAAGCAATGCATTGTGGGGGCTATTGTCATGTACAATTCATCTCCTCCTCTTTCTTTTCCCTATGCATTTTTTTTTTAGAAGAAGAAGAAAACCCAGAATGGTCTGATGAAATATTTTGGCTTTTGTTCCAGGGACTCTCCCCTCCTGCCGCTTCCGTCAGCCTACCCTCTCTCCCTCCCCCTTATTCCACCCCACCCCACACACAAAAAAGAGAGAAACTCATTTATCCAATTCGGCAAGCCCCCTTTTTAAAAGGCGAACGAATTCCAAGCTGAGAATCGCGAGGTCGTCCTGTACCACCAGCCGCTGACAGAATGATAAAAAGCTATCCTTCTATTAATGGGTATTTCCCATCCGCTCAGCAACCCAGCTGGGGAAGACCAGCTATAATTAATCTTTAACTCTGCGTCAAAAGGGAGAAAAGCAGGTGAAGGGGGGGTGGCAGAGGAGAAAAGGGTGGAAATCAAGAGCAGAGGGAAACCTACCACCGATTTGCACCCGCTCTAGGGGAAAGTTAAGGAAAAAAATGCGGAATGTGGTTTTGCAATACTAAGGCAGAATGGCTGGGTATGTATGTGTTTTTCCCTCCAGAGTTTTTTTTAAAGTCTGTATACTTCAGTACCAATTCGCAAGCAAATTAGCTAATCAGAGGGTCTTTAAGAATAAGCCCCTATTTCAGATGGCAGAAATCCAAGGCTTAGGAATATACAAAACTAAGGCCACTTTTGTACAAGGACACACACAAAAGACAAATAAATGGCTTTTCTGACTTTCGGTGCCTACGCTGACATCGCATCACTGCAAGTGCAAATGTTAATTCTCTCTGAGAAGCGTCAACTTTTAAAGTGCCCGCAATGTTGTGCGTCATTTATCTCCCCCGCCCCTGTGCAAGACGAGCGTAGACACCATATTCTTCCATGGCAAAGGTTGCCATTGTCAATGGATGATGCTCACCTTTAAGCCTGCATCGCTTCACAGAACAAGGAAAACACGCTGCCACTGAATCATTTGGATTAAAACAGCCGCTTTCCAAGAAATGAATCACCCCGCTTCAAAATGGCCATTCTCCTGAGTCATGAACCCCTTCAGCTATACTGAATAGTTTACCTAGGGAGGCTCACTGGAGTCAGAACCTTGGAAGCTTTTTAAAAGGATCCGAGCTAAAAAGTATTTGTTGTCATTGTTACTTGGCTGACTGGCTTTAAGACTTCATGGTTCGAGGCTGCAATTTGACAAGTTAAGAATATGTTTTTACTTACTGCTAATAAGGTTTGTTATTGCTAGCATTTTTATTATTATTATGTATGAGCTTAGTTGCCTTGGATTTCAAAAGGAGCAGGGTATATAGAATTTTTAAGAGCCGGCAAATCTTGCGGATTTCAAGATAATGATCCTCACCCCTGGCTGTGTTCCGTGCAGGACTTGTAAACACAACCCCATTGCCACATATCCTAGGGGACGGTAGGTAAGATGGAAAGGGGAGCACCTGAGCATCTCCAACATTATGCAAACATTGTTTCATGTAAGAGGACTAAACGTTGTGTTTTTTAAAAATAAGAATAAATGTCATGTTTCTGAGACCACTGAGGTCTGCCACAGACAATCATGTTCACATAACTGGCTGCCAGGATTCCCAAAGAGGGTTTGGTTGTGATGACCAGTTTGAGTCATGTGTGCAACCAAGAGTCTTCTGTTCCCTCCAAGAAAGTGTAAAGGTAATTGCCAGGGGCCTGGAACCCTAAAAGCCCGATCTATGCCACTCCACAGAAATGGAGAAGGACCTGGGACAGCTGGGAGGAGGTCGAGAGTGGCAGAGGGTTGCACTGGTGAAGAATCACTACATCTGGAGAGCTACAAAAGATCTAAGAGCAGGTACAGAATGCCTGCAAAACTAGTCGAGCTCTGTTGGGTTTAGCCGAATAGCAACCTTAGAGTCCGCTACACTTTCACTCTTGCTTCTTCCTTCCATTGCTGGGTTGGGGAGATAGCGGCTGGCACCACTGCAGCTTCCAGGGGATTTTGCAAGTGCTGTAAGTGTGAAATGAAGAGAATGGAGGGTGTTGACAGCAAAAAAGAAATCAGGGGTGCGGACAGAAAGTGTTAATGGACTGTGCTACAAATGACCCCCAAGGAAAAGGGGGGGGAGTGCTGATGGGGTGGGTGGGCACAAAAGGAGAGCAGACTGCTAGAAATGTTTTATTTGCCTTCTTTTCTGTTTTGGAGGGGAAAGATGTAAGGAGCCAAACAAATGCCCAGGGTTACATATGCTATGATTCTACCATTGCATGGAATTTGTGTGCAAAAGCCAGCACACTGAGAATCTCAGCTTTCATTTCTGTGTTTTCTGTTTCTTGCTTTTCTTTTCTTTTAAAAAAGCAGCAGCTATATAGCCTTGGTGTAAATCAAGGGCTACCAGCCGTGATGAAGGCTATGGTGTACCTACATTGGATAGTAGCAGCATTGCTTCTGAATACCAGTAGCAGCTGAAAGCCAGAAGCGGAGCGTGCTCTTGCGGTCGGATCCTGCTTACGGCTTTCCCACAGGCACCTAAGCTGGCCACAGTGGGAACAGGATGCTGGACTAGATGGGTCACTGGCCTGATCCAGCAGGCTCTTATCATCTTCTTACGGTGTCCTCCAAATGCTTTGATACAGGCTGGGTACTTGTAGTCCCAAACATCCAGAGGGTAGCAAATTGAGGGAGGCTGTTCTAGTACTCAAAGGGAAGGTAGGAAGTGGTTCAGCATCAGCTGGAGAGAATCTCAGAAGCCAGAGGCAGGGTCTGAGCTGGAGTTCTGGTGGGTCAGAGTGCAGCTGGGAATGCTTCTAAAGGTAAAGGTAAAGGGACCCCTGACCATTTGGTCCAGTCATGACCAACTCGGGTTGTGGCGCTCATCTCGCTTTATTGGCCGAGGGAGCCGGCGTACAGCTTCCGGGTCATGTGGCCAGCATGACTAAGCCGCTTCTGGCGAACCAGAGCAGTGCACAGAAACGCTGTTTACCATCCGCCGGAGTGGTACCTATTTATCTACTTGCACTTTGACGTGCTTTCAAACTGCTAGGTAGGCAGAACTGGGACTTAGCAATGGGAGCTCACCCCGTCACGGGGATTCGAACCGCCGACCTTCTGATCAGCAAGTCCTAGGCACTGTGGTTTAACCCACAGCGCCACCCGTGTCCCTGGGAATGCTTCTAGCTGCCACCATAAAACCAATATGCAGAACATGTACTAATCCTTTGAGGTGGCAAGCAGCAGCTGGCTAGCCTGCCCCACAATTTAAACCACTAGTAAACATACATCTCTATGGTAATGGTGTGCATGTGCCTTTACACAGGTAATAGAACCATGAGACAAAGTTTATGTTCTCACCATCTTTCCCCACAGTCTGTTCCTGCAGAAGTGGAGCACGATGCTGTATGGTTCTTGAAAACCAGCTGCTGGGGTTCATGAGCAGAAGAGTGCTGTGGGTTTCACAGAGGGATCCGGTTGATCGCTATGAGAACAGAACGCTGGACTAGCTGGGCATTTATCTGATCCAGCAGGGCTGTTATGTTCTCCCATCCCTCTCCCTCCTTTCCAGAATCAGACATCACTGTCAATAGGAGAACTTAAGATTCCGGGACCTCCACTTTTCCCCTTTTTAAGTAGGGATGTAGCCAGCAATATCAGTTTTATAAATATCTGCTGGAATGTGGTCCTCTCCTTTCTCTTAGACCAACTGAGCTATCCAGCTGATGACTTCAGACTTATCCATTTCTTTTAAAAAGGGAAAATCTTAACGTTCCTTCATACTTAGGAGTGTTTCATCTTACGGGATATATGTGTCTAAGACAGTGATGGCCAAACTTGGCCCTCCAGCTGTTTTTGGACTACAACTCCCATCCCCAGCTAACAGGACCAGCAGTCAGGGATGATGGGAACTGTAGTCCCAAAACAGCTGGAGGGTTAGCTCAGTTGGTTAGAACATGGTGCTGATAATGCCATGGTTGCATGTTCGATCCCTGTGTGGAACAGCTGCATATTTCTGCATTGCAGGGGGTTGGACTAGATGATATCCTCAGGGTCCCTTCTAACTCTGCAATTCTATGATTGTCAAGTGTCAAACTCCCTGGTGTTTAACCCTTGTACCTTTAATGTGGAAAGAAGAAGATGGTCAGGGACTTTGCAATAAGCGCAACACAAAACCGGATTTTGTCAGCATATGGCCAGCTACAGCCTTGCATCTAACCACTAGTTACAGCTCCTCCACCGGTTATTTGAACAAGAGTGTGTGAAGGGAATTCTAGGTACACTTCGGATCTGCCAGGCTGCACCCAGAAGCCAGTGTGGCTCCTGAAATGCCTCCTTTGCTCCCCCTACAAGATGGTTCCACAAATGCTCCCCATGCATCTCTCGCCCAATCCTTAATTAAGAGGCAAACATTTCCCCCCTACCCCCTTTTCATTTCTCTTTGCCCAGCAACAATCATGCAATGCATGGGAGGTCCTGAATAATGGACGCTCAGTTCACGGCACTCTCTAAGCCATGTAAGAGAGTGAGAGAGATGAATATTTTATCGGCCACGCTTGGCTGGACCCCTTCTGCTGTGGCAAGAAAACAGCCGTGGCAGGGAACAGAGGAGGGAGGCAGGCTGGCTGGCTTGGAGGGGGGAAGGTGGGGAAAGAACTACATGTAATCCAGTTGATGGAGGAAGGCATGGTGCCTACTCACTTAGCAGAAATGGGAAGGATTTGGGGCTTGACACACCCAGGGCCGGCTCTACCATTAAGCGGGGCCAGATGTCTTGCCTCAAGAGGCGGATCTTAAGAATGCGGAACGAGGCTTCTGGATTAGACCAAAAGATCCACTTAGTCCAGCATGCAACCAGGTTTGCCTGAGACGTTGACCAAAAGGCGACAGATTTGTCAGCTATTTAAAAAACATTATATTTTTACTGCTGGAAATGGGGAAAGGTACCCTTTGATTTTCTGCCCTGCACCCAGAATGAGGTTAGATGCAGTTAATGTGATAGAGCAAAGGATCAAGAAATCCTGAATCCAAACACCAGAACTAGAAGGTGATTAGAGCTGTGTGAACATTTCGGGGGTTGGGGGGGTTATTCATTGCATGCCACCTTTCTGCCAAGGCACCCAAGATGGTTTACAACTGTAAACTTAACAAATAAATGGTATAGAATGTAGAGCAGCAGAGCCCTCTCTCAGGGTGACCAGTGGTCTCCTGAAATTCTCCACTCTTTATTTCTTGGCAGAGAAGTTGGTGAAGGAAACCATTCCCCTAAATTTATCCAAGGAGAGGATAAATTCTCTAACAGCTTCTCAGGAGCAGGGCTCACCATTAGGAGTACAAGTGGTACCTCAGTTCTCGAACTTAATCCATACCTGGAGTCAGTTAGACTCCCAAAACTGTTAGAAAACGAAGGCAGGGCTTCCGACTGGCTGCAGGAGCTTCCTGCACTCAATCGGAAGCCGTGTTGGATGTTCAGCTTCCGAAAAACGTTCACAAACCAGAACATTTACTTCTGGGTTTGCGGCGTTTGGGAGTCGATTTGTTCAACAACTAAGCCGTTCGGGAACCAAGGTACCACTGTATTTGCAACGAGGCTTTCTCTTTCCTGCTTAAACCACACACAGACATTTATAGCAACTGGTGGCAGCAGTAACTGCGTTGAGAGCCTGGCCATCGTTTTGCCGCCATTATTTTCCACTAAGGGGAAATGAAGGCTGCTGCAAAGAAGTGAGACCAGTCCACAGTTTAGTTGAGAGGCTTGAAAAGTCCTTTTCTCTCGTCTTCACCAACTTTACTTTCAAAGGGCCTAAGAAACTAATGCCAGGTCTTCAGCGGGTTCATCCAGCCAGTTGCCAGGGAGGCCTTTAAGTGGGTGGGGCTTTTGTTTTCGAAAAAAATAAAGGGAGAGAAATTAAAAACAATAAAAGTGAATAAGAAGAAGAGAGGGGAGACTGTTCCCCCCCCCCCTGTAAAAGCTCAAGAACTATAAAGCAGCCAGTGCTGTTGTTGCTTGAGGAGATGGGGACTGTACTACCAGGGCAATGGGAGAGGAGACTTGTGGGTGAGCCTTAGAAACTTGCCCACAGTACAAAAGGCGCCAATCCCATCTGCCGCTTTGGCCTCTGGCCCCGCCCATGACTCACATGTGGCCCCCTGAAGGCTGCTCAGACAGGAATTCGGCCCTCTGGCTGAAAAAGTGTCCCTGGCCTAAACCGTGCGGCCCTTAGCCCACAAAAAAAAGGCAGGGAATGACTGCAAAGGATGGGTAGGCCTCAATCTCTGGATACCCAGTGGACTGAGGAGCAGCACAGGCCTCCCCGACGGCAAGGAAGAGGGACTGTATGCCTTCTTCCATAAAATGGGCAGCTGTGCTTCCCTGCGTAGCCTTGGGATGGGCACTCTAGTTCCTATGAATACACAGACCCTCTAAAGACAACAACACATCGCCGTTCTCATTGAAATTTAAATATTTCAAATCAAGTTACGTTAGATAACCTCAAATCTAAGCCACGTTCTCCTGCATTTAGAGGGATTTATAGTGCCGTGCTTTAAAGTTCTGGGGAGGGTGGGGTTGAGAGGCAAACCCCCCTCCCAAGATCCCTTGTCATATTTTTGCCCTCCGAAATCTCCCCACCTCCTCGCATTCCAAGCCGCTGTTTTCCACCGACTCTACCGCAGCCTGATAAGCTCTTGACCTACTTTCCCATGCCAGAGCTGCGCCACGCTCTCCCTTCCTCCCCATTGGGTGGCTGTTGTGTCGACATTCCTCTAAGCCCCCCCTCCCAAAACGAACCACCTTCTTCAGGCTGGTGGAAAAAGCAACTCTCCCAAGATATCCAGAGTGATTTACGTTGGGGGGTGGGACTTCAAATCTCCGTCCACGTCCCTGGCCACGCAACATGGACCTTTGTCCAGGCTTTGCTAAGGCTCATCCCTGAAAAGTAACAAATTGCAACAATCTCTCTCTCTCAAATCCGGCCCGTCCAGTAACTTCCCAATTTTGGGAAGTGCAAAGCTGAGCTTCCAAGTCCCTTCCCTCAGCAACTGGAAACTCACAAAAGTGTGAGGAGGTGCAAATTGTGAACTGGGCAGGGGCGGGGCAAGATGGGAGCAGGCAGAAAAATCAGAGTGACTTGATATAGAATCATAGAATTCTAGGGTGGGAAGGGTACCCCCCCAAGGGTCATCTAGTCCAACCCCCTGCAACACAGGAATTACAGCTAATATGACTTAACATGTACATGCAGGGTAAGAATTTAGAATGACCCACATTTTTCCTCTTTCCTCCCATCTCTTGCCTCTTTTAACACAGATCAGGGATAGGGATCCGAGGACCATATTCCCTCTGGACAACTTTACAGGGGGCATATGCCAATCAGTGCTGGCCGGGCCAACAAATATTAATACCCTTGTACAGTAGGCTCGTTTCTGCACACATTCACACACCCCTCTCTACCCAGGCACTGTGAAAGTTCAAGGAGACATTTCAGCCACACACAAAAACACTCGAGGAGGATGCAACATAAGGCGTGTGGCTTGGGGAGAAGAACCCCAAAGGCCTGCAAGGCCACATTTGGCCCTTGCCCTGAGGTTTCCCCACCCCTGGCGTAGGTTATAAGCTCTCTGGACGAAGCATGGATCACTTGTGGAATTCCTTAACACAAGATGACAGATAGCTTACACGGCTTAGCCACCTCCCCCCCCCCCCCGAGACTAGACAAATTCACGGAGAACAAGTATATAAATAGCTCTTAACTGCAATATAGGCCCTCCCTGTTCAGAGAAAGCATACGTCTGAATACCAGACAAGCACGGGACGGCTGCTGCTTTCAAACCCCTCTTAGGAGCTTCCCCGAGGCAGCTAGCAGGCTAGCTAGAAAAATGCTAGACCAAATGAACATTTCGGTCACTTCTTATGTTCTTATTCTCCCCCAGTCCCAGGCACAGCATTAATGATGCTGAGTAACTCGATGGAGGAGTAGGAATACGTTGCCCTGGGGGAGAGTCTTATGCTCCCTCTGATCTGTCTGCATTTACCCCTCCACCCCACATGGAGAAGTGGGGAGGGGGGGCGAGAAGAGAGATTCAGGTTGCGGGCATTTAGGAAACTCACACGCTGCCAACAGGCTGGTTTTTCTGGCTGTTGCCCAGGGGGAAGCGAGATAAAAATAGAGCCAGCTGCCAATGCCCTTCCCATCCACACATACATACTGCCGCCTGTCTGCTGCGCACGCACCCCCTCCCTGCTTTTCCACCGCCCCCGCACATTCCCATACAGCCCCCACAGCCTGTCCGGCACAAGGGATTCACTAATAACGCCCCCTGAATGCAGCTGACAGCTTGGATCACGTCAGATGTTCAACTGGCGACGCTTTAAGTGTCGCTGACCTGGAAGGGCGGATGGAACCAGAGAACTAACTCAATTCCAGGCCCAGAGGGTGGAGGGGGAGACGGGACGCAAAGGGGGTGAGCTAAGAGGACGGCGGGGGTAAAGAGTAGGGCTGCGAGGATTTGCTGGCCGAGTTTTTCTCCGCCGAGTTCCTGCAAATTGAAAAGTTCCCCTGCCCAGCAAAGTCTATGGACCTAGATGGTCATGCCACCCCCAGCCCAAACAGACAGAAGAGTCACGGTGACACCAGAGACCGCTGTCTCACCAGCACGGTATCTTCCCCTCAAAGCCTCATACTTCCATCACATGCACCCGCCCTTACGTCTCCCATCTAAGCCCCAAATCCCCCAGATTAGAAAGGCGCGCACACACACACACACACAAAACCTTGACCCTGTGTCTGTCAGAGTATAACCTCAACTTTGCTCTCAAAGCCTTGTTCTCTCTGGGACAGTAACACTGCTACCCCTTCCTCACCAACTACCGAACTCATACCCACTGTCCCAACCAAAACCCCCCCACAAGAGATGCATGCGGGCGAAGCCGACACAGTCGCGGCAATTATTTAATAAGCCGTTTTCTGTGTGTTTCAAGTGTCTTGTCTTCGTTAGGGGAATCTACAAGAGACGAACACATGCACAATAAATGTTTAGTAGCACCTTAGAGACCAACTACCATAAGTTTGTTCTTGGTATAAGCTTTTGTGGTCATGCACACTTCTTCAGATGTATTTCAGACATATATATTTTTATATATTTTGACTGCGTCAGACCAACACGGCTACCTACCTGAATAAATATTTGCTCGTCTTATACCCAAGTATACTCCCAACATTATTATTTTTTAATCAAATCATGAACGGAATCAACAAACAAAGACTAAAAATGCTGCTTGTTCCTGTGTCATAGTACAATCATAGGACAGTCCTAAAAAGTCTTTAAGGGTGAGAATTTTTTTATCCTGTGTGAGAATGGCTGCTGATAGGAAAGGGGTGGGCACGTTCCCTACAATTGTCTGACTTGGATCACCTGCTTGACTTGCCTGGAGACATCTAAAGTGTAAAGCAGTAAAAGTTTGCTCCTGGTTTCTGTCCGTGGCACAAGCTGGTATAGGTCTGATATTGGGGAGTGCAAGTCCTTGCATTTCATTCTGATTAGCGTTTGTGTGTGTGTCCCATGCACAAACTCTCTAACATACACCACCGAGAGATACTTCACACCCAAGCACATACAGTATCTAACCTACAAATGCATGTCTGTTTTAGATCACTTTAATTGCCATGGCTTCTCCCAAAGACTCCTGGGAAATTATTGTTCATAACGTGGCTTTGTTTTTGTTTAGTTTTTTAAAAAAATGTTAAACCCTAAGAATTGATACCATACAAACTTATTTGCCTGCTGGTGACCTCTAGTTCCCTAGTTTCCAGGTTCCTCCGGGGAGAGGGAATGACTGCTAAACCAGTTTATAACTGTGATGTAGAAATGCCCTTAGAGGTCAGTCTGACTCTTGGTTTTTTTCCATTGCACTGTCTACTCAAGTTTACATGTGCTGGGCAGCCACAACTGAGGCTTCTCAATGTTTGTCAACACCCTTCTGCAAGGTATTCTGATGTAATGATCTGTACACACTAGTTACCACTGTGTGGATGTGTCTTCCATACAGGGATTTTATAACATGTGCAGTAGCCCACAGTAGTTGTGATAGACCTGGTGATTAAAGGCTTAATCAATTAAATAGCTTGCAATTATTTGATCAATTAATTACAGGTAAATGGTGAAGGCAATATCTCTTGCAGCTGTTTAAGACTATCATCATAGTTTTTTTCTGAACCTAATACCACAAGCAAAAGTAGCTCATTCTTTAGATGAACTGTGTGAAACCCAGAAATGTCCACAATTTGCAAATAGGGATCTATCTTCATGTTTCCATCGTTTTTGTTTGAGAGACACAAGAATCTTCATCAAGCATGATGCACATGGAATATATTGTTACTTTTTTAAAAAAAAGTTAAGAATCTGGGAATGTACAGAGGGCCATTCCTTCAAGTGATAGATGAAATGGTAGAGTCTGAACAGAGGAAACTGAAATCAAATTCCCACTCAGCCATTTAGCTCACTGGCTGGTCTTGGGACCAAGCCAAACTCACAAGATTATAACAATGATAAAATGGATAACACTCTAAGTATGATGCCTTAAGACTGAGGGAAGGAAGGCATTAAGTATGAAAAATTTTCTCTCCCCACCCCATTTACAAAGATTCATTCTACACATCATGAAGAAAGTAAGTCCCACTGGCCAGGTTTGTACATAATGTTACACTACTAAACCATGGCTTTGTATGAATGAGTCAACATGCAGGAGGAGATTGCAGCCATTTGGTTTCTCTACCCATTGTTTTGCTGCTGCACTGTGCTGAGCTAATCCATGTTTGGCTTAGTGTGTTGTCTGAACTTCAACCTATGGTTTAGCTCTCCCAACACAAAAATGTAACCGAAGTCTTTCCTACAGTTGACAGTTATTGGTTCATCTGGAGAGAGAAAAACCGCAAACCTGGGTTTAGGCAAAATCTAAGCCAAACCATGGCAGCTGGAGAAGAGGAAAGCAGTCCCAATCTCCTTTCCAGTACGTTAGTCTACACTTTTGCCTGTTTGTGCCAAGTCATGGTTTGGCTCAGCAAATGAGGGCAAGGACTAAACTACTCACAAGTTCTATCCAACCTGATCTGTTCAAAGTATTTCTTCCGGGCTTAATCTGGAAGAGGACACAGATCCAGCATTTGTGTTCAATGTCAGAGCTCAACCCTTGAACGCAGCAAGAAAGAGTGGCTTTAAGGATCCGTGAGCAGGTCCAGAATGCATTTCCCCCCACCACAATATCTTACTTAGTCCACTTTTCCTCCTGCATTAGATTCCCTTCATTGGCTTTGGTTTCCCGATGGGATGCAGTTAAAGTAACTAGTTTTTGCCTCCCGACATCTGCACCTCTCCCTCCATTCCACTGTTTAAACAAGAGTTTGAAAGCATACCTCTTCCCTGGAGACTGTGACCTCTACTCTTTCCTCCTCCTCCTCTTTTTCCCCTTCCCTATGTCTCCCTTCCCCCTCCATTACGGTCTTGTCTTTCTCAGACTGCATGCCTGCAGGCAGGGTTTGCTTTTTGCTCATTTAATTATTGTACAGCACCTAGTCTCTGAGGCACTTTATAAATAATAAATATTATTATCCACCGAGTCACTACAGAGGCACCTTCGCACAGCCCCTTTGCTCCTCCCATCATGTAAACGGAGGAAGGCAATATGAAGTCGCAGTTAACCACAGTTTTGCACTATGTAAAGGTAAAGGTACCACTGACCATTAGGTCCAGTCATGGACAACTCTGGGGTTGCGGCACTCATCTCACTCTATAGGCCGAAGGAGCCGGCGTTTGTCCGCAGACAGCTTCCGGGTCATGTGGCCAACATGACTAAGCCACTTCTGGCGAACCAGAGCAGTGCACGGAAACGCCATTTACCTTACCTATTTATTTACTTGCACTTGACATGCTTTCGAACTGCTAGGTGGGCAGGAGCTGGGATCGAACAACGAGAGCTGACCCCGTTGCAGGGATTCGAACTGCCAACCTTCTGATTGGCAAACCCTAGGCTCTGTGGTTTAGACCACAGCGCCACCTGCACCCCTTTTGCACTATGTAGGCACCAGGAAACTATTGCCAACGGCTTCCAAACAAGACAGAATGTGATGCAATCGTTTAAAACGGGCTTACAAATCCTTGTTTTGGAAGCCATTGTTTGTATCGCATCCAAACAATGGCTTCCAAAACAAGCAGCAATAAAACTGCTAGCACATTTGCAAAGCTAAGGAGGGTCCAGTATGGTTTCAAACTGGATGTGGAACCTCGTGTTGAGACTCCTGCATTGCAGGGGGTTGGACTAGATGGCACTTGGGGTCCCTTCCAATTCTACAATTCTATGATTCTAACAAGAGTTTCCCAGTTTGCACATTAAGAGGAAGCTGTGGCTTTCCTGGTTGGCTTCCCTGCTTGGGCAAAGAGGCAGTGTGTGGGTGCACAGAGCTCATGTACATCCTGGCTTATTAAGCCAGGATTTGATAATGTGATCCAGGCTATTCCCACTCCCTGCATAACTTCTCCTCCTGTTACTGCTGGAAGCCATGCAGCAGCAATCGCTACTAGGATTTTCGGCACCCACACCCAACTACAAATCCCAGGATCCTAGGGCAGCCATGCCAGTTAAACTAGAATAAAACAGATACAAATTTGTATTAGTATAGGTATGTCCAAAGGCATCGTGGTTCAGGGATTTTGCATGAGAGGCGGGACTTTCAGATCAGCAGGCAGTGGTATCCCTTTGAACTACAGCAGCTGTAGCAATGGGGAGGCCTCAAGAACACTAGAACTCCCACCAGCCCCAGCTAGCATAGCCAATGGTCAGAGATGATGGGGAGCTGTAGTCCAGAGCATCTGTAGGGTACCACGCTGGCTACCTCTGACCTGCGGCATCTCTTTTTCTTGGAATGAAGGACCACATCTCATAAGCAATTAAAAAATGAAATGAAAATTAAGCTCATTGTGGAATTGAAATAACGTATTTCTCGCACGGAATAAAGAAAATACAACAATAACTGCAAAGGGACGGGTGACAGAAAAACTGATTACCAAATCCAAACGGTGCAATTGTCTTTAACGGAAGGCTCATTACAATACCAATAAAATGGGAATTAGCATTGCAGGAGAGGGTGGATGAAGGCGGCTTCCCCACCCAACCATCACCAGGTGACAGAAAGGTAGAGCCACTCCCAGGATCTCTTTGGAAACATAGTCCCAGCACAACTAGGGAATGGGGGGTGGGGGGCAGAAGGAGGGGAAAGCCAAGGAAATGATATGGCAGAGATCCAATTCCCATCACTCAGCCAAAAGGACAAAGAGAAGCAATCTCATCAGGCCTTCAGCCCCCTGCCTCCCTGAAATACATCTCTGAAATGAAGTTTGGGGGGGGGGGGATAAAAAAGCATAGGGAGAAGGGGAAATCAAGCTTGGTTTGAGACACTCAGGATGTAAGTGGCAACCCTGGGCTGTGTAGTTTACTTCTACAACCCAAATAAATCGCGAAAAGCAAGGAGATTTGCATATATGCACAAATGCTTTGCAAAATTCGTTCTGCGTCTCCTAGAGGTGGTGAGAACTAAGCTGTACCATTGGAAATCCTGTTCAACTAGATTTCAACAGGCATTGCCCCCCCTCCCACCCACAAAAAAAACACCTTCTGATTTCCAGTTCCATATTTGCAACAATATGCTGGCACAGCAACTTGTGAGCAACCTCAGGACAGTTCAAGCCCCACCTATTTTTGTTCAGAAATGTTGAACGCAGCTAGCTGCACAGGCTTCAAACTCTCTCTTCTCTTGTGATTCTCAGGCTGGTAGTCCCTTCTCCAATGAAAAGTCACCTGAACTGGGCATGTGTGCGACTGCTCTCTCTTAGCTGGCTTCATTGCCTCCTTTCAGAGTGGATCTTTCCAATATACTGTGATTAGCTGTTCCCTCATAATTAGAGCTATGTGTATTATAAGCCGGGTTTCCCAAACTTGGGTCTCCATCTGGGACTACAACTCCCACCACCCCTAGCTAGCAGGACCAGTGGTCAGGGATGATGGGAACTGTAGTCCAAAACCAGCTGGAGACCCAAGTTTGGGAAACCCTGGACTATTACATTGCAGAAGCTCAGTGTTCAGTGCCGGATGCGGAACTCACAGTGTCTTCGAAACCTCGATTTTTAGGGGTTTCCCCTTCCCCAAAGCCAGATTCTAGCCCTCAAGATTCTGATATCACAGTCTTGACAGTGAATAAGGAACTGCTAATGAAACCTACTTAGGCGTGTGGGTGGGGGAAAGCCTGGGTTTCCCAGGGACAGGCTTTCAGTAACCTACACAGCTATCGGCCCCTTGTCCATCGCTAGCGGAACTAGGATGCCTTATACAAACGTGCAAAAGTTTATACCAGGCTTCCTCAACCTTGGCCCTCCAGATGTTTTGAGACTATAATTCCCATCATCCCTGACCACTGGTCTTGCTAGCTAGGGATCCTGGGAATTGTAGGCCAAAAACATCTGGAGGGCCGAGGTTGAGGAAGCCTGGTTTATACCGATCACAGAATCCAACCTCTCCTTGATGCGGAATAGGCATAACTTTACTGCTTAATGGTTGTTTGTTTGTTTTAAACATTAATTATACATGCCCCTCCTGCCAATGCCTGGTTTCACAATACAGAATTGTTTCCCCTCACTGCTCCCTCCCCCCTCCCCCCCCATGCACCAGATAAATGGAAGTGGAGGGAGAGCTTTTCAAAACCACTTGCCAAGACAAGCAGAATCAAAAAAGCAGCTGCAGTCTCATCTGGCCACAGCTGGAGTGCTTGGGGGGAGGGAGGAGGGAAGCTCATGATTGAGCGACACAAAACCAGAACAACACGTCAAGTTCTCCAAAGCAGGGAGCTGCTTATCTCAAGTCCAACCATAAACACCCCCATTTGACCAAGGAGTGGGGAAGACTTTTCTAATAATGCTTACAATTGACTTGCTGCGTTTTTTGTTTTTGTTTTAAGAATAATTTTTTATTAACCGACCAATCACATCAAATCAAACCAAATTACATAAATTCCAAATTACGCAGCCGAATTTTAAATTTTTGTTGGGGGTACCCATATTTCAAGTTCCGAAGGGATCCAATCAACTTCTTGCTTCTTACTGCTGTTTTAATGTCCACAAATCTAACCTTATGATGTTCACAGTACTATCCAGTCATTTCTTATTATTTTTCCACATCTCTTGTTGTTATTTTCATATATTTTTCCTTTCTCTTTGTGACCTCTGATAGTCTCCGCAAGCTGGTTAGAACAGTTTGTAATCCTGCGTGGATATATTTTTTTTAATCCAGTAGCCATATCCAGACGTTTTCCATATAACATCACTTCCATACATAAAAACAGTCTTAGCGTCATTAATCTTCAGCAATCTGCCTCCTTTCTCAAAACCTCTGAGGAGATTCACTAGGAATGCAGTCTGAAAACAAATCCGTTCTTCCTCCCGGCTATAAATCCTTTGGCAAGATGGCGACTCCGAATTAATTGCTGCGCCATTCGCAAAAGCTCTTATTGCTTCTCGGTCTCCATAAAGCATACTTTTGGTTAAAGTTTATCTCCACACTGACCTTAATCATCCTGCTTGGGTCAGTTCAACCGACGGTTCTAATGAGGAGGGGTTCTTGTAAATCACATAGAAGGAAAGTAAAAAGGGCTTCCCCCCCATTCAGCCTCGTTGCCAACATACCCCGCCTTTGGTGTATCTTCATCGTAAAATATTCCTGTTTCTCCAGCCTGTCGTCTTCTTTCGCAGAGGTCACTTAAATTAGCAGACTTCACTCCCCTTCTTCACTTGAAATATGTGCATTTGCTTCTTTTGTAATTAATTATTCCAAATTGCTGCAACTAGTGCGCGATCAGAGACAGCGTCCAGGAGAGCCGATGTCCACACGGGGGCATTCTGCCTAGGGCCCTCACCCCCTTCTTTCGAATTAGGGGGTGATTTATGGGCACAGCAGGCAAGGGCAGTGTTCCCCATTTCCTTGGGGCAACAAGGGAGGCTGCCTACTCCCATAACAGCCTCTTAATTACCCCGTGTGGGTCGGAGAGATGGTATTGTCGGCCATCTTCCAATGCGCCCCCTAGTGGCCCCCCGATTTGCTGCATTTTTCTTAAATGCTCCGCATATATTGTCTCAGTAGTCCTTACAATAACCCAGAAAGGTTGGCAGGTATTGTTACCTGTAATGTGGGGTAACAGGACTGGCAGAGTGGCTTGTCTAAAACTATCCTGCAAACAAGAGGAGGTTGAATCGAGAGGCCGGCCAACTCATAGCACATGCTCCTAACCACCAATGCTACACAGTTATTAATTCTATAATAATTTCTTTCTCAACAGTAACTAATATTCCCATAATCAGCTCCCACAATCACTAACTGGATAAAAGCAAAAGAACATGAAAATTATCCCACAAATTTTGGACTTGCTTCAGGTTCTCCCTATCCACCTTCCTCAGATCACTCCTACATTGTGGCAAAAAGACAGTAAGTGATTGTGCTTTTCAATGTAAAAGACAGCGACTATGCTTTAAAGATGTATTGGAGAAAAATCTGGGGAATTCCAAATGAGCTAAATAATGATGAAGAATAAGGAAAAAAATGAATAGGTTTAGAAAATGAAATGTTTAAAAATGACTCCATTTGGGCCTTACCTTTTAAAAATATTTAAAAATATAACTAAGATGATGCTGCAGAATAGTTATAGTTCTTTTACTTCCTGAAATTTTCAGAAGTGGAAAGAAGCCATTATGTTCACCCCTAATCTCCCCATTCTGGTGCAAAGGACATTGCATATACTAGGTTCTTTTAATGTGGAGAAATAGGGGCTATTTTCACATGTATGACTTTAGAAATGAGATACCTATTACCCGGGAACAGCTTCTGCTGGACCTGAGAGGCCCGAGCATGGGCTGTTTGCACTTTTATTAGTGTTCAGGTCACTACATCTCTTACAAAACCTGTGATCCTGCTCCTTAATATGGGATATGGTAACGATTCAGTTGCAGCTTACAGAACTGCTAACCTACACCACAGGATCTACATTGGGCTTAAAATTTATTTGGGAAGGAGATACAGGTGAGAATGTAGGTGGTGGTGTTTGGAATGCAGTATGGTCTGATTGGCCAATAAAATCTGTCTTGGCCCATACCAGGGAAACCACAGCAGCATAGGACCCACCGGTGCAAAACCACGAGTGGCACCCAATATGCCTCCCACCTCTTGGTAAGACTGTGGTGCTAAGGGCAAGTACATCCACCTCTGGTGGGAGTGCCCACAGGTAGAGATACCTTGTGGCCCCTGCTTTTCAAAGTAATAGCTGCAATTACTAAGAAGCTGATTCAGTTGTCTCCTCTTTTTGCTCTCCTGTTTCTGGACACAGTAATAAGAGGGTTATATTGCAAGATCTAGGAATTTTTTTCATGCATGCTTGTCCATCACACCGAAACAGAAAACATTACAGGACTTGGACCTTATGTTTTAGTACAAGAAGGTTTAGAATAATACTATTTAGGGGAAAGGTTATACTTTACCTGCACAAATACGCCATTTTTTATTTTATTTTTTGCTGCTTTCTAATTTTATTTCGCGCACAAATGAGCATCACTTCTAACATCGCCTGACACCGGCCGGAACTCTTGAGCTAACTTTTCTTCTGCTGCAAAACATGATCATTTGCCCCTATGGCTCATTGCTGTCTTTTGTTGTTCTCTTTTTCTTTGTGCAATTCTGTTTACTTCACGTTAAAATAAATAAAGAAATAAATACATTTTAAAAGACACAAAAGATTAAAATCCATGTTCCCAACCTTCCTATCATTTGCATGTGCAGAGAGCGCTATGAGGGTCTTCTTGTTCATATACAATCAAGGCTGTTAAAACGAGGTGTGAGTGTGAGGAGGGGAGGGAAAAATCCCTCTGCCCCCATTTTCAAAACTGTGTTACTCCACCAGAGCAGGATTTTATTGATCCATGTTTTGTTTTTTTGTTTTTTTATTAATGGAGGAAGCATCCAGCCTGTTCCAACCCCCCATCGAAGTTCAAGCATCCGTGAGGATTATTAAAAGGCCGTTATGTCAGCGTTGGTGCGGCAGGCACTCCATCCCAGGCTCCTATCGATAATTGAGGATCTTAATGAACGAATCTGGCGGAGAAGAGAGTTGCCGTCAGCATGGAGACAGCTGGGATCATTTGCTCACCCGTCACCACTGGTGACGATGCGGTGAAAGATTTATCCAGGCTGATTGGAATCTCTCCCCCCTCCCCCCTAAAAAAACCCCCCACAAACCCTTCAGAAGGTATACAGCTGGGTTATAGCCACTGTCACCCACCCCAGCGTGGCCAAAGGATCTTGTTCACAAACCCAGCATTGAATATCCAGGACTCCCTAAGTGGCACATGAATATTGTATTGGCATGTGAGACTGCGCCTTGATGGAGGAACAGCTTTCAGAGTAATGAGTTTAAATAAATTAACTCCCCCACTATGTATCACTCTCCCCACCTCTAAAGAATGCCCTTTTCTGTCTCCTCATGGTTACTCTCTGAAAGAGTCCACAGTGCAAATTCCCAATGGAAGGAATAAGAGCAGGGATGGGGAAACTGGGGCCCTCCAAATGTTGTCCATTCCAAATCCTTTCAGCCCCAGCCAGCATGGCCAATGATCAGGGGTGATGGGAGTTGTAGTCCAACAAATATCTAGAAGGCCACAATCCATGGGTTGGTGAAAATTTGACTTTCCAGGTTCCCAGGGATTGGACCAGACGACGCATTACTGAAATGCACTCGCTTGTTTGCAATATGGAAATAGCAACTGTGCAAAGGCCCAGATTCAAACCAGGGACCGGCAGTGCGGGTGAGAGGAGAAAATTACTATCTCCTCCTCCACCGCTCCACCTACAAGCACCCCTATTCTTGCAGCGTTGGGCGAACCTGCCAAACAAAATACTGTATCCTGAATCCTGCACACATGTGTGTATGTGTGCACACACACTCCCCCCCCCCTCAATTCAATACTGATGTCAGAACAACTACCGTATTTTTCGCTCCATAAGACGCACCTAGTTCTTAGAGGAGGAAAACAAGAAAAAAAATATTCTGAACGAAACAGTGAATGTATGATTTTTGTGGTTCATGCTGTGGCCACAGACATGATATGTGATTTGATGGTGAATTTGGGGTGACCCAATGCAAAAATCCTGAGGATCCATGTGGATCCGTGCTTTGTAACCACATTTACGGCCCCACAGAACAGTGGATGTGTGATTTTTTTGGTGCAGGCTGTAGCCATGGACATGCTATGTGATCTGATGGTGAATTTGGCTCCAGGGACCACGCATTCACTCCATAAGACGCACAGATATTTCCCCTTACTTTTTAGGAGGAAAAAAGTGCATCTTATGGAGCGAAAAATACAGTAAGTCACACTATTTCCTAACTCACATCTGCTACAAATGCTCCGAATTTTACAAAATGTTGGGGGGGGGGGGGAACAGCAGTAACACGGAAAGAAGAGACTGGGAGATACTGAGAGATACGTGATAAAGTGGAAACCAAGAGGTAGGTGGTGTGTTTACACTTGCACCCCGTCTTGTAACGCAACATCTAAAATTCACTTTAGTTTCCCCAACCCACCCCCGGATTCTTCAGACCTCTCACACCCACGCAGACCCATGAGGCCGGCTAACTCACTTTTAGTGTTTGATGAAAAGTTCTGATTAAACATGAGATATGGGTCATGCCGTTTTCCAGACCTCCGACTCTGATCAACCAAGATAATCTCCCCACCCCCTCTGCCATTACTCTTTATAGAGAGCAAAGGGCAAAACTCCTAGGCACCTAGAAAACTGAAGCCAGCACCTAGAAACTTGAAATCTCTTTCCCCCCCTTGCCCCGCCTTGATACTGTGCAACTGCTTCCCCCTCCCCCCGAACACCCCAATTCAATGCGCAGCCGTTATCCAAACGACAGCTACTTCATAGATTAGCTTTGCATAATTTATTCTGCCCCCAAGGTTCAGGTTTTCAGATGATTTAGAATTCCTTTCGACAAGGACTGAGATGAGAGAGGAGAAAGGAAAGAAAGGGGAGATGACAAGTGAGGAAGAGGGGGGAACCGGACTAGGCATGCATGTAGCAAATTAGCTAGCTATGGGAAGGAGGGGGGATCTTTCCCCCAAGGGATTTTGCTCAGGCTTTGGGTCTGACCCATTCTCAGACACTTCCACATAGGTTTGATTGGCTAGTGACCCCTGTGAGTCCCCCCCCCATTTGTTTGCATTCAGTTGTCTGGGGGGAGATAGGAGGTTGCCCTCAATCATAAGCAGGCCAGCTGCATCAGGCCACCTATTCCACCATTCTGTTGCCCATAGTGGCCAGCCAGGTGCCTTAGAAAAGCCCAGAAAAAGCATGATGACAAGCAACTTCCTTTGTTGCTTGTCCTAGGTAAAGGTAAAGGGACCCCTGACCATTAGGTCCAGTCGCGGACGACTCTGGGGTTGCGGTGCTCATCTCGCTTTATTGGCCAAGGGAGCCGGCATACATCTTCTGGGTCATGTGGCCAGCATGATTAAGCCGCTTCTGGCGAACCAGAGCAGCGCACGGAAACGCCGTTTACCTTCCCGCCGGAGCGGTACCTAGTTATCTACTTGCACTTTGAGGTGCTTTCGAACTGCTAGGTTGGCAGGAGCAGGGACCGAGCAACGGGAGCTCACCCCGTCGCGGGGATTCAAACCGCCGACCTTCTGATTGGCAAGTCCTAGGCTCTGTGGTTTAACCCACAGCGCCACCCACGTCCCTGTTGCTTGTCCTAGCACCTGGTATTTGAGAGGTGTAACTGCCTATGAGGCTCCTTCCATGTATGATGCTCATTAGCCATTGAGAAGACAAGGGGAAAGGACCACCGTTCAGTGGCAAAGCAGCCCTTCTGCATATAGAAGGCTGCAGGTTGAATGTCTGGCATTTTCGGTCAAAAGACTTAAGTAACAGGTGATGCGGAAGACCTTTGCATGATATCCTGGAGAGGCATTACTAGTCAGAGTAGACATCATGGCACTGGATGAGCAAACAGTCCAACCTGGCATAAGACAGCTTCCTATCTCCGTATGAATTCATCTAATCCTTTTCCCCCCACCCCAAAGGCCATCCATGCTAGCAGATCATCCCCAGACCTTCCATCACTGGATAACTAACTAACTAACTAACGCAGGAAGACTGTGTGAAGGAATCTACTGACAAATCAGCATCCCTGAGTGATCCAGTTCAGTGTTATATTGAAGGAGAGGAGCAAATCTTTCTCCCTCGCCCACCAAACACAGCTTGGCTCACTTGCTCGGGTTAGCTGGAGGCCAGACTAAATGAGATGGGTCTGCCAAACATTATGGCGGCAGACCCATCTCATTTAAACGCATGTCTACCCCGTCATGTAGGAAGAGGATACCCCGATTTAAAGAGAGAAAGGGGTGTGCTAACTCTGTGTCCATAATTTCCTGACTCTCATTCTAGATGCTCTTCCTTCAGCCAGGTTCTAATATCAAAAGGGAGGAAGGTGCTGCAAGGAGGGCCAAGTTCAGTGCCTTCTCTCTCTCTCTCTCTCTCTCTCTCTCTCTCTCTCTCTCTCTCTCTCTTAACACCAGCAGAAGATTGCTGCTATTGACGTAAAACCAAAGTTATGATTTCCATTGTGCACGATATGCATTTTAAGAGTTCATGCATGTTTATGATTGCCAATAAAATAAAATAAAAAGACTGTATATTGCAAATTTTTTTTTTTTTTGCTTGTTTATAGTTTATACAAATAGTGAGCAATTTATGCTGCACACCGGGTGCAGTTATGGTTAGTTACGGCAGTGGTGTCCTGCCAGTGGTGTCCCGTTGTCGTCCCTACATACACACCCACACCCTACTGCTTTATACCTATAAGGGGCAGGCCCACATTTAAAGGGGCAGGCCTGCCGCCATCATTTCTCTTTTGCCCTGGAGCTATTTGCTCTGCAGGCACCTTTGTGCAGCAGCACATCTGCTCTCTGTTTGTGGCACACAGATACCAGCAGGGGGGCGAGGAGAAAGGAGATTTCTTTTTTCCTTTTCGCTGTGTGAGAGTGCTGGGATGGCAGAGGGGGGGGGATCTTTTATCTTCCCCGTCTCCAAATGGCCAATTTACACTTGACAAGACAAGGGGGTTTGCATGAAGCAAAGAAATGGGCATAGCCAAGCAGTTTGGGAGGGACACAAACACACAACACAGAGCCACAGAACAACTCCAGGTCATCGACACATGCTCCTGAGTGTTTGGAGATGTAGGTTCCCCTTTCCATCGACAACATGGGTATGCACACAGAAAATACAGTGGTACCTCAGGTTAAGAATTTAATTTGTTCCGGAGATCCGTTCTTAACCTGAAACTGTTCTTAACCTGAGGTACCACTTCAGCTAATGGGGCCTGCTGCTGCCACTGCGCCGCTGCCACGCGATTTCTGTTCTCATCCTGAAGCAAAGTTCTTAACCTGAGGCACTATTTCTGGGTTAGCGGAGTCTGTAACCTGAAGCATCTGTAACCCGAGGTACCACTGTACATGTGAGATGCAAACCAGGCCTCATCCGGAAGGGGCAGCCATATAGCTAAGGAACTTAACAACCCAAGTCCCTCGCTCTCTTCCCCTTGGCACCAATTGCCCCACTGACTCTTAATTTCACCCAATTTTACCCACGTCTCCACTACACTGGAGGGCACAGAATGCCCTGCCAGATCTTACTCACCGCAATTCCCACTCTCATTTGCTCTACCCCCACCACACCCCCACCACACCCCCAGTAAAGCCAGTCTGCCAAACCCCCCACCCCCATCCTCTGCCCTGCACACACGCACACACACACACACACACACACACACACTTTGCAGACCCTTCGCAGCATGTTTGTGATTATCCCGGCCTCTCGTGATAAACGATGCTGTCAGGAATAAATTTAATCAGAAGCAGACAAGATTATTGTATTTATCACTTTTTACCGATCGGGCGGCTTCCAGGGGCCCAGAGGCAAGCAGACGCTGGTATGGAGGTGGGGGGAAGTGGTGCTAAGTGAGGGGGGAACACCATAGGTTGAACAAAAGACACCATTAATAACCACCAAAGTCCTGGGGCATCGCGGAGGGAGGGAGGGGAGCAGTGAAGTCAAAAGAGCACCGCATTTTTATTTACTTATTTATTTGGGGTGGTGGTGGTGTGAGCGTGTGCTATTTTGTCCATCTCTGTCATTTGTGCAGAGCGCGGAGTTTTTATCAAAGAGTTTTATCATCCCAGCGTTACTTGCTCTGGGCTAAATTTATTTTACACATTGATTTAAAGGCATAATTAAGGTCTTGGGGGTCTCCCCCTCCTTCACACACACAAGGCTCGGTGGCATTATTTCTTCTTCTTTCCCCCTAACCGACCCCCCCTCAAGACACCCCGCCAAACTAATCTTTCAATTTAAATAAGGAAAGCAACAATGGGAAGGGAGAAAACAGTCTGTGTGGATTTTCCTCCTCCATCTCAATTGCCAGCACAGGGCAAAAAAAGGAGAAAAGATGGGGAGGGGATTTTATTAAGAAATTTTTTTTACCACCTTTTAGGGTTAGCACCCCCACCCAAAGACATCTTCCAACATATAAATCCCCAGTAGAAAATCAATAACAACATTTACAAACATAACACCATAAGAAAACAATAGGGAGGGGGACAGAAAGCAACAACATTGAGCCCACTGAAAATAAGAAAAGCAGACAAATAATTATACACTACAACAATGTAATTTAAATCCTCATTTAAGAGAAAGCAGTAAGGTAAGTAAATAATGGGTCTTTAGAGTCCCGTTAAAGGCCTGCAGTAATGGGGCTTTGTGTATTTCAACTGGAATAGAGTTCCACAGGTGTGAGGCTACTGCCAAAACGGCCCTATCCCTCATGAAATTTAGTGATATTCTTTTTAAAGAGAAACTGTAAGACTTCCTCAGAACTTTGTGGGGAGGATGCAGACAAAAAACTGAGCTCCGAATTCAAAACATGAACCATCATTTGTATGCATCAGTATCACTTACTAGAAGCCTTTAAATTGTGCAAAATACTTTAATAAATCTTTTTTTGCTCGTCTCACAGCAGTCGTGTAATGCATCTGATTCATGTCACAATAGCTAAGCCAGCCTTTAAGGTGCCAGAAACTTCTTGCTTTTCCTGTTAGGAATTCTGGGACGATTCCCATTTTACAGGTATGGAAAACTGTGGCCAGGCCTCACCCACAGGAGTAACTAGCCAGTTCAATTTTAACCCTCGGTTTCCCACAATCAAATCTCTGCAGCACACTGAGAGACTTTTCACACGTTATGGTTTCTATATGGACAGCTAGCATTTGTTTTAAGCATATATCTATGTTTGTGAAGCATGAAGAGAGGAAAGGGGTGTTTGTGGGGTGAAGTATTCAGCAGCTTTGTATAGTTCAGGGGTAGGCAACCTAAGGCCCAGGGCCGGATGCGGCCCAATCGCCTTCTCAATTCGGCCCGCGGACGGTCCGGGAATTAGCATGTTTTTACATGAGTAGACTGTGTGCTTTTATTTAAAATGCATCTCTGGGTTATTTGTGGGGCATAGGAATTCATTCATTATTATTTTTTCTAAATATAGTCCAGCCCACCACATGGTCTGAGGGACGGTGGACAGGCCCACGGCTGAAAAGGGTTGCTGACCCCTGGTATAGTTATTTGAAAACATGCATATTCCTGAAAGACAACAGGGCAGGGTGAGGCTTGCTGTTAAATGTGTGCTGTGCACTCTACACAGTATTTGCCATAATGTGTGAAATGGCCCTGAGCATTTAGGCCTTGCCCGCTTCCGGTCCATCCTCAAAGTGGTAGCAACGCTTAAGTCACAACATGAAAAAGTGGGTCTCAGGGAGAAAGACCCATGTCAGCTGTCAAGCAAGCAATCGTGGCACAGACCCCACCAAGTGAAGAACCCCACCAGAAAAACACATCAGGCTAGGCTGGAGGAGACCAGGCACAAATCCCCACTCAGTCAAGAAGATCATGAGGTGACCTTGGACTAGTCTCTCTCAGTTTACCTCACAGCTTAACGTACTCTAATTCCCC
This sequence comes from Podarcis pityusensis, assembly GCF_964106645.2. Classification (NCBI taxonomy): domain Eukaryota; kingdom Metazoa; phylum Chordata; class Lepidosauria; order Squamata; family Lacertidae; genus Podarcis; species Podarcis pityusensis. Next base: position 25,411,044 of record NC_138038.1, read on the forward strand.
AAACCTCTCTAAATCTCAGAGGGATGTTGTGAGGATACGAGGGGCAGGGGACAAGAACCACCTATGCCACCTTTCTGAGCTCCTTGGAGGAAGGATGAGATTAAAAAACAACAACACATTACAGTTCTTTAGAGAGAAAAAGAACCTGACCAGACCATTTTAATAACTTTGATTTAAATGCCTCTCTATGCAAAGGTCTCGTGGTACAAAGCTACAGGGCCAAAAAACACTACCCCGGGGCTCCTTATCGTGGCATTTCCCTACATATTTGATGATGGCACACATATATTCTGCTGCATAGCACGCACCAACAAAAGCTGAGGTAATATGCAGACAGTATAAGGTTGCTTTTTTAGCATGGGGGGGGGGTCTGGCCCAGAACATGTGAAGCAACAATAAAGTGCCTTTTCTATGCCCACCCCTCCTGTCTGGAAATAGAGGGAGGCAGAACCTCCCTCAAAAATAACCCCATTTCTGGGCTGTGGCATTGCAGACTGCAGGTAAGCAGGCTTGCATGGTTGAATGTTCCTAAATACAAACACAAACAAAGCAAAACCTTGTGCACAGGAAACTATGGTGTCAGGAAAAGGGTTCCAGCTCACTTTTATAGGCACAGGGAATGGTTTTGTATGGAGAACATTCTACTGCACAATTAATTACTGCCTGTTACAATTAAGGAACAGATCTACCACCCCATCTTAAGTTTGTGACAATGGGGTCTGAGTCAAAAGAGCGCCCACGGGCGTCACACTGCCTCTGAGGTCTTCCTCTGGCACCCGTGAAAATTCAGAGTCCACCCCACACCTTGTCGTGGCAGGTGTGTGTGAAGATGGTTACCTTTTTCTCCCTTGAAAACGTCCAAAAGGAAAGCAGAGTGATATGTTTGGCACCAGCTTGGCTGCAGGAGTTGCAGGAAGGAGGAGTACAAATGATTCCGCTCTTGATTTGTGCAGCGTTTGCTCTCCCAAAGACATCCCAAAGATGTTTACTCACGAAGCCTTTCTCACGAATGAGTATAGCCACAAGGCAGCAGAGGTTTAGGATGAGAGTTTTCCTTCTCCCTCCCCAGGAGAACAAGCCCCATCTGCCCCTCACTTCCCTCTACAGCCTTTTTGTAGAGAAACTGCCTTTTTGACCACTGCACCCACTATTGGTCTTGTCTGCTCAATCCGCCGGAGCCTATCTTTGCATGAAGGTGCAAGTCCCAATTCACTGAGGGTTTGAGAACCATCGTCTACTACCCTCACCTGGTCATTGTTGCATGGTGATATCTTCTAGGGGTCACAGATGAGAACTGAGTGCAGGGTGGGGACCAGAAGGAGCACAGTGTGTCCCCCGCCAGAGGTAATACCCGTCCCCTAATACCCCACACCCTCCAGAAAGGTTGGCAACACCTGTTTTAAAGCAACTGAGAAACCACCTTTGTTTTCCTTTACATGCAATCCATTCCACTGACATACACTCACAGATAGCATGTCATGTCCCACATACTGCTTGTACATATTAAAATGCTATGGAATGACGAGCCTCTTATATAAGCTTTTTCTAAAAATAAATAAATAAAATAAAAATAAAAAGCCCACATATTGCTTATACCTCTTCTGGGTTTTGCTAATTCCCAAAGACTTTCAGTCCAAAACTTGGTTAGATTGCTAGATGCCAGATTTCTATATTGCTTTTTTTAAAAAAAGCTTCTCCACCCACCCCTCCCATCTTCTTTAATTCTTCTGTTGTGTGTTTCTCTGGCGTCTCTCTTTTGTTTTTGCTGGACCGTCATCATGGTCCCGACCCTGGACCTTATTTCCACTCATTTAATAAGGAAATGAAGGGAGGCCCAATCACCTTCCTATGAAAAATGGCTTTTTGCTTGCCTGAATTTGGGGGCAAGGCTCAAATTTACATTTGAAGTAATTTGAGCATGGGCAGAGGGCCTCTCTCCCACCCACTGCATAGCCATGGGAAAGGGTGCAAGGCTTTCAAAACAGGCAGGAGGTGCAGCGCTCCTTCTTAGAATTAATGCAGTATCTCCATACTGCTTGGAAGTTTTTCTTTGCCCTCATGGAGTGGGGGGGGGGGTAGGTAGGGGGGAAGAGGACCCAGCGGAAAAATATATCAAGTAACAGAATGCAAGGAGGGCCCCCACTGGTGAAGTGTTGGGGTGGGGGGTGGAGAGGGAGAGAACCAATGCATAGCTCTGGGTCATGAAGGAGACTTTAATATGGGCGGCGGCGGCAGGGGGGTGGGGTGGCGGGTGGAAGAAAGGGGTGCTTTGGTGAAAACAGGATTGGGCTAATCACAATGTGGAGGAGGAAGAAGAAATCACTCTGAGGAATTTTTGTGAGGTGGGAGAGGAGACATCATAAAGCCCATGTGCTTTTAATCAGCTCTATGGTTCAAGCCATGACCCCAGAAGTTTGCATCAAAGGCCAAATTTGGTAGAAGCAGAGGGAGTGTATGTAAGGGAATTTGGGGGCGGGGGAGGGGAAGAGAGGGGGGCCTGGGGAACTAGACGTGGCAATTTATGAGAGCAGGGGGGGGGTGCATTTCTGTGCACACACGGGCTGCATCAGGACCAAAAGCAGTTAGAACAAGAGAGGGTTCCCTTCTGTTGTTGTTTTTTAAGAGAAAGAGATACTACCAGATCCAGATTCCGGCAGAGGCCTATAGGCACAAGCTCTGGGATCCTACTGTCCCTTCTCAAAGGCACCAGCCTCTAGTCTCCATCCTCTTCCACCCCAAAACCCTATAAGTGCTGGGCACTTTCTGTGTTGAGGTCCAAGAAAGCTGGACTTTCAGATTAGGGCGAGTGTGTGTGGAACCATTTATTCCACACACACTCGCCCTAATCTGAAAGTCCAGCTTTCCTGGACCTCAACACAGAAAGTGCCCAGCACTATCCTGTCTGAAGAAGTGTGCATGCACACGAAAGCTCATACCAATAACTAACTTAGTTAGTCTCTAAGGTGCTACTGGAAGGAATTTATTTATTTTTTATATTTTTATTATTTTGTTTCAACTATGACAGACCAACACGGCTACCTACCTGTAACCTGCACTAACCATCAGACTCCTCCCAGTACCCTGGCCTCAAAGTAAGAGGACAGAACCTAGGAAACCAAACAGAAGTCCTGGGATAGAAAGGGGCCTCATCCCCTTCCCCTAAAAACCAATGCCCTAAAACAAAAACCTATTGTTTCTGAGGGAAAGGATCAGCCTCTTCCATTGCTGAACTACTCCCAAAACTAGAAATTCCTCCTTTAAACCCAGCGCTTCTTTGCCAATTCTTAGCGATGCTGGCCTTTTGGACAAAACAGGGTGGGTGGGTGGAGAAAGCCCTATTTTCTTATCCATGTTAAATGGATAACGCGAGCCCAGTCCAGTGGCAGAACATCCTGTCCACTCATAATGCAAGTCCTGAGGCAGAAGTTTGGGGAGGGGGGCTGCTGCAATTTGGTTACTAAAATGGGCAGGGCGCAGTAAGTTCTATCTTCCATTCTTTCATGCAGCCAATGATGAAAATTACACAAAACCAAGTCTGCAAAATAGGGCGGAAAGCTCCCGCTTCACTTACCCAACCACATTTCGCCCTTGTGCTTGTTGCGAGGTTGCCAACTGCTTTGCCCCAGCCGGAGTCCTGCAAGGACTTCCTCCTCTGCTTACCAGAAGTGATAAACCTCTTCCTCCATGCCCCACTGTCTCACAGCTTGCTAGCTGCCAGTGACCACACCCAGCTAAACCAGACTTTTTCCTCTCCCCCCCCCCCCCGCAACCACCACCCCTACCTGCTATTGTGCCTTATTCGCTGTTAATTAAAACAAGGCCTACTTCACTACATCCGTATTAACTGGATCCAGCCGGGCTGTTAATGTGGCAGAGGCATAAACACTGCAATTATCAAATAAAGGCAGTTTGGAATGGGCGGGGGGGGGGGGCGCAAGGCCTGCATCAGGTGTTGCACTGAAATTACATATACTTTCCCCTACTATCTTCCACCCCACCAAAAAAACCCCACCTTCTTCCATGGCAAGCCATAAACACAAGTTAGGAAAAGCTACTTCCAACGTGACACAGAATACAGCAGCTCCCTTAGATGGAAGGGAGTTTACACAATTTTTGTGTGTAAAATTGTGTGTGTGTGCAGACTGTTTTGTAAAACAGGCCGATTCCAGATTTCAAGAATGATTTGGAGGTGGGGGGACATTAACAGGATGGGAAGAGATGTAAACAAACGAAATACTTTACTGCGGCATGAGCAGTGTTTGGATTTGCATCCCTCACCATTAGGCAGGAGAGGCCTAGGTGCGCCTGATAAAGGGTGGGGGTAGGTCTCACCTTAAGGGACGAGGGTGGCGCTGTGGGTTAAACCACAGAGCCTAGGACTTGCCGATCAGAAGGTCGGTGGTTCGAATCCCTGCAACGGGGTGAGCTCCCGTTGCTCGGTCCTTGCTCCTGCCCACCTAGCAGTTCAAAAGCATGTCAAAGTGCAAGTAGATAAATAGGTACCGCTCCGGTGGGAAGGTAAACGGCGCTTCCGTGCGCTGCTCTGGTTCGCCAGAAGCAGCTTAGTCATGCTGGCCACATGACCCAGAAGCTGTACGTCGGCTCCCTCGGTCAATAAAGTGAGATGAGCGCTGCAACCCCAGAGTCGATCACGACTGGACCTAATGGTCAGGGGTCCCTTTACCTTTACCTAGGTCTCACTAGGATTTCCTGCTTACTATTAGGAAGCAGGGCAGCTACCTCAAGCAACAGGTGCTGGGTTTTTTTGTGGGGGGGGAGCAGTGGCAGTGTCCCCTTCAACCCTTCCCCCAGCTTTTCCCCTGGAAGATGCTGCCCAGTCCCCAGTGCTCATGAAAGGTCCAGCCTGGCAGCTTCTGTGCATGGGTTGGGAGCAGGAGGACACATCTTGCCCTTCACCCTCAGGTGGAAAAATATTTTGGGTTGGCCCTGCTCAGGTGCCCAACTATTGGGAACATGACCTAAATGAGGAAAGGGACATTTTTTTAACTGACATTCTACTGCACCCGATCCTATCCTGCTTTCTAAACTGTTACTTCATCCATTTGAAGGTGGGCATCGGCATCCAAAAGAGGTTCTGGGAGGAAGCCCTAGTTTCTATGGAGGTTTGAACTGACAGCACCTCATGACTCCACCAGTGAGTCTGTAGAAGAAGACATGAGAGGACCAAAATGATCGGACAGAAAGCTCAGATATTAACCATTCCCCTCAGAGATTAGAGAGAAGTGGTATAGAAATTCAGGGCTCCTCAAAACTCAAATGCACACCTGTTGGAGGAAGGAAGGAAGGGAGGGAGGGAGGGAGGGAGGGAGGAAGGGAAGAGAAGAAGAAGAAGAAGAAGAAGAAGAAGAAGAAGAAGAAGAAGAAGAGAAGCAGCTATAAAGACCACCTGCAACCCAATTTTTAACATCAAGGCTCTGAAACAACAACAACAACAACAACAACAACAACAACAACAGTTTGATTATTTATACCCTGTCCATCTGACTAGGTTGCCTCAGCCATTCTGGATGGCTTCCAGCATATATAAAAACATAAAGCATTAAACACTAAAAGCTTCCCTATAACCTCACTACAGTGGTACCATGGGTTGCGGACGGAATCCGTTCCGGAGGTCCGGTTGGATCCCGAGGTTTCCGCAACCTGAGGACCGCTTCTGCGCATGCACGCGCAGTGAAACCCGGTCAAATACTTCCGGGTTTGCTGCTTTCGCATCCTGAAGTTTATGTAACCAGAGGGTTACATAACTGGAGGTACTACTGTACTTGCAATGAGGGAACTGCCAGAAGGCCCTTGGAGCTGGATCTCAGTGATGATGGGGATTGAGATGGAAAGCAGAGCCTCTGAGCAAGTGCAAAGTGTCTTCATGTCACCTAGTTAAACCAGTCATTGCTATTTCCAGGGCAAAAGATGTTAATTTGTGCAACCTCTCGGTTGTGAAACTGCACATGCGAAAACACCCCCAAGTACATCTTGGGCCCCAGAAGAAGTGGGCACCATGCCAGCGCAACTTGGAGCCTTGAGGCAAAAGGAACCAGTCTTGTCAGCTCTGGGAAAGCTGAGGTGGGTGAACTTTGCCCCACTGAGCAAATGCTAAGAATGTGCTAGACAGAGCAGGCAAGTAGGTGGAGAGAAGGGCAGGGAGCCAGGATTCAGAGAGAATTCCCTGACCTGAGATTCCAGGCTGGGAGGAGGGGAGTCTAATGGCATTTGCGGGGTGAAAGGGAGCAGCTAGGAAGCATGTGAATCGTGGCCTTCTGCAGCACACTAGACTTAATTTAAGCACTGTTTCCCCAAAGTTATGCACTGAATTCCTGAGGCTATTTAGTGCTTACAGGCTAATGCAGCTTCAACAGTCCTCCAGAATCTGAGCCCTTGCCTGTTTGTTGCACATTGTACTTGAGAACCAGCACTACATGAATTCTATGCAATGTGTTCTAATGAGAATATGCAGATTAAGGCACTATCCCTTTGTAAAAAAAAAAAAAAAATCTCAAAATCAGCCACAGCCAGGATACATCAAAGTTCAGTGCCAAGCCCTAGAACATACAGAAGCTCATGTTCTCAAGGCGTCTGGCTGCACACAGGACGGAATAACCCCTGGGAATCAGCAGGAGTCCCAGATCCAATGGCGCAAGTCCCAGGCAGTCCAACTTAGGGGTACCCACATCAGCCAATATATTTCACACCCACCCACTCTGGGCCTCCTCATTCATTGAACATGGCTCTCCCTTGGATGCAGTCCTAGAAGCTTCTTGGTAGGTCTGCAGCTTCTACTATAAAGTCCAAACTAAGGTGGGCGATAGGGAAGCAGACGGCCAAGAGAACTGAGAAGTGACTAGCTTCCATATCTCATACCAGAGCAAATGGGTTTAAGTATCAGCTGTTACCAAGAAAGGGCTCTTTCCGCTTCTCCTGTGCCTAGAAAGCAGGGTCAGGGCAGCCTTCCACTTGCCCTGTGCTTTCTAGCCATCTGCCCGAGCGGTTTTGCCTTTGCCCTGCCATCCTCCCTCTCTGGAAAACCCGCTCCTTCTTGCTAAATCAGAGCAAACATTAAACTGGAGAAAACCTGAATGACATTTGAACCAATTCAGTGGTAAACACTGGGTTTCCCTGAGGCAGGGCAAGCAGACTTGTGGATGAGGTTTGAAGAACGTAGCACTTCCCACAGAATGAATAGAAACCCAAATTCTAGATTCAGTCAACAGAGATTTAAGTGCTGGCTGCATTTCCTCAAGAAGAGAATGCACATAACACATGAGGTTTTGAAAACCCACATTTATCCACACTTGACAGTCACACTTTACGTTTTCAAGTGCATGCTTAAATATCATAGGGATGCACTTAAAAAACGGAATGTGAATTCACTTCTTTATTGACCATGCCAGAGGTCTTTATAGGTAGCAACCTGGAAAGCAGAGAACCTGCATTTAGAAGGGGTTTTTTGTTTTTGTTTTTTTGATATAGCACTTTAACCAATTTTGAGATTTGGCCTTCTTGGTCCATGTGCTTGCTGTTCCGTTAACTAAATCAATCTGGGTCTACAGTTTGCTTTAATGTATACGGTTTGACATGGATGTTGTCCTGACGATTATTTTGCTTTTAGTTTCAACGTTTTAAACTCTATTACTGTCATCAAGGCTATTTTGTCAGTGCCTTTGTTTATTTTTCAATTGCACTTGTGCTTGAAACAAAACACTTAACCGAAAGCTGAGTTTTTAAACATACACAAAAACACAAACACACTAATTTTCTTGGTCCCATACCTCGTCGAGCAGACCTGAAATCTTACTCCATCCGCAAACTGGACAGACTAAAATTCAACATCAAAAACAGAAAAAGCACCCATGGATGAGGAGAAGTGAAACCTAGGAGACTCAGCTCCTTATCCTACTCGCCTTCCCAACTCTACACGCAAATTGCTGAAACAGAACCAAAGGATCTTGACCCTCAAACAGAGGGCAACAGAGGTGAGTGATCAACACAGGCTCTCACTTGAACTATGCAGCCCCCACCAAACACCCCCTCCCAAACTGCGCCTCCTTGGCCTCAGCATATGTCAAGAGGTTTGTTTATTCCTTTTAAACCTTTGTTTCCTGTTATTCAAGTTATTTATAAAAAGGGCTCTCTTGCCTGGAAAGTGGAGAGGGGAGTAGATAGAGAAAAATAAGAGGGAATGAAAGAGAAATGTTAAAAAGGAGGTGGGGGGAGGAGGGGGAGGAGGAGGAGGAGAATTAGAAGAGGAGGAGGAGGAGGAGGAGGAGGAGGAGGAGGAGGGATGGATTCTATTCAAGCTATTCTTCCAAGGTTATCCAAAATACAGGCTCCTCCATGCTTCCCATCCTGTAGAACAGGGAGATATGCCATTTGGGCCTCTCACCCCACAGGGCATAGCAAAACACAACGCCAACACCAACCCAACAACAACAGGAAGGGGAGAGAAAATAAACGACCAGCAAGAGATACAGCTTCTTCATAGAACTGTAGAGTTGGAAGGGATCCAGAGGGTCATCTCATCCCACCCCCTGCAACGCAGGAATCTCAACACGAGGTTCCCCATCAAATTTGAAACCATACCAGACCCTGCTTAGCTTTGTGAATGTGTTGGCAGTTTTAATGCTGCACCACTTGCTGCCATGGACACAGATAATAAAGGACCCCCCAAAATCCATAAGCAAGACATATGCCAAAGCACACTTCCCTTCCTAGCTCTAAAATGAAGCGGGCCTGTGCTCCTCTGGGAAATGCAGATTTCCAGGGGCAAAAGCTGTTGGCTGGTACTATTCAGCATAGAGATGCTGATGTGCCCCTACAATAAGCATGATTAACACTGGATGTCTCCTTTTATTCTTCCTGGTGGGGTTCACAAGGAATATGTAGCCTGCCACCCCCACAATGTCCCCAAGCGCACCCTTTTATCTTTTCCTCTGACAAACATGAATGACCCACTGGGGAAGAGTAAAAGCATAGAGCTTTGGGGTGAAAACTGTGTTAGGAGCAAAAAAACCCTAACCCCCCTACTGGGGATGCCACAAAGGGGTATGCACAAGATGGGTGGGTTTGCATGCAGAAGACATGCAGAGTTTTCTTATACATGCCCAGGATCACTGCAATATATAAGCCTCAGTCTCCAAAGCAGACAGTACGCTCCAAACACACGTCAACACCACAACTGAATTCTTACCATTTATATATAGTAATTTAAATGTTCAAAACATGTCAACTGCATTAGTTAGTCAGTAAATCCTTGCAGCAACCTTATAAAGGAAGGGAAGCGTCATCCCCATATTGCAGGCAGAATATTGGCTGGCCTTAGAGTCAACAAACAAGGAGGCTAATTTCTACAAGGATGCTAAAATACCCTTGCCATAATATGTCTTGTCTAGCCATATGGAATAAGCTGTGCAGACACCAAGTTGTTCCTGAGAGGTCCTCCTCCAGGTACCTCTGCTGTCTCAACTGAGGTGGAGAGGAGTGGGGGAAGAGGGATTTTGCAGTTGCGGTGGGACCCCTTGTTGAACTGTCCCCCTAGGAATGTTCAGCTGGCTTCCAATCTTTAATGTCTTTAAGGCAGCAGGTTGCAGCGACTGCAGTTGCTTGCAAAAGATACACAGGTTTAATCCGTAGCACCCCTGGCTAGGGCTGGGGAAGACTCCTGCCAATGTAAACAAAGCTCAAGCTAGATACAGGAAAGACCATTTCACTCCCCCCTGCTGTCAACCTCTGATGAATCTCTTATTTTGCTGACACTGTTTTACTGTTGATGGACGGTATATTGATTGATGTTCTATTGTGTCTTAGAAGATCTATTATAAACCGCCCTGGAAATTTATAATTTAATGGCAGTATTTAAAGTGCTTTAAATAAATACATACTTAAAATATTGATTAAAATAGTAGTATTTAAAAATAAGGACAACTGGCTTGCAGAGCTTGAAAGAAACAAGCGAAGTTTGCTCTGAGATTGTAGGATGCTTGGCTTGCAACAATTCTGCATTGGGTACATCCTTAAGATTCCTTCGTAGCCTGCAATCAACATTTTTACAAGAACACCAAACGTGCACACAGTACATCCTGGCTCCCCTCCAGAGGAAATCAACCATACAAAGCTTGCCTTGAACTTTATACTGCTTAGAAAGTTGTGGTTGGCTTTTTTTAAAGCCTAGTGTCTGCAAAAACATGAAGTTTCACTCCTAATGACGACAGCTTTTTCTTTTTAAAAATAGATGTTTCTAGTCCCTAAGACAGCAAAGATAAGCTTGGAAAGGTGTAGGTGATGCCTGGTAACACTTTTTTTTTTGGGGGGGGGGACAGCTGAGCAAGATTTCCATGCACCAGGAGTTTGAAATTCAATATCCCACATACCGTAGTTCCTTGCTCCATCCCATAATGAGTAGCAGAGAGTATTTAAAGTAAGCAAATAAAAAAAAACTTATAAAGTTTACAGGTTTCAAGATTCTGCTTTCCTTCCTGCAAAATCTGCAGTGTTTTGTAGCTAAGGTTATTCACAACCTCCCTGTATATACTCTTAGATTGAAAAATGGATTGTTGGGGACACAAACATCAGCCTCTCCTATAAACCTGCAGTGGCACTGGGCACGTAATCTTTCTCCATCTGTAAATTGGAACCACTACTGTCTCCTCCCATTCACAGGTTTGCTATGAGGATGAACAAGAAACAACATAAAGTCTTGTGCTGTACAATACTTTTTTTAGTTTACTAATACTAAAAATGAGTTTGGGAGCAACAAATGTACAAGGAAATGGGTCCAAGGACTTGGAAGGATCACAGAAAATTTCAGAGAACCTTGTGGAGCACTAAACCCCACCCCTCCAAAACACAAACAAAAATGGCTTCAATTATTGGCTAAATATCCACACTTTTCTTCTTCAGAAACGTTTTGGATTAGAAGCATTTTCTTCATCCAAGATGCTAAGAGTAGCGATTCCCCAATCAAAGGAATTCTAGGGAACCGCTGCATTGTTTGAACCACACAATATTTGTTAGAACAAATATGGAAATATACAAGAGTCAAAAGCAGAGCTCAGGAGCTGCCTCAAAGCATATAAAGACTGGGGGGCTCCTTCATTGCCTCTTGATTTGCTGGCAAAGCAGCAGCTCACTCAACTCCTGTTTTTTTTAATTTCCTGCCTAGTTGCAAAACGATGTTCCTTGCCCTCCGGCTCTACAGCTTCTCCCAAGTTGCATCACCGGTTATATTGAGAGAGATGCAGCATGTGCCAAAATCTGGGAGGCTGGAAGGGGTGGGTGGGGAGGTTCAGTGGGTGCACCATCATACTGAAGGGAAGAGATGTTTTGTTAGTAGTCTTCAACCCACATGCTGCGCGCAAGGATACCTCAAAGCTCAGTTATTCACAAGTCTTCATGGCAGGACCCCAAAGAAATCTATTACCTCCTATTTGGATTGGAGGGAGGGAGAGGGAGGTGCTAGTCTACTGGGCGTTTGGCCATGTTAAGAAAAACAGGTGTAGAGCTCAGGGGCACACAATATATATAATTCCCATGACACTTGCATGAGATCTAAGTTTCTAGTTCTGATGGTTATAGGGACAAGTTGGGGGGTGGGTGGGAAACAAGACAAGGAAAAACAGCAATCAGACAGAAGGAAGCAATTACGCAGAGAGCAGAAATATTTTCACAGTTCCAACGTTTTTGTAGGGCTGACTTGAGTTTTCCGTGTTCAAGGATAGCGATTTGAGGATTAAGTTGTCAGCCTTGAATTGGGCGCAAGAGCACAGAACCTGCTAGGCAACCCAACATTAAATGAAAAGCTAAATTTTAAAGGGATCTTTTTTATATATAAAAAAAAAATAGATTGAAAAAGACACCGTTTGTTAATATTATAGAATGGTAAACGAATCTGAAGTTCAAGACTTCACTCTCGACCTCATTTCCATCTCCATCTCCCTCCACACTTTTGCTCAGATCACCCCAACTCCTCCTTCCGCAGGAAAGCACTGTGTCTAACACACAGCAAGCAAGATGGTGCAGTCAATTGCGAGGACATAGAAAGCAAGCGCATTTCACCTGGTTGTCCCGGGGTGGGGTTGACAGCACTATCACCCCACAAAGCCAATCTAGGAGAGCTCAAGCCTGCTCTGCACCCCTTTTCTGAGGTGTATTCCATAATTTTACTGCACAGGTGAGAGGCCTGGTATTGAGAGGAGCAACCAGCGTCTCCCAAGAAATTCAGCGTTAAGTTTTAAGGGCTTCAGAAGATAGGAGACAGAAACAATGCCACTTGAAATTTAAGGCACTGGAGACAGGATGCATGCATCCTTGAGCAAGATTTCCAGGAGTCGGTAAACAGGGCTTCCAAGTCTGCATGTCTTTTACTGTCTCCATGACTCTCAACAGTATGAGTTCTGCAACCAGAAAGTGAATATTGGGGGGGGGGGGGGGTCCTTACCAAGCACAATATTTACTGATCTCAGAACGGAGTTTGCCTTGGTATGGATCTTGGGATTATCTTTGTGCAGTAGTTTGAATTTGTTGTTGTTTTTAAAAGAAAAACCATATAAAAGGTAGCAGGTTTTCGGGATTCCATATGTAGCCCAGGAGAAAGCAGTATCTAAGAGTGGAGAACGACGACAACAAATTCAAATTTGGCTTTCTTTCACTTACGTACAGGGGGAAACCATTTTGAAAGCGTCTAGTTGTTGTGCAACAGTTGATGACGGGTCCTTTTGGACAAGCATCCCGTGCAAGTCATGTGACCTGCAAGAGACCACGGCACCCCAAAAACCACGTTTTTGGACACCACGATCTTACACATTTTGGAGTGCCTCCAAAATGAGATGTCCCATACAGTTGATGGGTATGTGCCACAGAACCCTCTGGGTGGGTTACAGAGACCCTCCCCCCCAGGATCCACAGACCACCACTGGTTTAGGTAGAGGAACCCAAGGTCAAATCCTCTCTCAGCTCTGAAGCTCACTTGGCAAGTCACTGACTCTCAGTCTAACCTACCTGGAAGGATTATTGTCAGTTCACAACATCAGTTCGCATTCCTTGGATGAAAGGTGGGGTGCAAAATGTAATAAATAGATATGTAATCATGGGAGTGTCGAGATGTTTAGCAGGGATGCCTGCCCAAATATTCATATGCATATAATACATCAATTATTGTATCTCGGTGCTGAAACTTGGATAGAAGCCCAAAGAACCTTGTTTTCAAAACTTAATGGAGTATCAAACACGCTTCACAGTCAAAATAAAAAATTCCTGAACGTGTTAGAAGAGCCTGGGCGTGTGTCAAGTCACATGACTGTGGATTTTATGGACAAGTTGGCAAAGTTTGCTGTTATTTAATTTCCGAATGTTGAAACAGCTCAACTGTTATAATCTCAATTTTTAGGTAAACATTAAAGCGGGGGGGGGGGGGGAGAGAGAGAGATTAGAACTCCAAAATGTTAAGCGTTCTCTTGTCAAAAGCTAGAAAGTGCGCCAAGCTTCAAAAACTTTGCGTTATGTTTTCATGCCAAATTTAGTAGAGGCCTGGCAGCCTCAAGACACAGCTTCACAGGGTCTCTGGATGAAGGGGAAGAACGCTACAACCACCCAAAAGAAATGGCCAAGAAGAGACCATTCTACGAAGAGTAAAAATAAGTGTTTAAGATAAGACACAGCACGCACTCTGTTTCGTAACCTGCACTATAGACTTCTAGCCTTCCAAATATAGAGAACTACAACTTCCATCAAACCTGGCCAGCATTGCCAATGATCAGGGACGATGGGAGTTGTAGTCCGCAACGTTTGGAGGGCAGCACACTGGCTCCCCTTGCGAAGACCGACATTCCGGTAAGTTGAATACTGGAATTGATCTTGCCTCTCTCCTAACATGCCATGTGGGCTATCCACTTCTTTTTAGAAAAGTTTTAAAGAAACACACGTTTCTTCAGCTACAGATCCACTCTTGGTTGTCTTCCCCACACTGCACTCACCCCAGAATCATGAACAATTAAAAAAAAAAGTAGCAAAAGTGCTCTGGAGGCCAGAGAGTGCAAAGTTTCACTGCTTTATATCGGTCAGACTATTTGCCCATCTAAGCTAGTATTGCCCTACTCTGAATGGCAGCAATGCGCCAGGGTGTCCAGCAGCTCTTCTCACATCACCCTGACACCTGTCAATCTTGCCTGGAGATGCAGGCGAATTGAACCTGGAACCTTCTGCATGCACAGCCCATGTGTGCACATGTTGGTGACGCAAGTGTGGCATAAGCTTACTTCGCCACCCCCACCCCAAAATTAAAGCTGTCCCTCCTAGAAAACTCACAGAGCCAGCTTTTCCCCAAACCCCCCCCCAAACTAAGAGAGGGAAAGAAAGGTGCATTCTGCAAAATGCAGCGTGGCAGCTTTCAAAACTGGCCCCCGCTGCTCTAAACCTGTTGCCTTTGCGCCAAGTGAATCCATCTCTCTCACACATTGCACATACAGCGCCCACCAGCCCCTGACTCTTGACCGTAGGGTACTTACTGGCTGGTGATGGCGTGCTGTACCCGCTGACCGGCAGCTGGTGTTGCATCCCTGGCAGAGCTCCTGGAGGCGAAAGGCCCCCAATCATGTGTGGAAAGAAGAATGCATAGTGTGGGACTGGGTAGCTGTTGAGATGCCCGCTCCCCGGCGTGGAGCAGGAGCTGCTGTTGCTCGCCATGGCTAATACACTCCGCAGGCCTGATCCTCGGGCAAAGGGATTCACATAGGGGCTGAGTAGGGAGCAATCGCCATCGAAGCCTTATTCATCCAGGACCGCCAACGACTCAACTCGGCGTCAATGCAGCCTCCCCTTTCCAAGGGGCCAGGCAGGGGCACGCAGCACGTTCCGTCCGCGGGTTGACTGCTCAGGCAAGAAGGAGCAAGCGCCGAGGCTTCAAAGGTGATCTCCTGCAGTTCCCTCCTGAGTCAGGCCCTCCAAAGCGGGCATGTAGGGGACGGCAAACAGGTCCACTCCCAAGTCAGAGCCGGAGCTGTAAACACAGAAGGGTGAAAAGTGAGCAAGGCACAGGCGTTGCATGTATGTTCGTGTTTATTACATTTACGAACCACCTTTTCCTCCACAAGAACCTTGTGAGGTAGGCTAGGCTGAGAGACGGTGACTGGCCCAAGGTCAGCTTCATGGCCGTGTGGGGATTTGAACCCTGCTCTCCCAGGCCAACATTCTACCCATTGCGCCACACTGGCAGGAACCTCTGGCAATTATGAAGAAATGGTCCCCCAGAACCCCCCCCCCCCTTTTTGCACCAGCAAGGGATCACCTTCTTGCTTTACTTCAACCCAATTCTAAGTATCTTGAATTGCATTTCCCTGTAGATCAGATTCTGAAGCCCTCTAGATACCTGCTGGACCAAAGCTGCCATCACCCGGCCTAACCACTATCCCAATGCTGATTGGGACTGATGGGAGTTGCAGTTCATCATGATTTAGAAGGTATCCGATCCAAAGACCCATCTTGGACAGCATCCTGACCCCACAGTGGCCCATCAGCCCCCAAGCAGGGTATGAGTGCTGTAGCCCTCCCAACTGTCTTCCCCAATACTGGAGGCAGTACACGGCCTTCATGATTAGCTGCTGTTAAGATGCTACATTGGTTCAGATGTTGTCTGGCAAACATAGTTAATCCGTGCATTTTAATTAAGACAACACATGTGAATTTGTTTCTAAAAACTTTAAGGATAGATAGATAGATAGATAGATAGATAGATAGATAGATAGATAGGACTTGAGGCACGAACCATAACAGAGCCTCTTCGAATTCTATGATTCTATAAAATAGACCCTATGTTACCTTACTTGTAGAAATATTTGGGGTGACACACACACGAGGCTGTCAGTGTGGACAATATTGAGCAATTGACTGGTGTGACTCAGTAAAAGATAGCTTCTGGTGTTCCTATACACACACCCCTTATGCCACTAAGTGCAAAATAAATAAAATTTAAGGGGCCCAAGTGTTTAAGTCTAATTTAAGCCCCACTGCTATTTTTGTTGATACATCAGATTTGCCTTTCTGGTATCTCTTTGCTCTGATGTGCTTTTCCTCTGTCTTGATCCAGAATAATAATCACACACTCTCCCTCAATACACGTGCTGCCGTTGACTTTACATGGCAGCAGCCTACCCTCACTGGATTCTATAGGACTGAGAAAGATAAGTGTTAGACAACGCACTGTAAACTGGCACTGAGAGGAGAGTTTCGGTGAGCAAACGTCACCATGTCCTCCTATACTCTGCTGTTCCGCCCAGGCAGGAACTTCCCCTCCGACAACGTCTGCAGAAGCAAGGCCACCTCACAAACACGCCAGGAGAAAGAAGACCCATTTCATTCTGTCATTCCATCCAAGAGGGGACAGGTGGAATGGGGAGGGGGTGCAGAAGAGCCACAGGACCACAGCTCTGGCCAAATCTGAGAGGGAATTCCAGAAGAGGGCAGAGATCTTTGCACCCTGGTCTTGGGCACCACACACAAACGACTCTCTTCCAGCACCCCAAAGCTTGGGTGCCGTTCCTCCTTGGTCTCCGCCGCCCAGCCAGCCCCGGCTACCACCACCACCCAATCTCCACCCCTCCCCTCCGTGGGTAATTACCACGGGAGACCATTTATTGCTCTCCCTTGACAGGAGGTGACAGGTGGCCCAGCCCCTCCAGACAAATGAGTTGGAGGTCGGGAGGTTTGGCTACCTGCTGCCCCTGCCGAACCATAAATCACCGGGAAAAGGGGGGGGGAGAGAATGGAGTGCAGACCACTAAGGGAAATGCTGATTAATGAAAAACAAAATAAAAGGTCTCCTACCTTCCCCCCCTCCCCAAGGAAGCAGATGGAGGAAGCCGATTCCTATGGAAGACTTTGAATAGAAGGGGGGGGGTCCTCTCTGCCTTAGCCGTACTCTATCATGCTGCTGCACACTTAATATTTTCTTATGTATATACACACACCCCATCGGGGCAGGACCACAACATTCTGGTGCCAGAGGCAGAAAATATGAAATGGCAACGCACCACATACCGGGAAAGCGATCAATTCCTTGGTTTATTTAAAGCTTGCCTTTATTTCAATCAAGACCCATCATATCAATGGGTATTTGCAGTTGCCATGTTTGTTGCAACGGGCCTTCCCGATAGCTCCCGTCGTTTCCAGTAGGCATACTTGCCATTCATTTTTAGCATGCCCCGCTGGGAAGTTCTCCTTCTCAGGATCCACTGAAACAAACAGGAGATCTTGCACGGCTCCCGTTAATGTCAACGGTGCTTATGCAGGAGAAGTTCCCAACAGACTGTGGCCCCATGGATCTGGGGCTTGCCCTGTTCCCAACTCTGCTGTACCAAAAGAGCTCTGCTAGAGGCAGCCACACCTCACACCGTCTGCATGGTCCCAATTACAACCCCAACACAAATTTGCCCACTAAGGACATTTATTAATCCAGCTAAAATCTCCCTCTGGAGTGCGTACTTTAAATATTTTGAATAATTGTTATGTACATAATTAGCAGAAAGAGAATCGCAAGGCTGACTTTTTAATTCTGTTTCTCTCCCAATCTTGCTTTTTCTGTGACTTTTAACGCTAGCTCTCTGTTAACTCTATTTACATGTATGTTTTGGTTTTTGAAGATTGATATTTGGGGATAAATGAAGATACACACAGGCAGGTGAAGGGCAGAGGATGGAGAAATTTGCATGAGTGGCAGGCCAGAGGGGCTCCCTCAGGGATGGGGCTGAGGGAAGAGGGGGAAGCTCCCAGGTGAGAGCGGGAGGGTTTACTCTTCGGTGTGTGGAATAAGGGTTAAGATATAATTGTGATAGAGATTTTGGCATCACCATGGTACTCAAACAGCTTGGTTCCCAAACAAATCGGCTCCCAAACGCAGCACACCTGGAAGTGTGTGGGAACACCTGGAAGTGTTTGCGGTTTGCAAACGTTTTTCAGAAGCCGAATGTCTGACGCAGCTTCCGATTGAGTGCAGGAAGCTCCTGCAGCCAATCGGAAGCTGCGCCTTGGTTTTCAAACCGTTTCGGGAGTCGAACGAACTCCCGGAATGGATTAAGTTCGAGAACCAAGGTACCACTGTATATACACAGTCTCTCTGTCTTTCTCTCTTTGCTTCATTTCCTTAATTTTATTGGTTTGTTTCTTCTCTCTCTTTAGATTAGTTCAGCTTTAACTGTATGTTGAAAAATCTCAATTAAAAATTAACTAAACAAAAAACAAAATTCACCCACCAAGGGACATTCCAGTCTGGGTTTTTTATTTGAGTGTCTTTTGCAACATGTCACTGACACAGCAAGAGTGGATTACAGGTGGATTAAGACTGGGTTCAACTTTCTTAATTCTTCCACGATGCTTTCTCAGTATTACTACATTATTGCTGTCTGGAGGGGCGTTCTTGCGTTACAGCGCAATAAAAGTGGGAGGGAAAAAAGAAACCGAAACACCTGTGGTATAAAAAGTTACAAGGCTCCAGCAGGAAATTACAGGACATGCACTGATTGAAAATGAAGTATCGCACCGGTCCCAAAACCTGCGCAGGCACGGACCGTATTGAAAGTGAGATCGTTTGTAAGTGTCCCAATGCCATCGTAAGCTAGGGGTTGCCACCTCTGCTCCCTCTATTTGCCAACCACACCTACCTATCTACCCCTTTGCCAACCCCTCCTCCGTTTATACTTGACTCCCTTTACACTTCACCCACCCCCTTCACTTATTCCCACAGCTCCTCCGAAGTGCTTCCCCTTCTGGTGAGCAGCTTGCTTGGGCAGTCTACCCCCCTCCCCGCTTGTTTGCTTGCTTGCTTACGTGCCTGCCATTCTGTTGTTGCGCTGGAGTTGGTGTGGCCCCCTATTGGCAGCCACACAAACTGCAGCATGACAACAGCCTTACACTTTTATGTCTATAAAAGGAAGGGAGAAATTAAACATTTTGCAGAAGAGTTGGTGGAAAAAATTTTTAAATCATTCATTAGGTGAATGAAGAAGTTCCAAGGGGTGTGTAGGATTCTACTCCCAGTTAAAGGGGGATGGGGTTGGATCACACATTGGAAATGACAAGAACTGTTTCCATAAGAGTAACTCTCCCCTTTCCCAGGGCGTCAAAGGTTTACATTTTGGCCTGGGGCAGGAGGGCTGCTGCAAGACAGGCTTTTCCTCCCTTTGGCCAAGCAGGAGAGTTGGCTGCAGTGTGTCTTTCGCCTGGCACTAGAAAGCGGATTGCAGGCCAATCTGGAAGAAAGGAGACACCCCAACAGGGCCCAAGTAATTGCAAAGACGCTTCGTTGGGGCACAATGCCATAGAAGCAACCACTGGGGGAGGGGGCATATTCCCCTCTTCCCTAATCATGAATTGTCCTAAGATATTTTTACCATTCCTCTCAAAATACTGCATGCATGCATACACCACTCCCAAACTGCTGCTCCTGGGACACACTATGAAGTTGTTGATATTGGCACGAGGCCTATGAGAAGCTGGAAATGCACAGCCCCATTCCACATGCTGGTAGCCGCTTAATTAAAAAACCTTTCCCTGTGCCAGCTCAAATGGCATGGACAACCAGCCTGCGGCCTCTGCCCAAGCAGTAAGCCTGACATTGCTACTCCACCATCACTGCTCCCTTTGGCTTCCATGTGGTTGCAGGTCAGAAGCAGGCAGCCATTAGCTCTCGAGGAGCTGTTGTGACTGCAGCTCCCAGCCAGCATGGCACCATGGGCAGGGGTGGTGAGAGCTGGAGCCCAACAGCTGCTGGAGGGCCACAGGTTCTCCGCCATTGTTGCACAGTGTGGCCATACTTCCGGCTGCCTGGGTGGTCAGAACTGCCACAAAGAATGCTTTAACACATGCAGGTTCGTGTGGCATGTGTCTATAGATGTTCTGGATAAATAAATATCCACACCCCACAATTCTTGAGCGAGGACGAAGACGTTGTCCTAGGACCCTGGCAAAGGCGCAGGTCCCCAAATAAATGCCCCCATTTCTCACCAATGCCAGGAGGGTTTGCGATACCATCAGCACTGACTTGTGGGTGGTAATCATTTTACATATATTTAAGTTGTGGCGCAGAGAAAAGAAATGCCATGGTGCATCTGCAACAGCACAACTGGACACCTTCATCTGCCCCAGCTGCAACAAAACATGTTTCTCCAGCATCGGTTTCTACAGCCACAGCAGGCACTACAACCTTCCAATAGTTTGACCTCAGCCCCAAAGGTGCACTCCTCTGTTGTCCCCCAAGACAGACGGATGCCAACTATTGTCTACATTCCACTTCCCCAACCTCTCTCTTCCTCCCCTCCATCATGTGTATATGTGCCTGCCATCCCAGAATAATACTCCGTGCATCTGATGAAGCAGACTCTGGTCCACAGAAGCTTATGCCATAATAAATTTGTCTTCAAGGTTCCACAAAACTCTGCAGTTTTTGCTGCAACAGACTAAAATGGGGAAACATTAAATCATATTCGCACCCCTCTGGAACTCCCAACGTTTTCACAGTTGCAACCAACTACGAGTGGTGTCTTGGTGTTGAGGCAATGTACCCACAATGCATACAGGTGCCCTTGCCTACAGATTAGGGCAGGAATGCAGCAGAGGCTAACAACATTTTCTATGTTCCTCTGAAGAGGAGGAAAAACCTGCTTCCTGCCCTCTGCCCACAACCTAGATGCCAGCTGTTGGGCTCATTTTTCTGAGGTGCCGGGAGCTACTGGGTGCCTTGATTTTCACACTTCTGAGGAGTGGAGTTCTTCATTTTTACACCCACACCCACACGTCCCTCTCAACCCAGGAACTCCAGATAATGCAGTTGGAATCATTTTGGCAAACGCAGTGACTCTCGTTTTTGTTTCACACTGGTGTGCAAAATATTTAAGTTGTTCTCTCCCTCCCTCCCCAAAGCACAAGACTTTGCAGAATGTCAGAAAAGAGTCTATAGAGACCTCAGAGCCATCACAGGGAAGGAATGAGTCCATGAGGCTGGGATCTGCATTACATGGCATTCTACCATGCTTTGGCTCAGACTTTTAAATAAATACTCACCTGCGAGGAGCAGGAAATGTCTCCTCCGCACAAGCTGGTGAGGAAAGCTTTGGTGAACTGGTCTGAGATGAGAGTGGGTTGCCTTTTTATCTGGCTATTCATATGCCACAAATGATGAATGGCATGGGTATGCAGGGGCAGACAGACAGGCAAGTAAGTGCGTAGTATTACCTTCAAGACAGCAGCCACTATTTGAAGACTCACATCCTTCTGATTCTAAGAATTTTACAGAAAACTGCCCACGGGTTTCCTCTGCTCTCATAAGAAATAGCAACTTGCCCATCACCAAGTGAAAGCGGACGGAATCACAGAACCAGACATTCGCCCATGCTCCATTGCTGTGTGTGTGGTTTCCAGGTGAGTCATACCTACGTAGTCTTTGGAAACTTCCCTTGCAGACATACTACTATGGTTTTAGAGGTGGGAGAGGGGAGTCATATGTAAAGTTTGAAGGCTTTATCAGGTACCTGTTGGCACTCTCCACAAAAAAAATATGGCAGAAAGCAGCTTTGTGGCCAGGAAGCTCAGGCCCTCAGTAGGGCAGAGCGGCTGACTCATTTGCTATTGCCTAAATTGTGTCAGAATCACCTTCTCTCATACCTTGTGTGTTTCTAGGGCTGTTCATGCCCCAAGTTATATCAGTCTTTCCTAGTGGGAATGATTACTCCTGTGGTCCAAGTGTGTGCCCTTTTTTTGTCAAGTTCCAAATATGCAGAATCATAGAATTGTAGAGTAGGGAGGGACCCCCCCCCAACAAGGGCCACCTAGTTCAACCCCCTGAAATGTAGGAATCTCAACGAAAGCACCCATGACAGATGGCCCATCCAACCTCTGCTTGTAAAAACAGGCAGGTTTCCAAAGGGTCAGAAATCAGATAGAAATTAGAACTTAGAAACGACGGCCTTGAATTCAGGTGGAACCAATATTTTGGTGAAAAATTACGGATGCAACCCAGTGGGGACGAGCAATTTGACACCGGTTTTTTTAGGGGGTTCCTCCACCTGCTTTTATCCTCCAGACAGCAAATCTACAGGGAGCTGACAGATCTACATGTGGAAAATCTGGTGTTTTCGCAAGTATTGCTTGAAAAAAAAATACACACACCCTTACTGGCAATAGCTTGATTGCTTAATGCCTAGGTCTATCTGTGGAAGTCTTTTGCCACCCTGGTAATGGATGAGAGACTAGAATGGGAGCAGAGCTGCAGCCAAGCATGAAGGATGCAATAATTCACTTGTGGGGTTTGTGTATGCCCAAAGAGGAAAGAAGAAAAGAAAGAAGAAAAGGGAAGGGGGGGGGGGAGGAGAAATCAGTGTTTTTGTTCCCAGGTGTTGGCCTAGCAAGGGGAATTAAAACACAAAGACAAAATCGTTGGTATTTACTTCCCAGTCTGGCAAATATTGGTTTCATATTGCACTCATCTCTGTTCCAAAATGTTTAAGAGTGACTTCAACAACCAGCAATTTTAAAAATCTTTTTTCCTCAAGGGGAGACCAGCGGGGGAATCCTTGAATCTTTCTACGTTGCAGGGGCTACTGGAACATGGGCACCAAATGAGGTAACTTGGTGCACATTGCCAATATTATTATGATAACCGGAGGGGGGCGTGTCCCAATAACTAGATTTCTACCATACAAAGACTCAAAGCAGCACACTTGAAATTATTAGATACTTTCAGGCTGCATGGATACCAAAGGACTCCTTCTCCATTATGCAATACCCATCAACTGGGGGGGGCAGGGGGCAGCACCCTCAAATATTGGGGGGGCGCTGTGGGTTAAACCACAGAGCCTAGGACTTGCCGATCAGAAGGTCGGTGGTTCAAATCCCCGCGACGGGGTGAGCTCCCGTTGCTTGGTCCCTGCTCCTGCCAACCTAGCAGTTCAAAAGCACACCAGTGCAAGTAGATAAATAGGTACCGCTCCGGCGGGAAGGTAAAACAGCGTTTCCGTGCGCTGCTCTGGTTCACCAGAAGCGGCTTAGTCATGCTGGCCACATGACCCAGAAGCTGTATGCCGGCTCCCTCGGCCAATAAAGCGAGACGAGTGCTGCAACCCCAGAGTTGGCCACGACTGGACCTAATGGTCAGGGGTCCCTTTACCTTTACTAAAGACCCCTTGGCCCCAAGGAGTTGGCACCTATGAAAGAGTATAAACCTCAAGTAAATAAGAGTGCAGCTGGTCTGGCTGCCTGGCCCACAGTCAGATTCTATGCCTGACAAGGGACAGTGGCACTTACAAGGAGCAGGAAAGCAGACAGTATGTGACTGGAGAGGCCTGCAAGGTGGGAGGAGGTTTTAAGAGGGACGCTGGTGGCGACAGTGAGTTTATATTAATCACCATGCTGAGAACTAAAAGAGCAGAGATTGTAGCTCAAGCGAGGACTGACTTCCAAGAGTGTGTGTTTATGATTCAGCTGCAAGGCTTTTAAAAAGCTAGGAGGCGGATAATTTTTTTGTTTTTAAATCTGGCCTAAAAATATTGGGAGCATTCGTAATAACTAGGGTAAAAGCTAGACCATGTGCTCAGGAAGTTAGAGGTTCACTTCAGAACTGCAGGGGTAAATTCTAAGACACACACCCCCCCTCACTGGGACATCAGAACATACCCTAGGCCTGTGAGCCCTGAAAGTAGCTGCCGGACAAACAAGCCGCCACCCTCACCCACCCTGGCACACCCCAAACACAACACCAACCAAGGACTTCCTGTCAGGCCTGCAACCAGAGCGTGCCCACCCGCAACTTCCCCGTTGCTGATTTCGATTCCCAGCGTTGCCCAGTTTCACTTCTCCTCATAACCCAGCAGAGAGGTTGGTTCCAAGGATGACATCCACCGGATTCTGTGTTTATCAGAGGCTAATAAGATGGCCTATGGGAGGACAGAATTAACCAGCCCAGGTGAAGTTAGGGTCTGGGGCCACAGAGCAAAAATATAAACTCGAACCGCACAAGGCCCATCAATCTCAACCTGAAGCCACTTGGCTCGCTTTTTGGTACTTAAGCAGCACAGGCGCCAAGCCCCAGAACTTTTTTGGCCAATGCCAGCAATCAGAACCCTGGATGAACTGCAATGATTACGAGAGCACATCTGACATGCAGAGAATCCGTTTCCCTCACAATATCAGCTCCTCGCTTTGTGCCACTACTACCACCAACAGCAGCTGTTTCCTCCTCTCTTTCTTTTGCAGGACTCTGGGGGCCTCATGCATCTGGGATTCGAGTCACATCTGCACCACAAATCTAAAGCACAATTACACCTTTCTGACAGTCATGGAAAATCCTGGGCAGAGGCGGGCAGGGGGGCGCTGGGCGCCACACTGTGGGGGGGCGGCACTTAATGTGGGGCCTGCAGTGCACCCAAGCCATGTGTCTCTTCTGGGAATGACACAGTGGCTCGGGCACCTGCAGGCTCTGCGCTGCCAGAAGCAGCAGCATGGGGCTTGTATCTGTCCACCGCTTCTCCCTCTGCCGCCCTACAGCTGAGGGGAGGTGGCAGTGAGGCTCCGTGCAGCATGTCCTGCCCAATGGGTGGCTTACCCTGCCCTCCTGGGTGGGCTGGGCACAGGCGCCACCCCGGGCACCCAAACAACCAGCTACGCCGCTAATCCTGGGAACCATTGCTTGTGATGGGTGCTGCCAAACAGAGCTACAGCTCCCAGCACCCTTAACAAACTACAGTTCCCAGGATTCTGCAGGGCTGTTATAACAGTGCCTTTTTACACCTGACAAGCGTGAGCCCTGGGGTCTTTCCCTTTAGCAACCACCATGGTCCCTTCTCGGCAGTGGCGCCCTCCCTGTGGAACACCCTCCCATCAGATGTCAAGGAGATAAAGAACTACACAACTTTTAGAAGATACCTGATGGTAGCTGTGTACAGGAATGTTTTTAATGTTTGATGTTTTATTATGTTCTACATGCAGTGCTTTTTTTCTTCAAAAAATGTTTAAGGGTACTCTCATTTCCCTACTCATATTGAAATATTGCCCCTCAATGAGGCCAAACTTAGATTCACAAAATGTTTAGGGGTATGCGTACCCCTGCGTCCCCCCAGAAAAAAAGCAGTGTCTATATGTGTTGGAAGCCACCCAGAGTGGCTGGGGCAACCCTAGCAAATGAGTGGGGTATAAATAATAACATTGTTGTTGTTGTTGTTGTTGTTAACCTCAATCCACTTCAGCAAACTAAGATCAAGGGTTAGTCTTCATCCTCTGGTAAACGGTGGGGCGGAAGAGACATTACGTTCTCACACCTTGAAAACCTGACTAAGGTTGATTTCCAACCAACATGTCTTTCGAATCTGAATCCAGCTGCTGTGGTAAGGCACTTTGCACTCTCCCAAAAGCACTCTCACCACTTCCTCTGTTTTACACTGGATAAATGGGTTCTGATGCTAATGCCTGCATGCCTGGGACCCATGTAAGTTGGAGCTGAAAAGGCCATTTGGCAAGTGAGTATTCAGTTGGCAAAAGATAAGGCAGGCCTAACACCGCAATAATTATTATAAACTTGTTGCTATGACAGTGCCATCCTCTTTGCCACCATACCCCCCCCCCTTTTCCTGGCCGCTCACTTCCCCGTTAAGTGTGAACTGGGGACAAGGCAGGAAGTATGATGAAAATCTGATGTGTGGTCGCAGTTTTGCGGTTTTCCTTCTTGCTCTTGGGGTTGGGCTCACACGCGACCGTCGCCAGTGTGTGGGGAGGGGAGAAGAGGAAGAGCCACAGATCCAAGGACCCCAAGAATGAAACACACCCGTGGTTCACACACACACACCCCAAAATGTGAAAGAGGTAAAAGATGCACAGCCACAAATCCACGAGTTTATGAGTAGAGGACACCAAAGCCCAAACGCAAAAACGAGCCAGTAGATCAGGAAAATGAGTTGACACTATTGCATGTGCCCCACAGTTCTGTGGCATTTTGAGCAGCAACTTTTGAGTCATAGTCATGTTCCTGAAAGGGGGGGGGGAGGGTGACCGAGAGAGAGAGAGAGAGAGAGAGAGAGAGAGAGAGAGAGAGAGAGAGAATAGGGCATGAATCACTCCGGATTTTCTGCCCACCCCCACCCAGCAAGGCCTCTGCACATGGCTCTCACAACTGGCTCACAGGAGGGTAAAAGGATGAGAAGGGGAACCTGCCTTCGCTGGGTACCTCAAGACGGCTGAGGAAGTTGGCGTCTGCCTGGAAGACAGACAGATGACAGACACACACACACACACACTGGTGAGAAAGCTCGCTTGATTCAGTTTCCCCAGTGGGGTAAAAAAGCGAAGTCTGTAAGCCTCCCCTACTCTCGCTCCATTCAGCAGGCATACCAAGCAGATCCCTTATTAAAAATGTTAAGCTAGGCATGAAGTAACCCAGGATGGTTGTGCCCACAGAAGGAAGTGTGTGGTTGTGTGCCTCTGTCTGTACAAGTGTTGTGTGTCTAAACTTGACGTTTAGGGGGAGAGAAAAATTAATTAATTAATCAAAAGATCCCACATAAAATGATGGAATGCTTTAAGATACCTGTGTGAACCGTAACACACAAGCATAAAATAAGTTATATGAAATGTTAACTTTCAAT
Organism: Podarcis pityusensis; assembly: GCF_964106645.2. NCBI lineage: Eukaryota > Metazoa > Chordata > Lepidosauria > Squamata > Lacertidae > Podarcis > Podarcis pityusensis. The sequence continues at coordinate 25,437,668 of NC_138038.1, forward strand.
CTCTAGTTATCACTGCCAGGACTTTTCGCTTTCTGTATTGTTCACAACCCTCCCACCCCACAGCAAAAAAACAAACAAAAACCCATGTGTAAATACCAGTACACCTATAATTCGGGCTCACCACTTCATACAACTGATGAAGTGGACAGCGGATAAGAGTTGAAGGTTTATGCCATAAGTGTACTGATCTTTAAGATGCCACAGAACTATCTCACCTCCCTCTTTCAAAACTGCACTACAGAACTACTTTTCTGTTTTGCTCACCACACAGGGCTTGTCTTGCTTTTCTTCAGGCCAGAGAGACAGAGCTATAGGAGGAATCAGTTTGTCCACTTTGACTTCCATATTCCTTCATTACTTTCGCACTCCCCACAACCAATTCTCCCCGTCTCCCCCAAAAAGGTCACATGGGTTCACCTTCAGCAACTGAGGTACCTTTAATTGCAACACCTTCCTATTCTTCCCCCCCCCCTTCAGTCATGCCAGAATTTGATACAGATAAACAACCATAAGCCCTGCGCAAGGAAGACACACCCCTGCAGATTTTAGGCATTCGTAGATACCAAAGCTACTAATTTATTATTCAAGTTTTACAGGGAAGTGTTAGATGTTAAAACTCAGCCTCCAGGCACAAGAATCCAGCCCACGGATCTGGAGAGAAAAGGAGCAGGAACTGCCCTGTTCGAAAATGATTGTTTAAGTGACTCTGTAAAGCGCCATGTAGGACTATGATTCTGCAAAGATAAGCAGCACCCCAAAAGGAGAAACCAGGGTGCCTGCTGCCTCTGTCTTCTCCTTGCCCCACTGTAGGGGCAAGAAGGATGTACAAGGCATCAGGTGGGAGCCACAACTAAAAGGCAAAGTTGCAGTGAGGATGTATGGACTGGTAAAAGCACAAGGCAGAAAATGAATGGAGGCAGGTGCTCTGCTTTGTCATCCTCAATTTCCCTAGGAAATTATCTTACTTTCCCAAACATGTAATAAATAATTTGGCTTCTTCTTGTTGCAGTTTTCTTGTTATTGTTATTTTTAAGTATTGGGTTTTGCTTTGTGTTTTTTATACTGCTAATGAAGCTTTATATTGTTCATAACTATTTAATTTTTTTTACATTTTAAATTAACTATGTAATTAATTATTGCTGGTTAACTGCCTTACAGAATAAGCTGCACTGGGGACAAAGGAGTGGGAAAGGGAGATATAAATACTTTGAAGTAAGTGATTAAGATGTTTGCGGGTACAACCAAAATTTTCAAAATATGTATTTAAGGCCATAAAAGAAGAATGTGTGTGTGTGTGTGTGTGTGTGTGTATGCAGTGCTTTTTTTCCCTGGGGGGACGCAGGAGTATGCATACTCCTAAACATTTTGTGAATCTAAGTTTGGCCTCATTGAGGGGCAGTATTTCAATATGAGTAGGAAAATGAGAGTACCCCTAAACATTTTTTTAAGAAAAAGAGGAGTGTGTATGTATAAAAGTCATAGTATTTGTAAGTGACATACAACAGGGAAAATGCACCCACTTTCACTGCAGCTAAGGACTATTGCTTGCTGAAATGTTGTAAGACTATAAAAATGTTTTGACAAAATAATACTAAAAGTTAAAATGTTACAACTCAAGTCTTACATGTTTACTCACAGAAATCCCGCTCAGTTCAGTAAGACTGAGTAAACTTGCTTAAGGAGTTGCAGCCTTGGTTGATTGGTTAGAAAGAAAGAAATCTGCATAGGAATAAAACAGCGGATGCCCACCACTCACAACAGGTTCCATCCAAGAGACACTTGCTGCAAAATGCCCTTCCCAGTTGAAGGTGCTTTTGCATACATTTCAAAATATATTTAAAAACCAAACAGAAATTATGTACATGTTCCCCTGCATGATTCAGACCCTTCTTGGGTCTTGTTTGAAATTATGCAGCTTACAGAAAAGCCTGCAACTCACACCATAGCTGTTACATTTCTAGGAAACTCAGGAGAGAGAGAAGAGGGTGGGGTGCCAACATGCCACAAAAGCGGAGGCAACCCTGCTGCTCCCCACCCCTACCCTGGGGTCTTAATGTTCAGAATAAATTGCATATCTATTTCTTCCTTCTCCCCCCCCCCCCCCGAGGATACAAGCAAGCAGGCACAGGCGCGCGCGCACACACACACACACTCCCTCTTCCCAACAACAGGCCTTTCAACGACAAAATGAAATTCCACCTGTTGGAGCAGCTCAGCCTAAGCAGCTAAAATTACCGCTAAGAATGCGCCACTCCGGTTACCCTAGAGGAGGCCCAGACGCGCCATCCTGCCCAAGCGACAGGTGGCGGGGCCCCACCCATCCTTCCATGCCTTCGGGAGGAGGGGGGAAGAAAAAGACTATGGCTATTTGGACGGGTGGGGGTCATAACAGCGTATACAGTGGTACCTCTAGTTACAAACTTAATTCGTTCTGGAGGTCCGTTCTTAACCTGAAACTGTTCTTAACTAGAGGCGTGCTTTCGCTAATGGGGCCTCTTGCTGCCGCTGCACCGCTGGCACACGATTTCCGTTCTCATCCTGGGGCCAAGTTCTCAACTCGAGGTAACTCTTCCAGGTTAGCGGAGTTTGTAACCTGAGGCGTTTGTAACTCGAGGTACCGCTGTATCTAAAAAACAACAACCGAGCAGTACTTAATTCGTTCTGGAGGTCCGTTCTTAACCTGAAACTGTTCTTAACCTGAAGCAGCACTTTAGCTAATGCTGCTGCTGAGCGATTTCTGTTCTCTTCCTGAAGCAAAGTTCTTAAACTGAGGTACTATTTCTGGGTTAGTGGAGTCTGTAACCTGAAGTGTCTGTAACCCGAGGTACCACTGTATAAGGGAACTTCGGCTGGTGAGGAGAAAGCAGCTTTCACTGGGGTGTGCGTTCTGCTGTGCTTTCTTGCTCTCTCCTACTGCAGCCTGACACCCCCCCCCCAAAAAGAACCCCATAAAAAGCAAGGTTTATGGCATATTGTGCAGCTTCCGCAAGGGACAAGCCCTGTGTTAACAGACTCAGCATGCACTTCTGCACTCCAAGCCTGAACCAGTTTCAAACTGGCTTGGCTTTCCCAAGGGAGCCCTGGAGACTGTTGGAAGTGTGCCAGGAGTTAAAGAGATATCGGGCCATCCCCTCTCCCTTTTAACAGAGCAGCCGTTCCCTTCTCAGAATGATGCCATGGAAGCTAAACCAGTTTATATCTGTTGTGTAGACATGCCCAAGAATGCTTGTATATATTTTTCGAGCCTCACCAGACATTGAGGAGCAGGGAACCCTGTCAGAAATGCACAGGGATTGGGGTGGGGGAAAGGAGAGAGATTAACACATTCAATATATAGCACTTTGCTAACCTGATGCCCGCTGAATGTCACTGGGCTACATACAACACTGGAGGTCCAACTGCATCTGTAGGGCACCAGGTTGACAAAGGCTGATGTGGTTCAACAAATAAAAAGCAAGGGTGGACAACTTTTGGATTTTCAGGGGCAGTTCAATTTTTTAGGAACTGCAGTGTGGGTACCAGAACTCTCTATGGCCACAAAAACTGACCCTCTTGCAGATAGCCCATAACAAAAGCTGGTCCCATCTCATAACAAGGGTTCCTCAGGAATGGAGAATGCCTTCTTTAGGCATTCTTTCCATATAAGTAACACACAAGATAGATGTGTGCAGACAAGGTAAATAAAACGGGTGACCTAGCTTTTTTAAAGCTACACTCTTGATGTAGATTTGCAAATAATTCTGCACAAGTATACTATAACACCTGAACACACGCACATCTATTTTAGTCCTCTGTGACTTTAAAAAGCAGCAACATTTTAAAATTGACACAATTGGGATGGTTCTAACACATGAACAGGGACCCCAGCGAGTGGCTATTTACAACCCTGGACAAAACACATTTTAAATAGCAAAGCAGCTGACCCAGATAGCGTCCAGATGAAGTACTGACACTACAGCTAAGAAAAGCCAAATCTGGCCATAGCCATAAATTATGCAAAGCAATGTTGCATATGTTTTTGCATTTTGCATAATTTATCCTGCTTCTCATAGTCAGGAGAAGGGCGGGAGGAGACGAAAGAGCTATACCCCACCCCCACTGTACACTGGAAATCCTGTTCAGCCCCCTCCCCCTTAAGGTAAACCACCAGGCACTGGCCACAAGCCTCTGAGCTGGTCTTCACTGGGCTAGAAATTCCAGATGTGCGCAGCACAACTGTTGAAGGAAAAGACGCACTTTGCAACAAGAGGCCAAGCTGAATTGTGCAACAGGCAGGGCTGGCCTCCACCCCTAATCCAGCAGCGGGGCAGGGCCTAGGCCTCAAACCACAGAAACCTCCGTCCAAGCCTGGCTATCAGGTCCCTTGCCGACTCATACATCCTTCCTCCAAAACACACAGCCTGTGTGCAATCGCCCAACCAGCTGGCTGGCTTTGTGAATGTGTTGGGAGGAGAGGGGGGGTTGCCCTCCACCCAAATACCCCCTTCGAAAGAGCTTCCTTTCGGCAAGATTTTTTTCTTTCTCTTGAAGAATGTGCAAAGGAGACAGGCAAGAACTTAGGCCACACAGGCGTGCAATCGCACGGGAAGAGAAAGGGACCGTGCGGGAAAACCATAGAGGTGAACTTCTTTGAAGCACTAACCCAATCCCCTCCTCCCTTTTGCTTGGCCTGCCATACCAAGGGGGTTAATGAAGCTGTCCACTCACTGATCCCCCTGCCCCATCCACTCTGCTTGCCCCCTTTGATATTGGGAGGAAGCACTCCCCCTCTTTCTCCATCCCCACTAAGCCACCTCCAACGGTGGGAGGCGGATTAACCCATTTTCTTTAATAACCACATTTGTCACCATAAAAGTGATTACAGTTTGCTGCCCGTGTGGGTGCGCAGTGGCCGGTTGGGAGGGGGGAGGGGGAAAGAGGAGAACAGGGAGGGGGGACACAGCGGAGGAACGGACAGGTAATTACTCCTTCCCTCTCTGGGGATAGCCGTGCTGCCTACATCTTGTTAATGCGGACACTTTATTCACTCAGTTCTCATTTACTTCAAGATCACACCCAGAGAAAACACTCTGACGCCAAGGGCTGTAGCTAGGGGAATAGAAAGGTGCAGCAGGATCAATTCAACTCTGCATATACAAGATTGGAGATTCGGACACCGACACACACACTGACCCCAAATTGACAAATTTTCTAAGAGCAACTCAGTTCTATGAGATCATTTGAGAATTAAAACACAAGCCAAAAGACCACAGGGCTACTTAGAACACGCTTAGCTTTATTTACTACTTTAAAATGTGCATGCTTCTAGTTCTTGTTGCTACGGAGAAAGGCATGCCAAAAAGAAAGAAAAAAGCAGTTTCTGCTCAAGACACAAAAGTTACAAGGAAGGGAACAGATGGAAGGGTTAATTGCTTCACTCAGACTAGGTCTCTGATGACCCTCCACCCCCAAATCCTTGACCAGCCTCCTGCAGTTTCTTAGAGGGATGTTTCACAGTTTACTATAGAAAAGTGCATATTTAGGGTCGCCATACGTGCAGAATTTCCCAGACATAGTCAGAATACAGCAGTCGGAAGCAGTGTCCGGGTGGAAATCGCTGAAATGTCTAGGAGAATCCGGGCATATGGCAACCCATGTGAGAAGTCTAGATTTTCCTTAAAAATAGCGGCGTCTTTTTTCTTTTTTTAAGATTTTGTTACAAAAAAAACCCAACTCAACATCTTTTGTGTCCAGATTTTCATTTTATGAAATATGGCAACCCTACTGTCTGTGTACTTCGGAGAGGGATTAAGCCTTGGACTTTTGACTGCGGAGTCACAAATTCAGATAACCTTAGATGCAAAGCTTACTAGGCTAGTCACAGTTCTAAACAGACTCCATCCCTCCATCTATAAAATCGGGGGGGGGGGGGGGAGGAAGGAAGGTTCCTATAGCATGTCTTCATGTGAGACCCAATGAGTCACTGAAAGTTTGCCGCTGGCCCCCCCAAACCTATCAAACAATGAAATCTTAAGGGGGGTTGTTTGTTTAAAAAAAATATTCAAGGACAAATGGGTGTGAAAGACATTTCAACATAGTACTACTAGTAGTTGTTTTTTAAGACACTGCATTTAAAAACTAGAAGTGGGGAGAGTTGCATTGGGTAACAGGAGCTTCCTATGCAACCCCAGAGTCCTTCACGACTGGACTTAACTGTCAGGGGTCCTTTACCTTTTTATGGAGGTAAATGTGTGTGATAAAGACTTGGTGTTGGAGAGAAGGGAAACACCCTGAAATGTATGGTTTTTGCTCCAACATCCGCTCAAAAAAACACCCGGAGCTATTCAGAGGGTCCGGGCTGCCAAGTCCCTTCCCCTGCTCACTGCCCCCCGCCCCACTTAAAAACCCAATTCCCCTTCTTATAGCTGGGAAAGAGAACCCAGGCGTCCTGGCGCCCGGCCACCTCTTTAAATCAGAGCCGCTGACACTTCCCCCGCCAGTTCTTCGTCAGTTGTGGGGGCGGAGGCGGCGGAGAGAAAGCAAAAGGGTAGGAATATCATATACATTTTTCTGGCTCGCTCGGCGTGGGAGGGAGCGGGAAGAAAACCTCCCCCCTCCGTAGTAACGGGCTGGGGAGGAAGATGCCAGAAGGCTCGAGGAGAGAGGAGCGCTCCGCGGCGGCGCAATCTGCCTGGGAGCCGACCAGCGACATGGCAACAGCAGCAGCTTCCCGGTTATAAATAGAGACGCCGAGCGGCGGCGGCGGCGGCGGGCAGCGGGAGATAGGTCCGTAAATACCAGCGCTCGGGGCCACCTGGGAAGGCGGCGGCCGGCGCGCCGCTCCGAATCCGTGCCCTTTCCCCGGGCGGGAAGGCTCGGCGCGCAAGGCAGCGCCGCCCGGCTCCGCACCCGCCAACCCACTCGCGCCGCCGCGCGCAATTGCGCCCGCCCGCCCGCCCGCCAGCGCGGAGAGGACGGCAGACAAATGCCATCCTCCGATGATAAGCCTTCGAAATGCTCTCTCCTGCCCAACTCTCAGACAGAGTGGAGTTGCATGAAATGCGCGCTAGAGAAAAAGCACTAATTTCTTCAGCCAGCTCCTTCCGGGCTTTGTGTTACTAACTTTCTTTTTTCTATAGCTATGGTTTCGTTGGTGTTTTCCTCGACCTATTGCACTGTCACGGTTTAAATGGTGTTTTTATCGATCTATTGCATTGTTGTGGTTTAATTGGTGCTTTTCTTCTTTGCATATGTATATACATATGTAAAAATGTGTGTTTGTAGTATGTAGCCTTCAGGAATAAAGGCAATTCATAAATACTTCTAATGTCTATTCTCTGCCACAGATTCACTGGAAAATGTACACCGGTAACTTGAGAAGGGGGTCAGGAGAAACCAGTGGGGGCAGGGAAAAACCCAATTCTCCCAGGCTCACTGCACCTCTTCTTCCTGATACTAGTAATATTCAGTAGAGTTCCAACTCACAGGAAAGTTTTGCACAAGCCATTGACTGCCAACCCTATGTCCCTCCTATTCCTCATCCTTCCACTATAAAAAGGGGGAAGAAGGGGCAGTCTGAGCAAGGCCAAAATTTGGCACCACCAAATGATCTTCTCAATTAAGGATCTTCTCAGTTTTGCGTTCCCTCTACTTGACACCCTATGCGGGGGAACCACCCACACCATCCTAAATCCAGAGCTGTTGGATGCTTGCAGCCCCATTCCAACCCTGTATAAAAATGGAATGTTTCGTGTGTGTCAGCAACCCAAAGCAGAATGAAGCTATAGGAAAGTTGCAGGTGGGGTTGCAGAGGAATAATCAAAATGGGAAGTTTCTGGGCATTTTGATTATCATGGTGATGTGGGGCAAGGGGGCTTGGCCAGTGATCAGGGGTGATGGGAGCCAAGGTCCAACAACACCTGGTGGTTTAACATGTGGAACTTGCGTGGGAAAGTTGTCCAAGGGCAACTCTTTGTTCCTCCTCTGCTACTGCTGGGCATGCTATGTGCCAAGGCAGCCTAAAGTCTGCGCCACAGAAGCTGAATTTTGCAGCCGATGTACAAAATTCTCAACTGATGGAGAAATTAGCATGTGTTCCCCTATTCTGCATAATGCATTCTTGCTTCCACTAACCACGGGGACCTGCACAAAACTCTGCAACATGCAAACTCCGCCCCCTGACCACTGGGAAACCCCACTCTCCCCATCAAACTTCCTAGCATTCTTGTGTATTCTCCCCCTACACTTTCAAGCAGTGTTAGAAACTCAGATATATAAGCTAGGCACCAAATGGATCCTTGAACCAGGGTTACTGTCGCCAGAACAGAATACCTAGTTATCATTTGGGGGCCAGACGGCTTGAAAGTCGTATTTTTCAATACAACTTTTTGGTTCCTGAAATTCATTCCAATGGTGCAGATAAAATATAATGGGATAGAATTCTACAGGATGTGTTGTTGGTGTATGAAAACAGGCTCCTCAGGCATGTACCTCCAGACAGTCGAGACTTCAGGGGCCATTGTGGCACCTGGGCACAATGCACCTGGAAAATTTCAAACGCTGCTTTTCAAGTATACTTGGGCACCCTTAAAGGCTGGAAACATGCTTTTGCCATAACCAAAGGCTCTCTCCAGCTGTTGTGTTCTGTGAAAAGGATCAGTTTTCTCCACACACAAAATGAGTATTTTCCAGGAATGGCAGCAGGTTGAATATTGTAACTCATGCACCCCCAATGTAAGGCAGCTACTGTGCTGCAGTGCTCAGTTCCAGCTTGGCACCTCCTTACCCACAACCCCCTGCCTGATTCCTTCAAAGGCTAACCTTGGTTGTTCAACACCTCCTCTTGTTGTGCTATTTGGATCGGCCAGAGGAAAGCAAAGCCTGGAGACATAGAGACATCGCTTGTTGCCAGTGGCAGGACGAAAACATTTAAGGAGAGGAGAAGAAGAAGAAGAAGAAGAAGAAGAAGAAGAAGAAACAGCTGGGTGAAGAAACCCCCCACCCCCACCCTTCAGCCCTAACTATCATTAGGTTTAAAGACTTTATCTCAGAGCAAATCTCTCTCTCCCCACCACTACCCCAGATTGAGAGATTAACAAAGCACTGCTTGCAACCAAGTAGATGAGGTTAGGAGGCAAGGGCATGTTGGAAACGTTTGCTCTGAAGTTATGCCTAGAGAAGGCACCCAGTAAAGAATTGGGGGCGTGGGAGAAGGTTTTCAGGAAGGATTAAACACACTCCTTCCCAGTCCCATCCCCAACACCAGCCCCAATATTGCTTCACTGGTATTGTGGAAAGACCAACACACACACTCTGTCTTTCTCTCTGGTCACAGCAGAACTGAGCAGACAAGATTTCCCTGCGCAAAGGACAGAGAACAGCTAACCTGAGGAAGTCTCCTTACTGGTGACATATGGTGCAAACTGGCCTTAATTATGGCAGGGGTGAAGGGAGGGTACCCCTCCCCCTTTCCAGAATGCATTTAGAAATTAGCTATGATTAATTACAGCAAACTGTTGTCCCTCTGCGCTCGCTAACACTCACTGGAAATACCTTCAGCTTCCAGAAACATGAAAAATGTAAATAGTACAAGAGGGAAATCCCCAATACAGAGCGCTGCTTAAATGTCTGCCTAGGTGGAGCTGTGAATGCCATCTTTTGACTCCCCCTCTTTCGAAAGCAGTCAGATATTTTAAAACAATATCAAGAGTCAAGACACGAGGCATATTTTTTTAAAAAGAGAACACAAATAAAATCCTTTTAAGATTTCCACAACTTTCTGCAGGAAACTTAAGAAAGCAAAATCATGTATCTAGCAATAAATAATCCCACCCAACCTGGTGGCTTCCAGATGTTCTCTCTCTCTCTCTCTCTCTCTCTCTCACACACACACACACACACACACACACCACGGCATCACAAAAATGTACAAAAGTGGTTTACAACTCCCACCAACCCCAGAATAGCGGTGCTGGCTGGGAGTCCACAAAGAGTTTTGCATTCCAAACAACAATTATTGTTGCCTCAAATGCAGATTCATTTTTCTACAGAAATCCCTTTCCCCAAAGGTTCACACACCCTAGGCCATCGGCACCCGGGCTTGAAGGTGGGGTGGTTCTTTTTGTAGGTTAAAGCAATAAGTACAGTTGAGCGCCGTTTGTTTATCTTATCGTCTCGGTCTGGCAAGTAAGGGTTGGGGCTATTTTTGTTATCCTAGTTACTTCCTATCCGATTAGGTGTCGCTCAGCTCACTTGCACACAAGCCGCCAGGAACTATACAATCTGTTGTGTTTCCTCCCTCTGTTCACACATGCACATCCCTGCACACAGACAAGAGCTCTTTGCTTGTGACAAAACGTGACCCAGGCAGTGTGTCTTAACGCTGATGGGAGCCGACATGTGATCTTAGAAAGAGGGGTTAGACGTGATGGCCTTTGGATTCTCTGCCATCCCTTCAGGTTGCTACAAAGGTGCAAGTCAGGTATGACTCGTGCAACATTCCACATTGGCTCAGGCCTCCCCCAGGTGCGTGAGGAGCCGAGTTTTACTCCTTCCCATTTAAAGGTCACAATGGCCAAGTGATGGGAGGGGAAGGGGGGGGCAGGGGGAAAGAGAGCTGCTCAGCTCCATATCCATGTCAAGCTGTATTGCAAGAGTGAACCTACATCCCCCTAGGTAAGAAGGAACGGCAAGGAGGGCACCTGTCTGGACTCCTGTATGCTCCTTCTCCTGTCATGCTTGGGGGCAAAGATCTGTCCAACCAGCTTGCCATGCTCACATGCTGGCACGCAACCGTTGCCCCACAGGAGTAGCACAATGCTTTAAATGAGGATTAGGCAAGTTCGCGAAGCAGAAGGCTACTAGCCATGATGGCTAGATTCTACATTCATTGTTGGAGGGAAGGATGCTCTGAACCCCAGTTGCTGGGAAACACAAATGGGGAGAACGTTGTAGTGCTCGGGTCCTGCATGCTGGCTCCCCATAGGCATCTGGTTTCCAGTGTTAGAAATTCAAAATAATATAAGCTAGGCACCAAATGGCTCCATCAACCAAGGTTACAGTCACCAAAACAATGTCTAGTTGCCATTTTCAGGCAAGGCGGCTCTAAAGTCTTATTTCTCAAATGATGGACTGACTGATGATGATGATGATGATAATGATGAATTAAACTTCTGTACTGCCCCATAGCCACAAGTTTCAGGGCAGTTCACAGGATAGCTACAGTCATACCTCGGGTTGCGAACGTGATCCGTGCGGGAGGCACGTTCGCAACCCGCAGCATTCACAACCCGCAGCACCGCGTCTGTGCACGCACATGACGCAATTCGGCACTTCTGCACATGCACAAAGCGTGATTTAGCACTTCTGCACATGCACCGAAACCCGCAAGTAACCCATTCCAGTGCTTCCGGGTTTGGTGCGGTCCGTAACCCGAAAACGCACAACTTGGGGTATGGCTGTATATTCACAGGACAATTATCAGTTAAACATCTGGCTAGTTGAGCTAGGTTAAGAACATTGAGAACTTAAAGAAGAAAAGTCCCTTGATCCAGGGACAGTCCACATATATATTGGCCCGTGTGCCTACCTCTTTTTCTTAATGGTGACATGGACCATTCATAATGTGGGGATATTCTTCACAGCTGTGAGCAGGGCAGTGGGCTGGGGTAAGTGAAGACAAGCTACAACAATTAACTATAACGTTCTTCAAAAAATCATTTTGGTCCCTGAAATTCATTCTGATTTTGCTGATGAAATATAACGGATAGAAATCTACAGGGTGGGGTATTAAGTGTGTGAAAACAATCCAGATCCAATGATCCCCAGGCATGCAGCTCCAGATCATGCAGATGTCAGGCAGCATCCTGGTGTCCAGGCATCTTCACTTGGTCGCAAGTGGTCGAGAGCCAGGTGCAAAATGCGCCTGGCGCCTGGCTAATTTCAAACACTGCTGATCTGCCACTGTGAGAAGAGGATGCTGGGTTAGATGAGCCATTGGTCTGATCCAGCAGGATCTTGTTATGTTCTCAAGAGACCAAGTGATCTATCATTCCCAGGGAAATAAGATGTTCCTTATCTAAGCACCAGTCATATCTAAAACGTTATCTCCAGAATGCCCTGGACCAAAGGACACTTCCTTCAACAGGCATCAAGAATGACAGGATCCGTCAATGGTTTGCATGAGATCCTCCTCACCAAAGCAGGACCTGGTCCAGAAATTGTGCTTCTGGTCATGAGAATCCACTGTTCAGTTCTACACCACCCTTGAGCTGAAATCCCTTTTGTTTTGCTGGGTTGTGACACTCGTGTGGCAATGTAGCTACCCATATGCAAGGAAGTCCCAAGAAACCATCATTTTAGAGTAACAGGAAATCAGTCCAAAGGCCCTCTTTGGAGGGGAGGAGGAAAAGCATGTGTGAAGTCACGGAATGAGGAAAAATGGCCTCTTAACACCCTTTAGCCATCGGGCCAATTACAGTGGTACCTCTGGTTACGTACTTAATTCATTCCGGAGGTCCGTACTTAACCTGAAACTGTTCTTAACCTGAAGCACCACTTTAGCTAATGGGGCCTCCCGCTGCTGCCGCGCAATTTCTGTTCTCATCCTGAAGCAAAGTTTTTAACCCGAGGTACTATTTCTGGGTTAGCGGAGTCAGTAACCTGAAGCATATGTAATCTGAAGCGTATGTAACCCAAGGTACCACTGTATAATAATTTTAGGCCAAGAGTAGGTAGAACCCTATTACCTACAGATGACTACTTATGGGAAAGGGGAATATTAGAGAGGGAATACTTTAAAAGGTAAACACCAACCCAAAATTTATGTATCATGGTATACTTTCCCAACATTCCGGTCCTACTTTTACCCATGATATAACAAAAGAAAAAAGATGGGAGGGGTGGCCTTTTGTTTTAGATCCAGTGAGGGGAAACTTTGGTCTTCTATACGTTGCTGAATTGCAACTTCCACCAGCCCCAGCAAGCATGGCCAATGGCCAAGGATTATGGGAACTGTAGTTCATTAGCATCTAGAGAGCCAAAAATTACCCACACCTGTTTTAGATGAACAGATGGGATCACTCACACTCAGAGCAGAGCTACTGAAATTAGTGGGCATGATTAACATAGTTCTACTGTTTTTGATGGGTCTACTCTGAGTATAACATTTTTTTGTAACTGCTCCCCCAGAAATTGCTTAACTCTTGTATTTTTGTTGCTTCTTTCATTTATAATGTTATTTTTAAATAGGGAAATAAAGAAAGAAAAAAGAAAGTCACTCTGAGCTATGCCAAATCAGGGTACAAATCTAAAAGTAAAAAAATTAATGTGCCATTAAGAGCATGAAGAAAAGGCAACGACACATCTACCAGGGACAGAGTGAAATAATGGCTACAATTAGACTGATAAGAATCCACCCAGGTCAGACGTTTGCGCCTACAACAGCAGTTAATGAAGTGCCACGGAAATCCACAAGCAGCAAAGAGCCCCAGCAACAACTATCCTCAGAGTCGCACATCATTCAATAGTTACAAACATTTTGTCACTGAAAGGCTTCTGGCGATTGTGGGTAGTTGTAGCAGCCACTAAAGTTACTCTCTCATTCTCCCACAAAAACACATTTCTTAACAGTGAGAAAATATTTCAAATTCCTAGAAATCAGCAACAAACTTCTAGGTAGTGGCTGTGCACAGAAAAGCAGGAAGAGATTCTGAGAGGCCCCAAATTCACCACCACCACATTATTATCAACATTTTGTATCCCACCTTCCCTCGCAGCGGTTCTCAACATCCCCAGATGTTGTTGGACTACAACTCCCATCATCCCTAGCTAGCAAGGCCAGAGCTCAGGGATGATGGGAGTTGTAGTCCAACAACATCTGGGGACCCACAGGTTGAGAACCACTGCTCCGAGGAGCTTAAGACAGTGGAGAAGGTTCTCCATCTCTTCATTTCATCCTCTCAATACCCCTGAAATGTAGCTTAAACTGAGAGACAGTGACTGGCCCAAGGTCTTGTGTGACGTTTTCCAGCCCTGTATGTTTCTGATCCTTAAAAAAAAAAATATGGTAGTGACCATCACAGCATCTAGTAGCGAAGAGTTCCACAGCTACATGGTACTTTTTCTTGTGTGTACTCACATAAGAAATAGCTCCAGGAAATCCTAACCCAATTAAATATGGCATTTTCGAAGTACAGTGCTACCTCAGGTTAAGTACTTAATTTGTTCTGGAGGTCCGTTCTTAACCTGAAACTGTTCTTAACCTGAAGCACCACTTTAGCTAATGGGGCCTCCTGCTGCAGCTGCGCCACCGGAGCACGATTTCTGTTCTCATCCTGAAGCAAAGTTCTTAACCCGAGGTACTATTTCTGGGTTAGCGGAGTCTGTAACCTGAAGTGTATGTAACCTGAAGCGTATGTAACCCGAGGTACCACTGTAACATATACCTTTCATGTTCACCAGCCAGCCATGAGGGCAAAGCATGATACTCAGAAATGTCCCCACTACTTGTCTCACAAATATCTGATTTAATCTATTTCTCTCTCACTCACTCACTCACTCACTCTCTCTGTCTCACACACACACCAACCCCAGTAACACAATTTTCCCAGGGAAACCCAAGTTCCCTTTTTAAAAGAAAGAAAGAATCGGGTGACGAGAATCAGCCGTCAGCCTTGACGCAACATTTCCTGATGTCACCCACATGGTGGTTTCATTCCACCTAAAGAGGAACAGCTATAGGAAGGCAGGCTTGGCCAGCCCAGGAGAGCAACAGAGAAAGAACAGAAACTTTAACATCACTGCCTTCTCACCCAATTTACCACCCGCTGCAGTAGGCAGCTTCTCAACAAGAGGAGGTGAATACCTAACAAGAAAAGGGAAGCTGGTTGCCAACCTGCAAGTTCAAAGTTTGGGTACTAGTGTATATTGCCCCAAACAGCTCAGGATCAGGTTACTTAAGAGATCACCTTCTTCTTCTTCCTCTTCTTCTTCTTCTTCTTCGGCAATCACTCGTAGCCGAGTAAGATTGTCTTCCATAAACACAACTTTAACAGTGGGTCTGTAAGTGACTGTGGAGGCCAATTCTGGATCCACATGTCCTTCCACAGTGGGGACATAGGTTTCCGGGCAGGAGTTGATCACGGTGAGGGTTTGCCAAGTGTGCCTTCCTCTTAGCGCGTTTCTCCCTTGTGTCCTGAGTTCAAGCATCTCCAAAACCCATGACACCTTTGGTAAAGGCTGTTCTCCAACTGGAGCGCTTGCAGGCCAGTGTTTCCCAGTTGTCAGTGTTTATACTACATTTTTTTTAGATTTGCCATGAGAGAGTCTTTCAGCCTCTTTTGCTGACCACCAGCATTACACTTTCCATTTTTAAGTTCAGAATAGAGTAGTTGCTTTGGAAGACGATAATCAGGCATCCGCACAACATGACCAGTTTAACGAAGTTGGTGTTGAAGAATCATTGCTTCAACACTGGTGATCTTTGCTTCTTCCAGTACACTGGCATTAGTCTGCCTGTCTTCCCAAGTGATGTGTAAAAATTTTCAGAGACACCGTAGATGGAATCTTTCGAGGAGTTGGAGATGGTGTTTATTGGTGGTCCATGTTTCACAATCATGCAGTAATATGACCCTATCCCTTACATACCCTGTCAACCATTGAATTCTGGAGTTTCTCCTTCAAGTCCCAGAAATATCAGACGTAGGGTGGCTTTCACTATGGCTGTCCTTGTTCTGTGGAACAGCATCCCTATTGAGATAAGAGAGGCACCAAGTATCTGTACTTTCTGGAAACAATTGGAGGCAAAACAATTTTTTTTGCTCCAGCAAGCTTTTCCTGCTGTGTAAAAAGCTCTTTGCCTTAGGTGTTCATTTTGTATAACTTTTAAATGCATTTTCATATGGTTTTTAGACCTGCTTTAAGACATATGGACAAAGTGACCCGTAATAAATTATTACTAAAAAAATAGGAATATCGGGATTGAGTGTGAGGGCTTATTAGTGACCTGATCTCACTCACTGAGTCCAGCTTCTGCCAAACGGGATTCAATTCTCACTGATGTCACTCCTCACTAATCATTAAACCGCTATCACCTCAGTCCTCACTAAAGACCTGGGCCTACTCTGAGAAACTAGTGGAGGTACTAAAACCAAACGTATACCAAGGCCGGGGACTCTCAGAAGTTAATGTGAAACAGAAAAATGTAACTGCAAATAAGTCTCATGTGTTTAAAAGTTAATTATCTCAATAAAGCACACATTTTAATACAGTTGTTAAAAGTACCCGAGTGCTCGAAAATCTGCCCAGTGTCTTTGCTTTCATTGGCTAGAATATGGAAAGGCGTGTTTGCGTCTTACAGCGCATTTGCTTTCATTGGCTAGAATATGGGAAGGCGAGTTTGTGTCTTACGGCACATTTGCTGCACAAATGACCGTAAGAAAAAGAGTCTCCAGTTTTCTTACATTAGAAAAGAAATAAAAAGCTGAAAATGCAAAGAGGGCCACCTGGAATAACCATGTGAAATACATGTGCATGCAGATTCCAATAACTACTTGCACACACACACACCAGCCTCACTTTGTTACATTGGCTATGACTTTATTTCCACCAGCTCCTAGTACCAGATGACATTCCTCGAACACTGTTTGTTAAATGCAGGCTAGCTCCTTCCTTGGGCAGAGACCGGCAACTTTTTCAACATTGTGTACAGCGGGTAGGCTGCATTTGAAACTTAGATACAGAAGCTAGGTGCCGAATGGCTGCTTAAACCAAGGTTATAGTTGCCCAAATGGAATGTCTTAAGTTGCCATTTTTGGGCACGAAGGCTCGGAAGCCTTGTTTTTCAAACGATGGACCAGCTGTGATTGATTCTCAGTTTAAACATCTGTATGGTTCAGATGGTAACCTTGAGCTGGGTTAAGAGCTTTGAGAACAAAGAAGAAAAGTCGCTTGATCCATGGACACTCCACATATAAACTGGCCTATTCCGACCTCTTTTTCTTAATGGTGACTGCTCCTGCTGAGACTGCACAGCAAAAGCATTTTGGTTCCAGTAATTCATTCTGATTGTGCAGGTAAAATATAACTGGCAGAATTCTACAGGATAGGGCATTAGTGTGTGAAAACAGTCCAGATCCTATGATTCCCAGGCATGCACCTCCAGACGGCAGAGCTGTCAGGCACCATTCTGGCACCCAGGCATGTTCACTTAGTCACTAGTAGTCAAAAGCCCGGTGCAAAATGCGCCTGGCTAATTTCAAACACTGATGGTAGGGCATACTCAGTGCTGTGCATCCTCTGTGTTATGCTAAGATTTTACAGACCGCAATGCCAAATTGTTCCAAGAAAAGCTAAAATCTGTGGCATATGTGAACATGTACATTTGCTCCGATTGCACACGTTTTTCTTTCAATTTTCGATTTCACAAAAAATAGAAAAACAGCAATTAAAACAGATTGGAACAAATACAAATTTAAGGTTGATACATTCCGATTTTGTAGAGAAAATAAATTATATCTGAGTAAACAAAATCTTTTGTCTAAAGCTGCAGGCATTTTAGACACGCTGTTTAAGCGGCTTTCAGTCATCTAAAAAGAAAAAACTCAGCTTGAATGCTGGATTTATGACAAGCAGATAACTTCACCCGAATACATGATTAAGTAAACATATCTCTTTATTCTGAAGACTTTACTCTGATTTCTCCTAATCACGGGGAGGGGAAGCATACCATGCAAGATGCTTAAATCACAAACCCTGGCAATCTTATATGTCAAAAAGTATATATTTGCAACCGTAACAGCAAGGAACTTGCTTTCTTTTTTAAACAAATGAAATCTAAGATTTTCAGTAAATTGAAGTTTGTGTCAAATGCTACATTCCATGCTATTGCTGTGTTTCACAGAATCTCTCTCTCTCTCCCCCCCCACCCTCCATTCATCTATTTGCTTAAGCTATTCCACTTACTCTAGAGGAGAAAGGTAGGTTGCAGCTCCACCCTCTGATCAATGGAAAGCTTCTGAGGTTTCGCCATGCATTGTTCCCAAAGCAAAGCCCATCTCTGCAGTCAACATTGTTTGAAAGCAGGGGTAGGGAGGACCTAGTGCTCCCATGTTGTTGGACTACAACTCCCATCATCCATTGCCACTGGTCACACAGGCTGGGGCAGATGGGAGAAGTCCAGCAACATCTGGAGGACCACATCCTTGCAGTGAGGTCCTTCCTCCTCATTAAAATGGAGGCCTATACCAGGCATAGGCAAACTCGGCCCTCCAGATGTTTTGGGACTACAACACTCATCATCCCTAGCTAACAGGACCAGTGGTCAGGGATGATGGGAATTGTAGTCTCAAAACATCTGGAGGACCGAGTCTGCCTATGCCTGGCCTATACAGTCGTACCTTGGAAGCTGAACGGAATCTGTTCCGGAAGTCCGTTCTACTTCCAAAACGTTTGAAAACCAAAGTGCAGGAAGCTCCTGGAGCCAATCAGAAGCCGCAGAAGCCCCATCGGACATTAGGCTTCCCAAAGAAAACCGGAACAGTCACTTCTGGGTTTTGAACGTTTGGGAGCCAAAACGTTTGAGAACTAGGCTGTTCAACTTCCAAGGTGCGACTGTACATTGATACAAGACTACAGTTTTTAGAGGTGCAAATTTAAGAGGCCTGGTCCATGCAGAAGTTAATGTTTTGACAAGCCTCACATAGAACTGCTTCCCCATCAGGTCAAACCGCCACCCTGCCTGAGTTCCCTCTCCAACCGATTCCTAGAGAGAGATCAATAGAGCTGCATACACAGTCATACAGGTGTCAGCCATAGCCCTAGCTGTGAAAGTCCCAGGGGGGAAAGACAGGATGGGAACTGGGAAGTAAATTACACTTGTGTATCAGTCTCCAGGCGAAATTCCTATGCCAGGGAACAGGCAGGGGTGCCACTTTCCTGAGAATCCAATAAACTGGAGGTGGGGTGGAGGAGAAGAGAATCATTCGCAAACAGCAGCAAACCTGCGCACAAAGTCTCTCATGCATATTTTCCCTTCTCATTGTCTTTTCTTTTTATTCAAAAAAAGAAAAAGGCAGGGGAGGAGAAAAGCAGATAGAATACGCAAGCTGATCTGGCTACTTTCCTAGATCAAGAGACACCAACATGATTTGGTCCACTCACGAGCTTTTTCCTTTCCTTTAACATGGAATATTTTTGAAAACGAAATTTAAAATACAGGCAGGGGGGGAAAGTAAAGCATGTGCATAACAATACAACAAGATTTCTAATCAAGAAATCACTGAGTACTCAGTGATTGTTAAAAATTTAATCAGAACTTATTAGGCAGTTCACAGACCAATGGATTATCATTTTTTGAGGAGTAGAGCAAGGGTTTTACTCCTCCTCCGTTTCTGTTGTTTGCTTTACACAAAGCAATACAAACAACGCTATGTCTTTTAGCCGGAGTTTCTCAAGGTCAAATATCTCACTCCTCCACTTGTCCAGGCACGGGAGAATACCCTTGTGTTGACTTCCTGTGATGCTGATATGGGGATTTCCCAGAGTTCCCCTGTGCTCTGTATTTTCAGATGGGGGTTCCCAAACATTCCCCTCCACTGTCCACATGAACATTCCTGAGTCTCTTGGAGGACTATGTTACATTCCCCACCACCACCACCTGTTCTAGCAATTGTAATGCACTGTGCTAGGCAACAGTTCCAATTGCCTTTTTATTGCTTCTTATACAGAAAGCTTGCAACTTGGGGGTAGGGTGGGGATTAAGTTGCAGGGATTTCACCTGAAGCCAAAGTCGTGTATTGTCAAAACACACTGGGTGCAATGGCAGGTGAGATTGCCGATGTCTTTTTTTCCTAGACGTCCACCCCCTTTTCACCTTTTTAAAATAAAAATAAAAAAAAATTACCAAGCGCCTATGCACAAGTAAAATGCGTGGAAGGCTGAACTGTATGTTGCTGAATTACCATTTGAATTTGATAGGATTCAAAAGTCTGTGTTTTTTCACATGGGGACTACCCAAATGAAATTCACAGACCATAGCTTGGAACCCCCAAAACTGTTCTAGAAGTCATCTTTCCCCCTAGACCTGGGCAGCCCACACTTGAGAAGAGCGGTGGGGAATACCCTACTCCAGACTCACATAACCTGGTGCCCCCCCCCACATCCCTTGTCTTCCCACCCTCCCTGGACATTGATCATGCTGGCAGGGGGCTGGGGGGAGTTGTGGTCTGGAAGGCACCAGATTGGGGAAAGGTGTCCTACTCAAACAAAAAAGAAACCTGTCTAAGTCCGGAAACAAACGGCTTTTAAGAACTGTGGGATCTGGCCCTCTTAAACACAACCCTACTCTTTTGCTCATTTTCAACGAACAGCGGCCTCAATAAGATCATTAGCCCATCCTAAGCCTAACCAGCCATCGCCAGCAGCACCAGAGGTCAGAAAATCTAGTCATCTGCCAGGAAACTTTGTTAAATGGTCCACCTGCCTGATTCTCACTTGGCAAGGGGACTGGCCTGAACAGAAGCATTATTAATTACCATATTTTTCCATGTATAAGACGCCCCCATGTATAAGACGCCCCCTATTTTAAACCTAATTTTTTGGTAAAAAAAAAAAAAAAACCCTAGTCTTATACACGCAAAAATATGGTAATTAAATTTGTTAGTTGCTTTATCTTGCCCAGGGCAACCCAAAGCAACTCCCTCCAACTGAGCCAGGACCTGTGCCACTGGTAATGGCCTCCTCAGTCACTGCGTGGAGAGGTGGGATATAAATCTATTAAATAAATATGCTAGCTACTGAAGTTTTGCAATGGCACCAGATTGCTCAGGGCACAATGCAACATGACCAGGCTCACACTGTTGCCAGTCTTGCAGAAGACTAAAACGCATCCCCCAAGGTCTCTTGTGATGCTCTCTTGGCTTGGAATTTCTTCCACTCCACTATTAGATGTAGGGGCTTTTTAGACCATGTTGTCCAAACACCCCACCCCAAGCTGGAGACAGCGCTGTTGGCAGGGTGAATCCAGGCTGGGTCTGGTTTTCAGCACATCTCCACTAGTTCGCAGTGTTGTGCTTGAAAGTCAAATTAAGGGGCAAGGGCATACTTAAAATCAGCTTGGCCATGGGCAGAGGCGGCTAAAAGTCAGTGCGGGCTTTTTTCCTGGAAAGTGGCACATGCTGAAACAATGGCACAAAACCACTTTCACTTAAGACAGCCAAACAAAGCATTAAAGCTCTCCCTGTCTTGGATCGTCCAAGGAGAGGATTGACCAAGCTATTAACAGTTAACACTTCCTACACCACCACAGTCACACGGCATCCTTTCCCAACTCCCTGTTGCCCATCAGGCCTGGAAGTGCCAGGCAGGTACCCAGCCAAGGGCTGGGAAAGGCCTCCGCTAAAGAGACCATGACGTCAGGACTCCGCTATTCTTAGCTCGCCCCTTGTGCAAAGAGTCGCAGACGCTGACCTTCAGTCCCACTTCCCAGTGCCAGCCATTTTCCTTGCCTGCCTACAGATCCAGGGACTTGGAATGAAACTTTCCCCAGACTGATGGAAGCGCTGGGTGGCCTCCGCACAACTAACACAGGGAAGAGAACCCAGGAATTCTACTGCCCCAGTTCAGAGAGCTCCATAACCCCACTTGAGTCAAGCCAGGGGCTTTCATCCCCTTTCCAGCCAAATTCTCTGTGCCTTTTATCGGGAACAGTATTTAAGAAGGCAAAAAACCAACAGCAAAAGTTTTCCCCACAAATCCATTCTCGCTCTCACTGTCTCATGGTTTCAAGGCAGACCACAAAACCACAAGGTGGGGATCACCCATCGTCGCCTCAAATGACCCACTGAGAACTCAACGAGTTGTGCTGGGTGCGTTGCCGGAGATTGTGCAAAGCACCAACCTGCTTGCATGCAACAGGGAGCGCCAAGTCGTCCTGCCCCTTCTCTTCCGCTGAGGCCCAAGGCCCATGTGCACACACACTCCCCAAGGGCACCCAACAAGTGTTCCTCTTCGTTGTTGTCACTGTAACCCTATCAACAGACAGCTGCAAAGGCAATAGCTGTTTTGAGTGTGTTTGCGCATGTGTTTCAGTGTGGGGTTTTTTTAAATTTTAAGAAAGGGAAGTAACCAATTGCTTTCCCTGTTGTTGTGGCTATTGTAGTTCAAAAGCAATCACCGAAGTCCCCAGTTCTGCAAAAGAAGTGAACTTAGGGATGAAGAAACTGCAAACCTCCAGATGTTTGTAAGGCTCTGACTCAGGGGTGATGGGAGTTGAAGCAAAACAACATGGGGGGGCACACACTCCCCATCCCTGATGTAGTGGAAGCAAGTGTGGCATTAGGCTTCTTATTTTTAAAATCCCAGACGGGGGAAGTGGGTAAAAGCAGAATACAACTGATCTGAAAGCACACAGAACTTTGGACTCCATTCACAGCTGCAGAGGTCTAATGCCACGAAATGGGAAGGCAGGGACCTGCCTGGGTCTTTGAAGGGGCTTGGACCAATCTGGTTATTTCCTCCCCCGCCCCCTTACTGCCATAGCTCAGTCAGTAGAGCATGTAACTCAAAGGTTCCTGCATTGTAGGGGGTTGGACTAGATGACCCTCGGGTCCCTTCCAACTGTACAAATTCTATGAACGTTTCCAGATACCGCACCCCTTGCCCTTGGAAGCGTTATAAGAAGCTGCTGCTGCAGGAGAGGGAACTGTGAACAACATCAAGGGAGGGGTTTTTCTAGGACCAAGGTGAAACTGTAAAACTCCCCTGTTGTGTTTGCTATTGGATGCTAGATGCTGTTTATGTTATCTTGCTATATTTATAATTCTGAAATGTTGTTTTTTGGTATGCTATTATATTTGTTATTGCATTATTTTGCTGTTATTGTGAAACTGTTTTTGCACCACTTGGGTTTCGAAATGCATTCCTGTTTCCTTTGCTGTAAGCCGCTTTGAGCATATTTATTTCTGGAAAAGCAGCATACAAGTAAAACGAATTAATTTCCTGCTCCTCCTCGTTTAAAAGCAGGGATGGGAAGCCTCTGGTACTGCAGGTGTTGTTGGCTCCCAATCTCCCACTGGCCCCAGCCAGCATTAAAAGCCAAGAAGGTTTTCACTGGTGCTCTTTGGCAGGTGGCCCAAACTCTGAGCATTCTTTTTGGGGGGCGGGGAGTAAGTCTCTAGTCCACATGAAAAGAAAGTTATGGGGCAAAATGTGCAGGTACCTTCAAAATGAAATGAGAGTGAGCGTGGTGTGTCCACCTTGTATATAATTTCCTGGTATGCAGGAATGCTCCCTGTTGTTGTTATCGACACAAACAGTATCAGGACATCTCTGTGTGTGGTGCAAAAAAGTTGGCAACCCTCGATCTAAGCAAACAGAAGAATGGGCAACTCAGATGAAAGGTAAGCTCAGCAGGGACCAACCCATGCTCCGCAGAACAGAGGAGACAGCAAGAGAACTGGCTTCCAGGAGCAGCACAGAGAAGAGACCTCATTCCAACAAATCCCTCAGGATGGATCGAAAAATGCACAAAAGTATACCTGGAGCTTGCAGGATCTAGAAGCCCGAGGGTAGTGATGGCCAAACTTGGCCCTCCAGCTGTTTTGGGACTACAACTCCCATCATCCCTAGCTAACAGGACCAGCGGTCAGGGATCGTGGGAGTTATATTCCCAAAAAGCTGGAGGGCCAAGTTTGGCCATCACTGCCCTAGGGGGTCACCTCTGCTACATACTCTTTCTTGGGCTTCAAGCAAGTCATGCCACTCTTTCCACCCTCAGTCTGTAAAATGGAAACAGCTACGATCTCCCACAGGCAGGTTTCAAAGAACATAAAAGGGCTTTGAAAAATGCTATTTTTATATTTTTAAAAAAATCTGCATTTAGAACTTGGTTGACACATGCCTGGAATTGTTTTGAAACAGGCTAAATTAGAACAAGAAAATGGAAACTGTGTCAAGGAGAGATGTTGGGCCACTGTACCTTTCACAAACAAACAAAAAAATGAAGGGAGCTCAATGCTGCTCTTATGCAACTGAGCCCACATTACAGACACTTGTGTGATGTATTGTCTTAATATTTTTAACACAAAAGCGCATGCTGAAAGAAATGTCCTATGAATTATGGCTTCTTCTTCCTTTGAAGATGAAAATTGCTTGAATCAAAAATTACGACCTTATTGGACCATGGGGCTGCCCATCATGCTTTGACCATACTCTAATCCCGCCTTCCCAAACTGGTGCTCTTTGTACGTTTTGGACCAGCATGGCCAGAGGGCACCAGGCTGGGGAAGGCTGTTCTAATCTGTCACCTTGCCCTATTGGGATGGATCCTTCAGGCAACTCAAATTTGGTCCATGTAAACAAAACTGGGGTCACTTTTAATATGTACATACATTTATTTTTTGCACATCCACAGGGGGTTTCTCCGCTTGGGTGAGTGATGCATCATGTGACCCAGAAGCTTGCAGAACTCAGCTGGCAACCACAATGAGCTCAGCCACAGATTTCAGGGCTTCAAGAAATTGCGGAAGTTGCCACACAGCAGCTGGCTCACAAGTTCAATGCGAATGGGAAGGAGACAGTATGTGGCCTGTCCCCCAAGTAGAGACCCACATAATTATGTCAACAGCGTTTCAGTGGGTCCTCATTATTCAGGACTGGCTATGGGGTGGGGATTGCTGTGAATGGTTGGATAAATTCCTCAGGTGCCAGGTGTGGTTTTGCACCTGGCAGGGTCCAACTGCGACAACGTGGAGCTCTCCGGGTGGCAGGTTGGCAACTGACATCTCCATCTGGCTGGGCCCTCCAGCTTTCTTAAGCAGAAGAGCTTACTTATTGCATTTTTATCCCACCTTTTTCTCCCTGAGAGTACAACGACACTGTGAGGTAGATTAGGAGACTTCTGCTATGGGGCAGCTATATAAATTAAGTAGGTAAATAAATATGGAGAAAGCAAAATGCCACTTAGAGAAGGATCTGAAATATTTTCCTCACAGCTTGAACTTGTTTTATTCTGGATTGTTTAATTTGATGTTTTGATGTGTTGTAAACCGCTCTGAATTTCTTTAAAATATAAAGCGGCATAGAAATGAAATTAATAATAAATATCATGGGGGGGGGGGGGGACAGGGCCCAGACATTCTGTTGTGGCAACAGCAGCCTAGGTTTAAGGTGCCCTTTGGAGAATAGCTTCTATGAGTTTCTAACACTGCACCCAGCCCTTGAAGGAGCAGATGTCATGATGTGTTTCAGTTCAAAGATGTCTTCATTTGATTGATGCTCTTTTCCATAGAAGGAGAAGGAGGAAAAGGAGGAGGAGGAGGAGGAGGAGGAGGAGGAGAAGTAGTGGTGGCAGCCGCAGCAGCCTTAGTCTGCCCTCACCCAGTCCCCTGGGTCAGCTTACTTCTGCTTGTCTGCTTCCTTCTCCTCAATCTCCGTGTTGCCCTTGCGGAACTCTGCAGGGAAGAGTATGGGGACAAAACTAGAGTTCTCTGGCTCTGCTGGACATTGGCTCTGGCTCCCCCTACTGTTGGCCTCCAGGCATTCTGCCCAATGGGCACCAACCACCACTGCCTTTCTCATGAAGGAATACTGTGTTGTGATCCCCCCCACTTGCAGAATGAAGAACAACAGCCTAGGTGGCCATGTTGCCCACTCTTCACATGGTAAGGCCTTTGGTGTAAATGTGTTCTCTGTGTGAAAGGCTGTCCAGTCCAAGTCCGTTTCAAAGTTAAATAGCCTGAAGAAGGGAGAGCAGGAGGGGCCTTGAAGTTACCCATCAACAGTCAGCAACCAGTGAGTAGACCGAATTGGCTCATCACGGGCTTCCCTGCTGCAGTGAGATGCGTGGCATCTGTATTTAAATTGTGGTACTTATCTCTACATTATTTGATTTAGATTCACGGCCTAGATTTACTAGATTGCAAACTGAAGGGCCGGAACCACCTTAGTGCTGATTTTTGATTAACAGGTAAGGTATATTGACACAAACAAACATATTTGCACCCACATTAGCACATGCAAACTCCAGGCAAATCCGTGTCCTCTTTTTTGTGTGTGTGTGACACATTTCCTCTTTGTTGAGGCAGCGTTAAGTGGTCACCCTCCTAGACACGGGTTTCCTGTCTCAACGAGAACCAAGCCACAGACATTGTTTTGAGTGTGCCGCTCAGACGGGCAAAGCCCCCCTCTGCTATTTTTATTTTTACTTTTATGGCACCTTTCGCCGTATCAGATTTCAGGGTGGTGTACAAAACATAAAAAATAAGCAATACAATAAAACACATTCACCAAAGCAGAAGCAGCCAATCAAACCTTTCAAAAAAAAACCACTAGACTAGTAGCAATCTGACTGAAAATATTAAAATCCCTGTGTAAATAAAAAGGGATGTCTAAAAGATAGCCATGCTAGGCAAATCTCATTAAGAAAAGTGCGGTATTTCTGCCCCCCCCCCCCTGCAAAAAGCCCTCATTGTTCTTTGTTGTTTCTTACCTCAAATGGGAGATGGGCTTCAGCAAATAACCTTATGAAACTGGCAGGTTGGCATGGGAGTAAAGTGCCTCCTAAACTAGGAACAGGGAAGATGTTGCTGGACTCCATTTCCCATCAGCCCCAGCCAGCAGGGACAACGGTCAAGATATGACAGGAGCTGTAGTCCAACAACATATGGACATCACCAGGTTCTGCACTCCTGTTCTGGAACCTCCCAAAGCTAAAGAAGAATTATTTCCCCTTACACTACACCCAAGCAGATGGAAGCGCCCAGAGGAACCTCACCACAAATCCCTATTTAAAGGCAGGGAAGCCCAACACATAGCTTATTCCTCTCACGGGTCCTACCTCATAGCTCTTTTCCTTACCTCACTGTTTACACTGCCTGCTCATTCATGGGGTATCCCCTTTCAGATCTGCATATGGGAGGGAACAGAGTAGTAAAGGTCCTAAGAGACAGGGCTGTCTCTGGAACACCTACAAACAGAGAGGAACTTAGGGGTTCAGTCCCATTGCCTCTGTATAGGAATTCTGGCCGACAGACAGCACCACCAGAAAGAGTCAGATTTCTGAATGCAAAACAGCATCTCCCAGGACACATGGAGAACTGCACTGGCAGGCAGAGATGAGCAGGTGTTATTTTGTTTTGTTTCTATTGATTTATTATTACATTTATATGCCACCTTTTCTCCAAAGAGCGCAAGGTGTTGTGTACACAACAGCCCTGTGATTTAAGTTCAGCTGAGAGCCTGTGGCTGGCCCAAGGTCACCCAGTGGCCAAATGGGGATTTGAACCTTGGTCTCCCAGGTCCTAGCCAGACGCTCTAACCACTACACCACACTGCCTTTCAATTCTTAAAGGCAGCAATAGCCACATCATATTACACACACACACACACAGAGAGAGAGAGAGAGAGAGAGAGAGAGAGAGAGAGAGGATGTGGCAGGAGGGAACATCTGTTCAAGCAGGATCAAATAATAACCCAGTAGTACTTCATACAATGTCACGAAGACCTCTCGCATGACAAAAACAAACCCGCACATATGAAGGCATTAACATGGGAATCTGTAGACACTTGCCCATGGACCTTCCTTCCAAAGGAGCCCAGGGAAGCAACCACACAGACAATAAAACACTTAAAACAACCACCATTCCAATCCAGATGCAGACTGGGAAAGATCTCTACTTAAAAGCATTGTTGGGAGAGGAAGGGTTTCAGAAGACGCCGAAAAGGCAACAGAGATGGCACTCATCTAATATTGAACAGGAGCGAATTCCCAAGGGAAGGTGCCACAACGCTGAAGGCTTGATTCCTATATTGTGCGGAACAGATATAGGTGATATCCTGATAAGATGGCACCTGCAAGGAGGCCCTTCACCTGCAGAGCACAGTGATCACAAAATACGACCAGGCTCTAGGTGGACTTAGAATAAGACATGGGAAATCAAAGACTCAGTTCTCCACACCATGACAACACCCACTCTGGGGGAAACCACCTCGTCTCAGCCTAACCTGCCTTGTGACAAAGATAAGAGTATCACCTTGAGCTTCATGGAGGAAGGGCAGGGTTTAAACACCCACACACCAAAAATAATTCCAACAAATACAATCTTCATGGAGAAATAGCAGACATCAACAGCTGGTTTTAAACCCCACTCCAACTAGCACATATTGTAAGATCTGGTCCCACCCCCCTTAAGCTGGCAGGGTTGTAAGGCACAAGGAACATATTTGCATATGTGGTGGGGATGTAAATTTGTACACAAGTTCTGGAAGCAGGTTGTAACAGAGATTAGTATTATTGTTGACAAGCAGGTCACCTTGGACACTAAGTTGTGCCTCTTACCCATTTTTGACAGTGCCAATGCTGACTTTACTTCTCAATAATTAATTCTGTACCTGTTGTTTTCCGCTCGCCTAGTGATCTCTCAAGGGTGCGAGGACACATCTTGTTAGTCTATGGATCTATGGTTTCAAAAAAGTCATGTTCATTGCCATTTCTGAAAAAATCCTGACGAATAAAACATGTGCCAGCAGGGGGGTTGGCAGACCCCTCCGACTTTGCTTTCGCTTGGGGGCCCGTTTGTGATTTATATAACCAATATCATTGAATTTGAGTTTATTTGGCAACATTCGTTATTATTTGGTATGTTTGGTACAAATGTGAACCTTGTATTTCACCAGAGAATATATTTTACACCACTTATTCTTTTTCAAGCTTTGTACAATTATTATTAAATTATGATATTGTAATTTTATTCTCCCTGCTTTTATGACTTCATTATTACCTTTAGCTTGGTGTTTTTGTCTGTTTGTTTGAATAAAAATTAGAAAAAGTGGGGAGGGGATAGAAGATGCTGCACCCAGGAAGCCGGTGGCACATAAACAACCCCGCAAGTTGGGAAGCTTAGCTCTGTGAAGGGTAAACTATAGTTCCCAGGATTCTTTGCGGGGATGCAATGTACAGTGGTACCTCAGGTTACAACACCTCAGGTTACAAACACTTCGGGTTACAGACTCCGCTAACCCAGAAGTAGTACCTTGGGTGAAGAACTTTTACCTCAGGATGAGAACAGAAATCGTGCACTGGTGGCACAGCGGCAGCAGGAGGCCCCATTAGCTAAAGTGGTACCTCAGGTTAAGAACGGTTTCAGGTTAAGAACGGACCTCCAGAACAAATTAAGTTCATAACCAGAGGTACCACTGTACTTTAAATGTTAGCCGTATACGCAGCCCTATATGATCTTCTGGCATTGGGTCTTCTGGAAAGAAGTTGTGGACCTCTATTCCCAATAATATCCTTTACACACAATCAAACTTGTCAGACAAGCAATAGGAAGTGTTTCTTCATACAGCGTATAATTAATTAGCTGATGGATTTTATTGCCACAACATACAAAGGCCACAAACTAACACGCCTTTTAGAAAAAGGAGGATTAGACAAAATCATGGAAGAAAGTGGCTTCTTCTATTTTTCAAGAGGACATTCACAATTTGGTTTGTGTTTCTGCGCAGCCTGGGCAGGCTTGTATTTTCACACTCTACTCCTATGCCTCCCACGAAAGCTGAAAATGGAACATCCAACTTTAGGAGCACTATTTCTCTGATTAAAAGGCATCAGGAACAAACAGGAATGGCCATCTCAGTCTTGCCTTCCTCGTGAGCTCCCTCGAGGAGTATCTGGCTATTAGCCACACCATTGGAAGCAAGAGTGCTTGACTCACTAGACGAACCTTTGATACCAGTCCACAAGGCTGTTTTGATGGCCTCATGTTCTTTGTTTGCCTTTATGGTATGAACCAAGTGCATAGCTGGCATAAATTGAGAGCATTTAACCCAAATGATCCCACAAGGTCACACAGCACAACACACAAGGAGCTGGTTTCTTTTGCAATCTCAGAAGGGATTATGAGGAAGTAAGCCCCACTGATTCGAAAGGCACTTGCTTCCCTACTGGGGTCTCGCATATTCAAGACAGCTAAATGCAGGCCCTCCCTTAGGAGCTCGGGTGCCAAATATGACTCTGAAGGTTTTCGTGCAATGTGCACTACTGTATTGGTACGTGTTTTATTTCAAACACCCCTTCAGCCATTTTCATTTAAAGAACGAAACACGAAAAAGCAAAATGTATTGCTGTCTGGAGAAGAGATCCCTGAAACCTGGAAGATTACTGCTTTACTCTGTTCTACACACATGGGATAAAAAAAATACAGAACATATCGTTTCAAACTTTTCTGGGTCCTATCGAACTATCTGAAAAGTAATAGAAAAGAAGGCTTTCTTTTTTTTAAGAGAACGGGATGGGGGAGGAATAGAACTAGCAGAACAGCTCTCTATAAAGTAGTTTGTAGAACGTAGTGTAAAGCTACATTAGGAGGGACCTAAAGATGCAGTTTGAGTGCCAATTAGAATGTGGAAAGGAATGCCATGGACGGGGCAGAACTCGCATCCAGAACTCACGTGGAAAAACCTCACGGGCACAAACAATAGGGTTTGGGTGTTGGCAGCAGACAATGGGAGGCCCTGAATTCCCAACATGCACCACAGAATGGGCAAAAAAACCCATTCACACATCAACCCTGGAGCTGGCCCAGTGATTCCCAACCCAATGGATGTCAATACGAGGGAGAGGTTAAAACTGGCATAGGCAAACTCCGGCCCTCCAGATGTTTGGGACTACAATTCCCATCATCCCTGACCACTGGTCCTGTTAGCTAGGGATGATGAGAATTGTAGTTTCCAAACATCTGGAGGGCCAGAGTTTGTCTATGTCTGGGTTAAAAGCAAAAAAAGGAAAGAAAGGAAAAGGGAGAAAATCCTCTCCAAACCCATCTCCCACCTTGGACAGAGCAAACTGGCATGCCTCATAGAAGTATTGATTCTTCAACCACTGGATCTGTCCCCTCTGCTCCCACCCACACCCCCCAAAAAGAAAGCCCCTCCACCTCAGGATTCTTCAGAAAGTGGTTAAGAATGCAAGGTGCCTTTGGTTCAGATCTCCAGACAGAATTTAGTAGGCAAGCTCCCATTCTTCCTGCCTCCTATCTGCCACATAGGTACAAAACTGACTTTACAGGGCTACTGCGAGGATCACGGAGATAATGGGTTTGAAGCACTTTGAACGCTCTAAAGCACTGCCTACGTCCTAAGCTTTATCATTATTAAGCTATGCAACGAAAGAAAGAAAAAACAAAGAAAGAGTGCGCAGGGCAAACGCAGCACGATTAGAACTTGGACTTCTCAAGGGACCAGGATGTGTTATATAGTTGACAACCAAGTTGAGCAAAGTTCCGAGGCTGGCAGAGGAAAAAAAAAATTTAAAGGCACAGGCATGTCCACACACTATGCATGCTTTTCTTTTTCCTCCCAACTTTGAAGTCCTGCCAGCTGATAATTCATCTCAATGGATGGCTGCTCCCCTTCTTAAGGGTTTACCTTTTCCTCGATGACAGCTAAGCACCCAACCAGAGTCTGGTTTCTTTCATTTCTTTAAGACAGAAAAGCAGCCAACTGGTACCAGCCTCAGGCTCGCACCCTACCGCTGAGCACCTCAAGAAAACAAAGCACCACCCAGGCACCAAGGAAGCTATTCTTCACACCCTTTGCAAAAGCCACCTTGCGCGCTCTTTGTAGACCTGCACAATGCCACCCATCGGGCACTAGATGCACACAAAAATTACTCCTCAACTGGCCACCAAGTCCCAAAGCAGCAGCAGCACCACCACCACAAGACTGGATCTCCCAAGCTATGGAGACTTGGGCACAAAAATGCAAGAGCCACGGCTCCAATTTCACACCCACAAGACTGCTCAGACTTTGCAAAAACACAGACCGAGTTGGAAACGTCCTCTTGAAAGCTAAGCCACAGTCTTGTTTTTCCACCCACGGGTCGACCAACCGCTGGCAGCTTGGCAAGGCGGATGCCGCTAGCTCTGCCGTCTTTTATTTGGACACCGAGATTCCCTGCAAAGGACAGGGACTGCCATCGTGCCGAGGGAGGTGGCACGACCCAAGGCATTTCTTCCGACAGTTATCTTGAAATAAAGAAAAGGGGGCGGCGGCGAAACTGAAGTGGTGGTTGGGTTTCTTGCCACCCCAACCCCCGCCACCCACTAATAATATAAAGTGAACTGCAAAGCTGACTTCTGAAGGCACCAGAAGCGCCAACCACACCCACACGTGGCACACAGCACATATCAGCCTTTTCTCCCAAGCTCCGGAAAGAGAGAAAGATCCACACGGCTCACAGATTTTTTAAAGAAATGAATGTGCAATAACCCATCCAAAGATTTCTTCCCCCCTCTAAAAAAAGGAAAAAAGGAACCTTAAATGGGAGATGCTGCAACAGCATTTAGTGATGAGAAAGTCAGGAAGAACCATCAGCCTAAACCCTGGGATGCCTCTTTGACCAGAGCATGGGGTGTCCCCCCTCCACATTTACACATGAAACGTTTCTTCCAGAAAGTAAGTCAAAGTAGGAGAGACGGAAATAGAAAATGGGTGGGGGGGATAGGGGTGCGTTTCCAGAAGAACGTGAGGCTTTATAGAATCAGAGGGAAACCTCTTCCCTTCCACCCTTGTCGCAGGCGGTGGCGTGGGGGGGGGGGGGGGGGAGCGGACAGCCCCAGTGACAGCTGGCCTGAGCTACTGGAAGCAACAGTTGGTTTTATTAAGCAGCCTCATGGAGAGAAGGATGGGGGTGTGTGGAACTGGAATTGAAGAATTCACACACAAACACACACACCTCAAAACGGCACCCCGAAATATCAGGCCCGCAGCTTTGCTCACCAAACTAAGGCAGCAATTCCGGATTTAGCAACTTGCGCCAGGAGGGTGCCCCTTAAAAATTACTTTGGGGAGCGCATCCGATTTCAGCGCAACGGCTGCAGTTCAGAGGGGTGACGCGAGGATGAGAGATGTCATTGGCGAGGGAGGGGGTGCCAGGGGACGAGAAAAGAGAGAAAGACGGGCGATCCTCTCCGAATCAAAACACAACTTTGGGAAAAGAGGAGGAGGGAGGAGGAGGCAAGCGGCTGGGGTTTTGCAGTGTAATCCTAGACTTCGATCGGAATCTAGCAGGAACCAAACAAGCCCAAAAAGAAAGAAAGAAAGAAAAGAGAGACACGGACTCCCTGCCCCCTCTCGCAACTTAACGCGCATAAAAGAAAACGCAAGCAGCCTCCTTTTTACGCCCACCGTCTCCCAAACACACCCCGAAAAAAGTTTGCCAAAGAAAGGGAGGCGGGTATTCACGCTGGATCTCTTACCTGGAAGCAGGTCTCCTTTTTTTCTCTCCCCTCGGTCGTCTTCTCGGCTTCTAGGACGCGCACGAAACTCTCCACCGACCCCCCCCCCCTTTGCGCGCGATAGACTCAGAAGCGAAGCCTTCCTTCCCGCGAAGACCAGGAAAGACAGGCAACCCTGCGCGTCCAGCTTTGCAAAGTCGCACCGAACTGCTTGCTCGAGCTGCTTGCTAGCCCTGCTCGTGCGGGGACTGGGACGGAGCAGCGGGGGGAGGAGGAAGGGGAGGAGGCAATGGAACGTTGTGCTGGCCAGGGCGCGCGCCCCGGCGCTCAGCAGCCATTAAAGCCAGTCATGTGCTTGGGTGAAACTTTACACTGGAGCGCGGGGCTGAGGGATGGGAGGGGGGATAGGAGACCGAGGGGGGAGGAGACCGAGGGGGCCCGGGCCACGCCTATTTCCATTTTCCCAGCCAATGGCGCTGCTGCGAGAGACGGGAGGGAGGAGAATGCGGGGCGGGGGGGCGGGGCAGGGTGGAAGAGCTGCCCTTGGCGGTTCAGGAGAAGTAACCCTTTGAAGTGTCTCCGGCTTTGTTGGGAGACAGGGAGGGGGGAGCGGAACTTTCAGCCGAGACTGGCGGCGCTTACTCGGAAGCAACACTCGCGGGCTTCCGCGGAACTGGCTTCCGAAGGCTGCAATGCATGCCCACAGCTGGGGTGCACGGTGCAAGCCTTGCCCGCGTCTGTTCAGGAGTCAGCCCCGCAGCGGGGCTAATTCATGTAACGTGGGTGGGTGGAAATTTGCAGAATCGCTGCCCTGATTCGCGAGGCGATATGGATAGGATCTCTCGAGGATCGCCGCAGCGCAACCCTGTGCATTGCGCCTTTAACTCCCAGGGAAAGCACGAAGAAGGAGTTGCAACTTCTGGAAAGGGAGCGCAACATTTCTAAAGAGCGGGGTGCCACGGAAGGTGGCGGGCAGCTGTTAAAGAGGCTGAGCTGTGAGCCAGATAACTGCCCCATTCACATCTCCCGCCTCTGTCCCAGCCTTTCTGTCCCAACATGGGGTGTGGGGTGGGAATTACAACAGCCCTGGCTTACTTTGCAGGATGAATGAGACCGTTTTTGGAAGATAAACGTGCTGTTATTATCACCAGCATGGAGGCTGCGTATGAGACACCCTCTGACCTGGGCTGTCTCCCTTAACCCAAGGTGTGATTGAACGATGGGGCAGCAAGAGTGATGGATTTGAATGTGGAAGGACTACGACCAAGTCCCATCTCCGCTGTGGACTCTCTGTGTAGACTGGAGGAAATCCCTCTTTCAGCATCCATTTCCCCTCCCTGTAAAACAAGGAGCAACTTTTCCACCCAGGGATGTTTTGAATAATTAAATAAACGTTGCTCTATTGCATGGGTAGGCAAACTAAGGCCCGGGGGCCGGATCCAGCCCAATTGCCTTCTAAATCCAGCCCGCGGATGGTCCGGGAATCAGCGTGTTTTTATATGAGTAGAATGTGTCCTTTTATTTAAAATGAATCTCTGGGTTATTTGTGGGGCCTGCCTGGTGTTTTTACATAAGTAGAATGTGTGCTTTTATTTAAACTGCATCTCTGGGTTATTTGTGGGGCATAGGAATTCATTCATTTCCCCCCCCCCAAAAAAAAATATAGTCCGCCCCCCCCCAAGGTCTGAGGGACAGTGGACCGGCCCCCTGCTGAAAAAGTTTGCTGACCCCTGCTCTATTGCATTAAACAAGCTATAAAAGTGAGAATAGCCACCATGGCATATGCCCTCTGGCAAAGGTGGCTAACCTGTGCCCTTCCAGATGTTGCTGGACTCCAAACTCCCACCAGCTCCAGCCATCCTTAGCGCCTGGAGGTGCCACAGGTAAGTCACCTGTGCGGCACTGGTAATGAGGAAGCGCACATGCTCTCTGCACTTTTTGCTCTGCTTCTGCATGTTCTGATACTGACAGCACAATCCTATAAATGCCTACATGAAAAGGAAGCCCCATGGAGCTCAACTGGTCTTATTCCATGAGGATAGGATTGCAGCCTGAGGGTGGCTTTTCTTTAAAAAGGAAGATTGTAAGGTTCCACAGCAGAGCCTTGCTTTGGATTAGGCTGCAAAGGGAACCATAGAGTCGGAAGGGACTCCAAAGGTCATCTAGTCCAACCCAGGAATTTTTTGTCCAACATGGGACTCGAACCCACAACCCTGAGATTAAAGAGTCTCAGGCTCTACCACCTGAGCTATATGCAATCCCGGAAAGCGAGGTACCTGTGAATGGCATGTGTATGAGCTGTTTGGGGAGAAGCACAGATAATGCATTTGTAGAAGAAGAAAAATATATAATTGCTAAAGAAAAGAGTGGTTAGGGTGTTGGACTGGGGCCTGGGAGACCAGGGTTCAAATCCCCCACTCAGCCATGAAGCTTTCTGGGTGACCTTGGGGCAGTCACAATCTCTCAGCCCAACCAACAAGACTTCCAGGACCGATATGAATAACAATGGTGATAAAGGACACCCATGTCTTGTACCCTTGGTTATAGCAATATTTTCTGTCAATACATTATTAACAATTAATTTTGCTCTTTGTTCAGAGTATATTGCCTTTACACCATTCACAAATGATTGACCCATATCCATAAATTCCATATTCTTTAACATAAATTCCCAAGAAATATTATCAAATGCCTTTTCCGCATCAACAAATATCAACATCGCTTGCTTATCTTTCTTATTAGTCAGATATTCTATTATATTTATTATGTTTCTTATATTGTCTTTCATCTGCCTCCCTGGAAGAAATCCTGTTTGGTCCTTATGAATCAATTCCTTTAATATCTTTTTCATCCTATTTGCCAAGATGTTAGCAAACATTTTATAATCATTATTCAATAGCGAAATTGGCCTATAGTTTTTAACTTGAGTTAAGTCTGAATCCTGCTTTAAATAAAAGATCCAACTATATTGGTTATTTTGTCCAAGGTAGTAATTGAAGGGAGGGCTGAACTTTGAAATGAGTTTCTGTTAAAGGAACAATGAATCTAAAAGCCCAGCTCTACTAAAGCCATTATGTCTACAGAGCAGGTACCTGTTCTCTATCCCCGGTTCACTGGGAAGCAGCTGTAGGCTCGCAATCGTGCAGGGACATCAAAATGAATTCAATTAAGTCCAGTTGAGGTCATGGTGCCCAGGCTTAAAATCCACGTGGCGTCTTTTTCTAAGAGAACTCCAACCGTTTATTTTAAGCATTCATTTCTCTGCAGCCCAAGAAGTTAAGACTCTTACACTAGAGATGGCAGACTGCAGTCTTAGGTGGTCCACATGCTTTGTTTTTTAAAAATAAAATCCCCAAGATTGATTTTTAATTTACAAAGCAAGAGTGCATACTCAGAATCTCTTCACACTTTAAGACATAATTAATTTGTGTTAACACGATCCTGAATTATGCACACATTTAAGAAAAAGTGTCTTGCAGACAAAAATCCACTCAGCCCAGCGTAGTGTTTTTTGTTTTTTTTACAGAATCCCAAACAACCAGCAAGTCCCTAGGTATCTACCAGAAACGTGTCAGAGATGCCCATCTCTGCTTACCTAAAATTCCTAACCTGTATGTCCAGGGATGCTGCTGTGCCGTGAGGGAGCTGCCAGTATGCCACAAGTTGATTAATCAATTAATTGCAAGCTTCTGTGAACTGAAACATTCATCCCAGAGTTGTGGGTTCCAGTCCCACGTTGGACAAAAGATTCCTGCATTGGACCAAATGGCCCCTCGTAGTCTCTTCCAACTCTACATTTCTATGATTCCATGATACACAGAGGATGTTGCTTGCTGCATCCGCATCATTTATTGCTCTAGTGTTGACTCCATCCAATCAGCTTCCACTTGAGAGCAAGAAATTCTGCCACATCTCTCTGCACTATACTGATCAGTTCGGTCATTTGCAATGAGTAAAAAGGGACCCCTGACCATTAGGTCCAGTTGTCACCGACTCTGGGGTTGTGGCGCTCATCTCGCTTTATTGGCCGAAGGAGCCGGCGTACAGTTTCCGGGTCATGTGGCCAGCATGACTAAGCCGCTTCTGGTGAACCAGAGCAGCACACAGAAGCGCCGTTTACCTTCCCGCTGGAGCGGTACCTATTTATCTACTTGCACTTTGACGTGCTTTCGAACTGCTAGGTTGGCAGGAGCAGGGACCGAGCAACGGGAGCTCACCCCGTTGCGGGGATTCGAACCGCCGACTTTCTGATCGGCAAGTCCTAGGCTCTGTGGTTTAACCCACAGCGCCACCCGCGTCCCTTTGCAATGAGTAGACGGAGCCAAACTCCCTGAGCTCACAGAATGCTGCCCACTGGACATCTGTATCAAAAAAGGGGTCCTCACCACTCCTCTAAAAATGAAATTGTATCAGATATAGGAGAGAACTACCTAGCTCTCAAAGTTGTGGAAATGCTTACATTATTGAGATTGCCAGGTCACCTGATGCTCAGACTCTCATGGGACAGAGCCTGGGAGCAAAGCAGTTGAGTGTCACAGAACAGAGGCTTATGGGGACAGAGGATGATCAGTGCTGGATTTCGGGTGGTTCCCCCCCGTACAGGATTCAGCCCCTGAGGGAGCCTGAGGATCCCTACCGCTGGGGTAGAGTCTAGCTTTGCCTAATGACCCAGTGTTGGACCTGATAAACACGGGAGCAGAATGAACAGCA
This sequence comes from Podarcis pityusensis, assembly GCF_964106645.2. Taxonomy (NCBI): domain Eukaryota; kingdom Metazoa; phylum Chordata; class Lepidosauria; order Squamata; family Lacertidae; genus Podarcis; species Podarcis pityusensis. The sequence goes on from NC_138038.1 coordinate 25,475,590, forward strand.
GAATCTCTTGAACCAGGCAGAAAATAAGACTTGCTCTCAAAGGTAGTCTCTCTTTTTTTCTCCTCCAGCACAATGTTCCAGGAATGAGCACTGATGCAACTAAGCTCGAAATTATATCCTCATTTTAAAAAAAAGTTTAGATACCAACCTTTTGGGGCCTAAAGGTAACCTAATTAGGATCCCGCAAAATGGGAATAATCCCAGGATCAGAACCAAAAGCATTGTTTTTCCTTTTTAAAAAAAACAACAACTGTATGTATGGGAAATCAATTTTGTTGGGTCTTTAGCTCTGAAGCTATCCGAAAGCCAAGACTTAGCTTGCACTAAGGGGTGGGTCTGGCTGTCCTTGCCAGAAGCAGAAGAAAACTGTCTGCACAAGGAGCAACTCCCCCTCCCAATCAAAACTCCAGTTACACACACACACACACACACACACACACACACTATGGCAAAGGCTGCATTTTCCTTTGCCAAGCTCCTTGCTGTCCATTTATATTAATTGCCAGAAAGGGACCGGAAACGGATCTGAGGGGGAGGAGAAGCAGGAGGGGGAAGTCTCTCCCCCCCCCTTCAGTCCAGGCCTGATTTATGGCCTGGAGTCCCAGGCGGGAGTTTCTGGGCGTCAAGATGGGGAGGGTGGAGGGGGGGGAACAGAGATGAGATGGTCTGAAATGGACATCTTGCATCTTGATGAGGAACAGCAATGCTTTTCCAAGATTGGGGAGGGGAGGGGAGCGTTTTGCTAGATCCATTTGGCTCCTGTGGCCAGCAAACCGGAGTGGGTCTGCCTGCATTACAGGGATGGGGTCTGGGAGCTAGGATTCCTAGGTTTTATTTCCCCCTGCTCCCCCTCCCCAGTTCTGGGAAGGAATTCAGGTCTAGCGTAATGGTTTTTCGGAGCACACAACAGAAGTCGCTAGGGAGGCACAGATCTTCGCCAGGAAAGGCGCAAGATCCTTGCCAAGGTGTGTCTTGATCCAACTAGGAGGCAGCGACTACCCATATATCCCTGTGTTCAAGGCAAGACAGATGGGGTAGGGGGCTAGGCCCTCCAACCTCTGTGCTACGTGTTAGTGCTGGGTAGCTAATGGGGGAACCCCTCTATTCCCCTTTATAACACTTGTTTACTCTACAAAGACCCTTCAGAGCAAACTGTGTGTTCATGCAACCCCACTCTTTCCTCTTCCCCTTGGGTGAGCACACAGCTGTGCCCTCCTTTACCTCTCGAAGGCAGGAACAAGAAGAACGCTACGCAACCGCCATGATTCTTGCAGTTGGCTGCTTTTCCTTCCTCTGGTTGCAGCTAGTACACTGTCTGAATTGCCTTTCCACATACTTTGTTCTAGGTTCCCATGCTGCTGCTCACAGCTGGCCAAATTCAGCTCAAGGGGTGGCATGCAAGAGCCTTGGACAGTATTCGTTGACCAGCAAAGTTCACCATGGCAAATTGTGACAACTCTGGACACTAGGAAGGCTTGAGCAGCACATGGCTAAGAAGCAGGACTTATTTGTCCACTTGGCCCTCTGACACTGACTTAGTGTGAGTTCCTCAAAATCTGTTCCCCCTTTGTGATATTGATCAGAGTATATTTAAAATGAGCAGTGGGAAGGGAAGGAATGGTGGGTTGTTTGCTAAGGAATGATCATGTGTTAAAACCCAAAGGCAACCTTTTTTTAAAAAAAAAAACCTCTTGCCCATCCTCTTGCTATTAAAGATACAGCATTCATATATTCTGAATATTATTTTTGCAATCTAGGATGAGCACTGTAGTTCAGATCTCCAGTTCCAAAGGGACCAGGTGCTTATCAGACCAACGTGTGCTTTCTCTCAAACCATGCAAAGTGTGCTTTCATATGACCTAACTCACCATGCCTGCAGAACCTGAAATTATTACTGTAAAGAAGCAGTGGTGTAACAGGGGGGAAACTTTTTGTGTGTGGCGGTGCAGGGTGGGGGGAACACACAGACAAGGAAACACGGTATGTAGCCACAAGGGTCTCAATATGCCTGATTCCCCTTTGAGAGCAAACGCGTCTCTATAAGCATGAGATCAGGACTGCAGTTCCACTTTTCTGCAGGTGAAATTCTGAAGTCTGCACACCCTAGAACAGACTTCAGATTTGGCACAAAACTCTCCAAACCCGGAAATCGCAGCAAACAGGTTCAAATGGCTTCAGCAGCAACTGCAATAGCCATGCTCTTAAATTATGGCTCTCTCACCGCTCAGAGGCAGATGCACCAGCTTATCTAACAGAGGGGCATGGGCCATTTTAATCTAGCCTTTTAAATGTACTTTAATCATCCTCTTAGCAACCCTCCAAATCCTTCTAGGATCGTATCCAGTATCCAGTATAGAGTACAATTTCTGAATCTACTCCTCCCTGAAGGCATAGTGTCCCTATTGTTAATTTAACCTCCCTGGTGCATACTTACTGCACCCAATACTGATCTGCCCCACTTCAATTTCTTCCCTCTCGCTTGGTTTCGCGATCCGTTTCTCGCCCCACAAGCAACTGGATCCCAGCAGAATGGGCCACTCTTCCCTCAGCCAATTAAAAGACCCTGCTAAACCCACCCCACCCCTACAAGCTGGGTTGTCAGTCTTGATGGAGCCCAGCCTTCAAGTTCCTTCCCAAATGAAGCCAGGGGAGAGTGGCAGATTTATCTTTTCCTACAAAGCAAGGGGCCTCCGGGACCCTTTGAAGCCAGCAGAGGGGCCCAGGCAGAGGGCAGCTGGCTGGAGAGCAGAGCCTGCTGGAACGCTCCCCCACCCCATCCCACGCTGACGCCGTCCCCCACCCCACCGCACGCCCTCCCCATCCAGATCGCAAAGAATTCCTGCCTTCAGAAAGCCCTTGTTTTATATTCAAGTAACTACCACCCCGACCCCCTGCCGAAAACAATAAGAATGAAAAATTTTTTTTTGAAGAACAACCACCGCAAGAACGGCTTGTCTTCTTCTTCATGCGCCCACAAGAGGGAAAAGAGCCGTCTTGGAGCAGAAGAAGAAGGAATCCCGGACTCTTGGCTCACCATCAGCCTCTGGAAAGGTGAATGCTGATGCCCATCAGCACCGTGCCTTTTAACACACTACACTGTCCTCTGCTGCAAAAGCACTTCATTCCTGGCTCTCACTCCTCCTAAGTGTTCATACTGAAGCTCTCACTTAGCATGTCCCTTGCCTCTTCCACCCTGTAATTGCTCTCCTACTCCCAGTCAGTGTGGTCAAGAAGCAAGGTAAGAGGGTTGACCTGCTGTTGCGCATGTTTACGGCAGTTCTGCAAATAAGGCCACAGACTTTACTAGCCCAAGATGGGCTTTACTTGCAAATAAGTCCATAAACTTTACTGGCCCAGCCCACAAACCTTACCAGCCAGTCTGTCTACTACACGATTTGCCTGGAAGAAGAATGGAACCAAATCTCTTCCACTCTAGAAAAGATTCCTAAGCATCTCCTTGGGTGCTTTTGCACTAGGCATTTACTCTGGAATATTCACTCTTCATTTACTCACACTTTTTACAACCTGTACTAGTCAATTTAAAAAAGAATGGAATGGTAGCCTGACATCTGCAGATGTAAATAAACTGAGCGCTACTCTCCATTTTTTGTTTTTGCTTTAAACCTTTTCTCACGTGTGCAGTGACATTTTATGTGATTGAGCCTATAGCCACTTCAGGAAACGGTTAAGTACTTTTTAAGTGTGTTTTAAATCTCTCTTAATTTGCACTAAAATGCTTTTTCACCTACATTAAAGATATCTTAAGGTGTTTTTGCAATAGCACACTTGAATTAATAGCATTTTAGTGCAAATTTTAAAGCAGATAGCCTGATAAACTAACATGATTGCATTGCTACTTGCTCCCCACAAACAGGTATCTCATACTCGCTAGTTTGGATGGAACATAGTGGCAAGTTTTCACACAAATATACCATGTACCCCTAGGTATGGAAGCGCACTTGCAATTCCACATGTAAGTACAGAGGAACGACTTGGTAGCACTAAAAGTAACCAGTACTGAGTAGCATCGCTATATGAGAACCTTACTCGGCAATAGGTGATCAGGCAAGTGGCTATTTACAAGGCTTAATTGTGGATTTTTGTGCATCCCAACTCTGTTACTGATTGCAAACAGAGAATCAAAATGTGTTAGCTATTCCGAAGTGATTAACATTTGCATAATAATATGATTTAGGTATGTGACAGACTTAGCTTCCATTTTGTGACGGATGCCAGTGGAAAGAGTAAAGGAATGCAGAGTACAGTCTTCTCCCTTTGTAGCGAAAATTGGTACAGAGTTCTGTTTCCTTCTAAGAACCCAGAAGCCTTACTTACCAGGACAGAGTGCTTTAGTACATCTTAAGAGACTGAAACAAATATACAGAAAGGACCCCATTGCCCCAGAGACTGTATCCTCCCCATATTTTTGCACTGGGTTCCCAAGATGAGAAACAGGCGGGGGAGGGAGGGGAAATGGGGCTTATTCCCAGGAAGCAGGGAAAGAGATCCCAAATGAACTAGCAGAGACAGACAGATACACTATATCCCCTTCTGCAATGCAAGCCCCCTCTCCCCAGGCCCATCCATCCATCAACCAACACCATGTGCTCAGCATCTAGGAATGGTCCAAATGTTTGCCAGATGTGAGTGCGGCTGCCCCTTCCCAACCCTGCCAGCAATAATCCCAGGGCAAGCACATCCCTGTGATCTAGGAGATATTGGACAGAGGTGGAGGTGAAGGGTTTAAATTAGGGTGTGTTTTGTTTTGTTTTGTTTTGTTTTGTTTTGTTTTGTTTTGTTTTGTTTTTTTAAAGGTCTTTCCTCAGTTGTAATACAAAGGATTGCACACAGCAACCAGTTTTCTCTGACTGGACCGAGATGACTCTCGCCAAACTATATGTTACCATATTTTTTGCTCTATAAGATGCACCAGACCACAAGACGCACCTAGTTTTTGGAGGAGGAAAACAAGAAAAAAAATATTCTGAATCTCAGAAGCCAGAACAGCAAGAGGGATCGCTGCGCAGTGAAAGCAGCAATCCCTCTTGCTGTTCTGGCTTCTGGGATAGCTGCGCAGCCTGCATTCGCTCCATAAGACGCACACACATTTCCCCTTACTTTTTAGGAGGGAAAAAGTGAGTCTTATAGAGCAAAAAATGCGGTACTTGCTTGGGGATCACTGTAAGCAGACAGTTAATAGATCCCAATCAGAGTCTCTCTCACACACAATTCTTCCACCAGCAGCAGAAAAAAATCCCAAATCCTGGACAGGGAAAAGAGAGGGTTGTTGGGGTTCCCAAGCCTCTCTGAAAGCCATTCCCTCCTGCTTGAAGGCCCTTTCTCCTAACCTCAACCATGTAGAGTCTGGCTGTGAATACTTAACTGCACTCTCCACATGCTCAGAGGCCCTTCTTTCCCCTAACAATTATTCCTCATACGCTGGGGGTAACCCCCTGACACTCACAAAAGTTCCCCGACTCTGCTCCCTCTCCAGTTAAGGGCTGGGATCACATTCTGGGCTGACACAATTAGCCCAGAATATAGTAGTGATCCCCCCTTAGAGAGCTGAAATTATCTGATTGGCCGCAGCAGCTCATCCTCTCTTCTAGCTTCCTGATGGGAACTTGAGACCAACCCAAAGCTAGCAGGGGAGGCTCCTTGGAGGGGGTACAGGCCTGCATCAGCCCCCGAACATTATCTGTCAAGTCTCCTGCAGCCAGCCAGCCAGCCGGGGAACACAGCCTGCCGACTTCCACCAGCAACTGGCAACTCCTGGTTCCATCTGGAGTCCAAACACAATTCAACCAGCTGGAATAGATTTGCAGGGACAAGGAGTGAACACAAAAGTGTGGGGGGGGGAGCCTCAGAAGTCCTCCCCGCCCACCCGCTGCCCCTTTTGCAGCATGGGGGCCCGTGGCCCAGCTGGGAGCAATATGGGGAGGGATACTGACCTGCTCCTGCTACCGTCCTGTGAAGTCGTGAGTGACGGCTCTAAAAGCAGCCACCCATCAGACTTGGCAGCAGCAGGAGAAGTCGGTAGTTTGAAAGCACTCGCATCCTTCTAAACGCTCCCTGTTCCTATCCTATGGGCCTGCCCTGATCCCCCACACCCCAAATCTGGGTACAGTGGTATCTCAGGTTACATACGCTTCAGGTTACAGACTCCGCTAACCCAGAAATAATACCTCGGATTAAGAACTTTACCTCAGAATGAGAACAGAAATTGCGCGGCGGAAGCGGGAGGCCCCATTAGCTAAAGTGGTACCTCAGGTTAAGAACAGTTTCAGGTTAAGAACGGACCTCTGGAACGAATTAAGTACGTAACCAGAGGTACCACTGTATATCGCAATATCGCAGGAAGGAAAGAAGCACACATTGCTTTAGCATACATACAAGTACCACCGCAGCCCCAGGAACCGACTCCTCACTGGAGAACGGCAAGGGGTGGGAGCTAGATTCTCCTTTGTTGAAGGGGGTTACTCGGGGTCCCCATCCCCCACCGCCGCTCCTCCAGCAGCAGCACAAGCCCAGCCGTGTGGAAAACGCTTGCTGTCAGAAGAAATCTGGGCCAAGCCGGTGACATCGCCACGTGCAGCTTATGTAAGGGGAGGGCAGGGGAGGACAGGATGGAGAGGAAGAGGCTGGCACAGGCGCGGAGAAACGAGGGGACACTCTTGGAAACTGCAAGGTGGTTTGTTGGACGGGGGGGGGGGGAGACGCGGGGATTCCTCCCCCACGAGGCAGATGGGCCAGAGCTCTTCACACCACCCGAAACAACCCTCGCCACGTTCTGGGTTCACACGGAACGCGATGAGGCTGGGCGCAGGTTGGCGTGACGCAGATGCCATCGCGGCGGCAGGAGTTGGGAGCCCGGGTCCAGATAAGGGATTTGTGGAGGCTGAAGGGAGATCAGAGAAAGAGAGAGAGACCGAGATAAGCCACGGTTAGAGGTAGAAAGGAAAGCATTGCTGTGTCTGGCCTAGCAACCCAGAAGGACAGTGGGCCACAGCTGTCTTGTGGGGGCACAGCGAGGGCCGTTCCAAGGGAAATAGGGTACCATCGCTTGCTGTTTATAAACTACTGTGACAGAGGCAGCACCATGTTTCTCTGTCCAGGTGAGTAGCCACCATTAGAGGGGGACAGAGGACCATGATCACCGTGGGGGGTCTACCAACCAGTACCAGTTGTAGAGGGGAAGGGAGAGGCACAACTTCAGTGTTGCCTAGCAACAGCTAGAGGGCTCTCCCTACAGATAGCGTTGTTTTTGCTAGGCTGAAGCCCCAGAAGTCACAGTTCTGCATGACGTAGCCCAGAGGTACTCGGATTTGGGGGCAACTGTGCTACAAATCAAACCCAGAATACGGAATATTGGCAGTCCGGTGTACAATACAGCACATTTGCAGCTTCTCTGTGCTTGCGCTTGATTCTTGCCCACTTAATCAGGGACCAAACAGCCCAGAAGAGGCAGGCTGAAGTTCAGGCTCGTAGGCTCCTCAATCCTTGCTAGAGGCAACAGTGTGCCTTGCAAACATCACAAGACAGGAGCAGAACAGCAGAACTCCTAGCCCTGACTTCGGTCTAGTACAACAGCCAAACGTTCTCGTCTTTCCCAGTGCTTTTCCACACAAAGTACTCCTTGCTATTTGACATGTGCTGCTCACTGAGGACCCTTTCTAATGATCCTTTGACTCAATCGGTCCTACAATTGAGCTGTTTGAAGTCTCTTAAGATCATTTCCATAACATATATTCAATGCACTGTGATGATACCATTCCAAACAGTCATGGCCTTCCCCCAAAGAATTCTGGGAGTTGCAGTTCGCCAAGGGTGCTGAGCAGGGTTTTTTTTTTTTTTTTTTGCAGCTGGAACTCACTGGAACTCAGTTCCGCCACCTCTCAGGTGGGCACTATTGCCATCCTAAGAGAACAAGGGAGGCATTCACAGGGAACTCTGGAAATTTTAGCTCTGGAAGGGGAGAATAGGGACCTCCTAACAACCCTTAATGAACTACGGGTCCCAGAATTCTTTGGGACTGTTTAGAGTGGTCTCATAGCGCTTTTAATATATGGTGTGAATGCAGCCTGTCTGTCTCTACCACCGTGGTTTGGATATTGGTCCAGATATCCATCAATTTCACCACAGGGACACACACAACACCCCAATTGCCCAAGCACCGCTCCTCCACTTAGGCTTGTGCCTCATAGACCAAACCAGCCAGCCCCCATTTCTCTCTTGATCCATACACAAATTTGTGGGGCAAGGCAGGGTGTCTTTTCTCCATAGCCTCCTCCCCCTCCCATCTGCAACCCCAGCCCCCAACATATTCCCCCTCCAGGGAACAGTTGTTTATGAGCTTCTGGTGAGGGAATTGATTAACGGTTCCCGTGGGAAGGGGGGAGTGGGGTGGGAGGGCTTTGCCGCCGGCGGGAGTGAATCAATTTGTGCCATCGATTTTTCACGCACTGCGGCAGAAACGGGAGCCGAGGGGATGGCGGGAAGATGAATTCCCCTGCGGTCAGCCAGCTTGCACCAGGCTTGGCCACAAAGAGAACCCCCTACACAACACACAGCCTTCCACCATATACACACTAGGGCTGTGCGTGTATCAGATATTCTAGGTCCCTCCCCACCGCCGCCACAATTTGAAGGGCTTTGGTGGGCTATGCTGATGGAGAGGGTCTGTATGAAATACTAATGGGGAAATTTTAAAGTGGGGGTGGGAGGGGAAGGACTGGGTAAATTAAAACTAAATGCTAACGTTGCTGGAGTTCTGAGGAGAATGGGGTAGACATGGTAATAATTGTTAGTGTTATCATCAACTAGAACGGGATATAAAGTTCAGGAGAGGAGGCTAGGGCTAGGGGCAGGGTCTAGGTACCTGGGCCCACCTACTTGAGGTTCAGTTTAATTCATTAATTAATTTTAAATTTACAGCCTGCTATCTCCCAAGAGCTTGGGTTTTGGAGCGAGCGAGCCTGGCTGAAAAGTGACTTGGAGGAATTTCCTAGGCCCCCTCAGGCCCTGTCTAGACATAGGAAGGTGGCAGGAGTATTGGAGGGGTCTGAACTTGAATTTTGTTGTTGTTGTTGCTGCAATCAGTGTTGGGAATTATTGGGGGGTGGGGAGTGAAGACATTCCTAATTTGGAGCAAATACATGGATCGGTCAGCCTTGACCAACATGGAAGAAGATTAGTTGGGAGAACCAAACAGAGAATTGAGGACGGAGGCAGATGGAGCGGGGGAAAGTGGACATGTGGCAGTGTGCTGTAATAATAACGGGTAAGTCAGGTGGAACTGAGAAGCTGCACTAAGAAACAAAAAAACCCCAAACCCCACCCTCCTCTGCTATGGATCCTCAGGATTGCCTTGCACACAGACCGCTACTTCCGAGCCACTTTCCCACTTTTCTTTAAAATAGAAAATAACAATCCACCTCAAGGGGCACAGCAGCTGCAAGGAAAAGCAAGACGGGAAGACAAGATTGAAGAGCACTCCACAATAACAAACAAAGACATGCTTTCCGGATACAGCAAGCTCTGGGGGTACAGCAATTGCGCAGAACAGGCTGAGGGGCTGCCTGAAAGCAAAGCAGTAAAGACAGCATGGTAGGAAGGCATAGGGACTGGGGTGGGGTGAGGGCCAAGGGCAGCTTTCTAGGCCTCTTTACCTGGGCCACATTCCTCACCAGCCCTGCTTTGCAAACCCCTTGAGAGTTTTGTTTCTTTCGATTCTGATAATACTTCTCACTTGCAGGGATGGAGGACAGAGAGGGGTGTGTGAATGAATTAACGTTGGTTGCGCCACCCATTTTTGCTTCTGGCACTGGGCATGTGGCCCCTGAAAAGCTACCTTGGAATGAATGCGGCCCTGGTATTCTCCACACCCGCAATATAGTCTGGAAATGCGAACAAAGTGAAGGAGAGCCGCACAGGGTCAGAAGCTTGGCTGCAGTAGTAGTAACTCAGAGGATGGCAATAATTCATGGCTCCATTTTGTTTTCTTATACATAAGCTGCCCTGGTTATTACTTATTTATTTAAAATATTTACACCTCACCTTTCCACTAGTTCTCCCCAAAAGGCAGTTCAAAATAAACAACAGCTAACCCAAATACATATTTGGTGTAGTGGTTGAGAGCGGTAGTCTCGTAATCTGGGGAACTGGGTTCGCGTCTCCGCTCCTCCTTATGCAGCTGCTGGGTGACCTTGGGCCAGTCATACTTCTCTGAAGTCTCTCAGCCCCACTCACCTCACAGAGTGTTTGTTGTGGTGGAGGAAGGGAAAGGAGAATGTTAGCCGCTTTGAGACTCCTGAAGAGGAGTGAAAGGCGGGATATCAAATCCAAACTCTAAAAATAACAATTAAAGTCAAACACAAGTCTAGCAGCAGAGTAAAAAAAAAAGCAGGATGTCAAATTTTACATTTATTTATTTGTTATCCCATTCATACCCCTACCTTTCCTCCAATTAGCCCAAGGTGGCATATATGGTTCTTCCCTTCCTCATCTTATCCACACATCAACCCTGTGAGGTAGGGTTGGGCTGAGAAAAAGTGACTGGCCCAAGGTCACCCAGTGAGCTTCATGGCTAAGGGAGGATTTGAACCCTGATCTTCCAGGTCGTAGTCCAGCATTCTTAACCACTGCATACCAGAATGGCTATCAAAGGCTTGAGGGAATAAAACAGATTTGATCTGGCACCTAAAAGAGAAAAGAATAAGCCGCAAGCAAATGTCTCTTGAGAAGGTGTTCCACAATCAAAAAGGTGTTCCACAATCTACATCAGTGTCTCTAATGACCAGCAGGCAGGCAGATCCAAGATAGAAGATGGTCCTTCAGATACCCTTGTCCTACTCCGTTTTGGATTACCATTTTCCAGTTTGCACCCGTAACCATGCTGGTTGCTAAGTTAGGGTAATTACGTAGTGGCAAAATATATTCAGTGTATCTAACCACCCCAAGTTTGACCACCAGATGCTGAACCAGCTGATGTTTCTGAATCCATGTACAAAACCTTGTGGTGATGTGACCTGGGCCTTTCCAATGTGTGCAATTGTAGCAAGAGTCCCCCTCTACTCCCAAGTAGTGTTGTTTTTAGGATGGCATGATGTGAGTAGGAACTATCAGGTTATGACAACACCAGAAAACCTGTCCTTTTGGGTCAACATCGCATTTGGAAACAAGTGGAACGAGAAAAACTGTTGGTTCGCGTAATCCAGTGGCGTCTACTTTTTGCAGTGGTCTCAGCGAAAGGGGATTTTAAGAAATCCCTGCTACCCGAGATCCTTGTTTGACGAGAGATGCCAGGGGTTAAACCTGGATTCTTGTGCATTGAAACTATGCGCTTTGCCACTGAGTTTCCCCACCCACCCATCTCTTAAACCGGGAAGTGAGATGGGAAAATGTTCTTTAATCTTGGGCCCCCCCCCCCACCAGAGAATGCTACAGTTTGCTTCCCTTTCTCCCAGCACTGTTAAAGCTGCTTTGGTTCTGAAACAATTGTTTCCCCATCTTGCCACTGCACTTTTGGGTTTGACTCCCTTCGCCAGCCTTCCGTACCCCTGCCTACTCAGTGTAAAGCTGTTATTTCAAAGAGAAAGGCTGCTATCTATGGAATCTATAGATTTATCTACCTACCCATAAGGTACAGTACCAGCCAGCAGTAGGCCGGAGCCACAGCCAACTCATTCCAGTTCTTCCCACCCCTTCCTGCTCAGTTTCACAAGGGGCAACCCTGATGCTTAAAAGCTGCCAAGCAGTGCCACCCCCTGGACTAGATGTAAGAAAGATCAGGAAGAGGGCGTCTGGGGCGGACCGAGGGTGGTGAGGAAGGGCCCCCTTCGCCCTAACTAGTGGCCACTGTCAACACACCTCAGGAACATCATCTCACTAAGGATGTCTTGGAGGAAATGAAGTGTGTGTTCAGTGCCCCCCACCTCTATTTTCACCCCACAAGAGGCACTGCGCTGCCCGGGGACTCCCCAGGGCAGAGCCAGTCTCCATAGCAACGAGATGGAGGATTGGAGGATGTGCCAAGCAGCTGGCACACAAGCCATGCTCCCTGAAGAGGCCAGAATCCTGATCTGAACCTGGCGCGCATTTCCCTCCCTCCGTGGCAGCCTCTTATGCTGCCGAGCACGTACCACACACACACTAGGGACCGTAGACTATAAATAGCCACTGGGGGGGTGTTATCTGCTTAGTCGTGGAGGGTGTGGAGGGAACGCGCGCAGCTCATCTGGGGAGGGAAGCAGCAGCCAGGACTCCTCCTGGGTTCTCCCGGCAGCTCTGGGAGAGAAGCGGAATAATAGGTTACAGCGAGGCATGCAGGAGCTGGGATTTGGGAGTGCTCTGGAGTAGGTGGAATCGGTAAGAGCAAAGGACTCTGGGAGCAAAGTCACCTTTGGGACCTTTGGAAATACCTGTCCAGGGGGAGAGAGCGGAGGATTCTGGGGGTATTACTTCTGCTTCCCCCAGGACGCGGAGTTGTAGAAACAGATCTGGAAAACTGGAACTTCATGATCCTGGGGGAATATAAACGGAGGGGGCTTTTCCCGAATCCCCTGGAAAGCAAATGTGATTTATTGGGCTAGAGCTAGGGCTGGCTTTTTTAGGGGGTTGGAGCAAGTGACTCAAGGCAAACTATTCTGAAAACCCAGGAAATTTGGGGGACTTCTGATGGGTAAAAGAGAAAGCCTCACATTCCTGGAAAGAGGGGCTATACCGGATTGTCATATTTGAAAAAAGGGCTCCCCCCTCCTCCGCCTGGACAGCCATTAGTTAATCCTTGGCTAGGAAATCTCCCCAGTGCCCCCGCTCCAATCAGGCTCCAAGCCACAACCTTTGCTCATTGCCAAGTTGGCGAAAGGTCAGCGAGACATCAGCTGTTTGCCAGCGGGAAGGGGCGGGGTGGCCCTGGTACATGAAGCAAGGGGAGCCAGGCCTGAGTTTCAGTCCACTGTGACCTGAGGAATCCATGGAACCCCAAACAACACTCTCGAGATGCATAGCAATGGTACCCCAGATCAGATGCCAGCTCAGGGGGCTTGAGGGAAAAGCTGAGGGGGTGAGGAGGTGTGCTCTTTAAGAATTGGACATCGCACCGCACGTTGGTTGGTAGGTGCTGGATGTGTCCAGCACACTCTGCGCTCTCACCCATGTCCACACCCAGGGTGTCTACCCCAAAACAGTTCTCTCTTATACTGAGTAATGGCGACACCCAGTGGCAACTCTGCTTTATCACAGCACCAACCCACTTTCTCCCACAGCTTCAGATATTGCTGTCTCTCAGTACAGCCCTTTCGTTTTTATGTTCTTTTATTACTAGGTTTAATGTGCCGGGGCTAAATCCCGCTATCAAGCTCAATTCCCTAAAATCAGCAAATCAACTCTAGCTTCCCACAATGTCCAAGTGGCTGATGTTCCGAGTCAACAGAAGAACACTCTATATATGCTCAGAGACAACTCTTTAGCGTATTTTTAGCTTAATAGAGACAGCCTCGGTTGACAAGGCTCACAATTTTGAAGCCCAACATATGGATAGACCTTACTTCCCCAGTCAGTTCACTAGAAAGGCCCGGGAATAATTAAGCCATGATTTGATTAATCTTCCAGCTACACAAGCAAACAGAGGTAGTAGACAACTACGGTATATTCCTCTGGGTCTTGGAGGGGAAATAAATAACCTGTGTATTTATGCGCAACAAAAGAAGACACTTCGGAAATCATCTCTAGCAGGCAGTAGGAGAGCTCCTGCTCCAGAAGAACCAATGCAAAATGTTTTGTGAAATTTCCCAAATAACACCACTGAAATGAATGAAGTGCGTGTGCATGTGTGTATGCAGGGGGAACCAGGAGTTGACTTTGGCGTGAAAAGACTGAGCACGCTACTCCGTCCCGATACTCAGAACAAGTCCATGGGCTCAGAATGTGTTGTTTCTAAATAGATTTATTCTCCAACAAGCACTAGATCTTGGTGCTCTAGTAAAAAAATAGTAGACCCTACAAGCCTGAAGTCTTCCCACCTCTGGGTGAAGGCCAATTAAATGATATAAAAGAGACTGATGATCAAGAGAAAGCCTGTTTCTTGCAAAGCCTCAGAGGCAAATTGCTATGTTTCTTTGCCACTACAGTTCCCAGGATGCTTTGAGGGAAGCCATGAACTTTAAATGTATGGTATGGAGGTGACCTGAATGCAGGAGAGGAGAGGGGCCTTCCACAGCAGCCTCTTTGTTCCTCTACTCTCTGTTTGTTGCCTGACCCTCCTTCCTACACCAGCTGCCCAGCAACCATTCCACCTGACAGGGGATGCTTCTCTTGTAAACCACTGGAACTCCCTGCTGCAGGAAGCAGTGGTGCCTGGGCTCAGAAACAGCGCAGGGCCTTGCCTTGCAAGTATCCAAACCTAATTTCCTCTCCTTCGAACTTCCAGCACCTAAAGGTATACTCTATAGCATTCTATAACCAAGTAGTCAGGGAAAGCCTCCCCCCTTTAAGATCAGTCTGCACACAAAACATACATTTCCTTTTGTACCATGCCTCCCCACCCCGCCCGTTCCTCACTCTCTCTGTCAATTTCTGGCCTTAAAAGCCAACATAGTATTTTCTCAGCTGTCAGATCTGATTAGCTCACACAGACATTCAATTGGTCGGCTGAAACCACAGGGACACAGAAGCGGGCAGCCGAGCAGGATGGGGGGGGGAGGACAGGATAACTGGCATCTCATCCCTCCCCTCCCCACTTCGCATTCTTTCTTTCTATCACAAGAAGACGCAGAGCTTTGACCTTCCAAGGAAGGGAGTTTGGCGCCCAAGAGGACACCCTCTATGCAGCCTCCACTTAGCACTAGTGGCGAGAGGAGGATTGCCCCACATCAAGAGAGGAGGGGGTGGTGGAAAGAGCCAAGACTTTGCAAGCCCTTTCCCCTCCAAGACACTCTCAGGCACAGAAAAGAGGGGAAAGTGGGTCATGGAAGGGGGAAAGGAGAGCTGCAAAAATAAAAAAGGGCCACCACCCCGCTCCCATTAGCTCAGCCCCACTTCCCTCCCTGCTTTGGACCACTCTTTGAGATCTGATCATCAGCAGTGGCTGCTGCTGTTTGGGGATGTTGGGGCAGAAGGCAGGGAGACAGGCAGGCCAGAGAGCCAGAGTCAGTAACAACGCAGAGCCTGAGCTAATGAGAAAAAGACACAAACAATTCTGCTTTTCGTCCCCATCCTCATCTTCCTGCCTGTTGAGTTCCACAGCAACGAAACCGAGACTAAGGAAGGGGGAAGCTGGCAGCCAGGACCACCTTTTAGACTCGCTGGAAGTAAGAAGATAGGTGGGCTTGGAGGAATCAAGCATGAGGTGGGTGGGGCAGGGCCCCCTTTGCCTCAATGGATCAGCCCCCGCTGCAGCCGTACACACCCCTCTGTTGCTACAGCATCGCCTAGCAAGTTTCATGCCCGAATAAGCCACGGAAGAGCAAGGACCGCAGCTGGGATTTTCCTCGCCACCTCGGACAGAACGCCTTTTCAACGGAGCCTGGTCAGGCACGCTCAAGCTGAGGGTTACAGCCAGAACCACGATTCAGTTCTGAAACGTGTGAAATCGTGAGCACGCATCTTCAGAGTGTGATCCCAACAGGAACCCCAGCTTATTCCACTCAGGGCACATCATGGCTGCGGCCACTAAGGCACAGCTGGAGGTTACTGGAGAAGGGTTTCAAGACAGAAGACTCTCTTTCACAATCAACTTTGTCTTACTTTCTGGCGGAAACTATTGCTAATGCTGTATTGACTTGCTTTTCTCAGCGACGGGCAGCGCAACAGAAAAAGATTCATTCGGTTTTGAAAACCACCAGCAGCAGAAAGCTCCATTAAGAGTTTCAACTATAGAGTTCAGATGTTTTGGACTACAACTCCCATCCCTCTCAGTCAGCTCAGGCTGCTGGGATCCATAGTCCAAAAGAAAGCCTGGAGGGGACCAAGGTGGGGAATGCTGACCTATAAGCCTTTCTGGGGAATATGCTCGTGAAACTGCACAGCCCACACTCCATGCAACGCAACCAGATAGTTATACACACACATACCGATTGTGAGCTGGCATGCAGCCATCCTTCAGTCTTCCTGATGCCGAAGGGAGGAACATCCCTGGGGCTCCTGCAGAGTCCAGAGCCCTCAGAGGTGTCTTCCTCTTCAGAGCTGGGAAGACTGAAAGATGGACGCCTACTCTGCCAGCTCAGAAACTAGCACCTTGTGTTTAACAGCAGTGGACCCGTGATGCTTGGGAGTGGCAACGAGGGAGAGGCCACCTCTGAGTCGGCCGCTGCTGGTGAACCAGGTGCAGGGGGGATGGGGGTGGCCCACAAGACTTCAGTATGCCGGCTCTGTCCTATGGAAACAGGAATATACAGAAGAGCTCAGAGTCTGGGGAACCTGCTGACTTGGCGCCTGGTACCTGTGTACTTCCTATCGGCAGCGCTGAGGGCTTTCGCTTTGGGTCAGCTTTCAGCACTGGTGGATGGCACAGAGGCAGAAGTGGGCAGATTGCCCTTGTACAACAGTAGGCTAGTTGCTGCACACAGTCACATACTTCCCTCTGTCCAGGCAAGCAAGATACATTTTGAGTGTTCCAGGACATATTCCAGCTAGGCAAAATCACTCAGGAAAAGTGGGAAGGAGGGCTAGCAAGAGGGGAGTTCTGGGGGGAGTCCCAAGGGGCCCCCAGACATATGACAGGACATGTCAGGGGAAGCGGTGGGTAGATTTTAATTCACTTAGGGCAGAATAAACACACACACACACACACACACACTGAGGGTAACCGTGGCTGCATTCTGTGCCCAATGGCAGCACAAGGCCAACGTACAACTGGCCAACTGCATCAGGCCAACGTCATTTATTTACCGTATTTTTTGCTCTATAAGACTTACTTTTTCCCTCCTAAAAAGTAAGGGGAAATGTGTGTGCGTCTTATTGAGCGAATGCAGGCTGCGCAGCTATCCCAGAAGCCAGAACAGCGAAAGGGATGGCTGCCTTTGCTGCGCAGCGATCCCTCTTGTTGTTCTGGCTCCTGAGATTCAGAATATTTTTTTTCTTGTTTTCCTCCTCCAAAAACTAGGTGCGTCTTATGGTCTGGTGCGTCTTATAGAGCGAAAAATATGGTACTTATTCATTTCATAAGCCTACCCTCTGCCAAAATGTCCCCAGGACAGGTTACAAAAAAAACAACTCCACCCGCAATTAAAACAAGTTCAGATTATATTGAAATCAAAGAATGAAACTACAAAACAAAGCAATAACCAAAACAAACAAAACAGCAGCAGAGAACAGCAATGCAAGAGGAGGAAATGTGGCCACTCAGTCTAAGGCCTTGCTAAAAGAGGTCAAGTTATCCTAACCTGGATGCTTTGCACTGGCTTGCATACCTGTCTACTGGAGTTTTAAGGAAGGTGGTGTAAAATTAATGTGCATGTTGACATGCGAAAGAGAGGTGTTTGGATGGTTGACAATGGTTTGGAGTTAAAAAATAATAATCACTGTGGCTGTCTCCCTGCATGTTCTTGGTGTAGGCCAAGGTGGAAAGCAATAGGCTTCAAAGGGGTTCTTGAACTCAGGTCTTAGAGGAAGATGTCCCCTACCATAAATTCCACAAATGACTGCAGGTTTGGGGGGGCAGTCAAAAACCCCCTTATGTGGCAAGTGCAGTGGATCCCTGGGACTGCGGGAGCTGCTAAATAACATAAAACATGTACAAAAAGCCCTGCGGAGTCAGGCCAGAGGCCTCTCTAGTCCAGTGTCCTGTTCTCACAGTGGCCCACTAGATGCCTATGGGAGGCTCTCACGCACAACCTAACTGCAACTACGCTTTCCTAGCAATTGGCATTCAGAGATATGCTGCCTCTGAAAGTGGAGATAGGACCAAGCCATCATCACTAGTAGCCAATGAGAGCCTTGTCATCCAGGAACTCGTTCCAATCCCCTTTTAAACCCATCCACTTTACATCGTCCCGTAGGAGTGAATGCCATGGTTTTAATTTTGCACAGTGGGGGGGGGGGGGGAGTACTTTCTGTTGTCTTTTCTGAGTCTTCCAACAGGTGGTTACGGATGCATAAAAGTTGAATTCTTTGAATTCTTCATCAGCCAATTAGTTCAACACTCATGCGATATTCCAGAGTATTTTTCATTCTCATGTATATTATATCTATTCGAAAAAAGATTGGTTAATGAAGAAATTACATATCTTTCTACTTATGAGTGTTGAACTAATTGGCTGATGAAGAATTCAACGAAACAGTAGTTGTTATCCGGAAACACTGTTCAGCAGAGTTCAGAGTTGGACATCAGAATTGGACATTTGCTGATTATACAAAGCTTCACAGCTTGTTCTCCACTGGGTAAAGTCTGGCACTGCGATTCATTTAAGGACTTTCAGTTTGTTAGTTTTGATGTTTTGAATTATTCCATAAAGTTTCTCGTATTGTAATTGTTTCTGGCCATCGTGTTGCTTTTGATATTGCTGACTCATATTTTGCAACACAGGGGTTTGTTTAAATTACAGCTCAAGGCAGCCCTATTCAGAATCTCCAACGGTCAGGGATGATGGGAGTTGTAGTCCACAACATGTGGACAGCCACAGGTCCGCTGCCTCTATGAGAACAGCTGCCCTTCCAGGCTCTCCACTCTCAGCCATCCCTATCGCTTATGTTTTCTCTATATTCCACTGACAAAAGCAGCCGGGCCTCTTTGCTTTCCCACATCTTCATGACCCAGATTTGCCGCTAGCAGCTTGTGGCTTCGCAGGATGATGATGACAACACAGAGGAGGAGGAGGAGGAGGAGTAAGAGAGGAAGCTTCTGCCGCTGTCAGCAGAGGGATAAATAAATGCACTGGAGGACCCTCCCAGCCCGCTGGGGCAGGACACAGACACCATCGCACTGTCAAGGGAGAATTCTACGTAGCACGAAAAGCTTGCAAACACACACAGACTTAGCTTTTGCCCATTAATAGCCATTTACACGAGCCGCTGGACCTTGTGTTGTTGTTGTCGTCGTCATCATCATTATTTACCTGCCTTTCACTCTAAAGTCCAAAGGAAAGTTACAACAATTTAAACACAATATTCAAAACAGTGTAAAGCAACTTTACAATCACATAAATAAGGTGGGCTCCGAAAATAGAAACTTCGAGGGTCAAAAAGCCAGGGTAAAAGAGGTGCATCTTCAGCACTTGCCAAAAGCTGCACAATGAAGGTGACAGACACACTTCTCCGGAGAGGAAGTCCCACAATTAAAGAGGCTGCCACAGAGAATGCCATAGATTTCATAGGCCACTGGGCAACACCTATCCACAAAACAACAGTTTGGAGCTGACTGTAGCTAGTCCACTTTGCAAGGGTGGAGGGACTGGGGGGGGGTGCGCAGGTAAGGCCCTCCATGCGCACATGCGGCTGTTAGAATTCCTGCTCCATGACTGCAGTCATGGGATTGTTGTCTATCACATGATGGTATATGTTTTGACTCCACAGAGTGGGAAGTGACGGAGACAGAATGTGTTACTGTGTTCTGTGAAGTGGGACTATTGTCCTTTGTTCTTTTTCTCTTTGCTGTCTGATGATAGAGAGAAGGGGAGCCATGTTGCAGTGCTCTGTGTGTGTTTATATGTAAATAAAGTAGATTAGCCAAAATGCTGAGTTGCTGAGGTCTGTCACACAAGCTGTGAAGACTCTGTGGATCCCTAAGTGTACCGATGTCTGTTGGCATCGGTCACTGTGATGTTCGGGCTGAAGAAAGCTTTTGAAGCTCCCAGACGATCGACCAGGAGGGAGAGAACATGCCACTCAGGCATGTGTCTCTACCAGGGTCCTACTCGAGTGTAGGATGAGCTCTTGACAGCGGCAACCACCACAAACACAGAGATGCTGGGAAGTGGACTTGCTGTTTGTGCAAGCTGATGAAGCCACAGGTCATTTGGCAGAATGAAGAAACAGGGTCAAAAGAGGCCACCACTCGCAGTTCTGGCTTTCTGTAGAGTCCCTTCACAAACACACAGACAACTGTGATTAGTCAAGCATCAAATACTTAAAAAAAACCCACAACCTATATCCTGCCTCCTTTCCAGGGAACTCAAGATGGCCGGCAAGTCAAAGCACCAAAAACAATATTTCAAATGTGAAGCAATTTACAAGTGACACCCAGTTATATTAAAAAGCACCTCAAAATCATCCACACTAATAATTCAAACACAACCAAGCACCAAAAAAATAAAAAATCACTGAAAGGTCTTTTCCAGCAAACATGTCATCACCAGCCACCTAAAACCACATAGTGACGAAGCCCGACACACCTTGCTTGGCAAGGCAAAGCTATGAGAAATCCAGTGATTTTTCATGTAGAAGTGAATCAGTGCTCTTCCAGGTTGTTACTACTTTGGGGGTTGGATTCCAGCAAATTCGGGTTGAGCAATTAAAGCTGATTTGGCATCCTTGCGCAACAAGCCCACTCTCACTCCCCCGCAAAGAAATCCCCAACCTTCCTTTTTCTGCAATATGTCAAATGATGGGAAAACCGCACTGGAAAGTGTGAGATAACAATTGCTTAACCGCCCCGGAGGTTCAATAAATAGCCAATGCTGTCTAGCCTTCCCGCAAACTTTATGCAAACGAACCGGGTTGACTGCTCGATAAACAGATTGCCTAGAAGTGACCTATGCTTAAAGAGTGGAAGTTGGAGGAGCTGCGATTCGTAGGTTCTCCCCACCTCTCTAAGGAACCATTACCATCTCCCCCATCCCCATAACCAAGACACCAAATACGATAGAAGCAGGGGGGGTAAGAAGAAGATGGAGAATTTCGATCATAACAATTTAGGGAAAAGACACACACCAGATGTTCTGATCAAAACCACAAGCTCATGTCACTATTCCAGGTTTATCTACACGTCACAGAGTCAGAGCATCATAGCATAGACTTCAGCAGACATTGCAAACAATTATGGAAAGAGAAGATAGGTGAAGCCAAGAGCCAACCCTCAACATCCCCGTTCAATCAACACCCCCCACCCCAAACAGCTGAAGTTTTTCAGTAATGTATTCTCAGCTACTGACTTTCTTCCTTCCCCCCCCCAAAAAAAACTATCTGCCCTTAACATCTAGGCTTCAGAGCCATGATGTTCCTGAACACGGAATCTCCATTTAGCTGCCATAGCAAATAGCTACTGATACAATTTTAAATTATCCTTTAGAAACGGTATCTTAAGCAGGGGCCTTCATCATCTCTCATGGTAGTTGTTGATAAGAATATAAGTTACAGAAAGAAAAACGTCACTTTAGCAATCCTGGGGGAGAAACAACAGCTTCATTGGGTGACCTTGAATTCTTGAATTATGAGGGAGAGAAAATTGATCCATTTACTATAATTTGCATACGCTTACCCTATAACACTGCTTTCTGTATAGCTCACAAACCTAGAAGTATAAAATACTATGGAAATACGTAGTAAAATAACTGTATCATAAAATTGCTCGCAGAATTTTTAAAAAATAAATAAATCCAGAAGAGAAAATAAAACCAGAAGGTCAAAGAAAATTCTACACGGCACATAAACAGTGGTTCAAAACAGTAAAAACATAGTTGATTGTGTTTGATTAAGTAAGACCTGGGAGAATAAGGGGGGGGGGGAGTCTGGCAACAGAATGATCATAAAGAAGGCACCAGGTATGCATTCTGTGTTTTGATATTTTACATAACAGCAAACTACAAAATATTACAGTCATGGACTTTGGTTTATAGTAGCTGTTATAAACCACAAATGTCAGATGACATTTCCTAGAGAACGCAAGATCTGAATTGAAGAAGGATTCACATTACTACATTTTTGTAATATTTTCAAAGCCAGAGAAGAGGTGCCACCACGGAAAAGACCCTTTCTCCTTTGTAGCCACCCATCTCATTTTACTTACTGAAGGACCCAGTGCAAGGCCTCTCCCTCTTTCTTTCTTTTTCTTTCTTTCTTTCTTTCTTTCTTTTTTCTCTCTCCCTCATATTCCATCTTGTTCTCCCTTTATATTATTTGCTGTTGCCTCTCCCTAACCCCAGAACTCCAAAAGTCCCAAATTATTTAGCCATTCCTATAGCAGCCTGGTTCCTTCTAGATGCATTAGAATACAATTTCCATCAACCCCAACCAGCACTACCAGAGAATAACCCCTACGGTGTTCTTTTATTTTGCTGAAAGCCGCCCAGTGTGTCTGGGGCAACCCAGATGGGTGGAATTAACAATAACAATAATAACAACAATAACAATAATAATAATTCTCTATAAGCTTTTATTGACTCCTGGGGATTGTTTTGATTTTTCTTTCCTGCTAGGAAGACCCTAGTACAAATTTGTGAGTTTGTCTGAGAAACATCACAAATAAGACGGCGCTAGTTTTTTTGGGGGGTGTACGTGGGGGGCAGAGTATGAAGCCAGGGTGTGTGGGTGGAAATTGGAGTACACTGAACACAAACCAGGCCATTGTATAAGTCAACACTTCTTGCAGACGTTGTGTGTCTCGCCTCCCCATCTCACGAGGCTGAGTCATCTACACAAATCACTTTTATTGTGCAATGTGCTTAAGCACCTCTATCTTGGGTCGCCTTGCAAAATCCCTACAAAGAGTGGGGCATAACTAATCGGGCATTTCACAGATGAGGTAACTGGAGCCAAGCCATTTTGCTGCCTGAGGCAAAGGTAAAGGTGGCAGCACCGCTCCCCCCCTACATACAGTAGCCAACTCAACTAGCAGCTGAATCTTCTAACACTGGCGATGGGGACCACCCCTAAGGGAAGCAGGCTAGTTTAGCGGGGTGTGGCACAGCAGCGCTTTCCTACAAGCCCTCAGTGCTGGTCTCTGCCCCCACAACGTCTGCCACCTGAGTCAGCTACCTCATTCTGTCTAATAGCAGGGCTGGCCCTGACTGAGGCCAGCAGAGGGGACCTGCCCAATGGCATCAGAACTCTATGATGAAAAATAGATTTGAACCCATACATCTGTTCAACACAGCCAAGAAAAATACGCAGGCCCCCATCTGTACTACACATTTAAAGCAGCGTGATACAATTTTAAGCAGTCATGGATCTTCTCCACCCCCCAAAAACAAGAATACTGGGAACTGTAGTTTGTTAAGCTATCTGAGAGATGAAATGAGACTGTTATTCCCCTCACAGAACAACAGTTTCCAAAGTGGTTTTAATAGCCAATCCCTCTTCCCAGGGAACTCTGGGAATTGTAGCTTCGTGAGGGGAATACGGGTCTCGTAACCACTCTCAGCTCCCTTAAGGTTCTCTGGGAGAAGATCCACAACTGTTTAAAATTGTATGATACTGTTTTAAAACATATAGGGCAAATGGGGCCCGAGCATAGCTGTCAACTTTTCCCTTTTCTTGCAAGGAATCTTATTCGGAATAAGGGAATTTCCCTTAAAAAAAGGAAAACATTGACAGCTATGGGCCCGAGGGAGGCCTAAGCAGCTAAGGAGTTGATCATGGGAACTTGATCAACAGCTACTAACTTGCCGTGTGGGACACTGGGCTCAAGCTCGCCATCTGAAATGGGGCAACTAATCTGTCACCCTACAGACACGGTTGAACTGCAACTCCCATCAACCCTGGCCATGCTAGCTAGGACTCATGGGAGCTGTAGTTCAGCAGCACCTAGAGGGCTACAGGCTAGCCACTCTTATGATATTTTTTTTTAATGTACATATTTTCCAGTGTTTAGAAACTTGAGATATGAAAGCTTGGAGCTAAATGGCACCTTAAACCTGGGTTATGGGAGCAACAATGGAATGTCTAGGCGCGCTTTTTTATAGCAAGAATACAAAGCTGAAAATGAATGAACCAAATACTATTCATTGTATCAAATTGTAGATTTCAATGGAAATCTCATAAAGTTCAACGAAAAAAGCAGAAGACCCAGTGGATCAGTTCATTTTCTAGTCAGTTCATGCATAGGTCCATAGATGTAAAAGTGTCTATTCCACCTGTCTGGTAATAAGGTCCACTATCCTGTAATATTACAGGACAGTGGATCTTATTGCATAGTAGTGGTTGCAATATTACATATGAGCCTGTTCTACTGATGAAGCCTAAGATGGCAAAACAAGGCTAATATTCTGGAAATCCTTGTCTAGACTGTGAAAGGATTCTGTGGAACTGTAATAACCCCTTCATGTGGATTATTGGACTCTTTTAACAGACAGGTGGAATAGATACTTTTACATGAATGGACATTATGCATGAACTGACTAGAGAATGAACTGATCCACTGGGTCTTCTGCTTTTTTTGTTGAACTTTACGAGACTTCCGTTGAAATCTACAATTTGATACAATGAATAGTATACCTTATTTATTCAAAAGTACAGCCAGTTACATTATTGAAAATGAATGAACTGCAGCTAAAATATGATGTTAATTTTTCACACGGTCTAGTCCTTCCCCTGCCCACCCCACTGATATTCTTAAGAGGGTCTCTTCTCCAGCCTTCAGAGAGTAGCTGGAAGTGGGGAGGCAGAAAAAGGTCCCCCTTTCCTTCCATTCTGCAGTTTTAATCTGAAATTTTAGGTGCAGTACTACGCCCAGAGCTCAGAAACTGCTTGCGCTAATGAAATTCCACCTAGCAAAATGCGTCTGAAAAATGGGAGTTTCGAACACCGATCTTGCTATACCTCTCAAGTGTGCGCATGAGGTTTCTACCCCCAGTCTGTTGAGAGACCATGAGCTACCCCAAGACACCATGAATGGATGAGCGGCATTTGAACCCAGTTCTAAGGTCAACTCTCCACCATAACGCCACCAGCCTGGACACTTGTTTTTCTCAGCACCAACCGTAGGACAAACTATAGGTGCTAAGCAAAGTTCTCAACACCAAACACACCTAAGTTCCCAGGAGGGGAATCTCCAAAAAACATTACCCCAACTAAACCGAGGATGATCTGGATTCCCTGCTGAAAGTGGATTCCATGGCTGAATTTAAAGGGGAGCACTTTGCGCGCTGAGGGGGGAGGAGGAGGAGGAAGAAGAGAGGGAATTGATGCAAAAAGTGGAGCAGTCACAGATTCAGCTACTCACCTCCCGTGCACAACTTTTAAGTGGGAAGAGGTCTCTGCATGGCCAGCATCTGCGGACTGGGGGGCTGTGGAAGCTAATATCAGACAACAGGAAAAAAGGAGGGGAAAGCAAGGTTTAAAACGTTTTTTTTTTTAAATGGCAAAGCATTCTCTTTGTACCTTTAATGCAGCGAGGGATATATTCTTTTAGCGGGGAGGGTGGGCATGTGAGGCGAGCGAAGGACACAGAGCTGAGCTTTCTTTTTACCTTGTCCAGGTCCAGGGGGGCTGCCGAGGGAGCCGGGTCTCCTCAGGTCCTGGGGGAAGCCCTCCTTTGGTGGCGGGCAGGATTCCCCCTCCGTCTCGCTCAGCGCATGGACTGTCTGCACACGCTGCAAGGCGAAGTCCGCTCCCACTGGGTCCTAACACCCTCCTTCCCCCTCGCCCAGGCCCCTCTGCGCTCCCCACAGCTGCTGCGACGACGAGGCGGCCAAACGACGCCGCGCCGGGTTTGTTTGGAAACTTCCAATTCGGCGCCAAAGGTCGCTCGGGAAGAGACGCGGCGGGGCAGGGCGAGGGCGAGTCCAAAGTTCGCTGCCACAAGCCGGAGTCGGAAATCGATAGGAGCTGCTGCTGCTGCTGCTGCTGCAGCTGCAACCGATTTTGCAGGCTGGCTTAGGAGGCAAGCGGAGCAAGCGGCGTTTCCTCTGGGCGGAATCCACCTCGGAAGGGCGGCCGCCGCTGCTGCTCCGCGCATTATTCGCTCCTTGGAGCGAATCCGAAGGCTTACTTGCTTATTCAATTGCGTGTGGACGCCGCCTTTCCTCCAGGGGGCTCGAGGCGGCGCACATAGTTCTTCTGCTCCCTATTTTAGCCGCACAACCACCCCGGTGAAATAAGTTAGGCTGAGAGTTGAGTGGCCGCCCCCAAAGTCGCCCAGGGAGCTTCATTGGCTGAGTGGGGATTTGAACCCTGATCTCACAGGTGGAGTAACGGAGGAGGGGGCGGAGCTCACACAAATTCGAAGCAAATTACCATTTCAGCATTTGTTGGTTGTCTCCAATGGTTTAAAAACGTTTTTTAAATGAAATTCATATTGGCATGATGGTTTATAATTTAAAAAAAAACCCAACAACAACAACAATATATTTGTACCCTGCCCATCTGACTGGGTCATCCTAGCCATCTGGGCAGCTTCCAGCATATATAAAAACAGAATTAAACATTAAAAGCTTCCCTAAACAGGGCTGCCTTCAGGTGTCTTCTAAAGGTTGTATAGTTACTTATCTCTTTGACATCTGATGGGAGGGCACTCTATAGGGTGGGCGCCACCACCGAGAGGGCCCTCTGCCTGGGTTCCTGTAGTAGTAGTAGTACTAGTAATAGTAATAATAAATTTAATTTAACACTGTTAGTGGAAAGCTATTGCAAATGGGGCCCTGCCCCACCATTATAGTCCAATATGGCAAATGGGGCCCTGCTCTACCTGCCTCAGTCAGCCTTCACCTGCCTGCCTTCTGATTTTCAGGGGTTGATTCTGCCTGCCAGCTTCCTCCCAGTTTTGCTCTCGTAAAACTCAGCAGGGAGGAGAATGGAGGCAGAATAATACTTAGTGGGCTCCCCTTAGCTCTGGCTCCATGCCCCTGGCCCTACAAGTCCCAATGGGCGCCAACCCTCCACTGCCAGATACCCATTTAAAACATATGGATTAGTCAATGTGAGATTTCTTTAACCAAAATTTGATAAATTTGCATACAAGGAAGAACAGCAGTTTTGAAAAAAACGCACACTTTCTTCGCCCTGATGTGCACACAGGAGTCACTGGGGCCATCATCTTAAGCCATGTACACACTTGTATCTCCAAAGCACATTCTCCTCCTCAGAAGAATTCAGGGCACTGTTGTTTGTTAGGGGTTGCTGGGATTTCTAACTGGCCCTGTCTGCAGAGCGGCATTGTACCACCTGAAGCAGTCGTGACTTTTCCCCCAGGTGCTGAGATTTGTTCGGAGACTCCTTGTCACAGGAGCATCAATAATCACACAGTTCAAAGGAGGAGTTTACTCTTTTATTGGGGGGGGGGACTCACTCTCTGGAGGGTTGGTTGTCAGGCCTAATAAGCAGAGAAGCTCATTCCTAGTGGTCTTCCTCCATAAAAATCACTTGCCGAACCTGCCAGTCCCCACCTCCTCACCAGGGCAAGTAATTGGAGAATGGACCTGGGTGCAGCCAACCTCTCCTTCAACCTCTTCTGGTTCTGGGAGACAAGGGTCAAGGGCAGCAGGAGAGAGACACCCATGATTTTTCACCAGCCTGACTCTTGGTCTCCCTCACCCCACTCTTCTGCCACAAACTCTCCCCTCTCACTAAGCCCTGTCACCTCCTCAGCTTCCGACACTTCCTCCTCTTCTCCCTGTGACCCCTCATCATTCTCCCACCACAGCTCCCTGGACTCTGAGCCTTCTTCCCTTGGTGGTTCCCCAACTGGTTCCTCCCACCATTCCTCTGTGTCCAGGCAGCCCATGACACAAACCTACAGTTCCCAGAATTCCCTGGGAAGAGGTAAAGGTAAAGGGACCCCTGACCATTAGGTCCAATCGTGGCCGACTCTGGGGTTGCGGCACTCATCTCACTTTATTGGCCGAGGGAACCGGTGTACAGCTTCTGGGTCATGTGGCCAGCATGACTAAGCCGCTTTTGGCGAACCAGAGCAGCGCACAGAAATGCTGTTTACCTTCCCGCTAGAGTGGTACCTATTTATCTACTTGCACCTTGATGTGCTTTCAAACTGCTAGGTTGGCAGGAGCAGGGACCGAACAACGGGAGCTCACCCCGTCGCGGGGATTCGAACCGCTGACCTTCTGATCGGCAAGTCCTAGGCTCTGTGGTTTAACCCACAGGGCCACCTGCGTCCCCTGGGAAGAGGTACTGAGTGTTAATCGCCACAACATCTATAAACATTATTTGGGAACGCTGAAATCAAGAGCAGAAGCAGTTAAGTGCAGTGGTGCCCGGTGCCCATTGGGACTGGAAGACGGGTAGCTTGGGCAATAATAATAATTTTTATTTATACCCCGCCCTCCCCAGCCAAGGCCGGGCTCAGAGCGGCTTACAAGCAATAATAAAAACAAGTTGAATGATTACAACTTAAAAACAAAATTAAAATACAGCATTAAAATATTGAAACATTAAAATATTAAAATGTGGCCTCATCACAGGAGGAGAAGGAAAAGAAAAAAGAAAGAGAGGGAGGGAATCAAATTGGCTCCAAGCCAAAGGCCGGGCGGAACAACTCTGTCTTACAGGCCCTGCGGAAAGAAATCAGATCCTGCAGGGCCCTGGTCTCATGAGGCAGAGCATTCCACCAGACCGGAGCCAGAGTTGAAAAGGCCCTGGCTCTGGTTGAAGCCAATCTAACTTCCTTAGGGCCCGGGACCACTAGGGTGTTGCTATTTACAGACCTTGAGGCTCTCCGTGGGGCATACCGGGAGAGGCGGTCCCGTAGGTACGAGGGTCCTAGGCCGTAAAGGGCTTTAAATGTCAAAAGCAGCACCTTAAATCTGACCCTGTACTCCACCAGGAGCCAGTGCAGCTTGAAAAGCACTGGGTGAATATGCTCCCATGGCAATAGGTGGAGCCCAAGCTAACGGCAGGCAGAGCAAACTCATTCTAGTTTCGCCCCTGCTGAATTCTACACTGAAACAGAGGAGGAGGAAGCCGACAGTTAGGATAAGCCCCTTGGACTGGTCTTAATTAAGAATCCTGTCGCACCTTGTGTTGCCTGGGGGGGGCAGTTTGTCCCCTTTTCTAGCACCCCTGTTCACCGATGGTGGGAAAATTGAGAGGCCACGTTGAAGGAGAACCACAATTCAGCTTTTTCAAAGCAAGCGGGAAGGGCTGTGTTGGAGAACACCTGCTTTGCATGCAGAAGGGCTCAGGTTCAATCTCCAGGTATGGCGGGAATGTCCCTTGCCTGAAACCCCAGCTTTCTGCTGCCTGTTTGTGTAGGTAATATTAAGCTAGCTGGACCAAAGGTCTGACACAGTATAAGGCAACTTCCTACATTTTTAAGTTCAAATTAGAAAGCAATTGTTTTAAGTGCTTCTTTACCAGAGTTCGCTGCAGCCCTATTAACTTTGTATTTCGCGAGCTGGTAGCTTGAGCTACGGCGGCTGGTTCTGCACACTTCTGTATTTTAACTTAGCACATAACTTAGAACTGGTTCACACATGCATGTATATCATTCAGTTACAGTTAACAATATACTGAGGTTTACACAGGTCCGTGTCCAATTTGTCTTTTCGTAATACACTCTTTTTTAAAAACCCTGCAATATTGGTCAGCTTTACCGTCCTATTTCACATGGAGTGGGGGCCTAAGAAAGAGCACAAGTTGCCTAAGGCAAACTGGTGTTTTATGCTGTTGTCAGTTTTATTGCATTTTAAAGTAGCTTTTGTTCTACTTTTTTCTGTGTTTACATGAGACAATTGGGAGGGGCGTGTGACGGTTTTTAGGGCTGCAAAGCAGCAGAGAAATAATGTTACAAACAAAGGGAGTTTATGACAGAGATATTTAAGTAAGGGGGGGCTGTATGGGAAAAAAACTCCTCTTGGTTGCTTAGTCACTACACAAAATCCCAACAACTTGGACTACTTGCCCCTTAATTAATTAATACTGGCCTCAGCCCAGTATACCTGAAGGAGCATCTCCACCCCCATTGTTCAACCCCAAGGGCCTTCTGGTGGTTCCTTGACTGCAAGAAGCGAGGCTACAGGGAACCAGGCAGAGGGCCTTCTCAGTAGTGACACCCACCCTGTGGAACGCCCTCCCATCATATGTCAAAGAAATAAACAACTATCTGACATTTGGAAGACATCTGAAGGCAGCCCTCTTTAGGTAAGTTTTTAATGACTGATGTTTTAATGTATTTTTAATCTTTTGTTGGAAGCTGCCCAGAGTGGCTGGGGAAACCCAGCCAGATGGGCAGGGTATAAATAAATTATTATTATGACTATTATTATTATTATTATTATTATTATTATTAACAACACCCTTTGGGTGAGAAATGCTGCATTCACTGCAATATGGAAGTTCCCTCTGGGATGGCTCCTTTCGCCCATGTGGTTCCCCACTTGCTGCAGACGTCAAGCAACAAAGGTGCACATGGGAAAATACTCTTTTGTCTACCCTGTTCTGTGAAACGGATGAAGCGTGAGATGATGGTTGTCTATTAAAGCTGCAGCTGTAGAACTTTCTGCATTTTGCGCCTTGTCTTTTCTGGCTCCGGCATCTTCAATGCATCACCTTTCCATTGTATCTTGTTCTATGCACAGCTCCACCTATTTTATTAGATTAGCCCTCTAGGACTGTTGCAAATACTAGAGTTGCGCAGCGCATTCTTCATCGGGCAAAACAGGGGCTTAATTATGAATCACTTTATGCAGGGCTTTCCCTCCCAAGTTCCATTCTACATATGATCTCACAGCAGTGGCTTTCCTACTGTATTTCGGTGAAACCTGAGAGTTCCTCTGAAACTCAACGAGAAAAATCAGTTGCTTTAGGAACATAGGAATCTCTCTTGTTCTAAGTCAGTCCATTCAGCAACACAAACTGGTAGCAAGTCTCCAGGGTCTTTTGCTGTTGTTGTTTCAGTCAGGAGACCCTCGTAGCCCTACCTGGAGATACCAGGGATCAAACCTGGGACTCTCTGCATGCAAAGTTGATGCTCTACAGCTGAGCTACAACCCTTCCCCAACTCATCTCTGGCTCCAGTTCACAGTCATAGAAGTGGGGCTTGCTCTAGAGGCAGTTGCTTGCTTCACATGAGACAATGAGGAGACCAAACGAGCCTGGCCTATGCGAGTTGATGCTGTGTCTGTCCTCTGCATGCATCCAGAATCTTTGCAATATGCAGATTCCTCCGCAGCAGGTGCAGGAAGCTTGAAGCTAGATCCATGCAAACCTTGTTTTTTCCCCTCTGGATAGATTCCCCCAGGGAATAGCTGGTGCAGCTTATGGCGAACCAACCCAGGATATATTCTCATGAAGGACAATGCAACAATTCTCCAAATTTTTGTTAAAGGGGCGGTTGAAATTATTAGGAAGGCTGGGCACTTTCCCGATTAAGATCTAGGATTCAAAGAAATATTACAGGGTGAGAAAGGAAGGCAGAGTCAGTGAAATGATGCAAAGAGGATAATATTGGTGCAGTGGTTGGAGCGCAGGACTAGGACCTGGGTAACCAGAGCTCAAATCAGCACTCACAGGGCGAGCTTGGGACCAGTCACCATCTCTCAGCCTAACCTACCTCACAGGGTTGTTGTAAGGATAAAATGGGGGGGGGGGAGACCATGATTGCCACCTTGAGTTCTGGAGGAAAGGAAGGCTATTTGTGTAGAAATAAATGAATAATGGAAGTGGGTGGGTGGGAGGGAGACTATCTCCCACTACCAAAACGCATGTGACAATTTACTGAAATGTATTGGTAGCAAGTTCAGGAATTAACTTTTGGAATTTACTGCCACAGGATATAATTCTATGTCTATGTATATACAGTGGTACCTCAGGTTACATACGCTTCAGGTTACATACACTTCAGGTTACAGACTCCACTAACCCAGAAATAGTGCTTCAGGATAAGAACAGAAATTGTGCTCTGGCGGCGCGGCGGCAGCAGGAGGCCCCATTAGCTAAAGTGGTGCTTCAGGTTAAGAACAGTTTCAGGTTAAGAACGGACCTCCAGAACTAATTAAGTACTTAACCCAAGGTACCACTGTACACAGGGAATATCCCTTCAACTAGTTTGGTACAGTGGGTTGATATGAAAATATTCCAGTTGTGGAAGAGTCCTCTCTATCCGTTTTCTCTTCCTTTCCTCCATTCTTTCTTCTTCCTTTCATCTCTCTTCCAGCCCAAATTGGGAGTGCAAGCTCCATGAAGCGGGACCGTTTCCATTTCCCCCTTTCGTTTATTGTGCAAAGCACCGCATGCAACCATGTTGGCAGCGTTATAGAAAAGAATACCAAGACGAGAAAAGTTCCTTCAGGGTCAGAACTTCCCATCAACGTACCTCTGGTCAAGCCGTCGGGGGCCTCGAGTATCACGCTCCGATCTCCGCATGATTGCGCTGAAGGTCCAGCGTGGATCCAGTTCAGGGACTGAAGGTCTTGCAGCAATTGGACACAGATGCAAGAAAAACAACCACCAAGAGCCCTGTGCAACCACACCCTCGGCACTTCTTGTTAAAGGAAGGATTCAGCCCGTTCTCCCCCTCTGGGCTTTTAGTAATCAGATTCAGCTCCTTTCTTTTTTTAATGTCTGGCAGATGGAAAGATTATTTTTTCTAAAAAAGGTTGTTGTTTTTTTCGCGTTTGAACTCTGACTTGAAATGAGGTGAGAGAGTTTAAGTTTGGTATCTCTGGGGGGGGGGGAAAGATCACATTGCTCCTCTCCCTTAACGCACACCCCCCCCCCGAGGTATTCCCTTACGTTGGCTCAGAATTAACTTCTGGGATGAAATTCAACATGCGGGATTTCAGCTGGCAAGTTTTAATTAGCAGCAACAACAATAATAATAATAAAGGAGAGAGTGGTGGGCCCCCAATTTGCGCAGAAGCCACCTTCTGAATCCCAGGTGTGTGAGGAGAGCTCTGGGCACCGCAGTGAGAGAAAGGCTAGGTGACAGAGCAACCTGGACCTTGGCAGGAGGCAGAAGGATGGGTGAAGCTGACATCATCCCATCCAGTTTCTACCGCTTTTCTTTGCCTGCCCACCTTAGCTCTTCTCCTGCCTGTAACAGCTGGAATTAAGGCATCCCTAAGTCCTCTGCCCTCTCCCACCAGGGCACATAGTGATAAAAGAAAAAGAGACAGCAGTCAAGGGACGTTCTGTGTCAGACTAGGAGTGCAATACAGTGGTACCTCAGGTTACATACGCTTCAGGTTACAGACTCCGCTAACCCAGAAATAGTGCTTCAGGTTAAGAACTTTGCTTCAGGATGAGAACAGAAATCGTGCTGCGGTGACACGGCAGCAGCAGGAGGCCCCATTAGCTAAAGTGGTGCTTCAGTTTAAGAACAGTTTCAGGTTAAGTACGGACCTCCGGAACGAATTAAGTACTTAACCTGAGGTACTACTGTAATCTGGAGACAAATAAAATGCATAGGACCAGCAGCTCTTAAAAGAGGCACGCATTACTCCGCAACTACCTCATGAGAAGAGAAGACTCCCTGGAAAAGACGCTGATGTTGGGAAAGATTGAGGGCACAAGAAAAAGGGGACGACAGAGGAAGAGATGGTTGGACTGTGTTCTCGAAGCTATGAACATGAGTCTGACCAAACTGCGGGAGGCAGTGGAAGACAGGAGTGCCTGGCGTGCTCTGGTCCATGGGGTCACGAAGAGTCGGACACAACTAAATAACAACTCCGCAACCCCTGCTCCCATCAGGCACAGTGACCAATACGCCATACTCACTTGCCCAAACTCTCATCCCAGGTTGCCTCAAATGATACCTCCGGTGCCACACCCAGGGGAGAAACGAGGCTGATCAGTCTCTCACCCTATAATAATAATTTATTATTTGTACCCCGCCCACCTGGCTGGGTTTCCCCAGCCACTCTGGGCGGCTTCCAACAAAGATAAAAAATACCCTAGATTCCCTTTCCTGCTCCAGTCTCTTACCCTGGAGCCATTTCTCTCACCCTCTTATAAACAGGTGGCTTACAAATCCCAGAATAAAAACAGCTCACACCTTTTGCCAGCAGCAGAGTGTAAGACTCTATAGTGCAGGGGTAACCAATATGCTGCCCTCCAGATGTTCCTGAACTCCAATTCCCATCAGCCCCTGACCAACATGGGAGTTGCAGTCCCAACTACAACAGGAAGGCACCAAGTTGGCCATCAGAGATACACAGATGATATAAAGCAAGCTTTAAGATACAGAACAACCCCCCCAAAAAAATCAGTGGATTCAAAATTACAGGCAACCCCCTCCATTTACTTGATTGCACACACATGCATCACGCCGAACACAGAAGTGACCCGAAAACATCATGGAACAGGGCGGAACCAGGTGTTTGCAGGCTTCTCCAATGGTGTTTCGAATATACACAATTTTACTGACGTGCATGGTACCTCGGAATGTAATTCTCACTTAAGTGGGAAAGTTGCCTGTACAAAATTTGTAAGTGTGGGCAGCTGGAGGAAGGGGGAAAGGTATTCACTAGGTGCTAAAAAGGCCACAAATGTAATGCCTAGCATGTCTCTCTTTGGGGAGTGTGCACCAGACTTGTCAAACCTTGGCTCCACCAGCTGTTTTGACCTACAACTCCCATCAGTCTAGCTAGTCTAGCCAATGGCCTGGGCTGAAGGGAGTTGCAGTGCAATATTGGGAAGGCACCAGGTTGGGGAAGGCTGTCTGACTATAACGAGGGTGCCACCACTGAGGAGGACCTTTCCTCGGGAGACCTCACATGGTGGAGATGGAAGGGCCACTGATTTCAGGGTCTGAGTATATACAAGAGGGAAGTGATTCTTCAGGTAACCTGTTTTCAAGCTCTTTAGTACGCTGGAGACCGAGACCAACACTTTGAATCAGGAGTGGAAGCCAACGCAGATGCTAATGGCCTAATATGATCAAATCACCCAGAGCCCATTAAACAGTATTGCTATTCTGGACAAACAGCAGCTTTCAAAGGCAGCCTGACAAGTAACACATTGCAGTCAAGTGACCACAGTATGGATCACCCAAGCAGGGCTGTATCCAGCAGGTACAATTCATCAGCGACTCCAATATATCCCGTAATGGTGAACACCTAAAGCACTGATTAGCTGCCCTTTAACCTCCTTATCCTACTCACAGGAAGGGTAATAAATGATAAGGCAGCATCTCTCCCTTCTTCCAAATCTCCACGCATGCGTTTTGAGTAGGCTGAAGAATCTCATGTAAATTATTGAGTTGGGAGCAAATAATTGGGCGATGGGCATTTATTCTGGATTAAGGCAGAGCAGGAGGGCTTGACCTCGCATGAACGACGCAGCGCACACCAGCAGCAGCTGTAAACCAAGGTAGGAGGAATTCAGAGCAACCTCATTTCTGTCCGCTACCTTCCGACAAGGGGGACATGGAGTCGCTCCAAACTTTACACTTGGATTGCCGAGGCTACGGCCAGAGGCATGTCTGAGCCCCGGATTTCTTTTTCGCTGCTTCATTACCGGGGAAGACGGGCCTGAGAAGAGCAACGGCCCGCTCATTAGAAACTGCTGATGAGGCTGTTCTTGAGGCTGTGTGGGAACCGGCTGAGAGATCAAAGCAAGCTGATGTGATTCAGAACCCAATTAAGGGCTTTGGATGCGGGGAGTGGGGGGGGGGGAGAGAGGAGAGAGAGAGATGAAGATCCCACTTGCTACCTTGTTCCCAGAAAACAAGCAGAAAGTGGACAGAAGCAAAACCCCCTGCTTGGCAGGGGGTTGGACTCGATGGCCCTTGTGGTCTCTTCCAACTCTATGATTCTATTATTCTAAAACCACCCCGTCCAGGGTTTGTGGGGAAGACCTGCTTAGGTTTCCACTGCAATTAATTTTCCAGGGAGATTTCTGTCTCTTGATGTGGACAGACACGCTGCAACAGAGTTGGGAGTTTCAATGTTTTCCATGAAAGCTTAATCATGCAAATGCCTTGAGAGTAAAGAGCCAAACACAAAATAGTTCAGATTCTTCTCTAAGTGACATTTTCCTTTCCCCATATTTATTTGCCTAGTTAATTGATATAGCCATAGCAGAAGTACTTAGGAAGCCAGTGCAGTATAGTGGTGAGTGTCAGACTAGGACCTGGGAGATCAGGGTTCAAATCCCCACTCAAGTCATGAAGCTCACTGGGTGAGCTTGGGCCAGTCACTGCCTCTTAGTTTAACCTACCTCACAGGGTCATTGTAGGGATTAAGTGAGGAGGGTATGTCTGTGTGAACCATGCACTCTTTGGAGAAAAAGGTGGGATATAAATGCAGGGAATAAGCTCCCCTGCTTACCTGCTTAAAAATGCTTAAGAGGCTAGCCAGATGGAGATGTCAGTCGCCAACCTGGCAACCAGAGGCGGTCACAGTTGGACCTGCACCAGTTGCAAAACGAGCCTGGCTAATTTCAAACACTGGCCATGTGTTAAAGTATCTTGCAGAAAAACACTCCCCCCTGCCCCATAGCAAAAACATTTGAACATGTCCTGAGAAGTCACTAGAAAATTAAGTCTTTCCCAGAAAGTGGGCCTTCACTGTACCTATGTGCTCCTCTCCCCTAGCTAACACTCCCTGCTAACATTTATTCAAGTCTGTGGGGGCGCTTTTCATATATCTTTTTCCTATCCACTCCCAACCCCATAGACTGAAAACATGAATTCCAGATGGAGAAAACATCACGTTGTTTATCTGCCGACTCTCCCCACCCCGCTTTCTTTTCACTCAAAATACATACAGCCCTGGGGTGGAGAATAGATGCCCATGCTGTACGAAGCGCTGTCTCGCTTTCAAGGTCCTGGTAGCTAGCAAAATATGATTTAAAATGCAGCTGCCCATCTGCTCTCAATCCTTCCCAAAGCCTGCTTTCTATTAGCTGTGAATGCTCTAGGCCTTTAACTCTTTGAAAACTGGCTTGCCGTGGTGCACGGTCTTGCTTTACTAACAATGTTAGGAGCCCAAAGTCTTGGTGTGGTTCTCTAGGCCCTATGGAGGACAGCACAGCTATTAAAACTGGAGGGGGAAGAAAATTGGGGATCTCGCAGGTTAGCAATACTGAACTTTGGTGGTGATGGGCCTGAGCAGTTTATTCCAGAGGGTATTGCAAAGGGTTAACCACCTAAGGGTTAGACTAGGAGACAGAGCCACAAAATCCCACTCGCCCCCCCCCCCTTTTATTACTGGGCTGGTTTCTCTTAACACTGTCACGGATTTTTAACACCCGATGCCATTGTGGTTTACAGGAGCCAGCCATCAGGGCTGCAGATGGGTCAAGTCAACCCACTCTGCTGTGTTTGAACAAGCAAGTTGCCAAAGCCACTCTGACTTGCCAAAAAAATACAAAAAAATGCATGTAGTACGTCTCCCGGCTTCTGCCACTCAGCTGTAAGCAAAGTTCCACAAACTAGGGTACCGGGCAGCATGGAAACTTAGGGGACAATATGGATAAAATTGAAGGTCCTTGGCAGTTCAACCATACCTGGGCTAACTAGAATATTTGCAAAGGGGTGAATGCTCCCAATATTTTGTCACACACACAAAGTCAGACAGAACCAACTGCAACAGATGCTGAATGCAAGCACAAGACAAGGGCAGCATATGGAATGCGTAAAAGCACTACTTGCAAGTACATTGTGACGTGACATTCAAGGCAACACATGACAGGAGCATAGTGAGCACTAAACCACAATCTGCAGGGCTTGTTGCATTTCTAGATGAATGCCAATGTCGAATTACCACCCCCAAACGTGCACCCTTGTGTATAGGAAATCTTGAGTGGTTGCTGCTTGAAGATACTTGAAACACGATTGCAGCCCTGCTCTAACGGACAAGAGATTAACACTGGGTGCTCCCTCACTTACAAAGCCGCCACTGGGGAAAGCAACACACTACAGGACACGAAGGATGCAACTTAGGAATCCTATGCAAGAGAATCTGCACCACCTCGTTGCCTTAAAGGAACCAACACACAAAGTTGTGAATCTGAGCCCCAACTAAACAAAATGCACATGCCACACATCAAAACTATAATCAGGACTGTTTTAATCTATTAAAACTTTAAAAAGCAATGGGAATATACCCCATCTGTTTTTTTAAAAAACAAACATCTGGCTGTAAATACACATTTCAGTACATCTCAAATACTATAAACTCATGGGGTGGGGTGGGAAAGAGACGTTGTGAAATTTCCCTCACCAGGGCTGCAAGCCACTCAAAAGAGGGAGGGGCGCAGTGTGGAAACCCAAGGCAGCATTTCATGTTAACTATAAGAATTTTGAGTTCCACACAAAGGCATCAAACTAAGCAGCCGGCAGTTCGCAGAAGTGGCTCAGAAACGAAACAGACCAGCTCTTTGCCCCAGGCCGCAACCAGTTCCAGCTCTCAGGCTGCATCCACAGTTCATAAACGTTAAGACGCTTGGAGACTTCAGGTTTGTGTGCCTCGCTCTCTCTCGCTAAGCCCCACTGCAGCTCCTGAGATGCTAAGCCTCAGCATGACTGACATCTGCTTCGCGGAAACAGCCTTGACTTCAAAGGAGCCTGCGAGAGAAGCTGCTGCCTCCTTATTTCCTCCTGTGACGTTAATGGTTTTTGTTTCTGGCAAATGGACTCTCTTGCTGACAGCCTTCATCCTCTTTCATCTTGGGTGCTTAAGACAGGCAGACGCCCCAGGAGTGACACAAGCAGCCCCAGTATGTGTGCAGGTGGAAGGCGGGCGGGGGGGGGGAGAGATGTTAACACTGTTGGCGTGTGTTTCTCTCTCTGGGATTCATAAAAAGAAAACGGGAAGTGTAGGAAAGGGGAGATACCTAGGCGAAGGGTGGAAGTCCAGCTCCTAAAAATTAACTGAGTCAGCTCCATTCCACCCATTGCTTAGGATACCTTGCAGTTTAAAAAACACCCATTGGAAAAACAGACAGGGCATCTTTATAACACTGATGCTGCTGGGGCCGGCGGGGGTAGGGGGAGGAGTAGGGATAACTATAATCATCCACCCACTGATATGCCTCATGAAATGTTTCCGGCAAGAAGTTACGGTCCATTAGTTAGGAACATTCTGTGCAAGAAGGGAGGTGAGAACGAGAACTCTTAAATCCCCTCGGCCAAGATGCTTCCAACCAAAACTCCATCCTTGAGGGCATGTTCCACATCCTTCTCTTCTATCTTCAGGAAGACCTGGGAAGAAAAGGATTTGTCAGGCTGGAAACTGGTAGTCAGCATCCATCGTTGCAAAAAAGCATGGTCTCTAGAGGAGGCCACTCCTTGTAGGACACTGGAAATCACTAGGCCTCCGTAATGGGAAGATGGGGAGAGAGAACACAGGCACATCTGCTATACACAATGCCATCCAAACAGCTCCGCTTCCACCCAGTGCCCAAAGCCCGCATTGCAACAGCAGCTAAATCGTATGGTGACTCCTGCAGAATTTCACAACCTGTCATGGGATTCCCCCACTGCCAATTCCCAAGGTTGTAGAATCAAAGGATTTGAAGGGACACCAGAGGGACCATCTAGTCCAAACCCCTGCAATGCAAGAATCTCAACACACAGTCTGCCATCCAATCTGAAAGCAAACCAGGCCCTGCTTAGCTCTGCAAATGTGCTAGCAGTTTTATTGCTGTGCTACTAGATGGAAGGTGGGACATTTGTGGGCAGAGAGAGGAGGCCCAAAACCATCAGGTACAATGGGTGCCTTGTATCTTTATACTTCCTTCATCCAGCACTTGCTTTCTTCCTCAAGCTGCAGAACAAACCAATTTTGGCCATCAAACAAAATTCAACCATCACGGCTTCTTCTCTTGACAGCTCCTTGCTCCACAAGGATTCCCATTGTTTGCATAGATAAAATGCCATCCTGAGGCAGGTATTCCCCACCTTTTTGAAACTTACTTAGCTCAGGGCTAAGGTTTTGGGGGGACAGGATAGCAGGGGGACCTCCATTATCTTCTTACAGCAGAGCCAATTGCGCCATGGCGGCCCAAAAGTGCCCTGTGAGGCTCCTGAGTCTTTTCACAGCTGCACTGGTGGTGGAAGATCTTACACAGGCAGATCAGCTGATGTCAGGGACTGGTTGGACGCAGAGGAGTGGTGGGAGGAACCCATCTGAGGAACCCCCAAGGGAAGATAACTCAGAGCCTGGGGCATGATGGTGGGACAATGCTGAGTGGTCAGAGGGAAGAGGAGGTTTCAGAAGGTGAAGAGGCAACAGGTCTTAGTGAGCTGGGAGAGTTGGTGGCAGAGAGCAGTCCAGAATCAGAGGCAGAAGCTGAAGCTGGAGCTGGAGAGGAGGGAGGCCAAGAGGAAGAGGTGGGTCAGGTTTGTGAAGAGGCATGGGTGTCTCTCCCAATTGCTGCAACAAGCTCCCCTCCCCATTGGCCTTCCAGAACCAGGAGAGGCATGAAGTGGGGAGTCTCTGATTGCTTGGAAAAAACTCTGGAGAGGAGACGACACTGCTGGCTGTGGGGAGGCAGGGACCTTTAGTCTTGGCATCTGTTTCATGGGGGCAGTTGTTGTGATCATTAGGCCTGACACTCCTGCGCAGATCCTGTCTTGCTAATAAAGTTATCTCCAGCTTACTCAGTGCAAATTTCTGCTGGCTCGCTCCTGTCAACTGACCTGGCAAGGAACCTATGGGTTTTGAACTTCTGCTCCCCTTTGGGCACACCTATGTGCAAGAATGCTGACATTTATTCTCCATTATTTCTACACTTCTCCCTCCTATAGAAGGGTGCAGCCTCTTTCATCAGACTGACAGGAGGGGCTGTGCACTGTGGCTCTCCCACAGAGCTAAAACAAAGGAGAACAAGAAAGATGCGGCAGTTCTCCCACCAACACAGCTAAGGCAGGCAGAGGAGGGAGACAGATGCATTTAAGGAAGCCAGCAGTGAATATTCAGGCATCAAAGCAGCCTGGCACCCAAAGTTTTCCATAGGAGGCTGGGACCATGAACCGCTGGGGCAAATCATCACTGCTCAGCGTTATTTCTTCCACTATACTGGAGTGGTGGAATCAACATGTTTCCAGTGGCTGTGCTGAGGACCAATGAAATAAGGAAACGCTGCACATAGAGATCTTAGGGAGAGAGTATATTCTTAATCTAAATTGGCATTTCCCAAACTTGGGTCTCCAGCTGTTTTTGGACTACAGTTCCTATCATCCCTGACCACTGGTCCTGCTAGCTAGGGATGATGGGAGTTGTAGTCCAAAAACAAGCTGGAGACCCAGGTTTGGGAAACACTGATCTAAATAAATGTAAAACCACTTTAAAAGGCAGGGGGCTAATTCCAATGCCATGCATTTCCACGGCAAAGCACACACCCCTTTCTCAAAGGTTTATTTGCTGAGGGACACAACAATTTTCGGATCTCGGCTCACAATTTAGTTCTGATGTTTACTAGCAAACTGCCCCATCAAATATATCCAGCAGCCCCATATGGAGTGGTACTATTGGGATCATCTACCATAGTACAGTCCTTTCTGAGTGGTGGCAGCTCTCTCCTTGCATTGGGATTCTTTTAGTTAGAGATGCTGAGATTGAACATGGGTCCTTCAGCATGCAGAGCATGTGTTCCACTACTAGATTATGGCCCTTTCTGAGAGGTGAAGGGGACCTCGGATACTGCCCTCGCCACCCCTGCTGGAGTCCAGGCCATAGCAAAAGTAGATCTGCAGTAGTACCTTAGTCAGACGCACTTCTTTAGTCTTCTTCAAGCCCACAATGCCTCTGGATTCCAGGAGAGCCGAAAGCGACAGGCATTCTGATTGGCCAACAGCTCCTACTTTCTGCTTGCGGCAAACCTTGCTGTAGGCCTCATGCAGCTAGGAGGAAATGCCATTGAAAAAACACAGCGTTTTTGAGTAGAGGAAGCAGGAAAGTGTGCATAATGTACCTTGCTCTCTATGGCTTCCTCCAAATGCTCCAGGGCTAGCTAGATCTCTCTTTGTGGCTTCTAACTGAATAATAGGTCTCCTGTTCATGTCCCGCACAGCCCAGCCAAAGTTGCTGGCAAAGCAACACACAAGTGCTGCTCCACACCCCTAGCATATGAGCACTGCTACTACAACCCACACTTCCACAGCAAGTGGGGGGGGCAGACCATAGAGCTGGAAGGGACCCCCAAGGACCATCTAGTCCAATCCCCTGCAATGCAGGAATATGCAGCTGTCCCATACAGGGATTGAACCTGCAACCATGGTGTTATCAGCACCAGGCTCTAACCAAGTGAGCTATCCAGACTGAATTGATGGTGGAGAGACACAAAACCCTTCCACCCCACAGTAGTTTAGGATGGGTAGAATAATACTCAGAGACAAGACAGAGGTTTTTAGGGTGCAATGCATGTAGCCTATGCTGCACCAAACACTACTAAAAGACATTCCAAGCCGTCATCTTCCACTCCGTTCAAACATAAAACTTACTTCTGTAAGCAAACAGTTCTCATTAGCTCCCATGGCCTTAAAAAACAAACAAACAAAAAACAAGGACGGGAGACATAAGAGGAGAGGAAGAGAGAGGCAGATGGAGCCAATTCCCTTGAAGGTTTTTTTGGGGACTCTAATTCTTTGTGTACTGCACGTCCCGCATAAACAGCCAAACATTTTTAAGTGGGTCCATGGTAGGACTCAGAGAAACTACTTGTGCACTTCTTCCTTTGTGCTCCCAAGGACTCTGGTTTTAAGTGACGAACTCTTGTGCTGCAAAGCAAAGCCCCCTGCCAAGTAAGAGTGACATAATACACTAGCAGTGGCAATTTGAAGAGGTTGGGGGGGGGGGCAGAGAGAATCTGCACACTCACCTTTCCCAGAGTCACCTCTTTGGTTTTCTGTTGCCTGGTTAAGAGCAGCAAAGAACAGACCAAGATTTTCTGCTGCAAGGGAAAGGTATTGGCATCGTCACGGCCTGCACCTGAGGCCAAACGGTCACCGTACACATCAGAGATCACCCGGGATACGTGGGCCAGTCCCACCCGCTGGGGTACTGCTGAGTCTGTGGCTGGCTTAGAAGAGGATTTGCCTGAGGACGGGAGAAGTCAGAAAGAAGACAGTGAGCAGCTGAATGAAGAGTAAGGCAGTGCAGGTAGAGATCAATAGGAGGGTCCTGGCATGGGTTGTATCTTCAAAAAGTAAAGCTGCATTCCCATATGATTATTGCACAGTGGTACCTCGGATTACAGATGCTTCAGGTTACAGACTCCACTAACCCAGAAATATTACCTCGGGTTAAGAACTTTGCTTCAGGATGAGAACAGAAATCGTGCTCCGGCAGCAGCCCCCATTAGCTAAAGTGGTGCTTCAGGTTAAGAACAGTTTCAGGTTAAGAACGGACCTTCGGAACGAATTAACTATTTAACCCGAGGTACCACTGTAATGTATACACTCTTCTTGTGTTTATATGCTGCCTTTTGGCCAAAGAGCTCAAAGTGACATTGCTAGAGTTCCCAGGCAGTCTCATACTCAGGAAATGACCAGACGCAGACCAACTCGCCTAGCACAGATTTAAAACAGTCTCTCTGCTCTCCATCCTGCCCATTCTGAAGCAGAAGCAACAGATGTCCACACCATTTATACATTACAGCAA
Organism: Podarcis pityusensis; assembly: GCF_964106645.2. Taxonomy (NCBI): domain Eukaryota; kingdom Metazoa; phylum Chordata; class Lepidosauria; order Squamata; family Lacertidae; genus Podarcis; species Podarcis pityusensis. The sequence continues at coordinate 25,518,960 of NC_138038.1, forward strand.
ATGAGAAAAAGATGAGGCAAGGTGGACCCAAAGCTATTGCAACACTACACATTCAGAGTACAATGTCCCTAAGCTGAACAGATTTTCAGTTCATTTTGGGAGATGCTTTGAAAACCGAAATCGCTTGTTTTCCTGCTCCCTGGACGTAGTAGTAGCTTCACACCTGCATTTGCACTGCTCAAGTTACACTTAAAGCCAGTGCAGGAAAGACAAGGAGCAGGTGTTTGCCTCCCTCTGCAGGGCTGACTGCTGGAAGGGAGAACATTTTTCCCATACCAGCCAGCTGCACGTTCCTGTCTCCCTTCATCGCTGCCCCCCACATCCCTCAGCAAGGCCTGAACAAGTCCCTGGGAAGAAACGCTACCAACTAGGGTCAGGAAAGCATTTAATGAAACATGACAGCACTGCACAGCAGCCTAGGACCTGCTCAGGGGGAAGAGCAGGGAGGAAAGCTACTTACAGGCAGGCAGCAGTTTAAGCACAGTTTGACTCTTCACATCTGACTCCACAATTTCAATGGCCCTCCTAAGGACAAGAGTAACATTTCAGACAAAGGCGTTAGTTCCCTGCTAATGCTTTTTATCAATCCCCAACACTGGGCTACTCCAGATTTTCTCATTAGGTTGTCCACTGAAAGACCAGTTCCATTGGGCTATCCATCCTTCAATTCTCATCTAGTCCCCTTGAATCGATAGATGGAAGACAGGGCAGCACTCACAACATAGGAACGGACTGCTTATAGACACAGGTTTGTTTGGACAAATATATTGATATTTGGAACGAGGTTATACAGAATATAGTTGGCTCAATATTTAATATATATGATATAGCACTTTTTCCACTTTATTTTGTACGATTAAAAAAAACCACCACTTTTAAATATTATTAATAATAGTAATAGTAATGATAGCCATAGTGATCATCATCTCCCATCTGGCAGCAGATATTCCAGCAGGCTGCAACAGTGGGAGGCATGGAAAGCAGGGCCCATTCCAGGAGCAGCTTAACCTGTGGTCCTCCAGAGGCTGCTGAACACTATACCACCCATCATCCCTGACCACTGGCCAGGCTGGCGAGGGTTTCTGGGAGTTGGAGTTCCATGACAGGTGGAGCATATGCCAAGCCAACCTCCCCTGGCCCATTCCAGCAGCTCCGTTAGGCTCCTCCCATTTCCATTCTGGCGGCTCATTTATATGAAACTAGCATTTTAAGGACTGGCACTTGAGTTTCCTTATTTTGTCCCACTTCCCCATCCCTTTACAGCTATGGAGGTAGGGAGCAAATGGTTTGATTAAGCTTATCTTCCAAAAGCAGTTGCCCAAAAAGATTGAGAGAGAGAAGAAGAGAAGAGACTGTGCCTGGATGTAACCGGTTATGGCTCCTGACCCATCAACAAAAATCAACAGTCCAGAAAGACTGTGTTTCTAGGCTTTTGTCTGTTGTCATAACAAGGTACCTAACCAGCCCATAATTTTATCATACCATGTAGCTGTTCTGTCTTTCTCACCCCAATCCTGCTCTCAAAGCAGTGTTGAAAAGTCACAAGAGGGAAAACTATGCAAGCAACCCCCCCACCCCCACACATGGGAGACCTGGAGTGGCACATGCATGGCCCATTAATGGGAGCTCATTACAATCTTGCCTCTTAATGAGACTAACGCTCTATTTGTTGTAGTGGAAGCGATGCTGGAGGCAGTTCTCAACCCGAAGCCCCAGTGCCAACCACTGTCTAATTTGGGCACCCCACGGGTGGTGTGGAGCACGGCTAAATCTCTGCTTAAGTTGACAAATACTCAAATCAGACTTAGCTTAGCCAAACAAAACTTAACAAAACTTAGCCAAAACTAAAGATGTTTGGACATATACCCTAACTAGGGTTGCCATATTCCCAACATTTTTTTTAAGGTCAAAGTTGCTGAACTTTTTTGGGACATCTTTTTGTTGATTTTTTTTTTTTAAGTGTACCCGCTTTGCCATATGTCAAAGGGAAGGGGGGTAAATTACACTCTTCTAGTTTTCATTTATTTTAGGGAAAGAGAATATATTTAATGCTCCCATTAAATTCAATGGGCTCTTAAAATTGGCTAAATGCTCCCCTGGAATCTGTTGTTTGATAGGTTTTGTATCAACTTTAGTCAATTCATGTATTTCTCCTACTAGTTTTCAGTATTTTACAAAATTATTCAGGGGCAAATTTTAATGCGTGGAAGGATAATCTGCCTCTTACAAGATTGCAAAGGTGGGGATCTAACAGGCCTAGCTGGAGGGTGTTGGGAGAAGAGCATAATAAACAACAACAACTTATACCTTGCCCATCTGACTGGGTTGCCCCAGCCACTCTGGGTGGCTTCCAACGGAATATAAAAAACGTAACGAAACATCAGACATTAAAAACTTCCCGATACAGGGCTACCTTCAGATGTCTTCAGAAAGGTGTATAATTGTTTATCTCCTTGACATCTGATAGGAGGGCATTCCACAGGGAGGGTGCCACTACCGAAAAGACCCTCGGCCTGGTTCCCTGTAACTTTACTACTTGCAGTGAGGGAACCGCCGGAAGGCCCTCGGAGCTGGACCTCAGTGACCGGGCAGAACGATGGGGGTGGAGACACTCCTTCAGGTATACAGGACCGAGGCCGTTTAGGGCTTTAAAGGTCAGCAGCAGCACTTTGAATTGTGCTCAAAAATGTACTGGGAGTCATGTACTTCTTTTAGGACTGGTGTTATATGGTCCTGGCAGCCGCTCCTAGTCACTGGTCTGCCAGCCGCATATTGGATTAGTTGTCGTTGTTAACAAATGGAAAGAAAGGGGAGCACCATAAAGTGAAACACACACACAGGCAGCTGGACATCTTATATGTTGGGCCCAAGAAAGACGGCCGCTGTTTCCTCCCAAACGGGCTGATGAGCCAACCTCTGAGGTCTGGCAGGGAGGATCCTACCACAGTCTTGTTTCCTTTTTCCAAACCTATGAGCAGCTAAACCCTATTCCACACACACGCAAGAAAGATCTGTGCCAACATCCCTGAAAAGTAACAGCCGTGCCCTTCCTTCTGCCAAGGGGTCACGTCTATCATCAGCCTGTGCTGAAGTACATGTTTTTATCCCCCCCCCCCCAAAAAAAAAATGTTGAGTCAAACACAGGAAGAGGCAGCCACCAAGCAAATGCCTGGGCAAGGTCAAGGAAGGCAGGAAGCAACTCCCTTAAAGCCAACTTGCAAGGGAAAAGGAAGTACTTCTAAGCACCATAAAGATGTCTGCTTGAGTACTGTTAATGAGAGCCTTTTGCAATCCAAATGTAATTAACCAATCTATAATCGCAGCAGGGAGGACCAATTCCTCTCACCCTTCATAGGTAATGGGCTGTGAACGTTTCCAGACATTAACACAGTCAGGAACAGGAAGCACCCTCCCCTCTCACCACAAAGGCATGAGGGCTCTCCCCCGCTCTCTCTCTCCCTCCACCTCCCAGGCAGGGGGACCAAACAGCATAATGAAGCTTTAAATCACATCCCACATGCGCTGTAATTAGCTCGGGTTTTTAAGAGTGCTATATATTCTTCACCTGCAGATGTCCAGAGCTTTGCGCGCATCCCCAGAGACAGCAGAGACTTTCCGAGCACAGAACTGGATGGCGGCGTGGTCCAGCACCTGCTCCCCTGACACCTAAGGGACAGGGAGAAGAAAATAGGAGCTGCAAGAGAAATCTTGGAAGCTCTGCTGCGCGACATTTTTCTGGATTCAGTAAAAAAAAAATACCAAAAGGGTTTTGGGGGCATGTGTAAAGGCAGCTCCTTTGTAACAGCCCAAGAACTCTTTGTTTTGTCCAACTTACAGTCTTTAATCCCCACCCCCCTGACTTCCGACCTTATTTGTTGCCACCAGGAAGTGGCATAGAGACATGGAGAGCAAAGGGCTTAGCAAGCAACAAGACAGGCTAGGACTGATTTATCAGTAAATACAATGTCAGCATGCTGCTGCCAAGAGGGCTGCGTGGAGCTCCTGGATGTGCATGTATTGCACCAAAACTGAGGGAATTTAATTGACTGGCGATCTGCTACCAGGCCACGTTCAAGGTCATCATCCATCAGTTGGTTTCAGATGTCTTGTAAATACATTGTCCCTTTTTGCCCGAGCTTTCCCTGATCCACAGGTTTGGACCCTCTTATTACTCAATTGCCATTTTTATCTTTAAAAACAAAACAAAACACCACTGTTTCACTCTTTTATACGCTGTAACTCTGTTTATGGCATAGCAGCATCTCATTTCCCCCCAAATTACTAGCATTCTGTGCCTTCCTTCACTTTACATAGTAGCCACTGTTCCTCGATCTCGCCAGAGGGAGAAAGTGGGCTGGTTCTCAACCACAGGGAACCTGGAAAGCGCCCCTAGTGCCAAGGCACAGGAGAGGTATATATTCTTCATGTCAAGATAATAACAAATTTAGCAGGGTTCCAAAGCAGAAGTGACTGTGCCTTCTGCAGGACATGTAGGTGCAAACCGCCCTGGGATCTTTGGATGAAAGGCAGAATACAAATTTTACAACAATAACAATGGCAACAACAGGACAGGAATTTTGGAACTCGGCTTCTGAGATCTTACCTGCTTAAGGCGTTCCTGGAGGATGGAGGCAAGCTGGTCTTTGTTGTACGGGGGAAAGTTTAGGAGCTGTGGCCTGCACTTGGGACGGGCTTGCAGGCGGGGCAGGATGCGATCCGTGAGGTCCAGAGCATTGGCTATCCCTACCAGTGAGAAGATATACTTAGAGGCCTTGGAGACATCCAATTTCTATCCTTCTATACCTTTCTATCCTTCTTACCCCATAGCTTCCCACTCACATAGCTTGCCTCTTAAAATAGGAGACCACACAACAAAAACAAGAATTCACATACAGCTTGAAGCGTTCACCTAGAATGCTGACCTTGCACCTGCTGTCTGAAATACAGCTCCACCTACCTTCCCTCTGCATTTGAGGGACCACACGGACTCACAAAATAAGTTCACGAAAAGACCTTATATTCCATCAACGCCTAGCCAATGAATATGACAGAAAAGTGTAGACCTCATATAGAAGCTTAAGAATTAGCAACTTTCTTGTGGCATGCTGCAATAAGCTTGCATGTTCCATTAAGCCACCTGGAGCTCCTGGGTTTCAGGCCATTGCTCAGCCTTTGGTCTGTATCCCATAGGCTGCTCAGTGGAAGGCTGGCGGGTCCTGCATTTTGTACAGGGAACTCGCCCAGGTGGCTTTCCCATCTCCCTTCAGATGTTCTATTTCTGTCAAAGGATGCACTGAACCGATTTACGAATAACTCATTCCTCCACCAAAGGGAGTGAGGTGGGCAGTGGCATACAATCCTGCTGGAGCAAGTGCCTGATCTGGTTTGGGAAGGCCTTCAGGCCAAATGTCCTCAGCAGGTCCACACGCTCCTCACTGCCTCCTGTTGTTCCTCCTCCCTCTGCCTTCACTGGCCTTGTTGCCTTCGCCATGCCATATTCATGTAGCAAAGATGGGCCGAGTCTGCATAAAATCCTTGCCTCCAACTAGTAGGTTCAGACAGGTGACTAGGAAGGTGGTAGCTTGCTCCTGCTTTCCAGACACTTGTGTCGTTCTGGGCCACAGAGGGACGACAGGCGTACAGGCAGTGAATGGGAGGGACAGCGGCAGGAGCGAGGGTACTGTGGCTGGCAGTGTGTGGGTGCTTGAAGATTTCCAACTGTGCCACCCACCCCACAATGCCAGTCCTGAAGTCACGCTCTCCTCTCTTCTGAAACATAGGATTGAGCGTCATTAACTCTTGACACTCACCGATGAGAACGAGCCGGGAGTTGGGGAGGGAAGGCCACTCAAACATTGTGTACAGCACATCCTGTCCTTTGCTGTCCAGCTGATCCATCTCATCTAATACAACCAAACTGTGAAGATGAAAGACGTGAGCACGTGAACACCACCCCAGCAACGTGCTGCGGTAAGAACATCTTTTCTGCCACACTGTCGCAGCATCCAAACACTCATCAAATGCAGGTAGCCCCATGGCATCCTTGGCACAGGACTGAAACTGCACCTCTCCTGCCAGATACCCTATGCTATTGAGGCAGGGAGGGATAAAATATTTCAAATTATAATCACTACCTTCTTTTAAAAAAAGAAAAAATAGTAAATGTTTCTCGCCCTGCAGAAGACTGAATTGATCTCTCAAATTCTTAGGTCCAGAATCAAATTTACCATTATCCAAAAGACTAAGTGTCCCCCGCCCCCCCGCAGTCTGTTATCAAAATATGGGCTTTTAGACTGACACTGCTAAACTCTCTCTGAAAGCAAGCTTTACGGCTCAGCCACATATACTGCACCAAGTGCATAGCAAAGAGAAAGTGCCCAGTATAATAGGTTTTAGATATTATAGCTGTTGTACTAGAATGACCTTTCACGCTAAACCCATATTTCTCAAAACCTCATTAAGAGACTTTTATGAAAGGTTTATAGCACAAAATGTGCCCTGCCACTCAAAACACAACAGTGACGTGAGGATGCCTGTCCAATAGAGGTTATGGCTATCCTATGACTGACCTGCTCAAAACTGGCTAGTTTTAAGAATGCCCCCCTTCTACCACAAAGGGCTTGTACTTACACCATGGGTGCATTTTCTGATGTCAACCGTTTCACCAGCCTTCTGATCACATCACCCCTGGCTGCTTTGTCTGCTCCAGCCTGGCCCAATTGTCCAGCCATTGCTGGGAACACAGCCTGGGAGCTTCTCAGGGCCATGCAGTTTAGGACTATGATCTGACACCCAGCGAGCTCCGCCTGCCAGAGAGACAAAGGAGTGTTTTAGAGCAGATCAAACTTTGCAATAGAGTACAAGTAGTGTAACAAAGAGACAGCAATTCCACAGACCATCACTGAGCAGAAGTACCTGCAACGAAACTGTGGAGGACAGGAAATTACAGGAGGCAACTTTCTTGTGCCTGGGGGACCAATAATCCAGCATGAGGGATGGTCAAATATACTCTCTTAGGCAAAACTGCTAAGCTGCCCCCATCAGGCACAAATTATAAGCATACCACCCTGGAAAGGCAGGTCCTTGAAATCCACTGAATAGCCATGTGTTCACATATATCTTACAGGGGCAAAATATTTTCAATTAGGCAGCACACCAAAGCATGGTCTGTGTCAACCGTAGCTCAAAACTCATATCAGTTTGAGCATCCAAATGTTCAGCTAAGCTACAGTTTAGAATTGTTTGTCTGCTTTCATTTCCCCGCTTCTTCAGCACTTCCTAAATTCACTCCTACTTTTGGAAACAAAGCAGTGGTTGTCCCTATGGTTTGTCAATTCAGATACCACACCAAACTTTAGTTAGCACAAAACCAAGCTTCCTATATCCATCTTAAACCAGGGATAAGATCTGCTGGCCAAATACAAACCACAGTAAAGCTTCCTTAACCTTGTTTTGGAATATTAAAAGTGTAAGATATACAGGCAAAAAGTCTTTTATGGGCATTGGAGAATAATTGCAGGAAAAGGTTCTCACTGGGCTCTGAATTCACATAGTTCCCCCACCCCTAATGGCATATGAGAGAATTCTGAAACAAGAGTAGACCCAAGTTGAATGTTATATTTAACATATAATGTTAAATGCCATCTGTCAGAGCTAGGCAATGGTTCTTCCGGCATTATGTTTCATAGCAAAAGTCTGAAAGAGGACCAGCGTCCAAATTCAAATCCAGCAGTTTTACCTTTAAGTCCATCAGGGCCCTGTTGAGGCAGGCAGTTTTCCCAGTGCCTGGAGCTCCAGAGATATAAAGGCTTCCTGGGATCTCCCTAGAGACATGCTCTCTCAGGAATCTATGAAGAACACCTGTCTCTTTCTCCCTTGCATGCAGCTGGTCCGGAACAGCCGTGTGCAGGAGACTCTTTGCCTGCTGGTAACAGGTGCCTGTATAAACAAAATGAAGACAGGTTTAGAACAAATAAAACACCTCAATATACCTAACAAAAACTATACAAATACTAATTGTACAACTCTCTTCTAACAGACACAACAGTAGACACACACACACACACAAAAAAAGCACTGGATTTAGGAAGAGGTCTATTACAATAAATGAAAGATTACTCTTACTGTCTCTTTTTAAAAGTTCCTTTTATTGAGGTGTTCTATCGTTGCAGCTAGCTGCAGTTGAAAGCAGATTCCTAGACTAAATAGACCCTTGCCTATTCAAACAAGTCTTCTACTGCTCTGTTTTATACTACTGATGTATTGCCTTGCTTTTTTTAACACTGCCTGTAGTTGTTACAATTGTCGACATAAGAATCAAATAAGCATGTTCAAGAAGGGACACCATTCTAACATTAACGTTGCCAATAAAACTTACTTGCAATATTCTGACCAGCAATAAATGACTAAAGATGAAAGGCAGTATGTCAAGCCCCTCTGTGATCACAGCTAAACCACAAATTTCAATGGTTTTTATTCCTTGGCTTCCCTCAAAGCATCCTAGGAAGTGTAATTTTATGAGGTTGCTGAGAATGGTGAGAAATATTCCAACCCCTTCCATGGAACCACAGAGGCTCTTGCCTGCGGGTAAGGTAACAATTGAAAAAGTCTGAAAACCATTTTGAATTTATGACACAGCCATGCCTTAAGTTTTCTCATTTTGTGGGAATAACAGTGAACTAGCCTTGGATTCTGAGGTCTTAAGAGACTGAATTCTTTATAAACCCATTTTTTAAAATCCGAGCAACCGCAGAAGATGTAGTACCCAGTTCTTCCACCATACACAATGCTATTACATACCTTCTTGCTTAAAGAGACGAGTACACACCAGTTCTTTCCTTGGGTGGCGATGCTGCGGTGAAGCGTTAGGGGTTTCTTGACCACCACGAAAGGGAGAGGGAACCAAATTGCTTCCCTTAGTTGGAGATTTGGGGGTTGAACGCTCGCTGAAGAGTAAAGCCCGGCCCTTGGGAGAAGTGGGTGGAAAGCTATTCTCTTTTTTACCCTGCTTACTTGGGGAGCAAGGCAGCAACTGGGTGACATTGCAGAGATTGTCATCTCCTGTGGGAAACAAAGACACACCATGCCAAGTTTAGAAGAAAGCAAGAGCAGAAGAAAGTGAATGTGAAATACAGACAAGAACCCATATGTAAAAGACAAGTTTGTCTGCCCTCTATTTTACCAGAGTTCATGTCTGCCATACAACATGATGTCTTTAAGATGCCTTTTGTTATTTCATTTAAAGTTTCAGAGCTCTTATTATCATAGGCATCATTTAGGAAAAACACAAGCACAGGGCCTGTCAAATGCCTCCTTATTCAGAGAAGTGTTGCTGCGCTCTGCCTGCTCCTTCCCTCTGGACCCTTTGCAATGTACACTTACTGCATCAACCCTACTTGTTCCGACTTGCTACTGCAAAAACTCCAAATGCTGGGTTTAGAATAAAAATAACCACTGTAGGAATACTATTGAGCAGAGCAATTACTTCAAGCACAGATTCTTCAGCAGTACACAAACAGGCCTGCCCATGAATTACTTTTAATCTTTCAAGTTAGCCTTCATGGGAAATAGACCAGATGCTTTGCAAGAAAAAAATAGCCCCAATTCCACTCACTAACTCCAGGTAGGACCCGTCCAAAACCCTGCAGCCACTACCAGTCAGTGTTGACAATACTGAGATACATGGCCTGAAGCTGTATAAGGCAGCTTTTCCTGTGTTCTTAACTCTGGTGTTCAATCTAAGAAAATCTTGGCATCACTTAGCAAAGTCCCATTCATTAATAATAATAATAATAATAATAATAATTTATTTATACCCCGCCCTCCCTGGCCAAGGCCGGACTCAGGGCGACTAACACCAAATATAAATTACAGTAAAACGTAATAGGAAAACAACAACAACAGTTAATTAAAATACGGCTTAAAATACAGCTGGTTAAGTGCCAAGCAGAATGGCTGAGCAGGCTTTCTATGTGTTAGGATATTTTGGTTTGATGAAGAGAAACGCAACTCACCAAGCCGTTTACGGGGGCTGAGAGGCAAGACCTGCTTCTGGGGTGAAAGTGACAGTGGGCTTGTGTTCAGTTTTGAAGCCTCCTCATTCTCTAGAGGTTTGTGACATCTCCTAATCGATTTCCGCTTTGGGAATTTGATGGTGCTCTGGCTTTCAGACTGAGATCTGGTACAAGGCATGGTGGACACTGGAGACCAAAGAGAGCAAATGAAACACACTTAAGTTAAGTGTGCATATGTGTGTCCATGCACATACACACACACTTTTAAATTTCACAAATAGTCTCTAACAGTTACAACTATCCTGTCCCGCAGCGATGCCTTTCCTCCCGCTAGGTGTACAACAAAATAAAGACCTGATTGGAACAGAGTATTTTCCCCTCCTTATTCACCAAAAACAGCTTAAGTCTTACATTTGGGCTTAAGGGGCTAGGCTTCCATACAGGTCTATGAACCCACACCTCTCTGTTTAGCAAGTTATTCACTATCCCCAGACGCCCTTGCCCCTAATGATTAATCATGCTCACCTCTGCACAAGCTCTTTATTTCCCACCCTTTGTTCACAACATGCCCCTCTCACCCATTCCTATACCTTGAAGGTAAGCTCAAGGTTAAACATTGACGACTGTCAAGGTGATAAACCTACCCACCACCTAACATAAAAATTGTTGGCTGAAATAATTCCAAACCCAAATTCCTGCTGGATTCTCACTCTCTGTTCCAGGAGCAGAGGCGTACTGCGTTAAAAATACTCACCCCAACCTGTCTCGTTTTACTCATTTTGTGGCATCACTGTTGTTTTCTTTTCTTTTTATAGTGATAATTAAAAACAACAACCCCAAGACTTATTTTGCTTTATCTGTTTTAAGTACTGTAGCCTATGTTTTTAAATGGTTATTAATACTGCTACCTAAGCAATTAGAATCTGTACTTTTTTTATTATGTGTGAGCCATCTAGTGCTTTATGCCCCTAAATGGTGGCCTGTTAATAATTTTTGAAATATAATTAGTGCCTCTAATGGATTCCCTAAAAAATAAAAAAAAATCACAATGGATTAGGCCAAAGATCCATCCAGCCTGTAACTCTGCTTCCAGTGACAGCCAGGTAGAAGCTTCTGGACATCATGCAAGCAGTATACAACGCCACTCCTTGTTTGTTTCTGTCTTCTGGCATACAAAGATGTACCACCCCTGAACATGGAAGTTCTGTCTGACAGAACAAAAACACAAAACCTAACAACACAGAACTTTATCCAATTTAGTAGAACTTTCTTATTGCTTTCCAACTTAACTCTGACACCCCTCCCCCAAAGGATACCAAGCTGAGTTTTACAGGCTTCCAAGAAATGCTGAGGCTAGAATTACGAAATGTCTACTGGGGGAGAGCTCCACAATGGGGTGAGGGAGGCTACCAAATGGATAGGCTTATACACCACACATTTGTTCAACTGTTTTAAACAACCAGTTCTGGAACAAAGTTAGAGGTGGCAAATAAGAAAAGCCCTTAGTATCCATTCCTTAAAAGGGCCTGGCAGTAAATTCTGATGCCAGAGTTTCCTGCTTTTCTCTACACTCTCCTGCCTTCCTTCCAGAATTAGGAAGGCCAGGGGAGGGGGGAGGTTTCCACTTGCTGATTGCAAAGTCAAGTCTCTCTCTCTCTCTCTCTCTCTCTCTGTGTGTGTATCAGGAAGAAAAAAAATGCACTTTCAAACCCCAACCCCGCCATTAAAAAAAACAACTCTTCAGTAACTTTCGGCCAGTCTCCAAGAGCCACACTGAAGGGCGAGGTGGCCCATGAGATATGTGATCAGATCTCCCAACTTTTTATTACGGTCGGGGGGGGGGCAGAGGGCTTTGAGTTTGAATGGGAGTGGATTCAGGGGTGGATTCAGTTTTGATATCCCCACTCGCGCTTTACCGCTCTAAATGGCTCTTCCCCAAAGCGGAAAGTGAGCCAGGTGGGTCTCACGCCCCTCAGAAGCACATTGAGCGGATCCTGCTCCTTGGCGAGCGTGTCCTTAGGGCCAAAGCGCCAAAAAAAAAGCCTTTGCAGCGGGATGTCTCACAGACGAACCCCCCTTTTTTCCTGCCCGTTCCCTTTTAACAGTTTTCTTAATTCATTGATAACAGCAGCAATAACCGCTTCGCCTCCCCTCAGGCCCCCACGAAGCCCCTCTCTACTCCAAGCGCCTCCTTACAGCCAGAGCCTCTTTCGCGCGCCAACATGCGCACCTACCGTCAACCCGAACCTGCGGAGCCAAAGGGGCGCGAAGCTTCTTCCCGCAACCAACCCGCTTGACGAAATGAAGCGACTCCGCCTGCCCGCGCGTGGCCAACCGGCCCCGACCCGCCCATTGGTTCCCCGGAGCGCGCGCGCCGGACCCGCCCAGCCAATCGCCGCTCTCCGCGCCAAACCTGAAACCTTCCGTCTGCCCAACTACATCCCGCCGCAACCGCCCTGGGCGTTCCAGCCAATCGCCTTCTTTCCCGCATCGCTCGGGCTCCTCCTATAAGGTTATGTGGTGTTGTTTTTTCCCTCCCTTCTTCCTTCCAAGGGGCGAAGTAGCGCACAGGGGACCCAGCTTCCGGTTTGATTTTGGAACGTTGATCTCGCGCTCTGGGCGGGGCTTCCAAAGCGGCTTCTTCTGATAAAGCCTTTTCTCTCCCCCGCCCTCAAAGCTCTTTCCCCCATCAGTGGACTACAATCCCCAGAAAGCATTGCTGCAAAATCGAAGCGATATTGGGAGGATCACGCTGGGATATGTAGTCCGGAAATGCGTGAGCGGCGTTTTTTGCTTTTTTGCAGGCTGGGAAAGCAGACGAACGCTTCCGAGGCTTCCCGTGGCTGCGGCTTTCTTGAATTCCACGGCTTATGGAAGAGCAAAAGAAAGAATACTTTTAAAGATAGACTACTAATCCCTCTTCTGTGGTCGGTGAGGCACATGAAAGGTTTTTTCCAAATGAGGGATAGGAATACATTTCTGTGCGCTGCATAGCACTGACTAGAATACAGTACACTAAAGGTGGAATAACAGTTGCTTTGTATTTCAATTGCAATAGCATAATTGAGGGCCACCTAAGAAGCGGAGCAGAAGGAATTAAGACAGGCACCGTCACCCTGGTTCCATCTCCTTACTGAGCTGCTTCGAATCCCTTCTCATAGTAGCCCTTTAAAACCAACTGAACAGTCAGGAAAGCAGCTTAGTGAATGAGCCCTAAACAATCTTGCACCGCAGCTTCAATCTGGACTTACTCCTTTCCTCTTAAATAATTTTTATAGAAAGAAAGGGTGCAGTCCAGGTCTTGCAGAGGCACACCTGGGATCCCTCTGTGCCCTTAGCAAGGAGTTGTGTCAGCAACCCACCCCACAAAAATACTACTATAGCCACATTAGAATTTACTACATTTTATGTGACCCAAGTACACAAAGCTTCCGGAGGGAGGTCGAGAAGGGTGAAAAGTTTGCACAACTTTGGGCCACGGTGTGAGGATGGGAAGCGTCTCGCGTGTTTGATCTCCGTCATGATAGAGCCATTGTGTTGCCACACACGTATACATAATAAATTCCAGAGTGTAATAGATCATTTTTACGCCCTCAGCATGGCCGGTTTCACCAACTCCTAGGTACGCTTTTGAGGCCTTGGGGTATTTCTGTTCAGAGTCTCACATTTCAAGCGGGTGTGTGTTTGTGAGAGAGAGAGAGAGAGAAAATGGAACTAGAATGAGGTGTACCGTGTAAGAAATACATGTATTTTTGTTATTTATATCTGCCTTTCCTCCAGGGAGCTCAAGGTGGTGTATAAGGTTCTCATCCCTCTCTATTTTATCCTCACAGCAACCCTGTGAGGTAGGATAGCCTGAGAGACTAGGTCACTGAGTGGGAATCAGAACCCTGGCCTGTGGGAGAAAAGGGCTAGGTGGCAGTGAATGGGAAGCAAGTATGTTTGTTTCCCTTCCTTTGCTTCTTTCAAGGCACCCATATCTAACATAGTGCTTGGAAATTCTGAAGGGTTTTAGTCAGATATTTATGAAATTTCAAGTAGCCTCGAGTCCACACAACAGAGAAAGATATCTATATATATATATTAAAAGCTTCATTGTGCTTACCCATGCTCTACATGTTCAATTAGCAATATTCATCTTGAAGGCAGAGAACAAATTATGCAAACCACTGTTTGTATTTGATTAATTTATTAGATCATGGACACAGACTCAATTCTGCATCAGCAGACGCAGTTACAATTTTAGTAAAGACAGCACCACTTACTGTGGGTCAGGTACAGTGTCTTGCAAAGTACTGAAATAGTAAAAGAGAAGGAGGCACTATCAAACATAGTAGGTTGGAAAGAAGAGTAAAATCCCTCCACCCTCTCTTCAACCGGCCTCTCAAGAGGCTTCACCAGATACTACCTTCATGTGTTAAACCCTCATCTCTACGGAAATGACGAGGACTAGTCATTTCCCCATTAAAAACAAAGGTAGGATTACTGTATGATGAATGATATGGATTTAGGAGGGAGAGGAGCTGGCCTCGAAAACAAACATGCTCTGCAGAGTGGGCAGGATACTGTGCTGTACTGGAAGTCTCAGGGTATGTCTTGTAGCACAGTTATTCACTAACCCTTCTCACAAGCCCTCTACCAGCAATTTTGTGAAACGGGGCATACAGCTGCTGCTGCTGCTAACTCAAATCTTAAACTACTGCCCTCTGCAAATAAGCCTTAGAGGAACTGGCAGGAATTGCTCTTTGGAGCTCCCATTAGGAAATAAATTCAGGAAGAGGGATGCTTAGTATAAAAACTGATCACGTACTCCATTCATACAGGAATACCGAAACCGTCTGTGCTTATTGTGATAGCTCACAGTTCATGGAATTTAAGACTCTCTCAAAGCATTCTGACCATTTTAACAGCAAAAAAACAAACACCAAACCGAAGGTTTTAAAAAACACCAAGGGTTTCTCCAAATGCCACATCAAGAACACAGTTGCTTATCTTGTAATGGGATAAGCAAATTGTGTAAGAATGTTATAACCCTCACAGAGAAAGATGCCTCACATGATTCTGCTCACAGCAAACGACTCAAGAATCCTGGGATTCTTCACTTGCAGGCAGTCTAGATGAAGCTTTTCGAAACCTTTACAAAAGCAAAGCAAAGGTCATGGGGCGAACGAAAGGACAGTTTTATCTTAAAGGCAAAGGGTAGACATGAAACAAAGTAACAGTGCAAGAGACCAAAATTCTAGTTCTTGAAACCACAAGAAGTGGCTCTCAGTAGTGTTTCTTCACTTAACAGTAATGATACTGTTAAACCAAAGCTTAACATAGGATACAGAGTGCATATAAGCTTGCAAGAGACAAAAGATTGACCAATATCCCACACACACAAACCCCCAATGGGAGCCACCTGAGGATAAGGCACAGCGAGTGAAACTCTGAAAACTTGCTATTCAACAATGGGCGTGTTGCACCCTCCACAACAGCCTCTGCCCTGGCACACTCATGCAGTTTCACACTTCAGTTACAATGGAAGACTAGTAAGAGAAGGGCTGGGTGTGCACACAAGAACCTACCCAAGATAACTCAAATCCTATACCAAGAAATGTGGAATTCTACAACCTATTATACAAATTTAGCCAATTTGCATGATTCTGTTTCTGCCCCATTTGCTATTTCTAATGCTGCTAGTCATGCGTTAGTGTCAATGAACCACACAGAACAATGAAGGCTTCTCTTTCCCTTGACCACCAGTAAGCTTATCCAGCTGTTCCACTGCTTAATATTCCACTAGGCACTGCCCACATGTTTTCAAGCACCTCTTGTTGGCTACAAAGGACTAGAACCATTTTTGACTCCCCAAAAATGGTCCAGGTCCATTTTCAGAAAACAGAGTTCTGCACCAGGACATGTGAGCATCTCCTGCACTTCCATGGAATAATGGCACACACAGTACTACTGATTCAGAGCTGTAAGCAGCCAGTCCTCTGAATTTGCATCTCCAATATTGTGCAGTTATTCTTGGCAGCATGTGCGTCTTTCACAGCTTCACAACATAGAGGCTCCTGCATGTCTGCATTGCGCTGCTATGTTCTATCAACCAGCATCCAAACCTGTAAGGCAACCGTTTCAGGAAACCAGGCAGATGAGGCCCAAAAGCTGCAACCTGCATTACACTCTTAAGATTGGTCTTGTCCCTATTTTCCATATGAAGCCATAGTTAAAATTACGGTTTAAAACGATGGCTTAGTGTTATGTCTGAACCCACCCCGCAAGTGGTAAGCCAAGAACAAACCTTGATTACCAATCATTGGTGGTTTGGAGTAAAATAAATCAAGGTTGTGGGTTTCGACATAATGGTAAGCCATAGCAACACCAGGAGTGCAGGAGCAAACCACCCACAACTTCAGCAGCGCCTAGTAGCACACTGCATGTTCACATTAAACCACAGTTTATTTTAACTATGGTTTAATATGATGTGCAAATCAGGCCACTATGCATTTTCTTGCAGCTAATCCTGGGGGAAAAAAACACTTATCAATAGGGACAGCTGTGGAAATGAAATCAAAACTGGTATCTTGATCACCATTCCTGAATCTTTGTTCAGAGAAGGAAATATTTGGAGCAATAAAAACTTATCCTGGACTGTTCTTCAAGATGTATACAGAAAGACACATGCTTCAGTCCTCTATCTGAAAACAAATACAAACAAACAAAAAACCCATGCCAGAAGATGACCAGGCTGAGCATGGTTTTTAATATACATAAACTTTTTCTAGAAGGAATTGTATTCAAATATGTGATTCCGTCATCTGCAGCCTGAAATGGTACAGCCCAGGGGGGGGAAACTTCATTGCTTGATTTTGCTAAAAACAAAACTAACTGCTAAGAGTCTCCAGGCATAAAGTATGTCTGCCACCTTCAGCAAAACTCAAATACCTTTTGGCAGAGTCAATGAGCTGGGAGAGCAAATTTGAGGTTTTCATCTTGGTAGTGGGTGATGCGAGTTTCACATTTGTGGTTTTTAAAATGCTATATAAACCTGGTCTGAGGTTTTAGGACAGGATGAAATAGGAAAATGTCTCTCTGTGTGCCAGGTTCCCCTTGTACAAACACACCTGGTCAATAAGGAAATGCAAAGCCACCCCCACCCCAACCCGTCCGTCCCCCCCCAAGGCAATAAAAACAGACCTAACATGGGGAAAAAGGAAGGAGGAAGAAAGCAGTGCTTTGGCCCAGAATGTGCAAGTATAACACAGGTGCCTCATTTAAGAAGTTTTAATTCCACTGCCATTTTGAACTTAGGAACCCCCTTCACAGTTGCTTCACAAAGGGTTTATCTACGGGAAGCTAACATTATAGGGAACATAATCTTTAATAAAAATTAAACACACATCAAAAATGCACAGTGCATTTAACTTCTCTTCCCAGCAAGCTATGCTGGGTAAGACTTAATTTTCCTCCAGAAGAAAAAAGGAATTCCTCCAACCAAGCATTAGCCCTCAACATGAGGGACTGCCTGGTCATTAACATAAAAGTGGATGAATTTCCATCATCCTTTAAAAAAAAAAAAAAAAAAAAAAGATTAAGTAGAAGGTGAGGGAGCTTTTGTAGTGTATGGCCAGCAAGCCTACCTTGATCCTATATTACAAACTTTTTACAACATACAAAATAGATCAATATTTATGATTATAACACGTATTTCCCAACCTGCAAGTTATTCAAGAGTAAATATACACAATAATTATAACAAATCTGGTACCAATCACATGACAGAAGTACTGTGTAAGGCAAAAAAAAAAAAAAAAATCAACCAGCTAGCTAGCTAGGTCTGATGTTATAACCATCTGCATCAAGTATAAAGAGCAGGGGCCAAGAAGATGACAGGAGTTCTGCTTCTGTTTCAGGATCAATAGTGTTCAGCAGAGAATGGGATGCATCTACTTCTGGGAAGCAGTGTAGCAGTGATTTCCGAGCAGGCCACCACGCATGGAGACAAAGCCACACCAAGAAGAACATGTGCAATCTACAACTGGAGTGTATTTCTTGCTTACTGGTAAAAAGGCAAATGAGAATGCCGCTGCTCTGACCTCAAGCCCCAAATCAAGCACTCTGAGATCTCCCTCCGATGGCAGGCCAGGTTTTCCGTGCTACAACCAAGACACCTAGATTGCACAGGCGACACTTCCACAGGGGGAGCAACAAGCACCCCAACAGTCACGTGCACAGATGGCAACTCTCCTCCTCCTCCTCGTGTGCAAGAAGCACCGAGAACATGATCACCTGTGTACAAAATATATTGCATGAAGGGGGCTCTCTAGTCACCCCCAACCTTAGCAGCTACTTTGCTGGAGTGGATTATTAACCGTCACAACGATCAACTCCAAGTTAGGAGTGATCAATTTACCGTTTAACCGTTTGCATTTGCACACACTGGCTGGGGGGGGCGCTGCTTGGAATAGGATACCACTCATAACCAGAGCTGAATGCTTCCCTATCTGACTTCCTTCCGGTGCCTCAGGGTGGGCAGGCAGCCGGGACCCACTCAACCCTCAGCACAATGGTAAGCCCCCAAAACACGCCTGCTGCCAGAGGGCATTAATACATTGGACAACTCCTTCTCAAAGCTACCCACGGCTGGAGGAGACAAGATGGGGCCGTGACTTCATTCGTGGAAACAGTAGGAAGTGATCTTTCCGAAGAGGCAAGACAGTCAATGTCACAGTCTGAACAACAACTACAACTTGGGACCTAAAGTGCACTCTGCCCTGCATGGCCGCGACATTTGCGCCCATGGCAATGCCATACGTGTGGCAGTAGCGGCTGACAGATTATAATCGGCATTATTAGGAGTCACAGGGACTTGTACTGGAATGCTAGCAGCCGACACTCAAGGGAAAGATGACAGCTTCAGATCTGCAGGACAAGGAGCGCTGCAGCGATGGAGTGTAAATGTGCACCCTGAATTTCACTTGTGCTATCATGGATGCTGCTACATTTGTATAGCTTTCCCCATTTAGAATTAGCTCCAAGCAATGCTGTTTATACTAATTTTCTCCCCTCCTCTCTTCAAGTTAACCACAATTTTAACGTGTTAGTATGTAGTGTCTGCATTCAAAAACGGAATAGCTATTTCAGTCCTTCTAACGCTCACCTCTTAAAAAGAAAAAAACCAGAATTCCCCACTTCGCAGGCATTTCTCTGCCCTACGATAGGCAAAGATCAGTTGCTTCAACCTGGCCCAGAGATCCAAAACAGTCCTGTTTGGCCTGCGTTTCTGGAAAATATTCACTGGACCCTTGATCTTGAACAGTAGTTGTTTATGAACTGGGGTGGCTCTTCCCTCCATGACACGAATGGCAAGGGAAATGAGAAACCCACACAGATCTGCAGAAAAGGGTTCTCAGCCAGCTGTGCCAAGAGACGTCCTTTTAAGTCCAGGTATGAAATGCATAGATGGAAGTGAGTAATGGTAGGCTTGTCCGGGTTCTTGAAACAGTTTGGGAGTCGGGGGAATCAACAGCAGGAATGTATTTTTCATGCAGGTTTCTGAGGGAAGGGAAGGGAGGGGAAAATCTGAGAACATAGGTCCATTTTTTTTTGGTGCTGTGGAACCATGCCCAGCTGCTGTTTTTCACCTTGGGATGGGAGGCAGAGGAGGGGCCCCACGAGTAGCTGAAAAAGAAATAGACTGTTAATGCCACAGATGCATCACCATAGGAAGTTAGGCTCTACAAACATGCTGATAATAATAATAATAATAATAATAATAATAATAATAATATATTATTTATACCCCGCCCATCTGGCTGGGCTTCCCCAGCCACTCTGGGCGGCTTCCAAAAAAAAAAAATTTAAAATACTGTACTACATCAAACATTACACAAAGCAAAAGAGATTATTATTATTAGTAGTAGTAGTAGTAGTAGTAGTAAGTATACCACCCTTCACCCAAAGATCCCAGGATGGTTTACAACAGAAAATGAGAACAAGGATAGTTCACAATAGAAAATCAGATACAAAATACAAAACAAAACAAAATCAATAACCTCCCAATAATCAATACAAAGTTTCCACATTGCTACTGCTATCCCTAGGTAGTCATTTTGCCAGGGCTGAGGAACCTCTAGGTGCAGACCTCATTAGACCCAGGCCTCCCTGTTTGGCCCAGGAGGCTATTTTTGCCAAGCTGCATCCACTTGCCCTACACCTGACATCAAGTGCAGGGCAGGTAATAAGCTCAGCTGAAGGGGGCTTTGCAGGCATTACTGATCAGCTGGGACTGCAAAGCCCCGTACCAAGTGCTCAGCAAGGCCAGGCTATCAGCTGACAGTCAAGTGTTTTGAAATCCCTTGTAAAGTGCCATGCAAGACCTGTTGGGTGAAAAAAGGATGACCTGGCACCACTGTGACACCAGGTGACTTACAGGTGGATGGATCTGTCCATCTATAAAACCTGGTCCACATGGGATGGGGGAAGATAATAATTTGCTGCGCTAGCCAAATTCAGTTCCCCACCATTGCAAGATGCAGATTTGAGTTTAGCAAAAAACAAAACAAAAACAAAAAACAAAAACTGAATCATACTGAATCATAGAACTGTAGAGTTGGAAGGGACCCCAAAGGACATCTAGTCCAAGCCCCTGCAGTGAAGGAATCCTGCCCACAGCCATCCCTGGGTGGGCTCAAACCACCAACCTTCTGATTAACAGCCAGACATGCTAACCCGTTGTGCCACTTCAAACTTGCACATCGTTCTCATGTTTTCCAGGTAGCTAGGCTTCTGCATCTTGTTCAGCCCATTCCAGCAAATCCTTTGCCATGAAGAGCACAGAGTCATCACGTTCCCACCCCCAGGGCTCCCCAGTCAGTCTGCTTCTGCAGCTGCTCCTGTAACTACCTCCTGCATTCCCTCTTCTTCACAAAAGCACAATGAACTTGGACAAGTCTAAATCAGAACCAGTGTTAAATTTATGCAAGACTGCACAGTTTGTATAATTTGAAGGCCCGGAAACAGAATGAAGGAATTGTTGATGATTTTAAATAAAATCATCTCATTCGTAATGCTCGCAAGCCATATTCTCAGTCCCATGGAATTAAATTGTTTATCACAACTTGCCAAATTTTCAAGCATGGAGCTGAAAATAGTTTGCTTTATGAACTATCAGCCAGATACCTGGGAGACCAATAAGCAGATGTGAGCCAAATCAGTGCTCACCTCTATTCGTTTTGCTGGGATAAATCTTCTGGAAGTGCTTGAACTCTTCTGGCGCTGGGAAATCTTCCACTGGATGAAAGGAGTATTTAGATTCAAAGTCATCTGCAGAAAAGGAGGAAAATAAGGCCTGAAAACCATTTCTGGTCTGAAGGATTCCCACTGCCCGACTTTTCGCATCCATAAAACCCTGAATGATGGCTAAAATGGCAAAACTTGAAGCAGCCCCACCCTGAAAGTAAGGCTAGGGGCCGCTCTCTCCAGGTGCCAAATTTTGGTCACCATTATATGCAGATGACAGACTGAGGGCAGAATCCACCAGGAAATCAGAGTCACCTGGTAATAAGAGCTTTGTGTAGAGTGTCAGAATGGGCATGAGTCAGCATTTCAACATTCCTATAGATATACCTATCTATATATATAGTTTGTGTCACTGCTTTTCCAAGTAGCTGTTTGGGCATTCTGTACAAAATGAAATGTACCTAAAATAAACTGGTACAGACTATAAATAAAAGCATCCAGTGGATATATAATTCAAAGCATCAGATGCTTAACAAGCTGTCAACACCAAAAGGGAGAGAGCGACTCCATCTGTACACATGCTAAGCCAAACCCAACGAAGGATAATAAAGAAGTTCCCAGAGAACTTTGCATCTCCTTTTCCAGGTTGCTAGAAGTGAAGCCACAGTTTGGCTTAGCTTCAGACATTTGGTCTATTTTGCTTCAGACCAACCATGAGATGTTGGCAATGTTTGTTCTGCGGCTGGACACGCT
Organism: Podarcis pityusensis; assembly: GCF_964106645.2. Taxonomy (NCBI): domain Eukaryota; kingdom Metazoa; phylum Chordata; class Lepidosauria; order Squamata; family Lacertidae; genus Podarcis; species Podarcis pityusensis. The sequence continues at coordinate 25,540,955 of NC_138038.1, forward strand.
GAGTTTGTCTGGAGCAAGAAAAGCCATGAACCCGAATTTAGACATAGCATTAGGGGAAACCATGGCTTAGCTCACAGCAGCGCAGCATCAGCAGGATGAAAGGAGGAGCAAAACTGCAGCAATCTCCTCTCTGGGAACCCACAGGGTCACTCATTCATGCCAAGCCATACTATGACTTGGCAGTCTATGCTAACACGTCTATGCCAGTGTCTTTCATTTTAGAGATGCTTCCTAAGCTTGTATGAATGAAGTTTCATCCCCAACACACACACACTTCTTCCTGGCCGATCGCAGTATTTTTCATAGCCACCGATACCAGCCAAACCAGCAGAAGTATCGTAATTCTGGGCAGGCTGGTTTTTCTTTGAATCCAGCACATGTCTCAAAGCCAACTTAAATGCACCTGACACCTATAATTTAAGGTAACAGCAGGTTCTTTCTACTCACCTCCTAAGAAAGACCTGACAGTGGAAATAGAGTCCCGGTGTCCATTTCTCATGGGTGGGGGAGGGGGAGGAGGTCCAACTGGCGTCCTGGTGGGTGGGGGTGGGGGTTTCCCACGGCTCGTAGGGTCTGACGTCCCGTGCATTCTGTAGGGTGGGGGAGGCGGAGGCGCATCTCTACCGCCATTTCGGATCATGGGTGGTGGCGGTGGAGGGGCTGCAAAGGAAATTTCCCAGGTCAGGATTTCATGAGCTAGCTTAGTAGCCAAAAAAGGGAAAAGCAGAGTTCCCTAGGCAAATAGCCCTAGGCCTTCCATCAACATCATTGGCTCTGCAGGTCCTTGACAGCCTTGTCTTTTCCTTGCACCTGCTATATAGGGTTCCGGGTTTCTTTTCCTGACCTCCCAACTCCATTAAGGAATTTTCTTACTTATTGAAGAGGCTAATTCACCTATGTGACCCTTAGCATGGCGAGTTGTAGGCTACCAAGCCCTTGGTGAGCATTGTGCGCATAAGTGACTGTAAAATTGCTGCGTTCTGATCGCAACATACCTGTACCAACTGTCCTCTCTGCTTCTTTTTGGAGGGTTTGCAGCTGCATGGGGAGTCACGATCTGAGCACAAAATAGGCTGATCAGATGACTGTGCTCCACAGTAACAAACACCCCACACTAAACAGGTAGGCTTATTTGTAGGACAAGAATGTAATACCTGCTTTTTGTTGTCGCTGTTCCGGAAAGCACGAGCATCTACTAATTAATGACCTGCTTTTTAATAACTATGAAGCTGCAGGGTCCTTTCTAGCAAGTCAGCTGTTAGGAGGGCAAGGCATGCTTTTCTGCACAACACAGAAAACTAAATTCGATCCCACATGTCTTGGTAGGAAAGACTCTCGCTGTGAAACTTGAATTTATATTCCAGTCTTCCAAGCACCAGTAACATGCTATGGTGGCAGTACCCTTTGTGCACGATGCCTGGGATAGGGAAGCTGGTCCTTCGGGTGCTGAGTTGGACTCAAAACTCCCACAAGCCACAGCCAGCAGGGTCAAAAATTGGCCACAACTTAAAACAACGGAAACTGCACATCCACACCATCATCCTTGTCTTTGTACAGCTCTTTCGAGCTTTCAAATGTTTCACCTGCAGATTTAAGAGGAGTGACAACTCTTCGCTGGCATCCATCTGCCTTGGGAGACAATGGAAGAAGAGTATGCCTTTGGAAACAACTGAGACTGTGAATTTGTGGCTTGGCCAGGTGACACCTAGCAAGTTTGTGGCAAAGGTATGGTTCAAACTGAAAACTTCCTAATTCACAGCCCACTCGTAGCTGCTATACTACAGAGCATGAAAACAGGCCATTCCTAACCTTCTTAAACCCACCGCGTACACATCCTGGCACCAAGATCGGAGACTATGGACAAGAAGGCATTTTTTTCTCTTGAGAGATTAACAAGAGGCTGTCAACGCCAAGACCACTTCCAGTTTTTCACAAACAAGGGCTAGGAGATGCTCTTACCTGCGCCCCGGCTTGGAGGGTCACGGGCAGGAGGTGGGGGCCGACTGCTCTGTAAAGAAGGGGAGGCTGAAGGGGGCGGGGGAGGAGCCATACCCCTCCCAGGCCCTGGTGTCTTTCGATGCAAGGAATTGTGTCTCTGCGGAAGCTCGGGAGCGGACTCGTTGGTGGGGCTGGCGGGGCCGTTGGGTACACCGGGGGGTTGGCGGTAAGGTGGAGGAGGGGGCGCCAGAGACTGGCCCTGACTGCTTGGTCCCGTTCGGATATTCACTGGGGAAGGGGGCGGCTTGATAGGGGGAGGAGCCGGCGGTCCATCCCGAGTCCCTGGGAGCCGCTGTCCTGGCGTTGGTGGCAAGGGCTTTTCGCGGTTGTAGGAAGGTGCTTTGCTGCTGTGCATGGGAGGAGGGGCAGGGGGTGCGTTGGCTCGGCGTCCCGGGGGTGGAGGCGGCGGAGCCGATGAACTGTGTTTCATGCCGGTGCCGCTGGCGGTATTTGGCCGCGAGAGATCTGGCAAGGAAGGTCTCTGCATGCGCGGAAGTTCCGGAGGGGAAGCCCGGCTGTTGTCAGCGTCATCTTGGGGCCGGCTGCTGGTTGCAGACACCGGGGGCCGCGGAGCCGCTGATCTGGACCCAGGGACCTGGAGGCACTGCTTCCCAGAGGGACTTTCTGAAACCAAGGAAAGACAGCACAGAGTTGCTTGTTAGAGAAGCGAAATAGATCAACATCTCCTTCCAATATAAAGCCAGTGATATACTGTTCATGCAGAGCCTATATTCTAAATGACTGGGAGGTTTTCAGGTGTCTGGACACAAATGTTTCCCACAGCAGAAGGGATGAACGAGGCAAGTCAAATTTTAATTGCTGGACATAGAAGGGACATCAGGGGAAAGAAAAGGGCGACTTCTTGATTGCCAATGGAATCCTGGCAGGCAGCTAAAGCTTTGGACAATTCACTCATTTAGGGCTGCAAAATTCTGTTATTCCGTCCATTAACTTCCTACATCTACAGCTTCCTGAACAAGGGTCCTCTGATTCCCTTGCCTGTTCAACCCACTTGGCCTTCCTGGCATTAACAGCACACCACCCCTCATCTCCAAGCACTGAGAAAGCCCTCACTTCCAGCACTTTATCCTTGGCCAACCCTACGTCCACATGCAGCTCCTTCGGAGCCCGCTGCCTCCTACTTTCCAGTGCAACTTTTCCTCACTGGATTCTCAGCTTTCAAGCTCCTTGTTGCCCCTTAACTTCTCTCTCTTCTCACCCATGTTTCAGAAGCCTAACTGGCTTCAACTATAAGTCAGGTGTTAAGTGTTGATGGTCCCTTGCTGTGGAATGCTCTTCCAGCAGAGATTCGGCAGGACTCCTTGCTGGTAATTTTCTATCATCTCCCCCAGAAGTATAACCATTCACTTGCCTATACTTTTCTCCATTGAGGCAGTTTTTAAAAATTAGTTTCTGTTTTTTAAATACAATTTTATATTGTGCTGTACTTAATGCATTTTGTTGTAAACTGCCTTAATATAGTCATATGAAGGGGAGGTCAACAAATAATACACACACAGTAACTGAATGACAGTGTTCAACCCCAAGGGATTTTCACAGCGGCCAACAAGTTAAATAATCAAGTCAAACAATGATCGATATTAAAATTCAGAACAGAAACTTATCAGAGGTAATGTAAACACACATGTCTCTTTGGGGAAGGCATTCCATAGACAGGGTGCGCTTCACCCCTACCCTCAAAAACCCACTCATGGCCACCACCAGCTTCACCTTAGATGGCCAGAGTATCCAAAGGGGGACCTCAGAAGAAGATCTAGAGGTCCAAGTAAGTTCACGTAGAAGCAAGAAGTCCTGTAATACACCAGTAATACACAGGCAGACAGGTGGGGGAGGAGACATGGTTTCCACCCTTGTTATTAAGCCTGACTAGGCTCAGCTCCACAGGCATTAAGTGCCACTACAACCCACCATAAATTTTCCTGATCGTTTCAATAAGGCATGGACTTGCTCTCAAAACCAAGTTGCGATCACTCTTCGCAGGAGCTAGGGGACTTGATCACTCAAACACAAGGTTCAATGTCTGGTATTTCACAAATCATGATTTAAACGACTTTTATTCAGTCTAGTCCAGTCCACATTCTGTGGTCCTCACCTGAACTGTCTTTTACTCCCACAGGTCGAAGCTTGGGGACACCACCCTGGAAGAGGCCGCCCTTTGGTGGCAGAGGGGATGCACCGGAGTTGTAGCCGCCACTGCCCTTGGATTCTGGAAGAAAAAGGCCCCTGGGTTATTTATTTAATTTCTAAACACATTTTTTTTAAATACCACCTCAGGAACATAGGGAACTACCTTATTCTGAGACAGACCGTAGATCCAAGCCGCTCAGTTTCAGGCAGGAATTTCCCCCAGCTCTAACTGGAGGTGCCAGGGATTGACCCTGGGGCTTTCTAATTACAGTGGAACCTCTACTTACCACCATAATTCATTCCGGCGGCCCGTCCTTAAGGCGAAATGGGTCGCTGGTACCATTGTGTGCATGTGCAGATGGCAGCAGCCGCTTCTGTGCGTGTGCAAACAGCCGTTTCTGTGTGTGCGCGAATCGCGGCAAACCCGGTATTTACTTCTGGGTTTGCCGCGGTTGCGACTTGGATTGAACCCAAGTAGAGGCGGTCATAAGTAGAGGCTCTGCTGTACACGAGAGATGCTCTAAAGAGACGCTCTGCTCTACTCTACACTGAGCTATGGTTCTTCTCTTCTGGGCTTTACATAGGCAGCCTCCACCATATTCTTTTACTCAAGATGCTGCTTCTCAGCATGTGGGCAAGGAAAAGACCCAGTGGTATTGGAGTCATCTCCTCCTGAAGTGGCAGTATGAAAGCAGAGAAGGTAATAACTTTACTGCTCAAGATCACATGGGTATCAGACAGCGGCTGCTGCTTAAAGAGCTAAGCACGAATACATCGTAGGCTGTGCATTTACCTTCACACCAGGATTTAGAGACACCTGTTTCCGAGGATTTAAGTGTGCAGCTGCCAGTTTTATTTTACTGCTAACTGCAACACTTTATTTCAAGCATTTGCAGCACTGGGACCTGTGCAGTTTAGGAGGTAGTTTGCTGCCTTCCTTCAGAGAACAAAGAGAACATTTTTTGCAACTACAAATGCAGACAGGAGAGTGCTGCTTGTGAGCTTCCCAGAGGCATCTGACTGGCCATGGTGGGAATGTTGGATTAGCTAGACCTTTGGTCTGATGCAGCAAGGCTCTTCTTATGCTGGCATACAGAGGGGGACTGTGCAAGAACTCATGCTGCCAAAAAAGGAGGCTTCTATGCTTTACGCTGTCAGAGGGAATGATGGCCTCAGTCACAAAACAAAGGGACTGACTGCACAACCTTTCCCCCAACAGATCAAGTGAGAGAGCTACTGACAGCTCAGTCTGAAGAGCCTGAGACTCTTCATCTCAGGGTCGTGGGTTTGAGTCCCACATGGGGCAAAAGAGTCCTGCATTGCAGGGGGTTGGACTAGATGACTCTCGTGATCATTTCCAATTCTATGATTCCACGAAGGTATGCAATCCAGACCACCAAGTTCCACAAGCTATGAGTGAGTTCAGCACAGAAGGTACACGCTGAGAAGTGACCCGAGCAGCGCAGTCATTAATTGCTACTCCTGCAAAGTTCTGCTCAGGAGTAAAGTAGGGAAATGGGGTGGCATGTTGAGAATGACTCGCGGCGTATGCCAGCAAATGACTCCAGGTAACTCAACTGACTGAACCCAGCCACATGCTGCAGTGCAAGTGGGGGGAAGAGTCCTCCCCTTCCGGCCCTTCTGTCTTTCCCCAACTCCTCATACAGCACAAAGCCAGATCAAGCACACAGCGTATCAAACAGACAAATGTAAGCAAAAGCCTCACCCCAAGGGCAATGTTATGGGCCACAGCCCTCTCCCTCCCCACCTGCATCACCTGATGCCTCTGTTTGTAGAGATTCTAGGCCATTTCCTCCCATACCTGCTACTGAATTCTTTTAAGAGTGAATGCTCAACAGAAGGGCTGAGCACCATCTGGAAATTGGGCGGGGGGGGGATCACTGAGAGCTTTCCCAATTAGATAGCAAATATCATATTGCAACTGCCCCAGACCCCATGCTTACTCTCAATGACGGGTGCACTCCGGTCATTGACTTGGGTCACCTTTTTCAACTTGGCCCCTTTACAGATGTCTTGCAGCAAGGCTCCCCTCCCTCGCTGCTCATCCCTGTTCAGTTTTGGAGGATCTGTGTTAGCCTGAAAGGAGAAGATCGGCAACCAGGTTAAGTGGAGAAAGGGAAGCACAGGAGTAGTTCTTGGGTGCCCCTGTGAATGCTTCTCAGCAGGGCTCTTTGGATGTGGACAGCAGGGACAGGAGGACCACCTACCTGATTGAAAGTTGGGGGTGGGGGTGGTCCAGGGGGAGGGGGAGGAGGTATTGGCATCTTTGCCCCACTCCCTGCCGACTCAGTGTAAAAAGAACTTTTGGTCACTCATAAACCTGCAATGACAGGGGTGAAACAGAAAACTGTTACGAAGGAGAAACAACAGCAAATGAAATAGAAGGCAGTGATGGAACCTGGTGGGCATTGTTGCAGTTTCATACCCACTTCACTACCTGTCATGAGAAAATGCCATTGAGGTAAGTATTTTATTCAGCTGATTAAAAAAAAAAAGAGTATTTCATACAAGGTGACTGCAAGGCAGTTAAGAAAATAAACACAATAGAAGCAGGAGCACCACTTCATAATAAACAACACACCAGGATAAGAACTAAAATGCTTTAGAGGCGAGGGGAAACGATGGTCGCTGCAAGCAAGCTTTGAAGCTGCAGACCCAGGTGACACACATGCAATATAGACCATATTCAAAACAACTTTGGGGCACACATGGAGGGCAACAGGTAAATCAAAATTATCTGCCTTAACTGAAAAAGTGAAATGCAGTTTAAAAATAAAAATGACAACTCAAGTATTCCACTCTCCCCCCCACCCCGCAAAAAAGCCACCCCACGTTTTACTGGATTATCAACAGAGATGATGATGATGATGATGATGATGATGATGATGATAGTGATGTGAGGTGAGAATATTCTCTGCTAGAAAATTCTCCGGAGAATATTCTCCACAAACTGTAAGTTCTAATGTAAGAACTGGTTTTACAATCCACATTTAAAAAATCTAGTAAACAATAAGTCAAACTGTGATATTGCCAGTGTAAGTAGTTTAAGTTAGTGGCAGGCTTAGTGATTAACGTGAGTCATTCACGCTGAATTTTCAAATTCAAGTTTGGTGCAAAAAATCAAAGACTGTGAATTCAATGCATTACCCCACTGAATAAAAGTATCTGTACAGTTTTTGGTTGCCATCTAAACAAGTTTACTCATGAATAAACATGCATATTAACTAATTATATCATTTTCAATGCAGTAAAATGAATGTTCTCCTATTTTAAATGAAAATTCTCTAATATTCTCATTAGTCGAGAATATTCTCGAGAACTTAACATTACTACGCCCTATACCCGGAGGTCTCAGGGCAGTTCACAGAATAAGATTAAGGAAGGGCTGTTTTATATTGTGCTATCATTTACCATTGCTGGCATTCTGAGCTGCTCTCTACCATCTTTTGCATAAGCCACGGAACTAGCCAACAAAATGGAAGGATAAAGGAAAAGAGTGGTAGCAGGTAGAAGTCAAGTGTGCTCATACCTCTGTACGATATACAGAATTTTAGCTATGGTACCCAGATTTCTAGTTTTCTTGTTTATTTTTAAAACCCTTTCTCATACGGAGGTACCATACTTTTCCATGTATAAGACTCTATTTTTTCCCTGAAAAATATTGCTAAAAAATTGGGGACGTCTTATACATGGATAGTGAATAGGGTGGACGTTTGATTGGTTGCTGCTGCGTCTGTTAGCGGTTATTGTGTGTGTGATTGGTTGCTGCGTCAATGGGTGGTGTTGACTGGCTGACACTGTGGCAATTGGGCGGGCAATCAGCAGCTTCTGCTGGCGAGGGGACAGAAAGGAGGCGGATTTTGTGACATGTGCAGGTGAGCGATTTATGGCAATCCCCCCCCCCCAAAAAGCCGAACAACCCTGTGTAATCTTCCCCCATTTTCTGAAATTTGAGTCCCCAAAAATATGGGGCGTCTTATCCATGGGGGCATCTTATAGACGGAAAAGTACAGTAAACAGCCTCCTAACAAGTGACACTCTGAACATAGGTATACCACAAATTTAATCAGGTTTGAAAGAAACTCATTTAACTGCCATGGTTCCCAACCAAGGAACCACCCCAGACAACTATAGTCTTGTGAAGAGACCAAAGATCTCTTAACAACATACGCAACACTCTCCCAAATCGACCGTTCCAACAGTTCTCCGAAGGAAGCCGTGACAATTTAAGTGATATAAAACTAGTTTCGATTTGTAGAGCAGATTGACTCATAATGAAAACCGCCCCCTGGTGAATATATTTCGTGAACACAACTATAATAAGTGAGCCTGGAAAATTCCCAGTGTCAAAAGCACTTGAAGTCTGGTGAGGGAGGGTGGGGATCAAAGAATTCGACATGTTCATATCCCATAACTGGGAATAAGAATGTGCAAGGATGCTTCTGACACTTCTGTGCAGGCCAACCTATACCCTGGAAAAGTGAACAGGAGTTCAGTTTTAATACAGCACTACGTTAGCTGGTAGTGCTATAGCAGGCTCAGCATAACCTGATTGACAGGCAGAAACATCCACCACCACGTCACCACAGAAATACTTTGGACGAAGCAGATACAGGAAGAAGGGGTGTGATTCACCCTAGATACACAATGCCGATACCTGTCAGAAGCACAAGCCCAATGACATCAAATTACCAGTCGGAACTATTACAGACAAGCCAGTCTAATGCTAGTGGAATGCACCCGGTTTCAGCACCTGCCCGTCCAAGGAAGGGAGTTGCAGCAGCTCAAGGCAAAGCAGAGGAATGGAGTTCTGATTAACTCCAACCAAGGAGGAGCTGCCAAGAAAGCTGACTCCCCTGAAACCCTCATGCAAGGCAACCCATAATAGTACTTAAGAGACCGGATACCTTTGCCAAACCCCAGCTCTGCCAGAGGAGGTGTGAAGCTTTTTAAAATACTGGCTAAAAAGCAAGTCCAATACTGAATGAAAAAAGCTTGTGAGACCGCAACTCCAGGCATCTCCACCACCACAAGAGCAGGCAAAAGTAGGTATTTCCCAGCCGAAAGGCACAATCCACTAAAAACGTTTCCCACATGTGAAATTAAAAGAAGCTGCAAGAACACACATCTATTCTGGATATGCTCTAGGGCACCTGCAGTTTCCAAACCTGAAAAAAACTTTGTTTTTAAAGAAATGCTTCTGACCTTCGTGGATACAGAGATGTGAAAGAGGATGCTTGCATCAGCTATTTCCCCTAAAACAGATTCCCAAAGTGGTGCCCTCCAGGTGTTGCTGGACGACAACTCTCAGCATCGTTGATCACTGGCCATGCTGGCAGAGGTTGATAGGAACTGCAGTCCACTATCACATCTGGAGGGCTGCACCTTGCCTATCTCTGGTCCCAAATATCCAGGGAACAGAAAATATTAGGTACCTCCAATTTCAACATTCACGAAAGCGGCGTGCAAGCTATGTGGCAGGAAGGAGCATTTCCTCTCAAATAATCATTTTGCTGTCCTTTCCCTAAGTACGGTAATGACAAACACAGGACTGTAGAGGAACAGAGAATTAAATGCACTATGTTAAATGCAACATAGCACCTCGTGGCAAACAAGCCAAGTTTGCAAAGATGGTCTCACAGGCTACCCTTAAACAGCTCTTGCAAATAAAGTCATTAAAATCACCAGCCTATTGGATGTTTTGCCAGCCTGTTTGCCTCCACACACCCTTGGCTAGTCACTTGTGGTCCCCCAAAAAAAGAAGGGATGAAGGAAGAAGTGTTTCGTTCAGGTTTTCCTACTTGGTCTTCTAAGGAAGATTCCTGCTCGCTACAGACAATCTGTCTAGTGGTTACCTGCCAACCTTCCTTAAACTGTGACAGGCTGTCTAGAAGTCATCACTGGAAATCTCAGCTCTGCCTGGTAAGACAGCGGCAGTTGACAAGAGATTGCACAGCCAAGCATCCAAAACTCTGGCAAAGTGACTGAGCCTTCAAAGAGATCAACCTGGAGAAGTGCTGCCACCATGTTTCACACCATTAATGAAATGGAAACACTCTCCCTATTGTTAGGTAAATGTTTTTTGTTTGTTCTTTTTGGACCATTGATATTTTGTTTGACCTATAAGTCGGTCTCCCTTAAAGCTGGCTGGGCGATACTCCACAAGAATATACATGCTTCTATTCCACTGCTTATTTTCCTTCTTCCCGTCCCCACTTGTTTGCAAATCGGGCGCCTCTACCTTTTATTGTTTAGAACAGGCTAGATATTAGAAATGCAACCCGATTAAACAATTGTCGATTCATTGTCAGACGTCTTTGCCCCAACCAGCTGTTGTTGAAAGTATTTCATGCTACCAGGATCTATGCATCCTCTGCCTCGTTACTTGTGGTCAACGTCTACAAGTTTACTGGTGCCCAAAGGACAGTCAGTCTAACCTAACCTGCAGCTGTCCTCAGAGAGCTTCTTTTCTCTGCCTGGAATATCAGATCCCCTTATTTACTCAGATCTCCAATTTAGGAATAAAAATGCTAGATACTAACATATTCAGTAGGAAAGCAATCTAATCAGAGATATGTACACCCAAGGCTAGATATTTGCCACCACTGAGTCATGCCTTTTTAAAAAAAAGTTCTTAGCATTGTACAATGAAAGTACTAAAAGATCCTCACAACTACTTGAAAGGGAATAAAATTGGATGGAAAATAAAACATACCCAAGATAGGAGCTTTCAATCAAGAAGTCAGAGAACACAATTTAGTTTGTTTCATCTACTGAAGCTCTGCCTCTCCGATTCCATTCCTGTTCCGACTCTCATCCCAGTGTGCAGTCACACTTGGGTTTACAAGCATGCAAAAACGCAATGCCCATGATGTGACTACAATGTTATGGGGGCGGTGTGATAGTTTCAAAGCATGGTCACCTGAGGAGGATGGGAAGTGACTGGTCCAAAGGCAGCAAGCACTCAATTAATCACGCAGTCTCTGGGAATGCATGTGCTGCAAGACATGTAAGCTGGCAAAGATAGCCGAAGCTATGCCTAGCATGAAAAACCCTTGATTGACTGGTGGAGTTTGTCCCATTGCTTCACTTGCTGTATGTAGTAGAACACTGACTTTTTTTCTAAGCAAAACACTGAATCAAGCAACTGTGGAGCAAGTTGCCTGAGTCTCCTCTGCTTTTTGCTTGTGAAAATTTGGTGATTAAACTGTGCACATGATTACTGGGGTGGAGGGGAAGGATCTGAATTTAGAGGGGAAGGATTTAGAATTTACAAAAAGCACCGAGTGAAGTCGCGTATATTTGAAACACCATTGAAAAGGTATACAAACACTCCATTCTGCCCCTTTTGTGACATTTTCATGTCACTTCTGGTTTTGGCGTGATGCGCATGTGCGCAACTGCGCACATAATGAACATGCGTAAATGCCTGTATCACAATGTGCTGGTCAGCCTTGAAGGTGCCAAAGATGACCCCCAAGGTACTATGTCACCATGTTGAAGCTTACTAGTGACTTGTGTTGGAATTTTTATTTATTTTTATTTTGCTGTAGCACTGCTACTGTGGGAATAGAAGTGATTTAATGATAACAGATGCCCTGGCTCATTAACTTCCCAGAAACACAGCGAGCCAGATATAATCGCCCTCATTATTGCAAAAACAAGATGCTGTTTTCTCTCTGCCCAGCATTTACGATATTGACAATTACTTTCCTAACGATGGTCGCCTTTTGCGTGCCTCATATGCCCTAAATGGAACTAAGCAAACATGTTTACTCCCACAATGCAACTTTCTGTGAATGGCAGCAGCGAGAGTGATAAACGCAGCAAAACTGTACAGTATTGGTGAAACGCCTCCTCTCTCTCCTAGCTATTAACAGCTATTTAATAGGTAGTAGCAACATGGGGACAGTGATCTCTCAGACATGGGGAGCAGGCTTTAACCCAGGGGTCGGCAAGATTTACCTCACCTGGGCTGGTTCACTCTAGCAGAGATCCCTCCGTGGGCTGGATCACGCATGGCCACAATTTCCGGCATCTGCGTCTGTGCAGACACAATTTCTGGCACCGCAGAAGTGAGTCCCCACACAGCGCTAGTTTAGCGCAGCGCATGGGGACTTGCCGAGTGGACGGCTTGGTTCGGGGGCGGCTCAGGAGCCAATTAAACGACCCCCGTGGGCTGCTTGTTTGCCCATGGGCCTTAGGTTGCCTACCCCTGCTTTAACCTCTTCCTAGAGCTCACTATTCACCCAAGCACTCTCAGTTCCCCAAACTGCTAACACCTGTTAACAATGCTAACTGTGGTCTGAAAGCACTGGGTGAGACTTCAAATAAAGGCACCCAGCTAAGGGACTGGGCCAGCAGATTATGCCTTTCCTATACTTTACCAAGATCAGCCAAGAGCATCCTCTGAATGCCACTTAAAACAACACATTTGGACAGCAATGACATGCCAAGAGCCATCCCACTGACAGTTCTCAATTACAGAACTTCCCCCCTCAGGAGCTGGTGTTGCATGGGGACTAAGGGACTGAACTATGTGCCATGATGTCCCCAAACAAAATTCTACATCTACCATGAGCTCACCAAGTCCTTTCTCTCTGCCTCAGTCACCAGGCTGCAAAATGGCAATGGCAACAAAAATTTTGCTTTAATCTCAGCTGCATACCCTCTCGCAGCCTATATTTGAAGTGACTTATGAAATCCAAGTATAAGCATGGAACAGTTACAAATATATTGTACTGTGTCATTTGTGAAACTCATTTCTGTATTCCACAAAGAGACAATAGCTTTGATGGAAGGACCAGTCATAAAGCTTACAATGTTCAGAAGTTTGGGTAACCAAGAACCTAAAGAAACTATTTCTGGCCAACTTCACCCTGATGGTAGAAAAAAATTAAAAGTAATTTTAGAAGGTGGACCTCCTTTAATCTTTCCATAGTGGGAAAAATTGCTTCCGTAAAAAAAAAAATGTCTTGTCTGCCTAAGTTATTATCTCTTTTCAATTTTTCAGCCCAAATTTGGCCATTGAAATATCAGGATCTAAAAAGGCTTGGGTGAATAAATCCAATCTGTATGAAACAGGCAAAACAGGTGGTTGGGAAACACCAAAAATTAACCTGTATTATGAAGCCAATGAGTTAAGGCAGGCTACATCCCTAATAACTAGCGATACATGAAAGGCATGGGTTCAAATGGAAGAAACACACAATATGGAAATTTCAAGAGATGCTATTCTTTCAATGGGCATGCAAATACAGGATGAAAATGTCCCTCCCCCCCTTTTAATAAGAACAGGCTTCAGTACTGTTATGGCTGGGGTAGGGGAAAGGTTTATATCATTTAAATGAATTTTACTTGAAACTCTGAGCCACTTGGAGGAAGGGTGTTGCAGGAGAAACTTGGAACCCTGGGATGTAATTGGCTGGTGTTGAAACAAACCACCTCTTTTATATCACAACAAGAAATAGGCTCAAGCTGCCCTCACTCTCAAAGATTTTGAACAGTTTGTACTTTCAAGTGTTGTTTGTTAACATGAGAGGATGGACATCTAAACGATACAGAACATTTGTGTTTCGTGACCTAAAAGAGTGTTGGGAAAGTGACCTAGGAGATGCCACAAATGACTCTGATTGCAGGGGGAATTTGCAATAATTCTGTAAGGGCTGAAAGAGCTATGCTCAAAATAGTATGGGGGGGCATTATACCACCGTAAGATTACCTCATATAGTAAAAACATCTTCTGCAAAATGTTGGCAATGTGGTCAGCATAATGGAATGTATTTCTACCTTTGGTGACAATGTCCTCAGGGGAATTTACCAAACTGCTGCTCCACACCAGGTACAAACACAGGTACCCTAGAGAGGAAGACTACATCCTGATGAATCACACGCCCCTCCTGAGCCCTCCAGTCTGTCCAGTTGTCTATCCATGCCTTGGTAATTCATGCCAGGATCAAGTGCTAGATAGAAGCAGGCATGCCCTGGGCTCTGCTCCTGGTCAGGGAACAGGAGCCACTGGAGATTTCATATGCCCCATCTCCTGGACCAAGCTGATCCCATATATAAACTCCATTGCTTTCTTTTTCTCTTCTGTTCCTTTTTCCTTTAACATTGAGAAGCTTTGGCCTGGGTCTTATCTTTTTGTCATCTGTACATTGCTTAGAAAATGTTATGTTCTTTATTAACTGCTGCTGCTGCTCATAATAATAATAATAATAATAATAATAATAATACAGTCGTATCTTGGAAGTCGAACAGCCTAGTTGTCGAACGTTTTGGCTCCCAAACGATCAAAACCCGGAAGTGACAGTTCTGCTTTGCGAACGTTCTTTTGGAAGCTGAACGTCTGACGGGGCCTCGGTGGTTTCCGATTGGCTGCAGGAACTTCCTGCAACCAATCAGAAGCCGCGCTTTAGTTTCCGAACTTTTTGGAAGTCGAACGGACTTCCGGAACAGATTCCGTTCAACTTCCAAGGTACGACTGTAATGATGTGATTTAGCAGCAACATCTGTTGATAGGGTAACTCAAGGGGGTGGGGGAGGTAGTGGAAAGCGGGCAACTTTTATGTCTCTGATCTCCCTTTCCCTGGAATGGCTTGTCTGCCCCCCACTGCCATATCTGCTCCTGCCGTATCTCAAATATTTGAACAGGGTACACATCCCTCCTCCCCAGGTACCAATCCTGCAGTCCAGGCACATGCTAACCATTCTTTTAAGAACACTGCAGCTACAACAAGGCCAGAAAACAGTGGTGGTAATGTAATTAGTGCATATGCAAACCAGTAAAAGGAGCAGCATTAATAAGGTGAAGTACAATTATCAAAATCAACACACATTATAGTACTTTAACATATCACTGACCTTCTCCCCCAAAGCCTGTAGTATGGAGAGTGTTAAGAATGCTATCTGAATGGACAGTTGAGGCAAATTTCTTACAACTGCATAATAAGAGCCGCGAAAACACCTAGAAGACATGAATAGGTCATAGCAGTCTTCCTATTAACCTCCTGCCCAGGGCGAGTAACTGACTGGATCCTTACCTGAAACTGCCTTGTAACATCTAGGGACAAGTGTGGGGGCCATCTGGCATTTCTTAAAAACACACCATTTTACTTTATTTTTTGGAAGGCTGACCTACAGACCTGGAATGCTAGAAACATGTGGGAGATGGGCCTTCCAAGCCGGAAGACAAAACCAGCCCATGATGGAAGTGCTGTAGGAGACAAGCTAAGGTGGCAGGGCCCAAGAGAAAGCTCTCACATTGATCTGAACACGCCAAGTAGGGCACCGCCGTGGCTTAAATTGAATCAGCTTGCGACACAAAGGGATGATTGGATTGGCAACATTGCCACGGGCTGGGAGAGGCGCCGCATGAACAGACACGGCTTCTCAAGCATGGCCTGAGAAAGGTTAAATGGGGACTTTGGGATGCAGGTGCCAAAACCCACAGCATCTTGCAAGGAACACCCTAAACCAAATATTGAGGGGAAAGGGGGAACACTTCAAGGAAGTAGCACCTGCTTCCTCCACCCACTCCAAATTTAGTGCTCTTTGTTGCCTAGTCTCCTTTTACACAAAATGTTAGGGCAGCAACAAAACGGAGCAAACAAGCTGGCTCGCTCACTTCTAATATTTTTGCTCATTCACACCGTTTCCGTATTTTACATTAAGACTCTTTCCAAGATCTACAAGGAATCTGCAGAATAGGATAGACTTTTCAATCATTAGTTATACACGGCATTTCCCACACTACCTTTGGCAGGAATATAAACGGTGCTAGATACTTCTGCATGGATTACGATGTGCACAGACTTTCTGCTTAAGCATTCTTTATACGCAGGAATGTATTCCTCACAAGGCTGCTTGTGTTCAGTCAAGCAAGGCCTTCCTCCATTTGGTTTTCTGAAGAAGAAGAAGATGCTATCGCTTCCTCTCTATGGTGGACCCTGAAAAGGGGCAGAGCAGACTTATCTTTTTATACTCTGACAACATTTAAATAACTGTTCCAAGGTACAAGAACATGTTCTTCAAACAACAATCCATGCTCCCGCTTCCCTCCTTTATTCATTCAGTAGAATGGACAGCAGGTATCTTGTGTGCAGTGTATGGGCGTGCGTCACATTTTTTATGCTCTCCTAAGGGAAAAGATCCCTGAAAATATAAAAACAGAATAGCAAGCAAAGAGCTAGGCTAAAAAATTTGCTTGTTTTCTATTTCCAGGGAGTGGGTATTGTTTCACACAGGGGGAAGCATTAAAAAAAATGTTATCCCCACCAGCATTCTGAAGTGGAAAAGTTCACCTTATTCTGCCACATTTGTTGACCCAATCTCAGAAAGCGCACTTTGCAGACTGTATATTTCAGAACGTAAGGAGAGGAGAAAAGGTTGAATACTCGGTCATAAAAGCTCCACACCTGTGAAAAGCCAGCACACGAAGGAGAAGGTGTCCAACCTTAACTGTGAAGGTACATACTTTTTGATGTCAGAGAATAAACATACAGCCCTAGCAGCATTCCCAAGTCCTAGGAGGAGTATACAGTGGGGTTTTTTCCTGAAATGAGCAGGAATTAAACTACATTAGCAGTTGTTAAACTGAAATCATTCAAGTAATGACTCCTTCTCCCACAATTACAGAACAGGGAAGAAATGCAAACCATCAGTGCTGTTCATACTTGTTCTTATAAGAACTAAGTCTATCCTTAAAATAAAGGATGCAAGCACACACTTCAGTGGATCAATTTATTCTGATGTCATCAGTATATCTTCAAACACAGGGGGAAATGTAACATCCACTTCATATTCCTCAAGAAGGAGATTGATTAAAACTTGAGAAAGCGCCAAAGGAATCAAAATGCTCTAAATAACGTTAACCTGTCAAGCCACACAATTCACTCGAGAAGAGCACTTATACGGCCTCGTGGCCCATCCTTCCGCCCTAAACCTGACATATCATAGGTGTGTGGTGACCTTGAGTCACTCTTTCACAACCTGTGAATTCATTTCCCTCACACACAGCTACTCAGTGATCCAAACCCATCAACATAATCCCAGACTAGACTGTTACATAGACTGCCCTCAGTCTCAGGCATTAGCCCAAAATTACCATCGCTCTTAAGGATTTTGTCTACCAATATGAGGCAGAACTATGATTACAACCCCACAAAAAACCCTTTGACACTTTTTGTCTGGTACCAAAAATTCATAGGCCAGGGGTTGCGAAAATCAGTGCTATAAAGGAGGGTAACATTCGGAAATTCCTAAGAAGAATCATAACGACCACCATACATACTGAATCATGACATGCCTAGATGGCCATGTGAATGGATTTCAGGCAATCATGATCATTCCACACAGAACAGCTCATACCACCAATGTGGTGCTTAATCCTCATGCACAACTACCATTACATTCGTGGATAAATGAGCACACACATCACTACACTATGCAAACTTGTTACGGCTGACATACAACAGTGCTTCCTGAAAAGTTACCATCCGCCTCACTTAATATGCCTCAATATATTTATGACTTGTTTCTAAGTTAATTAATAAGGAGCTGTTTAAGAGGTTTCATCAGGATTTTCACCTTCTCCAGCTCCACAATTTACTTGAGCTTTACCTAACAGCAACATATTATTTCCAGGCACCACAGCTATTTTAAAAGAAAGCCACCTTGAAATCACCTTACACTGTAAGCCGACTGTTCCCTTTACATAAATGACTATTATCCACAATGCAGAAAGCCCCTTCTATATCCAATGATGCAGGCTCTAGTGCATGAAACATTATGCAGTAAGAGATGGAAAGTACTATAGGAATCTTATTTGAGGGCTAGTTTTTTGTTGGTATAACCAATGCTAGTTCTGGCTCAAGGTAGTAGTTAGCAAGCTTTCTACATCTCTGTAAATCACTTCCACACTGCCCTGTCTGCCACCATTCTCCCAAGAAACCTTGCACGTTGCAGAGGATTGAAAGATGTTCAAGGCAGATCCTCAGTCCACGAAAGTGCTTCCCAGGCTTGTCGGACTTCATTGTAGGAGAGCGCCTGGAACACACCCAATACTCACCTGCAGATGTGTATTAAGGGATAATCAGCAGTGGTTGGTAAGCTGCCTTTCGGGGAAGCCTGTCTGCTAGTCTTGATTTACTCTTTGAGGAATCTCTGCTATAAGCTTCCAAGGAAACCCAGGGCTCCCCAGAACATCATTTGAAAGTCACTGGTTTAGTGAGAATATTGTTTTGTTGGTTTCACTTGATTTTGTGTCAAGTACCTGAGTCATTTACAAGGGGGAAGGTGTACAGCAAGCTGTACAATGTGAAGCGGTGGATTGGTGTAATATTTTACAGGTACCTCATGCAAAGCTAACATCCCTCAGGCATTCATAAGTTACGGTTCTGCTGTATGCACACTTAACACAGCAAACAATCCAAGCTTATTTAATGCAGTACTTTGGGGTGGATAATTCCGCAGAAACAGCTATATTTTTCTGCAGAATTCTTTTTGTCTAAAAATGAACTATTTTAGAAATCCAATTAGCAACGTATTGAATGGATACAATGAGTTGTATTCAGATAAGTTCTGGGTGAGGTTAGCCCCATTAAAATTAATGAACCAGTTACATACATTAACTTCAATGGGTCTACTCTGAGTAGCACTAGCACTGAATATCATCCAATACCAGCCAAAATTGTATTTAATAAACTTTTTCTCCAGGAAGCACATTTTTATGTATTATATGCCTATAGAATTTAGCTATCTCCAAAAACATCATCAATATTCCCATATTGCATACAGGGGAAACAGACTTATATAGGGGACATGGATGGCGCTGTGGTCTAAACCACTGAGCCTCTTGGGCTTGCTGATCAGAAGGTTGGCAGTTCGAATCCACGCAACAGAGTGAGCTCCCATTACTCTGTCCCAGCTTTTGCCAACCTACCTAGCAGTTTGAAAGCACGGCAGTGCAAGTAGATAAACAGGTACGGCTGTGGCAGGAAGGCAAACAGTGTTTCCGTGTGCTCTGGTTTCTGTCACAGTGTTTAGTTGCACCAGAAGCAGTTTAGTCATGCTGGCCAGATGACCCAGAAAGCTGTCCGTGGACAAACGCCGGCTCCCTCAGCGTGAAAGCGAGATGAGCACCGCAACCCCATAGTCACCTTTGACTGGACTTAACCATCCAGGTGTTCTTTACCTTTACCTTATCATAGAGGAAACAGAGACTGTGAGTGGCATGCCAAACGTAATCAAGTCAGGGGTCCTTAAAACCAGGGTGGGGGAACCTGTGGCCTTCCAGATGTTGGTGCACTACAACTCCCATCATCCCTGGTCGCTGGCCATACTATAAGGTGAACAGCATCTAGAAAGCCACAAATTTATTGACCCCTGCTTTAAAAATTATTGGAGCCAATCTGCTTTTCCATAAGTGGCTTCTGTATCAATGAGGTAATGTTTAAATGACCCTATCCAATGGATCCTTCCCATAGTATTTCTTCTTATTATTATCCTGCCTTACCCCAGGTGCCTTACAAATAAAACAGGATAAAACAGAAAATATGGACGTTAAAAGTAATGAAACACTTACAGAACTGAAACACTACAAAAATATATATTTGAAAATATAGCTAGGTGGAAGAAAACAAAACATCACAGCATGAGCCCTTTTCCCAGTCAGTTCCTAAAGACCTGCTGGAATAATTGGCCTCCCTTCTCAGTGTTGTACCAATTGCACTGGCCAGAACCCCACAATCAAGTTTAATCACCTTGAGGCCTGTCTCTTGCTCCACTCTTCTGCCTACTATAATCAGAAACAAGGAGGACTAGCATCTCTATACAACAACAGATTTTGGAAGATGGAAAATGGAAAGGCCAAGGACAAGACTACAGGCAGAGAAAGCAGCATGTAGAAAGGAGATACTGTAGTTATTGCTCAGAAAAGAAACACATGCATCATTCCAGAACTGGCACCAATATTTATTTTATTTATTGGATTTACATCCCAGGACAGCTGACACAGTAATGGCAAAACATATTTTTAAAATCTAAAAGCAATTTAAAAACATTCTTTAAAAGTTAAAAACATTCACAATCAGTGATCAGGGTTGTCAGCAACAGTTTCCTTCTGTCATCAAATGCTTTGGTAAACAGATTTTTTTTTTAATTTCTCGTGAACATCAATAATGAGAGAGAACACACCTCACTAAGGAGGGCATTCCAGGGTCTGAAAAGGCCCTGTCACCGGTCAGGCCAGCACAAGAACAAAGAACAATACTCTGGCAGGCAGGTGCTAGAATCAAACCCAGAATTGGGACCAAACTAGATTATCCAGGTGGGCAGAACAGGGAACATGGAGCCTTCCTGATGCTTTTCATGACTACAGTTCCCATCCTCCCCAACTACAGACCATGTTGACTGGGGCTAATGGGAATTAGAGAGTCCAACAACGTCTAGAAAGCACTGGATTCCCCATCTCTGCAGTAGAGCCTTCTCATGTTTACAGGGTATCCTGTACCAAAAGTAATCCCTGACAGATAACTGTGCAATCTGTCCTGTTTTATAAAACTTCAAAGAAGGTTCCACACATTTTGGAATGACAATTACCCATCACAGGCATGCAAATAGCAACACATTTAAGAGGGCAAGACATGCAAACCAGGAGTGCCATGCAATGTTGACTGCAACAGGAACAAGTTACATTGCAGTCTTAAAACGCACAATGCTTTGCAAAGCCAAGGACCATATCCAATTTAGAATACAGTGGTACCTCAGGTTACAGACGCTTCAGGTTACAGACTCCGCTAACCCAGAAATAGTACCTCGGGTTAAGAACTTTGCTTCAGGGTGGAAGAAGATTGGAAGAAATTTAAAGATTATTTACAGAAACACTGCAAAATCAATGAATGTTAGAGTGATGTTGGACTGAAGTTAAGTGGCTTCTAGCTGAACAGGTTTTAAGGCTATAAATGTATCAAGATTAAGGATTAGGACCAAAAAGACTAAGAGAAATGGAAAAATGGGTTCAAATAGGTAAAAATCTAATGTCATAATATATCAAGATTTAGGACTGGAATTAAAAAGGAGGGTAAGAAATTGCTGGGTTTACAAACTGAAATGGAATACAAAAGAGGGAGGTATGAGGAAGTCCGAGAAACAAGTAAACTCAAAAGAGGTTATGAAAGGACGGAATTATTTTTAACTGTTTTTTCTTTTTTTCTTTTTTTACCTTTTTCTATTCGGTACTTTGTATTTTGTATTTTGTGTATTTTTCTCTGTTTTTGTTAAAAAAATTTGTGTTTATTAATGTGATTTTATTTTTTCTGAAACTTTAATAAATATTAATTAAAAAAAAAAAGAACTTTGCTTCAGGATGAGAACAGAAATCGGTGTGGCAGCAGCAGAAGGCCCCATTAGCTAAAGTGGTGCTTCAGGTTAAGAACAGTTTCAGGTTAAGAAAGGACCTCCAGAATGAATTAAGTTCTTAACCCGAGGTACCACTGTATAGGGAAGCTGAAAAATTATAAATTGCCCAAATCCATCATTTTACTCCAGCAAGCCATCATAGAACCGAAGCAGAACATGATCCCCAGTGAGCAAGGACTGCAATGAAGGAGGAATCTAATGGAAAGAGAAAGCTCTATGGGGAAAAGGTATATGCAAATAACTGTTCAGTGAGAAAGCTGTATGCCAGCACGCTGCCTTAATACATAATCCCACCCCTCCTAACTTGCAGGTATTTCTGCACTCTCCACTTCCAAGTATGTTGAGAGTTTTGAGAACCACATATTCAGTGAACAAATACTACAGTCAGAAAAGCACTGATAACATTCTAAGGAAAGCAACCGAGGAAGGCAACTCCACCTGCAGAAAGGTGAGTGCACAGTTCCTTGAACTAAAGTTATTCACTGACTGACAACACATACCTCTGAAGGAGGAACGAAAAGGTGACCACACCCAGCATATGCCCAAAAGGCCATTTACAGCAAAGGGAAAGACAACATATAATCCGGAAGAGGCCCTGGTTTGGAAGAGAGCAAAAAGGAATAGAGGACTTTGGGAATTAAGCAGATGCAGTTTGCCTGTAAGCATGTCAGATTCCAAGCGCATTCAGCTCATATTCAGAGGACATACTAAAACTCCCTCAATCTTTGTGCGCATCTAAGTTTCGAGTACCTCATTTGGAGCTTAAGAACAAAATATTATGGGTGACACTCCAAAGAAACTCATATCCCTCCTCGTCACCAATTCTTGTTGTGTCTGACCCTCAACATCCAGCAACTTAGAAGAATAAGGAAGAAAAAAGGCAGTTTCCTCAATGCCACACCCTCAATCACCCTCTAAATAACCTAGCCCCCTTCCACAGATACTTCTCCATGCCACCATTTCAGCAGCAAAGTATATCATGTATAGCCCTCACAAAATTCACAGCAGCTTATGTAAACCTCCCTCCCTCCTGACAGTTTGTCACCTGCTCCTATTTTATTCACCCTCAATGTATCACCCAGATACATAAACCACCACATATTTATCTGCTTCACCTGTTCAGCTTACGTCTAAATCCTCAATCACCCGCAGACAAAAACCTCTGGCGCTGCAACACACCCCTTCCCCGGAAAGCACCTGCTCAACACCAACTACAATATTTCAAACCGGGCTAACCAAGCCCCGCAATGCTCTTGACCCACCTCTCCCATAAATTCTCGCATGCGTAACCCTCCCAATATCCTCAGCCTGTACACACACCAAGGGTCTCTCCCCCCCGCCCGCACTCCTCTCTAGCAACCCCTGGCTTGAAATAACCCCAGTACCTAAACAAGCGGCGACACTGGGGGAAAATAAAATTTAAATACAATTTACCAATCTCTCCTCCTCCTCTTCCTCCTTCCAGGCCCCTTTCTTTATACTAAATTTCTCCTGGTCAACGAATCAAAGTATCCTCTCACCTTTGCTCACCCCAGAAACCCCTCTTCTTCCCCCTCACCTCCCCCAGCGCCCAGGGGCTCCTACCAAATCGCCCACCCCCTTCAACAACAGGCCAATGGAGCCCACCCCTCTTCTCCCCCCTGTTCCCAGTCCCTCCTGCTGGGCTTCCTCCTCCCGCCATCCCTTTGGCCCCTCACCGCCGAGCCCTCTCTCTCCACCCCGCCCCTGCTCGCCCACTCCCCAGCCCCGTGACCTCCGCAGGAACACGGGTCAAATGTCAAAGCGCAGCCCGCCCACTCACCCACCCAACCAAAGGGTTCTCAAGGAGGCCACGTATCCCACACCCAACCAGCCGCCCCCCGTTGTAGATTTCGCAGCCCTCTTCGCTTACCCACAAGCTCCTCTGCCTCTCTGGTCTTCTCTCTCTCTTTCTCTCTCTGCTCCGGGGCCTGCAACCCGGAAACAGCCGTGTGCCCGCCCGGCGGCCACGCAAAATGGCGTCGAAGAGCACTCCCCGGGGCCAACGCGCACGCGCAACGTGGCCCCGCCTTTTCCCGTTTGGGGTAGGTGGGAGGAAGTGAGGCTGGGTGGGTGGATCGCCATATTAAGAAGGTCCAAGAGGCCTGAGCAGAATCGGTGCCGCGCTCGGCCATGTTGGGAAGGGCACTGGAAACACGAAATCATAAGAGTCGCAACTTTCAGGCTCGTAATTCCAGCGCCCGTGAAGGGGATTTCTCTCCCCGCCGCCCCAATATCTCTTCAGGCCGTTTGTTTGCTTCGCCCAGCAAAGGAGGATAGCGGCAGGTTTAGGCTGAGGATAACTTTTGAGTCTGCAAGAGCTGTGCAATGCACGACGTAGCCCGCCGTTTTAAACTGTAGGGGGATGGATGTTGGACGGGGTTTTGCGGCAATTCTGGATTGTTTTCCACTTTGCAGGTTGAAAGCCCTTGCAGGATTAGGCAGGGAAGGTGGCTCACGACAACCCTGCAATGTAGTCCGGAGGCGTTGTGTAAATTAGAAACATCTAACCACATCGAAGTAGCCACGCCGCTGTACAACAAGAATCATGAAATCTTAGGGATCTCAAAGATCGCCCAGTCCGACCTGCTGGCAAACGGAGGATAACGTCCCCGAAAAGCGGCTATGCAGCCCCTAAAAGGTGCCTTATATTTTGTATAATACAGCGGGTGTTATACTGCCCATTACTTTGTGCCTAGAGACTTTCTGAAGTCTTCATCTGTAGCCTGTAAATTACAGTAAATCTCGACTGCATATGGGATGTGTGTGTGTTTTGCCGCCCTCCAGTGCATATCTGCAGAATGAAGCCTCCTTTTTTCCACATAGTAGCAGCTGGGCTAGCTCAGTCGGCGAAGCATGAAACTCTTGATCTCAAGGCTTGTGGGTTGGGCAAAAGATTCCTGCATTGCTGGGGGTGGGACTAAATGACCCTCAAGTCCCCACCAACTCCACAATTCTATGCATTTGTCTATGCGATCTGTTGATAACAGATTGTAGAATAAGCATCATCATGATTACTGAAACAATGAAAGACGGGCTGCTGAATGAATGAATGAATGAATGAATGAATGCAGCAGACTGGTCTTGGCATGAGAATAGGGGTGTTGCTAGCATGCTCCGTTTGCATCTGTGAAATGCTGGAGGACAGAGGCCATGATTAAAAGCCCATAGTTGCAAGCAGGAGGATTCCCTGTTGTGCTGGGGTTCTCACACTGAGGGGCTTTGTGCTCTTAGAAGCACAGCAGTGATACCTAGGCATAATTCCTTTTCTGGGTTAAAACCAGAAGCTAGTTTCACTCTCAAATTCAAACAGATTTATATATACGAAAGATGGATGCTCTATTATCAACTCATGGGTTGCTTCCACGTTAGAAGTTTACCTGTCTGAAATTGCCATCCTTTGTTCACTCACATTTCATATGAAGAAGTCACAATATTGCTGCCTGCTCACTGCGTTCCACTGAATTTTGCATTTTAAACTACTCATTTTTCTTGTATCTGATTTTTTAGATTGTATGCCTTGTGTGCAGAGCCACATACATTGATGGCACTATATAAAAGTATTTTACATAAAAATCTGTATAAAAGCAGACCACTGATTTTATTTTTCACAATTATTTATTTCCACCATTGGCTTCTCACCCAAGTGCTGCAGTACCAAAACAATAACAACAATAATTATTATTAATAATAATATCAACAACAGCCAGACCTCCCCCCCCAAAAAAAAACACACACCTAAGCTTCCCCAGAACAACACAATACATCTTACATTCCACCTCGCGGAAGCTTGTAGGGTTATATGTGTAGGCAAGCGATCCCCTCATTCCAACAGTAGAAAATTCACTGTACAATTGCCCAATGATACAAGGCTCTTCTTTAAAAAATAAATGTACAATTCAAGAGTGTCTTGTTAAAAATATATATAAATATATACACATCCTCGCATTAGGACCTGAAGCTCTCACCGGGAGAGAGAAAAAGAAATATAGACAAAAGCGAGAGACCCTGAAATGAAAAGTCCCTGAACAGAAAGCCACTAGATCAGGTATGGGGAACCTGGGGCCTTCCCGATGTTGCTGGAACCCCATCAGCCCCAGCCAACATGGCCAGCAACAATGATATATAGGAGATGGAAGTTCAGAAACATCCAGATTGCCACAGGTTCCTCATCCCTGCAAAAGAGGCAACCCCCCCCCAAGACACACAAATAAAAACAACCCTTATCAAAGAGAAGGGAGGAGGTCAGCAAAGAGAAAAGCCATTTAAAAAAAAAAAATGAGAGAAATTCTTTACAACACCTGCTCTTTGATATCAATTTTTGACCTAATATTAAAGCTGTTAGAAACATGGTAGGGAAAGCAGTTCATTTCTAAAAAGAGAAGCAGGCACCTTTCTCTCTTGACCTGAAATCCCTGCCCCCTAATCAAGAAATGTATGGGAATGGGCTGTGGTTATTCAGTAGTGTGGACAATGCACTCTGGACTGGCTCAGAGGCATTCTTATTATTACTTCACATTTCCAGGATTAGATCATGGCACTGGAAACAAATTCCAGGGGGAACACACAGCTTTTGGGACGTAGCCCTGAGATATGATTCTTCCATGCAGAAGTTATAGGGCAAGACCAAGAGTTTTTACTTGGTATCACAGGGGTTCCCTAAACTCAAACCAACTTTTTAGATCTCTCCAAGTATAACGAAAATAAATAATTCACCTGTGTTTCTTGAAAGATGCTAGGAGGTTCAGTACTTTTGCAAGATAACAGGACTATCCCGCTGCAACCCACTGCTGACCCTCATAATCAACTGTAGGGTGGATTATAAATTCTCTATGGGGGAAGGGCTGGCCTATATATGTGTTTGGCAATCTGTGTCACAGAAAGTTGGTTAAAACCTATTGGGAGGGTCCACTAAATTCTATCCAGTTGTCCCAGATTAAATAATCCAAAATAAATAGTATCTCTGGTTCTGATCTCACAATTACCAGCATGGATTAAATGGAACACTTTTGAGAACTGAAGTCTTTCTTTGAGGTCACTTGACCTTATTCATACAGTACACTTCAAATCAACTTTTTGTTCACACAATTGGAGGGGAAGTACAGAAAAAGATCATCCCTCTTCCAACATGCTGTTTCCATAAAAGTTTATGGAAATCTTCCCCAGTCTTGTATTAATCTCAATAGTTTATTCCAGATTAACGTGAAGATAGATTGAAATCAACACATTGCATCCTTTAAAGGCACTTTGGAGAAGTGAGAACAAAAATTGTTTTATCACTGTGTAACCATCAAAACTGTGTGAATAACAAGGGACAATATAGTTAAGTGTTATTGTGAATGTCCCTGTGATATTATAGAGAAGGGAAACCCCACTATCCTATCCTGAGATGGAAATCTCCCTGCCCCTCCGAGGCTCTTCGAAGTTGCTGAAGGACACATCCCAGGACTCAAGAGTGACCTATATCTAGAGCCCAGTTCAAGAGGAAGAGACAACTGGTTTCTTGCCAACCCCCCCCCCAAAAAAAATAACCCACCTAAAAATAAATTTATTCAACACAAAGAGATATAAAAAACATTCGGACAGCAGCCAAAACCAGAAACTGTGTATATCTAGACTACAATTAAAACTGTCATGGCTTCCCACAAAGAATCCTGGGAATTGTAGTTTGGTGAAAGTGACGAGGATTCTTTGTTAAGGCAAGTCTTTAGCCCTAAGTCCCCGTCAGAGAACAGCAGTACTGTGGGGGCCTGAAATGACTTTTAGGCCAGTTAAGTTTGTAGCCCATTTTATCCTCACAACAAACAGCCCTGTGAGGTAGGTTAGGCTGAGAGACAGTAACTGACCCAAAGTCACTGAGTAAGCCTGAGTGGGAATTCGAACCCTGGCCTCCCACACTCTAACCATTATACCGCACTGGCTCTGCCTCAATAAGGAACTATGACAGCCTATACCGGTAATTTTGGTGCCTGTTTAAAGTTCCTGTAGCTTAGGTCCCAAAGAATGGAAATCGTTGAATACTGTCTTATCCATCACAGCCAATCAAAACTGAATTTTAAGAAGACCAGGGAAAAATATTTTCCCACTTCAGTTTACCTGGACCAGCTTTTTAAAAACAAAGCAACGTTCTGTGAGAACAGAACCAAAAAAATACTTTTGAGAGTCTCCTGTGAATTATTCTTAATAATAATAATAATGTTTCCACATCAAACCTTTCTAATACAGAAATAAAAATGCCCAGTGATAAAGAGTAGTGTAATAGGAGAAATGAAAGGTAGAAAACTGACATTTCTTGACGTTTCTGCACACACTGCCTTTGGCAACTGTACTATGTCCGACTCATGAGACCGGAAGCTTATTTTTCTGATTCACAAACCGTTCGTTTTCAAGGACTTGTTTGATTACGGTTATACTGGGGAGGGAAACTGCCAGAAAGGGCATTGGCAGCTAATGTGAGTTGTCCCACAAGCAAGTCAAGATGTCCTGCTTTGTCTTGACTTCCTCCACAAAACACTGTTCCATCTGCTCGGGCCATTTTGGGTTCAGTCCTCCAAACCGCTCTACACTCTGCCGTGAAGCAAAGTGAGATAGTCACCTCAGGCAACCGATTTGGAGCACCATTCCAGGTGGTGGAGAGGGAAACCAACAGATGGAGGATAAGGGGCCCCAATACTCCCTGGGAGATTCTTCTACACAAGTCCCTCTCACGGGATGCTCTGGCGGAGTCTCCCTTCCTTTAAATGAAGCTCACACAGGAGACCAAGAGAGCTCTGCCAATGGGCAAAGGCAATAGATTTGGGGGCACGGTTAAAAGAGCAGCACATTTTTCGGTTACTTAAATAGTTGTTTGCTTTTTTACTGCTGGGGGAGGGACGAGGGGACAGGAAGGTGCTAGTTAGATTTTCAATCTCTGGCATCAAAATTATCTCGGGGCCAGCCCTGGCAGGAGAACTCTGTGGCGAATTGTGTCCCAAGCTCAAACCGTAGGAAGGCGAGGTGCTGTTTTGATTTTGCACCTCAGTCACCAGGATTTCTTGGACCAAGCTTGGCCATCCCTGCCATTTGGCGACTCCGTGCTCTCCTCTCCCAACAGGGTCAGACCCTAAGGAGGAACCCCTGTACATCCAAAAAGTGCTCGAGTATTGCGCAGAGTAAACATTCTTTGCTAGTGACGCCTGCCCTGTGGGCATCTGCCTCATTGGCTGTTTGACTCCAGCTTGTGAGAGAGCTCAAAGAGCAGGTTCTGATTGTCAATAACTTGGAACTGCCGGACGTAAGCTTTCGTCTGCAGCTGTTGGGGAGATGACTCCATTTCCAGGCCTGGGGGAAGAAGGAGAAGACAGTCATTTGGGAAGAGACACCATTCTAAAGCTAAACACAACAATCATGCCTAGCATAAGCAGATACTCTAAAGCAGGAACGGGGAACTGGTAGTCCACCAGATATTATTGCATTCAGTCTCCCATCATCCACACACAATATGGTCAACAGCCAGGGACCTTAAGAGCTGCAGTCCAATATACAGAGGGCCACAGATTCCCCATCTGTTCCTTAAGAAGTCCAGGAGTAGCCCCACCTGATAAGATCTTGCTGTCCTGAATTGTTTCATATTGAAGGCAGGGGAAAGAATGTGTGCCCCACGTAAAATTCCCCTCCACACCCAAGACCTGTGGATCCAAAGACTCATGTCTGACTCTCTCTGACATGATAGTTTTGTAAGATGAAATGAGAATATGATGGGTGGGAGCATTTGCACATGATTCCCATGCCTGAAGAATGAAACGGTACCATCCAACAATAGATACCTCAGATATGAACTTCTGCTCATTTGTTTGACGCTCGTATCCTAAGGATTTTGACACTCAAACACGGCTGGCCAGACAAACCCAGGGTGGTGTGTATTTTGCAAATCTACAGCATCGCTCAAGTATGGAAATGAGTGTGAGGTGCAGAATCTTAAGGAAATCTGCAACTCATATTTAAAGTGAAAGCAAGTTTCTTCAAAGCTGCAAAGATAGACTTAAAATGTGAGATATGGGCATCGATGCCGAATGAAATCTGGTGACAGCTTGGCCAACCCCAAAAATCTCCTCATCTCTGTTGCTGGGATAGTTCAGTTGGTAGAACATGAGAGTCTTAATCTCAGGGTTGTGGGTTCGAGTCCCAAATTGGGCTAAAAGATTCCTGCACTTCAGGGGGTTGGACTAGATGATTCTCATGGGTCCTTTCCAACTCTACAATTCTGTGATTCCACAATTCTGCTTTATGTAGACTGTAAGCTCTCTGGAGAAAAGACCATGCTTCTTCTATGTTCTCTACAGCAGCATTTTCCAACTTGTGGCTTGTGACCCGCAAATGGGTCACAAAGCCTGTGTGAGTGGGAGCTTCATAAGCAAACCCTAAGTAATTATTGTTTTTGATTTTTTAACAGGTATGATGAATACCTTGTGCAATTTTTTGTTTCGTTGGCTTATTACAATACTGCGTTGACGCTTGTAACTGAACATCAGAAAGGCTTAAATTTTACACCTTAACACTTGGGAACTCCTCACTGGCAGCTGGTGGCAGAGCCAATGACAGTTTACAGGGAGCTGTTTTGAGTGACTATTACAACTCACCTTTGATGCCATTTGAGTAATAATAACTACTCAAAGCAACTCCCTCTATGAGGACTTTATGGTGAGCTATCCACAGATCTGCTGCCAAGGTTAGTTAATAGTCAAGCCAAGTGTGATTTGAGATTTGGTTAGCAAAAATAAGAAATACAGTCGTACCTTGGTTTTTGAACAGCTTACTTCTCGAACGTTTTGGCTCCCGAACGCCGCAAACCCAGCAGTGACTGTTCCAGTTTGCAAACAATTTTTAGAAGCCAAACGTCTGATGGGGCTTCTGTGGCTTCCAATTGGCTGCAGGAGCTTCCTGCAGCCAATCAGAAGCTGTGCTTTGGTTTCCGAACGTTTTGGAAGTGGAACAGACTTCCGTAACGGATTCCATTCGACTTCCAAGGTATGACTGTAACACCTTTACCCTACTGTGTCCATAATGATCTGGGATGATGTCTGAGAACCAACAGAACTACTCGGTGGCAAAAGGCAAGCTCAGCACCCCACCCCCATAACAGTTGCTAAAATGGGTTTTATCATGAAGAAAACTATCACAAATATCCATAGTTGGTTATATCTAACACGGCTCGTGCAACTGTATGTTTTTAGAATAAATTTTTATAGCTTACAAAGCACGATTCTGCAATCTGATGGTTGGTGTTCTTATTCCCATAAACATAACTGAGAATAACTTTTTAAGTACTGCACATATTTCAACAGTTTCCACATTGATTATTTTTTTTGCTTAGATGCCTCAAGTAAGGGTTATGAAACAGGCAAACTCGCAGTTATAGTGCAGAAAACTGACAGCTGCTGGAGACCTGTTCATGTGACAATAAAACAATGGGTCACCATACCAAGTGAATTTGGTCTTGTGGGTTGCCATACCAAAAAGGCAGGCAAGCACCGCTCTGCAGCACCTGGTACTGAGCACCTGTCCAAAAAGAGTAGCAGGGAAGTAATTGCATTGGCTTCCCTTTGCATCCTTGGTGTGGGGGCATGGATACTCACAGAGGGGCCGGCTCCGGCACTTCCTGATTGTCCGAACTTTCTCTGCTACTGAGTGCTGCATAAGAGAGGAGGAGAGAGAGATGCTTCATTGTTCTAGGGCACCAGACCTTCAAATCTGCAGCTGGGAATCCCATTCTGCAAGAACCTTGGTGTTACTGTAGCTAAGATCTAAAACAGAGAGCAGCAGTGTTGTGCAGTGGCTAGAGCGTTGGGACTAGGAGCTGGGAGACCAGAGTTCAGTTCCCCGCTCACTGGGTGACCTTGGGCCAGTCATTTTATCTCAGCCTAACCTACCTCGCAGGGTGGTTGTGAGGATGAAAGGGGAAGGGGAAGAACAATGTTCACATACCACCTTGAGCTAAACATAAATGTCATAAATAAACAAATGATCTGGCACTGCTTTACATTTTCCATCAATATTTACCAACTGTTCAGTAACACCACAGAGAAAATGCTAAATTTCACAGCCACAGAAACACCTAGTACATGAGTTGGACAGGAGACAAAAATGGATGTGTCCAAAAGGTCCGTTATAAAAATGTAAGACGTGCCTGCTAAGGAGGCTGATTAAAACTTCTACTTGTTGAAAGTTGGGATTTAGGGGACTGGATAGCTCTGGGCCACTTTGCATGGCTAGCAAAACCAGAGTTATGCAGAATAATAAAGGTGGGAAAGCTGACTAGATTCTACAAATTAAGAAAATGCACATCTTTTGCTCTGATTTGCAGAATTTATACAGGTCACAGAGTTTCGCTTTCCTGGATGAAATGTAAAACATAATATTCATGGAGTACACAGGATTAACTCTCAGCAGGGGAGAGTTAATATAATAAGGAAATTGCTTTTTTAAAATATACTGAAGGATATATAATTTCAATTATTCGTTTGCATTAATTGGCCTGTAGTTTCCAGTGTGAATAGGACAGGGATTTCAGTGAATGAAATAAATCACACTTTATTATTAATATCGTTAACTGCCTCAAAATTATACTGTGCTAGAGGTCAGCAATTAGAGGCCCGAAGGGCAGATCTGCCCCCCTGAATAGTAGCAGCAGAACTGCTGCCAACCCAGAAGCAAAGACAGGAGAAAGAGGTGGTTCTGGAAAAAAGAACCTGTTGGCAGTCTACTTTTGAGGATGGACTATGCTTTCCACAAAGCACAGCTGTAAAATTAGTTGCTGAACAGAAAACTTGGATCTCTGCACAGTTATTGTTATATGCATAAGGGCCTTGAGAGACGAAGGCTTTTCAGCATACTAAATAAAATGTCTTTATAGTTCTGTACCAGTAGAGGGAGCCTAACACCACACTCTCCACTGGCAGAGGTTTTATGCTGATATTATTTTCCATCAAGCTATTTGAAATTGTGCCTGCTGGCTATATTGCTCCCTTTGCCATCAGATTCCAAGGAGTAAATTTAATAAGTCTGACTTTTATGCTTTTTAAAAAAGAAGACACTCTTAACTTGTTGTTAAGAGTGGGGGAAGACAGGAAGAAACCTTTCAAACATTTTAAAAGGTGGGGGAAGGTGAGAAAAACCAAGACACTCTCTTAGGCCTCACTCATTGCACCACTTCAGGGGTACAGAAGATGTAGCCCTCCAGGTGTTTCCAGACTACAACACCCATGACTACTGGCCATGCTACCTAGGGCTGATGGGAGTTGTAGTTCAACAACATCTGCAGGGCCACAGGTTCCCCACCCCTGGTCCAGTGTGTGTGTGAAGAAAACCAAAAACATTTTAAATGGGGTGTGGGGGCATGGACCACATTTTACTTTTGTATTCTGAAGCCGATTCACTTAGTTGCCGTGATTTTCTACAACACCCAGTGGTTAAAACAGTGATTTATTTTTTAAAAAAAACCTTTCCTGCAACCGGGTCCTCAGAAGCTAGTCAAGGGGTTCCTCAATGGGGAGATCAGTGGACAAGCTTCGCTGAAAGACTGTCTCGCTCACCTACCCCAAGCAATCCCTACAATGTGCAGAAGAGAATTGGATGGTGCCCTCAGAGTTCTTGAGGGAGGCGGGCGTGGAGATGCCTCACCACCAAATGAAGAAAACCAATTAATGCCAAAATGGGCTTCTAAGCTATTTATGAAGTACAAAAACCAGTTAGACGTGCATAATTAAAACACACAATAAAACAATCCCATTAAAACAACACATTAATTAAAGCAGGAGGCTCAGGTAAAGAGATCAAGAAAATGCCTATGTAAACAGGCATCGTCTAACCCCCCCCCCCCATCCCGGGCTTTTCTCCCTCTGCTGCTTCTCCTGCCAGGTGAGAGGCAGCTCCTGGCTTGCTGTAAAAAGACAGTGCTGTTGTTCATTGCTTCTGGCCTGTACGAATGGCTGCTTCGTGTAGAACTTTGCAACCAGCAAGTTTCTGCTCCCGGTAGCTGAGAGCATTATTCACGGAGGACAGCTAATGTTGTCATAGCTGATCTCCTTATAGAAATATGTAACTCGTCCCAAAGATCAGCCTCGCTACACAGGGACTGGAAAACCGGCCAATCCTTTTGAAAAACACATTTAGCAGGAATCTGGGAAATTACAGGCCTGCCAGCCTAATGTCCGCTCCAGGAAAACTGCTGGAAGGCATCATTAACGATACATATCTACTTATCACAACTGTAAGAGAAGTTAGGAGAGGGAAAAGAGGACTGCATTTCCCCTGCAACAAATATGACTATTTATGGCTGGTAAAATATTGTTTTTCTCCTGAGCGATGCCTTCCTCAGTGCACACACATATATATTGCTGGGATTAACTGGCCATGCTTCCATGTTTCAGCTGCTAAGATATACTGAGGAGGGTAGGTTTGGCTGTGATCCTTCCAGTACTGAAAGAGCATAAGGGGTTTGCATACGCACAAAGTCAGCCCTCTATATATCTGCATCACATATTTTACAGGTTGAGCCTTGGTACAGAAAATCAAGTTCCCAACTAAACTCCAGTGAAACCCCGATTTAAATGAAGCCCCACTTCTGGCTATCAAATGCTGGGGATTAACCGGGAGTAGATATGGTCTGTTAACAGTCTAAAGGCACAAGTTTGGCTCAGTTAGTTGTTTGAAGACAGAATGCTGTGCTTAGGGGAATTACTGGGGTGCCACAGCCAAAGTAATTATGTTCTTACTGATTCCCCAGCAAAAAGGATTCCTGGAAGCTCTCCAACACATATTTTGAACTACTGAGGACCTACAATTTTATGATTTACACATCAGGTTTCTAGTTCTCATTGCTCAAGCTATCAGCAAAGCGCCTCTAGCACTCTAAGGATGGAGAGCCATTGCCTTGCATGACTCCCTTATTTCTTTTTTTTAATCCCTTATCCTCCCACATAGCCTCTCTGCTCCTTCTTCCTAAATAATTCCTTGCTGCTTCTCCCGTATTCACTATCCAGTTTCTTCCCCCTACCAGAGAAACCCCACCTATTTAAAAACACACACAAAAAAAACAGGTTCAAAGAACAAGTAGACAAATTGTCACATTTTGTAAAATAAGCACTTTTGTAGAAATACCCTTGTTTGGAATACATTAATAATTATACGACTTTTTTTTTTAATTGGAGGATATGAATGTTCAGCACAGGAATAATTCTGTGTTCTGCACAATGTGGGGTTGGGAAGGAAATTAGAGCTCAGCTGACAGTGACGTAGCTTCATCCCTCTCCCCCCCTCCCCATCCCCTCCTCCCTAGAGGCCAGGAAAATCTGGGCCAACTCCAGCATTGATCTCACATACCGCACACACATGCACAGACGCACACTCGTCTCTTGACAAGGAGAGCTGGAGGAGCTTCTGTGAAGCCATCGCCATGGCAACCCGACTGTCCCACTGGGCTAGAAACCATACAGAGGACCAACCAACCGCTAGTTAATCCCCACCACCGCAGGGGGAGGGAGATGGCGGTGGGGGTGGGGTGAGAGAGACCACCTGAGCGCTCGTAGATCCTCGCAAGGTCACGCTGCATTTGCTGAGCAGAGCTCCATGCTCAAGCCTGCCAGGCCATCTCTCCTCTTTCCCAGATACGCAGCAGGGACAAAATTCATGCCAAAGATCTTTTGCTGCCTCTCTCTCTAAAGCCACTCTGGGGGAGCAGTTTGAGAAGGAAAGGGGAGGCGAATGGGCAAAAGGGGCAACAGGAGGAGGAGGAGGAGGGCCACAGTCTCCTACAAACCACATCAGTTTCCCCTGAAGGATGGGGAGGGAGAGGAAGGCCTCCGGACACACAGCTAAAACACCTCAAAAGGCTCCTCCAGATTGATTTGGGGTCTCTTTTTAAAATTGCTGCAACATGTCATTGGTGCAAGCACAGTGCATGAGGGGTGCATTCGTTCTGGGCTGTCTGCAAATTGCTCCATTTCACGAGCAGCTCTGCGTTGCTTCTCCAATGCCGTCACACGGAGGGGCGCTTCTGCACTATAAGCGTGGCAAAAGCGGAGCCAAACACATACGCCAGAGCCCAGCAGGAAATCTGGCACCAACTCAGAACCAAAGGAGGTAGCATATAAATGTAACTTACTAGAACCTAGGAAGATGATTTATATTGGTCCATCTGCACTGACTGTCAGTGGCCCTGCAGAATCTCAGGTGGGGTTATCTGCCAGCCCTTCCTGAATTTGCTGGGTATTGAACCTGGAACCTCTCTCTGTATGCAAGGCAAGGTGTTCTGCTACAGAGAGGCCGTCTTTCACTGCTACCAGTAAACAAGGGTGGGGAAAGCTTTCCAGTCTAAAGGCCACATTCCTCCGTGGGCAACCATGCCAGTCGTGGTGGGTGGGGCTCCAGAGCTAAAGGGATGGAGCCATAGACGTAACTTTTAGCTTTGTAGAGTTGACAACATTCCAGCTGTGCAAAAGCCAGAGGTTTCTGATTTCTACGCAGACACACACACACCTTCGTCTTGCCAAGCCAACAACATTATCACAGCTCAAGGACTCAGGTCAGGAGGGCATGGGACAGGAAAAGGGAGGGGTGTGCCCTTGGGGGAGAGGAGGGAGGCTAGGGGAAAACCCCAGAGGTAAGGTAAAAAAGGCTAGGTGGGGGGGGGGTCAAATCTGACCCCTGAGCCTGGGGCCCAGGCAGTATTATTGGTAGTATTATTCAACACTATTACCAGGCAGATGAAAGGGTCTCTGCAAGACAGACAGACAATTCTTTCCAGTTTCTGTATCCCCCCCCCCCATATCTGAAAATAAACATTTGCAGCTGCCCTCAGGAGTGTCTCTGGGGATGAACGTCTCATTTCTGCAACAGGTGGTCAGCCCTGTTCCTGCTTATTCCCATCCAAAATTTCTGCAATCGTTGCGGCGCTTTTAAACACTGCCTGATCCTTTATCATACGGATAACTGCTTTCCTATTTAACTTCACAGCCTTCCACTTTGTCAGATTTGTCTCATGAAACAGGTTGGAATTGATAACTTTTGGATTCCTCCCAGTTCTCTGGTTGTTATACCCATTGTAGAGATTAAGTAATTGTGCTCGGCACTGAAGACAGAAGAACATGCAGGGGCAAAAGACTTGGAGGGAGGGATGTTCTTACCAGCTTCTCTACATTGACTAGTCCGTCCACCAAGGTTTTGCTAGCCTCATGCAAAAATGTCAGATCTGAGTGTTAGAAGGGGAAAAAAGAAGAGGAAAAGTTTATGAGAGGAGAGGGGAGGAGTGGTAGCCTGGCAACAGTTAAATTCTAATTTTTAAAAGGTGCCTGGTTGTAACTATGGCCTGGAAGCACTTCCCTCCAAGCCCAGGCGCCCAGGATGGTTTGTGGCAATTAAATGATGAGAGAAAGGGGAGCTCTGTACATGCTCTTATGACAGCAGCTGTATACAGTGTAGGGAGGGCTTATAAACTGCAAGGACTCAGGTGACAGGGGAGGTGAAGTGTTTGAAACACACCGTGTGTGCACTTGCACACACTCACGATCCCATCCAGTGATGGCTGGTTAAAAACTCATCAAAACACAGACCCCAAATCTATCTTTCCCATAGGAGTAAACAAAAAACATTCATGTATAGGGAGGAAAGACAGCATGCACTTGCGGTCACCTCTGGCGTGTGAGTCAGACATGGTCACCCCTTTCATTGGGAATTGAGCCTGGCCCTATTTTGCATAGCCCCACCCTTTCTGGTTCAGGGTTCTCTTTCTTGGTTACACTTCAGTGTGACAGAACACTGCATGCGAGCTTTTCCTACAGAGGTACGTTATTTTTTCAAGTGCCCCTAGTTCAAATTAAGCCCCGACCAGGATAGCCAAGACAAAGCTTTCTACACACCCCAGTTCAAAAACAGCAACCCCCGCTCCAGTGGGTGTGACTCACCTTTTAGGATGAGGGGCACGAAGGGGATAATGGGGGGCTTCATTCTCGAGAGGACTTCTCTGTAGCTTTTATGATTCCTGCAGGGGTCCTGCAAGGCGAAAGAGAGAGAGAAAAAGATGCTGTTGTTTCTCAGCTGGAGGAAGATACAGAAAAACAACTGCTGCCAAAGTACAGCTGGGGCCAGAATACCAAAAAGTTAACACTGTTAAGTGCAGATAGCTGAGCATGCAGGTGCATCTAGAGATGGGACTTCTTAAAATATTGTTTTTAAAATATGAAGAAAGTCTGGACTAGAAACACAGGGCTTTAAAAAAAAGGAAGGTGAGAAAAGGAAACCGAGGGGGAAAAGAGAAGGGAATGGTCACAATCTTTCTTTTATCTGTGACCCCCTGACGATGAAAACCCATCTCCTTGACTAATTAATTTATCAAGGCAGTGATTTCAAATCTTCATACCAGCAGAGAACTCTTTTCCCACTAACTTGCATGCTGTTGAACCAATACATGGTTGCAGAGCATGCAAGGTCATGTTTGGGGGACACTCACTTCAGCTGCACTAGGCCTCTTGGGCTTCACTCACTGCCCTACCTCATAGATGAGGAAGCTGGACTCACACTAGGTAACTCTCCAATGGCCATGATGGCTGAAGCTGATGGGAGTTTTAGTTCAACAACATCTGAAGAGCCACAGGTTCCCTGCTCTTGTTGCATCTGTACTGAGAGTGTAACCTAGAACAAAACCTACAAATCCTCCACAGCTGCATGTTGTGCAGGAGATCAGAAGTAGTGGGCCTATCTTTCAGGGAATCTCTCTACTGTCCCCAAGCTTCTCCATAAGGAGTTCCAATGAGCTTCCCAAAGAGCCCCAGGGTTCTCTGCGGCATTAAGGAAGTAGAAAAGTTATTTTCTGCTAGAGGATAGCAGTAGGGGTATTTCACACCACAGATCTGAGATCATCGAAGGGCAAAAGACCCATGCCATATCCTGATTGTTGGGGATGGAATAGCTATACGACTTTGTATTTACATAGTATATTTCCTAACTGGATCAAAAATGCTAGGGATATCTCAGTGAAAGGCATCACAACCCTGAAATTTAAATATTATATAAAATAAGGCATCTTTATTTAGCATTTGCTTGCACAAAGCTTACAAGGTGGTTAGACTATGTCTAATCTTGATTCAACATTCTTTCTGATTTGTTTATAGGGTAGTTAAATAGGGTTGCCCTATGTCTGGAATTTCCTAGACATAGTCAGGATTCGGCCATCGGAAACAGTGTCCGGGGAAATCTGGACATGTGACAACCCATGTCGGAAGTGTATATTTTGGTGAATTTCCATAAAAATAGCCCAAAACTTCAATTTGACAGAACTTTTGTGTCTGGATTTTCACTTTTTGAAATATAGAAATCCTAAGTTACATGACAGTGATCATTCATCCTGCATCCATCCTCACTTGGTTGTGGGATATTTATAGGTCTCCCTGCTAATTATTGGTTCATCTCACACTTTTCAATGCATTTCTACGTCACTTTCCTAACAGCAAAAGTCTGTTATTTTTTAAAAAATCGGATTTGTGGAGCTTCTGGAACAGAGAACTTTAATCCACTTCAACTGCACAAACCTAAAGTTCTGGTCCACGCATGACTCCTTCCCACAAAACAGTGACAGTCAGGAGGCACCATAAGAGGAGAGATAAGGGTTTGCTTAAGGCTAGGCAGAAAATAGTTAAAGCAGAGAATATTTAGAGTGTGGGCCTCTACTTTACTCCAGCTCTAAACAGAAGAAGTGCAAAAGGCTCACCGTTAAGTTCTCAAATTTCCGGAACAGGTTTTTAAATTTCCCTGGAAGCTTCTGGAAAAAAAGCAAATGAGAAAAACTCAGTTCAAAACAGTGACTCGATAGGTCTTATTTATTTAGGTCTTATTTATTTATCACATTGATAATACTATCTTTTCCTCCAAGGAGCGAACAGGGGAGCGCAACATCAGCAGGCCGTATGAAAGTCCTGAGCTGGGCTAGCTGCAGCACAGGCTTCAACTCTGGGTCTGGGCTCAGGTCCAAAATTCCAGTTCCAGAATGGGACTGGAAAACCTGCATTCCATGGATCTGGATTTGGGGTAAATAACAAGTCTATGGCCTCAGTGGTGCACAGTTATAATGCATACCTCCAAGGCTATATGAATAGGCCTGGTATTAAGAGCAGTCAGATGTGTATGTGATGGATTTACACGGAGGGTACGGCTATCAGTGCCCACTGTAGTCATTGTGGCTATATACTGCCTTCAGTATTAGTCAAGGCACACCAGCAGCAGAGGGCTAATTCGCACCTCACTGGCCACTGTGAAAGCAGGATGCAGGACCAGATAGGCTTTTGGTCTGATCCTGCAAGGCTCATCTTGGGTTCCTATGGAAGACCCGTCTCCCGTTTGTCTCACGGTAACCTCGTTGCATATTTTGGGGAGTGGATGAACCAACCCGGGGAAATGTGCCAAACATGATTTGTCTCATGCAATGAGTCAGCCTAGGTGTTGGTGCTGAACTAACTCCGATGGGCAGCATGTCTGGGAGCGCACATGCAATGTGCACATGCAATGTGCAGCGACTTGCCCGACAGCAGGCACTGCCCTCAGCCCTCAAGGGTGTGGCAGGCTCAGTTTAGGGAAAAGGAAACCCAAGACTCCCCAGCACCAAAACATGTTTTGAACTATTGTGAAATATTTTTTTCCCAAATCTTTTAACATTTTCCATACTGTATTTCCACTTCAAAAAGCCATCCAAGGGCTTTTTATTTTTAAGCAACATAATCATCTGTAGAGGCACTGTCCCCCGTGTTATAGAGACCTCAACCAGAAGCCAGGCATTTAGTGTCACTGGTCCCATATTATGGAACACACTTCCAGCAGAGATGCGACAGGCACCCTCGCTTTTGACTTCCAAGCATCTCTTGAAGACTTTTCTTATGCCAACAGGCCTTTGCAGCTAACTTCTCTTTCTTCTTATTACCCAGTCACTTTAATGATTGTCTCTATTGTTTTGAATAGTTCCCTATGTTTTAACGTTGTATATAATGATAATACTTTATGATACTGAGGTACGGAAATGCTTTTATAAGTAAATACGATGAAGTAAGCAATAAGCAAACATGAACATAATCCAGAAAAACCTAAGAACCGCCTTTGTGAACTGGATGGTTTTGATGACATTTGATGATACCTTGGCTTAATATGCCAATATATGACAGAGCCCTTATGAATGGGTCTTTCGCCTATATAGCCCCTTTGCGCCTCCCTCCCTCCCTGCAAGTGAGCAAAGACACCACAAACTCTTCCATTAACTACAGTTTCACATTTCACTGAAGCCTGAAAACAGCTTTGGAACAATCCAAGATATTAAATCTACTTCAAGCCATGGTTTAGGATCCTCCAAAGCTGCTGCTGCTGTTATTTGTTTATTTGCAATATTTATGTTTCACCTGTTAATGGAAGTTCACTGGGTGGGCTCACAGAGTTTGGGCAAAACGGGAAGCTAAAATCAGTGGGGAAATTATTGATTTGTTTGCTGGCTCGTGTAAAAGGGAAGAGA
The DNA here is from genome assembly GCF_964106645.2 of Podarcis pityusensis. Classification (NCBI taxonomy): domain Eukaryota; kingdom Metazoa; phylum Chordata; class Lepidosauria; order Squamata; family Lacertidae; genus Podarcis; species Podarcis pityusensis. Next base: position 25,582,080 of record NC_138038.1, read on the forward strand.
GCAAAAGGGGATGCATGTATAGGCAAAAGCACTTGCCTGAGGGAGAAAATAGCATCCTGCCCCAGTTCTGTGTGAGGACGCCAACCAGACTGATAGCTGGATTATATTGCAACACTGGTGACGGGGCAGAGTCCTCTGGCACAGGGCAGAAGGCTCACTTTTACAGGGTGCAAGGCAGGCTGTGCGGCACACCTCACTGCTCCTGCCTACCCTCTACCCCCAGCAGTTGCCACCAGACGCAGCCAGCTCACTCTGCCTAATGACAGGGCCGGCCCTGGGCCAAAAGCTCATTCACACCTCAACTTATTATGCTAAAATATGGTAATCCATCCTCTCCCACTGAGTCCAGTGTTGTGCTTCTAACAGCAGCCTGCTAGCCTGATGCCTCTTGGAGCCCCCAACCAAGCTCTGCAAACGACGTTCTGAAATCACCTAGTATTTCAAAGCATTTTGCACACGGAGCTCGTGTGACATTCATTTGTCACAGCTATCAGCCTCCGAGTGAACGCTTAAGCTCTTTTGAGTCCCATTGATTTTCATCAGAAAGCAGTTGCCTAACTCTCTCCGACAGAAATCAACGAGACTTAAAATGTTCTTAGATTTGTCTGGGGTTGCGCCCTCAAAGTGGCATGGTAAATACAGATATTATCCTACAAGCCATCTTAAGCGCTGGCTTTGGCGGTGCAACAGCTAAAGACCTAGCCAAACAAGAATATATTCACTTGACACCCAAGCTTAGGAAGCATATAATATGGTGACGGGGCCAATTCAACACATTATCCTGCCTGATGTGAAGGAGAAAATTGTCCCTTCCCCATTCCATACACAGAAGTTGATTGTAGCGGCCGCTGAATCTTACTTCCACGGGCTTGTCCACATTTGAGGCAATATAACACTTTGTGTTATAGAATTCACTCAGCGAGGCAGCGGTGGCCACCAATTTGGATAGCTTTGAAAGAGGATTAGACAAATTCATGGAAGATAACACTATCAATGGCTGCTAGCCTTGAAGGCTATGGCCTGCCTCCACAGCTGGAGGCAGCAGTGCTTCTTGAATGCCCAGCTATGTTTAGCCAGGATCAGGACCATTTCCCACAGGGGAGGATCCTGTTGCTTCCAGAAGCCTGACGGCTCCTTGTTTATCTCCCTCCTCAGGGATGATGACCCAGTTTGATGGCAAAGATTATGTGTGAATTCTTAGGGAGGAGCACAAGAAAGGAAAGGAGGGGGAAACCCTTTCATAAAAGTACGTGCACCTACAACTCCTGGCAAACAGGAAAGACTGCAATTGCAAAAGGGCTGGAAATACAGAGAGGAGGAAGGAGTGTGGGTGGATATTAAAGAGAAAGTAAGTGTGTGTGTGTGTGTGTGTGTGTGAGAGAGAGAGAGAGAGAGAGAGAGAGAGAGAGAGAGAGAGAGAAGGGGTTCTGGAAAACTGAACCCAACCCACACATACCAACCTGAGCGCTGTGAGTGTTGCCTTGTTATGATCCACCTTGGCTTCTGAGAATATGTTCTTATTTTGGGTGTTAACATAAAGTGTTGCATTTATTCGCTTTTAATTGTTTTTTCTAAAGTATACACAAGAGCATAGCTGCTTCCACAATTAGATCCTTTTAGTGTCTCTGAAGCCTTGCTTTTCTTGCTGGTTCATCTCAAGTTCCCTGGTTCTGCAGAAGTGCTTCTGGTTTTCCAGCGTTTCTGCATTGTTTCTAAGCTGCTTATTATATTACACGTGTTTTACGTTTGTTCATTGCCACAAGGGCCTACTCTTGGCTGAACTCGTAGGATAAAGGCTACAACCACCCCGCCCCAGCAGCGGCCAGTGGGGAGAGGGCAAACGACGCTGGGGTGGGGCAGGACGGTGATGAGGTTGAGGGCAGAGTAGGTACTGCCCTGACCTTACCAGGGCCTGGCCTCATCCCAACTCTGCCTAGGTAAGCTACAATGACAGCCGTGTCAAGAGGACAGCTCCACTCCACCAAATCAGCTGTTGCTGTTTTAAATAGCCAATGAACCAATGTGTAGATTTTGGGGTTTTGACTGTAGAAGAGGAACTGCTTAGGTGCAGTATCTGGATGGGGTTGGGCAGGATTACACATAGCCCTGCCACCCACCCACCCCCACATACATATGTGAACAAATCAGGCTCCCTGGTTCTTCTTACCTCCCAGGTGAGACGCAAACGGCTGACAGGTGCGTTGTTGAGCCCTATAACCACGGCATAGAACGTCAACATGTCCTGGTTCTGTTTACATCTGTGGGGAGGGGGAAAAGGGGGCAGGTAAGAAGTCAAACACTGATAAAGCTCAAGCCTGCAATAGCCTCTGCTGGGATAACTATTGTAAGCTCTCTAGAACAGCAGCCACTTTGCTCCTACATTCAGCATCCATCACCTAGCATCCTCTGGACAGAAAGCAAATGCAAATCAATAGCAACTGAATTATGGAGGGTGTCGGAGTGGTTCCCCTTAAGGAAACCCACAAGCCCCAACCCATAGCTCCCACCACCTGTAGCAAATGGGGGCCACTGCAAATAAATAAAAACCAGGAGGCCACAAGCCCTCTCTACAACCCAAGCACTTCTGATTCATAGTATTCAAGACCAGAAAGCCTAGCCAAACCCGCTTCCAAGTACATGGCTCTGCTCAGCTCCTCACTCCAGCCTCCAGCCTTTCTGGCCTCCTTTCCCCACTCCTCAATGCAGAAAGCAAGCTGAGAAGGAAGCCGAAGCAATAATACAGCTGTCGTGGGCTGTTAGAGTCACTCTGGGTGATGGTGTCAAGGTTGTGACTTCACCAGCCACTAGCACCCAGGGAGGCGGAAAGCAGCCTGAGCATGCAGGGGAAAGGCAGACAGGGATTCCCAGCAGCAGCTGAACACAACAAGACAAGAGCAAAGATGGGAAGGCAGGGGAAAGCAGCAGCAATTTTGTAGTGTAAAGGCACAGACTTTGGGCATCTGCAGACATGAATATTTCAGGGTGAATTCACAAAATTGGAAGATGACCAAAAGCTGACTACATGGAACATGGAACCACATGGGAAGGTGGTCGCCTGTAGTCTCCACTCACGAAGCCCCACACTACCCCTTCCCTGCATCTGCAGACCATTGGCTTCACTGCCTCATGGTTTCTCCCCCATACTAAACTCTTAATCCACCCCCTTTCCCCAACATCTTCTTTCAGTCTCCCTTTCGGTGGGAAAGAGTGACTAGGAAACAGCTAACCATAAAGGTTCATACATAACACAAAGCCACAGTGTGCTTAGCTGAAGTATGGCTTGTCCGAATGTTTGAAGTCAATCCAGCAGCTTGTATTTCTGGATACAAGCCATAATGTGAAGCCATGGTTTGTGGTTGGCTTACAAACCATGATGTCATTACCATGATTTGGCATGTCTGAACCCTAACAAACTATGCTTAACTATGGTTTGTTTGGGTACTTCCCCACCCCCACTCCACACCCAATACACTCACCAAGCTACAGAGGCACAAGGCAAAAGCAACTGGGAAGCAAGCCAAGCTTTAGAGAAGCAAGGCATGGCTTGTTTGCTTATCTGTGAAATCTGTGGTTTGTTGAACAAGTCATGGGGAAGCAAACCATAGATTAGTGTTCTGTGCTAGTGCAGCCAATGTGTATTCAAAACACTTGGGACAGAGCAATAATCCTGCACTGGAATACAGTTAGAAGAAGAGTCTTGAGATTTATTTATTTATTAATCGCCAAATGCCACCATGCTCAGATCTCTGTTTTGACAGGCACCACCCGGAGGAGGTGCGGGTGCACTTTGGGACGCGGGTGGCACTGTGGTCTAAACCACAGAGCCTAGGGCTTGCCGATCAGAAGGTTGGTGGTTTGAATCCCCGTGACAGGGTGAGCTCCCATTGTTCGGTCCCTGCTCCTGCCAACCTAGCAGTTTGAAAGCACATCAAAGTGCAAGTAGATAAATAGGTACCACTCTGGCGGGAAGGTAAACGGTGTTTCCCTGCGCTGCTCTGGTTTTCCAGAAGCGGCTTAGTCATGCTGGCCACATGACCCGGAAGCTGTCTGCAGACAAATGCTGGCTCCCTTGGCCAGTAAAGCCAGATGAGCGCCGCAACCCCAGAGTCGTCCACAACTGGACTTAATGGTCAGTGGTACCTTTACCTTTACCTTTACCCTGAGGAGCTACGGTACACTTTTAGCATGGCTGGGGCCATGTGCACTTTGTGCGGAGCAAACAAACAAAAAGTAAAATTCTGAATTCTACAACATGTAAAAATTACATAAATTAAGTACATTTGCACAACTTATTCTGCAATTCCCCTCTATTTTGCAGGGCACTGAAGCCCCACCCCAATCTTCATCCAGTGAAATTCTTGTTCAGCCCAGTCTCCCACAGATTTCTGGCACTGCACTCTGGTAGTCTGACTCAGAATAAGGAAGCTCTTTATAGCCTCTTTGCAAACAATTGCACATCTTAATAAAACATTTCCTTCTCCATGGATTTATTTTCCTCAAAGGTTTCAGATTACAACTTTGCAAACCAAGCCTATGCAAATGAACTTTATGCTTCATTATCAATTCCAAACACAAATTTTGCCCAGCCCTAGTTATAAGCAGTTTGACAGACAAGGGACTTGAGTAATGCTGAGGCATTACTTTTCTGCATTTGCCTGGAAACAGAATGAAAATGGAGGTTCAATGGGCTGCTTAATATAACGGGACAAAACCAGACCCCCAGATCAATATATTTCTATACTTTTTACTCAGAAGTTAAATCCTGTTCAGCAAAAACACCCTACAGCTTTAATTAGAAGCTTCCTTTGTGCAGTTTCTGCTTCCAGTTTGCTTTCTCTTGAGTGCAGCCAAGCTATAATGATTAATTCCCCTTAATCAATCCGTTCCTATGCATATCTGCTGATAAATAGGTTAATTACAGTCATATTTTCATGGTCATCATTTGCTTTGTTACAAAAGGTAAGAGAAACTCAGGCATTAACCCACCCACATGAGGAGCAGGACTGACTGTGGGGAAATGAAGGGGCAATTCACCAGTGTGCTCAGCAGGAAGCAGTGAGGCAAAGGAAGCTATTGCGTCCAGGTGCTAATCAAAGCAGGAGTGGCTAACCTTTTCAACCCAAGGATTGCATTGACAGCTCCCTAACTTTCTGAGGGCCATGTCCAAGTGGTGGGCACGGCTACCACACATACAGACACATGCACCACAAATGCCGAACATGCATAACACATCCTCCCCATATAGACACATCCACACTCACCACACAGACACAGTGGCCCTGAGCAAGCCGCCACTACTACAATTATGGTGGGTTGGGTGGCAGGTTCTGTAGCAAAGCTGAGAAAAGCCACCACCATGGCTGGCTGGTGGGAACACCCTGAAAGCAGGAAGGACCAATCTGATCCTCTCCAGTGTTTCAGCAGCCTTTGGGAAATATCGGAGGAGATTGGAGTGCCTCTCCGCATTCCCAGAGCACTCCAACCTGCTCTCAATGTTGGCCGCTTGCTTACTCACTGCTGCTGCCAAAACCACCTCAGTCATTCGATGCCGCTGCCACTACCAAAACTACGGTGATGACTTGGAAGCAGTGGGTAGATGATTGTGGGTTCAGATAGCTCCAATTCTTCTGGGTAGGATTTGACACCTTTTTCTTGGTAGGGCTCCAATGCTTGGAGCAGCAATTGAATAGGCAGGAATTTGGCAAGTGAATTTCCCCCCACTGTTGCCTCTCTGTGCCTGGAAATGCCCCCTGTGATGGCTCTCTGCCTATCATGCAGCCCTTAAGGATACAGGAGCCTCAGAAAGGAAAAGGGGTGGCAAACATAATTTGAAGGCTACTTTGAAGGTAACTTATTCTACTGGTGTGTGGGGCACTTTTGCTCAATAAAACATGATCGTCCATTCTTAGGGGAAAGATTTTAGCGGGTAAACCCAACTACATTTAGCCCAAATTACTGCACAGGCAGTGGTGGCCATTGGGATTGGTGAGGAGGAAGACAGTAGGCAGACTGGCAGTAGGCAGGCAGAGCCAACTAATTCTAGCGTTGTCCCCACACTCCTCCCTGCTGAGTTCTACAAGGGCAACAATGGGACTAAGGAAGAAGCGGCCAAGCAGTGTCACCCACTGGACTGGTTCTAAGAAAGAAGGTAGGGAAGGCAGGGATTGGTTTAAAGCAGACTGAGGTTGATGACACAGTGCCCCTTTTGCCCTATCAGAACAGAACAGCCTCCACTTTGGACAGAACTGAAACTGGCACCCCATGCAAGTAAGGCACACAATCTCAGAGAGGGGATTCAAATTAATACATGCTATGTATTCTCAAATTGTGTCTCTTACTGCATGGAGAGCCAGTTACATGTCCAAGCGGCGATAAAGCAAATTTCACCAAAACTATTGCAACCCTGTTTTCTCAGATTTTAGAGTAGCTGCAGGAACTCTGTTGGACAGAGGCGACTACTTTGTAAACTTGAGGCTGGGTGTGCGATGTGATTCTGTAGGAGTGCAGAAAAAGCGCAGCAGGTGCAGAATCTCAGCTTTCAGATTTAGTAAAGTTCCTAGCCCTTGTGATGCTGGAAAATGTGTGGACAAGCTCCTGCTCAAATCTCAGAAAGCCAAAGGTGCACCTGAGCAACATTTCTAACATGCAGAGCTTCTTACGCAACTCCGTAACTTAGTGACACCGCCGTTAATTGGGAAAACCGGGGGGGGGGGGATTCAGAATGCATTGTGAGAAAGAAGAGAAGGTGTTCAGGTTGTGCAAAGTCTTCAAACAGTCGCCAAAGGCTTGATCTTTGCATGTCTCTACCCTGGCCCCAGACAGAAAAGGGTTAAGATGCGGCACTCACACGGCTGCCACCTTGATGAACTTCTTGAGCAGGTGGGCCCGCTTCCCCAGCGACTCGCACAGCAGCACCTCCGTGGCCACCCAGTGCTGAACTTCACTGCAGCGCTGCAGCAGCAGCTCTAGGTTGGCTGTCTCCCGCCGACCACGTTCCCCATGGAACACGTAGTCCACAAATTCCAGCTACAAACAAAGATGCCAGAGCAGAAGTTAATAGCCTGCGTGCCTGTAGCCCTCCCCTGGCCTGTAGTGAAGGGAAAGGATGCCTCACTCTACACAGCAGGGGTAGCCAATGTGGTTACCCCCCTATATATATATATATATATATATATATATATATATATATCTGGGCTACAATTCGCATCAGTTTCAGCCAGCACTGCCAGTTGTCAAAGGTGACAGGAATTGTAGTTCAGCACCACTGGGCAGGGGACACATTGAGTGTCCCTGCCTTACAGCCACAACACCAGCTATCCGGTTAAAAGGAGTGGCTTCATCCTTCAGTCCTCTTTATATATATCAAGGATGGAGAAGGGGCAGAGGAGTGATTACACAGAGGGAACATAAGAATAATAGAATTGAGGACCTAGTTCAGATTGAGATGATCAAACCATGTCTCTGGGCTTCACCACTTCAGAGGGGTGAGGGGTTCCCATGACTGAATGCTCCTTGGGATGGGGCAACGGCGGAATTCCCTCCACATAGAAAGCTAGCTGCCAAGGAGACAACTATCCCTTTCCCTGACATGCTAATTGTCTCCTGAATCGTGCACTTGAGGGCAAACCATGCGATTCATATCCCGTGCAGTTTGATCCTTCATCTGCGGCTGCTCTGAATGTGAAGGCACCACCCTATTAGGGCAGGGACAGGGAACCCAGGGGCTGGCAGCCTCTCTATCTGGCCCTTAGGACTCTTCCCCAAGCCACACCCATCACCAGCCTTGCTCTGCACTTTCCTCAAGTGCCTTTGCCTTGTGCGTGGCTCTTTTGCTGAACCAAGGTAAGGCTCACAACTGTTGCTCCACCCATTTTGGCCTCTGCCCTGCCCACCATTGTCATGTGACTGCCGCTCAAAGGTTGCCCATGAAGGAATGTGGCCCTCACGCTGAAATAAACTCTTCATCCAGCCTGTAATATTGGCCCCTAACCTAGCTGCCAATCACTTCTGAAGGCCATGCACATCCTTCTTAAGTTGCAACATTTTCAGATTCCCAATCCAACTCCCTCACCCAGTTTCCTCCGTGCTCGCCAGCTATGGGGCAAATTCATTTTTGTTACCTCATGGACACAGCGGAACAATTCCCAATGGAAGGCTGTGAGGTGATTCGCCACGTCCTCAGCTTCAACTCGATGGATCTCCGTGTCACCTGGTGACACCTGGATTTCCTCAGGGAGAGGGACCTGGGGGAAAGGCCGAGTTTGTGGAGAGCAGGGAGAGAGATTCCAATGTATGTGTTAGAACCAAGAAGAAAACCTGGGTGTTTTTAGAGCACAAGGGGTGGGGGGGAGTCTTTCTGGCAACTGCAGCTCCCTGATCCCACAGAGGCACAGAAGCTCACAGTGGGGCAGGGGCTGGGAACCTTTTTCAGTGCAAGAGAGGCGATGTCGCCTACCAGATCCCACCAGGGTGATTGAGGGGACCTCCTTGTTCTGGAAAGTGAATGAGTTGATAACAAGGCTTTCAGGTTTTACTAGTGATGGTTTAGGACAGATGAAGTGCAGATAAATAATCAAGCAGAGATTGAACACTTTCCCCCCTTTTCCTTGATAGGGTTCCTACTTCACACTGGCAATTTAATGGTAACACTTCTTTGCAGGGTTGTTTGCACTGCTAATTAGAATCTAAAGGCTGCATTTCAGCTGGCTGAAGGCCTTTCATTAAAGCTCAATGTGTTCTACAAGCTGAATCTATGCAATTAGAAGTACACGGCCCTGAGTTCAATGGCGCTTACTCTCAGGGTAATTATGCATAGGACCGTAGTCATGCCAACTGGCTGATCAGGGATGTCAACCCAGGTCTCCTCAGCCAAATTCCAACATACTATCAATACACCACCCATTGCTAGCTAACAAGACCCCTGGACGGTTAAGTCCAGTCAAAGGCAACTATGGGGTTGCGGGGCTCATCTCGCTTTCAGGCCAAGGGAGCCGGCATTTGTCCGCAGACAGCTTTCCGGGTCATGTTGCCAGCATGACTAAACCACTTCTGGTGAAATGGAACACTGTGACAGAAACCAGAGTGCATGGAAACACCGTTCACCTTCCCATGAAGCAGTACCTATTTATCTACTTGCACTGATGTGCTTTCGAACTGCTAGGTTGGTAGGAGCTGGGACAGAGCAACAGAGCTCACCCCGTCGCGAGGATTCGAACCACCGACCTTCTGATCGGCAAGCCCAAGAGACTCAGTGGCTTTGACCAAAGTGCCACCTGCATCCCTAACATGCCCTATGACTGTCAGCTGAGCCTGATAAATTGGGTATTACACAATATACTGCTATAGGAGCTGTCATGAAGAGCTCCTGCACATCAAAATTTACCTCTACACTACTGCTTACACCAAGAAACACAGCACCCGCATGACAAAAAGTCCCTGCCAGCCGAGGGAGGAGCAGAGCAGAGGGGAAGAAAGGAGCTCACTCACCAGAGATGGGAAACTCTCCTTAGTGCAGGCAAAGAGATGGCTGTTTATCCCCAGGGTAGTGAAAACACACTCTTCATTGGGCTGTAGCACAGATTTCTCTGGCAAAAAGCAAGGAAAGAAAGAGTTCCTGAACAATCTGGAGCAACAGCAGGAACATATCTCAAAACACGCGTATTATCATTTATATTGTGGAAATGTTATATATATATATTCAGGGTCTGGTAGGGTTTCTCCTCAAGTTCAAACTGGACAGGGATTCTTGCTCCCCCAACACCCCTTCTGCTCTGGCATGTAGATCACTTATTTGAGGCATATGGAAATAGGGCATTTGCTCACAGTGCAATGTGGCCAGGATTCTATTAGGGCAGAGGGTCAGAAACCCATGGCCCCTTCAGATATTGTTGGACTATAGCCACATTCACACATACATTTAAAAGCATTATGATACCATTTTAAACAACCATAGCTCCTCCTAAAAAATTTGGGAAGCTATAGGTTGTTAAGAATGCGGAGGGTTGTAAGGAGACCCGTATTCCCTTCCCAGAGCTACAATTCCCAGAGTTCCCTGGGAAGAGGGACTGGTTGTTAAAACCCTCTGGGAATTGTCACTCTGCCATTCTTGCCTTGTCCCCCACCCCAGCTCTCGGGAGTTACCTCCTGAGGACGCTACTGCCACCAGGATGAGAGCCTCCTCCCGGGTGGGCTGCTCATCCGAGTACTGGAGCTTCTCAGTCACCGAGGCGAGGATGTCCTGCACAGAGGCTGAGAGGCGGCTGCGGATGGTGACATATGAGTGGTCTGGCATGTAAACACGGCAGAAGACTAGAAAGAAACAGAGCCGAGAGGCTGGAGGTTGGAATCCATAGCCAGCAAAGGACAGCCATGGTGAAGAAATACACTTAGGTTGGGAAAAACTAAAAATAACAATCATCCTGCAATAAGGAGGGGATTCGGCCTACTGTCGCTGTGGGATTCAATCCCCTCTGTCGACTCATCCTCATAACTTTGAGGGGCTTCCCAGAGGCTCTTCTCCAGCCCCCTCCTCTGAGGGACACTTGGAGGGTGATGTCAGAGGGAGCATTCCCAGCTGCGGCTCCTAGTCTGTGGAAGGCTCTCCCCAGTGAGGTCCGCCTGGTGCTTTAAGCACCAGGTAAAGGTTTACCTTTTCACTCAAGCTTTTGAAGTGATTTTGTTCTATTATTTGTGTGCTGCCAAAGCTTTCTATGGTTGTAATTTGATGAGGAGGATTTATGGGTGGAATTGCTGAACCATGTCTGCAGCTGCACTCATCAGCCCTTTTAAAGACAATCCAAGCGGGAACCCCAACACGACCGTCACCAACGCCCTCATCTCCTTTAATACTCACTTTCATCTGAGCCACGGAAAGCGACCCGTGTCTGGAGGCAGGAATCTATGCGCCGGAAATGCCTGAAAAGGGGTTTGACTTGCTTGCTGGGGGGATGGCTTTCTTCAGTCACCCTGCGGCCAAGAAGGCAAGATTTAGAAGCTAGAAAAGGGGCAAGCAACGTGGGCCACAATGTGGGAAATTTTCAGAGGAGCAGGGCATCCGTGCCATTCTGTGAGGGGTTAAGGAGTCTGAATTTCTGAATGCAGTTTCTAAGAAGCATTCAGGGCAGAGGCAGGGAGCCAGGGGTCCTGCAGATGTGGCTTGACTCCCATCATCCCCAACCACTGGGCCATGCTGGCTAAGGCTGATAGGAGTTGGGAGTCCCACAACATCTGAAGGGCCACAGGTTCCCCAATCATGATTTAGGGATTTCAGAGGCAGTTTGGCCAGGGAGATTGTTGTGAGAGTAGGCTGCTGCTTGTAACAACCCACCATTAGACAGCTGGCCACTATTAGAAGAGTCTAAACATTTACCCCAAGAGTTGTCTCCTGGACCTGGAAAGCACAGGGCGAAAGGTAAATATGGAAAAACCCTAAGCTTTCTATGTTCTTATATACATCAGTACCATGTAAGGTATAAGTAAGTTGTTTGGGTTGCAAAGTAACAAGGATTGCGGTGACCTCAGCTTTATGAAAGCTTCCACTATTCAGAACTAGGTATAGCATAGTGGTTAAGAGCACGGTCCTCCTTGATTTCTAGTTCCAAGGAGATGACCTCTTAGTTTGCAACCTTTGGGGAAGTTCATCTCATCCCCTCTAAGCAAAGAAAGAAAGTGTGTAGGTGTGTGTGCGTGTCGCAGGACTGCACAGGAGGGATCTGGCCCTGCACACCACCAAACACCATGTTCAAACGTTCTACTTGGGTGCCACTGTATGCATGTAGCTCCTCCATATGGAGAGGGATTGTGATTGCATGAGGAGAACAACTACTGACACAGAAGTTTGAATTCCTGGAGTCCTGGGGCTTATTTAACCTGAGCTATCTTGTTGTAACTTTGCCCAGAAAATGCACAAATGAAAAACAGTGGTCTGCCCAGGAAGATGCGGTGACAGAGGAACATGGCAACTGTGGAAAGCGGCCAAGTTTGTGCACAACAATTGTTTTGCCAAGATGTGGAGGAGGTTATATGAAACCCGTTCTTGTGAATGCAGTACCGGCAACATAATGCACTTAGGAAACGCAGCCCGAGAGGTTTCCCCATGCAGGAGAAATTCTGCATTCCATATTCCAATCCCCCTCTCCCCTTACTTGAGTTCAACTGTCTCCACAAGCTGATGAAGCTTCAAAATTTCATCTTCCAATTTGTGATAGAGGGAGGAGTCCTTCATAATGAGCAGATACAGGTCCTAGGAGAAAAGAGAAAGTGGCCTGATCCATCATGCTCTGATATAAAAGGAAGGGGTACCTTCTATTTTGGGCCCCCTGGATCTATGGCTATTTGCCACCAAGTAAGGCAAAAGGACATTGGGGCGGGGGACTGTGGCTGGACTAATACTTTGCAATCCGTTGCTATTCTTCTTTTCTTAAAAAGTTTCTCGTTGTAATGAGAGTAGGGTTAGGGGTGTCATGGTGTACCTTGATAACTTTGCCTGCTTTCTCCTCCTCCTGCAAGATCCCCTTGTACGTCTCGAGGAAGTGAAGCAAAATAACCAAAACTGCTCGCTTTCGGTGCATGGCTTCGCCTTCCTTCCAACATGGCGGTGATGGGATTGTCGACGCTGTCATGAAGGTGACCACATGGAAGTCAAGGGAAAATATCGGGGCTGCGGCCACAGAAGGGAGTGGTTGGAAGAAAGGAGAACAGCCGAAGTGATGAGGTTTGGAATGGGGTGGGTTGATTCTGGGTCCAGATAGCAAGATGGCAAGTACAGATCACAGAAACTGCAAAGATCACTAACGGGCCAACAAGCCCATTCTCCATTAATGGATATAGTTTGCATACCCCTCAGCCATCCAGGAGGCTGTGGACTTTGGTATCTTTTGGTGCAGAATTCAGAATATGGAGAATCTCGATTTATGTCAGTGGTGTGGTGGTTCACATTTCAAACCTGCGTTCAGATCCCCACCCAAGACATCCAGCTCACCACCTGACCCTGGGCCCAGTCACTTTCCATTAGCCTAACCTACCTCAGAGGGTTGTTGTGAGGAAAGACAAAAATGGGAACTAGCGCCATGTAAACTATCCGAGCTCTTTGGAAGAAAGAGAGAGAAATGCAAATGAAAGAAACAATGGCTGTCCCTGCAAGCTACGTAGCCTGAAAATCCCAGTTTATTTAAGTTCAACTGTCTCCACGATGGGGGAAAAGAAAGCAAGTTTCGAGATTTTGTGGTTGCAGAGATGAGATGGGAAACAAACAAATAGGGGTAACTGAGATGGCTGATAAGAGTAGACAAAATGTCATGTACAATTCGCTCCTAAGGAAATGCAAAAAACCAGGGCTGATTTTTTAATGCAGTGTTATATGTTTGTGTGTATGTCATCACCAGAAACTCACAGAACCAGAGAAGGTCACATTCCGCACATCCACACCCCCTTCAGTCTATCAATACCAGAATTTGTGATGGTGGTGGGAGCTGTTAACAGGGAGGAGCAGCTTAATTGCTACCTGTTGGCTGAAATTAACAAAGTCCACCCAGGTTGTTTATTTTTTCAGAGCTGTGTAATGTTATCTTATTCTCTCGAGAGCCCTGTGTGACAAGAGAAGTTGACAGATGAGGCTAAAGGAGAGAGATTAAGGCTGCAATCCTATACACCCTAAGGAAGAGGAACTTAGTTCTGAGTAAACATGCGGAAGATTGATCGGCAGACCCCAAAATGCAACACACTAGAGGCTGAGATTTAATCTGCCTGGCAAATGATGTGGGATTGAGCAGATTTCTTCATAAGGTTATTATTAGGTGTATGGTTCCCATCACCATGACCACCAAAACTCCAAAAAGTTCAAGGACACATACATGGGAAAATAAACTAGGACTGTATCATCTAATGTTATCCTCATAGCAATACTGTTAAGACTGCTTAGGGTAAGACCCAAAGTGCAGGTGAGTGGGGACTGGTGGGCATCATCAACGCACATCTCCCCATGTGATGTCATTATGCTAGTATTTCCTTGCTTCCTTCAAGCAGCAGCCAATAAAGTGAAGCAGGAAGTGAAGAGATGCTGTGACATCATATATTTTCTTTCTACTACATATTACCAAGAACACACTGGAAAACACGTGGATCAGCGGTTCCCCCACACGTCTTGCTATAACGTGCTGCTTGGAACCGAAAGGGTGATTTTGCACAACAACAATAAGAATTCACACTCTCAAGAGGTTAAATTTGTTCTCCAAAGCCAAATTTCTGCATTAGCACATTCTGCCCACTCCCTCCCATTAGAAAACTGGCAGGCACCATCACTGTTACATTGCAGATGGTTTCATTTCAGAAGGCCTTTGCGCTATATAACATTGCTCTGTTTTCTATTTTTTTGATGTAAAAATCTGTGCTGTACATTTTGCATGTTTTGTTTCTTCTTCTGCAAGCTGCTTTGAGACACACAGTGAAATGCGAGGTATGAACCTTTCTTAAATAAGAAAACTAATAAATAAAACCTGTGGAACTGCAGAAGCCACAGGGTTCTATGCAACAAGAACGAGAAATATGAGGTGACCCGAACAGAGTTTCTCCTGCAGGAAAATGTGTCAGAATGGCATGCATTCCTCCTCCACCCCCACTTCTTCCCCCAACCCTTCAACCATTATGGGACGTTCCAAAACATCACACAGAAAGGATATTGCTGGTGCAGCTGGTGCAGGAACTGCTCTGTGGGCAGGAACAGCGAGTGGGTGAGGACGATGTCGTCTAGCAGCAGGTCTGAGAAAAGACAAGGAAGGAAGAAAAGAGAGGGATTATACTGCTGTCCCGCCCTGAGAGTGCAAGGCGACAGCACTGACAAAGAATTCGGTCCACCCTTCCTTTTCAGTGATGTAACGGGATAGGGCACGTAGGCAGATAAGCATGGTCACAAGGAGTTTATAACAAGGCCCAATCCAACTGGTTACAAAGGACCCGCCTCCTGTATCCCAGCACTGAGGACAGAGAAGGCTTTCAGGGTAAGGCAGCGTTGCAAAACCTTCATCTCAAATACGGAGGAGGGAAATGGAATCTCTTCCCGCTTTCCTGTTAGCTCTTTCTTCACGCCGTCAGAAAAGTGGTGCGCTGTGGTGTGTGACCCAGACCCAGAAACTATTCCTAATGTCCCATCTCACACCTGGAACGGGTTGTCTCTGAACATGTGGCAAAATTGTGTCTATGTAAGGCAGCATGGAATGAACCAGAATCAGCTCCTGTGTATTTCACGTGAGGGTATCAAAGAGCGCAACTTTTAGGGCAGGTGTGGGGAACCTTTTGGCTCCAGGTGTTGATGAAGATTAGTAATGTCCACACTGCCTTGCAGTGGCTTCCCAGGGTTTCTGACAGGGGTCTCTCCCAACGCTACCCAGAGATGCCAGGGAATAAGTGAACCAGGGACCTTTGACAAGGAACAAGTCTGCAAATCAATCCGCCAAAGACCAGAAGACCTCCCTAACCATCCATTCCTAAAATTCTTCTGTTAATATTAAGTCTACATATCCCTCCCACAAGGAGACTAAAAATCAAAGCGCCTCCACCTACCGTATTTTTTGCCCTATAGGACGCACCGTCCCATAAGGCGCACCTAGTTTTTTTGGGGGGAAATAAAGGAAAAAAAATTATTTCCCCCCCCCCCCAGGCACGGGGCTGGGGAAGCCCGAGCTTCCCCCGACCCCAGCCCCCAGAACAGGCAAATCTCCGCAAGCAGTGGGAGCCCAGCGCCAGGCTCCCGTGCCTTGCGGAGAGCTGCGCTAAGCCTGGAGAGGGAGAGGGGTCGGTGCGCACCGACCCCTCTCGCTCTCCAGGCTTCAGCGAAAGCCTGCATTCGCCCCATAGGACGCACACACATTTCCCCTTCATTTTTGGAGGGGAAAAAGTGCGTCCTATAGGGCAAAAAGTACGGTATATAATAACTACCCCTCACCTCCACCTATAACCAACTGATTTTTGTTGTAAAACAGAAAAGTAATAAGGCCTCCTAAGCTGCCTCTTCCCTAAAATGCCTGAGGGGGAAAGATCTGATAACAATTAAGCAGCAGAGTTCTCTTAACAATTGTTCAGCTTCTTCCCAGAACATTTGCTCCACTAATTTTGAAAGCTATTATCTTACAGCTTGGCTAATGTATCAGCAAGATGCTAATCAGAACCAAAGCATCTAGCCATTGAGCCTGAAAAGAGTCTGATTCCTCATGTTTTCCTCAGTCTGTTTCTCTCCCCTCTATCAGAAACCGTCCTGAGTCTTCTCTCACTGTCCGTATAATGGCCAACCAAAACGTTAGAAAACCATATGCAAGCTTGTGAGCTCTCCAGAATTCTTCATCCAGCTAGATGCATGATGAAGCTGAAAGTGAGAAGGTAGGGTTTTTTTGGCTTGTGTTCAAACCATCCATGTTTGCATCTAGTAAGAGACTGAAGATGGAGTGTAGGAGGTAACAGACATTCAAATGAAGTCCTTTTTAGGTTTAAAAACTGAAAACATAGTTTTATCAGGGGCTGGAGAGAATGTTACCTCGGAGAACAAAGTTCCTAAAGCCTAGATGAGGTTTAGGTCACATCACACCTTTTGCAGACCCCCCGCCCCAAAGTGTACCTATTTTCCAGGGACAGTCCCGGATTTATAGAAGCCATCCTTGTTTGTGATTTGATCCCGGAATGTCCCTCTTTTCCTTAGGACATCCCTATTTTCATCAGAGAAATGTTGAAGGGTATGGTGTTATGCGATGGACAAGCCAAGGAGATAAGTGACTATACAGTGGTACCTCGGGTTAAGTACTTAATTCATTCCGGAGGTCCATTCTTAACCTGAAACTGTTCTTAACCTGAAGCACCACTTTAGCTAATGGGGCCTGCTGCTGCTGCCGCATCGCCAGAGCACGATTTCTGTTCTCATCCTGAAGCAAAGTTCTTAACCTGAAGCACTCTTTCAGGGTTAGCGGAGTCTGTAATCTGAAGCGTATGTAACCTGAAGCGTATCTGAGGTACCACTGTACAACGTTTAGAAGACATCTGAAGGTAGCCCTGTATAGGGAAGATTTTTGTAATGATTTATGTTTTATTATGTTTTTATATATGTTGGAAGCCGCCCAGAGTGGCTGGGGCAACCCAATCAGATGGGCGGGGTATAAGTAATAAAATTATGATGACGATGGAATAAGACGTCCTGGTTTTCATTGGAGAAATGTTGGAGGGTATGCTTTTGTTTCTCTACACCAGGGGTGGAGAACCTCAGGCCCAGGGACCAAATGCAGCCTCTAAGCCTCTCTATCCGATCCTCAGGACACACATCCTCACCGGCACAGCTTTGCACCCTTAAGTGCTTCTGCCTGGCTGGAATGTGACTTCACACTATGATATTATCTCTTGCTTGTCTGGATGGAGAGACTGGTGTAGGTGTGCAGACACCTCTGGCTTGTGCCTGGCTGCTGGAATACACAGGCAAGAGTTGCATCTGTTGCTCCGCCCATTTTTTGTCTCTGGCCAAGGCCACATGTGGAGGGATACCCATGAGGGAATGCGGGCCTCAAGCTGAAAATGTTTCCCCACCACTGCCCTATATATTCCCAGGGAAGAGAAGGAAGAGGAATAGACACCAGTGTATAACCTTTCTATCCCTTCTGTGTTGTCCTCCAAGTTGTTTCTCAGCTCTCCTACTGGAGATTTTGTGTGTGTGTGTGTACATGCGGTGTCACGTTATATGCAAAACATATTCCCTACCATTAAACTATGGGTTGCTTAAAGAAGTTACGTAAATAGAAAGAAGAGGTTCCAGTCAGAGACACCTGGGATGTTTGCTCTTGTGCATCTTTCTCCCGACAACACCACCTGATTATGGCTACTGCTTGGGCTAAATCATGTGTTTTAATTTGTCCGTATCTCTACCTCCTTTGCACAGCACCACACACACACACGACAGGAAAGGGAGTAGTGTGAACTTATTGCTTCCTGGCAAATTTAGCATAGCCCTCGTGAGCAAGAAAATCCTATTGGATTCACTTCAGTATATTGGGGGCAGGGAAGAGACAGAGAAAGGAGGCCAGCATGTTAATCCCTTGCATCAGCCAGACATCAAAAGACAGCGGGATCTTCAGAGCTAGGCTCCCAGACAATCAAAACTGTCTGACTAGGAGAGAGGGAGAGGGAGAGGAAGAAGAAGAGGAAGTTAATTAGCCACCTTTGTGCTGTGCCTTTGCTAGCGACAGGGTTCTAATCCGAGGCTGACACCCCCTAAATAAACCGTTAAACCGTACACAAGCTTCTATATCAGGAGCAGAATGCCTCAGGGTGGGCTGGATTAATCACTGTGCTAAGTAAGGATGTATTCAGACTAGGAGGTTATTGTGCTAGCATGCCTGGTTCTAATCTGTCACAGTTTCTAACGCTGCATTTACACTGCGGTACCGGTTGCATTATGGAACTGTGCCTTTTTATATATCTATCTACTGCCACGTCACACTAAATTTCACTCAAACCGGGCAAGACATAGCAGCAGGCGTCACTGGGCATTTCACCACCCTTCATGCACATGAGTGCTTCTGTTCCCCCAGCATTCACCTATGTCAGGAAAGAACTGTACACCAGGATACCACCCCGAATTTTATCGTCCAAATTTTGTGATCCATGTAAATGGTGGGAAAATCATAGCGGAAAATCCCTACGGATTTTCCAGGCTAACAGGGTTTGACATGGATTTTGTTTTTGTTTTTTTCTGGAAGTGATTAACAAAGAAATAGTGCTAAACCTCCACTAGATTCCGCTAGATTTCTAGACATCATCAGGTAAGGAAACTTCAGAAAAACAAAACAAAATTCTGCCTGAATCCACCTTAAGTCACAAAACAGGGTGCTAGCCTTCTTCCCCGCCATACTGTGGTCTATCTATCTACAGAGTTGACTCACCTTTTGGCCCCGTTTGGGGCTCTTCAAAATGTCCAGACATCCAGAATTTCACTGACAGCTCCTCTTCAACAAGTAAAGGTAAAGGTAAAGGGACCCCTGACCATTAGGTCCAGTTGCGGACGACTCTGGACTTGCGGCGCTCATCTTGCTTTATTGGCCGAGGGAGCCGGCGTACAGCTTCCGGGTCACGTGGCCAACATGACTAAGCCGCTTCTGGCAAACCAGAGCAGCGCACGGAAACGCCATTTACCTTCCCGCCGGAGCGGTACCTATTTATCTACTTGCACTTCGTGCTTTCAGATTGCTAGGTTGGCAGGAGCAGGGACCGAGCAACGGGAGCTCACCTCGTTGCGGGGGTTCGAACCGCCGACCTTCTGATTGGCAAGCCCTAGGCTCTGTGGTTTAACCCACAGCGCCACCTGCGTCCCTTCTTCAATAAGTAGCAGCTCCTTAATTTTCTACTAGTGAAAAATATTGTACTGTTTTAGCGGGTGTGCATTTCCAGTGGGGAAAACTCATGAGAACCTAAGAAGGGCCTGCTGGATCAGGCCTGTGGCCCACCTAGTTCAGCATCCTGTTGTCACAGTGGCCAACCAGATGGCTATGGGATGTCCACAAGCAGGAATCGAGCAGGAGAGTACTCTGCCCTTCTGTGATTTCCAGCAACTGGTATTTAGAAGCAGGCATACCAACTCGATGGAGCTGAGGCCTCTACAACTCCCCCATGTCCACTGGGATGGGGCAAACCCACCTACCCCAATCTTGAAGGGGGCAGAGGAGCCTGGTGGGATGTTGTCCCAGACCAACCAGCACAGCCTGGCATGTGAATGTTACAGAGGGAGGAGGCCTGGTCGGCCGATGCAACAGTCATCATGCACACACGCAATGTGCATGATGTTGCGCGCGCGCGCACACACACACACACACCCAATACTGGGCACATCAAATGCAGCACGCAGTTAGCTCAGGGAAGATTTAGCAAGCGCTGCAGCTATGCACATTGTCAGCGCACACAGAAGTCTATGTCCACCTGGCCACAAGATAATTGCTTTCTGAACTGGCCATTGATATGTGTTTATACTGTGTGTGCGGCAATCAGCTGGTGTGCAACTCAGGAGATAATAAAAGGTATTCTTAATAATTTAGATTTCTGCTATTAATATTCCTTCTGCAGCAGAGGTTGTCAGAGGTTACATGCACACACACACACACACACACACACACACACACGTTAAGAAATAGAATATATTAAATAACACTTTCAGTTGGCTGAGAAACACTACAAAAACGAATTATGGCAATTATGTCACCGATGCTGCTGCTAATTAACTCCTGCCAAGAGAGCTTGAGGACATCTTCTAAAGAGTTGATTCTGTAAGTGATCATAAGGATAGAGATTCTTCATGGGGTGGGGGCAATGCATAGTTACCGCAGTTTAATAAAAAGGAGATATTGTGAACCGACACCCCACTGCTACAGTGCACCCAAGGGCCTTTTGGCTGGAGACATAGTCATCACACCACTAAAAGGTGTTTTCAGTTTAGCTCACCAGTGTGGAAAGGGGTCCAGCATCTTTCCCAGGAAGGGCAGAAGGTCTCAGGCAAGCACTGGCCACGGCTAAACACCATTCATTCAGCAGAGCTGATCACAAACTCTGCAATCCAGTGGGCTTGCCAAGCTGGCTCACTGCCTGCTACTGAGCTAAGCCTTAATTAATTGGAAAGGGAGAAGCAGTCCATGGAGAGTGACGCTGGGAAAGAGATCCCTGCCTCCACTGCACCAGACAGTATCCCAGAAAGGATGATAAAAGCCTGAGCGAGGCAAGAATCCAGGCCAAACTGGCCAGGGTGCAGATTAGCAACAGAGAAGGGAATGCCCCATCGCTGATGCCCACTTCAGCCTAGTCAGCTCCAGCTAAGCACCAATGTAGCAGCCAAACTGACTTGTTGCTGGGAGAGGAATTTGATTCAGTTTTTGCGTTTAAAGGCGAATCCACCCGGCTTGCTCTTTCCAAAACTATACACAAACCAAAACACAGCGGTTCTTTGAAAATCTTGCTTCTCCAAATTTTGCAGGGCGTTTCTGCAGAAAGGTAACGCGCACACAACGATGCATGCATTAGTGAAAATAAGCATAGAGAAATGGATTGCATTTGGGAAAACTGCTTTGCAAAAACATGCATGTAAGGCCAAATTGCATACAAAAATTAGTATGTCAGGAGAAATTCACACTACTAATGAAATTTCACGAGGACTTAAAAAAATATTGCATAGTGATGTGGAAACGAGGAGAACTGAACTTGACTTGAAAAAATTAGAAACTAGGAGAAACCGATATTGTCACATTTGCTCATTCTTACTAGTTGCTGGGAAGGAAGAAGTCAGACTCGCAGATAGCCAAGTGTATCATCTCCCAAACTGAAAACCAATGCTTAATTCATTTCTGAATTATAATTGGAGGCACCCTTCTCTACTGTACCCTCATGAGCTTACTTTCAGGTGGTGAAAAAGTAGTAAGAATAAGCAGCCCTTAGAAAAGCCTTCGGTGTGAGTTGGTTGAATGATCTGACCACACCTGATAGGCCCAATAATCTTGCTGTTTGAGGGTGGGGAGGGGGGGGGCAAATGCTGTTTGTGTCCCCACCTCCATGTTAGGGTACATAATACTGAAGGCCAGCCAAGTTATTTTGGAAACTGAGGCAGAAAAGTCCACAAGGACCTCTTGCTCTCATTGGCAGTAAAAATAAAATAATAAGACATTATTATTGGTATAGTACAATGCTGTCCTTTCATGACACTCAAAACAAGTTGCCTCAATCTGGCCAACAGCACAGCCGGCCCCATACATGATGCAGAGATGGGGCAGAATATGAGCAACTTACAGCAGAGGTTGGTTGGAAATAATTGAGACCAGAGCAGCAAATCATGCAGTGATACAGCAGCAGGTGTGGGTGAGGGTGAGACACACACACACACACACACACACACACATATCAAACCTTTCATTTTTCTTGCTTTTTTCATGATACAGTAACTGTTATCTTGCAGCACAGTGTTTGGGAATAATTGACCTAACGTTAGGAATATGCTTTTGGAAAGAGGCAGCCAGTGCTCTCAGATGGACATGCACTTTCCCCTTTATGAACATACCCAGATGGGATCTTTCTAGCGGTTACCAGTTGTCACTTTCCCACTACCGTATTGGCCCGAATATAAGCCACACCCAAATATAAGCTGCACATTTAAAAGTCATGGGGGGAGGGGAGAGCGGGGAAAAGACAATCACCAAATATAAGCTGCTCCCTTCCTTGCTTTCTCCCTTCTCGGCCTTGGGGGAGAGGACAGGGGACTACGCGCGGGGCAAGCACCACTTTGTCACGTGCCTGGCACTCCTTGCCCCACGCTCCTGGCTGCATACTGGATAATTTTTGTAAGGTCGCGAATATAAGCCACATTTTAACTTTTCACGGTCGGAATTGGGGGGGAGTGTGGCTTATATTCAGGCCAATATATTATATTCAGTGTGGCTTATATTCAGGCCAATACGGTATTTGCATGCAGAATAATGGAAAGAATGAAAGGGTTTTATACTACAGGAGGAGATCTTAAACAGGGAATCTTACCTGATGCAACAACAGGGCAGCACCAGGAAGCAGGTCGAGGTTTTCCAAAAGGGTGGTCTGAGCAGCCATAAAACTGGCACCTCCCCTGTGCTGTTTTTGGCCTCACAAGATTTTAGGGCCCTCCAGACTGGGGTTGGTTTTTAGGGTGTATTCCACCACACATCCTTTGGTTAACTGGTTGTTCTGTGAGGCTTCCCCAATGTTACCACATTATTGCCATCTGGAAGGAGCCGTGGAAGGTGACCTTCTGAAGTGTGGAGCATTCTGCACTCCTGAAAGCTCCCCATGCATTCAGGAATTCTGAAAAATCAAGGTTCCAAAACATGTGAGGAGCCTTGGCGGATACGGAAGGCTTCCTGCTTCAAAAGGCTGCTGTTGAATGCCACCCCAGTCTCCGAGTGGTGCTAGATTCCAGGTGCAAGGTTCCAGGCACTTACCCAGGATTTGTGTTTCCACTTGGAAATGAGGCACAGCAGAGACTGTGGTGTATTTAGGATATATAGTTTATTTGCACATGTATACAACCTGAACCTAAGATGGAGGGATTTACAGCATCAGCACCTCAAATGGGTCTTGTTTCTCCCACAGTTGCAGCCTTGGATTCAAGCAGACATCAAATTCTATGCTTTTTTAATTCTATGACCATGCTCTGCCCGCAGCCTTTTCCAGCCTGCAACCTTTAGTCTCCTAGGTCACATAACAGCCAACTCTCAACCCTGGCTTTCTTTTCCTAACTCACTCTGAAATGATGGAGGGGCTCCACCCACTTGGCCCAGAGCCTTTGCTTTCTTAATGGCACATTACCTTTCCTTGGTTGTCTTAATGGCCCATCTCCCAGATGATCTCCTGAACACAAGAAGCTGGGTCCAGGAATTAGGAGTCTGGCATCCAGTTCAACCCCCCAAGTCTTGATTAAATTCTATCAACTATTGGACCCAGAAATTTAGGGGAGTCTGGCACCCACAAACTCATAACATTCGCCTTCCATGAACTGGAGGGAGACCAAAATGGTGTGAACGGGGGGAGGGGTGTAACATTCTCACTCCTGCAGGCCCACTCTGCACATTTATTTAAATACATTTGATAGCCTGCATATTGTTTTTGCTTTGCTAATATATCTTTAACCAGAAGAGACCCTTTCCTTTTTGCGTTAAAACCAGCACAGGACAGGCTATTGTAAATTAACAAAGCAAGTGAGGTGAGGGGGAGTGTGAGGCATGAGGACTGCAGACTCACACAGTGAGCCACGGTGTGAGAGTCAGGAATGACGCAAGCAGACTTGTCCTGATTTCCATCTGTGAAATGATGGAGGAAATTATCGCCCGAAAGGTTCGCCCAGCGTCTTCATTTTATTTTCATATTGCGCCCAAGGACATGTGATTTGATCCGATTCCGTAAATCAGACTGAAAGAGCCATCTAAGTCTAGCAATCAATGCATACCCAGATCATCTGAGGACCTTCACAAGCATGACAGCATGGTGGGAGACAGCCATGGTCTGTGTTTGCCTCCAGTATATGTTCGTCAGAGGAATCTGGGCTCTGAACACGAGAACCAATGTGGTATGGTTGTTAAATACTGGATGAGAAGAGGAGACAACCAATTTCAAATCCCCATTTAGTCTTGGGGTTCACTGGCTGACTCTAGCTAAATACATTCAAGCACAATTCCCACCACCCACCCAAAATAATTCTGGGAATGTTAGTGTAAATGCTCCTGCAATCTGCAGCCCAAATGTTTTATAGATCGGGCCCCACTGGCGACTAAGTCCAGAGGTCCTTTGGGCTTCAGCCTGTGACACAGCTGGGAGCTTTAAATTTTAACCACCAGAGCAAAACAAGAGATACCACCATACACCCTGTTGCTGGAACGGTCTGTGCAAATGAGCACAATATGACAAAGGAGTACTGTTAATAACACTTAGCGTATTAAAAAGTGCTTTAAAGTGGTCAGCCCTGTAGAGCAGGCCAGTATTATTCTTAGGGAGCAGATGGATGGGATGAACCTGAGGAAGTGATCCGCCAAGAGAAGGAAGGTACAGTGGTACCTCGGGTTACATACGCTTCAGGTTACAGACGCTTCAAGTTGCACTCCGCTAACCCAGAAATATTACCTCGGGTTAAGAACTTTGCTTCAGGATGAGAACAGAAAACGCACGCCGGCGGCACAGTGGCAGCAGGAGGCCCCATTAGCTAAAGTGGTGCTTCAGGTTAAGAACAGTTTCAGGTTAGTAACAGACCTCCAGAACAAATTAAGTTCTTAATCCGAGGTACCACTGTATTCCTAACTTACAGCTCAGTCTCTTAGCTACTGTGTCACATGGGTTGTACAAAGCAGTGCAATCCAGCAGTTTCCCCATGTTTTACCGCATTTCGGAATTATTTATCCCCGTGACAGAATTCAGGGTTCCAGGTCAGCAGAATCTGACGGTCTGGGATGGTTTATGTGTAAAATCCCAGGCAAGAAGGATGGCCAGTCAGATGAAGCAGGAGGAGCGACGTGAGGTTGGGACAGTGATTCGCCAAGTGCAACAGCAAGCCTGACAGCAAATCACAGAAAGGGGCGACAGCCCTGGATATTGGCTTTCTTAGCTCAGCAATGCCAGCCCAGTGTGATTAATAAGCAAAAGGACACCGAAATGGCCAGCCAACTCTGGCAGAGAAACAGCTCAGAGATTGGAGAGCAAGCCAACAGGCTCTCGAGACTGCTCTACAGGGGAGGGATTAGCAGGCAAGAATAAGTGTCACAGAGTCACCCCCTTCACTGCAAGGAACAGCATGCTGCCAGCTGCCTCCAGGGCACAGAAGCCTAGAGACGAATGCTGAGCATTAGGCAGGGTCCAAGAAGGAGTAGGAAAAGATGAAGACAGACAGCAGTGGCTGGATTAGGGATAGGTGAACCTGTCAGTTTCAGTTTCTCTTGCATTTCTGCATTTTCCCAGTTTTAAATTCAGCTTGGCCCATTTCTGCCTCGGGTTGCAAACATTTTTTTAAAAAGTCTGCATGAAAATTTGTATGCATTTCTGTATGTACTTCAACTAATATACACCTTTCTGCATTTTGCACATTTTTTCATTAACAGATACATTTTGGTGCACATTTTCCCCTAGTATATCCTTGGTTTTTTTTAATACATTTTGCTGGAGGGGGGTGTGTTGGCGATGGTTGGAGAACTGCATCACAAAATTCAGGGAGGTGCAAATTTCAGTTTGTGCATTGGTTTGAGAGCTGTGAATTGGGTAATTTCGCATTAAAATGCAAACTGAATTAATTTCTCCCCCATCCATAGACTGGATAACAGTCAGAGAGCAATCACATGCACACACCCCTTTTTTGTTACTCCTGAATAGTTGCATAGCCCCAACAGAGTGCCAGAGGGCTCGCAATCTATGGCTGTGTGCACGTTACAGTTTACTCTTATACTCCACTGCGCTCTCACTGCTGGTGCTTGAATGTACACATGACATTAGCCACAATCCATACCTATCATGTAGTTTCTTGAGAAATACTGCCGCTTGGTGCATTTCCCCCTCAAACCAGCTTCCACCTGATTTGAAAATGCAAGCCACGTTCGCTTTGCTGTTAAACTGAGGTGTGTACATCTGAGACAGTCACTGCTTGTGTGCAGATGACAGTTCATGCCCGGGTGACCCCTTCATGAATAAGAGCGCAGGGGTGGAGGTTGCAGGCGTGGGGAAACCAAACAAATAACGCACATGGGGTGAAGACATTCCCTGCCCCCTCTCTGGTGTGTACAGCAACATGCAAATGTGACTTGAAAAGCAATGGGGGAAGAAACGACCTCACTGCAGTTTAAACCATTAATGTGTGCACAGCCTATATGCGAGTCTGATTGCAGGGTAGGGAGAGGAGCAGTCACAGACGGTCAAATAAGCAGCAAGCATGAGATCAGGGAGAGTCAAGTGACTGTGTAGGTAAGATACGGATAAAGTGGTTCAGCAAAGCTTCTGCTGGAGAAAAGGATCTCAAGGAAAGACCTCCAAAGGAAGAGAAGGAAACAGCTCAGTGAATGGAAAGGCTATCCTGGGTATAATGAACAGACAGACTGGGGGGAAAGGGGGTAAAGAGAGGAGGTGGATGATGAGTTCGTAGGAGAGCTGGAAGGGGAATATGGCAGGCATGTTGCAGGGACTCAAGAGTCTGTTCCATCTGTTCCTTCATACACAGGCTCGAGGCTAGTTGTGGGCCATCCACAATGCCGGCAGGCTCCTCATGAGTAGTACTGGGAGCAAGGGGGCAGGCATGTTAACAGTCATCCTGCCGGGCGGCCCCTAACAACTGAGAATTGCCTCCAGAAACTTCACCAAAGCTGGGCTTTTGTCCACAGACAGACAGGCATGTTTAGACAGGCAAACTAATCTAGATTTTTAGGGCCAAGTCACTTGGGCAGGCTTAACAGGCAAGGCTATGTGGTTTCTGATGCTGATGAAGGAAAAGGTGCATGCAAGAGGAAGAGGGAAGAGTTTGGGAAATGAGAAATGGATGCTTATGCCACAGAGGGAAAGGGAGACAGCAAGAGAGGGCAGGAAGCCACGGCAGTCTTAGATGGAAAGTGGTGAGGAATGGATGACCCAAGGCCCATTGTCTCCTATTAGACCACGGGGAGGGCAGCGAATCAACTATCTCCATCATGCCCTGCTTCTGAGCATCCCAAGGACATTAGCTGACCAGGGTGCAGTTGGACCAGATGCATCCCTGGCCTGATCCAGCAAAAAGATTGTCGCTTGCCTTCTCTGGCTCAGATGGGTGAAGCTGCCACTCTTCTTTCACCGGTGATGTGTGTTGTGAGCCACCGGGAGGGAAAGAAGCCGTAAGGCATGGGAAATCCTCCTGGCTCCAGTAGAGAGGCACAGGCCTGGATGTCAAGCTCAGATCAAAGCGATTCTGGGCTGCTTTGCGGGGAGGGAATCTTGGACAAGTGACGGCAGCGGCGGAGGCAGTGCAGTGAGGAGAGGATTAAGGAAATCCTTGGCACAATGGGGAGCCATGCTCTGCGGCTGGGGTGGTCCTGCAATTAGCAAGGATGCGCAACAATAAAGGAAGGAAAAAGCAAGCCTCGTGTTTTTTTTTTCTTTTCCCAGGCGCGGCAGGCCTGTGCAAACATTTCAGCCAGCCCTCAGAAGCCTACAGGCCTTGCCTTTCTTTTTGAGAGGGAGAGAGAAAGGGCATATAATTATATCCTAAGGGGGAACAACATAAAAGGAGGTTGTGTCTCCAGTGGTTGGAGTGGGAAGCCGGGAGCAAGGACGACTGGAGTCTAATAAATTAACAACAAGAGATCTTGGAGCCAAGAGTTCTGGGTTGCACTCCACACCCTCTGCCAGAGGAGGAGAAGGGGTGCCCACAGCAATGGGTGGGGGAGGAAGGGAAGAAAGGGGAGAATCTCTGTGGTGGCGGGGGGGGGGGAAGGATGCAATTAGGCTTCTGAAAGGAGCCCTTCTAGGGCACAATCCTCTCTGAAAGCCACCCACCATGACCTGGAAGCCCCCACTTCCTCCTAATCCAAAATGCATAGGAGGAGCAGACTGTGGTTAGCCAGCAAAGACTGGAAAAGAACTCTGCACAGGCTCAGAGAAATTCGGCTCCCCCCCATTGCAATTATAATCACTGCTGCCGGGTGTATCCATTTCTCCCTTGTTCACCACGCCATTTTTTCTCTGAACATGTGCTGAACGTTTTTGGTCAGAACTTGCTGATTTGCAGGAATATCAAACAGTACAGACTCCTGTCCTTAGGAATCTACCATTTTAGGGTGAATTTATGCATTTTGTACTCTGCCTTGCAGGTCTTTAAAACTGAGCATGGAAACCTCAATTCCTTTCATCCAGCTATTCATGGGAGCCAAGTTTGCTTTACTGGAAGTCTATTTTCATCTCCCAGCAGTTCTAGTTAAAGGGCCCTGGTTAGGACTGGGAAAGAAATTCTGCCCATTGGCTTGCAAAACTGGGTTTCGGATAGGCTACCAGCAGTTCCACTGCAGGGCTAGACAACCCACTGGTCTGAGTCAATGTATAAAGTTGCTTTTTATACCCACAATTACCACAATTTGAGAGCCCTGGGCTAGGGTGGAGGGTTTGCGCTGTTTTCCACAGGATTCAGTAGTGAAGATCAATGCTCTAGTTAATTAACAGCTTCCCCATAAGGCAAAAAAAAAGCTATCTTCCCACCCTCCTTTCCATCACACAGTATTGCAGAATCTCAGATTTTGTTGTAATTATTGCTATTTTTAAAAGCAAGTTTCTAGCTCTCATTGTGGCTGAGCAAATGTTTTAAAAACAAGCTCTATCCCTTGAATGCTCAGAGAGTCATCTTCAAATAATTCTGCCTCTTTTTGTGGAACTCTAATCCCTGGCTTTACATACACACACACTCGAGGGGCATCCATGTGTTAGTTTTGAAAGGAGGTGGATATATTCATAGTAAACCAAAGAGTCCTCTCAGCCCTCAAGCTTCAGTCTTCTTTAATTTCTACCTGTCTCCACCAAGACAGGAGGTGGAATGTAGCCAGCAAAACACACACACACACACACACACACACACACACACACACACACACACTTTTATTGCTAGCTTAGGGGCTGCTGTTTGAATTTGAGGGGAACTGACACTGCTTTAAAAACCAATGCTGCCTGCCCACTCTCAAGCTGTGAATGTGCCATGTCAAGGTCAGGCTGGGGCTGCGAACGACCCAGGAGAGAGCAGCGTCTAAGGCCGAGCTGCGTCTATAGCTCAGGGCAGTTGCTGGATCAACCTGAGCAATAAAAGGCACCATTACTGGTGTTGGAAGCCAGAGTAGAGGTTTTAGCTCACAGGACAATCCCAGGTCTGGGTGGAAGAGGAACGAGGCAAGCGGCAGAAAGGAGTGAGAATAAGCAAAAGAAGGCCAGAAAGGGGGAAGGTCATTGTCACCTGCTAAGCATTTCTCTTGTGTATATTGCACAGACATACACATTTTGAATTTGTCAATGGCAGCATCAAGACAGACATGTGTGAAGGAGCCAGCACGGATTAACGGCCAGAGAGAGAATTTTCATAGCATTCAAGACAAACTGAAACGAAATACTTTTCGAGGGATGCATTTCACACATTCAGCTGAGTCACTGGGTACTGTGGAACTGTGTGGTGGCTGGGTGTGTTTGCAGTACAAATCCGCCACAGCACTCCTGTCCTTAAACTGAGATAGCTTTTGCTTAGCTAGCATCAATGTGCCATGAAGCAACGCATCTTTAATAGACTTTTGATGACTGGTGGCCACCAGAAAGTAAAAAGAGTATATGAGCTGAGAACAGTGTTCCTTCTTTTTCTTTTTCTTTCTTTTTCTTTTTTGGCACAGGGCTAGAAAGAAAGCTGGTCTATATAGTCAGAGCAGAAAGCAGCAGCTTGGATTTTTGTAGGTGGTTGGGTAGGATGTAGTGGTGCTCCCTGCTCTCACATTCAACTTCTTTCTAGTAACCTCACAAGGAAACTCCCCATGTAAAAGCTCTCCTGAAATGGCCCACATCTCTGATACAAGTTGGGAACAGGAAACTATTTCAATATCGTTCCACTCCACCTGATGTGCCTAACTCCACCCAGAAGATAATGCAATACGATCAAAGTCTGCAGCAGCAATTATTCCATATGTAGGAGGAGTCTGAAGTACACAATACAGCTCTCGCTTTCACTTCCTGAGTGTGTCCTTCTTGTTTTAACCTTTGTACCATCAAGATTCCTGCAGTCCTCTGCTTTAAATACCACATAACTCAAGAAAGAAATAATATACATCTTCCAAAGCTCTCCAATGAGCACTGGGAAGGGACATAAACCAAGCGCTGCTGCAACCTAAAAAATAATAATCCACCAACAGGTAGAAAATGAACACCTGAAAGGGGCCTCTGTTTAATGAGCATCCTTTCCCAGACAGAGCATAGGCCGTTTCTGCCTTTTCCTTCTCATACTAGCTAACCTTAGCATTGGAGTGGTGTTAAAGATTAACAGAGAGGTTCAGGGACTTGGGGCCTATGATATCTGTGTTACATACGACACAAGACTTGAAACCAAAGTCCACTCCAAGTCATCTGGCTTGATACAGTTTGTGCCCACCTGATCTTTTATTGTGCCCAAATAGTAACTGAAGGAAGTATGCATGTAGCCACCCACTCCAGGCAACTTTGATTTCCTCTGCCCCGTTGGTCCCTTTAAACCGCAGCTGACTGCAAATTTCTGCTTAAGATTTGAAATATTCACCACCCAGAGGCCAATCTCTAGGAGATCTCAAGCTTGTCTGGAAATTTTGTTTTTTATATATAATATTTTTTATTAAGTTTTCAATTGTACCTTTCAAAATAAATATTTTACAAACTTTAAAATATCAAATGACTTCCCTTCTTATCCTTCCATGCTTCATTTTACATGTCATACATTCCTGCACATTTTACTATCATCATTCAAATCAGTTTTCCACTTTTACATCAATCGAATATTATTTACGCCATTGAATTTATCTTAATGCGGCCAGCGTTTTCAGCTGTATACAGTAATTTTCCATATATTCAATAAATGTTTTCCACTCTTCTTTAAATATATGTTCTTCTTGCTCTCTTATTCTATGTGTTAAATCTGCAAGTCCTGCAGATTCTGTCAACTTAAGTTGCCAGTCCTCTTTAGTTGGGACATGGCTCACTTTCAATTTTGGGGCTAACAAAATACAGGCCGCAGTGGTTGCATACATAAATAATCTTTTCTGACACCTAGCAATAAAAATGACTCGGGGCGGGGGGAAGTAATTTTAAGCATTTTTTCCCAATTCATTTTAGATCATTTCCCAATACAGTGGTACCTTGGTTCTCAAACACCTTGGTACTCAAACACCTTGGTTCTCAAACATCGAACACACGGAAGTAAGTGTACCGGTTTTTGAAAGCTGAACATCCGATGTGGCTGTCGGCTATTGTTTCTGGGGCGCCTGCACCAGTCAGAAGCTGCGCTTTGGTTTTCGAACATTTTGGAAGTCAAACGACTTTCAGAATGGATTACGTTTGGCTCTTTTGTTTTTGTTATTTATTTTGCATTTTTGTTTTTGAGGCTTTTTTGGTTAATTTGTTTTTGTGACTGTGTGGAACCCAGTTCAGCTACAGATTGATTGATTGATTGATTGATTGATTGTGTGACTGCAGAAATGGATAAAAGCCCCCATCCAAACAATGACTATCATCAGTGCAGGTAAGATTTTTTTAAAAAAACAATCATCTACAATGCTGTCTTATTTATTTTATAGCACAATACATTGATTATTGCTTTCATTTTATGGCTCAATGGTAGTAAAATTCATGGTAGTAAAATTCATGTTAAATTGCTGTTTTAGTGGGGTTGCTTTTCAAAGTCTGGAACAAATTAATTCATTTTGCATTACTTTCTATGGGAAAGCGCACCTTGGTTTTGGAATGCTTTCATTTTGGAACGGACTTCCGGAACGGATTAAGTTTGAGAACCAAGGTACCACTGTATACTTTTACCTTTTTACATTTCCACCTTTGCCTGGAAATTTTGTGCCTTCTGACCTGGAAGCTCTTCCTTCTAGTCTCAGATGTATAGTCAATCACACAACCCAAAAGCACTTTGCACATTCCCAGAAAGAATTTGTATATTTATTCTTTTCTTGCCTGCAACAACTGTTCTGAGCTTAAGTAACTAGGCATGAAAAATCCAGCCAGGAAAATTATCTCACTGCTAAAATTAATACACTCCTAATTTTTAAAAAACAGTGATTAGAAAGTCCGGCTCTCCTCAACAAAAAAAGGAGAATTGTTCCCAGTATCCTGGAGGATACTTTCATTAGGGAGCTGGTGTAGTGTGCTATAGTCCAACTACTTCTGTTTACCAAAGGCAGTCCTTATTTCCTACTGCCTTGGAGACACTTCTAAGGGCCTTTAAGCTAAGTATGCTAAAAGCATGAAGTGGGAGATTGAGGCCTCCCATCTCCCAAGTCCTGTGCATGTGCCAGAGACTTTGGGGCAAAGGGACCACAAGTAGCAAACACAAATAATGGCTGGATACCAAGAATGCCTACTCTGCAGCTAAATGTCAAAATTGTTACACAACACACACATATGCACTGACAATACTTAACTTTTTGTTACCTTACAGACAACTAAGAAAGATGGTAGCATTTTAATGCATGGCTCATGTACAGACCTTTTATATATATATATATAAAAGAGCTTTGCGCAGAACACATAATTATTTTTTTTAAACTATTTCTCTTTAATTTTCATCACCAGAGTTTCACATCAGTGAATATAATTCTAGGTTTGATTTTCCAAACACTGAAGATAAGCCCTACACACACAGATAGCTATTTCTTTTTTAATGCATTCTCATCAAAATTTGTGGTGTGTATCTGGCTATGGCTTGACGTGAACAAACAAATGTACAGGCGCCCAAAGTAAAAAATGTGGCGGCTTTACTCCTCCTTCAATCCGACTGCTGCCACGCTACCTAGACTTAAGCCATGGTTTAGCACAGCGTTCCACCAGTCTGGGAAGACAAACCATGAACCCATGTTCAGACTTAATGCTAAACCAAACCACGGCTTAGCTCTGCATAGTGCAGCAGAAATAAGGCTGAGGAAGAAGCAAAGTGGCCATGATTTTTCTCTGAGTACCCACACGCTTGCTTGTTCACAATTAGCCATGGTTTGCCTTAGCATTACGTGCAAACTGTGCCAATGTCCCAATGCCACTTCAAATCTATCTCTCCAATATTCATCACCTGAGGGCTGCAACATCCAGCACCGACTACAGTCCATGTGTGGATGAACCATCATGGATCTAATGCAATGGAAAGAACTTGGATATTACTTTGCATCACCTCAAACACAACGCTTTGCAATGGAGCCAGTTCACACGTTCAGCTGCCAGTGGGGATGTACATGCAAGTGTGAACAAGCCTGAGTTCAAATGCCTGCTCAGAAATTGACTCCTTCTCTCAACCTTGTTTCTTCATGTGCAAAACAAGGATAAAACTGCCTTGCAACTCAGATCACAAAGATTACAAGTCCACATTTCAAATTAGTTCTATTATTAGTCATTCAGTGGTCTGAAGGGGGGGAGGCTTCTCTCTCTCATCTCTACAAACACATTCCTTTCTGGTCACTTGGAAGTGTTTCTTACTCACCACAGGTGACTTGTCAAGCAGTTATTTACAAGTGTGCAGTAAAAGTCAACCTCTCTCACGAGGCAGGACAGATGTGAGAATAATCGCTGTACTGTAATACATTTTGTACTTAATAAAAACAAAAACCTAATTACAGAGAAATTAATCATTACAAAATATTTAGCAGTTATATAGCACTTTTTGCCAAAGGGTTCAAAACCCTACATACCAGAGATTATTGTCCCTATTTCCATAGAAGGGGGAGCTGAAGCTAAGAGTTGCTTGATGCGAGTCAATGATTCCAGGATCGAACAGACCTGGCACTTTCTAGCTGAGAGCTCACCCTCTTAAAACTCCACTAGCTCCAGTACTAAGCTCTGGAGAAGCCACCCACCTTCTTTACCCATTCCTAGATGTCTTTTCTCTTTGACCCCAGTCCTTCTTCCCCAAAACCCTACCATACAACTAGCTGTGAGCCGCCCAAAGTGGCTGGGGAAACCCAGCCAGATGGACAGGGTATAAATAAAGTTGTTGTTGTTGTTACAGCTTTCACTGGAAACTTTACCTTGTGGCAGAAGCTCTTTTGCATCCACTTTCTCCTTTAAGCAACCCAAAGTTTGATCCTGCCACATAGTCTCCACTGAACTCCTCTAGGCAACCCCAGGAGCAGGCAACCCTTCAACATCATAACCCCAATCACAAGTACCTACCCCTTACACCAGGGATTTGGGGCCTGGAGCCCTTTAGGGAATGTTGAACTCCTCCTCCCATCAGCCCCAGCTGGCACGGTCCATGGTCAGGGATGATGGGAGTTGCGGTCCAGCAACATGTTGAGGGCCACAGGCTCTCCACCCCTGCCCCAACGCAAATGTTCCATCTGCAGCATTCCTGCCAGCAGAGAGTGCACTCAGCAGTCTGTCTGCTCTTCCTATGTTTGCCATCATCCCTTAAACAGGTGCAATCACCAGGCTGAAGGAGAGGGAAGGCCCCCCCCAACTTTGTTACTGCCCTCCCCGCTCCTTCACTGCCCCACCCCCCCCATAAAATTCTTCCTCCATGCTGGGCCTATTTATCCAGATCAAAGATCCCAAACAGAGAAGATACCAGCTGATTATGATGGAAAGGTGAGAGAGTCTGATCATTCCGAGATCATATCCTGCTACCTGATTCTGTTCCCTGAAAATGAGGCCCTGCAGACCCTCTCAAACACAGGGTAACATGCTTGCTTGGAAATCGCACCTGGAAGCTTGGTGCTTAGTTTGGATTCTGGAGAAGCAGGAGGGAGACAGGATTCAGTTACTGAGGAAAGGGCACTTTGCACATGCTCAGAGACACACTTCAGTATTATGCCACATGTTCTGGGACTGATTCACAATATCATAGAATTTTAGAGTTGGAAGGGACCCTGAGGATCATCTAGTCCAACCCCCTGCAATGCAGGAATATGCAGCAGTCCCATACAGGGATCGAACCTACAACCTTGGTGTTATCAGCACCATGCTCTAACCAACTGAGCTATGCAGGCCAGATAAATTGGTTCCGACTTCCAGGGCCCAAGTAAAGGCATGTCCATCTGATCCTACCCTTGCCAGTCCCTA
The DNA here is from genome assembly GCF_964106645.2 of Podarcis pityusensis. NCBI lineage: Eukaryota > Metazoa > Chordata > Lepidosauria > Squamata > Lacertidae > Podarcis > Podarcis pityusensis. The sequence continues at coordinate 25,617,360 of NC_138038.1, forward strand.
CATCGACCTGTATTCTCTGCAAAAATGTCAGCTACTGCTGCTGCCTTTCCCTATGGCACTATCAGCCCCTGATATTAGAGCTGTGAATTTTCCTTTCCTTGGCTTGGCACCTCCCACTCTCGTTCCAGGGTCTCCCAGCCTCGTCCCCTACCTGCACCGCAGCCATGCCCATGGGGGGCTGTCGGGTCGCCTCCCAGCCTCTCCAGAAGTCTTCCCAGCAGTCGATCGGGGCTCTCGGGTTCTGCCAGCGGTGCCCAGCAGCAGGTGGGTACAGACTCAGGGCTGAGCTGGGTTTCGCCTCCTCCGCCACCGCCTGGGGACAGCTCCTCGGAGGAGAAGGACGTTGGGGAGCGCAGAGAGGAATCGGGGGGCCGCAGCTCCAGCCATCGCCCATCGCCAGCAGTGTCCGTGCCTCCTTCGGGGGGCTCCTCGGGGGGCTCCTTGAGGAATCCGGGCAGCAGGATCTTGGAGACGCTTTGCCTGCGAGGCAGCTGCCCACCAGCCCCGGGGCCAGCCCGGGCAGCCAGGTGAGACCCCTGCTTCTTCAGAAATTTCTCCAAAGGCTTCATCCCGCCGACGGCAGTAGGGGCACCCAGGGGCTCAGCTGGGCCCCAGGACGAGGGGTGATCCAATGTGCCCTTTTCAGCTTAGGCCAAAATTGGGGATCAGGGGCGGCGCACTCTGCGTGCCTGCGGCGGGGGTGGAGAGACGTGCGATCAGAGAGTCATGGCTATGCCAGATGTTGGAGGCGGGCGAAGATCTGGCCAAGAAGGTGGCAGGGAGCTGCCTCTTTGGAGAAGGGAAGCGTGTCCGGCGTTGGTGGGGGTGGGGAGCGGGGGCACTGCTCTGGCCAACCTTACCGAGCGTGGAAAGGCTTTAGGGGGCGGGGTGCGCGGGGTCCTGCTTGACTCTCCCTGCAGGGGGAGTGACCAGAGGCGCCTCCGGTGGCTTCGCGTCCTGACGCCCTCCTGAAGTGGGAGGCGGTGAGAGGCAGACAGGTGGATTGCCGTCTAGTCCAGTCTTCCCTTCGGCCGCGCCAGAAACGTGGCGAGCGTAATTCCCCTTTGGAGAGAGAGGGGGGTGGAGATTCTTCCCTCCCCACCTCTGCGCCCAGCAAAGCGAGGCGCGTGCCCTCGGCCCCCGCAGGGCTTTCCCGAAGCCGACGAAGCGTCCCGGCTTGCTTGCAATCTGAATCTCTCCTGTTCCTCCGCCAGCCCGCAGCCTCTGCCTCGTCTCCTTCGCCTTTGCCACTCCGTGCGCCCTGCGCGCGCGCGCGCCCTATTCGCCAGGCTGCTGCTGCCGCTGCAAGCGGGATCCTCCTTTATGGATGCTCATGACAGCGGGGGAGGCAGCTACTGGCAGCAGGAGCGGGGGCTGAAGCCTGCCTGCCTGCCTGCCTGCCTGCCAGGGAGTTTGCATGGGGGAGGCTCTCTGCTTGACCGCCCCCGCCCCCTCCTGCAGGAATCCCCCTCCTCCTTCTTCGTGCCTCCTGGCCTGGAAAGAAGCAGGCGGAGTCGCCAGTCGGCAGGCTTCTCTCGCAAAGCAGCAGCCAGCCAGTCTCTTTCCCTCGCCGCCTCTCCTCCGGAGGGGAGCAAGCCCAGCCCCGCCCCGCCTCCTCCGGCCCCTCCCCCGCCTTTGCACCGGTTCCTCACCCACCCGCTAATTTTGCCTGCACTTGTTACGCGGGGGCAAGGAAGCCAAAAATCCACGCCTTAATCTTGAACTATAACTGGGGGGGGGGGGGGAGAACCCAACTAAAAACAACAAGCATGGTGGTGAGAAATCAGGCTGGTTGGGCAATGTTGCAAGATTAATCGGGGCTTTATTTGCATCTTGATGCAAAACATTGCCCTCAGCTTGCTTGGAGTGAAAGTCAGATGATTCATTTCGGGTCGTTGACGCCGGCTGAATTATTAAAGATTTTTATTCTATTGCACACTCAATTTCATATTACTTAATGATTGTGTGTGTGCGTGTGTGTGTGTGTGTGTGTTTGTTTGTTTAATGGGTTCAAGTGCAAAATGCACGCACAGACACCAACAAAGTATAAACTTTTGAATTCCGGGATGCTTTTTAAATGGTGGGAGAGAGAAATCTTTTATCTTCAAGAAAACTTCAGGCACTTCTTCCCGACCATAATGGCTCATGGCACAAAGAAATGTTGTAGTCTTTAAGGCAGGCATAGGCAAACTCCGGTCCTCCAGATGTTTGGGACTACAATTCCCATCATCCCTAGCTAACAGGACCAGTGGTCAGGGATGATGGGAATTGTAGTCCCAAACATCTGCAGGACCGGCGTTTGCCTATGCCTGATTTAAGGGCTCACAAGTCTCTTGGTTATTTCTGATACATTCAGACTCTTTTCTTTGCCCCAGTGGATAAATGTTGGTTACACTAAATAATTTCACAGCAGTGGTTTCTTCTTCTTTTTTAAAGAGTTCTAAATCACCTTTATTCAACAGTGTGTGTGACCCTGAATGTCTGCCTTTTTCCTACTTAGGTATATACGCATCCGAATGTCACTACAGCTGGCATCCCCCATTACTAAACACACACACCCTATTCAATTTATTTATGTCTATATTTATAGGGCTCCTTTCTGAATATGTAAGAGAAAGAGCACCCTTCAGGGAGGAAGGGCAAGATATAAATTGAATTCATCAATACACAAATGAATACACATATGAAGCTCAGCTGCCTGATAGGAAGGAACGCGGGAAGATGCCATGCAATCCCACCACTGGTCCACCTAGCTCTCTGCTGTCTACACTGGCTGGCAGTGGCTCTCCAGGGTTTCAGGTGGTAGCTCTACCCTGGAGATGCTGGGGACTGAACCTTTTGCATGCAAAGCAGATGCTCTAGCACTGAGCTACGTGCCCTTTCTCATTGGTCTATCTATTCTAGCCCAGTGTTGTCTACTCTCTGGCACTGACATCATCTCTCCATGGTGTCAGGCACCATGTGCAGATCTTGTACAGCCCTGCTGCCAGCAGCAATCCTTTTAGTGAAAGATGCTGAGAACTGAACCAGAGATAATGTGTGCACAAAATGTGTGATCTGCCACTGGATAATATCTAAACAGGTGGACTCAACAAGGAGCCCTCCTTTCCTTTAAAAAATGCTTAGCATGGACTGGTGCTCCCACCAAATGTCAACACTGGACTCCTGAGTTTGTTTGTTAATAGATGTTATCTTGTATGGGTTTTTGGGGTGGAATACATCTAAAGTACGTAATTTGCTTTCAAATGCTTAGCATGCAGTACAAGTTAAGTCATATTGTCACAAAGCAAAAAGAAAACCACATTAATAATAAGCTCCACATATAAAATAATAACAATGCTGTTGAATTCTGTTCTAATCTGTTAAAGTGGTTCTGGTGTCTTTTTTTTAAGGTTTTAATTGGTAATAATTGCAGGTTGCTTTATGGAAGGTTTTCTCCACCCCCGATTTGAATGTTACAATTTTAACTGCATATTATTTTTGAAATAATGTAAGGACCCTGCGGGACCAAAAGGTAGGATATTATTTATTTATTGTATGTTATTTCAGTTCTAGACTGCCCTTCTCCCTGTGGGAGCCGAGGGCAGTGAACAACGGAGGAAATGCAAGCTGTACAATAATTACAACATAGAAAAACGCACCTCTAAAACCAAAACGTATGCAAAAAAAAAAAAGAACACCAGCTGCTGAAATGCCAATCAATATTCATGCTTCAAAAGCCCAAGCAAACAGATATGTCTTCTTCAATTGGCACCTGAAGGCCATCAGTGTTGGGGATGGATGCACTCCTGGGGAGGGAGTGCCATGAAAGAGGCCATGCCATGGGGAAAAGCCCACCATGAGTTGCTGCCCCACGGGCCATACTCAATCAGCACCATCCCACAGATCTCAAAACACAGGCCAGTAGATATTAGATGGAGGTGTTCCTTTAAGTACTGGGGCCCTGACCTGCTCAGGCCTTTGTACAACAGGACCAGAACCATGAATTGGGCCCGGAGCTCACAGGCAACCAGTGCAGTGTTTTCAGGATTGCTGACATGCTTCATCCTGCTGCTCTGCTTAACAGACCCATTCTGCATCAGCTGCAGCTTCCGTACAGTCTTCAAGCGAAGCCCCATATAAAATATATTACAGTTACTAGAGCATGGACTACCATAGCTAAGCTATCCCAGTCCACGAATGGCCATAGCTGATGAACCAGCCAGAGCTCGTCATAGGACTCCAGTGAAGCCACCTGGGCCTCAGGTGAGCTTTAGATCACTCCTGAGCTACACACCTGCTCCTTCAGGGGAAGTGCAACCCCATCCAGAACAGGTTGTCTCTCTAAATTCCTGGGCATGAGAAAGGCCTCACCACAGCACCATCGTCTTATCAGGAGTCTGCCTCAATCCGTCACTGGAAACACAGGCAGGCTTTCCTGATGCAGAGGGAACAGAGTAAAAAAGCTGAATTTCATCCACATGCTGATGACACTGTGCTCCAAAACCCTGGATGCCAGCTCCCAACAGCTTCCTCTTAAATGGCATAAATACGATGGTTATACACGTACATGCACAAACACCAGTGAACAGAGCACGAAAGTTGCGTAATTATCCCTCAAAGCCCGGTGGCAGGCCTACGCTTTCAGCAGTCTTCTAAAGCTTAAGATGGTGTTGCACAGAGGGCTTTGCAAGGCAGAACAGTCCACAACTGTGGGACCACCATCAAAGGAGGGGCACCACTTCAGAAAGGCACAGTGGAGTGGGACTTTTTTGGAGGGGAGATACTCGTCAAAGTCTAAAGGCTTTCACCAAGATATATTCAAATTTAAATTGCAAAAAAGTATGTTTGTGTGTGTGTGTGTGTAGTATGAGTATTTATTTTCCTTTACACCTTAACAATTGTGAGGTTACCTTCACAAATGAAACTGGCAAGAGATCTGTGCCTTTGGCATCCATACCCAATTCACCTGCTGCTTCCTAGGGATGGTTCGGTCCTGTCCCCTGCGTCCCACCGCCATGCCTGAATAACAGCTTCCAGAAGGGTTGCTGTGACTCTGTGGCAGCAAAAGGCAACAAAGAGTATTTTCACATGCATTAAAGTGTCTATGAGAGTTTATGCCTTAATAAATAATAAACAACAAGACTCTCTGTTGTTTTTATTGCTAATACTGTTACTGATCTGTTTTATCCATTATAGTTTGATTTTTAACTGGATATTTTCTGTGCCTGTTTTCAGCATACCTAACTACTCAGGGGCAAGATGAATAAGTGCTATTTGTGGGGGGGACGGACTGTGCATTGACATAGTTACATCTTAAGATGTTCAAACTAGTATTTCAATTGGAGGCAGAATACCTGACATTTTTATCTGCCCTACTTAGGGCAGCCTTGATAAAGCCCTGCTTATCATTATTCTATTAAAACATTTTAATTAGAACATGTTCCGTTCCGGAAAGTGTTTGTGCCCTCATACAGCAGGAGCCACAGAGGAATCTGCACATCAAATTTGTTAAATTGGTTTTAACACATTTAACAAATATGTGAATAATGCTGCATTTCTAACCCTTCTTAATTGAATTCAATTACTTCGGAATTGCTGCCAGCCAGTGTGGAAAATACTGAACTAGGTGAACCAGTAGGTCCAACTCAGTCCTGTATAAATCAGCTTTCTGAGTTCCTTTTCACTGCATTTTCCTTCAAAAAGCTCGTAGCAACAGCAGTTGCTTACACAGAGCCAGGGCCTCAGAGGTTAGGAGAGTACAAATTTTGCACTAAGCTCAGAAAAATGGTCCTGAGGTCGTGACCTGGTTGTGGGTCATGAGCCACTAGCAGACAAACAACAGCCAAGGGTACAGTGAGTTCTCTACTGTTTGCCTTTGTTATGAAGCAATACTTAAATGGCCACAGACATCACCATGGACCAGTCTGAGAAGCCTGGAGCTATTGCTTTGCCTTATGCTGCTCACACGGGTTAGGTTCCCAAAGAAAAAGAAAGGAAAAGAAGAGGTGTGGGGATGGGGAGAAATCAAACATTAGAAGCTGGTGATCTCTGAGGAGTAGGTCCTTCCTTGCTTGCAGTATAAAAGTGCACTCAATTAAAAGGAGTGGCAGCAAAATAACCAGCCAGATGAACCTGAGGAACTGCCTGCAACAGGATGTGGGGAAAACCACGAATGCATTGTGATTTAAAGAGAGATAGGGCATCCCTAATGGTGATAAGAACTACAGTATTATAAGATGGCAGAATGAGAGCAGCCAAATGTCTGGAATGCATCCTGGAAAGCAACAAAAGTGGGCCCCAAAATGAACAGGAATGTGTGCCCCCCATGTTCTTTTTGTTATGCGATCTGGATTATTTGCACTCATGATGGTGTTCTGGGGTGCTTGTTGTGCTGTAATGCAAGAGTTCCACCCCCCCGGTGGCAATAATGTGGTAAGATTGGGGATAGCATTGTGGACCAACTAATAAGGCAGTATGATGTGGGGTCGGTCCAGTATAAATCCACTACTAATGTACTATTGCTGTGTTAATGCCATGTTGCAGAACACACCTGCAAAAAACAAAAACAAAAAATCTCCCCACCAATCTTGGGTTGGGAACTTTTGTGGTATATAAAAAGTTTGAGGATTTCAGCAGGAAGTTACAAGACACACACACTGACCGGAAACAGTGCAGTATGTCTGCCCAGGAACTTCTGCAGGCACAAACATTATTGGAAGCAGCATCACATATAACTGCCCCAGTGCCATCATGAGCACACACCATCAAATTAGCTACTGAGCTGTTCAAGGTGCTGCTTCTAGGGTATAAAGTGCTATATAGCTTGGGACAAAGCTACCTAAAAATAATAATTAAAAAATATAATCTTGTTCATTACAGTATATACCAAATCAAACACTGTACTCTGCAAGAGAGGGCCTCTTGAAGATACCAGGAGGTCTGTTCTGCACAAGGAATTGGGCGTTCCATTATGGACAGACCACTGAACCTACACCAGACACTTTCACTCACGGAGACCTGGGGTGGCCCTGTCTAGGTTGCAGGCATCGCAACTGTGAAGCAACACCCTCCGTCGGTGTGGTGCAATCCGACAATCAACCAAGATAATCAACCAAGATTAAGAATTAATAAGATGAAAACTAATAATGTTGATGAAAAACACACCCTTGTTGGGCCAATGCACCAGAAATGCCATGTAGTGTACACTCAGCCAGGAAAACCACCTCCAATCATATAATGCATGTGTTCACACACACTTGTTCAGTACATTCACAAGTTGCAATTTTAGCCTTTCCCTTAAAACATTTTAGATATATATACCTAAAAATATACAGTGCTGCAATCCTCCTGCAAGTTATCCTTACACAACCTTTGCTGAAATTATTTACTGCACGGTTGTGCAACACATAGCTCCTATGTATTCCAAAGTAGCTGTCCCAAGAGAACTTCTGGGTGGGTTACATGTGTGGCCAGCCCTCAGTGTAACGTGATCGCAGTGTTCATTAATACAATAAAAGACCATTACTGTTTACAATGTCAGCAACACCATGAGATGCTTTTCCCTTTTTGCTTCTGTAAGGCTAAATATTTTCCAAATGGCATCCATTAAAAAAAAGGAAACCTAAAATCTGAATCACGCCAAAACTACAGACAGACAGAAACACACACAGACAGACAGGGGATGGGGAAATGTACTTATCCACCCCTAAAATCCTTCCTGATTTTTGAACATGTTAACAAAGGACATGTTTTTACAACTTGCCCATACCTGTAAAGAGAACAGGGTGCACACGCCCAGTTTTGAAATTCGTGATAAACCTTAGGTAGTCTGAAAAGCACCATGAATGGCACCTTCCTCAGTCTTACCCACAGGATACAACTAGAGTCAGGGTGCAATGCACACCTGAGTGTCATACCTTCTCCCCCACCACCCAACTAAGACATCTTTTACTGCAGCAGCATGTCCTAGCAGTGCCACAGTGTGGAAACTACTGTTTCAAAAGACCTGTCTGCAACCTGGTGCCATCCACAGCTTACAACAACACAACATTCATCATCCCTGACCATTGGCTATGCTGGCTCCAACCCCTATTGGCATTTGGAAGCCACCAGGTTGAGGAAGGTTGCTTCAGAGCATATATAGTCTTGGGCAAAGAACTTATCAATCCATCTGCCTGTCCATCCATCCTGCCATCCAAGGCCCCTTTTCCAGCGTTCTGTCACACTCCAGCAAGAATGACCAAGAAACAGCACCCACGGTGGGTCTATGCAGCTAAATTGGCTATGGTCAACAGCAATAGGGAAGGATTTTGGCACTCACATTCATCTGTATAGAAGTTAACCTGGGAGGAATGTTGCAACAAGTACAAAACCTACACATCACAGGATAGCATCCGACTGCTGTATCCTGTAGCTTACAGAGAGGCACACCTCCCCACAAGAATACTTGCAAACATACAAGTCATCTTAAGCAAGGTTTTTTGAGCAGGAACGCAGGGGAACTGAGTTCCCTTACCTTTTTAAAATTAAATAATTAACTTCTTTTTGTCAGGAGGGGGCAGCTGGAACAGCTATACACCGATTGCCTGAGCCAAAAATCCACCTATATCTGTAATCAATAAAGTTGTGGCCATTTCAAATCCAGGTCATTGTCTGCTTGATTTATTAATCACATCTTCCATTTAGCCACGGCCCAGCACTGCAACTGGACCTGCAATAAACAAATTTCGTGTTGAGTTCCCCCACCTTCTTCCAGAAAAAAGCACTGCTTTTAACTCACACACTGTTCAACGTAAGGATGAGTCTGCTAATCTGTATCTGTGGCCATCCAGATATATTTGGACTACAGCTCCCATCATTCTCTGCCCAGTGGCCAGGGTAGCTGGGCCTGATGGGAGTTGGCGTCCAACAATGTCCAGAAGGCTAGGTGTTCCCTATCCCTGGTTGACGTCATCATCTCACCATTATTATTCTCATTACATTCAATAGTGAACTTGAAGGCAGTGCCTGGTTCTTCAGACTGGATGGGCAAAATACCCCTAGCGTGTAGGTCCCCAAAATTGTCTTAATGTATAGTAGGTCTTGCCAGGTGCCCAGTGATGCTGGTCCCGTAGCTGCTTGGCAGTCCTGCACCTAATCAGCCTACTTGTGAGTTTCCCCAAGTACATGCAGGTGTGGAATAATTTAAATAAAAGAAAATAAAAACTCTAAAGCATCCTTATGGAGACTGAGGATGCTCATTGTCTCATGGTAAAGGTAAAGGTAAAGGGACCCCTGACCATTAGGTCCAGTCGTGACCAACTCTGGGGTTGTGGCGCTCATCTCGCTTTATTGGCTCATGTGGCCAGTATGACTAAGCTGCTTCTGGCAAACCAGAGCAGCACATAGAAACACCGTTTACCTTCCCGCCAAAACGGTACCTATTTATCTACTTGCACTTTGACATGCTTTCGAACTGCTAGGTTGGCAAGAGCAGGGACCCAGAAACAGAACCCAGCTCATTCCGTTGCGGGGATTCGAACCGCCGACCTTCTGATTGGCAAGTCCTAGGCTCTGTGGTTTAACCCACAGCGCCACCCGGGTCCCTGTCTCATGGTAGACAGTAAAAAAAAAAAAAAAGTTAAAAGCCTCAGTTTAAAAGGAAAACAAACAAAAGCAAAGCCATATGTGCCTGACTGAACCTCTAATAACCTCTTGGAGGAGGCAGGTAGAATTAGGGTCTTTCCCTCTGGTCCTAAATTAATTCCCCTCTGAACTCTTATGTTTGAAGAGGTCGGAGCCCTTAAGAGCTTACAGCAGCTGACTCTGATTCACCTTCCCTCCCATTCCAGGTGGTATAAGCTTTTAAGGGTCATTCCCCCACCCTCATCGGGAATTTATGGGTAAGGTTTCCAGTTCACAGAGTAGGAGTTTGAGGTATGCTTGAGACATCGCACCCCCTGCAACTCCCTGCATAAATTAACCACTGTCAGGGGAATTTAGAGCCACATGGGTTGGAGAGTCATCACTTTCTAGAGCATTATTTGCTGGTTTGCCCTAACAGCTTGCCCCACACAAATATGATCTTACTTGTACTGTATTTCGGAGTTAGATTTATTGACTACTACTTAGATATCAGAGCCCCCAAAGCCATTCACAGAACACGGTTGAGACAACAGAACTCAAATTCACAAACACTTAGCAGCAATAATAGCAACCATAGTTTTTAGAAAGCCTCGCAGACTAAAAAAACCTCTTTACGGGTTTCTTAACGGTCATAATGGAGTGAGCACGGCAAACATCTCAGTGAGGAAACTCCACATTGTGGGGCACCACTGTTGACAAAGCTCACTTTCTCGTCTTTGGGATCCTTTCTGCTCTGACAAAGAGAAAAGATGTGCTTGAGCTGGATAATCCCTTCCATTTGCCAGCTCTCCTCCCCCTGTTACTGTTTCTCTGGCCGTTCCACGGCATCTCCCAACCAAGAGCAGGTTCAGGCAGCTCCTGTCCCTGCCTCAGCCTCCTTTGTTGGCTTCTGGGCTTTCCTCTCCTTCAAGGTGAACGGAGCCAAGCAGAACAGGTGGTTGCGTGCCCCCATGAGGCAAGGGCGTGGGGGAACCGGAATGTCAAGGTGGATGAGCAACAGGGCCAGCAAGCCCCAGCAAGCAGTGCAAGCGAGATGTGCCAGGGCAACCTAGTGGCAACAGCAGCTGTGCCAAGCAGAGGCAGAGCAGAGCAGGTAGTGGTGGGAAGGAAAAGTAGGGCCCACACAAGCCCCTAGGTGGAACAATGTGATGGGAGGCAAAATGCAGCAGGTGCCACTTCTGCCCTGGATTCACTGTGTCACCTTCAGCAATTCTCCCTCCTTCCATATATATCTATAGCACACATATTTATGGTGTAATTTCAGCTGAGAACTACCCTTCGAGAACTGCAGTTCCCTGGGGTAATACAATGACTGTTAAGACATGTATATCAGTAGAGCAGAAACATGGCCAGGATATGTATCAGCACATATAGAGTAGATATGGCTTAGTTATAGCCCATCTGTAAAACAGGTATAATGGTAACTTAGCCAATGCTTAAGCTGAAGAGTTAGGGAGAATCTCCCTGATTTAAATTCTCTCTGTGCAGGAGCTATAGAACAGAGCAGGGCCTTTTCTCCTGTGGCCCAGGGTTCTTTATTATTGTTGGCAGAATCCCTGTTCAGCATACCTGTGTAGATTTGAAACACAGTGAAAGCACTACATAGAAGGCTAATCAAGGTCAGAGCATTTCACAGTTGTGTTATTTATGGTTTGTGCTTACAGATTGTTTTCAGTCTTTATAATGCTTGATTTTATCAGTTGATAGCCATCTTGAATTTACAGACACATAGTCAGCAGGGTTTTTTGTTTAAATCGCATAGCCAAGCTAGTGCGTTGGACTCAGACTAGAGAGAGAGATCCAGATTAAAAACCACACTCATCTATGAAGGTCACTCAGTGAAGGTCACCTTGGGCCAATCAGGCATGGGGCATTGCATGTAAGGGCAAGTTAACTAATAGGGTAAGAGTTGGAGAAGGTTGACAACTTGATAGCCTTTTGGTGGAGATGTTGAGTGTTTTTGGTGCAATAATTTACAAGATAATGCAGACCTATATATATACTCCTGGGAACTTTATGACATCTGTATGGTCTATCTGACTATATAATGAAAGTGTAATGATTCTTTCTATACCCACTTATTTGTTTTATGTATATTCAAACTTGTTTACTTGTGTGTTTTTTTAATGTGGAAGTATATCTACCACCTCCAGAAACTTGGAGGGCTATAAATGTGGTAAGCACATTACTAAATATTTTTGACTGTTTTCATCAAAAGGCACTGAGACTACCCAATTGCAAAAAAGAAAAGAAAAGGGAAAAAAAGAAAAAGGAATCTGTTCAAACCCTACAAAATACTAAGACAGAGGAAGGGGCCAGTTTCTGTTAGGCTGCTTACAGAACTCAGATTTCCATTTCTAACTTCTGATAAACCACAACCTCTAAGAGCTAACTGCCCCAGGTCAAGGCTGGAAAGCCTCTGTATGTCATCAGAGTAAGGTAAGCCAATGGCAGCCATAAGAATTGTGAAAAACACCTTGGCTGGGATCTCTGACATCAGAATCAATTAGCCAATAAGAGAAAGGTAAAGAGTGCATCAAGAGGCAGAGATCCGAATGGTTTAGTGAGTGCATGTTCATCAACACTCAGTACCTGTTGTATTGATAGCCCATTAGTAAATCAATAAATCACATAATGTATTGTTGGGTGAGCATGAGGTAAAGCTGCCTGAGCTGCCTGCAAGTCAAAGCTAGGTGGTACCTAAGACGGGTCAAATTATTTTGGCATCTGAGACAGAAAACCTCACAAACACCTTTCCCTCTCCCCAACAGTAGAAATACAACAATATTGTGAACAACTCACACTTTACGTGTTTGTTTTTTAAAATATACTCAGCTCTGCCTAATGGTAGAGCTGGGGCCTTTTGGCTTTGAAGATAAGCTTACAAGTGTGTGTACACTGAACAACGCCTGTTGAAACCTCAAGATCCAGATTGAATGGTTAAATGCCATTTCCAAAGATTGGAGCTGGGCCTTCAGTGTCCTGAAAAGCTCCTACCACTAGCAAGACCAGAATCAAATATGCAAAAAGAAGAGAAATTATGCTAATCTGCATATATATATTTTTACAAGGTCCCATATTTCAGCTGAATTTTAATCTTTCAACACAAAGTTCAAACAGACCATTTGGAGGCAGGTAACTAGCACAAGTTGCTCCTGTTGAAAGCCTTAAAAACAAACCTGAAACTGCTGTGCTTTTATCTACCCTAATCAATACTATCAGAAAGAGTGAAAACAATGTTTTAAGCAAAATCAAGTTGGAAGCCAACACCATTTTATACTCACCTAATTACTGCACAGCTATTTTTGGTGCTCCTCTCTTTTTTTGCCACCACAAGATCTGTAGAAAACTGTAGAAAGATCTTTTGTAAAACTGTTGAACAAAGACAAAAGTGAAGTTTAAAAAAATAATTAAAGTTTTCTGGGGAGAAATTGTTTTGACACTTTTCATCACTTGTGTTTCTGCAATGTGTTTCTACGACATGCGGCTGGCCAACCACATTCCCCCCCCCCCATGTGCTGCAGCCATGGAAACTAAACGTCTGTTTCAGTTTTTAGCCAAAAGTGTTCCATACAAGCTGAACTAAATCAAAAGCCCTTGAACAGCAAAGCACACTCTGCAATGTTTTGTCAGATAAAAATACACTTTGAACAATGTTATACTGCTAATGCTGCACAGACCGTACATATGTGCTTGATATTGTGTTCACATGAACAAAAGCAAACTCTTCTTAGGCATTCTGATTATGGGTAGGGTTGCCATATTTCAAAAAGTAAAAACCAGAACTGAAACTCCAAGATCCAGGACAAAGCACCGCCTTTGGGAAATTCTCCCCTGGAAGTCAATTCCACCCTTGAAATCCCAATAATGACGAGGAAAATCCAGACACATGGCGGCCCTAATTATGGGTTATATGCAAGAAGGCATCTCTTTTCTCACAAATGGTGGGTGAGGTGGCACTTCAGGTGGGGGCCTACATTACTGTTTCTCCATATCCAACTGAGAGAGAAAGTATCCCTTGCATATATAAATGTCAAGGATAATTGTTCTATCCTAGTGTGAGGACTGGAGTCAGACACAGGTCAGCAATAAAAGCAGCAGACCTCTGTTGTTGGTGAAGTTAACGCTTTATTCAAGGAAACATACAACTCAGCCTAGTGGTATCAGCAACCCTTCCCAGGAGGCCTTGCCCCTATGGAGCAGTTGCCAGGACTAATCCCTGACCTCCACCCTCTCTAAGGCTCCTCCTCTCCCGAATGTTTCCCAAGCAGTTTTAAACCATGTCTGCGCACCTCTGGCCTCTGTTACACTAGTCTCATTACTCAGCAAGTTATTGTAGATTAGGCAGGAGGAGAGCCTGTCGCAGCAGGAGACTCCCTGGATTATTCAACAGCATATTGACCCACCTCATCTGCTTCAGCCTCAGAGTCTGAACTGCTCCCTGTCACCAGCTCTTCTTGCTCACTAAACCCTGCTGCCCCTTCAGCATCCAACTCTTCCTCCCAATCTTCTCACTCTGACCTCTCTTCAGTGTCCCACCACCAATCCCCTGACTCTGAGCCTTCCTCCTCTGGGTTTTCCCTTGCGGGTTCCCCAGCTTGAGCTTCCCACCACTCCTCTTCATCCAGCCAGCCCCTGACACCTAAGCTTATCCCTGTTATTCCCAATTTCCAACTACAGCAGGGGTAGTAAACATGATATCCTCCAGATATTGTTGGGCTACAACTTTCTTCTTTGGAGGAAGGGTTGGATAGAAATTTAAAAATTTGGATAGAAGGGTTGGATAGAAATTTAAAAATTAATAATTCATTCCTGACCTTTGGCTATGCTGGCTGCGTCTGATGGGAGTTGGAGTTCAACAATATCTGGAGGGTGCCATCTTGGTTACTGAACAATGGAATTTTGCTGAAGAATGCAATATTTTTATTATATACTGGTGCAATAAGGTACATGAAACTATAAATACATATGGATTGATGAGAATGGATTTGAGACTATATTTTTTATTTAATTTAAAAAAAGAGAAATAAATAACTTAGAATTTAGTGAAAAGAATCAGATGTTGTAAATATCTTTCCACTTTTCACTACAGCTGTTTGTTAATGCAACATGTATTTTTATTCTCTTTCTCTCTCTTCACTTGTTTGCTGTGACTTAGAACACTAATTTGTAGTATTATGACCGCAAAATACTGTACTTACATGCTTAATAAATACTACCAATAATAATAATACTTCTTCTTCTTCTTATTATTATTATTTCTCTAAACACTCAAAACGTGCTGGAAATAAATAAACAAAGCTCGTTTTAAACTCTAGATCACATTAAATACATGCTAATCTACTTGAATTGCTGCACCCACCTCATCAGATCACCCAAAGTAGCTCTTCTTATGAAAAGCTTTGTTCAGATGGATTATTCTATTTTTATCTATTTTGAGGGTGGGTGGGTAGGTTGGTGGGTGCAGAAATGTCCTGCCTTCTGACCCCAGATGAGTCAGGGGCCAACTATTGTACCCAAAGGAAACGCACCATTCACCTACTACAAGGGTAGACAACATAGCACCCACCAGACACTGAACGGCAACTCCATCATCCCTGCCCATTGGTCACACTGGCTGGGGCTGATGGGAACTAAAGTCTAGAAATATCTGGAGGGCACTGCACCAGCTATTCCTGCTCTAGTGTTTCCCAGACAGCCTTGACACTGGAAAAAGGTTTTGAGGCTGAGCCTCTCTCTATGCCATGATAACAAAACAAGTGCGGCCCTTTTTGTGGTCAGATGCTATTAAGACACAGGGATGGGACGGTGCTTGAGGAATCTGCAGTCTCAGTTGCTGTCTATCAAGAGGTGGTGTTTAGGCAGGAGTGATTTCTCAGGGGCGTGCGGAGCAACAGGGTTTACATCAGTTAATTTAAGACTGTCCATAGCCCAGGCATTGGCTGCCTGCCTCATAAAATCTCCCTCTGCATGGCTGAGCAGGAGAAAGCATCCATGCAGATGAAAAGAGCTGCCAGTGGAGAGAGGGAGGGAGGGAGGGAGGGAGAGGGAGAGGCAGGAATGGTGTCACACACACACAAAAACCCACAGGTGACAGACAAGCAAATGGCCTTGAATTACCAGTGTGTGTGTGTGCGCGCGCACACACACACACACACACACACACGGGAGACATCAGAACAGGACTCCTGGGTAAGATTCTCTAGGAGAAGAGAGAGTTCAATTGTTATACTTTGAATGACAAAGCTACCACTAGCTGAGCAGAAATTTGAACCAAGCACCAATATTCCATCTTGGGCAATGTATGTACTACATGTCTTCGCAGCCTCCAGCAGAGTCCTGTGTGAGACACTAAGGGTCTTAAGTGTGGCTGCCAGATTATTCAGTCCGAGTAGCCAAAAAGCAAGTGCACAGGGCAATTGTGGTATCACGGCTAGCAGAGGTGAAGCAGATAGGTCGGGAAAGGATCTAGCCTCCAAAGCCCAAGAAGAAGTTGAACTTTACTGCACTTCACATCCTTTCACTTCTAAACTCCCTATAATGCATCTCCTGACCCTCTTTTTAAATTATTATTTGCTTCCACAAGCTGGCCAGAGAGAAAAGTACCTCTGAACATGGGCAGAGTGACCTACTATACCTAAGAACACAACTCCCCAGTGTGGCAGGCCTCAAATTTGCCTAGGGTCAAAAGGACAGGGAATTTCAAACCTATCACCACCACCCCTCTCTGTTTTAAAAATTAAATACTGAGCAAAGAACAAGCCTGCCTTTCTCCTCAGCTCTGGGAGGCAGAGAGTTAAAAGCCCCCACCCCTCCAGATCCGCCTCATGGGTGTCTGACAGCAGGTGACCTTCCCTTGAACAGCTGAGCTTCAGTCTGCAGCTCCAGAATCCTACAAGCCAGCAAATTAGGGACAAAGCAAAAGGCGAGACTCATAAATAACATCTCGCTTCTCTTTTAAGACATTGGTTTTAGTCCCCTTTTATTATTATTATTTTGCATGCCTGCTGTACATTAAACCCTGTTGCTTTTAAGCATCATTTTTTGGACATAGAAAATGAGCTTTCCTTGAGGCTTTCATTTAATGAATAGCTAGAAATGCTTCTGCCATGGGCATTAATAGCAAGATGATGTTTGGTCAATAACTTCTGAGGGTTTGTGGCCACTTGTCCCATCCCACCTGTTCTGCTGGCTGGTGGAA
This sequence comes from Podarcis pityusensis, assembly GCF_964106645.2. NCBI lineage: Eukaryota > Metazoa > Chordata > Lepidosauria > Squamata > Lacertidae > Podarcis > Podarcis pityusensis. The sequence goes on from NC_138038.1 coordinate 25,634,167, forward strand.
GGATGCTTAGAGAAGCGGTGTGGCAGAATTTAGTCACCAAAAGGGAGGTTTGCTGAAGATTGTAGGCAATCCTGAATTATTATTGGGGCAGGGGGAGGCTCCAAGCATATACTATTCGCTTTTGAGCAGCTGGTGCTGTTTCAGTTGTGTAGGTGCTAACACACTTAGCTGCTCTCTCATACTCAGTTTGAAAATGTGTAAACTGATATTACCGTATTCTCCTCACAGGGAAACTGAACATGTAGAACAGTAGCAACAACCCTGCCCTTCTCCCCAATAAAAGGAAACCTGCCAGATGGGCGGGGTATAAATAATAAATTATTATTATATTATTATTATAAAATCTTCATAAAATATGGGTAGCGATAAACAACACAAACATTCATTTAATGTATAGTATTTTCTGAATAATTTCGGACCATAGAAATCTACCTTTTACTAAATTATACCAGTGCTGGATTAAATCCTGTGGAGGCCCCTAGGCAGTTGAAATCTCACAAATTATCTCCTAATACTTTTTTAATTTGATCTTTCAAATAAAATAAGGCTTGGGACCTGCATGCAAAGCAGATGCTCTGCCGTTGAACCCAGGCCCTTCCCTGGGGTATTTCAAGGTACGGCTGCTTTGACTTTGCATTGAAACTACTCCCCTTCTGCTTCACTGAAAGCAGTATAAAAATATGAGGTGAGGAAACCTCTTTTGTCCTTTTTTCTTGGAGGGGGAGGGAAGGGGAATATAACAAGCATGTAAACTTGATAAAACTCTTCACGGATTTAAGCGTGTTGTGAAAATGCAGATAGGAACTGCCTCTTCTGGCTCTTTGCTCAGTTATGTCCGCTGGAGCTTCATTTCGAACAAGTGGAAGGGCTGAGGGGTGGAGAGGAATCCTCTCTGAGGTGGGAACAGAATGTGCGTTGACATGTAGAGATGGAGGATGGGGCCTACATCAGCTCCTGCCGCCTTTATGTGTGTTGCCATGTTAAAGCCGGTTGCCTGGCAACCGGTTCTCAGGGTAAAATTTGGGAAGTGACTGCGGGAAGAAAACAAGATCTTGCCATTGCTCTTGCTTCACTCAATTGTGTTTAAAAAGAAAAAGAAAAAGAAAAAACCCTCCCATCTTGCATTCACACTGCAACTGGCGTGGGTCGCCACTGCTGCAAATGAAAATTTAGATTTCGGGAAGCATATAGTTTAAAATGTTGTCCCCTGGGGCAGCGGAGAATCAGCTCGAGACGCTGTCGCCCACACCACCCTGCTTCACCCAGTTATTGGAAGTGTATGTGGGGGCAAGCAGGGGAGAGAGAGTGGGGTCACGGGAGTCAGTCATGGCACCCATTTTGGCGGCCTGCTCCATCTCTGCCATTCACTACCTCCTCTGTCTCTCAGGTGCCCTGTTTCAAACAACCTCCAAGTAAACCCACAGCCAAACCTGCATTTGGTCTCTGGCAAAGCAGAATATGTTTTCACGGTGGTGCAACATGAACTCCAGTTCCCAAAGAGCAACGTTGCCATCATCAAGCTAGAACAGGGGGAAACACTACAGGAGCGCAACCAGGCCCAAAATCACCAGCTTAACATATTACCACAAACAGCAAGGCCCCTGCCCTTTTGGAGCCAGATTCCACTTCCAAACTTTTTTTGGGGACTGGGCTCTCTATGGAGGTGTAGGGAGTTGCTAGGCAACACATATAGGCCTCAGCTCACCCACTCAGAACCCCCTTCAAGTTCTAAGATGGAGGCTGAGAACTCCTGTCGGTACCTGCATAGAGGTTCTCTCAATGCAAATCCAAAAAAGGGGCCCAGAGCTCTTAGTAAGCTCTGACTCAGATTATGCCCTTACAGCAGGGACAGTTATGGGTGTACTGTGACAGGTCTGCAAAGAATGCCATGGACTGCAGTTACAGGGGGCTGTTACCAAGACACACCGTTAGTAGGGCAGAAACTAGATGTCACAAGGAAAACACCCAGTTCCCTATCACATGCTTCTCTCCCAGTGCTAATGGTAGAACAAGACACTTAACAAGGGAGAAGTGGTGTCAAATGACCAGAATAAAGCAAGCTTGGCTGTGTGTTTAGGTGGGTGGGTGGTTTTTTAGGAGGGTGGGGGAAGATCTTCAGGTCAGGTGTATGCACAAGACAAAATATACAACAGCATCCTGAGATACCTATTGGAAGCCCACAAGCAACTGGAATTCAGAAGCATTCTGCCTCTGACAGTGAAATTAAATATTTTGCAGGCAGAGTAATATTTTAATAATACTTTCAGTCATCAACCCCACACAGATGTGGAAAACATTTTGAATCTCTAAGTACCCTCTCTGCAAGGCCTGGTTTTGTTTACACACTGGAGAGGGTTAAAGTTCTTTCCCAGTGCTCAAAAATATATTCTTCATAATAGCACTTATATCATCACATTGAGCATTTCACAATGCTTCCCATATATTATCTTTGTAAACCTAACAATGACCCTATAAAGAAGGGTAGTATTATCCTCTCAGTATTGACAATTTGGTAGCAGGCATTGAGGATGAGAGATAATGGCTTGCCTCACGAGTTCATGGCTAATGTGGGATTTGAATCAGAAATCTCCTGGTTCACAGCTCACACTCTTTAGCTAAGTTGCACGCTTCAGGACTGACCATAGGCACTGGGAAAAACAGTTCTCAGGGCTAAATGTAGGCTCAGATTAAGCCACATCTAACTGGCCTCCAAGATCTGCCTATCTATTAGGACTATATGAGCCATACACAATTAAGGCAGGCCATCCCATGGGCGCCACCCTATAATCTCTTGTCCAGATGGCTTGGCACAAAAAGAGATGAAACCACATGGCTGGGCAGCAGCAGAAAGTGCTTTGGAGTGGGGAGGACGCCTGGGGGAGCCAGCATCTTGCAGAGCCCTGCTTGCGACAATCTACCTTTTGTTCTCATTGCGCCTCCGCAGCCAGATTCCCTTGGCCTTTCGAGAGCCAGATGGGGCAGCGCTGGGAAGATTGGCTGGGCAGGTCTGTGTTTACTTATTAACAATAATTAACATCATTGCAATAGGCTGGATTTGCCTGGATTCGGAATTTGGCCCCATCCAGACCCTTCACTTCCAATAACCAAATAGGCAGGACCTGTGGGTTCAGGAGGCAAAGGAAAACAAGCACATATTAAGGGCAACTCACTTTTTATTTCCCACGCAGCTTCCTCAATAAGCGTCACAGTATTGCAGAACAGAAGGGAAGATGACAAAGAAACCCATGCGTTTTCCTAATGGAAAGATTCCAAAGAGATGACCGCTTATTGGGATCTCTCAGGAAGGAGCAGAAGCAGTCAATAGTCATGATATTAACATATTGTGGACCACAGTATCACTTGCTACCAAAGGATCTAATCTGATTGACAGAGTAGACTGTCCAGTCAACTTTTTGTGCATACAGCATCAACCAAAGCAATAACCATTCTAGAAAGTGGAGGAGCATGGGCTCAGAAACACTCCCATTTTGCCCAGGAAGATCCAAATCTGAAAAGCAATAATGTGTTCTAATACCCTTTTAAGGTTGTTGGGTATATGTACAATTATCATTAGTAGTAGTAGTAGTATAAAAACACAGTAAAACATTAAACCTTAAAAAGCTTCCCTATACAGAGCTGCCTTCAGATGGCTCCTAAAATATATATAATTACTCTTCTGCTTGACATCTGATGGGAGGGCATTCCACAGGGTGGATGCCACTACTGAGAAGGCCCTCTGCCTGGTTCCCTGTAGCTTCACTTCTTGCAGTGTGTGAACCACCAGAAGGCCCTTGGTGCTGGATATGTGTCCTGGCTGAACAATGTGGGTGGAGAATGCTGGCAGAAAGATAACAAAAGATAGAGCCAATCGCACCCTAGACCAACTGAAGCTTCTGAATACTTTTCAAAGGCAGCCCTCCAGACCATCACCAAAACCTGGGCATCCAGGTTCAGGGCAGAATTCAGGAGCACACCCAAACTGAGTCATTAAGGGTAGTGTAATCCCATCCAACAGTGGTTGAAGTCCTATTTTCTCATCCACCTTCCAACTGACCAGAAGCACCTCTGTCTTGTCCTGAACTTGTTCACCCTCATCCACCCCATTACTACAATCAATCACTGATTTAGAACAGCGGTAGCTTTTTAAGGGTTTTGATGGAAAGGAAAGACAAGAGTTGTGTGTCATCAGCATATTGATGGCATTGTATACCAAATCTCCAGATGACCTCTCCCAGCAGTTCCATGTATGTTTTAAATAGCAAGGGGGACAAGATGGAACCCTAAAGAACCCCACTGGCCACAGGAGTATCCCCCAGCACCACCTTCTGAACTTGCTCTTCCAAGGAGGATTGGAGCTACTGTAAAACTATGCCTCCAAGTCCCATCCTAGACAGGTGGTGCAGAAGGATACCATGGTATCAAAAGTCACTGAGTGGTCCAGCAGAACGAACAGGGACACATGTGCTCTGTCCAATTTGCAACGTAGATCATCCACGAAGGCAACTAAAGCAGTCTCCGTTACACACAATATTCTTTGAACGTAATACTGTAGGAACTTTTACAAGGTGGAGTTCCATTCTACTCAATGCTCTGTCTCCGACACTCTAGAGGGAGGAAAGGGAAAGTATATAGGCAAGGGTTGTGGGGCAAGAGACTACTAAGATGTAGGAATCTGGTAGGTTTCACATATTTCCTCCCCTGGCGGGACCTGTCATGTGGTAGTTGACAGCACACAAGCAGAAACTTAGCAATTTCTTCCTTCCCCATCACATTTTCTGCATTAACCAAGGCTGGTCCTGTTGAATTTCTGCCTACCGCCCAGTCTTTTAAGAAGAGGAGTTCTGTCTGGAAAATGGTGGCAAATCTATATACAGGAGGAGATGAGAAGATACACTTCTCGAAATAGGTATTGCAAGAAATGCATAATACATTTTCCAACTCTGTCTTGACCCCAGTTAGCAACATTAAGGAAAATGGCAAGATCTCTCCCCTCTCTGGATTTGGGGGGCAGATGGAAGGGAGGGTCTAGGGAGATACTATACTGTCCTTGACTGTGGTGGTAGGAAAAGGACCAAGTCTTCAAGAAATAAATAACTCTTGTATTCATGCCTGCAGATTGCAAGCAGTTGGGACCTAAGTGACAGCTTGGCAGGCAGATGGTACAAAGGAGGATGGGAAGGGTTCCCAGTCCCGCTCTAGTCTAGTGGGAACCAGATTTGTAAGAACCTCCCTCTCTGTCTTGTACCCAAGAGAAGGGAAATATTACACTTACACATAGCTATCGATCTCACTCTGTGTGTGGCAGGGAAAAGGAGTCAAGCCTTGGTGCTTGGGCAGAAGACGAAACTGGCCTGGCTGACCCTATAAATGCCCCTCAACCCCAAATAAAAACAACAACATGCATTTTGAAGTGCAATCACACTCTTCATTTAGTGACAATAGTATCCGGTGATAATAAAACCCCAGTACAGAAATAACCCCTAAAAACCAACAACCATATATGAAAAACCACACAATCTACATAATTGTTAAATATTAACTCTTTCTGTTGTCATGACATTTAATTTGGGCAGATCTTTCCAATTCTTTAAAAAATATTTTTACCCTTACATCATTACGGTGATGCATTCAAGGTCACTATTATTCCCGCTTTGTAAGTGAAGAGGGTGACTTGACCAAGGCCATGCAATGACCCATGCCCAAGTGTGAGAATGTGGGCTTCCAGAGAGATTGCGACTGCTGCCCTCCTCCTGCTGCTGTGCCACGATCAGCTAAGCCACGAGTCATCTGAACCTGGGCTCATGGTTTGTCTCGCTTTTGGCAAACCACAAGCTGTAACCATGGTTTCTTGGATTTACATAACGTCACTTTCTACTCAGTATCAGAAACTAAAGGAAGGATGGATCAAAGCTGGAATTTATGCTCCCCTAAATTGTTAGTAGGCCGACTTCTTGGGGTGCCCCAAATCAAATACTTCTGGAAATTGACATCCAGTGTTTAATTGTCCCTTGTGTGATTCTAAGTATCAGGTCCTTCTGGAAGTCACTACTTCCAAGGTTGAATCATTGCATCCTATCCAGCGTTAAGAGTTGTTTAGTGGTAACAGAAGAACAGCTTTAACTGCACATGCTCAGACACATTGTGTTACTGTTTCACAAGTTGTTGGGCTCAGACCTTAAGCCTTTTAGATATCTTGGCTTCAGAGGGCCCCACGTAACAGAAAATTAATAGAAACCCTTTGCCCTTTCCCATGATAGAGGCGGCAATTCCGAAACCCCACTTATTTGTAAATATCTATCAAACCCTAAGATTGCAGCAACATTTTTTAAGCTCTTGTCAAATATCTACCTTGCAAGACAGATATAGGCCCACTGGATACATAATACTTGACCACAGTTAAATGTACTGTCTAAAAACTCTAAACCATGGTTAAGGATTTATTGCAGATTAGGAGGCGAGCGCATGGTTTGTGTGTGTGCAATTACAGCTTGCATCAATCACACTTAAATATTACTTTTGTACGATGTAAACCCTGGTGGTGAAAGCAATTGCCTAGACCCCTCCCCAGCCTCTCAGCTTGTGCAATGACAAGCAGGGGAGAGAGGGAGAGAGGAAGAATTAAAAGGACCCTTTTCAGACCTAGTGCATATTGAATAGACTTACTGAACAAGTACCCTGAGAGTTCTCTTTCCTCTCCCATTTCATTTCTATTTTATTAGAAAGGCATTTTCAGCTCTTCTTCTGCCAGCTCCGGCAGCCGGGTGCCACGTGTGAAACCTTGGCGACGTCGTTGCCAAACAGACCATGCGTGGGAGTGACAAATTACATGGCATTTGGAGAAGAGCAATTCTTCTCCCGACCCCCCCCCCACCACAAACACTCAAAACACACAAGAGTGCCTGTGTGTCTCTGCTTGTGAATGAATATTAACCCATGTCCATACCAGAACCTCATATGCTCCGATTCCCATTTGCCAGGGATCGCCCTGACTTCGTACTAGAATAGCGTTAGTGTGAATTGCTGGAGTCGTCATTAGGTTTATCAAATACATAGATGTTAAATTTTTCAGCTGCCATGTTGCTTTTGGATGGGGCGGGGGGGGGGGGGAGAGAGAGAGACAGTGGATGGCAGATCTCTGGGTAATTTCCAGTAGGCTAGGAAGAATTTCTGGCTCCTAATTATTTAACTAATGGAAACAACAAAATGACTACCCACAGACCACTCCTGAATTTATGCTGCTCAAGTCAAGAAAGCAGTGTGTGTGTGTGTGTGTTGACGGACTGTGAGCTTTGCACCGTTCTGGCTCTCAAACACACATTTATGGGCTTAGCATTGTCTTGGTGTGTGGCTTTTGCACCAGGCTCCAATTGGTGATTCTCAGGATTTGAAGCCAAAGTTGATGCTGCAAGCCTGAAGACTGGCCAATTCTGCTTTAGGGCACCTGCGTGCAAACGTTCACGCACAAATACTATGATATATTAGTTTGCTATTTTACATACACCATGAGGTTCATGGCGGCAACAAATTATAGGGGTAATTATGCATCCCTAGTAGATCTTTTAAGTAAACAGAAGTGTCTCTGTGGTTTTAAATCACATATTATTGCAGAATAAATGAATATAGCGCACACAGGTGGAGAAGAGCCCGCAGCAGTGTTTAATGGTGAGGGTGAGAGCGCACACACATGTGCTCAAACAGCAATCCTTAGGTGTGAGAATATGGGTGTTAAAAGAACATATTTGCATCTGTGAAATGCTGGAAGGTATGGTAAAATGGGGAGGGGGCTGAGGGAGAGAGGAAAATTATGGGCCTTCTAGCTAGGTGCTAGACTTAAGGAATAAAAGAAGAGGTACTGAGATTCAAACCTGCATAAGACGCCAAATGCTATGACAGGGAAACCCTGCCTCCACATCTGGACAAGTGGAGGGTTACATCAGTTTTCCAGTGTTAGAGGAATGCTACCCTGCATATGATCAGGGACACTATTACACAGTGTCATAGACTGGCTGGCTGCAGAGGAGTTGTGGGAGGCACTAGCTGGGGAACCCCCCAAGTGAACCACCAGAGGAAGAAGGCTCAGAGCCAGGGGAGTGGTCAGAGGGAGAAGACTGGGGAGAGGTGGTATCAGAAGCTGGAGGGGCAACAGGGTTTAGTGAGCAGGAAGAGTCAGTGGCAGAGTGCAGTTCAGACTCCAGGGCTGGAGAGGAGGGGGTCAAGAGGTGGCTGAAGAATCCAGGGAGCCTCCCCTTCCTGCTGTGGCCAGGTCCCCTCCCCTCTAGTCTCCAAGAGCACACAGAAAACTGAAAAGAGCAGAATAGAGATTAGTTGTGCACATACAGTTTGAGACTGTGTGGGGAAAACACTGGAGAGAAATGGTGGGAAGGCGGGGACGCTCAGTCCTTGCAAATGTGTCGTGGGCAAGACCTACTGGGAAGGGTTGCTGAGACCACTAGACCTGAGCTGTGTTTTGGTTTACTTGAAAAAGGTGTTAACTTCACTGGCATCAGTGACTTATTACTTTAGTGCTGAACCGCATCTCACTCCAACCCTGACAATGTACTGTAGCTCAAGTTCAGCCCTGATCAGCATAGCCCTCCTATTGTTGATGGACTCCTATTCCCTGGCTAATGGCCATGCTGGCTGGGGCTGATGTGAAATGGAACCCACCAACATGTGGGTAGCCACAAGCTTCTAGATCCTGCACTAGATGAATCTCCTATGAGCTTCCATAAGACTCTAGAGTGAATAGGAAGGGGACCCTAGAGTCGAGGTGAAGTTTGGCAAAGACCCTGGTGAGTTTCATGCCCTGTTTTTTGGAGTGGCCAAGGCAGAATAGACTTGGAAGCTCTGCCTTATAGCCAGGCTGAAGGGCCCTACAAAAATCTCACAAGGGTAGGCTTCATGTGTGGTCAGGGCTGGGTCTATATAAGATGGAATTCCTGTATGAAAGCTATGTCTTGGGCAAGGAACCAACCCAGCCCTGGCGGCTGGGACTAAGCCACTTGCCAGGCTAGGAGGGAAATGCCAGTGTGGTAACCAGGCTGCTGTTCTGAGGTCCATTTGGTGCACAGCTGCCAAGAGTTAAAAGGTGGGGAGGGGTTCAGGCATAGAGATCTGGGCAACCATCACAAGGCAGCGAGGGAAGAGGCAACACCCACGTCTCTCCCTCCGAATCCATTGCACGTGGCGCAGGGACACTTCGAAAGCTTCATGCAGATTGAGGCTCCACAAAAAAACAAAACAAAACTGGAGCAGCCTCAGAAACTCCCAGAGGTGCTTTTGTTTCTTAGCCAAATAGCAAGTCATCTTTCCCTATGAGCAGCAAGAGGTGCTTGGGCAGGGTAAACTTCTTATGTGGCTCTAACTAGGTCAATTAGGATTCCTAGTGCCCCTGCCCAGTCATTGCTACAGACTTCAGTAACTGCATTTATTCCTTGTCCTCATGGTGGGGTCAGGTTGTATAGGGATACCCCCCCCCCAATTGTGTAGGGTGCAGACTGCAGCATTAATACTGGCCATATATCATGATATAAAGATCTAAACAGATGAGTTCGTGAACTCCACCCTAAATGAAAAGGGGACATTTGCGCCAGGTGTAATTTACAGGGCGGGTCTTTTAAAAGAGGTCCTGTGGAACATATGTACTTTGTATCCATGGGGCCTCTTTTAAAGGACTCACCCTGTATATATTACTCTTCAAAGACAATATTAGGTCTGCTCGACAAATTGGCAACTGAGGTGGAAGGATGGGCTTTGTGCAGGTATGGCCCTCTAGATAGTGCTGGCCTGCATCTCCCATCATCCCTCAACATTGTAAGGCTGGGGCTGATGAGAGTTGGGTGTCCCACAACATCTGGAGAATTCCCCATCCTGGCATTAGAAAACCTGTATAGGCGGGGAGGTTAACATTGTATACCAGAGACCTAATCATGATTTGTGCACCTGGCTCTCAGGTTTTGAAGGACCACATGCTAACAAGCCCATAAACACAAAAGGATTTTGTGAGAATTATACTGCTCCCTGCTGGCTTGGTTACTTAGTGCAAAATGGCTTGGTGGCTTTATATAGTGTGCATATTCACTACATCTCTTAGCACGTGGATGGGCCACGTTAATAAACTGTAATGTGCCAATTTGACTGTTTTATTTATTTTTGGAGGGGGATGAGCAGAGGGTTTTGAGAGCACAGAGTAGAGCACTGGACTTACTGTGAAGTTCCTTTTCTCCAGTGAATGGAGGGTGTCTTCCTCCAATGGGGTGTTGCTCCCACTTGTTCCAATAGGCAGGGCTGTGCAAATTGGACTTGACTTCAACCATCCTGTGGGGCACACAGCCATCCCCAGTTTGGGGATGTAACACAGAAACAAGCAATGACCTTGGAAATCCTCAAACTCTCCCCGCTAGCAACCTTGAACAGCAGAAGTAACAGGCAAGAGGCAAGATAGAGAACAGGTTCCCAGATCCGAATAGCATAGGTCTGAAACTGTGAGAGCTGAAGACACCCCCTTGTCTCAAGTCTTCCCAGTAGCAATAAATGAAACCTTCAGGTTAAGCAGGGTACTCATCTATCAGCTGTAAAAAAGGAACTTAGAATGTTGGACTTACATTTCCCTACAGTGGAGGAGGATATCCTCATATGGTATGTTTCAAACCTGTATCCATCCTTCTTTGAAACCATCTCCCAAGGTGAGCTACACGACTGATGTACTAAAGGCAGCTTTAGAAGAAGCAAAGGCACTCAGCTCATCGCAATACGTAACACCAATGCTGATGGCTTCCCTGCAAATGTCTAGTAGTGGATTATTGCTACTGAATGCAGCTGAGGTAGCAGCGCTCCTGGTGAACTTCCCTGCCCCCCCAACACAGCAGAAGCAGGTGCTTCTTAAAACAGATAAATGCAGACTATGATCCACCTCAGCTGTGTAGATCTTGAAAGTTTCTTCCCCACAAAGAGTGTCCTAAAGAATTGAAAGCACATCTATACTACTATCTTAGTGGCCTGGCTCAGAGGTTGTCAATTTGTTTGGACTAGTGGGCATTTTGATTTTTGAAAAGGCTTAGTGGGTGCCAGTCACACCTCACTGTGGGGTGGGTGCCTTGGCATAACATAGAGTACGGTAATAGCTGTTTCCTTCCACACCCATTCCAGACACCCTAATGTGTGCTGTGGGAAGCCACCTCTGTCCTGCTGGTCCTGATTGTGGAGATCACACAATATTGTTTATTAAGGAAATATGGACTCACTCTCAAGGGAGGAAATGGTCTGTAATTTTACTAGCATCATAATAAAACCTTAAATGGTGAATTGTAGCCTATAATTATGAATTGGGGCAAGAAACAAGGCACATCAGTGAGAAAATGAACAAGAGTTGACCATGTTACAGATACTAAAAACTAAGAGATTTCAACAATAATTTCAATATATCTATTTTTAATGGTTGACGTCAGTTTCATGCCTGTCAGAAGGTCATGTCACTGCTTCAGTTTTGCAAGATCCTATAAATGTGCTAGGTGTTTTTGGGATGAAGTTTTCAGCTGGAGGCAGAAGCTAGACTACCTTTCTGGAGATCATGCTGTCAAGGAGGACAGTGTGAGGGACCCCTCTTATTATTTTGAACTATTCCAGAAGTAAACCTATGGTTGTCCATCCCCATTCCCACATCCTTCCTCCAATCCCCAGTCCCCCTCTTATCCCTATCACTCCTAATCCTGGATCTCCCTTCCTTTCATGATGCTCCTAGCTCCCAACCATAAGGACAGCACACAAGGAAGAACAACCATTTATGCTCTCAGCGGGTAGAGAAAAGTTTGCATAAAGCTTCTTAGCTTATTATTTTTCTGCAATACTGTCAGGATAGATATAAAATTTGCCACCCAAGGGTTGACAAAACGGGCATATATTGATAAATAATGTAAGTCATGTGCATGCTTAAGAAAAATATCAACTACATAGTCGAGTTGTGTATGTTGTAGCAAATGTGAGTTGAAGGTTGCTTTATTAAACAGTGGAATTCTACATACATTTACCCAAAAGTAAGTCTCACTATCTTCAGTGGGGCTTACACTCAAGAAACAGATTGCATCCTCAGATGTCTTACAGATGGCTTCTATTTAGCTCTGAGTTAAATATGTACTTTTCTAAGTACCATATATACAATCTGAGGTGGGGAAGAGGCAGCATGAACTTCACAGGCCATAACCTGGTTTCCATAATTAATAGTATGGAAATTAGATTGCCTTGATCCCTACCTGGCAGGGGAGAAGGGCACCTAAGGAAAGCCAGGCATCTGTTGTAGCATTCTGGGGTCTGATGCTACTTGATCTCCACTTACCTCTTCCTTGCCTGGATCCCCAGACAGGGTGGTTGTGTGCTTGTGATGGCAGCCCTGCTCTGCTGAGGCACACCATCCTTCAGGCATCTCTCCCTGGGCTTGGCCTTGAAACAGCTGCACTGCCGAAAAACTTTGTTCCCTGGGCTCTAGTTTCCATGTAGGTTCCTGCTTGCCCCTTTTGGAGGGTTCCTGTAAAATGTCGACTGAGAATGCCAGGATGGAAAACGTAATAGCGGCAGTAGTTTGTGGTCTGTTTAAATGCACTCAGCAACTTTTTAAAACCACCTTTCTTTCCACCCTACCTCTCCAAATGGGAAATGAAGGAGGAAGAGAACAGAAATAGAAAATTTTAAAACTTCAGAGGGGCTCTCCCTTGGAGCTAGGCTGGGCTAGAACTAGAGAAGGCTCTCACGTGCTAGCAGCTGTTAAGTCTGATTTCCATGAGGTGAGTGAGTGGAAGTTGCAGCCCTTTCAAAGATATCCCAACCCCTCCACTGTAATTACTGTGTTCCTAAATGCTGAACACTCCATTTTTTTTATACAAGACAGCAAGGATCTCTCCTTGAGTTTTAGAGAATAGTGTGCAGATAGGAAGTAGCCCATGGAGCAGAAGGCTCAGAAAGCAGTTAGGCGGGTTTTTCAAATAGTAAGAGAAAAGCTTCCAAGTCCAGGACATCACAAAGTTATAAACAACTCTTCCCCAAAGTAATCTTCACTTAACCATACCTAAATCTCTATTTCCTCTTTGCCAACCCTGGCTGTTGCCGGATTCTTAGAAGAGCTGAACTTTGGAAGCTGAATTACAACAAACCAAATACGTGAATATATATTTTCATTTATTCAGTTTCAGGTCATACGGTGGTATATGGAAATCTGGTTTTAAAATACACAAAGTAAAAGACAACAACCAAGTTAAGTTACCACCACAGGATCATAGGAAGTTGTTTTATACAGAATCAAGACCACTGATCCATCTAACTCAGTACTGTCTATACTGACTGGCTGGGTCTGAGACCGTGTATGTTCTCAGCCCCTTACCTAGAGATGTTGGGGATTGAATCTGAAATCACCTAAATGCAAAGCAGATGCTCTGCTACTGAGCTGTGCCCCCCCCCCGTGTTTTACTACCATCAAATAGCTACAAAACAATTTGCAAAAAAAGAATGCCAGGAACAGGAACAAAACAAATTTATTAACAAAAAATAGCTATCACAGTGTCATTAGGTCTAATATTTCAAAACCGATATGTTAAACGGATACATTTCAAACCTTAAGGCAGAGGAAAAGCAAATACACTTAGAACATACAGGGATTTTCCTTCAAATGCCAGCTGTACTTGTTGAAAATTAAATTAGAAGGGTTATCAAATTAAAAGGAAACACAGACCCTGATATTTCAAGTAGGAAGCTACACATGCATGAAAAAGCAGACCGGCTGGGGATGGCTCATTGTGCCAGGGTCCAGCTAGTACTGGGCATATTGCTCCAGCACAAGTGGCTACAGGCTGACCACTTAAGCTTTGTCCTCCTAGTGCAGTTTTGCAAGTGAATTAGAAATATGTAGGAAGTGCAGGGCGTTTGGTGAAAGCCATGCAGCCCGGCAGGCAAAATCTAAGCTGCAAAGTGCAGGCAAACAGGGTGAAAGCCTGCAGGCCGTCACTTCAAGAGCTCCAAAGGAGGTTCAGTGTTGTTTCAGGAGGCAGACGAAGGCCTCTTGCACCTTCTGAAGGACACATGAGGTCAGGTCAAATAATGATGTTTACAGGCTACCAACCACACATATAGGCCTGGTTACCCTCCTCCACTTGGAGGTACATTGTTTTTCCTGGCACTGTGGGGGTCAGAACAGCTCACGATTAAATGATCGGCAGACAAATGCTCACTGGGGCTCATTCTAAATTAAATACTTTCTCCTTAAAAAAAAAAAAGTGGCAACAGAAAAGACAACTACTGCTTTCAGACAAGGCAACCCTTTTCCAGATTCCTCTATAATTTTAATCCAAGAAAATAACAAGAGTTTGCACAACTATTATGACTTATTTTTAAAATCATATTATTGGAAAAAGTCAGCCAAGGAGAAGATAAGCCACACAACTCAAGTAACGTTAACAAGACCAATTAAACAGAATAGAAACAAAGTAAGTCAGGTTCTTCAAATTAACGTTAAGAAAGAGTTGGGTAGTTTTAGTTTTGACACCTAAAAACATTCAAACGAAGAAGGGGAAAGAATGTGGAGAACGGTTTTGCTCTCAGTGAGCAGAGAAATCTTACATCCAACAATGTTTGTACAGTCTCTTTGTCCCAAGATGAGAGAGAGAGAGAGAGAGAGAGAGAGAGAGAGAGAGAGAGAGACTGTAAAGATATGTGGTTTCGCTGATGCCCTCCTGGTGGGCAATCTGGCCCCTGATCAAGATACTGGCATGGTCTGGCACAGCAGAAGGGCCTGCATCCATGGACATCACCTATTACCAATGGAAAGGAGAGGAGAAGCTCACACAAAGGAGCCATCTTCTGCCTGCCACAGGTGCCAGCTCTGGTACTCTACCGAAACCAGCAAAGTGCAGCGTCCTTAAGTGTTGTTCCTTTCTTTGGATTTCTCATTTCTGCTGTCCTAGACAGAAACAAGAGGGGGGGAAAAAGCAGACCTGGCATTAATAAGGCTTAGGAACTAGCATTGCCATGCCTGAACAATTCTACCCCAGGCCAAGAAAGAGCATTAACCCCACCCTTATGCCTGTTCCATCTGTCTCTAGTTTGCCCTTTTATACCATGAGATTGCTTCTTTCATATGGAAGCTAAAACCATTGATTGGGTTCTAAACTATGGTTAGTGCAGGCCATGGTTTACTGTGGTATCAATGTCTTGATCACTCCCCAGAACATCTCCTTCTGCCCAAACTGTTCCATTTCCAATGGCTACCCACAAGTCTTCTCACTATTTACACAAACTTGTTGTTTGTTGTACCTTATAACGACATGACTTTTTACCGACACACCAGGAGATTAAAATCACTTGGGAGTGGCTAGAAGGTCAGTCAGGATCAACTGTCAGATTTCTGGGCGATTCTATGATTCTTTGGCCTTTTTTACTCCCAATTGTTTAACGATACCAATTATATTGCAGAAATGAAGAAAGCAGAGAGGGATACCAAGAGTGCATTCTTGTGTCAAGGGACTTTAAACTCTGTTCAGTTTTGGTATTCAGAACAAATTCCTGAGTTCAGAATTATTCTAAGTGTATGTCTTGTGCATCAGGCTTCAATTTGCTGATCTCACGTTCTACTAAAAAACTAAGTAAACTGGGCAAGCCTGAAGTCTGCCCAGTCCTGAACTAGATAGCCAAGGGGATTCTCTTTAGAATAGTTATTTAAAGGAAAACACTCACTGTCAAAAGCTCCCCTTCGGGGGTCATTCATTCAGGAAGATTATCCTGAGAATACGCAGCTTTAGGATGTGTATGATTTGAATTAGTCATATTCCCTTGCTGACACTCTTTTCACTGTTCTCACTGTGCCTGACCTGAGCTGTACCATTTCAGATTGCGGGTGGTGCAGCTGACAAGGTAGAATCCTCTTCAATATGAAAAAAAAATATTCCTCCATAATTAGAACGATCAGGGGAAAGCGGGTGCTGCTCAGGCTGTCCCTTGGCATACTAGTTGTTTATATGGAGAATGGTTTTGTATGAAAACGCATTGCAACCATCCACAGTCTGAAGTGGTCCCACCCAGTCACAGGATTATTTTGCTCAAGGGAGAGTGAGGCCTGTACAGTTAACTTCACCAGCCAGAAGTTAACTGGCTACTGTTAACACACATATTTTCCTCAACATTTTCAAAAGTGGTAGATCCATCACTTGGCTTTTGAAAAACAGGGGGTCTGCAGTACTTAGCTAATTGGGAACCACTGCTCTAGATCAGTATTTCCTAAAAGAGCGAGAGACACAATGTCTCTCCCACTTGGTACTTTTTTTTATGTACTTGACACTTGCACTTTAATTATTTGTACAGCTATTTGTTAATTTTTCCAGCATATGTTTTTTGTGGTGGAGGAGTGATACCAACAGCCTTTTCACTGACCCAGAAACAAAGAGGCAACCAAAAGGAGTTATTTTAAATCAAGTAAATAATGGTGCATTTCCCCCCCACCCTTATCACACAGAAAATGCAACCAGCTTTATTGTGAAGTAACTTCTCATATAGTAAAGCTGCCATTAAAAAGATGGAATTTTTAGTTTGGGTTTATCAGCAGGAATGTTCATTTTTGTTAAACAGGGTCCCAATGACACCTTGATCTTAACATCTAAGCTCACCTTCAATAGCGTTTAGAAATGTTAACTGGAGCCCTGTTTACAACCTGCAACGAGAATCTAGAGTTTGCAACATATCAGAACAACACAAAGGCAGAGATCCCGCACTTTCACAAACCACTCTTGTGGCTCAAGGAGGGTCTTATGAATGGTGAACTCCCTCTCTAGGGATCACAAATGATCACACAGAGTGAATCAGGGGAGGGTAAGTGATACCTCAGGAGGTGGTGGCTTGATAGTGACAGGCTGCGAAGTTCTTCGGGGTGGTGAAGGTTTGGGCTGTACTTGCTGCTGGACTGTGTTATAATAGGTGACCCCTCCATACACCTGAGACTGGGCCTACAAACCAAAATAAAAGGAAACCATTGGGTTGGTCTAAAGCAGACTTCCTCAACCTCGGCCCTCCAGATGTTTTTGACCTACAACTCCCATGATCCCTAGCTAGCAGGACCAGTGGTCAGGGATGATGGGAACTGCAGTCTCAAAACATCTGGAGGGCCGAGGTTGAGGAAGCCTAGTCTAAAGTGTTTGATAATATTACATATTATATTGTTATAACATCCACAGTATTGTTTATACATCACAGCTGCGCATACACACACACACTAATTTAAATACAAAGTACACACACATAAATCAATCACAGAAACACATCTGAAAAAGTTAAAAAGAAACACTGTTTGTCCAATTATAGGAAGCCGATATTTAAGGAAAAAATGAACAGAAAAAGAAGCCCCCCCCCTTTCATCCAAGCTTGATCTCTGGGCAGGGTACAGTAAATAAACAAAAACCACAGCATCAACCAACTACAAAACAAGTTGCTTAGTGAGCTTCATGACTGAGAGGGGATCTGAACCCTGATCTCCCCGGTCCTAGTCCGACACTTAACCACTGCACCATGCTGGCTTCCTAGAGTACTTCTGCTATGGGGCAGCTCTACAAACTAAGTAGGTAAATAAATAAATATGGAGAAAGCCAAGAGTCACTTAGAGAAGGATCTTCTCCTTGAAGCTTGAATACGTTTTATTCTGGATTGTTTTATTTGATGTGTTGTAAACCACTTCTGAGATTTTTTTTCTTTAAAATATAAAGCGGTATAGAAATGAAATAAACAAACAAACAAACAAATAAATAAATAATTCTCACTGCAAAGAAAGTTGCCTAGACATTCCGCTCTGGCAACTGTAATCTAGGTTTAAGGTGCCATTTGTCAATTAGATTATATATCTGAGTTTCTAACACTGGGTGGGGGTTATTCAGCTCTCTTTTTTGGGGGGGGGGAGGGTTGTTCTTCTTATTATGCATTATGTATCCTGTATGCTTGTGTTGTGAACCACCCTTAGATCTACTGATGAAGGGCAGTATATAAATTTAATAGATAAACAGGTAAGTTATAAATGCCCAGACTTTTAGGCCAATGCCAAAGGAAACACGGAACGGCAATGTCATGTTCCGTGGCTTGTTAAGACTTGTTTGGTCTTGCCTCCACAGCATGAAATCTGTTCTATCAAAGATACTTTTGCATTTGCTCAGCTTGGATTAGCTGCCTCTGACAACGCAATTACTAGCAAGAGGAATACCCAGAAGTACCCAGTGTGCATCTGCTGCAACAGTGAGCAGCAGTCAGTGTACCACGTGCTGTATACACTTCTCGCTTTGCCTGAGCCCTAATGACAGGACAAAAGCCTGCTCAGATAGGAGGGGAGCCTGTGCCCAGCGATGCTTTGTTTCTCTGCCACCTGCCGCTTTGGATCTCGGTGTTTAAAGACTTAAAGCCCAGATGAGAACAAACTTACTTGAGCATTGGAATACAGATGGGGAGGTGGTGGTGGCGGAAGTGGTCCTGGAGGGTAGGGGTAACTGGGATTGCCAAAATTCATCACTCCAGGGGGAGGGGAGAAGTAGGTCGGTGCTAGCAGTTGTTGCGGTGGGGGAGGCGGCGGCTGCTGTCCCGGCGACATGGAGACAGGAGGAGGATATAAACCAGGGTTGGTCAAAGGTGCTGGTGTCTGGTGTGGATGTAACCCTGGCAGAGAAAGAAGAGAAGAAGAGTCATCGACAGTTGCTTCTGAAATCAAGAACGCAACACGGAAAGGGTGCTGAAGCGGATTACAATCTGCTCCATTAAGTGAAACGTTTTGCTGGAAGGATTCATGTGCCCATCCGATGGCACAGACAAGTCCTCTGCAGCATCTCTGTGCAATGCCCCTGTGCTGTGCTTGTGAGGATTGATCCTGGAGGGTAAAATCCCTGTGATTTGCAGATGGTCAGAAAATCCCTCCTTTTAAATCCAATTAAGCTCAAATGTTCTCTCCTTCATTTTGTTTTTCCTACCCAGAAGGAAATGGTAGCCGTGGGAAGATAAAAAGGAAGGATTCAAATAATTATGCCAGCCGTGAGAAGAGACTTGCAGAAGAAACCTTCTCTCTTGCCTAAGACAGGATATGAAGTGGGCAAGGCTTCCCCCAGAGCAGCAAGAAGTAAAAAAAAGCATAGTCTCCAGAATCTGATGGGAACAAGTACCTGATTCAGAATGCCCTCCTCTTCCAAAAAGTGAATCAGTAATCTTCTAATATAATTTCTTAGCTCTTTTGAGTATAGATATGGCCGTAACAAATCTGTGGCAAATCTGTATGCTATTAAAACACGATGAGGCAGGTCTGTTTTTTGGACCCCTGATAATGGCAGGAGGGGAAGCGCCAGACCATCCCTGGAGGATCCATCCCCCACTCCCAATAAGCAGCAGCTCATTATGACCCAAGAGTTCTGGGTGGGGTGTGATTTAAAAAAATTACTGGGCTGACATGAATGATTTTGGGGCTAGGGAGGGGAAGTGCTGGTATGGAACGTTTCTTTCATCTGTTGGTTAGTGGGTAGGAGCACTGTTTTGTTCGTTGTTAGTGTGCTGCCAATATTTTCTATCACAGGGGACTGGTTTTCTGTTTCTTTCCCAAATACAGTATGTTGTATGGAAAAAATAATATTATGCGATCCTTCCCCCCCCCCCATGGCATAATGTGTTTATGTATTTCTTTCCCAATGTAAATCACTTGAAGATGCTTTGGGTGACAACTAACAAGTTTATGACATCTGCCCACCTGCCCCCCATCGTATCTGCACAGAAGGATCAGCAAAACAATCTCTCCATCCCATCACTGCATTAGCTAAACCTAATTTAGATTTTTGTCTTCTGACACACATCTGCAACAGGGTTTCAAATGCAGCAGAATGGCACAGATGGAATCCAAAGCTTCAGCGTGGTGCCAATTTTTTTCACGGAACAGAGAAGGCTTTGTACCAAGGATGCCATTTGGTACTATAAAGCAACGAGTGAGGGGGAGAGAAGAGGGAAACAGTTTTGATCCAATATTCCAGGTTTTAGGCTTAAGGTAACAATCAACCCTATATGACTGCTCCATTATCTTTTCTCCCCATTTCTGCCTCACAGAGCTCACACGGGCTTGCGTTGGAGAGAAATGCCTGGACAGGAGGAGATGCGAGAAGCAATTCCCTACCTGGATGGGAGAGATGCATTTCTGGCTGAACAATCACCCCTTGGGGAGGCAGCGGGGCAGGATTCTCGCTGTGAGTGTAGATCGGTCCCTGGAACTGTACTGTAATGATAGACCATCAAATACGACCTTTATTCCATACACATTGGTAGTTTAACAGTAAACACACTGGGATCCCAGTAAAAAGAAGCCGGTTTCCATGAGGGCAGGGGGAAGAACATGTGAAATCATACAAAGAACTGTTTAGCCACATCAGCTTTTAGAGATAGTTCAGGGGTGAATAAGGAGATGCTCCTTATTAATGGAAGTGGTGTCTGCACAAAAGTAAAATGGAAATTTCCTCTTTGGACTGGGGAGACTCAGCTTCAGATTCCCCTCATCCAGGAATTTTTAAAGTGCTTTGTTATTTTCATGCTGATTAATTAGTAATTCATATTTCCATGTTATTCTGGTACAAATTAATCTACTTTTACTTGAGGGAGCACTTACAACACTGTAGATGGAAGGCTGAATAAATCATCTGTAACCCACTCGAGTTTTATAGTAGTACAAAACATAGGGAACCCAGAGATTTTTAAGCAGCAGCATGCACTCACGTGTGTCATAGTAGTGCCCTTCCATTATGCTTATGTGCACAGGTGGAGCAGGCTCTGGGACAGGCCTCTGACGCTGCGATGAGTAACGCTTTGCACGGCCTGCCTGAACACCCTGAAAAAGCACAAGAGTAGTCACAGTTCATATAAGAATGTCACAATGAAACACCCTGCTCCTGCCCATGCAAATTGGGATGTTCCCATTTTTAAGGCCTGTTCAGAACTTATCTCTCCTTAAAGCGAAACTTCTTCAGAATCCTGAGAATCAAAGCTCACTTTAGGCGTCTAGTCCTCAGAGTTAAATGAAAAGCAGCAGCTAACCGGGTACTTTACCACTTACACCTTACTCTGCCAATTCCTAGAGGTACTGGGTGGTGCTCAACACCTTTTCTGCTTTCGGCCCTTTCCCTTTATGGCAACAGCCTATCCCCCATTTCTCTGTAAAAAATACCCAATCAGTTCAAATTCAACCCACTACAAGGGCTCAGCCAGACTCAAGTTATGTAACTTCCCCCAAATGCTGCAGGGACTCTCTACAGAGAATTCTAGGTCCTCAGCCTATCCTCTGGTAGCCAGTCAGACCCACCACTTGAAAAGCAGGAAAAAGACCCGGGACTTTACCATCTCCTCCATCCTGTTGAACTGAGGGGGTGGGGCTGCTCCAATGTGCATCTGGTTAGGAATACCTATTGGGAAGGGAGTAAAAGGAAAAACAGCAACAAGACTGATTACTACTTTACACTTAACATTAGAAAGAAACCAGGAAGAGGCAGCAGGTTAAGGAGGATCCTGAGGAAAGATGAAAATGAGAACAGATATTACTTCCTAAGATGCAGAGAGAGCAGGAAGATGCGCATGCAACTTATTGTCTCTAATACTGTACGTCAGGAAGGAACATCAGCTGGGTATATTCCATGTACCTACAGATTTCACTCACAACACCAGTACTGTCACATCCTGCAAACCTCAGCTTCTTTTAAAACAGAGAATAAGCCTTCATGACAGAAAACAAGTTTTAAAAATATGTAACAGTACCTGCAGATAGTCTTCCTGTCTTGCAATCTATTCCCCTAGCTTATTCTCCCGCACCTCACTCTGAAGTCAAGGCGGGCCCTTTCGCTCCTCCAAGCAGAATTCACAGGAGATGAGTTAAGACTTGAGATAAGTCTGTTCATAATCACTGCAGATAATTACAAAACTTGTATGTTTCTGTAAACCAACACTGCACTTTATTGGTTCCAGTCTGATATTATTTGTTGCAAGTGTTTTGATAGCTTTTGTGGTTATCTACAGTTTATTGCACTATTTAGAATCCTTATAATACAAGTGCGATAGGAATGAACATTGAAGAGAGATTCAGCTGTCATGCCTGAGTAGAGTAAGATCATGCCTGTGCTAGTCAGTTTTGAGGAAGTGTGCATGGAGCAGCTGTGGCTGCTATTGTGTCTAGGCAACCTGCTCAGGTAATCTGTTTTACTCTGAGCATTCCAAGGTACATTAAATAAGAAAAAGGAGTGCTGGAAAGCACTCAAATGAAATCTAGCATGATAATATTTGGATAGACAGAAGCATGTCTAGACCTATTCAAAATCTGCCCTACAGAAACCCACGAATCCCCACAAAGAATGACCAAATTCTGCAGATAAAGTAAATATTTCTATTTCCAAGGACAAGCTCTTGTGCATGCTCTCTCATCTCCTGACTCTTTGATGAATTCATGAACTAAATATTACATCTGAAGTGGCATTAAGTGACATGAAAATTATATTTGTGTAAGTTGGTATACAAGTCAGAAAGTGGCAAGTACCCACGTGTGAGCAGGGCTGGTTGCCATGTTTTCCAATGGGTGCAGCAAGGAGGGGAGAGGGAAGAGGGAGAGAGAAAAACGTGGTAGAGGGAAAGTCCAAAGAGCACAAAATTTCGGCATGTGTAAGGTCACTATGTCACCTATGACTCATTACGGCCGCAGATCTAGAAGACTTCATGGCTTGACTGCATTGCAAAGCGGAATAACCAACGCAGTCAGCTCCTAAGACTCTAACCTTTTGTACTAATAATGAAAAATATTTATTTGATACCAAATAATGCCAGAGGATTTAAATGTTCAGATGTGCAATAAGGTCCAGAAGGAAATGGAAGTTCAGGTGCCATTTTTTATAAAAGAAGGGATGGCCAAGTGGCAGGCCTATATGTCTCTTCAAATGAACTGTATCTGGTCCCTCGCAACCATACTACAAATCTTTGAATGAAGTAGATTTGGGGCTACGTTACAGAACACAAGGGCTCATAACAGGATGTCCACATTGGTAGATGGCACCAACTGCTGCAGAACCTACCACCTCTGCCTCAACGAGAAGTTTATTTTCTTACACTTATATCCCACTTTTCTTCTGCTATGGAACCCAAGGTGGTGTACATGCATTTCCCAGCTGGTCAGCCCTTTGAGCACTGGTCAGAGACCTCCTTAGTTCCAACCAACCTCATATGCTATCACAGCGGACCCTGGGTTGAGTTGGCTGAGCCTACAGTGGGTACTTCCCTACTTAGGCCAACATCCTGTGAACCCCAGCTTTTCTTCTTTTCTATTCAACAGTGCATTAAAGAGCACTTCACATACAACGGAGCTGTACAGAGTCCCTATGGCTGCTCATATACTTCTCTCCTCATCAAGACAATGCAGAGTCTGATGGAAAACTATCCCTGTGTGTTTAAAAGCAAACTTTGCAGCCTTCATAGTTAAAAAAAGTTGAATTTTGAAAGCGTAGGCAGTGTTCAGCAACTGCAAGCATGATGTGTAAACACTGGAAGAGGTTTGACATACGAAGTCCTCACCAGTCCGAACCCTACAGAACTGTGAAACTGCTTTTTCTGCTTTATCTTAATGTGATTTCTCAGAATAACTGAAGGATATTATTTCCAGGACAAATCAGCACAGAAAGAGGAGCTTTCGCAGAACAGTCATGGAACTCCTGCATCCACTCGGACCTTCAGTTTAGGCAAATACGTAGTGGCTAAAAATGAACAATTGGGATTTAAGTTATGTTTGAATTTTTTTAATGATGTTGGGACTTCTGCCAGTGAGTGGATATGTCCCAATGTCACAGAGATGCAATAAGAGCTTTTGGTTATTGCTGATCTCTGATCCTAAAAGACTCTGCTTACCATAGATTGAGCTCCTCAGATCCTAAAGAAAAGCATCTAGACAAATAGGGGTGGACAGAAGCAACTTGGACTTAGGAAAACAAAAGCCAGGGCCTTAAGAAGGCAGCAAACTAAGGGAAGCAAGGAAGGTGAACATAAGTAGAAAGTGAAGACTGGCGCTTAAGAAGGCGAGGTTTAGGAGGACAAAGGAAAATGTTGCAGCAGGGCAGGGAAGAAAACAAAATTCTAGGAAATAAAGAGAACAGCAAAGGAACCACATAGCAGTTTGAAATAACCACATACATATTTGGCTAGAGTGATGTTTTAACTGTTTTATGATGAGTCAGAACTTAGATTTACTGTTCTTTCTAAACTGCTCTATGGGGGTGGATTATAAACATATCAAGTAAATAAAGCTAGTCCCCCTCTGCTTCAGTTCATCAGCCAGCCACTTACCCTGAGGTTGTATGAACTGGGGCTGCCCTGGGCTCCAGTTCTGTTCTGTTATATTTAACTGGGTTATGTCTTGCTCGAGCCCATCTAGGCTGGCTTCAACAGGCACCTCCCAGTTACCAGTCTTTGCTGGCGAAGGGGATGGTATAACCTCAGTAGTTTTCAGCGGTGCAGGAGTCAACCCCAATGGAAGCGGGACTTCCTCGGCCAACTTCCCCGTCTCGCCTGCTTTGGTCCGAGTCCTCCTTGCCCGGGAGTAGGACTTCTTCTCCACTGGCCTATCTGGTGGTGGCTGCAGAACATCTGCAGGAGCTGCTGGGCTTTCTGAAACCACTTCTTCCTTTTTAACAGGGCTGTTGCGAATGTGCGGAATCTCTACTTCAGGAGAAGGCTCTCGTGGTGGGAGGGGCTCCAAACGCCTGGAACGGTAATTGCTCTCGTGCTTTGACTGCTCACTGAAGCGAGGTGCGTGCTGGCTGTTCACATCCACAGCCCGGTAGCATGGACGGGTCTCTTTGTAGCCACCGGGTCTTGGGAAAGTCCTTGGTGGGGGCATCCGTCCTGTCCCTGCGGAGTTCCTATTGATGAATGTCCTGGGCGGCACGGGAGTACTTTCTAGGCTCTGGTGCCGTGGCGGCTTACTAGGCCGTTCATTGGCCCAATCTGGCTCTCTCTGTGGTGGACTCCCAAATCTGAATGGAGATAAGATGCTACAGGTCAGAAGCACATTCCTCAAGCTATTCAGGGCACAGAACTGAGTTCCACATCATTAATGTTCCTGCACCACCACACCATCCCCTCCCCCCCCCCCGGTCCGGTACTATAATACAACAAGTACATACACTTGTCTTTGTTACCTCACCTTGGTTTGCGCACTCTCCTGGGCTTGATGTCATCAGGGTTGTGTGTTGAGCGGATATCATACCCATAAAGAGCAATCAGCTCCTGCCTTGTTTTCGGTGCCTGCTCGTCTTCCCGGAACTTGTCATGCTCCCACCGTCCCTCATCTTTCCACAGCTTGCGCTGGCGGCCCTTAGGCCTTGCGTGACAAGAGGGAAAGAATCAGTGAGGTTTTAATGTTTATATTTATAGAAAGCGGCTCTATCCCTTCTTTCTAGCAACACAGGACCTCAGAAGGGGTCCAAAACCATAGATTTTAAAATGTACTGCAACAGATGTTGAGATCTAATTTATGTTCCTATTCCTACTTTTGTTGCCAGGTTTGAAATTGAATTATCTTTGTATTATTGTATTGGCTTGTTGGAGAATGCATTTGTTATGGTCTTTGGTAGGAACAAGAAAATGTACTGATCTTAATACAGTGGAATACAAATAAAAACTAAAACCAGAGTCGTATAAACACACCGAGTGCAGGGAGAAAACTCAAATCAGGCAAAATTCTGACAAAACAGAAAGGTCTTCATTTAGCTAAAACGCCACTAAAATAAAAGTCAACTGGGCATCAAGGGAGGGAATATCAAAACCAGGGTACCCCAACCAATAAAGTCTGTCCCAGGAGAAACATGGGACTCAGAAGAAACAGTCAAATGACTATGTAAAGCAAATAATGCTTCCTGAGGGTCTACGCGCCAGTAGATGGCTGCTCAAAGCCACTCAAGGTTCTTGTAACCGCAACATTAAGAAATGGTCCCACATTGGCGATAGCACATAGTTTTTTAAAAAAAGTTTTCTGTATTAGCTTGTATTATTTTCTCTGTGAGCAGTCATTCTTTCAACTTTCTAACCCTTCCTGACCAAGAGCACCCCTTGCTCTGCAAACCCACCTCGCTTCACTCGCTGCCCACATCACCTACCGGACTTCCTCTTCCTGAGTTTGCCCACGAAGGTCATGCTCAAAGAAAAGACCTTTGCGAGGTATGTATGCAGGGTTCTTCCGGTCCTCGTCATCATCCAGGTGCTTAGGAAGCTTTTTGCCCACCTTGTTCTCAATTGGTTCAGTGCTTTCCTACAAGAAAAAGGAAAGCAAGCGCCTCTTGGTCTTCTGCCTACACAGAAACCCACCAAAGTGTTCCAGAACCCATCCTCTTCATCCAATGTTTTGGTCAAATGTTATCACAGAAGATAAAACTGATAACATATGTAGAACAGCTGTCTGAGAATAAAGATAGTATTCTCCATAAAACAACTCTCCAAAAACCATGCAAGTACTCCGGAATAAAGGAAAAGAAACCTATATTACCTAACTGATAAAGCAAAACCAGTAAATAAGAAAATGTTCTTCAAAGTGCTGAGTGGGATTCAACTAACAAGCCCTGCTGGCCGAAGCCTGTGGTTTCCGCTAGCACAGCATGACTTCCTCCCCTCCCTGTGCTGCAGATTAGGCAAGCAGAAGGGCCTGCATGGACAGCAATCCGCTTAGCATGATGCTGAGAAGTGTGGACAAGTGCATTTATGGTGAAGTAGACTCAACATCTGGAGTATACACTTATACACTTAGTATACACCTATACACTTAGAGAGAGACTTTTCAACAGCACTTTTTCTTTGTGTATGAATATTAAGAGAGAATTGTTGCAAGATACTGTTCCCTTGATGGCAAGAAAAGTAAGAATTGTATGTTGAACTGCTGAAAATGTGAGAGAAGATTTCTATCATTTGCAATGAAATTGTTTGCCAGCTGAAAAATGTTGGGAAAAGATTTATATCTCTCTATCTATCTATAATGGAGAAATTTTCAGGATATAAAGTACAACTAGATCCGCTGCTATTTCTCCTAAGTGATGTCACTATTGGAATATTGAAAAAAGAAAGAAAAAAGAAAAAGGACAATGTCAAATGTTAGCTATATTCAGAACAGACCTAATGAAGACTTTAGTTAAGTCATTTGTTTCAATGGGTCTACTCCAGGTATGATTCAGTCAGGTATCATTATGTATGTACTGAATTGTTATACGTTAGAAATATCAGCTGTACAGAATACTGGATGATTATGACAACACCAATGGCTAGAGACTGTGTAGAAAGAATGTAGGAACGTGTTCTAGTGGTGAAAATAACTAACTGCATTTGTGTAAGTGGGAAAAAGGCAAAGCAGTTTAAAATTTGATGCCTTTATTGATTTCCCTAACACTAGCCTATTACACAAAAATGCAGGAAGCTTCTTTTAGAACGTTATGAAACTAAGTATTTATTTCTTGAAAAGTAAATACAAAGGCACCTTTTCGTTTAAATGGTTAGTACCTATACTCAGCATTTAGTAAGACTTACCTGGCCATCCCCACTCTGCCTCTCGCCTGCCACAGTGCCTTTCGATTCTGGTTTTTCATCCCCTTTGTCTGATTTTCTTGTCAGCTCATTAGTTTCATTACTCTCCTGCTTCAGGTCCACTTTGGATGTCTCCTCCTCACTGTATTCCCCCTCCTCAGCCTGAAACAAACATCCAATGTGATTCAATTGGTGCAGGTGCCTAGCAATTTAAAGAATTTTTCTTTTTTTACAAAAAATCTTTTCCTCCAGGACACTGTTTTGTCTGAACAGGCTTATAGGCTTATACAAACTGTTTTGCTCTGCAAGTCAATCTATTAGTAAACACAATCTATGGTTTAATTTGAAGAGTTCTCACAGCACTCCTTCTCTGCCCCTGCTAAAGTGGCAGGAAACAAGCCAAATTCCATCTTGTTGTGATGTCTGAACATGGGCTTGTGGTTTGTTTAAAGAGAAATGAACTATGAGCAATAGCCAACATTTGTTGTTGGCTTACTGCTCGTAGTTTGGGAGAAACAAACCACAAACCCAAGTTCAGTTGCCATGACAAAGCCAGACTTTGGCTTGTTTCCAGCAGTTCAGGAATAAGGGAGGAGCACAATAAGAACTTTTCAGTTCTGTGTTCCTCACGCTCACACAAAACCACCGTTTGTTTATAACTATGGTTTAATGTAAGTGAACCACCATTTGGAACCTGATGGCTTCCCCAACACGAGCAGAAGATAAACAGGAATCCAAGGCATGTGCTTCTAGGTCTAATACCCCCAAGGTAAGCTTTGAATACAGAGGATAGATAACATATAATAAATTTCAAAACGCAGAAGTGGACTGCTTTTCCATGGTAAAGGAGATAAAAATTACACATTCCAATTCATCCAAGGGTCCAGATTCCTGAAGGTTCCTTTTCTAAATAAAAGTTCATTGGCATGTTAATACTGTACACCAGAAAAATGGCAACAGACATATTTGAAATTGTCAGTAAAAATGTAACTCACCTCTGAGTCGTCAGCACTTTCATAGTCAGAAAGAACAGCTAAATATAAAGAAGAGTTGTTTGCGATTAGACAAACCCTTTAAAATTTGTTATGTAGATGACCAAATTTCTCATCTTCCCATACCTTTCTCTTCTCATATACTCTCTCGATCCATTGACAAAGTCATCATCCACACAACTTAACAGACACAACACTTGTTTAATCATTGATGCACACACTTATTTTTCTTTTCTTTTCACATTCCGTTCACCAACAAGACATAGTGCTTCTCAATCTAAAACACTATAAATACACTGGTCATGCTTCTCTGCCCTCTTAGTAAAAAGCTCTGGTTCACATTCAAGCCATTTCTCATAACTACTGCAACCATCTCCTCTGTGGCATTCCAATGTCACTTCATCCCTCTTGCCTAAATTCAGAATTCTGCACCAAAATTATTCAACGCTTACACGACATGTAAGCCTTTCCTTAATCCCTACAATGTTTTCTCAACTGTTCTTGCTGTTACCTTGAAAGTCCACTATGGCCTTGCCCCACCTCATCCCTCTGCCGCCGCCACCACATCCTCCTACCTATGTTCTTAGCTCCTCAAAATCCACCACCCTCAATCATCTGTTGGCCTTATGCTTCTGTAAAATATTCACTTTTTTGCTTTGCTGCTTCTTATGTTTCCGGCTTCTTCTGAACACTTACATAATGCTGAAATTCCCCCCGTCTTCAAATCCCTCCTCAAAATTCAACCTTGCGTTGAAGTTTCTAGGACAGTGCATTAAGACTTCACATCCTAATGAAGTGCATATATATATATATATATATATATATGGCTCCTTCACACTGCCACAGAGTCTGTGGCCAGTGAAGCAGGGGAATTTTCACTGTCCACATGTTCACAAAGTGATGGTGGATATGGGAACCCTTGAGCTGTTCTTTAATAAGGCAGCTCTGACCACATTCTATAAGCTTAGTGTGTAGAGGAAATGGAATGCACTCCTCAGTCAATGACAAATGTCATAGATTACAAATACAGAAAACCATTTTATCAAGTGGTAAATGTGGGGAAGTCTTACCACTTTATAAGATATCCAAGCCATTAAAATGTATGGGGGGGGAAACATCACACTGTGTTTTCATTAATACAAACAGCCAAACAAAACTCTGGTAGAAAACCTTACCACCCATTCATCTATGATGAGGTCCATTTCTAACAAAATATGTCTGAATTTACCTACAGGCCAAAGTACCATAAGCATAAGGGCTTGTGTCTGGAACATCTTCCTTGCAGAATTACAACTTGATTTTTTTTTTTAAAGAAAATGTATATGCTGCTTGGTTGTTTTAAAAAATGCTATTACAATAAGCATTAATTCTAAGAATATTCCCTAACCAAATCTACACTACGCCTCACCATTCACAATCACTCAAACTAAAAGAGAGAACATCACTTACCATCTCCTTCTATGCCGTCTTCACTTTCCTGTTTTAAGAGAAAGAAATATTACCATAAAGAAAAACAGCATAACCCTCAATAAGAACACAAATGAAAATGCTTATTGCAATACACATATGTTAAGAACTCTAGGTGATGAAGGAACACAAAACTGAATATTTTAATGAAACTGCAACATTCTCTATCATATAAGCAAACAGCAGCAATAATATTGTTCAGTTATTTTATGTGGGTCTTGCCAGGTGGGGGATGTAGCTAGTAGCCAAGATCCAGTACACTTAAATACATTACATTTATGCAGCCTCAGAAAATGTTGTTTCTCTTGGCCCAATTCTATTTTTCTTTTTGCTTTAATTCACCTCTTTTCCTTTTATTGCTTGTGTTAACAGTAACAGCTACATAGGGTTCTTTAGGACGTATTTTCTTCAGATGTTGTCTGGAAAAAGCTAGTGCTTTACACACCAAATCTCTGAAGGAGTCACTTATTTGGTCAGATTTGGCTATGGGAATGTGATTTTCTCATTTAAAGGGGGACTCACTTCTTATGGATGTACTGCACGATCTCAAAACACACTGACTGCAGGAGTGCTCAGTTTAGCAACAAGCCGGAACCCTGCCTACCAACCGATCTCATAAATAAAAAATTGGGTTTGTGTCTCAACTGGACAGGCAAGAGAAATAGCTCTTCCGCTGCAACTTATGCATGCAGATGACGCACCTGCTGAGAAGAGCAGGGCATTCTCCAGAGGCAGAAAGGTGCCCTTTCCCTACTCTGCTGGGAAAAGAATTGTCTGGTGTGAGCATACCTTTAGAAAGCAAGGACAAGCCCACAGTGGTACCTTGGTTCTCAAACTTAATCCGTTCCGGTAGTCCGTTTGACTCCTGAAGACATTCGAAAACCAAGGCTTCTGATTGGCTGCAGGACCTTCCTGCGCTCAAGTGGAAGTCGCTTCAGATGTTCAGCTTCCGAAAAACGTTTGCAAACCGGAACACTTACTTCCGGGTTTGCGGCATTTGGAAGCTGATTTGTTTGACAACTAAGCCGTTCAAGAAGAAGAAGAAGAGTTTGGGTTTGATATCCCGCCTTTCACTCCCTTTAAGGAGTCTCAAAGCGGCTAACATTCTCCTTTCCCTTCCTCCCCCACAACAAACACTCTGTGAGGTGAGTGGGGCTGAGAAACTTCAGAGAAGTGTGACTGGCCCAAGGTCACCCAGCAGCTGCATGTGGAGGAGCGGAGACGCGAACCCGGTTCCCCAGATTAGGAGACTACCGCTCTTAACCACTACACCACACTGGCTCTCTTGGTTCAAGAACCAAGGTCCACTGTATTACAGACAACAGACTGTCAACAACTTCCTTTGCAAAGAGAAAGAGCCCCAAGGAAGGGCTGTTAATGTGGGGAACATGCTGGGACCTACAATTTCTGCTTACTAAGCCTACTTCCTTTACTCATTCATGTTTTCAGGCTTGATCATGTTACATGATGCTACCCTCTTTCTATTGTTCTTTATTTCTTGTGTCTCCCCGCACAACCATTTAGGTCTTCTTACAGAGGTGGTCTGCTTCAAACTTTGAAAGCCATACCTTCAAAAGAACAAGGGAGTCAGGAAAGCAAACGAAAAACATGGCAGCTGCTAAATGCTATCCAGAAGGATGTGCAATTCCCACCCAACCACAGTAGATGTGTCCCAACTGGCAATCTAAACTAGGTATTCCAAGCTTGGAATCACTGTACAACATTTTAGCACACTGGATACATACTATTTCATTGCACTATGACAACAAGACTGCAGCTGTTAGTTGTTGATTCCACCTTAATTCAGGGGAAAACAGAAATCAGAACTGAGAACCAATCTGGTATTTCAGTACGAACAAAATAAATTAGTCAAAGACCTGGTGGATCTATCAAACAAGCAGCCAATTCAATAAAACAAAGTGCATGCCATCTGTAAATCCTAATGTGGCCATCCAGCAAAGGGTGTGTCTTAATTCCTAAAAGCTCTCTTTCAAATGCTGTCTGCTTCAAACTCTTCAGTTTTATCTCCATTTGGACACCACCACCAACCCCACCATTACTTTGCAAACGGACCAATAACCTTAGCAGCTTCAATCACCATATTGTTGTTTTTATAGCTTTCAAAACATCACAGCAAAGTTTGCTTACCAAGACTATTGGAGCTTGTTAGCTAAAAACCTCAAATGTCACACTTAACATTAATGTTACTCCAAGAAACAAAAGTGGTTGATGACACCCTGGTCTTTGAAAAGGCTTAGCGGGGGAGAAGAAGTTCTAAAAATACCCAGGTTCTAAAAATATGACTACAGACCGAGGGAATACAGTGCACATTTTCATCTCATAGACACAACTAACAGTTTTAAGTTCCCAGATGGAAAACCACAAAGATAACCGGGACTAAGGCTCGACTGATAAGCACATCCGTTGGCCTCCAAATTCTTGAATCCTGGCCAAAGACCCACGAACTAGCTTGCTGAGGAAAAATCCGATTAAATGTGCTCGGAAACACTTTTGTAACTAAGGGAGGCATTAAAAACAATCTTTACATAACAATTTAAAAAAACAACAACCCCGAAACGGAGAACGATATACTTAAAACCCAAAAAGCACATCGTTTGAGCGTAGGACAACCGGATACAAGCTACGGCTACTCAACGGCAAGCGTTGAGATTTTTTAAAAAATCAACAACCAAGGACCGCTCTGTGCATTCGCAGGTACACTGCCGTTTTTGCTTTAATGTCGCCGGTAGTTCCGGGGTCGAGGCCCGCGGTGAAAGCGGGCCCCGACAAGAGCCGGGTGCAGCCAGAGGAGAAAGTCCAAGCAGCTTCTCTCCCCGCCCCCGCCCCCTTTTTCCTCTTCCCACCAGGCTCCCTTCCACACTCACACACTCCGAGTCGGCCGGGCTGCCTCCCACCGTCACCGGCGCCTCCGCGCTCACGGCGTCAACAGCAGCGCCGCCGCCGCCGCCGCCCCCTCCCGCCACGGCCAGGCCAGAGCGGTGGGCGCCCCGCGGGGAAGGGGCCGCGCTGCCGGGCGGCGAGTCGGACTCCTCGTCCTCGCTGCTGTCCTGCGAGGCGCGCTGCCTCCGACGGTCCGCCATCTTAACAGTAGCCGAGAAAGAAATAAGAAGCGAAACGTTTATGAGGGGGAAGTAGGCGGTGGCAGCAGCGGCGCAAAGGGAATGACGGGAAAGCGAGGAGGGGAGGCGCGAGGCCGCGGAAGGACTGCGGCTCCCGACATGCAGAGCGACATGCCCGCGCTGCTCTGCGCTCCCCCCCCCCTCGAGCTACCCAGGCTCCTTTGCGGTCGAAGCGGCGGCGGGAAAGGAACAACAACAACAAAAAAAAGTAAAGAGAGGAAGGGGTTTTAAGAGGGGAAGAAAATTCGCGCCCAATCAAGGGGCCGCGGAAGGCGACGTCACCAGCAGGCGGCTCTCCAATGGCGGGCGGAGAGGACAGCCCAGCAACAGCATCACGTGCTCCATGCCCTCGCGGGCTGCTGCATTAAAAAAAAAAAAGAGGGGGGGGTCGTAATCCGCCAGGAACGGCGCTTCTTCTGCCATTACGTTTTCCCATTGCGACGGTGACGTCATCCCTTTCTCCCTGCAGTGGTAAAGCGGTTGTGGGAAGGCGTTGTACAGGGGACCTAAGGGAATAAAGCGACGAGTCTATAGCGGGGTGGGGTGAGGAATGATGCAAGACCAGTTAAGGCAAGGTTAGGGTGGGCTCAGAAAGAAGGTGCAAGACTCAGAAATAAGCTTCGAAACAATCCGCAGTGTTTTGCTTTTTTTTCTGTACTTCAGAAAAAATAAAATCTTCACCACCTGGCACATTGTGTAGCAACTGCCCTGGTGAAAGGTTCTGGAGAACGCGAAAGCTTGTCACACTTACTTGCACTTTTGGTTGCCCTAATAAAATATAGCCGCCAACTACGGATTCTGGCGTTCGCCCCCCCCCCCCATTACAAGGCAAACTAAACTAGCGATAACAGCAATGGAAGCTCAGCCCCCTCCATATCCTCCACCAGTACTAGCATTGCCCTAGGTAAACAGCAGAAGGGGCAAACAGGTCAGTATTTACACAAGGAAGTAGGGGGAGACAATTCTGACATTTAACAATGACAACATACGAAAATCGACCTAAGAATATTGAAGCTATGCATCCATTAATGTCATCCATTTTGAGGGTAGACGAAGTACTGTACTGTATCTACAAGAGGTTTTTCTTTTAAAATGATTTCCTCAGAGAGGCTAGCTTAAAGCCAACTCTCATGTTTTCTGGCACCAGATTTGTTTGTTTTTTTAACAGGCCTTTTGATCTATTTTTCACTTTTGTTATGTTTGATTTGATTTTAATTGTTTCCATGCTTTGTTAGCCACCCTGGGAGCAGTCCTGCTGATGGGTGGGGTAGCAGTTGCCCAAATAAAAACAAACATTACATTCCCCAAGGAACTACATCTGATCTCAAAAAATAATCATACTTCCAAAAAAGACTTAATAAAAGAGCACACCCATCATATTAAGCAGTTTAGGGCATTCCCATTGACATATACAAAAAAAAAGCTGCACTTTTCCCATTTTGGGAAATTACTGTCCTGCTCATAAGTGTTAAAATGTGCTGGGCATATATTATTATTATTAAAATGTGTTAGTTGCTTTATAATGCCCGGGCAACCCAAAGCTACTTAAAACAGTATAGTATTGTAAGAATACAGCACCGCCCCCAGGAGCTACTTTTTTGTATACTTTGACTCTATATGAGAGTGTGACAGGCCTAGTGCTATGACTTGCATTTGTTGCCTTTTCATCCCACTGTTCAAACATCTTTCTACCCAATAGCTGCCAGTTTAGGATACAGTCTGCATACACCTAACAGCGAACTGTACGTCTGAAGTTGATTTACAGCAAATCAAATTGCTCCAACTAGCTCATGGACGTGCAAGTTCTTTTTCTATCAAGGGTCACCTAGTAAGGCATCCTGTTTTCACAGCGGCCAACGCAAGGGAAAGCTGAGCATACAGCACTCTTCCCAACTGTCCTTCCTAAACAACTAACATTCAGTTTCTCCTACGGTGGAGGCAGAACATAGCCTTATCATCCATTAAGTTGTCTAATCCTCGTTAAAAGCCTTCACTGCATCTTCTGGTCACAAATTCCATAGTACTCTCTTTTCTTTTCTGAATCATCCACCATTCAACTTCACTGGATGGCTCTAGTATTATGAGGAAGAAAAATCTCCTTGACACCACACATCATGTTATACATCTCTATCATATATTCCCTTACTCACCTTTTTTCCTAAACTAAAAGCCCAAATGCTGTAACTTTTTCCTCATAGGGGAGTTGCTCCATCTCCTTGATCATTTGGTCATCTTTTTCTGAACATTCTCCAGCTCTACAATATCCATTTTGAGGTGAGGCAACCAGAACTGTACCCAGTTATTCCAAGTGAGATCTTACAAGAGATTTGTATAACAGCATTACAGCATTGGCACATTTTATCTCTAATCCCTTTCTCAATAATACAGAATTCATCTTTTTCACAGCAGCTGCACACTGGACTGAGCTGGCACTGAACAAGAAAGGGCTGAAGTCTCATACACACTCACTTGGGAGTATGTCTTACTGCAGTCAGTGAGATGTATTTCCAAGTAAATGTGCATAAGACTGGGCTATAAGGCATGTATTTCCCTTTCTGCTTCTAGTATATAACAGAATGTGACCATAAAGGCAGATTCTGACACTCAAAGGTTTTACCCAATCCATTAAACAATGCATAATGCATGACAAAAGCATCAATATTCTTTCCATTTTATTGTAAAAAAAAAAAAAATGATTTGTTTCAATTTTGTTTAAACATACAAGCAGAATTTCTCTTAATACTCCCTGTTAACACTGTTAAACCTAAATGAACTGAAGCAAAAAGTTTTTAAAAAACAAAAACCCCAAACATTAACAGCCACAAATTTGGTATTTACAAACTTTTTTTCCTTTATAAGATATTTACAAGACAACTGATTTTACATATTTAAAATGGTATCAAAAAGGATGCATTTGCAGACAACCACATGTCAAAGGGCAGAAAACAAAGGAAGGGATTACAGACACTTTTTTTTTTTAACTACCTTAAGCTTGGTTAAAAGTAATGTTTTGTCCTAAACCAAGTATCAGATCTAATTTGCAAGGGCAAATACAAATTTCACAGTGCTGTATCCCCTATAGGGAAGGCTATTCCCTCCACTCCCAACTAACATCCACTGCAAATGCTTTGTACAACCCCTACCTACTTCCACACACCTACCCATCCTCTTAGATCTAAATTGCATGTGTTATTATGTAAGTGGGATTCTTCTTTTACTGTAAACCAGCACACTATTGACTAGGGAATATTTTGCTGTTGTATTTCAGAAACACACACTGTGGCACTTCTGATAATAGATGTTTTCTGGGCTAAGCAAAAGCAGTTATCCCCTCCCCCAATGGGATATAGACCTAAGACACAATCTTGCAAACTGCTTGTGCTTACTTGAGAGCAGAAAGTAGGCCCAAGTGTTGGCAGGATCAAGTCTGAAATCAGTGCCTTCAAGAAGCCTATACTTGAGGCTTTTTTTTTTTTAACATCCAGGCTTGTAACTGCAGGGTGCAAAAAAGAAATAAAAATAAGGATGCATGCTGGCATGCTAAAAGAGAGCAAAAGATTCAAATACAGCCTTATTTAAAATAAAATTAGGCAAGCATTGTGCACTACCTCAACTACACGGATTACTTGGCAAAAGACAGGATCTGTTTTTCTCATTTTGAAGTTTAAGCCACACTCATGACCTCTTTAACTATGTTCACATTGAGCGTGCTACTCTGGGGGGGGGGGGTAAAGGTATCCTTCTGAATTCCCGGGGAACGTAACCCAGAAGTGGAACAGCAACTACTAGAAGTATTTGAAAGATGTGATAGAAAAACAAATGTGTTAGATAAGCATTTACCCTTCTATGATGTCCTTAGTGTGCAAAAGCATTGGACATCATCCTGCACTGGGATCTGCAACAAGCAATGAAACTGAGACCCAGAGCTTGCTTTCTATTTATACAGAAGTTTCATTCAATGCAAAGAAGTAAAAGGTAGCTTCACTGCTCATCTAAGCATGTGTGCATATCACACATACCCAGGCAGCTTCCTGCAATTGCATGGATCAGGCAGATGAGAATGTGGAATTATAAAGGAATTCCCTGTTCTCTGGAGAGGATGAATGTTTCATCTTCAGGAGCTGGAATCTTACTTAAAAGATGCTAAACAAGCTTCAAACAGACACAAGGGTTCAGCTGTTACTTTGATTTAACTCAATGTAAACAAATGGGAGTTGCTGTAGTGAAGAATACAGGCACAACCACTTCTCTAACAGACTTTAACCTTCCCTAAGATACATATAAACTTATGTTGCAATGGACTTCAGGCAGGGGGAGGAAACCATCGTTTTCAAGAGATATTGGGGAGATTAATCACTTTATGTATGGCAAGAGGATAAAATCCTTTTGCCTCTCTCATTGTTGCCCTTCCCTCCAGTAGCAGTTGCTTTGCTGGATCTGGGGATGGAAGTACATGGTGGTTGCTAAGCAACGAAGTCCTTCCATCATATACCAGGTAAGAGGCAAAGTCTGGGATTTTTGGTGAAGCTGGGGTGGACTATTTTTGAGATGCCGTTTGTGCTGCTTGGCAGTGCCACGGGTCATTATCTACTCAATTCCCCATGCCTCATTTATTAGCAAATCTGGCAGAACTGCCATTGAGAATTTCCAATAAGAAACTAGAATTGTGCAAAATTTTGTTTCTTTTATATATAAAAATAGCCTACAATTTAGCCACACTGTATATAACAGAAGAAAACTAAGAAATAAAGAGCCTGCTGGTAAAACAAACCAGGAAAAGTCTGGAGACAATCTGACATTGCACTGTCAACCCTGGTTTATACCTAACTGTTCCAACAGAACTAACAGTGTGACATAGTTGTCAAGGTATGGAGCCCTTTACTATAAGTAATAAAATGTCAAGTTTAATAACCTGCTGTCCTGTAATCAGAAGCAGAAGGTATGAACAAGGGTTGTTTATACCCATTGAAAATATATTACCTAGCCATATCATAACAGTAGAACATGAAAAACCAAACGAGGTGGGAGGAAATGTATAGAACCATATGCAGAGCCTTTTTAGAACAGCAATTACAAGCACCAGGACAAGAAGAAACATCAATGTTTGTCCAATATATCTTAATGGGTAATGTGTCTCCCACCCACACAAATATTCAAGGTCGTTAACCAGCAGGCTAAATATTTCAAAAGGCTTTATTAGTTTGTAAAAGCAGGGGTGGGCTTTGCATGCTCGAGAACTTACAAATGAGAAGAGTTTCATTGTATTTTTTTAATGCTTGTCCACCTTTCAGTTTTTAAATGGCTGTTAATTATCCAATAGAGATAAACTGAAGTGCATTGTAAGCTGCCAACCTTGCTGTCCCAACACAAGCCTCCAGTACTTTCTGCCAGACAAAGGAAAAAATGGAAAACCAGTGAAGAAGTTTATGGGGGTGGGGTGGGGGAGAAAATAAAACTATATGTGAGCGTAAAAATTATTTATAGTAAACAAGAATATACATCACGGGGAAAGAGTGACATGACAGAACATATAGGTTCTCTGCCATTTGCTGCAAATAGCACAAGCCTACCATCAAGGCAGAGTTTTCTCCTAGTTGGACATGCCTATTTTCTGCATGTCCGGTGAGGAGTCTGTTTCTTCTGCATCTCCAGCCGGCAACGGCTTCGCTCATCCAGCCACGGCAGTTCAAAATTCCTGTGGAACAAAGTGGCCCATGGAAAACAGTTAATTATGGTGAATGGAAAGATCTGGCAGCTCAAGTTTCTAGTCCTATGTGAGGAGCTGGCAATAAGCACATGTCAGTCATTTATAGACACACTGGAAATAAGTGTAAGCCACAGAGTAGCCAATCTGCACATATTTTGCATGGTATTTTAAAGAATATAAAAGACTGAACAACAGTTCCTGAAATGTTGTTCTTCATGTGTAGCATTCTTTTTAAATTATTACTACAAAACATGTCAAGAAGTGAAAAAGCCTTGAGTTGAACTTGCGAATGGAATTAGAAAGCAGGACATTTGAAAGAATACCATGAAAATCAAGTTTCTATCAGCCATCCAGTGAAATAATTGTCACATTTTATCAACTATTTTCAGTACCTGACTTCTGCAGTCTTAGGGGATAGAATATTACAAAGCCATGGTTCTAAAGATTTCAGCAAAAATGCACAGAACCAAGAAGTATGACCAGTAAAATCATTTTTAGCCTAAAAGCTGGTAAGACCCAGCATAAAATTTAAGAGTAGAAGTGTTAAAGAGGCATACCCACACCATTTTGTGGTCTTCCCCCTTTTAGATGTAGCAGCCATTTTGTGTGATGCCACGCCCTGGCAGCCATTTTGTGACTGGCACCCTGGATGAGTTTCTGGGTCTGAAAATAGGCAACCCTGCTGGAGTGTGTTTAACATGTTCCATCAATACCATAAACCTCACAATAATCATAGTCCTTTTAGTGCTCACTCAATTGCAAAACTGTGAAATCACTTTGAAATCAAAGTTTGTCTATAAATAGCGAAACACTCTATCACATTAGGCAGAAACAAGATCACCCCCTCAGACAAGAAGCCCACAAGTTAAGTCCACCCATTTCCATAAAATATTTTCTCCTTTAATGTAAGCATATGGGTATACTTACTGTGGGTTTAATTTTGGTAACGGTCGGCCAAATGCTACAACAGGCAAGTAAGGGGTGATCAGCAAGCTTTCAACTAGGATGAAAAGAGAAGAGAAGGTAAACTATCTAATTGCAATAGCCACTCACATTTTGGATTTCTACTTTTACAACAGGGTTCTGCCAATCCTTCTCAATCAAGCTTTTGCAGGTGGGAGAAAAGGACACCTGCAATACCATATTTAAAGCCACTCACCATCATCTGACTCTGGGAAAAATGAGGTAACTTCAGGCTCAGATTCCTGAATTCCTTTCTTTTTATACATTCTGAGTT
The DNA here is from genome assembly GCF_964106645.2 of Podarcis pityusensis. Taxonomy (NCBI): domain Eukaryota; kingdom Metazoa; phylum Chordata; class Lepidosauria; order Squamata; family Lacertidae; genus Podarcis; species Podarcis pityusensis. The sequence goes on from NC_138038.1 coordinate 25,674,271, forward strand.
GTAGTCGCTGCAAAATTCTTTGCTCCCGGATACGCTGAATATCCCACCTAGGGAAGGGAGAAGAGAAAGGAGTAAAACAAGGTGTTTTAAACTTGTACTTGAAGATGTTTTGATTATGGATAGCAGCAAACTATCTTCCACTATTCTAATCTTTTTTTTCCTTTTTCTTTTTTAAAGCAAACTGGCAGAATATCCTGTGGCCTGGAGTTCCATAGGCTAACTACAACTAGTGTGAAAAGGTGCTTTGTGCTCAAACTGACTGCCTACACATTTCAATGAGTTATGTCAATTCCTTGTATTTAGAGGATTTTCTTCTGCTCTCTGGCAAAAAAAAAAAAGGGTAGGGGGCTTCCAGAGCAGTTTACATACAATCAAAAACAAGACAGTCCCTACCCATTGGCTGACAGTCTAAAAAACACAACACTCAAGAGAAAAGGGACAGGGAGGGGAGAGGAAAATCAAAATCAACAATCAGGCACCAATTTCTAAGCAGCTGTTCCTGTATTAGCCAGCTGGCACAGTTCAAGGGCAGGTGTCTGATGGAGCTAGGCCTCCAGCAAGCTGATGAAAGGAACATTGCTTCCTATCTCTCCCACTAAGGCAGTCGGATGGAATAGCCGCCCCCAGATGACAGCTGAGGGGGGAGAAGGCCAAACAGTGCTATTACAACAAGAGAATCAACAAATCTCTTACTGCACACCCCTTCCACGACATAACTGTTATCTCCCATCCCAAAAGCCCTCAAAATGCAGTGTAAAGACTACAAGTGAAACCAGGCGATTCAGATATTGTAATGGGCTGGTTTTATTGTACATTTTAACTATGCATGTTTATTTCATTGTGGATGTTTTGAGGAAATTGTTTTGTTGTGTTTATATCTTTTGTAATTGGTTTTATACTTGCAAACTACTTAGAAATTAACCTTGGAAATTAAGCACTAAATAAACTAGTAAATGATATTCTCTCTCACCTTTTCCTCCTCTTTTCATCCAATTCCAACTTTGCATGCCGTTTGGAGAAGACGCTGTCATCCAAGTTCTGTGAAGGGTTTAATAAATGGAAAAATTAACACACGCATACACACACACACACACACACACACACACAGCGCATTAACATTATCTGCTGTGCCTTTTCAGGGACACTGATTCTCAATCAGCTGTTGAAGGTCCTCTTTCTTTTCATTTCCTGGATGAAAGCATTTAAACCAGCCATGATACTGGTTGCTTCCCCATGGTGAAAAGACCTATTTGCCCGTTTTTCTTCCCCAGCATACAAGCTAAATGCAATACCCATGCTGCCTTGTGGCAAAACCCCTGCAAATTACCGGGGTGCAAAAGTTGGATATGTCAGCTAATTTCAAAAATGCCTTTCCTCCTAGTTGTAGGGGACAGTTGGTCAGCTTCCGGAGAAGCTCATTGGTGGCTGGTAACGCTATTTATTCAGCAACATACCTCTAAAAGTTCTGAAGTATTCAGGTCTCTCAGAGGCTCTACCATGTGGTCCCTCCAGGATGGAACTATAAAAGGAGGAGAAGTGTCAAAACAGCTGATTTTAAAGAAATGTTTCTGTGGAGAGATGAACATCTGTGACAACATTAACCTCACTGCTACGAAGTTAAACAGAGTTTAGCATCAGCTAGCTTTCGTTTAGCCTCACCAATTAATTCCACAGAAGTTACTAACCCATTAAATATCACACATTGCTATGTTAGTCATCATGTTAGTATATCTGTGGCCTGAAAGAACAGAATTAGCTCTCCTCAAGTCTACAAAAGCTTCCTAGAGCTGATTATTTGCCACAAGTGACAGGACAAGCGACTATTTCAAGAGCTTGCGTTCATTTGCTCTCTTAAACCAACACCATATCTTCCACCAAACTTGCAAAGTTGAATGGCAGCTCTCAGGAAGTCTTTCAGACTAGCATCCTGAAGGAAGCCTACTTTCAAGGCTGCACTGCTGACTGTGCATCAAAGCCACTCGAGCCTATGGCCGAGTAAAAAAACAGGTCTCCCATGCCTAGTTTACTGAAACAAGCTCTTTAATTGGAGTTTAAAACAGCCCTAGCTCTACTTGGAGGATCGCTGAAAAGCTTCTAAGCCCTGCTGAAAGATGTTGCACAGGAGAGATGACTTTAAAAATAATTTAGATTCATGAAGGACAAAAGGTTACCACTGATAACCAAGAATGAAGCCTTTATTATACTTGAGGTTACTGGAGGCATGTAATAGGGGCACTATTTTCATAATACCTGGCTGGTAAGTTTCTCAGTAGCAACAGGTTGGCTGCTGTTGGAGACAAGTTGCTGGACCAGGTGGACTTTTGAACCAAACTAGAAGAACAATTCTTATGATTTTAGGCACTTATCTTAATAAAGGCTGGTCCTATAAGAAGCATTCTCCAAATCCCTCTATACTACAAGACAGCAATAACAGGTCAAACATGCAACTCTAAGGCATAAGAAGGTGTGGAAAGCTAGTTAGACCTTGAGGCTCTTCTTATTTATTCTGCAGAAGCCACTTGGATTTTAGTAAGCAGCAGCTGAGAAGTAGAATGTGTTTCTGTAATCTGCTGTGAGGGAAAAAAATATCTTTCAACCTTCAGAAGGAAATGGCTTCACAGCTTCTCTGAGAAATGTACCTTGTTTGTTATAACATAAAAATACAAGAAAAACAGAACAGCAAGACAGCTCAGTTCAGCCCAGGCTCAAGCTGGTAAAACAGGGGGAATTGGCATCAGAAAACTGACCTCAGACCAAGAGGTCTTGCAAGTCTTTGGTTTTATGTATTCTGTAAGCTGCCCAAGGCTGGGGAAACCCAGCCAGATGGTAGGATATAAGCAATAAAAAAATATTATTTATTGTTATTCTTACTGTTATTGTGAGGAACTGGGAATCTTTATAGCTAGGGTTGGGGAGCTTCAAGAAGAGTCATACTCCATCACCCCAGACAAGAATCATGGTGAATAAGAAGGTGCAAGAAAGCTTGTTTTCCCTATTCGAAAGAGCCCTGCCTGGTAAAAGAGTTTGTAAAAAAGCTGGCCGCTTGCTGAGAAAAATGAAGAAAACAAAGCCTCAAATGTGAGACCTTGCCTTTTGTAGTATCTGTAAAATACACGTTGACCAGGACCCCACTCAAAAGAGTTTGATAAAAATGGGCAATTTTCCTGTGCGAAGAAACCTCCAAGTCCGACAACAAATGAATTCCAGAATGTGATCTGAAAGCACATAAAGCCTCCATCTTGCTAAACCTAAGCAGTGTCTGGGCCTGTCCAGTGTCTGGGTGGCTGACCCTCTGGGAACCGCATGGACACCACCTTGGGTTCTACAATTGAAGGTGGGATGTGAATCTCAGAAGAAAATAAATATTGTGCAACCGTCGGAGATGGAGGAGACTGCTTAAGGTAGCCTATTCTTTTCTGTTAAGAGTTATCTTGCTCAGAGAAAACTCATCCACCAAAGAAAAATGCTAGAGCAAAATGGCTACTCTGGAAGAAAGTGAGTAGAGAAACACAGCCTGTGCATTTATCCTTTTGCCACAGGCATTCTTCACAATGACTTCATGGCACATGAGGAAGAAGAGTTGTATGTTGAAGAAGTGACTGAATAAAGACTATCATCAAGCATGTTTGCCTTTATTCTTCATCTAAATCTCAGAAGTAGCAAACCATATGGAGGGCGGCTGATTATGGAAAGAATCTGCAATTTGCTGAGGAGAATGTAACACATCAGGAAATTATCTAACAATTACTGCTTGCACACCCAACATACATACACCAGCCCAAGGTCAAAAGATTCTTGCCATCTGCTACTCTGGTGGTAGGGAAGTGCAGGGGCGAAGGATTAAGTCCCTTCTCTTGAAATGGGGACGTGCCCAGTAAGATACTATTCTGGAGTCATTTCACCCACTGTTCCAGGCTAACTACTGAGAGCCTGTTATAGCCCTCATGGTTAGACAGCAGCAAGTTTAAAGCCTCAGACACCAAATAAGGTTTTTCAGTTGGTTGCACTATAAAGGTAAACCAGCTTAACTGCCGTGGCTTCCCTCTAGGAAACCTGGGAACTGCAACTGTCTTAAGAGTTTAGAGGCTTCTAACTACAGAAATTCCAGCCCTTTCACAAATATGGACTCTCCAAAGCACTCCCTTTTCTTTTGATCCTCTACTGCCCCGCTCCCCTACAAGGTTTTTCTGGCCCATGACCTTGTCAACCACATGCCTCTCCTTGCCAGATAGGGTGAAAGAAAACAGTTATGCAACTTACACAAACAAATATATAAAAGCCTATAAATAAACAGATACAAGTCAACATTCACTGCACATTGGATTCCAAGCACCAAACTCAGGATAGATATGGAGGTCTTATTTTATTGATGCAGCGTCTACACACAGGGTTGGGTAGCTTGCTGTCCTTCTGTACTTGCAGGATTTTGACTGGAGCAAGGAAGAATCTGAAAACTATGAAAGGTGTTGAGATGGTAGAGCTTGTGCACCTGGGTCTTGGCAGATCACTTATGACTAAATACCTGTTCTTCATGGCCTCCCGTCACTTAGGCAACGCTCATCACTTACCTATTCCTCTTCCACCACCAGCACTGCTCTCCATAAAAAGTGTACAAACCTCTAATTTATATTGAAGCTTATAAGTAGTGATATTTCAAGGAAATACATTTGCATAACTGATTCAGAGCACAGAACTTAAGTTCTCTGTTTCAATGCAAAAATAATGACACTTGGCTGACTTATGTCCTCTACTAGACATATAGCATTTACTTTAGAATGTGACTTTTTAGTAAAAACGGCATTAAACAAACATCGTGTGGCTTCTTAGCATACCGTTAGCGCATAAACATGGCAATTCATCTTTTAAATTCATTAAACATTTTGATTGCAATCCAGAAGACTAGCAAATACCCCCATAAGAAAACTATACATGCAAATCTATTTGCCTTTGCCCATTTGATGATGTAACTTTACAGGCCCAAACTTTAGATCCAACCTGTAAAGTGATGCCATTTTTTTGCATTTCAATCATATGCATAACTGTCCTTTCTTTCATCGTTCTCTCATTTCTACTCACCCCCACCTCCCCCCCTTTTTTGTGTGTGATTACTGCTAGTTGTAGACTAGGCAAGCTGATTTAAAAACTGAACAGCAGTTTTCATCATAGACTCTGGCTGCTGCAGCAGCAAGAACTACCACAAAATCAGCAGGTCTATATGTGGACCTTTAACTGTGTATAAAAGGGCTCCTTTGAAACATAGGCCAAAATGTATATAAGCCATGCAACGGAAACAAAGACAGAATGAGGTCCAAATTATTATTTTGGAACACTCCAGCCATACCAGATATCTTGGGTCACTCCAGCAACTGCATATCTCCTGGCCCAGAACCATCTTGTGTCAGTTTATCTAGTCTTCATCAGACAACAAGTTGACTAATACACTTCCTATCATTTCTACGCAGACTGCTCCCCATTACAGAAGACATGAAACGGAGCAGCTTGCTGGCAAAAGCAGGTGGTTACAGCATTCACTATGAGCACAGGTAAGCCACAAATTTCATGGTTTTCCAGAAATGTCACCACAGGTCATTAGACAGGGTGGCTGATCTTCTTCACACATTGCCCACACCTGTTCTAGATCGATGTGGGTTTCAAAAGCTTCTGTACTCCAACCAGAGGTTCAGAACCTAAAACAGCATCACTCAGAAATGGAGTGCCACAACCTGGCTATCTTCGAGGGTTCGAAAGACTCTTAAACAAAACCCCAAATGAATGAGTTCCACGCCCCCTCCAACCCACATCAGGCCAACCACCACAAAGGCACAAGCAAGCCTCTTACTTGCTACAATCTCCTCCTTCTTGGGAGAAGTCTCTCGCAACGGTGAAGGAGGTGGCTGATGCCACCGGCATAAGTACATTTCAGTGGTGGAAAGGTACGGCAAGTCTTCTGTTTCACTGGAGGAACCCTTGTCTTTTGAATGGCACCCGGATCCTCTCAAAGGTGCCAATGATTTCAGTGGAGTGTCCGCTAATGACCGGGTTTTCTCAGGAGTCTCCTGACTTCGCAGCTCACGTCTGCTAATTGATTCAGTTAATGAACTGCTGGGTTCCTCTTTCAATGGGGAAGCCTTTGGCGTTTTACACTTGACTTTTGAGAATTCGGCCACCAGCTTCTTCACTGGAGTTTTCCTCTCGGCACTTCCAAAGGCAGACTTCCTGCAAAAATAAGAGGGGACAGGTTTAGCAAAGAAAATACTGAAAATGTTGCAGAGGACCCACCAGCTCCTATTGACAACCAGTTTAGCATACAGAAACCATTTCAAATATGTTTATACTGTTTAATTTATAAACCCACTCTTCATCATACCGATTTCGGGGTGGGGGTGGGGGTTTGTAACAAAATACCAACATAAATACAAAGTATGTCAGACATGGAGTATCAATGATTCCCCATGTCTCTGCTTTATTTTATTTTATTTTATTTTAAAAAAGATTGATAAATGGACTCAAGACAAGCTTCCAAGCTGTATCACAGAGCAAATTATGCATGACCATCAAGGCACCACCGCTTGGGATCATGACAAATGAGGTGAGTGCTATTCTGTGATTTCTGCCAGGCTGCAGATATGATGGCATCACACTAAAGAATTGCATAAACAAGAAACAGAGATTGCAAGCCAACAGCCAGTACTATTCTGCCTATATGGAAAACCACTAAGAAAAATGCTACTTAAGAGATAGTGGTAACTGAGAGCATTATGTGTTACAAATGTTAATAGGCTTGAAACCTGGTTTAATTATTGAAGCTTCCCCCAGATAACACTGGAAATTGTACTTTTGCAGGATGTTGAAACTTCTGTTAAACATCCTTAGCCTCTTCACAGAATTACAGTGCCTAAAATTCTGTGGGTGAGAACCACTTGAACAGGATTGAAGCTAGTCTAAAATCTGCAACATAGGCACAAGTGGAAATACAGATGTATATAAGTACAGAAGCAGTGAATGCAATTATGTCAGTGATGGCCTTTTATTATCTCAGTGGTGGCATTTTAAGGTGAAGCGGGCTACAGTGTGCACACACTGGTAATCTAGGAAAACATACAGCAACTCTGATTTACCGTTTGTGACCCTTCCCATTCCTCCCATATGGAAAATGCTTCAAAGGCAGTGGTTGTGACGTCTCCAGAAGTTCTGGTGGTTGGCATTCTATGGGCAACTTCTCTGGTACTTCAGACTCAACCTTCTCCTCTGTCTCGTACCCTTGAAGTATCTTGTGTTTCTCGCGCTCATTGTCCTTCTTCACCAGCTGCATCCTCCTTTCCATACGCTCAATTCGAGCAAAGAGCTGAGAATGCAACAGTGCAATATGGATGTTAAAGGTAGCAGTCCATCAGCTAAACATATTTCCAATCACTAAACCTCACCCTTACTTTAGCATATGATGGGAACAAACCAATCGGGACAGTTCTATGCAAGTTCCAGTATTCGTTTAATCTTGCAATGCTTACCATTGAGTGCTGATCTTTAATTCCAAACACAACAGTCTTGGAACCTATTGGACATGTTTATTGCCCATGATACTGTTTTCTAAAGTGGGGGTTGCCAAACACATCCAACCCTTTTTCAATTAAAGACAACTGAGGGTACTCTGTTTTACTGGCAATTCTATACCTCTTTGTTAGGCTGCATCTGTTGACCACAGGGAAAATAGCTACTTCCTCATTATGACAGAACTCTGTGGTAGCTGCTTCCACTACATGGACAGAGAGGATTTACACTGGGAACACAGAACACCAGAAAATTTTGAGGTACCCACTCCAGATCACTTAAAGGACGAGTTGGAGGTGAAATGAGTGCTCCTGTAAAGGTGAGGGTGACAGTAGAGTCTTTTTTAAAATCTCCACTTGCTGGTATGTATTGTTGTTTTACTAGAGTCTTTGAGTTTTCTAATGTATTTTATTTTATCAAGTTTGTTTGTATGTATGCCACCCTGGATTCTCTTTAAGAGGAAAGGTGGGGCAATAATGAAATAAATAAATCTGAATTGTCCTTGCAAGTACAGCTTACGTTATTTCCCTTTGTTAACGTGAACACAACCTGCACACACGTTCTACCTTGAGAAATATGCACATGTTGGGATATTAATAGTTTCAGAGCTGTGGAGCAGCAGTCTCTTTAAGTATATTTTAGACTCCCATAGGTATAGTGTGCCACTTGCCTATGCCATACAGTATGCATATCCCTGAGAACCGCACTTCCTTGCTAAAAATACAAAATAATGTTTACTACTTCTTCCTAGCTCACATTCATTAAACTGGGAGCAGATCATGTCCCCATGGTTCTCAAGCCACTTACTATGAACAAATCTCAAAGGGTTGCAATTAACATATATCTCAAGCTCTGCAGCCAACAAGGATTGGATAATTCCTAAAGCAGTTGCACAAAAATATGGCAGAATGCTGTTATTCATGATAGGAGGGTACAGCATTGCTGCTTGAAGACTTTGATACAAACTCAGCTCAGCCATGGATTCAGCATTAAGCTTTTGGTAAGTCACCCTCCTTAGCCTCAGCTCCCTATCTGAGGAGGGCTACAAAGTACATCCTCTTCAGCTCTTTCTATCATAGCCCCACTTCTCAGTTTTCCTTTGTACCCTTTCCGGTACGCAGACATCCACATCATTTAATTCTCTGTACCACTTAGCTCAGCGTCAACACTAAGTACAACTTTTGTAGTAAGAGTTATGTGAGGGTAGCTTTGTACTAGGATTTTGTTTTTTGTTTAAATGTAAATAGAAAGAACACATCAAAAACCCACAATGAATTCTTAACAGGAGCACCGAGTGATTCAGAGTCTCTCAATTTTAAAGTAAGACTTATAAAAGCCTCCATTTTAGATATTAATGCTGCACATAGCATATAAGAAACTAAAATCACTCTGGATGGTAAAAAGCAAAGAGCATTCATATAATTTGTACATGTGAAACCAAAATACTGAACTGACACTCTTAGGGGTTCTGGCATTACTCCTTAAGAGGAAAGGGGGGGCTGGTAGGGGTGAGGGAGAGAACCACTGCAGGTACTTTGTAAATCTGCAGTCAGCAGATGCAACAACAACCGACCCAAGCAGTTTTGGTATCAGCTTGACTCACAAGCTTTGCATTTATCTGTTTTGAGTGTGTTCTAGCTCTTCAGGGTGTTTGTTATGTGAGGGCTTGATTTCTTTTTTTAAGCCTTTGCAGGAGCATGCAAAGTACTCTGTCTGCCATCATCACATTCTTTGACGGCAAGAAGGCAGCCAGCACCTCCATATTGGTTAACTTAGCACAGGCCTGATGGGAGATGGGGTTTTTTTTAACGCTATCTGTGTTGGATCACATCTTTCTGTTACAGACAGTAAAACTGCCGCCACTTCCTGCAACCAGAAACAACACTACACACATACATTTTATACGCAGACTCTGACGATCATGCCTAAAAAGTGGAGGGGGGGTACTTTCCTTCACAATAATGGTTGCAGCAGCAGCTGCAGGAACCAGGAAGAGGGGGCTATTTTTAGGCTGCAGACGTGCCATGCATACAGGCCAGGATTACAAGACCTTTGTGGCAATGTGAGGATGGGGAAAGAAAACACACTAAACAGCTTCTGGGACTACAGTTTAGAAATGAACATTATGCACTAAACTGCTTTTGCTACAGATAGCTGACATAAAAAAGCCACGCAACTAACCTTCATTTGCAGCTGATCCAGAGGGTCTCCCCCAATCTTCAAACTATGCCTCATTCAGCTCTTATGGCATAGACAGATAAGGGGGCTATACAGCATCGCCTCCCCTCATGCTCGCATTGAATATCCCCTCCCTTACAGATGTGATCTCTACATGAGCAACACTCTCCGTAAGAGAAGCTCTTGTTGCAAGGGTCAAGGACTCTCAACAGTAGGGTTTGGCACAACCTTGCCAGATATGGGATACCCTGGCTAGGGGGGCACAATGGCAGGGCAAGGGTGGAAAGAAGCACCTTGCAGGAGTACAACACAATAAACATTTTGCAGTAATCATAATAAAAAAGTGGGTTGGTGCTTCTGTGAAAGAAGACGGGGTTGACAACATTTTTAGATGAACCGAGATGGGATGCTAAACCCAAACCTGAAATATTCCTTTAAAAACACACCAGTTAGAGACTTCCCCCCACCTTACTGTCCACATGGTACACACTGCAGCTGATTGTTTTGCTTAAGCTGCTTTCCTCTTCCCCCAAATATGGCAGCCACAGCCCCAAGCTAGGGCCCCTTTAAATTAACCCTATTTGTAGCACACAGCACATGTCTGATGCTTTGAGTTAACCCTGCTGTTGCCACAGCACTCTTCCAGTCTTGGGGCCCCATGAGCCACACACTCTCTAGTCTAACCTGATTAACTCATTGAAAACTGCAACATTCCCAAATCTACTCCCACCTTGTGCCAGTGCCCTTAACTCCACCTTTAAGCTAACCAAGCTACCAAGCAGACCTTTCAGCTTAACCCCTAGGTTGTCAACCCCTTCCTGGTTCTTGACTCTCATGGTGCCAATACCTTAGTACTTTGGCTGCTGCACACTACTTTTTAGTACCATTAATTGCTAAGGGCCTTCAACTGTCCTTGAATATTAACTCTAAAGAGTTAATTGCACCTTCTATTGGCCTTCCAGTACTACAGTTCTACTAATGGCCTATAGACATTTACACCCCACACTTTAAGTGTGTACTAAACCTTTGTTTGGTTTCCACCTTTAACCCCTACCATTTTAGACCCGGTTCCAATAGCATTAGAAATCATTTGATTTCTTGCACCCATTAACCCTCAACATGCAAGCACCCAGTCACTTCAGGATCATTCCTTTCCACATTAACCCTTACATGGGCCACGTTTCACCAGGCCCACTTCTGGAGAGAAATGATCAGTGAGGAGTGTTGCTGCATAGGGACTGGACTGCAGGGCCTTTTGATCACCTCTAGTTAATTAAGCCTAACTCCTCGTTATTTTTCTTGATTCATCTCCTCCTACTGAACGTATCTACTGTACTGCACACATCTACATGAAATCCTTCTCAGATCAGGTTTCAAAGTCATACACACACCGATTTCTCCTGAAACTGCTAGCGACAGTTAAGCCTACCCCATCACACTCACTCCCACTGAGCACCTGCATCCCTTCGATTAGCCCCCATATGCCTCTGCGAAATTTGCATTGACCCCTCCCACTGTTAACAACACTCTCAACCATGCATGCACTCCCCATTAACCCTTAGAAAACCAGCGAACACCCAACCCATCGCTTACCTATTAACCCCTGAAGCGCCGCATCGTTCGTCAGATCCCTGCTGCCTCCCGCGCTCCCTCCAACCTGATGAACGTTAACCCCTTCTGTCCCGGCCCCCAACTCACTGTGTCCTTCTCGGCCTTGAGTTCCTCGATCTCCTTTTCCTTGGCCTGCAACTGTTGCTGCTGCTGCTCGATAAGGTCCAGTTGGAGAAGCAGGATCTGCTTGAGGCAGGCCGTCTGGCAGGAGGCACCCCCGCCGGCCCCCATGGGGCTCTTCCAAAGGCTGCTTCCCCCACCGCCGCTCCCGGTGCTGCTGCAGCCGCTGCTTTTCCACTTGCCGCCGGGCTCGGAAGAGGCCGGAGATCCTCCCGCCGCCGCCGCCGCCGGCACCGCTGTTGGGGCTGGAGGAGGCTGTCCAGGCTCGGCCGTGGCGGAAACCGGCGGCGGCGGTGGTAGCGGCGGCGGCGTAGGAGAGGGAGAAAGTGACGCCGGAGCCCCTCCAGGCCCGGCGTGAGGGCCGCCGCCGCCTCGCTTGCTGTCCTTGGCGGCGGCGCTGGTGGCGGCGGCAGCAGCAGCGGTGTGTCCGGGCAGCACCGCCTGGTACTTGGAGGGGCGGGAGCTGCCGGCGGCATCGCCCACGCCCGCCTGCCGAGTGCTGCCGACCGGGCACGGCGAGGGGACCAGGCCACCCCAGCAGCAGCCCCCGCCGCCTTCCTGCTGCTGCTGTCCCGGGGCCGCGGCCGCCGCAGCCGCCGGAACGATGGCCCGGCCCTTGGGGCCCGCCGCTGCTGCCGCCGCTGGGGCCGGCACGGGGATCTGGTTTTGCGGGGGAGGCGGAGGCTGGCGGAGATGAGGCGGCGGCGGCGGCGGCTCCTCCTCTTCCTCCGGGCCAGGCTCCAGCAAGGCCGGCCCCGTCGTCGTCGTTGCTGCCGCCGCGGTGGCTTTGTACACGGTGGATCTCATAGCGACGAGGGGCGCCTTCAGGCTCCGGGTTCTGCCGCGGCGGCGGCGGCGGCGCCTCCTCCCTCCTCTTCTTCTTCCCCTCTCCGGCCCGGATCCCCCACCTGGACCCCTCGGGGGGCGCCGCCGTCGCCCGCCCCACCGAGACCCATCGCCCCCCTTTCTTGCTGCACCACTTTCCCCCGGCCGGTCTCACTGACTCACCGACCCTCCTCCTCTCGCTGCCGAAGCTGCTGCAAGGATCATCTCGGTTCTTCTCTTCTCCTCCCCAAGTCCCAAAACTCTGGGGTGGGGGAAGCGGGAAACTGGGCGCCACTCCCTGCTATACAGGGAAAGGGAGAAACGGGGCCCTCTCTCCTCCACCTTGCTAACAGGTTCAGATACTGAACCCCCCGCCGCCGGTGTCGTGGGGGTGCGGAAAAGCCACCCCCCTCCCAACAAAGGGCCCTTAGGTGCAAAGCAACTTGTTTTCTGCCTAGGCCGCCGATGGGTTAACCTGCAAGTGACAGGGGTGCTTCGGGGGTCCCCGGCAATGATTTGGAGTAACAGCTCCCCGCTCTCCCTGGATAAAAAAGGGACACGTGGACGGGCTATGCTTCAGATCCTTCCGTTGGACTCTATTAGGATTATTGGACAGACTGGCAACCTTTGGCGGGCAGGGGGGGGGTTCCCCTCAAACAAGACATTCATGGGGGGATTCTATCCCCCACACGCTAAGTCTCCCAGCAATAATTATAAAACCAAGGGGAGGCTTCTCTATGGCCTGTCTAACCCAGCTCTCAACTATGCAGCCCCCAAAGAGGAATAGGGCCCCCCTATGCGCGCTCTCTATCCACCAGCTCACTCCCGAAAAGGCTTTCTAGTCCCTCTGTGCCAGAGTTGAGGGGAGCCCCAAAACAAGCCGGTGAGTGCCGGGTCTCCGCCACCGCTCAGTACATCCTGGGGCTTTTCCTATACAGTAGCTGGGAGCCAACTGGGTTTCCTCCGAAACCTCTCTGCTTGTGTTTTCCTCAGTACCCTCTGGGGCAAGAGAGAGGAGGGTCCCCTCTTTAGCGGATATGGGGAGGGAGAGCTCTGGGCTCCCTCACCTCCAGCCCTTGCTGCAGGGGGCTAAAATCAATGGGGACGGATAGGATTACGGGGACGGCGCCCCCCCCTCTGACTTGATTGGAACTTCCCTCGGCGCTAAATCAGAGAAGAGGGATAGCATACAGTGGCGGGTGGAAGGTTCCTTTCAGAAGGCGGGTGGGGGTGGCGGGCGCGTGATTTGGCTCCCCCCGCTTCTATCTAGGGAGTCTTTCCTCGCGTCCCTCCAAATTATGGTGGCGGCGGCGGTGGGAGGGGGGAATGTGGGGCCTCGGAGCTCACAAGGGGAGGCGGCGGGAATTCTAGGCCTTCCCCCGCCCTTCCGCCTCCTCCCGTCAGGCCTGAATCTTGAGTCTCGTCACACTTTGGTATGGCGACGGGGCTCGGTAGAGGGAGGGAGAGGGACCTCTCGGCGCAAAAACCCGCCGCTCCGGTTCTGGCTCAATCGGTTACCTTTAAACGGCCGCCATGGCCTGGGCCGCCTCCCGTCAAGTGCGCATGCGCCAACCGCCATCGGGAGGGGATGGAAGGCGAGGGAGAGGCGCCTCGGGAGGGGGGAGGGGCGAGTTGCTCGCCTGCGAGGAAGGGCGCGTGAAGTGGAGGAGGCGGGCGGGGGGGGGCACGGAGTTTTTAAAAAAAAAGGGGGACATTTTCAGCATAAAAAAATAAAAATAAAACACCCGTACACCAATTCATCTGTAGGCGCTCTTAGAAAATAGTATATGTTGATTGGTGAGAAGGCAAGCAGGGAACACTGGGTAATTCGCGCTCAAAACATACAGTGAAACCTCAGTTAACCTTATATAAAGTGTTTGCAGTAAAGGCTATGTTCTGAATTACTAAATATGCCATATCACGAAACGTAAACAAGAGTCTTGAGACACCTTTAGACTAGCAAATCCAATATTGGTCTCCATTCGTTGGCTTAGACTGGCACATCCAACACATTAAAAGCACCTATTACTTTCCCCAACAAATCATGGGCACTGCACTTTGTTAAGTGTGCTGGGAGTTGTAGCACTGTGAGGAAGAAACTATAATACCCAGGATTCTTTGGAGGAAGCCATGCGTTAATGCATGACTGTGTGGATTTTGTTTGGTTTTGTTTTCACTTGAAAAAATGTGCCAGGGAGAGAGGAGCTGGCAAGAGCAAGGGGGCAATTGCAGTAGTTCAGAGCAGGGGGAGGTATGGTATGGGAGGTGGGGCAAGCTGGGTAAGGGGCACATGGCACAGGCAATTGGTGGTGTGCCAGCCCTTCCTCCTTCAACCTGGGGAATTGTGGTTGTCCTGTCAGCCAGCCCTTGGGTCTGTACATGGCTGTTGCTGAATGCCAGGTCAGCTTGGAATACGATCTCCCTCATCCATGACTGGATTGTGGGTGAGGAAGCCAATGCAGTCTGTATCACTGAGACCTGGGTGGGTGAACAGGGTGAAGTTGGTCTCAGCCAGCTGTGCCCACCTGGGTACTCTGGGCAGACTTGAGGGGCAAGAGGGGGAGTTGCTGTGGTTTATAGAGATTCTCTTCCTCTGTCCAGTTTGGGGGGGGGATCTAGAGTGTGTGTGCCTAGTATTGGGCAATCGGGATAGATTAGGGATTCTGCTGGCTTCCCACCTACCAGTCTCCCTGCCTGGACCTTGTTTTTTTGATTGGGCAGTTAGAGGGTAATCTGAAATTGGGGGATATTGACACCAGTCCACTGTCATGGTCAAATCACTTCCTGTTGAGATTTAGGCTTTCAGCACTTTCCCCTCTCTGCAGAGGCAGGGAACCTATTAGGATGGTCTGCCCTCGGATCCAGTGAGTTTCCAGACAGCTCAGAGGGATTTCTTGGCACTCCTGTCAAAGCCCAGGCTGACCTCTGGAACAACCATTGCTCTTGAGCGCCATCTCCTGCTTTGTCGAGTTCATTTGGCTCCCTGGTATATTCCAGAGCTTGTTCTTTTGCAACGAGTCTGGTCTGTTTATCTTATGTAGAATGAAGAAGGGCATTTCTGGCAGCTGATTGCATTGAACAGGTGAACTGACCCCCTGATGTTTGTCAGATGTCAAAGCGATAAATAACTACCTGACATTTAGAAGGCATCTTAAGGCAGCCCTGTTCAGGGAAGCTTTTAATCTGTGATATTTTACTGTATTTTTTGTTTCTATGGAAGCCGCCCAGAGTGGCTGGGGAAACCCAGCCAGATGGGCGGGGTACAAATAATAAATTATTATTATTATTATTATTATTATTATTATTATTATGGATGACATAATTAGGTCCTGTAATAAGTGTTGCCAGAGTAGGAACAGGGACAAAAAGAATATTAACAGTTTATCATTCTGTTAAGTAATGAAGTCGTAAATGAATCCCCTAAAATTATTCAAATTATATCCTCAGTTATAAATCAAGGCCCCAGTGTTTAACTGGCTGCTAGATTGGATGCACCATGTAACTCAACATTAAAGCTGTCCAAAGACTCTGAATGAGCTGTAGGTGTTCCATTTTCTACATGGGGGCTGGTCAACTAATACCAGTTTCCAAATAATTCTTCCATTATGAGGTTTAAATATCATCATTACCGTATATCAGTATTGAGATAGCTGGAAACGATAGAAAACTACAAAAGGGTTATATCAGCTGTCTCAGCTTAGGCCGCAGGGCATCACAATGGTTACTCCTTTCTCCCCTCTAAAAAACACACCCTTACCAGGTGACAACACAAATCTACACCATAAACTTAAAAGGTAAAGGGACCCCTGACCATTAGGTCCAGTCGTGACCAACTCTGGGGTTGCGGCGCTCATCTTGCTTTATTGGCCAAGGGAGCCAGCGTACAGCTTCTGGGTCATGTGGCCAGCATGACTAAGCCACTTCTGGCAAATCAGAGCAGTGCATGGAAACACCGTAAGGTGTCATGCTTTTGAACTGCTAGGTTGGCAGGAGCAGGGACCGAGCAACGGGAGCTCGCCCTGTCGCGGGGATTCGAACCACCGACCTTCTGATTGGCAAGTCCTAGGCTCTGTGGTTTAACCCACAGCGCCACCGCGTCCCACACCATAAACTTACAACCCTCTTAAACCACTTTGATAGTCATGGCTTCTCCTGGAAAATTCTAGGAACTGTTGTTTGTTAGGGTTGCTGGAAATTGTAGCTCTGTGGGGAGTCTCCTAACAACTCTCAGCATCCAGTTCCCAGAATTCTTTGGGGGAAGCCATGACTATTAAAAATGATATAAGAGTGCTTTAAATATATGGTGTGACACTTTTTAAGAGCTAAGTGCTAGCTGAGACTCCAGCCTGCCTTACACTATCCTCCTTTCCCCCCAAATGCCTCTCAGCTATCACTTAGCTCTGCAGTGCACCTAGCCAACCTGTTTTTTAAAATAAATTAAATTAAAGCCACCTCATCTCTGCAAGGTGGAAAGACAAAGAGGTGGGGACACAGGTGGATTTAGGGGAGCATGACCGGTTCAGTTGCGCTGGGCGTGGAGCCTCAGGGGCACAACAGGGGACATCACAACTATGATTTAGAATGGAGTGCGAGAGGCAGGAGGCACTGAATTTTGGTGTAGCATATGACACCACTGAAATTTGAGACCCCAAGGTCTGCCACTGGTGGGGCACAGAGAGCCTTTTGGTGCCACAGAGCAATTTCCTAATGGAATTTTTTGTTTTGTTTTGTTTTGTTTTGTTTTGTTATCCAACACAGTGGTGAATCAAAGATCCAGCTCCCCAAGAGTCTGGTGGTAATACTCCTGTAGCAGAAAGGTCAGGTTTTATTTTTAATACAGCTGTTTTGTGTAAGAGCAGTTGTGCACAAAAAGTTGTTTTTAAAATTAAAATACAATGCCGTTATTATTATTATACCTCACCTCAAGGTAGCTTACAGATAAAATAAGAACAGCTAGAAAGGGGGGGACACAATAATTTTATTAAAATTAAACACACACATATATGCGACCCCCCATTTACGTGGGGGTTACATTCCAAGGCACCACATGAATCAGTGAAATCACATATATTTGAAACGCTATTGAAAAAGCCTGCAAACACTCTGTTCCACCTCTGCCCCATTTTTGGGTCACTTCTGGGTTCAGCACAATGCACGTGCGCAGAGTCACATGCATATTGAAATTGTGCAAATGGGGGGGGGGGGTTTGCCTGTATAGTCAAGAACCAGCAAGAAAAATCAGGCTTTATCTTTTCCTTTGTGCTGGTGGGAACAAAATGGAAGCAGGTGGTCTGGTGATGGACAAAACCCAGTGAAATGTCCTCACACAATTAAAGAAACCACCACCACCCGCACATTGGGTTTCTGGTACGTCCACAGCAACATGCAATTTTATATTGGAGTTTCTTCCCATGTGCACTGATTGGTAAAATCTGAATTTAGGCTGGGGAAAGTGTGGGCTGCCACTTAGATGAGGAGGATGTCATGTGGACTACACACACGCACACAGAGCGAGAGAGAGAGAGAAAGAGAGAGAGAAATACAATC
This sequence comes from Podarcis pityusensis, assembly GCF_964106645.2. NCBI lineage: Eukaryota > Metazoa > Chordata > Lepidosauria > Squamata > Lacertidae > Podarcis > Podarcis pityusensis. Next base: position 25,692,100 of record NC_138038.1, read on the forward strand.
AGTTTCAAACCCAGCTTTAACTCCACTGTGACTTAGGGGCATGGTGATGTGATAGTTTTGCTTCCATTTTCAGGGCACATACAGAAGGTAGCTTTGGGGAATTCTTGCTTGGACCCATGGCACTTGTTTTATCAGGTCCCACTGACGCATTCACTGACCACTATCCTCACCCATCCAGACAGACTTTCTGACTACAATGCACTTGACACATGATACTCTGACTACTTAATAAGCCAGGAAGGGCAAGGGTCAAGCGTACATCTGGTTGACCTCACACTTCCAAGAATCTTATCCTCTTTCACACACTATTTGGGGTTTAGGAGCAGGTGACAACAAGAAATGTAAAATTTTGCTATGTTTGAGGGTGGCAGAACTGCCTCTGCCCACCTGTTCTGAAGATTCCGTTAATGTTAAAAGATTCCAAACCATTGTCAGATTCGTCTTCCCTTCTATCTCAGGGCATGAAGGCCCACAAACCACCCTGAAGTGTAGCTACAATTCCAGTTTAACTGTAATGGCTTCCCCTCCAAAGAAATGTTGGGAACTGACATCTTGTGGTACCAAGGGTGTTTGCCAGGAGAGCTACTAGTGCAAGCAGGAAGATTTTACAACTTGTAGAACACAAGATATGAGACAAAATGCGCAGGCACATTTGCCGATTTGTTTTGTGAGAAACTTACCTCTTCCTGTCTTTCAGGGTTTTCAACCAACAAATGAAGACATAGCAATGACTGATGTTTAGGAAAGCAGATCTAGCCAATCACATGAAGAGATAACTAGAATGAAACACCCACTGTCTTTAGAAGGAACTTCTGGGTTCTTTTTTTTTAGTCCTTTTTTTCCTTTCTTGTCTTCCTTGGTGGAGTAATAATAGCTGCCCAGCAGAAAACAATTCAGGTAGCCAGGATTTAGTATAGCTGTGTACTGGACAAAAGGTACCCAAAAACAAAAGGTAGCAATGAAGATGGTGATACATAATATTTTTAACACATGTCTTATTTCTTCACCACTACCCCCCCAAAAAGTCCCCCCACCTCTCAGCTGGTAAACATTAAAAAAAAACCCACAGTCATTGCCAATGCAGATAACTCTTACACCTATATTGCAAAGAACAGGACTGGATGATGATGATGATAATGTACTGAATTTATATATCACCCTATACCTGGGGGTCTCAGGGCACTTCACAGAATAAAAGCAAGGTATAAAACCACAAAATACCTAATAAAAATAAAAACAGCAACTCAATACCCCCCCATAAAAAACACACATTTTAAAAGGCCAAGGATGTAAATCAGTTTAACCAAAGTCCAGGTTAAAAAGGAACGTTTTTGCCTGGTGCCTAAAGGTGTATAATGAGGGTGCCAAGCGAACTTCCACAGACGAGGAGCCACTGCAGAAAAGGCCCCATTCTCGTGTTGCCACCCTCCAAACCTCTTGAGGAGGGGACACACAAAGGAGGGCCTCAGAAGATGATCTCAGGGTCCAGGTAGGTTCATATGGAAAGAGCTGAGAGAGCAAGGGTTATGCCCACCCTACAGAGTAACCTAGAACAAACCCAAGACTGTATTGCAGTGTTGTCTATGCCTCATGCGCATATTAAAATGGTAAGGGAGCTGTGAAGTTGATGGCAGCAGCAGTGCAATTCATTAAAAGCTAGAGACAGCCAAGAAAAGAACGGAGGGCTTCATTTGTGGGTGGAAGGCCAGCATCTAGATGCCAGCTCTATGCACAGATTGAACAGAAGGCCTTACCAGTTGAGAAACAATGGAGCAGGTAGCTTCTGAAAGGTAAGGCCACCAAGGTCTTGCCACTGCTCAGTCATCAAATCTACCAGAAACAGTTGACCAGTTCTCCAGTGCAGTTTATACTTCTTTGTCCAGTTATTTGAAAAACTAAATTTACCCACTGCCCCAGGGGGGAAATTCCTGTGTTCACCCATGTATGAAGGCTGAAAAGTCTATGTGAAACCCCCAGCTCTCTCCTACAGCTACAGCTCCCAGCATTCCTTGGGTTAAATCTATAACAAAGAAGCCTTTTTAAATCTTAACCTTTTCTTACCTCAAACCTGGTTGGGTCTTCTGCCTTCCCTCACCCATTTACTTCAACCTAGGTTTGTCAAAGTGCAAGTAGATGAATAGGTACCGCTCCAGCGGGAAGGTAGACGGACTTTCCGTGCGCTGCTCTGGTTTCGCCAGAAGCGGTTTAGTCATCCTGGCCACGTGACCCGGAAAAACTCTGCAGACAAACGCCGGCTCCCTTGGCCTGTAAAGTGAGATGAGCATCGCAACCCCAGGGTCATTAGTGACTGGACTTAACTGTCAGGGGTCCTCTACCTTTTTTGTTTGTTTGTTTGTTGTAGTACATTAGGTGACACTATTGAAGTCCCATCCCCAGCCTTCTCCCCGCCTCCCTAGCGTCACATACACAACCCTGGAGACAAAAAGGAATCTTGGAGCACCTTAAAGTCAAACCTTATCTTTTTGTGGCATAAGGCGGGACAGCACAGTTGGTAGAGTGTAAGACTCTTAATCTCAGGTTCGTGGGTTCGAGTCCCGCATTGTGCAAAAGATTCCTGTATTGCAAGGGGTTGGATTAGATGACCCTCGTGGTCCCTTCCAGCTCTACTATTCTGTGAGCCTAAGGTCTCATGGAATGCGCAGCCCAGAAAAGCTTACGCCATGATGAATCTGTTGGGCTTTAGGATGCCTTTTGTGCTTTGCTGTGAAAGTCCTTTGGAATTTGCCACAATGAGACAGCAAGGAACTCTATTCTACAGTAATTATTTGTTCACAGGACATTTGCAATTTTACATTTACCACATTACATTACATGGCTTTTACATTTACAGTGGTACCTCGGGTTACAGATGCTTCAGGTTACAGACTCCGCTAACCCAGAAATAGTACCTCAGGTTAAGAACTTTGCTTCAGGATGAGAACAGAAATCGCGCTGCGTCAGTGCAGCGGCAGCGGGAGGCCCCATTAGCTAAGTGGTACCTCAGGTTAAGAACAGTTTCAGGTTAAGAACGGACCTCCAGAACGAATTAAGTTATTAACCCGAGGTACCACTGTATTTGCCAGGTTACAGAATCATCACAGCATGCTTCACAGACATTACGACCTCTGGCCACTAGGTGGCTCCTGGTGTCAGCTTGGTGCAGCTGCGGTCGCTCTCCCCTTGCATGCCTGTATGCACCTATGTCACCTCCATTTTTGTCCCAAGGTGAGCTGTGCATCAGACACTGCTGCAACCCTGCTACGCTGTTGTCCATGCAATGTGTTTGACTTGGTCCCCCCCCCACCATTTTTATTTGTTAGGAAATAATGGTTCATTAATTCAGTGGAGGGATGCGGTGGCCCTGTGGTCTAAACCACAAAGCCTAGGGCTTGCCGATCAGGTCGGCGGTTCGAATCCCTGCGATGGGGTGAGCTCCCATTGCTCGGTCCCTGCTCCTGCCCACCTAGCAGTTTGAAAGCACATCAAAGTGCAAGTAGCCTTCCGGCGGGAAGGTAAACGGCGTTTCCGTGGGCTGCTCTGGTTTGCCAGAAGCGGCTTAGTCATGCTGGCCATATGACCCAGAAGCTGTCTGAGGACAAACGCCGGCCCCTTTGTCCTATAGAGCGAGATGAGCGTGCAACCCCAGAGTCATCCGCAACTGGACCAACGGTCAGGGGTACCTTTACCTTTACCTAATTCAATGGAAAAGGACTCGGTAGCAGAAGCAGAACTCTTCTCTAATAATAGCAATACTTAAGTAGCCCTGCACTGCATCAGTGCTAACAGGTGTCACTTCAGATGCTGTTAGACCACAACTCCTATCATCCTTGGTCATTGGCCATGTTGGTTTGGGGCATATGGAGCTTGGAATATAACAGCATCTTCTGTCCACAGGTTAGCTGCTGCCCCAGACTTATTTACAGGTTCTGTTTTATAATTTGTTATTACCCTCAACTCCACTGCATGCAACAGAGCCGAAATCTTAAATGAATCAATTTCTGTACTCACCACCAATTAAATGCTAAATAATTGCATGAGTAGCGGTAGTGCAACAAAATGTAAATGACAATGGTAGTAAAATGATCAGAAACCAAATATTAATTTGATTTCTCAGCCATCAATGGAAGCAACTTTATATATATTCCTTCCATCCAGTGGATTAATTTCAGATTGGACTAAATACACCTAAAAACAATGGTTCACTTGACAAATTTAAGCCCCTTCCCCTAAATTGCAGGTAATGCATGAGCTGGTTAAGGTATGCAGGAATTTATGATTGCTCTTCACTTCCTCTTTCAAACAGTTATGCCCAATTCTGCTCCAGCCCTATGGAAACTACTCTGCTTCTTATTTGTCCGCACACTAATATTATTCCCCCTTTGCCCCAATTAAGAGACTTCATGTTTGGATCTGTTACACCTGACCCATATCATATAGCATAAAGCATAAGCCCTTCTGATGGCTGGGGCATTTCCAAGCAGAATTCCAGAAATAAATGCTTATGCAAACACAAAATGATCTTCTTTTAAAGTACACTTTTGCTCATAAAGCTGGATATTTTAGATTAATGAGCAATGATGACATCTGGGTTCTGGTGGCTATTAGCTGTTGGACATTTCATCTGCAGTAGTACCTTGGGTTAAGAACTTAATTCGTTCTGGAGGTCCGTTCTTAACCTGAAACTGTTCTTAACCTGAGGTACCACTTTAGCTAATGGGGCTTCCCGCTGCCGCCGCACGATTTCTGTCCTCATCCTGAAGCAAAGTTCTTAACCCGAGGTACTATTTCTGGGTTAGCGGAGTCTGTAACCTGAAGTGTCTGTAACCCGAGGTACCACTGTACTTGGAAAAGGGCTGAAGGGAACAGCTTGGTGGTTTTGATTGTAGCCAATGAGAAAGGGGAGAATCTGATTCCCCCCCCCCCCCCCCAGTAGTTTGCAAGAGGTTATGCTTTGCTTTGGGGAAATCAATGCTGCTTTAAAGACTTGCCCTTTCTGTCTGGGTGTCTGCCCTCTGCTCAACATGTGCATTTGTAGATGACCATAAACATATCTCACAGAGAATGAGCCCTGTAAAGGGCTGCCTGTGGAGTTTCCTATCTCTTGGGGAAAGGGAAAGCACGAAAAAATAATTTTAGCTTTCGAAGGCTTTTCCAGGTCAAAAGAATTAACCATCAGAACAGGCTGCCTTCTGCATTCCGAGCATAGAGTTCCACTGGAATGCTGGAACTGACATGTGGGAATTCTCTGACATATATCAGCCCCAGAGGGCATTTTTTCCTCTATCGCTTGTGTGAATGAACACTGCAGTGGTTTTATTAATCTTGTTATTTCCTGTGTGGTTTTCCTGTGTGTAGTGATTCTGTAACAACTTGTCTGCTCCAACTTCGTACAGCATGCACAGTTGTCTTCTTGGGTCCAGAAAATAAGACAAGACAGATAAAGGTTACATAGCAATAGGACAGGCTTCTGCTAAGCCTGGGGACATGTAGCCTTTTCAGATGCACTTGGTTGGGCTTGTGGATGTCAAAAGCTGACAGCGGCCCAATCTGGCTCTGCAAAAGATAATGGTATTGCCAGCCACTTGTGCATTTCTATACTGTTGATTGCCAAGAATAAAAGTTTGAAAATTTGCTTGCCAGCAGCCACTGGTTGCAAAATCAACGACTTCCGAATAAAATAAAAAGCCATCCCGGCTAAATCAGAACTGGGGTTGGAATGATGTGACTCAGGCCCCTATATTTGACACAGGCTAAAACGGTCCACAGATGACGTTGGAAAACCGGTGATGGGCTGAACATTGATTCTTGGTATAACAGAGTATGGTCAATAGCATTGGCTGAGAAACTAACATGCCAGGTGGGAGCAGCAAAGGGCAAACACAATCCATATTCCTTTTATAACATATGGCAAATGTTTATTTGAATACATAAATGGTTCAGATTGTGGCAGGAATCCACCCAGCACTCAAGGGAAAATGTGACGTGATCTCTTACGAGTAATCAAATGAAACTTTAACATATGGCATGATAAAAGTCTGCACTGTAATTTTATCGGGACAAGTTACTTGTTGTTTACTGTTGTAACAATTGTTTTCTCAAAAATTTATCTTCTGAACCATGAAAATAAATAACAGTATTATTATTATTATTATTTATATGAAAAAACCAGTTCATAGGTATAGGGTTAAAATACTATGCTCAGAAACTGAAAACTTTCCCCCTCCCCTTCAAAACCAATTGAATCTGCAAAGCCCTGCTCTGTGACTTGAAAGCTTGCACCTTGCCTTTTAATCTCTTTGGTCCAAATGAACATTTCACTTTACATGTTCTGTGTATGGCAAGGAACAACGCCTGCCTTCTTCTCCCCCCCTCCTGGTGCATTTTGTTGCTTTTTTCACGGAGAAAGGGCGTTGAAATCCGCTGCAGATGTAAACACACCCCACATTTGGTTGTGCTGCAGTTTCCTCTGCATTGAGGGCTCCCCCTCCCCAAACTCCCACCTCCCCTTCCCCTTTAATATCTGCTAAGGGATTAGTGACATATTCGAAAAACCCAAACAAACAGATCTCTTGGTCTAGGGTGGCTGTTTTTGTCCCTCCTCCTCCTCCTCCTCACACTATGGTTCATTGAGCCTGCCCTTCTTCTTTTTTTTAAAAAAAAGAAATCCCTCCTCGCTCTCCCAGCCTGCAAAATAAAACATGCCTTGCTTTGTAACAGGAATTTCCTGTAGCCAGAAAACTACACACACACACGCACACCCCGCACGGCTCAGATCCTGCTCATACACGTGTCGTGTCTCCTCCCTCCCGGGCTCTGCACATGTCACTGCAGCAGAGCTGTCTAGTGAAGAAGTTGTTGTGGCTAAAAATGGAATGCGCCTCACATGCGCGGCACACGTGACCGAGAGAGGCAAGGCTTTCTAAACAAACAGCCCTTCTCAGATGGATACGGCTTTTGAAAACACAAGGAGCAGAAGAGAGCAACTCACATGGGATGGTGGGAGAAAGGCAGGCCTCCTGCTGGCTGGAGACAACACCCTGGAAAGGCACATGGCAGGTGGCTTTGCCAGGCAGGGTGGACCCTGTTTGACTTTGCCCTGATCCAATAAAGCAGACTCTGAAAATAAAAACAACACGAAACCAATGGCGAGATCTGCCTCCTTAAAGGGAAAGCTAAACTAAAAGGAATCAAAACAACTTGACTCCTTGGCTTCTGCTTATTGCTTCATCTACCACCTTTACTAAGGCTTCTGTGGCCACTGTCTCTTTCCTTGGCCCCTGCATCATCACCTTTTCCTGTGCTCCCAACCTGGTCTTGAAACAGCTCCCATAACCATTGTTTCCCTTCTTCTGGCTGGTACACTTCCTTTCCTAAGTCTCCTGCCTTTCGTAATACAGTCGCATTTCACTTTCCGGGTGAACCGGGACACCATCCCAAGGTGTATTTTGGGTTGTTTGTTTTTTAAAATGGAGCTTGTAAAACTCTTCTCCTAATGTTAAGTGTTGCTGGGCAGGTGTCTCTCTTACAACCACAGACTGGCCGTTTGCTCTTGGGTGATTACACTGAAGTCCAGCCATTCGTTTGCCATTTAGTGTTAAATCTAGGAACTTGATCCAGCCATTAGGCTGCATCCCTGTCTTTCCCACCGCACCCTGAGGGAGCCAGTGTAACAGGTGGATGGAGCTACCTTGCCTGTCAATCATTTGGCATCACTATGATACCAGGTCATAGTTTTGGCTGTGTGGGTGTGTTCAGGTACTATGCAAACCCCAATGGCAATTAAATTAAGTCATGGCATGGTGATTATGGTTTTTGTTGAACTGTGGACAATGCTGGTCATATTATGTGACAGCAGCCTCAGGCAGCGAGCGGGCTTTTGGTACCATTAAGGGAGATGGATGTGAGTGACAGTCGAGACCCATAAAGCACAATCCGGCAGGGAATCCAACTGAAATTAATGGGAATTGCACAACAGCGTAATGTTGTTGGATTTTGCCCCTCTGGCCCCAAGATGTCTTGGGGTGGCCTTAGCGTGAGATAGCCCCTTCTAGCATGAGACGTGAGGAGGCAGAAATAAGGTGATGGAAGTGTAGTAGTTACCATTGGAGTTTGACCATAAGGATGTATAATGGGTCCTCCTGGATGAGTTCAGAGACCCATCTACAGTAGTTTAACATCGTGTTCTCATGGTGCCTGGTATGTTTGGAACTGCCTTCCAGGAACCCTGCATGTTATCACCTCTGTTCCTTCCTTTAAATCTCTCATTTAAGCCCAGCTTTTTCAGGAAACATTTGGCTAGTTTTCATCCCTTGCTGTTAACTCAAGATTGTATTGAAGACTATTGAAGCACGTGCAACCAAAACAACTGCATATTGCTTTCCTCTTTACTCCTGCCTCTTCTGTTTCCCTTGCGTGCTGAAATTTTAGAATGTAAGCTCCTTGGGGCAGGGACCTGCCCTCTTGTACTGATAGTTATTTATAAAATAAATGAATAGAGAGTTGCCAACTGACCAAGGGAAAATGCCTGAGCTGCTCTTGTGCACTTAGCAACAGTTTGGTGTGCAGCAAAAATCATGGCAAACTCATTATGGCATGGGGATAAACACCACTGCCAGCTAACATCTGTGTACCAAGCCGCTGTTGAAGACACAGCTATGGCAGCTGGTTGAGAAGCTGGCATCCTAGAGATGTTGAACTAAACATAGCCTTCCCAAACCTGGTGCCTTCCTGATGTTTTGGACTACAAATATTGGCCACGCTGCCTATGGCCAACAGGAGTTGTAGTCCAAAACAAGTGCAGGGCACTGGGTTGGGGAAGGCTGAACTAAAATATACTGGTGAATCATCTACTCAACCCAGTTCCAGAGCCAATTGCTCATAGGTTATTAATCAACTGCCAAGCAAGTTCCTTCAAGCCAGCATGCCTGTGGGCAAGGAAACCACGAGCCGCAGTGCACACTGATAACTGTGTCCAAACATTTTGCTACACGTGCAAGTTTATCTTAATTACCCAAGTGAGAGCAGCAGGCTGCGGCACGAATCGGTCAGGGTCAAAAAGACAAATTGCCCTAACGCAGCTGCTGGCATATGAGATGACCTTGGTTTTTGTATAAACTTCCTTGGGGATTACGTATTTTTTTAAAAAACAAAAAACAAAACCCCAAACAACATCAAAGGACTTCACTGTAAAAAAGCTGAAATGTGGAATGCTGCCCAAGTTAGGTGAATTCTAGGTTAGGAGGAGCAGCTAGCAAAACTCACGCCGACCTACAAAGCTCGCCTCTCTCAAAAACTTCTGCAGTGCCTCTGTGCCAAAAAAATATATCCAGGCAAAGAGGGTGAGCGAACGCCTAGACACCTTGATTGGTGTTTTGTATTCTGCAGCTGTTCTGTGCCTACGTGTGACTGCATTTGCAAACCCAATCTGACTGCACCAAAAAATAGCATGGGGGTGGATGGTGGGGGGAGCAAATCCCTTGGCTTTCTCTGGAAAGAAGGGTAATAAATCTCTCTGCAGGGAAAACTGCAGTGCTGTGCATAGGCTTAAAATGTATGTGTGTGTGTGTGTGTGTGTGTGTGTGTGTGTGCTGTTGGAATATAACCTTGTTGTTTTATTTAAAGAGACTGCCCTACATTCCAGGCTACCTCAGTTTCACAAACACCTACAATAATACCACACCACACCCCATACAGTTCTACCTTCCAACCAAGCGCCGGAAAACCTGTGTACAAGCATACACAACCACCCACCACTACCTTGGCTCTGAAGAACCTCACAGAAGGGTCACAACTGCCTCCACATAAACCCCGCTTTCGCCCAAACTCCCATTTAAGAGGAACAAATATTCCTGAACTCCAGTCTCCAAAACTGCTCCAGTACCCTATGGGAGCTTCGAGGCTTTTCTCCCCAGCTCCCAATTTCAGTGCGCTCTTTAATGCACCACCACCACCACACCTCCTCTCAGCTGCATTCAGCCAACTCACCAGTATGGAGTAATGACACCTCTCTCTTTTTTTTTGCTGCCCATGGCAGCCATTTTGTGCTGGCACCCACCACAATATAAGAGTACCGGCACTTCCATTTTTTATTATAAAATGAGCACCTGACCCCCCTCCCCAGTCTAGTTTAACTCCCCCCCCCCAATAAAATAAACACAAAGCAGTTTACAAAGTTTGCAGAACTCAGCAAATGAAGTCTTTCAAATTAATTTCAGCAGATTGCCTGAAACTTAAACGTTGGCACACACAAATATCCCTCTCCTTTTAGAACAGGGTTGGGAAGCTTCCTGGCATTGTAAGGACTCCCATCATCCATGACTATTAGCTATGGAATATAGGAAATTGCCTTATACAGAGGCCACAGTCACACCATAAAATTTAATGCACTGTGACGCCGCTTTAAACGGTCATGTCTTATCCAAAGGATTCTGGGAGCTGTGGTTTGTTAAACCTGCTGAGAGTTGCTAGAGTACCTCTATTCCCCTCAGCAAGGTACAATTCCCAGAGTGGTTTAACAATCAATCCCTCTTTTAACAACTATAGTTGCAATGATTATCTGAGGTCCCTCTTGGGACATTTTTCCATATGTGGTGGGATTGTAAAATTGTAAAGAAATATTGGGAAATGATTTGTAATGAAATGAAGAAGATATTTAAAATAACTTTTGTTAAAAAACCAGAAGATTTCCTACTAGGTATTACTGGAGTGGATTTACTAAGATCACCAAAGAACTTATTTACGTATGTATGCAACTACAGCTGCACAAATATTATTAGCACAACATTGGAAAGAAGAAGGTGTCCCAGCTAAAGAAGATTGGCAAGTTAAATTAATAGAATAAGCTGAAAATTTTGCAAAATTGACAATGAAACTAAGAGGAAGAGACAATTGCAAATTTAAGGAAGATTGGAAGGAGCTTATTGCATATATTCAAAAGCAATGTACTCAAGTTAATACATTGGCAGGGTTTTAATACTACTTGTAATTTAATTTTGAATGGATAAGTAATACAACGGTTTACAATGGACATGCAGTACGTTGATAAACAATGGAACCAAGGAAGGGACTAGCGGGAAGTCAATTTATTTTGATTTAATTTGAGATTGTTACTGTTTTTGTGGGGGTTTTTTTGGAAAATTAATAAAACGTTATTTTAAAAAAAAAATATGAGGCCCTTCTTTGCGGGCCTTCTCCATAAGAGGCCCAGAGGGTGGCAACATGCCTTTTCAATGGTGGCTCCCCACTTGTGGAATGCTCTTCCCAGGAAGAACATCCCCTGGCACCATCAATACATATCTTTAGGCATCAGGCAAAAACGTTCCTGTTTCTCAGGCCTTTGGCTAATTGAACAATCTATGGCCTTTTAAGCTGTGTGTTCTTGTTTGTTTGGTTGCTATGTTACGTCTTTTTGTGGTTTTGTATTGTAAACTGCCCTATGATCCTCAGATGAAGGGCGGTATAGAAATTAAATGAATTGATAAAATGTTTTTCTACTCTACAGTGACTGGGGGTTACTCTCCAGGGTTTCAAAGCAAGGGTCTGCCCAAGCCCTACCTGCAGATCCCATTGATTGAACTTGGAATCGTCTGCATTCTTTACCACTGAACTGCAGCCATTCCCCACACTGGCTAGAACGGATGTCCGGAAATATCTGGAAGGCCCCGGTTTCCCAATTCCAGCTTTAGCACAGAAGTGTATCTCCTGCTCTGAAAGGCCATAAAAAGAGATCACTTCGCCTTTGCTCCATATTGCACCGTGGGAGAATCACCCCTAGAGAAAGTTCCACAGATCTGATCTCTTGCAGAATCTCTCCTCCCCCAGGTTATTCCTGGCTCAATGTGCAAACAATGGCACGGGAAGTAGATGTGTGTTGCAAACCAGTGGGAAAGTGACTGTGCAAAACTCAGCGGCTAAATGACGCAACAACGTCAGTCTGTCCCACTTAACTCGGTGAGATTTCAGAGTGCTTCACTTTGGCCGGATCATTACCTAATTTAATCCTATGGCCAAACCAAGAATTGATGTTTGGCACATGGCTTGGACTTTAGTGGCTGACTTTTTAAATTCATAATTGATGGCCACATTCACACCATACATTTGGAACACAATTATACCACTTTAAATAAGTCATGGCTTCCTCCAAGGATTCCTGGGAACTGGAAGTTTGTTTAGGGTGGTGCTACAACTCCTAGAGTTCCCTATGAATAGGGACTGACTGTTAACACTAATCACTGTTAATTGTAGCTCTGTGTAGCTAATTGGGAACACCTAACACCCTTAACAAACTACAGCTCCCAGAATTATTTGGGGAAGCTATGGACATAGCCAGGATTTTTGTGGGTGGGGCAGGACTTTTGTGAGGACTTTTGTTTTTTGTTTTTTTTTTAAATAATATTTCTTAAGATTTGAAAAGTTACAAAAAGAGAAAATAGAAAACAGCATACTAAGCAGAAACAGAACATCACATCACAATAAAGAACAAAAAACAAAAAGAAAAAACAAAACAAAAACAAAACACAATGAATCTTCCCATAACTTATCTTTCATTTGCTTGTTTCCTTGACCTCCTCACACCTCCCTTTTTTGTATTCTAGTTCAATTAGCTATTTCAGCAAGTCCTTTCCATCTTTTCCAGTTTATGTCCTCTATCTTATCTTAATATAATGTAACTTTGCTTTCCCTCCTTTCACCATTTAACAATCTGTTTTTTCTTAATCCTTTACAGCATCTCTGCTAAAACCACATTACTTCATTCCAACATCCTTCTAACATTCCTTAATTTTACAATGTTTCTGTAAGTAAACTTTAAATTTCTTCCAATCTTCTTCCACCAACTCTTCTCCCTGGTCTCGGATTCTGCCAGTCATTTCTGCCAGTTCCATGTAGTCCATCACCTTCATCTGCCATTCTTCCCGGGTGGGTAGATCTTGTGTCTTCCAATACTTCGCGATGAGTATTCTTGCTGCTGTTGTGGCATACATAAAGAAACTTCTATCCTTTTTTGGCACCAATTGGCCGACCATGCCCAGGAGAAAGGCCTCTGGTTTCTTCAGGAAGGTATATTTAAATACCTTTTTCATTTCATTATAAATCATCTCCCAGAATGTCTTAATCCTTGGGCACGTCCACCAAAGGTGAAAAAATGTACCTTCAGTCTCTTTACATTTCCAACATTTATTATCGGTCAAGTGATATATTTTTGCAAGCTTGACTGGTGTCATGTACCACCTGTAGATCATTTTCATTATATTCTCTCTTAGGGCATTACATGCCGTAAACTTCATACCTGTGGTCCATAACTGTTCCCAGTCAGCCATCATAATATTATGTCCTACATCTTGTGCCCATTTAATCATAGTTGATTTCACCGTTTCATCCTGAGTATTCCATTTCAACAGCAAGTTATACATTCTTGACAAGTTCTTAATTTTGGGATCTAACAGTTCTGTTTCCAATTTTGATTTTTCCACCTGGAAGCCAATTTTTTTATCCAAATTGTACGCCTCCATTATTTGATAATAATGGAGCCAGTCTCGCACTCTATTTTTTAGTTTTTCAAAACTCTGCAATTTTAGTCTGTCTCCCTCTTGTTCCAAAATTTCCCAATATTTCGGCCAATTGGCCTCCATATTGAGCTTTTTCTGAGCCTTCGCTTCCATTGGTGACAGCCACCTTGGGGTTTTATTTTCAAGCAAGTCCTTATATCTTATCCAGACATTAAACAGTGCTTTTCTGACAATATGGTTTTTAAACGCTTTATGTGCTTTAACCTTATCATACCATAAATATGCATGCCACCCAAATACATTGTTAAAACCTTCTAGGTCCAGCACGTCAGTATTTTCAAGAAGCAGCCATTCTCTCAGCCAGCAAAACGCGGCTGATTCATAATAAAGTTTAAAGTCTGGCAGGGCAAATCCACCTCTTTCTTTAGCATCGGTTAATATCTTAAATTTTATTCGAGGCTTCTTGCCCTGCCAGAGAAATCTAGAAATATCTCTCTGCCACTTCTTGAAGCAATCCATTTTATCCAAAATTTGCAATGTTTGGAACAAAAACAGCATCCTTGGCAATACATTCCTTTTTATCACAGCAATTCGGCCTAGCAATGATAACTTCAGATTTGACCATATTTCTAAATCCTTTTTCACTTCCATCCAGCATTTTTCATAGTTATCCTTAAATAAATTCACATTTTTGGTGGTCATATTGACCCCTAGGTATTTCACTTTCTTAACCAGTGTTAATCCTGTCTCCTTCTGAAACCTCTTTCAGTCACTGTTAGATTTTTCTCTAGAACCTTAGTTTTCATCTTATTCAACTTAAAACCCGCTACCTGACCAAATTCTTGAATCAGTTCCAGTACTCTTTTGGTACTAGATTCTGGCTCCTGTAATGTCAATACCAAATCATCGGCAAATGCTTTCAATTTGTACTGTTTAGCTCCGACTTGTATACCTTTAACCATTTGGTCCCTTCTAATCATGTTTAAGAGAACCTCCAAGACGGATATAAAAAGCAGTGGGGAGATTGGGCAACCTTGTCGTGTTCCTTTCTCTGTCTTAAATTCTTCCGTCACTACATTATTCACAATTAATTTAGCCTTTTGTTCTGAGTAAATTGCACCTATACCATTTCCAAAACCTTGACCAACCCCCATCCCCTGTAAATTCTTCTTCATAAAACTCCAGGAAATATTGTCAAAGGCTTTCTCTGCATCCACAAATATCAAAACTGCTTTAGTGTTAATATTCACTTGTAATTTTTCTAGAATATTAATTATGTTCCTCGTATTGTCAGACAAGTGTCTGCCCGGGAGAAAGCCCGCTTGATCTTTATGAATTTCTTCTACTAGTACCTTTTTTAATCTTTTAGCCAAAATGTCTGCAAAAATTTTATAGTCCACATTAAGCAAAGATATGGGGCGGTAGTTCTTAAGCTGTGTCTTCTCAGACTCTGTTTTCGGTATAAGTGTGATATATGCTTCCTTCCACGACTCTGGTGCCCTTTTCCCTTCCAATATTTCATTACAAACTTCTTTTAATGGCTGTACTAACCATTCTTTCAGAGATTGTGAGGACTTTAGTTAGGGGGGCAGAACCCACGTGATTGGTCAGTTAGTTATTTCTATTGTTTTACTTGATCTGGGGGGCAGCTGGCCCCCTGCCCCCCCCCCCCCCGTTACACCCATGGAGGAAGCCATGAACATTTAAAGCAGTATAATGCTTTAAATGTGTGGTGTGAATGTTACCTTAGATTTGATAATACAATTTAAACTTCTGCTTGGCTTCCGAAATAAATCATTAAACTGACACTGAATTTAAAACTATGAAAATATATTAACATTCTACACAGGTTCTTCAGAACCATCTGAACATTTTTTTACAAAACCAACATGCAAAAAACCGTAAAACACTGAAGAAAAACCTTACAATAAACACACACAAAAGCAATGTTTGCAAATGATTAAAATTACATTCAAGAATCTGATGATAATCTTCTGATTCAAAGGAAACAGGTTCTATTTTATCATTCCAAAATGTCTTAAAGGGCTTCTATTCCTATTTTAATTTATTCACCTTTCCTCGCATTGTAAATAGCAGGTCCCATTTCTGATCAGTCCCTTCTGTGTGTCAGAGTTATTAACATCCCCCAATCAACTTTGTGGGTTTTTTTAAAAAATAAACACACACACACAATCCAACAAGGCCAAGCCACTTGACAAACAATCTAGTTGGGCCCCTAGCTCCCTTCCCTTTGCAGGGGTAGCCCTACAAAGCAGTTCTAACACTTACTGTAGGCCATGGCTCATGATTGCTCCTCCGTTCAAAACAAAGGAAAATCTTTGCATACAGTATAGGGAACTTGCTTATCAGGGTATGGGGCGCCCAATATTCAAGCGTGAGAACCACACACAGAGAAACGCCACTGCTAGCAACATGAGTGACTTGCGTACACACTGTACCTCCGAAGCACATGCTTTCCCCCAAGAATTCTGGGTGTCAATAGTTTTGTTAAGAGTAACTGGGAATTGCAGCTCTGTGAGGGGAAAACTAGAATTCTTTTGAGGTAAAAAAAAGAAAAAAAGTGCTCTGAATGTCCCTTTGAGGTACAGTGCAGACCAGGTGTGCATTGAATAAAGATTGGGGGGGGGGGCAACAAACAAGCCCGCTTAATTGATCACAGGGCATGGGGCATACACACCATTTGAACTGCAATGCCTGTTAATTGGGGGGGTATGTTTTATTTTATGGGAGCAGGCTTTATATGGGGGGGGGCAGAACTGCAACACAATTGGTCAGTGAGTTAAGCATTTTTATTATTTACTTGATTTAGGTGGGGGAAGCTGTCCCCCCCCCCAGCCAGATTTAGGTTTGATGAGGCCCTAAGCTACTGAAGGTAATGGGGCCCTTTAGATGCCCAGCTGTCCTTTGTCAACAACCGTCACTGTTTTTTGTGTTGAATATATGCTATATAGTAATTTATGGACCTAACAGGTATCTAAAGCCATTCACACCTAACAAATAGGAGCCTACACAACATAAAACACTGTTGCTGCATGGAGGTTTTATTTTATTTGTTTTTTATCTTATATTTTGGAAATGTACATCCATTGTGTTTTTTCCTTTAAATTTTTTGGGGGCCCCCAAGAGTGTGGAGCCCTAAGCTACAGCTTGTTTAGCTTATAGGTAAATCCGGCACTGCCCTCCCGCCCCCCCCCCGGCTATGCCCACGGCTGGACCCCCTCAAATATTTTGGGGGGGAGCGAAGGGGCCATGGCCCCTAGGAGTTGGAATGCCCCTATGGTGCATACACACAGCCCAAGTCAACCACAAAACAACAGCTAGCCCTCTGGAAGCAGGCGACAGAGACGGGTTTACTTCGGGGATGCGTTTGTTTGCTTTGCTTTCGTTCCACTGATATAGCCCACATTTCCCCCCAAAAAAGCTCCAGGCGGAGGAGCGCGCAAGCTTCCCCCTCGCCTCCCTTCTACCCTCCCCTGCAACCCTGGCGAGCAAGTCAGGCGCAGAGGCTGTGACTTGTGGCCAAGGTCACCCAGGCAGCGTCCCCGCCTGCCTGTTGCCCTCGAGTCCAGGTCAGGCCACCCTCTGGTCTCTCTCTCTCGGTGCTGCCCCGGCCTTCAGCGCCTTCCCTCCCTCCTTCCCAGGCGAGCGCGGCGGAGCTCCTCTGGCATCCCGCCCGCCTTGTTTATGCAAGCAGCGGCCGCAGGCGGGAAAGCAGCGCGGCTTCTTCGCACGCGGCTGGGCCTGCTCCTCGCCCTTCGCTCGGCCCGCTCCTGCTGCGGTTGGAGCACCGGGCTTGGCCGGGTCTCACGCGGGGCAGCTGTGAGCTGCAGGCGCCGCCTGCCTGGAGCCCAGCCCCGGGGAAGGAGGGCGGGCGAGGGAGGAGCGCCGTGTCTCCCTCCTTTCCTCTCTCCTTCCCCGCCGCCTCCCTCCGCGCTCTGCAATCGGGAAGCAGAACTGACTCGGGGAGGAACCGGCGGCGCCCAAGTTCCCCGGTTCCCCCCGCCACGTATGCGGCGGCGGTGATCGTGGGGATCGGGGCTTCCCCCGGGCAAAAGAAGCTCACTTTGGCAGCGACCGTCCCTCGATTCCCCGGCGAGGCTTCCCAAACCACCCGCAACTTTTTTTTGTGCTGTATTGGCACGCGCAAGAGGCTCCTTTCACACGAGTAGCCTGGCCCACTAGATCGCGGGGGGGGGGGAGAGAGAAAGCGTTGGGGGAGCCGAGACAACCCGTGTCCAGAAAAACCTCGTATACATCAGCCTCCCAAAATACCCGGTGGAAGGTTAAATTATTTGAAGGGGCAGCCTTAGGAGCGGACCGTGTGAGACGCAGTAGTTAGTCGCAGTAGACGCGGACACTGCAGTTGGGGGATTTTGCTCCGGATTTTGACTACTGCATTGCAGAGGGCTGGGGGAGTTGGTAAGGATTTTGGCACTGCACTGCGAGAAGCACGTTGTTGCTTTAATTTAATTTCGGAGCAGTACTTGATCATGGGGAAAAAAAATTAAAAAGCTTTGCTCAGGTTTGGGGTAGTATGTCACAGAAACACGTCGATTACTATTTCTTCCTCTAACAGTCACTGCATTGCAGAAATTTCTGCAAGAGGTATACGTATGATTTAAATGCAAGATTTTTCTGTGCTCTGCTAGGAAGCATTGTGGAAAGCAAAGGTTCAGATTTAACTTCGTAATGTAGAGAAACTGGGTTTTGGTTTTAGATTAGGGGATTAAAAAAACATTGCTGCAGGATGTTGCATTCTTTAAATTGAGGTAATGGTATATACTTCGTCAGCATGTTACATTTGTGGATGGGGCATCACGCTGTAAAAGCTAGTGCTGCAGTTCAGATACTATCTTGTTAGAAACGTTAGCTCCTTTGGGGGCACTATATTGCAGAAAAAAATAAAACAAGTGTTTGCTGTTGACTTGCGACTGAGTCACTGTGTTTTGAATTTAACTATGTTCAAAATTGTTTTATGTTTTACTGAGTGCAAGTGCAAGCCATACTTAGATCCACTGCATAAAATAAAATTCTAGCATTACAGTAAATAAATGTGGTGGTAAAAAGTAGAAAAAGTTGTTAGTAGCCTTTCCTTCACAATGCCTGCTATTCTGTAGTTCTAAAGAAAAACATTTTAGTAGTATTTTGGTTATTTTTCAATTGAATATGCCAAGCTATAACACCTTACTTATGTGCTCGCAAGTCCAAGGAATATGCAGTTTGGGCCTCACATGGTCTTGCAAGTGGCGTCCAACATCCTTCACACACAGAAAGAATTCTTACTTCAGACAGGGAATTTATTCTTGCAAGCTACTTTCCATGATAATAGCTACTCAGGGTGAAATATGGACACCACTATAAAGCCATGAACGTGAAGAGTACACTGATTTTTATTTGGTAAAGAAAACAAAGTATCACTGGATTAAGGATATGGGCCATACTTTTCTACCCTTCCAAAAGATGTACTCTGCCAGGATATCATCAGAAAGAGGAAAATAAGGTAGAAAATAACTTGTCAATTTGCAGTGCTCAATTAACCTTGCACCTTTTCCCTTGAAGTAAAAAAATAATAATCTACACATTTTAAGCATTTCCCTGAACGAAGGAACCCCGCCAACGACAAACAACGTTATTTTCCAAGACAGTATTTTCTCTGTATATTATTTCCAAAAGTCTGCTTTAAATCCTACCCCACTACCCCTTCAACTGCTGAGGAACCTTATTGTCCCAGGACTTGCTTAACCAGCGGTGAAATTAGATACTTCCTCCTGTTACTGCAACCCTGTGGTTAGTCCATGCATCCATAGAAACTTGCTGGCTTCGCCCTTCTCTCCTCCCAGACCCATTTGTCTTAGTTAAGCGGGTGAGACTTGGCCCTAAGTGACCTGGTCCCAAGTCAATGACTCACTGTGTGGCTTTCACCAAGGTGCACTTCTGAACTGCAACAATCTATTCTGTGAAATGCAAAAACCTCACAGAGTGACTACAAAATAAAGATTAAATAATAATAATAATAATGACTCCAAATTTGTTGAAAAGTTTGCTGTGGAGGTTTTGTTTTGTTTTGTTTTTGTTCGCTTATATTTCTGACTGCTTCACCCAAATAATTTCGACTAATGCTACTTTTAAATTTACAGTACATCAGTAAAACCAGGAGAGGAAAAAGCTGAAAACTCAAATTATCCTGGACCAGTTCCAACACCTGGCACCCAAAACTAGGCCAAACAGGAAGGTCTGAGGGTGCTGAGGGTCAAACCTTGGTCAGCCTCCACTGGGAAGTTTTCTGTAGATGTGCTACTGAGAACCCCTCTGTCCATTGCCAGGAGGCCTTGGTCAGCAGTACAGTGGTACCTCGCAAGACGAATGCCTCGCAAGACGAAAAACTCGCAAGACGAAAGAGTTTTTCGTTTTTTGAGTTGCTTCGCAAGACGAATTTCCCTATGGGCTTGCTTCGCAAGACGAAAACGTATTGCAAGTTTGTTTCCTTTTGGATTTTCAATGCATTCCTATGGGAAACCGTGCTTCGCAAGACAAAAAATTCGCAAGACGAAAAAACTCGCAGAACGAATTAATTTCGTCTTGCGAGGCACCACTGTACATTTTGCCAAAGAGCCAATGGAGAGAGGGAGTGGGAAGCGAAACCCATCCACAGACTCCAAATTGGTCTGTTGACATTTCTACGGCTTCTGCTACATCTGTTACTTTACAGCACCTCTTGCCTCGTGGCAAGGGGCGGTTCAGATGGCAACAGTTTGACCCATCGTTTGTTTCATTTATGTCGTACCCTTCCTATAAGTGTCTGATTCATTTTCCCCATTGTATCTGCATAGCCTTGCAGGTGGGTTATTAGACTGAGAGTGACTGACCCAAGGTTACCTGCTTAGCTTCGTTGCCGAGCTGGCATGTGAACACAAGTTATCACCAGGCCACACCCGACGCTATTGAGTTGTGCTTGGAATATGACTGCTGGTGCTCGTGTCAAGTGTTCCCGATGACGACTCCCAATTTTTGGGTTCCTAAATTGCTGCAGCAGCCTGTAACCGATCCGCTAGTTGCTGTTTTGTTTCATTTGCAATCAAAGAGGTGTTAAAATGTTTTGTTGCTATATAGGAAGTCATGCAAGTGTTTGTACAAAGTCCTTTATGGCCAAGATTGAATCACTCTGGTCTGCCCGATTCATAGCTCAAAATAGTCCTGGAAAACATTTATGTACTTGAGGGGCAGGGATCCATGAACCTTTGATCTTAGTATCCCTTTGGAGCCTCAAACTCTAAGAAAGCATTGCACATTCCTGTGTATGAATTCTGGACTAAGAGATGCAACACATCATTCCACCAACTGGATTCACAGCATTCCATCCATTCCTACAAAAGCAGAGTAAAGTGGGGAGTCCCCCTACACACACTAGTTTCTTCAGGAACCTAGATGCAATGCAAAATTAGATACGGAGCTCTGCCCTCCTGACAATGCTTCAGAGCCTATTTAAATCCTCTGTGTTAACTAGGTGCTACATGAAGGGCTCAAGGTGACAGCAGCAGGAAAGCAGGTTGTTCCAGATTAGCAGTTTCCTCCCCCCACTAAGGCCATCCCAGTGCACTAGGATTGGCTTCACTTGCTAGACTTGTCATGTTCTTGAGCCCAGGCCATGTGCCACTGAAGCCACAGATATGCCACAGATAGGTGCATTTTTCTGTGTCTGGGAACTTCTTGGCTCCCCCCTCCCCCACAATGCCATTTGTAACATCCAGCCTCATAAAGGGGTTTGGGAGAATTCAAAAGTTTGCTTTCTATGTTGTGACATTTTGGTTGGGCCTAATAAAGGTTTGCCTCACCATAGCTTTTGAAGGTTGTTGTTTTTTACTGGTCAACCAATTCAGGTGGTCCATTGCTGGAGGGCTTATAGATTCATAGAAGTGTAGAGTTGGTAGGGGTCACAAGGGTCATCTAGTCCAACCCCTGCAATGCAGGAATCTTCTGCCCAATGTGGGGCTCGAACCCTGAGATTGAGTCTTGTGCTCTATCGACTGAGTTATCCCTCTAAAGACAGCTATCCCTCTTCTGCACATCCAAGTACAGCAGTCTACCCACACTGTGTTTGCTGGACTGGGACACAAAACTCTCAGATCCGAGTGCATTCTTCCATTAAATGGATGCACTAAATTCTAGCCAGCTGCAGAAGATCTCTCCCTTATTCATCACTGCGTTCAATCTAATTAATCTAATCCACTTTTCTAATCCCACTGCTCATGTAAACCAAAGGGTTGCACACACTTTTAGTGCTGTAATATAGTCCAAGCTACGCACTTCATGCAAACAGTCACAGAAACCATCTTGGGGGAAAGCACTTTTTGAAGCTGGTGGGCAAGGGATTCTTTACATTTTCCTTGTCTACCACTTTTCTGCTGTAACTACTTCACAAACCTCTCTCCTACCCACATCTAGAGATGGGATTGCATTTACAGAGGCATGTGGAAATAAACTTGGGGGGGGGGGGGAATCAATGGGAGGCAACTATATTTTCCTTTTCATAATTAAAAAGGAAACCAATGGGATTTTAAGACACTTTCACAACATCACTGACTATGGAACTCACTACAACAATATGTACTGATAGCCAATAGTTTTGCTTGGGTTTTTTAATAGCATTAGAAAATGTACAGAATGCACACAGCATCAGCAGCTATTTTAATCACGGCAAGCACATCCCTCATTTTGCCAAAAGGGTGTCCCCAGAGTATAACCAGCTGGAAGCTAATGGCTCAACCCATTATTGCCCTTGTTTCCTGTGCTCTATGTGGCAAATTGCTCTGACTCAGCAAGATTGTGTTCACATGACTAAGGGTTTTCAATGATTCAGCAAATGCCACTTTACAACCATTCCGGTCTGGTGTGAACTGGCAAATCAGCACCCACACCTTAATTGTTTATTTGTTCAGCATTGCTTGTTTATTTGGCAATTCCTATACCACATTTTTTGCTGCCAGAGCTGTCCTTCAAGATCCGTAAGCTTGATAATGTTTACAGGATTCCTCAACAGTTTGGGCTTTAGAAACAGACCAGCTGTGATCTTATGGAACACGGAAAGAAAGATAAAGAATAGTTGAAGCAGCTTACTATATTGTGTCAACGCATTTAAAAGTGAAGCAATATGTCAAACTATGTATACGATATTTCTCCTTCTGGCCTTAGTCTGTATCTGGAGGTCTGAAATCTTGCAGCTTGTATAGCTAGTCAGAGCCAGTTCAGACATGCAGAATCTGAGCTGGTTCAGCTGTCTACGTGAAACCAAGGTCAATTTACAGGAAGAACCTTAACATATGTCCCAGGCTGTGTATGCAGGCACAGCCTCCCACTGACTACTTGCACAATTGTGGAAACATATGGTATTTTTCAGCTGCTGCGGTTATGGGAATCATCTGCATGAAGCACACCTACCTGCATTTATTTATAAATACACCTAGAAGAAGCCTTAATTTCAGTGTGTGACTCCACTGAGAAAGAAAGCATTGGATTATATCCAACATAACTTATCTGTACTTGGCACTAAGATCCAATTCTGTCTGGATTCATTGCATTCTCATTTTTGGTATGAAAGTTATCTGTTATGGTCCATTCACACATACGAGCCATTACATGACAAACATGAATGTGTATATCTTTCAGGCAGCAAAGTCACTCACTGAAGATATATTGGCATAGCTATAGAATAATAGCCTCTGCCAGGAGATTATTTTGAACATCTGGATCAGCCCAAAGTAGTTGTTTAACATGGATGATTTTGTATACTCCATTTTTTAAAAAAAAGGTGATTGGATTATGCGTTATTTCCGCTGGCCCAGTTTCCAGAACAAGAACAACCATGCTGCTGCTGGTCCTATAGCTTTATTAATACTTTTGACAATAGAATTGCAGATCTCTATTTTCCAGGGGCGTCCCTGATTTAGAGAAGCCGTCCCGGTTTCTGATTTGATCCCAGAATGTCCCACTTTTCCTTAGGATGTCGCTATTTTCACTGGAGAAATGTTGGAGGGTATGGAGCTATCCGACCCCCGAGCCATCTGAGGGCAATCCTGTATAGGGAAGTTTTTAAATGTTTAATGTTTTATTATGTTTTTATATACAGTGGTACCTCGGGTTACATACGCTTCAGGTTACATATGCTTCAGGTTACAGACTCAGCTAACCCAGAAATATTACCTCGGGTTAAGAACTTTACCTCAGGATGAGAACAGAAATCGCGCGGCGGCAGCCAGAGGCCCCATTAGCTAAAGTGGTGCTTCAGGTTAAGAACAGTTTCAGGTTAAGAACGGACCTCTGGAACAAATTAAGTACCGTACTTAACCCGAGGTACCACAGTATGTTGGAAGCTGCCCAGAGCAGCTGGGGCAACCTAGTAATATATGTGAGGTATAAACAGTAAAATTATCATTATGGAATGGGACGTCCTATTTTCATCGGATAAATGTTGGAGGGTATGGAGTCCCACATAAAAAGGAACCTTTTGCCTCTATGTTCCACTGAAGCTACAGTTGGCAAACTCTTTAATCCTGAGTATTTGGATTTGTGCTGGTATAACATTGTTTGATTCACTCAAGATGGCTCCCCCCACCAAAAATATTCATGCCAGCATATGTATTTACATTACTGAGCTTCTGCAACATCCCAGCCCAGCAATTTAAGGCAGGTAGCATATTGGTAGAAATACTACACATCACAAAGGAGGGGGGGAAATGCACACGCACACATGCCACAATGCCTTTAACAATCCTCCATGACCACAGCAAATAGTTTAACAAGG
This sequence comes from Podarcis pityusensis, assembly GCF_964106645.2. Lineage (NCBI taxonomy): Eukaryota > Metazoa > Chordata > Lepidosauria > Squamata > Lacertidae > Podarcis > Podarcis pityusensis. The sequence continues at coordinate 25,716,424 of NC_138038.1, forward strand.
GGGGAGAGACTTTTGCCCACGCCCCAATCCAATTCTGAAACAAAAAAAACCCTGTCAGTCTCTCCTTCCAGATTCTTCTGTCAGCTCTCCAAACTAAGCAAATAACAATTTCCTGTTCAACCTCACCCACATACTCCTGAGTAGGCCTCAACTCATGCCCAGAGAGAAGGATGTTTCAGGTCACAAAACATATCCACAACTATCCCCTTAAAGTGTATTTATATCACTTCAACAGTTGTGGCTTCCCTCCTCACAGAGGTACAATTCCCAGCACCCTAAACAGATACTGTTGTTGTAAGCAGTGTCCAGGCGGAAACCGGCAAATGAAAATAAATTTTAAAATGTTGAGGGAAATCCAGACATATGGCAAGCTATGTTGACAGTGTTGTTCTTGCCGAGTTTCCTAAAAAATAGTTCAAAATAGCTTAAAAGCCCCCTGCTTTTTTGCAGTGGTTTTTTTTTGGGGGGGGGAAGCTCAACAACTTCTTTGTATCACTTTTTGAAATATGGCACCCCTAGGAAATAGGTCATTGGCTGAGGCAGCATCAAGTCTGGGCTTCAGCCTAGACCTGTGGGAATTCTCCATGGGAAGGGGTTTCCCTAAGTGCCCGAGAAGTTTAAGTAACAATCACTTGGTCAATTTGTGCCTGTCATGTTGCCAGAATGTTCTTGCAATTATATAGTTATGACACCATAATCAATGCTAATAGTGTGTCACCTGTGTCTTGATATGTATAAACGTGCTAATAATTGTGCAGAGCTCAGTAAGTGTGAGATCTCTGGTCTTAATTTATAGGTTCTGTTGTAAACAAAATCTGTCCTTCTTCCCTTATGGGGTATCCAAGAGCCCATATAGAGTCATTAAGTGGGTTCCCTATCGTAGGAGAAAATAACATAGGCCAACCAGAGAATATTGAGAAGCAAAGCAGCTAGTAAGCTGTTATTAAAGCTGTTGCAACAGGGTGCTCCCCTCACATGCAGGAGGACAGAGGAGGACCCAGAACAAATGTGTGCCCACCCTTATACAGTGGTACCTCGGGTTACATACGCTTCAGGTTACATACGCTTCAGGTTACAGACTCCGCTAACCTGGAAGTCGTACCTTGGGTGAAGAACTTTTACCTCAGGATGAGAACAGAAATCATGCCCTGGCGGCGTGGTGGCAGTGGGAGGCCCCATTAGCTAAAGTGGTGCTTCAGGTTAAGAACAGTTTCAGGTTAAGAACGGACCTCTGGAACAAATTAAGTACTTAACCCGAGGTACCACTGTATCTTGTACAGGCAACTCCCCATTTACGTGCATGCAGGCACGCATCACTGCGAACCCAGAAGTGGCACAAAAAGAGGCAAAAACAGCGCTAAAAGAGCACAGGAATGGCAAAAATGGGGAATTGCCTGTATTTTTATGCTGTGACATCTACAAATGTAATAACTAAATAAATATATACAAACAATATTCGAACTGCGCTATATAAATCTCACGAGGATGTGAATTGTGTTACCTTCCGCAAGTCACACTTTTCCTGGCAGGTGGCATTTGAAACACCCCTTAGGATATGGATATCTCGTTTAACTGGTTTGTGTCTAAAGGAATCCGGAGCATGAAGAAACCAGAAAGCCGCCAGCTTCCTGAGCCTTAGATGTCATGCCATAGCCTTAGCTGTATCCACAGCAGGCGGAGCTTAGCATGCTAACCACAATCAGTGACTTGTTCTCCAGCCGCTGGCTTCTCTTACTCGGCAACTGCCCCAGACTGTCCCACCGAGGTGAGCAACATCTCTCCAGGAAGAGCCGTCCACACTACGTGACCTAAATATGAGTCGCAGCAGCCCAGCCTACAGACGGCACATGGGAAATAATGCAACTATTGGAAAAGACATGTGCAACTTCACGATCACAGGCCAGAGGTTACAAAAAGCCGTACTGTCTCCCTCAGAGTGACAAAAAAAAAGAAAAAAAGGTTAAGGGCAGGGAATAGAAATAATAGATATAAAAGCCTTTGCTGAAATATCACACTTGATCTAAATTTCAAGGTTTTTAAAATTTGTTGTGGACAAATTTAACGATATTTGGAATTCATTTTTATAAATGCCCTGTTAGGTCAAGGTCTGGTTAACTACAATAACAATTCCACCCCCCTTTTTGTAATGTACAGTGGTACCTCAGGTTACATACGCTTCAGGTTACAGACTCTGCTAACCCAGAAATATTACCTCAGGTTAATAACTTTGCTTCAGGATGAGAACAGAAATCGTGCTCTGGCGGAGCGGCGGCAGCAGGAGGCCTCATTAGCTAAAATGGTGCTTCAGGTTAAGAACAGTTTCAGCTTAAGAACAGACCTCCGCAACGAATTAAGTACTTAACCCAAGGTACCACTGTACACAGTATCTTGTTTTCTGTCTTGTTTTCTACATGGTACTATTTATTGTTTTTTCTTATTTGTGTATGTGTCTTATCTTAGTCTTTGCACTTGTAATTTTGTACTTTACATTTTTCAATAAAGAATATAAATCAAGAAAGCTTCTAATTTCTCTTAAATCCTGGCACATTCAGACAATGTCATCTATTTTCTATTATTATTATTATTATTATAGATTTATTGCTCGTTCTTCACCAGGAGGTCCCAGGGCAGGCTAACAACAATTTTTGAAGTACGAGGTCCAGATGTTGTTGTTGTTGTGCAACTCCCCTCACCTTTGGCTATGCTGGCTGGAGCTGATGAGAGGTGGAGTCTGACAACATCTGGAGGGCCACAGGTTCCCCATCCCTGCTGTGAACAAACAACCCCCTCATACTGAGTGGATCTTGCCTTCAGGCAAGGGAAGGCAGTCGCTTCAAGCAGTCAATAAGGGAGAGAAAACAGTTCTCCTGCACAAGCTCATGCCCAGTAACAGCAGTGCCAACTTGGCGGGCCCTTCATCAGGGAAGGAGGCGTGAGTGAAGATCTACATCATGAACAAGGGGAGCAGGAGACCATCAGCACCTCCTATTTGCTAAGAGGCTGCTGTAGAAGTGGCATTGTGGGCGGTAGGGAGCTGCCATCAGCATGGTGCTGATAACACCAAGGTTGTGGGTTCGATCCCCGTAAGGGACAGGTGCATATTCCTGCATTGTAAGGAGTTGTACTACCTGTAGATGATCCTCAGGGTCCCATCCAACTCTGTGATTCAAGATCTGGCCTCCAAGGAGTCTTGGCGGCAGCAGCAGCGGGCGATGGATTCCTTGGAGGTTGAATCTGCTGCCCCTATGGATCCTGCCACCTGAGGCAGTTGCCTCACCTTGCCTCATGGGTGGGAAGGGGGAGATACCCTTGAGCCCTGTGGGTGCCACCACATCTAGGAATGTCTAATCATGGTGGCATGCAAAATGAGATTCTTCCGGCTGTAGTCTCAGCCAAACTTAATTGAATTAAAAGCAGCAACAGGTAGCCTGGGAACTGCTGAAGAGGAAACAGCTGGATGAATCCCAAGTACATGTGATGCAGCCTGTCTGCCTTGATATTAATACCCATGAAAAGCTGCCTTTTTTGTTTCCTTTAAGAAAAGGCTAGTTTATCTGGTACAACTCATAATCACTTGGCTTGGGACTCACAACCCATCACCTTATTTTCTATTCTTTATGTACCAGAACTGTCAGTACAAAATAGCGGTTAAAGCGCCTTATTAACGCTAGCCAAGAGCATTACCAAACATTTATCACAGATTCTATATAATGGCTGGTTCGTTTGTTTTTTAAAAAACCTACCAGCTTGAAAACTTAGATAGGTTCTCTATATTGCAGAGAATAATGAGTTCCAAAGGGGGGGGGCGGTGACGGGGAGGGGGAGAGAGAGAAAGGTTGGAAGGAATTGAGGGATCATTATTGGCTCCCCTTGGAGGGAATCCACTCTTATTTTGAAAAGCACTGAATCTTTCTTTTCCCCACCCCCGCCTCTTTCCCGTTCCTGCACGATCCTTTGCCAAGCTCTAAATTGGCAGCCAGCTGTGGCTCAAAAGGAACTAGGTTCTTTCCAAACATCACGTTAAAGCATCACGTTTTTCAGGGATATTCCCCCCCCCCCCCTTCCTCTGTGTGTGTTTTAAGCCTCAACCTCTTTTGATCTATCAGGGAAAGCTGAGAGAGAGAGAGAGAGAGAGAGAGAGAGAGAGAGAGAGAGAGAGAAGTCACTCCTTAGGAATGCAGCAGACACAGAAAGATACCCGCACGCACGCGCATAAAGCGGGGGGGGAGGCACGACTCTCTCCATGCGAACTACAACTCCCGGCAACACTTGCGCTCTAGCGAAGAAGTCGAGCGCAATGTGCCTGCTGTGGCGGCTGCTGCAGCAGCAGAAAGTGTGTCACTGGGGCACGAGGCTCTCCCTAGGAGTCACATGGTGGATGCTCCAGTGCCGCGTGCTGGCATCTGCGCAGCCGCAGGCAGAGAGGGAGACCAGAGAGTGAGTGAGCCCTGGCAGAGTAAAATTTTGCAGGCAAAGGGAGAGGCAGCAGCAGAGTGGAGCTCCCGGGCTGCTGCGAGGTATCCCACAGACTCAGCAGCTCTCGCGCTCTTTCGACTTTTGCGCTGCGGCTCTCAGTGCAAATACAATCTTTTAAAGACAATTTTTAAAAGGGCACATTCCCACCAGCGTTCAGTGCAAGGTGACTGGGTTCCCAGCCGCTTTTGCAGCATAACTTTGGGGGGACCAGAAGAAGTCCGAGGAGGAGAAAGGGGCAGCCTCTCGCTCCCCCTCGCTCCTTCCTCGCCCACGGAATCTCGGCTCGCTTCTTCGCTCGACATGAATGACGGCTGTCAACTGAACAGGATGGCCACTTTGGATACGAACAACAACGCCCCAGGTAAGCCTCTCGCGGCTGGCTTCTTTAGGGAACGGGTCATGCAGTGCTATTCTCCCTCCTAAAACTTGCCCCATAGCCTCCCCTTCGCGGCGACCTCCCGTCGCAGAGGACTGGCGCTTCAGCCTCTTTCGCGTGCACCTGCAGTGAAGGGAGCAGTCCTCCTGCTGCCCAGCGCTTCTGCAGCTACTCGTGGGGCGTCTGCTGGAGTTGGGGTGGTGGCGGCGGCATTGAGTTCCCAAGCAGCGTATCTCCCCACCCTAAATACCGCAATTGCTGATATAGAGATACGAAGTGTGTAAACAACCTTAGAGTCTCACACTGTATCTAGCATTCAGGATCCTGCCTGAATGCATCCCCCAAATCACAAGGAAAAGAGGTGATGGGTTTGGAATTGGGAGAAACAAGAGTGCCCCTATTACCTGCCCCCGTTCTTTTAGCCCATCAGACTTCTCTATTTCACCCCCCCCAACCCAATTAGGAAAGGTTGATTTCTCATCATTCTGCTGTAGTTTCCTCCTGGGGGAGGGTGGATCGGTGACAAGGGGAGCAAGGGAAAGGAGTTATAGGTGTCAGTTTCAGGGAAAGAGGTCAAGCTTCCTTCTCCTTGTGGGGGGAGGGAGCAGAGTCAAATGTCTTGCCTGGGCTACCAGTAGCGGCAGGCAACGCCCTACCTTGTCCTTTGGGGAGGGTGGGATTAGGGCAGTTGTAGGGAGAGAGGATCGGGGCTGCCTTGCTCCCACTGTGAGCATCACATACCTGGTGTTTTCTTGGGAGGAAGCCTCGGAAGGGGAAGGGATGCCCAGAGATCTCCTTTTGATATTGCCCCCCCCCAAAAAAATTGGTGATCCCTTATTGGTTATAGGGATTTCTCTTCCCCTCCACCCCCACTACTTTGGAGTCACATTACTAGCACCCGCACCCCGCTTTGGAATCCCACCCTTCCTGGGATTCCCCCTTCAAGCTTTCCCATTCATCCTCTCACGTGTCCCCTTACCCGGCTCAGCCACGTGCAACGTTTGTTTTCCCTATCGGCCCCGCCTCCGGTCGCCTCCCATTGGCCGAGCTCGCGCCATTAGCTCATTAGATACGCCTCCCCTGGAACTACGTCACCATCCGGGAAGCTCGAACGTTCCGAGTTCGCCGTAGAGGGCGCGGCTGAAGGATGGACCATCCTTTGCCAGGGAGGGGAAATGGGAACCAATGGGCGGGCAGGGGGCGGGGCAAAGCGTGATGGGTGAAGCCGGGATAGAAGCGGGCAACGTGCAAGTGGGACACGTGGAGGTGAACTGGCCGACTTGCCAGCCTTCCGATCTCGCCTCCTAGTTATTCAGCTCTCGGGAGGTAACCCTCATGGGGCTTTTGGGAGTGCGAAAGTCTTGGACGGGCAACTTAACGGAGCATGAGAACCGAGTGGGCGAATCACTCACGTTCACCAGTCTTTGCGTCCTGGCGTGTCGTCTTTGGCTGGAAAAATCAGGCTCTCTTATTATTTTCACGGCCATCTGCCAGATCACTTTGCTACTGCTTGCCCGGTGGCAGCAAAGCTTGCAGCCTTGCACCCAGCCAATTAAAGCGTAAAATTTTCTGAGGAAAAAGAAAAAGGAAATCGTGTAAGGTCACGTGTTCCTTAGTGCATGTGCAGATTGCCTTCCATTTGTGCCCCAGTTTGCCTCAGTGCATATACAGAGTGCCTTTCTTTTGTGGTGGAAAGCAGGCAATATTTATTGGTGCACATGTGTTTTAACAGCATTGGATAGAAAATAGGGAAGTAACAAAAATACCAAAACCCCACCTTTATGTTCTCTTAACTAGTGTTTAAATGCTGGAAATGAATGTTCTAGTTACAGAGGAGTCATTCCAGCCTGAGGAGGAATGGCGGGGGACCCAAAAGCTTCCAGTATTTTGAAGACTGGGTGGCACAAATATTTTTTTCCCTGTGGTCTTTGCTTTGGTGTATACTACATTTGTATTTCTGTTAGATGTAGATACTGATTAAGTATTAACAATAGAACTGTGTAATAAAATGCACCCTGGGCAGTTTAAGTGAATGGTATTTGTCTAATCCAATAATAAGGTCTTAAGGTTCCCTTAAAGGAGAAAGTGTTTAGGAATGGGGAAAGGCTTTCTGCATTTGCTGTGGGTTAGCAGTGGGATAATTCCTTTTTAAAGATCTGGTGTTTTGGGTTTCAACACTTTCAAGTGGGGTAGGATTTGCGGGGTCGGGAGTTTCCTATGTTAGAAGATGGGAAAGTCTCCCAGAGCCAAGTGGCTTGATTGCCATGCTGCCCATTTCTAAGCATATTTACTCAGAAATAAGTCCCAGTGTGTCATTCCCCCCTAATAAGACCTCACAGAATAGCAACCTGCATTGCGTGGGTTTTAATGGTGTTTTTTTAAGATCTAGGGGCTTGTTTTCCCCCCATCTCTTGTGGATATGGTTTGTATGTACACCTACCATGTTAGTTTTGATTCCATTGCTGGGTTAGTAAGTTAGTGGGCCCAAGGTGGTTCAGGGATCTGGGTGACGGAGATCCCTTTCCCTTTGATTGACCTTGTTGGTTTTGAGCTCAGCCTAATTTTATTTTTGGTGGTGCTTGCATATGGACCTTCAGTGCTACTTTTGCTGCAGGTTCCCCCCTGCCCCCCTTTTGCATCAGGTGTCCTCCCCTTTGGGGTGAGCAAACGGGTAGCATGTGGCCTTGTGTCAAGGACCACGTGTGCTTACTTAGTGATGCCACATGTGTCTCCAGCCACTCCTGGCTCCTTGTCTCGAGAAGACTGACAAGACACATTGCAAACGGACGAGATACGCCTTTCCCTTTTTTCACACCCATCTGGAAGATTGCCAACTTGGTCCGCACATAACTTCCACCCCCACTGTGCCTTCTAGCAAGTTCTATTTATCCTCCCTGACCCACTTGGGGCAGTCATTTCCCTGACGCAACCTGCATTTAATAGCTGCACGGAAGCTAGGGACTCCAAGCCGGGAGGGAAGAAGGCGGCAAGATTTGCATACCTTCCTCCTTCGCAGGATTCCCTGCGCCACCGTTCCCATCCTGAATTGCTCAATTTGCAAACTCTGCTTCTCGCCTTTTAAAAGAAGGAAAGTGAAGTCATTTAGGAGAGGCTACTAGTAAGGAAGAAAAACAACCACCATCATCAGCATTCAGGAAGAGATTACTAACAAGGTCCCGTGCAAGGGCCGCATGCTCAAAACCCAGACAGGATGATCATTGCTGCCCTAGCAAGCCAGATGTTGGGCTGGCTCTCAGGCCTCTTCACCCCAAGTTCAAATCAAGGTGCCTGCTTGAAATATCCCTACCCTTATTTGCCCTTGATGATTTTCCTGATTAAGCGTTTGTTCTGCAGAGGAAAGGACAGCCTGCTTTTAATAAGCTGCCAAACTGTTGCACAGCATTTGAGATATATTGGGAGATGTATGAACGGCATGGGATTAGAATAGGCACCAAAGTGAGTGGAGTTGCTTCTGGCACATCGGTTGGCGATTTGTCACTGAGCTCCAGCTTTGCCCTAATTTTGGCAGGATTGCAAAGTTCTCCTATGTGCAGAAGAGCAAGGCGGTTATCACAAGTGTTTGACCTGAGCAGGTTGCCCTGGACCCTTAGCGAAAAGTGGTAGAAGGGGATCTGTGGTCCCACAGGACAAGAGCTCCATCCAAAGCACGGCTGCTAAATTTTAATTTTAATCAATTGCTTATCCTTTGTTGACTTCTCTTGGGGTGTGTGTGTGTGTGTGTACTGTTTGGATTGCTGGCAGAAATTGACTTGGATCATTATCCAGCTCTCTTTCCTATCCCTGACAAGGGCGAAAGGGAGAAACTCCATTTACAGCTTTATTTGTCCTGATTCCTTTTAATGTCTGCTAAGCAACCAGTCCCAGGTGCTTGGGCCACACGCAAGGAAGGTCATTAGCTGGTGGTAACCAGTCAACAAGATAAAGGCTCCCTGCTTGTTGTTAAAGGCCTGCCTGGGCGCTGAATGTGGCTTCCACACGTGACCTTGTTTATAATCCCTCTGGCACGGATGGCTTTGTTTTTACTTTGCTTGAGGCTTTTCCTACAGCAGTTTGGCCACTGGCATGTAGCCCAGCTACAAAGCCTGGAGCAGTGGTAGTTCTTCTATAGAAAAAAACAAAAACCCAAGCCATCTCCAGGCTGGAGTATTCGGCCCTTCCCAGCTTACCCACCTCCCCCCAGCTTCCAGGGTGGGGTGTATGATGGCTTTTTTGGCTTCCACCCAATTTTCAACAATTTCTTGGCCGCATGCCTTCCTCCCTCCCTCTCCACTCGCTGCATCACTCACTTGGTGTTTTTTCCTTTTGCAGCTCTGAGATGTAGGTCAACAACTGAAAGCTGGGAGAGAGAGAGAGAGAGAGATGGATTGCAAGGGAAGAATTTTGGCAAGACCAGCTCAGAGCTTGAAACTGGCCTGTAATGTGGGGTTGGACTTTGCAAACCTTTTATCAGGTGTGTGCTGGGAAGAGTCAGCTCCCACATACCGGGGCAGCTTTGTTCTCACCCTCTGTTGTGTTTTGCTCACGAGTAGGTTTACTTTCACCCCTAACCTATTGCTCCTCCAGTGTTCCAGGGTTTTCCCCTCTCCCATATGCCATCTTGTGCCTTTAAGAACTCACACATTCACAGTAAATTACCACCTTTTTGTCCAAGGTTGGAGACAGCACCCCTTTGCATATAAGGCCACAATGTGGAGAGCAAATGGGGGCGCTCTGTGGAGTACTTTCTAGGAGAACTAGAAACACCTTGGTCTGATCCAGCAATGCAGTTAGAAGGTTTTCTTATGGAATATCGCCTAGTACATTTGACTCAGGGAAGGGTGGTTGTGGTACTGTTCCTGCAAAAAAAGTTTTTTAAAAAAGAAATCCTATATTTGGAACAGGGAATGAATTTTGGCCCAAATCTGCTGGATATGTATGTTTGCTGTGCTATCCTCCACATCATGGAGCTTGGCTCATTAGCCTGAGTAGTTGCTCTCTGAAGCAATACATCACATTTGCTCTCTGTTAGCATTATGGGAGAAAACTCTTTTCCTCTCTACCCTCCTCCTAATTTTATAACCCTCTGTCATGTCCCACTTTAGTAGTCCTTTTTACAAAGCTTAAAATAAAAGGCCCCCAAATGCCCAAACCTTTCTTCAGCTGCTCTGGGTCCCATTTCTTGGCGCTCTCCCCAGCCTTCCACTTCTGATTTCTGCCTCTTCTCTCCCTGCTTCCCTTCTGCCTTTGCAATGGTCTTGTTTTTCTCTTAGAGTGCAAGCCTGCAGGCAGGCTCTGTTCTTTTTAATGCAGTTACAACTTCTAGTGCTTTGCAGCCCTTAAAAAACAATAACAATACTTTCCTAGCTTTGCCGTAGTCTTCTTTCTTTTCGGAGACAGCCAGAGCTGTACAAAGCATCCAACTGCTCCAGACTCCCTTTTTTTCAATGCTGTCCCCCTCTAGGGATTCGCAGTTTCAAAACACAACAGACTTAACTTGGTTACAACATAGGAAGGTTGTCAGAGCCTCTCTCTCTCTCGTTCTACTTTGCCCCAGTTGAAGCCTGCTGCCTTTCTTGGCTACCGAAACATCTGCTTGCCTTTGCAAATGCCTCTTTAGGGTGCAGCTGTGTGGTCGGGATATCATCAGCCACAGTGAGGTCCAGATACTTGCTCTTCTTTAAAGGAAACTCGAGGTTTCCAACATGATGTCTTCAAGTTGCCTAACACAAGCAATCAGTTGGGGCAGCTGGACACCGAAGGCTGTAGTGAGGTGGGATTCTCAACCCTCTTCCTTTTTTTAACCCTCTGCAGGTGGCGTCATCAGCTACATTGGCTCCAACGGGTCTTCTCCAAGCCGCACCAGCCCCGTCTCTCTGTGTGGCAGCGACAGCTCCAACGGCAGCTGCCAGCTGTCCTCGCAACCTGCCTTCCCCAGCTACTTCCCACCTTCGCCCACCGGGTCTCTGGTGCAAGACTCGGGGCGCCTGTATGGGACCAGCTCAACTGGGCTCCGTGATGATGCTTCCCCTTCCTCCTCCTCCTCCTCCTCTTCGTCGTCATCATCCTCTTCCTACAGCTCTGGAGGCTCCCCCGTGGGGCTGCAAGTGGCCATGGATGACGGGAGGCGCATCTCCCCTGCCAAAAGCACCACCAGCAGCATCACAAGTGAGTGCGAATGCAAAGTTGGGTACGGGTGGGAAGCCCTGGGGTGTTTGCTGGTCCAGCCAACTATGCCAGCAGATGTAGTCCAAGTCCAAACTCCAGGCCCACCTTCCCCGGGTCAGTTTGGCCCTTTCTGCCAGCCACTATTCCTCCTGGGTTCTTCAAAGGCTGCACTGTAGGCCTCCAAGGTTTTTCCCCCCAAAGGGTTGGCTGGGGAGTAGCAACCAAGCAGCCAAAAAAATCCAGCCTTTGGGTATGGAGTCTCACAGCCCCTCTTCCTCTTTTCTCCTTCCAGAGCTGAATGGTATGGTCCTCTTGTGTAAAGTCTGCGGAGATGTGGCGTCTGGGTTCCATTACGGTGTCCATGCTTGCGAAGGCTGCAAGGTGAGCATCTCTCTCTGGCCTTTTTATTTGGCTGATGAAAGCTGGAAGGGGTTGGATCGAGGCCCACCGCCGAGATATTTTGCAGCTCCACACAGGAAAAACCCTCATTTTCCCATGCTGGTATGGGGCAGTGGAGCTTAAGTGAGATGTGGGAGACAGGGATTTAATCCCTGCAACACAGCCTTGTGCTGGGAGAGCAAGCCAGCTCAGGTGCTTGCACCACCTCCCTGACCAGTAGGGACTACAGCAGCATGCAGCCACTGGCCTGCAAAGACTGTGCCTCCGCTGCTTGAGCTAGCACCCCTTAGGACTATGTCTGTTCAGGCTTCAGAATGCTCTTCAGGTTCAGAAGGGAATGGAAGTGGGCCACACTGGTCTCTGGGAACTTGGGAATCTGCCTTATACAGTCACAGTCTTTGGTCCATCTATCCAGTATTGTCTACACAGACTGGCAGCAGCTTTCCAGGGTTAGCCTTACTTGGAGATGCCAGGGCTTGAGATTGGGGTCTTCTGCATGCTGGGGCCCTTCCCTTGTGGTTGGCAGTTGTTTACCATGCCTCTGGGCTGGCCAGGTGGGCCTAATATAGCTAAAACTGGGAGCCCGGCCTTCTATGCCCTTCCCTGCTCAATGGATGAGCAGTCACCTTCTGCTGGTTCTGCTTCCAGTTCAAGTCTTCAGTCTCCAGCTCACAGCCTCAAGGGAACTGGGCTGAAAAGCAGCCGCTCTCGGTTTGGGTTTGAGTACAGCTGCTCACTCGTCAGGCCTAGGTGCTAATTTGCTCTCTCTCCCTCTGTGTCCCCCACTCAGGGTTTCTTCCGGCGCAGCATTCAGCAAAACATCCAGTACAAAAAGTGCCTAAAGAATGAAACCTGCAACATTGTCCGCATCAACCGGAATCGTTGCCAGCAGTGCCGCTTCAAGAAGTGTCTGGGAGTTGGCATGTCTCGTGATGGTGAGTTCCCTGCCATGCGAGGGTTGGAGATTTGACATTTTATTTACCCTTTGCAGGCTTTGTTTCGTTAGGATTCTGATTTGTGGAATAATAACAATAACAACAATAATAATAATAATCGTTTATTATTATTTATATGATGCCCATCTGATTGGGTTGCCTCAGCCACTCTGGGTAGCTCCCAACACACAATAAAACATCAACTGTTAAAAACTTCCCTGTACAGGGCCACCTTCGGATGTCTTCTAAAAGTCAAATAGTTGTTTATTTCCTTGATATCTGATGGGAGAGCGTTCCACAGGGCGGGTACCACCACCGAGAAGGCCCTCTGCCTGGTTCCCTTCAGTTTCACTTCTTGAAGGGAGGGAACCACCAGAAGGCCCTTGGTGCTGGACCTCTGTGTCCGGGCTGAACGATGGGGGTGGAGAAACTCCTTCAAGTATCCTGGGCCGAGGCCACATAGGGGTTTTTAAAGGTCAGCACCAACACCTTGAATTGTGCTCGGAAACGTGATATCCTCAGTTGCCGTACTGACACACCCTGTTTGCCTCCCCTACAGCTGTCCGTTTCGGCCGCATCCCTAAACGCGAGAAACAACGCATGCTGGCAGAGATGCAGAGCGCGATGAACAACATGGCTAACAACCAGCTCAGTGCGCAGTGCCCGCCCGAGGGCTTGTCGACGGGGCACCAGCAGCCCGCCAGCCCCCTTCTGTGCCACCAGCCGCAGCTGGCGCCACGATCCCCACAGCAGCACGCGGCCTCACCTCCCCAGCCGTCTCCTTGCTTTGCCCAGTTCTCCCAGCAGCTGACGCCGCCCCGCTCCCCGAGCCCCAGCGAAGTCATGGAAGACGTCATCTCGCAGGTGTCTAAGGCCCACAAGGAGATTTTTGTTTATGCCCACGACAAACTGGCCACAGGGCCCCTGGCTCCCGTGGGGAGCGAGAACTCTCTGAGTTGGGAGAGCAACTGGCTGTCCAGTGGCTACCACGGCAACGGGCCCTGCCACCAAAACGACAACTGGAACTCTGGCTCCGCCCCAAGCAACACATGCCACCAGAACAACATGAACGGCCATCGGTTTTGCCCTTCCGGCTATCCCTCCGGGGAGACAGATCCCTCAGTCGGCCAAGGCTGCCCCCAGCAAGGCGAGCCCAGAGATATCCTCTTGGTGAGTGTCGCATCCTCCTCACAGCACCACACAAGGCGCTCTCTTGTTTGCCAGCCAAGGCTTATTCAGCGACCAGTTCGGCCTCCAGCTGCCTTTTCTCTAGCTGTTATATAGCCAGCTTGTTTTAATACCCCAGATGGAAAACCCGTGGCTTTTGCCTGAGGCAGATCAGATGCGATTTGAACCAGGAGCTTCACTAGCTGTAGCCACTGTATTGCTACGATTTTGGATATTCCCCACTGCCATCTCAGCCATTTGGATATATTTTAACCAGTGCTATTTTTCTAGGAAAAGGAGTGCCGGAACTTGCCACAAACACCTCCCTTGTTCTCTTATAAGGACCATGGCTCCCACCTGAAAGGTGCCGGAACCGAGTTCTGGAGAGTTCCGGCTGATGAAAGCCCTGATTTTAACTTGCCATCTGAGTCACAGTTGGGTTAGGCCTGTGCTACTTGTGTTATTCAGGGCTCCTTGTACATATTTTGTATCTCTTACATTCTTTGGCTCACAAAATGAGCTTTTTCTCAGCCACGCTCTATCATGTACTGTATTTTTTGGAGCTTTCAGTGAAAAGCAATCAATATTTCTTAATAATATGTTCAACATTTCACTGTAGCTTCATTTATGGTTATGCATGCGAAAATTCAGTCTATTAATGCTTTTTTTTAATGGGGGGGAAGGAACATTAGTTAGGAAGTCTTAAGCAGCCAGGCTTAGGGAACCTGTGGCGCCTCCAGATGTTGTTGAACTCCAACTCCCATCAGCTCCAGCTAGCATGGCCAATAGCCCAGGATTGTGGGGGTTGTAGTCCCAACAGGATCTGGAGGGCCACAGGTCTTCTGTTCCTGCTTTAAAGCAAAGACTTAGCCTACAAGATGTATCTGCTTAGCTCAGGTAGTGGTGGACTCAATCCTGACTTGAAAATTCAATCTGTTGGCATTCTCTTTTAGTCTGTTTTCAATGGGTGGGATGTTAACTACTGCAGTTAAGATTATGGCGTTTCATGTATGAAACTTAACTCCTACGTATTGTCAGGCTAGAAATCAGTATTAGCTCAATCTGCCTGGTTATTCTGCAAAGGAACAACTCATTCCTTATGGCTGGGGGTAGCGGCATCAAATGCACAAGAGCAGCAAAAGAAGGAAGTTTAGAAGCTTCTATTCCACCTGTTAACCTGGACTAAAACTCCCTGGGGCTAATGGGACTTATCTTACAAAGCATTGGAAGGCAACAGATTGGCAAAGGGTCCTCAATTCTCAGTGATTATGTGGGCTTGCAACTGCTTCCATTGACTCTGATTCCAGCCCTCTACTCTTCATCTAACGTGTCTCATTTTCCCCCCCATCCCAACAGGCGTGTCCTATGAATTGTCACCCACATGGTCGCAGTGGCCGTACAGGCCAGGAGATTTGGGAAGATTTCTCCATGAGCTTCACACCTGCTGTACGAGAGGTTGTGGAATTTGCAAAGCACATCCCTGGTTTCCGGGAGCTCACGCAGCATGACCAGGTCTCCTTACTCAAAGCTGGCACATTTGAGGTAGGATTATCTCCATCCACTACTTCAGACCCTTGCTAGTTAACAGTTACCGATTTTATGTATGTAGGAAGGGCTTATAAAAGTGGAGAATAATATTTATCCATTAAATACTGGTTAATTCTGCACTGGTGAAAATAATGGGGAGACATGATTGTTTTAAAATCCTGAAGCTCAAATCTACACCCTTATTTATCCATATATAATAATGAGACTGCATGAAGGACATTATTTGCTGGTGTCATTTTGAAACATAAAGACATTAGGAATAATTAAAGGGGTGTAATCTGCTTTTGGGAGGCTGGAACCCAGACATACTCAAAAACCCCAAAGGGAAGAAGTGAAAATCATTCTGAGAACTTGTCAGTTTGTTTTGGTTCTTAAGAAGAAAAACAACAACCTTGCAGTTGAACCTAACTAAGTTCACTCAGGAAGTCCCACTTCTTTCAAAGCTAGTGTCCATTCTTACTCGGAAGAATACAGATGGCATTTGACTGTGTTGTGTGGGCACAGATGTGTTCTAACAGGTCTCTCCTACCATTTCCCCAGGTGCTGATGGTTCGGTTTGCGTCCCTCTTCAACGTTAAGGAACAGACAGTGACATTCATGAGTCGCACCAAGTACAGCCTTGAGGAGCTGTGGGGGATGGGGATGGGCGACCTGCTGACATCCATGTTCGAGTTCAGCGAGAAGCTTGGAGCCTTGGGACTCTCTGAAGAAGAGCTTGGCCTCTTCACGGCTGTGGTGCTGATCTCTGCAGGTGGGTGTCCTTGGGCATGAGCAGGCGGGAATTGCAGTCGTGGATCACAAGCTTCCTTGTCCTTACCTTTCCTTGAAGCTCTCCAGTCACACCCATCCATTGTGTTTTTCTGTCCTTGTTTCACCTGTGTCCTAAGGTCTTCAAGCCTCCTACTCTACCATCCTTGGCTACCCAGGCACACACCTACACAATTCAACACCTTTTCCCCTTTCTGCTCCTTATGCCTGGCACCTTTTCCCAGAATATCCACAGTGGTCTCCCTTGCTCTTCCTGCTTCCTCCTTTGGAAAGCTTTCTTTCCTTGAAGCCTTCATCTTACTGCCTTAGTCTGAACCTCCACCCTTGAAACACCAACACCCTGCAACCGCAGCAAATCCCTAAATTAACTACATATCTTCATATTTCTCCTCTGACACCTTTGCCTCAGCTTCCTCTTTTCCCCATTGTTCAAACTTGGGAGTATAAGCTCCTTGAAGTGGGGAGCTGTCTCTTTTTCCTCGTGTTACCTTGCAAAATGCTGTGAACAGTGGTGGTGCTTTAAGAGAGAACGATTCTTAATAAAAATAATTCAGCGCTCCGAGGAGATTGGGATCTTTTGCATGTCAGGTTTTGGCACCACTGCTCCTTGGGCTCCAGGCAATCTGTGACCTTGTGGGAGGCTGAAAATGTGGTTTGATAGATCAGAGACCTGAAAACCAGGCAGGTGTGTCTGTTGTGCTAGGCACGCCACTGTTACCATGTTACTGACTGCCCATCCCTCTCTTGTGCAGATCGTTCAGGCATTGAGAACCCAGGATCAGTGGAGCAGCTGCAGGAGATGCTTATCCGTGCCCTGAGAGCCCTCGTCCTCAAAAACCACCCCCAGGAAACATCCCGTTTCACCAAGCTGCTGCTGAAGCTTCCCGACCTGCGCACCCTCAACAACATGCACTCTGAGAAGCTGCTCTCCTTCCGCATTGATGCTCAGTAGAAGACGGGGAGGGCCTTGCACATAACTACTGGACCACCCTCTCGTCTTGCCCTCCCTGCGTTGTTGCACTAACCAGACTGCTCTCTCTGGGCCTGGACCCAGCAAACTATATTTATACCGGCATAGGAGCTGCTGCCCCCACCTGCTCAGAAGCAAGCGGCCACAAGCCGCCTTTTGTAAATATATCTCTGTATATTGGAGTTGTGTGAATAGAACCGGCATTCTTCCCTGCTGTGGCGCTGGCCACACGGGAATAATATATTGAAAACCAAAATGGCTTGGATCCACGTTCTTCCTGAGTTCACCTTGTGTGTCCGCCCCCGCTCTTCTCCTGAGTCGGGAGGGAAGGTATGGTGGAGGTTTGGGGGTAACCAGTTGCCTCGGCTAGAGAGAGGCGACTATTGGAGCTCTATACACAAGGGAGACATTGGCTGCCCCCCGCAAGCCAGAAGTGAATTGTGGTGCTTAAAATTGTGGCTGTCCTGCCCCACTTATTTTGTCAGGGCTTAAATATGGCAAGATGGTGGTTTAAGGGAAAACCATGTGTTTCCATTGGTGTGGCACCCACATATTTTGTCCTACTCCTACCTCTGGTCAAACCAGTTTTTGAAACACTACAGCCTCCCAGCTGAAAGGCCTTGTTACCAGGTGAAAAAGAGGAAGACCATCCACATTACATGTAACTTTTACACCCTCTTTCAAATCTTTTTTTAAAAAAATCCCCTGTAACCGGCCAATCTACCCTCAGCCTGGTTTTTCAATAATGTGAGGCACTTACACATGTCATCGGTATGGAACCCATCTTCCCACCACCACCCCCAAAATGTGGTGATGCATTTTTGCTTTGGTGAGGGTGGTTGTTTTTGGTTTAGCAAAAAGGGGTTTCTACTGACCTTTTAGGTGTGGGGGCTTTAATGACTAAAATGGTGAATTGGGAGGGGAGGGGGAAAGCCTTGAGAACAAAGGCTCCTACGATTTTTACCTGCAAAACAGAAATATCAAGCAAGCTCCACATTCTTCTGTGTTTTGATAGTTAAAGAATAAATTTTTGCCCATCGCTACTCACCATAAATGAGACACCAAAAACCAGTTGGGGCTGTGAGGGTTGGGTTTTTTTTTTTTTTGTCATTTTTTTTTAAGGGTAGGTTTGTTTTTTTTAATCATATATTTATTACATAAATATATAGTAAAATAGACCAGCGACAATTACCATAAAAATATCTTTCTTTAAAATCCTGACCAAAAACACAAAAAAGGGTTTGTTTGTTTTCCCCGCCCCAGACTTTTCAGGGTTTTTTTTTTCTTTTTTCCAAAATCGCACGTCACAGACAAATCGTGATTGTCGTATTTTTTTTTTTTTTACATCAGCAGCTTCCTGCTACCCAGACACAAAAAAAAAGAAGAAAGGGGAAGGGAGAGGGAATAAAGATGAGGTGGAGGGAGACACAATTTTCCCCACCAGGTTTTCCCCTCCCTTGGACTCCCCCAACCCAACACCCCTTCTGAAACACACTGAAAACCCCATGTCCCAAACGTACATTCACTAATAACTCCCTGCTCACAGTTTCTTTCCCTGCTCTAGACTGCGAGGGGGGGAAACCACAATGCATAGTATATGAGGGGGTGCCCCCTTTAATGGAAACTCACTTCCTCTCCTCCCTAAACCTTCTTGTCTGAATCTGTCATTGCAACTCCTGGAGTTAATATCCTTGCAGAACTAATGAGAATCCGGTGGGGCCGGGGGAGGCGCAGAAAAGATCCGTAGGGTACCATCGGCAGGAACTATATGAGGTATGTACTTGACAAAAGGAATACTGAGAAGTGGTACAGGAAAAGTCTTGTCTCTCCTCCTCCCCCCTTGAATAGGCCTCTGGTGTGGGGAAAACTGGCTCCTAACCCCACAAATTGTCACAGTCGTCAAGTGCCTGGGAGGCAGAGGACATGATGGTGGGGTGTTACTCCCCTGGAGGAGCAAAACCTCCTGCTACAAAGGCCTTGAGCTTCTCAAGACTGGTTGGACATCCATCAGCAGAGATGCAGCCTGGCAGCCGCCAGAGGAGTAGGAGGGCAGCCGCGCTGTTTGCTGCTTTCCCCTGGCAAGATAGGGAAGGACTGGCATGATGGTATATGAGTGGCACCTGAGGGGGACTGGGTGTTATGAGATGGGATGAACCCTGAGTTCTCTTCCTCCAAGAGTTGGGTTGAGGCACAAGCGCCATCTTGCCCCAGCAGCCATAACGAGATGTTTCGTGATGCCCTCTGTAGGGAGTTTTGGTGCACTGCAGAAACTTCAGAGAACTCCCATTTAGATGGGGGTGCCTTGCATATATCCCTGGTACAAACTCAAAATGTGCAGATTCCACCCATCACCTTTTAAACTTAAGTATGCAAAAGCTATCTACTTCCCTTTCAGAGGCATTTTTTGAGGGGGGGTCACTGATGTCAGCGACACTGGTTGTTCTTACAGAGGGACGCTTGCCTCGCCCAGAGATTGGCCTCAATAGCTAGAGCCAAGGAGATGCCCAGGGTGGAAAGGTTTTCTTTGGCTACCATGCCACTGCCTCAAGACCTGAGTAACCCCCCTGAAGGAGTCTGGGTGTACCTGCCCCCTTTTTTCTCCTTTCTGGGGAACCGCTGGATGAGTTGGCTGGCTTAACTGTGTGTGTGGATTGAGTCCGCAGACAAAGTTTGAACTGGGGTCAAGTGACGGGAGAGTTGTAGCTATAGGGATAATCTGAGATTGTTCATTCGCATGCAGATCTCCCCTCTTGCCACTGGCAAACAAATGATGAGTGCATATATATATATATATATATATATATATATATATGAGAATGAACTAGGTGTTAGGTCAGCGTTTCCCAAACTTGGGTCTCCAGCTGTTTTTGGACTACAACTCCCATCACCCCTTAGCTAGCAAGACGAGTGGTCAGGGATGATGGGAATTGTAGTCCCAAAACAGCTGGAGACCCAGGTTTGGGAAACAGCTGTCTTTCATCTCTCCCCGCCACAAAAGATGGTGTTAAATCACTCACTCGTCTTTAAATGTTCAAGGGCTTGAGACAGGGCATTCTTAAAGGAAAAGACCGATGGGACACGGCTAGTTTGCCAAGTTATTCAAAGCGATGAAGGTAGTCAAACAGGTCACCCAAATGAGTCCAGGCTGCTGAGCAGGTAAAACCCAACTACAGCAGGGTTACAGCACCAGGGGCTATGCAGAAGTCACAAATGTCTGCTTCCAAGAGGAGCAGTGCCTCTTGGAGCCTCAAAGGGGTAGAGATCCCCATCAGCAGAAGAGGAGAATGAATGAAGGGGAGTCCACTGGGCTAAAAGATGGATGGCTGTTATCTCTTCCCCCTACCCAAACCAAAATTATTATTTTTTGGGGGGGGGGGGGGTGTTACGGGCAGCAGTTTGTGCATGTGTGTTGCGTGGCACGAGATCGTGCAAAGTGCACAGGGGGGGGTTAACGCTTTGTATGCATAGGGAATCTGCGCATGTTTAGTAACACACGGTTAATAGAACTATATTTATATATATATGTATATGTATATGTATATATATATATACACACACACACATTATAGGTGCAATCGAGCACATGTGCACACACCCCCCACCCCCAACATAGACATTTGCACCGGGATTCTGCTCCAAGACAGAACGGATGTCGACCATTATTTTCTCAGGACTCTAAAATCCACACACACCCACCCCCGGTGTGTAGTTTCCCAGTTCCTGCAGCTGGATATGCGCAGTAAGTGTTGGGGAGATCAAAATATTACTTTGCAAGGAAACTTCATTATTTGGTATAAGGCAATGAAGAATTAATACCCTGCCCCCTTCTCCCTTCCTGATAATCAGGGGTGTCTTTAGCTGCTTTTGCAGGCTTGTTGACACGAGAGCAAACAGGCTCCCCGTCACGCCTCCATAGACATAGAGATCTTTGCCTAGACGGGCTATATATATAAAATATTTACAAGATTTACAGGATACAGACCAGACTATACACAGCTTGATGTATGAAAGTGCGCCCCTGCTGGCTGGTAAAGGAATAGCATTAAGGCCTCCAGAAAGAAGGGGGATGAGGGGCAGGGGGGGCTGACGGGGTCAAGATGGCATAGAGCTGGAATGGTGAATAGCAAGTGCTTCAGCCCCTCTGAGGAGGTGGTAAACAAGTGAGATCAGGTGGAGGAGGTGAGGGGGAAACGACAGGAGTGTTTTAAGAAGAAGTACAGAGGTTGTTTTGATGCTCACACAGGATAGGAAGCAAGCCTTAGGCAAAAAACATACAAACCAGACAACCAGGGACTTGAACACAGAAGCAACTCGCAGTCACCTTTTGAGCACCCTGGAAAACAGACCTCGCTGCCTGTCACAATTGTTCCAAACATACCATCGGAAAAGACCAGAGCCCTGGCACTCGCAACCCCCTGAATGCACACACACACTTGGCTGCAGTCAACCCACATGGCAGGAATATGGGATCCAAGGGATGAGGGCACATAGTCCAGGGCCAGAAATCACAGATGGGCAACGGAAAGGAGAAATGTGCAAGAGGTATACTTGAATGTGTGCAAACACACACATACACACACACACGGTTCCCACAACATAGGGGGGAGAAATGTATGCTAGTCATGTTCACACCCCCAACAGAAAATCAGAATACATATGGAAAATCAGGATACTCTCTCAGCGCGCACACAACCACACACACACGAGTTGCATACACACGCCACTCCCAAGCTTGGGCATTTATTTACATGCACACACCTCTCAAGTACATGTTCAGATATCTAGCCCAGTGCATACAAACGGACACATCTGGGCTCACACAACACACACAGCCATATCCTGCCCTAATGTACTTGGGACACACATACACACAAGCGTGCCACACAGAGTTAGGGTAATAATGCTCCCACATGAATAAACAGGAAGGATTTGTGCCAATGGACGGCCCTCGTATGGCATTCAAAGCTTGCTCAAGACTCAAGGCGATCTCTGCAGAGCCCCATGGCAGCTGAATGCCCATTCTGCTGCCCTGCCTGGTGAAGTGCTGGTGGCAGCAGGGAAGGCAGCCTTTGGTCTCCTCCGGAGCACTTCCGGAGGGTGCACAACAGATATGAACCTGTACGGAAGCCATTTTTGTTGAACGCAGCCCCTCCCATAGAAGGGGGTCACGGGCTGCCTCCTACCAGACCCTAACACACACACACTCATTCAGGAAGTGGTGGGTAGAGGGACTTTTCTTCCAAATGGAGGAGGTAGATTGGTGAATAAATTGATGAAAGAGCAGCTACTTGTCACTTGCTTTTCTGTATACTTGGGTGATTTAGGCTTGACCACAGAAGATGAACCAGGGATCCAAAAAATCTTGATTTGTTACGCTTTCAAGATTGATAACGGAGCAGCAAAACAGCAGAAAGTGCCAAGTCTTCCAATGCATGCTTTTGGCTGGAATTTCCGCCTGCGTGCAAAAGGTAAAGCAGAAGGGATGTTAACCTCCAGAATCACAAAACTGAAGGCTGGAGCTGGGAGCACGGCTAGCAAAATGGCAGTTCTGATGCCAAAAAAACAAGTTCTGAGCGCACTGTGCATGTGTGTGTGTGTCCTTACATGGAAACAGTAGTGTTGCTGCTGCATGTAGGGTGGAACAGATGCAATGGACGAGAGGGCATCTGTTACCTTTAATAGCTGCACTGAAGAGTTTTGCTTTGTTTTGGTGGGGTGGGAAAAGCTGTGGCTAAAATTTCCTTTCCTACCCAAGGTCTTTTTGCATGTGGTCACTGTAGCTGCATACTGAAGAGAAACCTAAGAGCACTTGTGACTCTCAAAATACTGCAGATCATTTTTGCAAACAACAGCAACAACACTCGTAAGCAGCAGCCCTGTGTTTGTCTGTCTGTTTTTGTGTGTGTGCTTTAAGCAAACACAACGGCAGCAGTAAAACTCCCATTTCCAATATGATGAATTGTGGGGAAATGTTTGCAAATGTTACACACTCCTGTTTCCTCTCTAGACGCTGCGAGAGTTATGTCTGGTGGCAAATTTATCAGAGAGTTTAAGGTGGCTTTAAAAGAGGGGTCATTGTTTGGAGTGTCTGCTGGCTTGGGATTGTGGGAGTTGCAGTGCAAACCATTTTTGAGGGCATTTGGGTTGGGCCACTTGGAAAAGAACAGTCTGAAATGTACACGGGGCTACAACCCGAGAAACTGAATTCATTCACTTGCACTTCAGTTGATTAGTCTACCGATTACATTGATTTTTTTTTGGGGGGGGGGTTGGAAATGTGGAAAAATAAGAGGAATAGGCTGAAGAGAAATAACTGAGGGAAGAAAGTGTTCTCCCTGCCCTCAGGTCAGTGGTAGCATAAGGGGTTTCCCTGCTTTTGAGTGCAGGGGCTAGAACACTACATGAAACTCTGTAAGTTTCCAAAATGCTGCTCTACACAGGTGCAGATGATCCCATATGTGTGATTGACCATGGGAGCAATTATTTCTGGAGCAAGAAGTTTTTAGGGATACAACAGCAGACCCCATATTGGAACATATATTCCTACCCAAGTGAGAGAGAGAAAAGGAATACCTGCTAACAGGGAGCTTCCTATTTGCAAATTCTATCAGTACTTGTATTGAAAATGTTTTAATAATAATAGTAATTCTGCTGCCCAATTAACCAGGCATATCTTTATAGTTGTTTAAACATTACACACACTTCTGTCTCAGGTTAAACGTTAAAAGGTTTTCCACTACAGCCAACACTGGAACAAAGCAGTGTGTGTGTGTGTGTGTGTGTGTGTGTGTAAGCAAAATCTCCATGAACCATGTTCATTTCTCGTTAATCCCCAGCCCAAGGAGCGTTTCACACATGCACGATGTCGACTTGATGCCGAGTGTGTCAGCTCACTCAGGAAAAAGCATCATTGACAAGGCGACATGAATATTCTACTTGGTGGTAACCAATTCACAAAAACAAGCCATTGCTTTTTGTCGTAGTCATCAACTGATGAGGATGCATGAAGCCCAAGAAAAGACATACTTTTTCAACAGACTGGGAGATGCGGCTTCTGGCCATGGTGCTAGAATGGTTTTGAAATGGGACAGGAGTGGGTGGGAGTAATAACCCACCTTTATCAGAATATGTTGCAGAAAACTTCATGAAAGTTGCAGCTTTCTTAGCACGTTCTGAGCTTTATCAGGAATGTAGGATCAGGGCCTGGCTGCCAGCCAATCATCGGAATCTCTGAAGATACTGAAAAATACCTCCCTGTTGGGGGCTCCATTTGCCACCTTCCCCCATTTCAATGGAGATGGAAATCCATTCGAAGGCCATTCAATGGCCTAGGGGGACTAGGTTCCAGACCAAACATTTTGAGACATGTGCGAAAACATCTGTTGCACTCCTTAGGCTCTGGGTTTGAAATACTGACCATTACAGTAATACAGACTTCATTTAATTTTTGAAGGAAAAGAAAATCAAGTTTGAGTTGGGGAAGGGCTGCGGATCAGTGGCAGATCTCCATGTCAAACATATGAAGGTTCATCTCCCCATGTTTCCAACGGAAGGATCTCTGGTAGCGAAGACTCCTGCCTGAAGCTTTGGAGAGCTGCTGGTTGCCAGAGTAGATGTGACTAAGCATGAGGAAGCTTCGTGTTTTGTTTTTTTCTGGAGGATGCGTGGTAAAATGAAAGAAGGAGGCAGGAGGGTGCGAGTAAGGAAGCATCATCAGTGGAGCATTGGGTGCAATTGATGGACTGATGGGCCCCCAGTTTATGAAGCGAGAT
Source organism: Podarcis pityusensis (assembly GCF_964106645.2). Lineage (NCBI taxonomy): Eukaryota > Metazoa > Chordata > Lepidosauria > Squamata > Lacertidae > Podarcis > Podarcis pityusensis. Next base: position 25,741,000 of record NC_138038.1, read on the forward strand.
CCAGTTCAGTGGAAACGGCTGTTGCAGCTCATTCATGACCAGACAGCAGAGCTTTTCTTGCCATCCCATTCATCCCTTTCTGCTGGTAGAGAATTCTGACGGAGGGAGAGAAAGAGGACAGCTCCATGCAGGGAGGAAGGATGCAAAAAGAGCGGGGAGAGGAGAGTCCAGAGTGTTCTAATTCTGCCCCTCTGAAGGATTTCTTGCATAGCAGGAAAACAGATTAAGGAGTAACCATTCATGGAATTCTTGAGCGTTTGAAAGGATGCAATATCAAGGGGAGAGGAAGCTGGGTATAGAGATTCGTGGGTGGGTATGGCTGCATGCGTGTTTTGCGCAGCCTTTAAAAACCTGCCAAAGACGCACACTGGCGGCTTCTGGTTGGAACTCAGCCAAATGTTCTCTTATGGAGGAAGGCTGATAGCTCAGGGGCAGAGAGTATGCTTGCAGGAAGGAGGTCCAACCCCTGTCGCCTCCAGCAATAGGACCATGGGTCTTCCCCTCCCCCTTCTTTTGCAGGGAAATGGGGTGGGATTTTGATGGGCAATCTGGCCTACGCCCTTGCTGTTGCTGCTCCAGTCATAGTCTGATTCGTGGGGAGGGGGGGACCCAAACTGCTAGTAGACTCTTCACAGATCTGCATTGTGTTTCGCTGGGTACAAAATCTGGATAAGACCTCTCTTGATGCCTTGGGAAGGCTGCCGTTAGTAAGGCTAGGGCAAGCCTGGATTAGATGGAGCAAAGGGCTGACTTTGTATAAGGCAGATTCCTATGTTCATAAGATGGATTCTTGGTTCCCTGTTCAGAAGCTCCAGAGATACTGTGACTTCCTCCGAAGCCTTTGAGAGAGGATCAGAGCCCAGTAGATCAATCCTATGCGTGTTTACTAAGCAGAAAGTCCAGGCGGTTTCAGTGGGACTTAATCCTGGGTAAATTGCATAGGACTGCAGCTTTAATTGCATAAAGGTTTTGGGACAGACAGACAGACAGACAGACAGACAGGTGCACACACACACCTACAAACACACGCAGAGCGTTCTTAAGCTCACTGCAAGGTACAGATATTAATGCAAGAAGGGAAGTGTTTTAAGTGCGAAAAGACCTCTGTAATGCTTGCTTATAACAGGCTTGCAGGATTGGTTGTCTGGGGGGGTCACAACAGGTTTTAAAAATTAGTGGAGCGGAAATCGGGGAGGAGCAGAATTACTGGGTCTGCAGCAAGAAGGGGCAGAGTTAAGTTATTCATGTGCGCTGGCTGCTTCTCAGTGTCTTTTGTGGACAGGCAAGACTGAGCATGAAGGAATCTAAGCTTCTATTTATAGGGCTGTTCTGTGTATGTGCACACACAGGGGACAGGAAGTTTTATGTCGCAATTTAAGTACAAGGAGAAGACGGCAGGCTAAAAAGTCAGCTAACCAGGTTGTGGAGTCCCTCGTCTTTGGATACTTTTCTAATTATTATTGCATGGGCATTAGGCTTCGTGGGTGGTTCGGGCAAGACTGTCCCAGTCTCTGTGAGGGACTAGGAGATGTTTTGACTCCCAAGAAGCCGACCACCAGAGGGCCCCCACCCCGCATTTCAACAGATTAACTCACATCTTCCGGGCCAAGAATTTGGCAACTGCACGCCCCCAAGATAAACAATTTCAATAGACACAGCTGCAATTCCCCTGGGGAGACAGTTGATGGGAATACAACTAGGACTGTGTTTACTCTGCGCTTTAAAAACAAATGGACGTCTAAATCCCACATCGAGAATAGCTGGGTGCTGTGCTAAGAAAAGCCGAATAATTGAGCAAAACTGCATTATGTGTGCTTATTTTGCATAATGTATTCCGCTTCTGCAATGGAGCCTTGTGCTCTCCTACCCTCCTCACGAGAAATTCCACTTAGCCCCACTCCGAGATATTTCGCCAGGTTTTCCAAGCTTATCTTTGCAGCCGTAATCGGCTAGGAATTGGCTTTCTTTCTGAGAACTGGGATTCCTGATGACCTGTGTCCTATGCCAAGTCCCTATGTCTGTATGGACCAGTCACAGCCCTCTAAGATCACCAGCCATGCTGTGGCGGCAACCTGGAACTCTAAGCTCTATTCAATACCATCGGCTCAGCAGCAACGCGCCCCCCCTCCCCCAAACATATCCCACATCTTTATAGGTGATTAAAACAAAACAAAACAAAAAGACTACTTTTTTTTCTTCCAACCCCAATTTCGTTTGCGTGATTTTTTCTTTTCTTTTTTTCCTTTTATGTGAACAGACCCGTACAAAGATTTTATCTTCTTAATTAAAAAAAAAATTATACATACTTATATATATATTTTTTTCTGTATATTAGCTTAAACTGGAGCTGTGTTTCTCCATGCGCCGCCCCTGAACCTTCAAAATGGTACATCTGACATGCACCCAACCCATCGCGTTAAAAAACGTTCCCCACGGCGTCTTGAATGAGGTAAGAGGTAAAGGGTTTTGTTTTTTTCCAACGGAAACCAAGTGACAGAGGAGAGAAAGAAAAGGAAGGGGAGAGTGGGGGGGGGACAAAGAAAAAGATTATCAATCTCCCCCCCCCACTCCCCCAATATTACAGTTGCAAAAAAAAGTGGGGGAGAAAGAGAGAGGGAGGATTGGCTGACAGATTACAAAGAGATGGATGTATCACAGAATTATGTGGCTCAGGCAAGAGTTCTGACCCATTAACAGCATTAAGTGCCAAAATAAGGGGATCACAGTCTGGTTTGCATTAAGGGCAGAAAACAAACAGGAAGAAGAAAGCGGGAAGCTGGTAGTCTTTTTTTTTTCTCCTTAAAAAAAACAACAACACTTCTCCCAATCTGTAGAGCAACTGGGATCAGCAACTGGAAGTTCCAGGGCTGAATCCGGCCCCCGAAGCTCCAACTGCTGCCCCCTTGCCCCCTGCCAACCCAGAGGCAGGAGAGCTGTGTGAAAGGCCCTGGGTGGGTGGGTGTGGCTATGGCAATGGGAACTGGCTGGTAAGTCTGCTTTGGGGAGTGGGAGGGAAGCCTGGCCCTAGCACTGCTACGCTCTGTCCTCCCTCCTCAAAGCGATGCTCCTTTGAGACTATCTGCTGCCCAGGTCTTCAGAGGACCTGCCCATTCGCCGAAAAACCAGGAATAAACAGAGAAGCAGAATGCTAAAATGAAGAAGGAGGAGGAGGAGGAGGAAAGAAGGTCAAAATGGCAGACGGAGGCAAGACCCAGACCGGAAACCTGAGGCGTTCCTTTTTTGCGTTCCTCGCGCCAGCTTGGCCAATTCTTTTTTTTCCAAAATCCGCCCAGGTTTCCAGCTGGGCTTCCTCCCACCTGGTTGTTGCCTCCTGAGGTGAAGGGGGCCTGGTTCTGCCCATGGCGTGAAGGGTTGGCTGGCACGACCACCCTGGGTGGTTAGGAGGTATAAGCGCACCAGAAGATGGGGTGACCCAACGCCCCTCTGAAAGGGGGCGGGAACTAGATTGGATCAGGCAATGCTATCCCCATGTCCCTGCCCCAGAGAAGCCAGTTTGAAAGGCCTTTCCCCACAGCCCTGCCACCCTTCCCTGGGCATGAGTTCACCTGTGCTACAGCAGCCCTGAAGGTTGAAGAGTGTACGGGGCGGGGGAACGCTACGGGGCGGGGAAAATCTTTAAGTGGCGGGCAAAAAAACCCAAACACTTGGCACCTTCCCCCGTTCGGTTAGGAACCCTCCAGATCTGTTAATGCTAGTAGAGTGGCCTGTAGGTGTCTGGGTGGCGGAAGGAACGCTGCTACCTCTGCAGGGATGCCGTCCTTTCTCCTGTATTGATAAGTGCCATTTGCAAAACAAAACAAAACAAAACACCCCCCAAAAACGACGACGAATAAAGAGAAAGGGGGGAAAAGGACTCAACCCTTACTTGGCTCTCTCGGAGGGCTGAGGAGCCGGGCTCCCGGGCTCGCCACTTCCCCAGAGAGCAGAGCGCGTAAGGGAGGGCAGCAAGGTTATTATAGTGCAGCAAGAAGTGTACCGCCACGCGGCGCGGGAAAGCGTGTGCAAAAGAACGAGCAAGGGCCCTTCCGAAGCCCGGTGGGAACGTTGCATGCGGACTTTCAGCTTGGGGAGGGGCAGTGTAAGACTGGGCGGGGCCACGTTAGACCAGCCCACCTTGCCCAACATGGAGGTAGATTGGCTGAAGCCTAGGGCGGGGTGGGGGGGTGAGTTTCAGGGGCAGGGAGGAAGGCAGAGGTGTGTCCTGGACCCCCCCTCAGCACTGGAACGCAAAGCAGGCACCTCTTCGGTTCAGCCCTGCAGTGCGATTCGAAGCAAAATATAATAGATCTCTTATTCAATCACCTGTTTTTCCCACTAGGGGGAGGAGTGGAGAGGGGGAGCCTTTGCCTATTTCCAAAGTGCATTTGTCCTTCCCGTGCGGACCTTAAGCCTCAATTTGGGGTTTCTTTCTTGTCTTTCCTTAATCGCCTGTGTTTTGCCAAACCACCTGCAGCAATGTCCCCTCCCCACCCGACCTCCAATAATTTAATAGGATTTCTCTCTGTCTCTCACTCTCTCTCTCTCTCGGCTCCTTTTCTTAACTTTTTTTTTAAAAAAATCTTTTATTTCTTTTACAAAAAAAGTGCATTTTATATTTTAGCCTCCTGGGGAGGGTAACTAAATGCTAAGAGTTCTAAAAGAAAAAAAAGAAGAAGAAAAAGAATATAACAACCAAACACACTCTGACGTTTCCTGGGACTGTTATGTGCAAAAGAAACATATATATATTTATATATATTGGTAATCAAGTCCGTTTAAACGAGAGAGGTTTGATCAGGGCAAAAGAAGAGGTGCTGACTCGTTCCAGTGCTGTCAGGGCTAGGGGAACTGCTACTGAATGAGGAGAAGGGCAAAGAGGTGGGGGGTTTTTTTTGGGGGGGGGAGTAAAATATGGATTAATTTCCTTAACATTGTGTCAAAAATTTTAAGACAGATGTCTCACCCTGGAAAGACAGCTTTGGGAGAAAAGGGTATTGGAGGAAGAAAGATAAACAGGGGCTGAGTGAGAAACATATTGCCCACTTAATTTTTTTGTGTTTGTCTGCCTAGACAAAAAAAAAAGTATTGGCTGCTGCACAAGTCTACCGTATAACGAAGGTTCTTTTGTTGTTGTTGTTGTATAGTTTCGACCTTTTTTTTGGTGGCCCGACCCCCATCCACGATGCCTTGCCTCCCCTTCCATGTGATTTACTGACGCTGACGTGCAATATTTAGAAAAAACAAAACAAAACAAAAAAGAAAAATGAAAACAACAAAACAGAACAAACAAAAAAGAAAATCTGTTGTGTCCGAGGTGATGAGGTTGGGGGTGGGGGCCCCGCGGCCCAGAAGTCCAGACATCGCCCCAGTCCCAAACTGCCCCATCTCCCCAATTCTCCCACGCCACCCTGTCTGCCCCCCTTCCCCCCTTAGACTTCCTGATCCTCAAAGACCTCGAGGAAGAGCGGGGGGAAGAGCTCCGTGGGGCATTCCACCTTCATGTGCAGGAAGCGGCTTGCGTGGCAAGCTCCAATCATGCGCAGGTCGGTCACCTTCATGAGGAGCTTGGGCCAGAAGTGGGGAATGTTGTGTTTGCGATAGTTGATGTAGTGTTCAAATGCCAGCAGGTATGTCTCTTGGCATTTCTCAATCTTGTCGACGCAGATCAGCCCGCTGCGGTCTGCAAAGGGGGGAACAGAGAGGGCGTGAGAAGGGTGCCCGCGGCGCCAGGCCCTGCCTAGCCCAGCCTCCCACTTCCCCACAGTGGCTCCCGAGATGTTGATGGCAAGCAGCACACAAGCAGAGCATGAGCCCAGCAGCCTCCTCCCACTTGGGACCCCCAGTGCCTTGTATTCAGAGTGCATACATGCCTTTGACAGAGATGTCGGCTTGTCCTCCACAAATGTCACACCCTGGCTAAAGACGTTTGAGCTGCTGGCTGTAATGCCACCTTAGGGCCAATGAGCTCCAGAATTTTACTGCGCACTGTATGCTTGCTTTTGCCGGGCCCGAATCTGGCCCTGAGCTGGAAATTTCCATCCCGGCTCTGGATTCCAGTGTGGCTCCTTACAGGCAACTCAACAGCCAGCTCCTCCAGCCAAATCTCAGGTTAGGAACGCAAGTCCAAGGAAGCCAACCGGGTGCCTTTGCTTCTCAGTTTGATCCTTTTACATGGTTTTGTACACCTTGTGGTATTTTAGGCACTGTGACTTGCAGTTATTTTTGTTGATCATAGTTTGTAGTTACAAACTGCAATGGTCAAGAGTGAATTTCTGTTTAATTATTATTTGCTGATGTTTCGAGAGTTCATTTTACTGTTCTAATAGATCACCGAGTATTACTTTATTATTTGATATAAGTTGTTCCATTTTAAAGTTATGTCTTATTATGATTTTGTAGTATTGGATCAGATCATGTAACGTATGCGTTCTCTGTTGTATATTTTGCTGCTGAAAACCGCCTTGTGTATAGTAATATAGAAAGGCGGTATACAAATTACCGTACTTTTCCGTGTATAAGACTAGGGTTTTTTTACTTTAAAATAAGGTTAAAAATCTGAGGGCGTTGTATACACAGATAGTGCATATGCCCATTTTCTAAATGTGGGGTCCCCAAAAGTAGGGGGCGTCTTATACATGGAAAATACTGTAAAAGTGAAATGACACTGTCCGACCAACTGCAACCCTACATTCAAGCTGGCCGCTCAGTGCACCCCACCTGCAATTAATGATCCTGAACCCACCTTCTTAACACCCACTGGCTCCAAGACCAATTTAATTGACCTCAGAGGTGGCTGAATTACGCTCCTCCTGGCAAACCCATTGAGTGGTTATCATATTCTCTACTATTTCACCCCTTTCCTTGTTCCTCCATGCCTGCACTGACCTGCCCAATACCCAAATACACCCCATTCAAAATGCCACATATGCCCTGCCGTAGCGGCTCAGGCATCTATGTTCATAGGTGGGCCCAAGTCTATGCCTTTTAAGGGAAGGGCTCAGACAGCGGCAGAGGATGTGTTCTGCATGCAAAAAGGCCTTGGGGTTTCATCCCCATCATTTCTAGGCAGATGCCTGTCCAAAACCCTGCCCAGCTGCTGCGAGTCAACACAGACAAGAAGCGGGGAACCCTCCTGGGGCGGAAGCCCAGATTCCTACTGGACCAACCTTCTAGTCAAGCAGCAGGTGTGATCAAGGCAAAAAGGAGGTTTTGGCAAAGCAGGCATGCTCACCACTTCATATCCATACATGCAACACACACAGTCGCCTGCAGAGTTTTACTCTCCTCCCTCCCACAGCCAGCAGTTAGTCTTGGGGTGGGGGTGGAGAAGCATTTCGACTTTTTCCCAAGCCTCACTGCCAGATCTTCATGGGGACTGCTGCTGCAGAAGGGAAGATTAACCCTTCCTTCCCCTTCTGCACTCACACAAACAGCACCATGTGCTGTAATTAGGCTTGGAGGAACCTACTATTGGAGCAGGCAGTAAGGGTTTCCCCCAAGTTTAACAGCAGCAGGGGGCGGGTTCAGTGGGTCACATGGCACAAGGAAGGCGTTAACCCTTCCCCCTCCAGCTGCAACCAGCTCCAATCCTCCCAAGCCCAGTGTAGCAATTCGGCTAAAAAACCCCCAACCCTTCAATTGGAGTGGTTGAATGGGCTTCTTAAAAAGCCAAAATTCTATATTTTTGGCAGTGCTGCAGCATATGTGGAGGATTCATTCTTCCCCCCCTCCCAGCTGTGACCCCATCCAACAAACCCGCCAAAATTAGGCTTGAGAAAAGCCTCTGATTGGCTCCAAGAAAAGGCTCCCACCCTCCCCACCTGATGGCTGAGAGTGAGCAGATTGGGGGTGCTATGGGCCAGATGGGGTGGCCGCGTATATCCCGAATCCTGTACCTGAGGACATGAGCAGCACAGCCTGGAGCAGCGCCACTTCGGTGTCGTCCAGGTTGAAGGCAGAGAGGGACTTGCCCAGATCAAAGATGGCGTCCGACACCACGCCCAGGCCGCCGTTCTTCAGCTGCTCCCGCTTGACGGCCATCTCACCACTTAGCGTCAGCGTCTCGCTCTCGGGGTCATAGCGCACAGCCGCCCGCAGCGACATGATCTCCATGCAGCAGCCCTTCAGAAGGATGATCTGGTCCTCACAAGGCAGCTGTGGGCAGGGAGAGGCATGGCGGTCAGTGGCAGCCGGCTTACTAGGGCTGTGCTTCACAGAGAAGAGGGCCCTTTGCACTCCTTGCTCCAGACTCCCTGGAGTTAGTATGTTTCCACTGCCCCCAACAAAGGAGCAAAGCGAGGAGGGTTTATGAGGAGAAAAGGAAAGGTGCACTAAGGAGAGATCATGGAAGGAGAAAGGCCAGAGTCTGGGCATGAATCAAAGCAGGGTGAGGAGCAGCGGGAAATCAGGAATCGCTTGGGAGAGGGTAAGAACTTGGCAGCTCTCTTCAAAAGCCATTTGTCTGAAGGAAGAAGAGTCTTGTGACACCTTAGTACACTTCCTGTGGCACAAGTTTTTGTGGACTACGGACCATATCATCAGCTGCATGAAGAGGTATTCCAAGTTACAGGTTTATTATATGCATGGTTTGGGTGGGTGGGAATTGGAATGTACACAGCTATCCTGAAATGTTTCTTGAAACGAACTCCTACCTCTGAGAATGTTCATCATTTTGCAGCCATTAGTCGCCCAATACATTACAGCTTCACAGCCATTTTTCCCTTTTAGGGTTTTTACCTTCGTTAAGTGATCCCAGCTAACCAGGAATCACATAGTGGCCACAATGCCATCATGATGCTACACAACCAATCTGGTTTTTCTAGATGCTCGGCTTACATTACAGAGACCAAATCAAGCTATTTTAGAGTACCTAGACTGGTCACTTAGGTGATCCTAGCTAATCAGGAAGCCCATTCCAAGTCAATGCATTCCGAACCAACACTTCCTTTTCATTTTGATTTATGAAAGGTTGCTGAAAGAACAGAGCACCTTCTGACACTGACAGAGGCGGTCATGAAAATTGTCTGTCACTTTTGGTTTGGGCCTACCCGTCATCAGCACCTCAGTCTGACTGGACAAATCAGTAACAAGCTTGCTTGCACCCCATCATACCTCTCTATCTGCCCCTTAATATTTCCTTCTGGTGGCAAACCATGGAGATTATTATGGTGGGAGGAAGCAAGAAGCTAGCTCCACACCTGTGGCTTTCCCCTTACTAATCAGTGTAATGGGAAGACCTGTGATCTCTGCATGTTCAAGAGATTATCACCAAACTCCTTTCTCCCCAACCCTCTGATGGAATCTACCCACCCACCTCGCTTACCTCTGAAAACATGGGCAGTTTTTTGGCAAAATCCACCACACGGGTGATGGCGGGGGTGATGATCTTCGTAAACTCACTGAACGCCTCCAAGTCCACTTTGTCCCCATCGGGCATGGAGGCCATAGGTGACTGACCGATATCTTCGGGCTGTGAGTGGGGCGAGAAGAGAGGCAGAATCATGACTCTGCAGAACAAAAGTTTGGGGCGAATCCACCTTCCAGTCTCAAAAACCACCAGAATCCGATTCTACTTTTGCAACAGGAAGAACTACGCGTTCTGAATCTTCTGTTGATGAGTGCTGCATGTGCGGCTTGCCGGGAACTAATGGGAAAAACACATTGAAACACGGCCTTCTTTTTAAGGCACATGGTACCATTAGGCAATTCCCTCTTGTTGAACTGTCCGTTCTGGTTCTGAAGGACGCACAACCCTGGCAACATAAAACTTTGCAAGGTAGACTTTAGCATAGCAACAACCTGGCACCCATAGGCAACCACAGGGTCCCCTGCCCTGCTGAAATTAGATTTGAAAGAAGCATTCTATTGCATCCTCTAGAACAGGCTGTAGTAGCGTGTGCTAGATTATGCTAGTGCCCAGAAAAGTTTCTCTGGGTTACAAATCTGTCCGTCAACACAAAAAAGCTCACTGCTGTATCTCACACCAAAACCCACAGTTTCCCACCAAGTTGCTGCTTCATTTTCAAAGTGAATAACCTTGATGTCTCTCACTGAGTCAGTGCACATTTCACTTTGGGGCTCTGTCAACAGTGCTGACAAGATCTGGAGCAAGCCACAGCCTCATGTGTTGAAGGTAGGGAAGCTCCAGGATTTCATCCAGCCCTCATTTTTAAATTATTCGCACTTCCAGGATGAGGGGGAGGATCAGAATGCAGCGATTTTTAAGGTTTCCGTGCTTCCCTAGATTTTGCGATGCAGTTCTTGGCTCAAAAGAAGTACCAAAACGCACCCAGAAATGATTATTTTGCAGCGAAACGCATACAAGTTGTGTATTTTGTGAAAACGTGCATTCAAAAGAACTGTGAATTATAATATGGCTTGGTTTTCATTAATTTTTACAGGAAAGGTAGTTGCGAAAGGTTGATCAATTTCTAGTTTAAGGCAATCTCAAACTACTTTCCTGTATTGTTAAAATTCATTTTGGCTTCTCCTGCTTTGCAATCTGTTGTCTCTCTGCTGGGGGATGGGGGGACAGAGAAGAACTCCTCAAGTGGAAAATGGGGGTCTACGCTGGACAAAATTGTGTTCTGTCCCCATGAATATTTTCCTGATTTACCCTAGTCCATGCAAGTACAGTCATACCTCAGGTTACAGACGCTTCAGGTTGCATTTTTTTGGGTTACAGACCTGCCAAAACCCAAAAGTACTGGAACAGGTTACTTCCGGGTTTCAGTGGTCGCGCATGCGCAGAAGCACCAAATCGCAACCTGTGCGTGCACAGACGCACTGCTGTGGGTTGCGAACGCTGCGGATTGTGACCATGCATCCTGCACGAATCACGTTCGCAACCCGAGCGTTCACTGTAAATGAAAAACACGCTCCACTTACTTGTATGGAGCGAGGGGGTAAAGAATGCAATCGGGGAGGAGACAGAATTGCTTTGCACCTTAAGCGCCTGTTGTCACAAGGGCCTGCAGGCGTCTTCCCCTTGAAGGATTCCTCCAATTATCCTCTAGGACACCTGAAGTTCTGTTGCCCCTGCTGAGTGGGTGCAGCCTGTTTCTGGAGCAAGGCACCCCTTCTGTTTTTAATGCAGGACATTAATCAACATTAAGGGCATGCTAGAGCCTGTGACCCACCCATGTGGGAGCTGGGGAAGCTTTTATGGTGTGTGGGGGTTTTTTTTACCAGTAAAAATGGTGCATTGGAACCCGCCACACTTCTCTCCTGTTCTTCCTTTGCAGAACTTAAATGAGGTTTGCAGTTTGTTTCCCCCGTTCCTTAAGAGAACACCTAAAACTGCACTTGTGTTGCTTTCAGACCATTGCCCAGACTGAATTTCAAAACTGTAGCTTAATTTAGGAACGTGTTTGTCTGTCATTGCAAAGCTTAGGAGTGTGTGTGTGTGTGTGTGTGTGTGAATATTTTTATTGGTTTTCATTATAACAAGCATCTTATAACAATAAGCATTAAGAAATAAAAAATAAAGATTTGAACAACTGTATCATTTTGCATAATGTTTGTACATTCAATTCAGTACCAAAATACTGTATGGGATTTTTCCAATTCCCTGGTGGTGGGGAGAAGAAGGACTATGAGAGAGAAATGTTTCTCCAAGAGCCACCCTGCTTGCTGGCCTCTGATTTCCTTTCTCCCCCTCCCCTCAAGCCCCACTTCCCTTGACCTCTATGTCCTGACCTGCCCTGGCACTAGCTGACTGTGGCCAGAAGAGGGCACCCCACACCAGCAATCCCTACTCTGTAAGGCAAGGGGGAAGGGAGGGGGCTGGGTTGGGGGGTTTCCGGCCCATCTGCCCTTGGAGGGAGCTGAGAGGTCACAGCTGTGTCCCTTTGCTCAATCACTTTAACCCTTCAAAGGTCCCTCTGTAGGGCCTGAATCATTTGCTAAAGCTGTGGGAGGAGGAGAAACCTTTATTTAATTAAAACTATTGAGATCTTGGATTTTATTGCCATATGTTTTGACTTCCGAGCTTACTACCAGTGCTAAGTCTAAGCATGGGTTAGAATCTCACCACATTAAAAAAAAAGGTCAAATTTAATGCATATGGCAGTCTGGAAAAGCAAACCGATGCGTTTTGTTCAGAGTGGGCACCACCAATGTTAAGCAGTTTTAAATCCAATCAATTTCAATTAGAGGGTTTAGCACATGCCTACATATATCCTTCTGAAATAGAAGGGGCTTCAAAACCGTTTATCGGAAATTTGGCTGGAGTGTGCACCACTGTGTATGGTTTTATACTACAGATATACAGTCGTACCTCGGAAGTCGAACAGAATCTGTTCCGGAAGTCCGTCCAACTTCTGAAACATCCGACTTCCAAAGTGCGGCTTCTGATTGACTGCAGGAAGCTTCTGCGGCCAGCTGGAAGCTGCAGAAGCCCTATTGGACATTTGGCTTCCTAGAGAACGTTTGAAAACCAGAACACTCACTTCTGGTTTTCGATCATTCGAGAGCCGAAACGTTAGACTCCCAAGGCGTTTGGGAGCCGAGGTATGACTGTATACCTGCACACATATTTGTGTGTGTGCGCGCGCGCGCGTGTGTGTATTGACCTGCTGAAGGGAAATAACCCTAGCCACCAAAAAATTAGCTCAAATAAAAATACAGGCTATTAAACAATTTTAAAAGAGGTTTAAAAGTAAAAAGTTTAAAATACATGTATTACTGCAATTCTGTACGCTCTCTCTTAGAAGACATCCTCTTAGGAGGGGGGCTTACGTCTGAACAGGCATGCCTAGGGTTGCACTGCAAAACTGCGTTTTAAACAAAAATAGTAATCTGGGGTGATGAACAGGTAAAGGTAAAGGTACCCCTGCCCATACGGGCCAGTCGTGTCCGACTCTAGGGTTGTGCGCCCATCTCACTTAAGAGGCCGGGGGCCAGTGCTGTCCAGAGACACTTCCGGGTCACGTGGCCAGCGTGACGAAGCTGCATCTGGCGAGCCAGCACCAGCGCAGCACACGGAAATGGCATTTACCTTCCCGCTATAAAGCGGTACCTATTTATCTACTTGCACTTAGGGGTGCTTTCGAACTGCTAGGTGGGCAGGAGCTGGGACCAAAAGACGGGAGCTCACCCCGCCGCGGAGATTCGAACCGCCAACCATGCGATCAGCAAGCCCTAGGCACTGAGGTTTTACCCACAGCGCCACCCGTGAACTGGTACTTCATGGTAAAAATGCCACTGTCTGGCTCTTGTGGGCCTATTGAATGTTAATCAAAGTGTGGTTTTTAAAAAAAGAAGGGGAAAATTATATGATACTATGTGGCTGCGAGACAGCAAAATTCAGTTGTGAATAAGGCCTAGTTGAAATAATAATAATAATAATAATAATAATAATAATAATAATAATAAGGGAAACCTGCTTCTCTGCCCTATTAATAGGAGACCACACAGTTGAACGATCCAGCATTCATTTATTTTTGTAAGCATGTAAGAAAAGGCCAGGCTAGACCCTTCTTCCTGGCATGCTAGATCTCTATGCACAGGTTTTATTAGTATTACTTTAGGTATGAAGGAGAGTGTAGCGTGTGTTCTTTATATTCTGCTGGAAGCCGCTCAGAGTGGCTGGGGCAACCCAGCCAGATGGGTGGGGGTACAAGCAATAACTAGTAATAGTAATAGTTTTTTAACCTGGAAGACTGCATGGAAGTTGGTGTTTTCTCAAAAACATCTTGACTTCGGTTATAGTGTTATGTCCACACCCAGGCTTGCGAAGCTTGTGCTTTGTCTGGAGCGAGACAAACCATAAGCCTGGGTTCGGATGTAATACGAACTCAAACCATGGCTTGGTCCCAGTAGCATTGCAGCAGCATGACCAAAGCAGGGAAAGCTGCAGGGTTCCTCATGAAGCACAAAGCCACGGTTTAGCGGTATATGCAAAGTATGCCACTGTAGCAAATAACAAGCCGGGTAGAACACAAGCATACCTTGGGCCACATGTGTGCTTCCAGCTTGTGTTAAACCATTTGCGTAGCATAAAATTGTGCATTTGTTTCCACAGGATTAGGAAGACATGCAGGAGAAGTGGCCCGTAGGCATGGCTAGCTCCCTAGGTAGTAACCATGCTACTTCCTGTTCTCTACAGAACCTAGCTTACGCATGGTAGAATAAGAACAAAACCCAAAGTAAAGGAAAGTGTTAAGCAAAGCTACATGGACTTTGCAGGCACACACAGACACGTAACCCAGCCCTGATGCAAAACAAGATATACCTGTTGTTATCTGCTCATTTGGCACCCTTTATTCTGCCAGATTTTCACAATGTCTGTGCGCGAGAACGCAAAGGTTGGGGGGAAGATATGGACGCTCAGAAACCGGGGAAGAAGAGCCAGGAAATGTTAATCCAAAAAGAAAGCAAGGAATAAGAAGAAGAGATTGTGCAGGATCATGCAACCCCTGGTTAAGACATGCAACCCCTGGTTAAGACATGCAACCCCTGGTTAAGACTCTGCCTGCCGCACCCGCCTCCACTATTTACCAGGAATTTCCGCTTCTGCTTCCAGTGGCTGCCTTGGGCGTTGGTGCTGCGGTGCGCTTCAGTGGCGATGTGGATCAGCTCCCACTCCTCCGTGGTTGGCTCCGGCCTGTGCTGAAGGGATTTCATCATCTCTTCCTTGCGCCGCCTCTCCCGGTTCTCTTCAATCAGCTTCCGCTTGGCTACCCTCTTGGAGTCATCCAGCACCACTAGGGGGCGCGAAGAATGGAGAGGCATGAGTGGGCAGTGGGGCCTCACACACAGCCAATCAGAACTCTGTGAAGCGCCCGTCGCATCCTGCAGCCCGCTAACCAATGCGCTGAATGGCCTCACAAGAAGCCATTTGATTGGCCGGCTCCTGTGACAGCCTACGGAATTCTGAGGCCGCTTACTCCGGCCCGTGGGGTTCTCATGCCGCAACAACGGCCCCAATTACATTGGGATTAATAGATGGTCCCCCACAACTCTATGTTGGAACAAGCCGCATGCCACCTCCCTGCTCCCACATCCTTGGCTACATTTATTTCCGTGATGGGATCCCCGGTTGCAACCGCTCCCTCCCTCGTCTTCCCCAACCCTCGCATCCCTCCATAGCGGGCGCAATGCCCTTACAGTCCATGGCCATGCCAACGGCAATGCACTTCTTGAATCGGCAAAGCTGGCACTGGTTGCGAGTGATCTTGTCGATGACGCAGGAGGCATCGTACTTGCAGGAGTATGTCGGGTGCAGATTCTTCTGGATGGTCCGCCGGAAAAAGCCCTGCAGAGGGGAAGAGCGGAATCAGAACCAGGCAGTCCTGAGAAGGAAGGAGCGCCTTCCGTTTTTCAAGCCACCCACTTGGCTCCTGTTTTCTAACCAACGGGGTACAGCCCTATTGGCACTTCCAACATCAAACGGGACTCCTGCCCATTCTAACCACCAATGCCAAGTGTATTAGGGCTTGCATCTTAGAAATGCAAGTCCATCAGGCAAATGGGTGATTTTCTATTGCAGAAGTTGAGGTGGTGCGCTCCCATGTTCTTCTTCTGTGGTTCTAAGCTACAAGTCCTGGGGCTGCCCCAAAGGCCTCCCATTCATCAACATGGGGCACAATTGACAAGGGTGTTTTCCACCCCCTATTGTGCTCTCCTACAGCTCCCATTCATTTCTGTCTAGGTGTATGTTGGAGAACGTCTCAGCAGGTTGTGCCTCATGGGTTGGATCTGCTAGCTCTCTCTCTATACAGTGGTACCTCGGGTTAAGTACTTAACTGGTTCTGGAGGTCCGTTCTTAACCTGAAACTGTTCTTAACCTGAAGCACCACTTTAGCTAATGGGGCCTCCTGCTGCCACCGGAGCACAATTTCTGTTCTCATCCTGAAGCAAAGTTCTTAACCTGAGGTACTATTTCTGGGTTAGCAGAGTCTGTAGCCTGAAGCATATGTAACCTGAAGCGTATGTAACCCGAGGTACCACTGTACAACCTTTAACGGCGACTCAAAGCTGCCACTAGTTTTTCAACTTCTTTCAAAGCCAGGAGCACCCCATCTTGCACTCCGTCCTGCACCCAGGGCTGGCAATCTGAGGTAGTCAGTAGATTCTGAGGTAAGAATCAGGGGCAGCTCAAATCTCTGTCGTTTGAATGTTCCACTTCAGGAACAGAGAGGTCTTGAGCTGTCTCTGCCGGCTTTTACTGCACATGCATGCCTTTCCTTTTCTCTTTTTGTTTAGTTTTGTTGTCCTCTCTTTCTTTCCTCTCTCTCAAAGAAGAATGTGTGTGCGGGGGGGGGGCAGGGGGACTGCTTCTGGCAAGAGACCCACTTTAGGTCAGGGCGCAGCAGTTTGTTGGTCACGTTCCACTAATTGGAAACTATTGCACTCAACTGTTTCCAAGCTATTTCCTGTCTGCCTGGGTTCAATAGTGGAAGTGAGCTGGGGAGAAAGGATTTAAAGCAGCCGAGTTGAGGGGGAGGTTTTAACCCCGCCCTCCAATGCACACTCATTTGCACACTGGGAAACCCAGACAGATGGGCGGGGTATAAATAATAGAATTATTATTATTATTATTATTATTATTATTATTATTATCATCATCATCATCATTATTATTACATATAGGCAAGTGGGAGTGATTTATTCATTTGCTAAACACACACTTACCGTACTTAAGTTTGGTCCTAAAACGTGTCCTCCCTCATTAGGGGCCCAGCATGACTGGTTATCCAGCCATGCTATTATATTAACCCCAGAATCTTCTACCCTGCCATTGGTGCCCTTTTAAGACCCCCCCCCCCAGTGCCCAGTGACCTTAGATCACCCAGGAAGGCTCGCCATGTGCCGAGAACATGAGAGGAGGGGGGCATTGGAATGAGGGGTGCCTCTTTGCAAACAGTACTAACTAAGTCATAATCAGCACCACAAAACTGACGTTAATACAGTGCAATAAAACAAATCTCTCGCCTGGGAAAACCACATGTTGCGCTGGGAAATCTCAAGATCAGCACTCAAAAGTAATGCCTGGAAGTCAATACTACAGAAGAAACAGTACTCTCCCCGCTCGCTCGCTCTCTTTTTTTGGCACAACCTCCTTCAATTTCTCAGTGTGGATTCTATTTTCCCGTTCTCTTTGCTGTTTCCTTCCTCCATATGCTGCTCCTTTTCTCACAAGTTCTTTTGCCAACTGGAGTTGACACTCCCACAAGGTACATACAGCAAAGCGGCCACCTCAGTTCATAGGTTTTAGACACCATTAAGGGCAGCTGAGCGAGACGTGCACGTATTTCATTAAATTAAGCTACACTCGTAACCTGGCTTTCTTCCAACGAGCTCAAGCTAGCAAGCATGTCTCTCCCCTACATAGACACATATGTTGTCTTCTCACCAACCAATGGTGAGGTGGGTCAGGCTGAGAGGGTATGACTGATCCAATGTCACCCAGTGGGCACTGTGGATTGGGAGGAGGGGGAGACATTGAGCCGGTGTCTTCACAGACCTAGCACAGCACGCTAACCACTGCACCACACTGGCATTACATAGGAACTGACCCTTGAGGCACACAATCCACCAGAAAGTTCTGCTGTACAAAAAACAAAATAAATGGCAGCATTCTTGCCCACCGCAATGAGGCTTGCGCAAAAGGATGCCATGGTGAGTTGCATTTATGGAATGTGGGGTGCCATTTGAATTTTCCCAAAACTGCTGGGTTGTTCTTAACCAGGCCCCTTGGGCTCATTCTCCCATCTCCCTGCCTTTGATTAATCTGAGCACTCTGCCTGCAGCAACAACCCTCTCTGTTCTGTCAAGGTCCTCTCCTCCAGTAAAGTCCTTCCAGATCCACTCCACAGGCACATCTCACCTGTCCCTCAAGGGCCTTTTAATTCTACTCTACCCCATCCCCACTTATTTTGTGAATCCATGCTCTCTACTTCCAAATCTTCTGGTTTTGTCCACCTAATACAGTGGTACCTCGGAAGTCGAATGGAATCTGTTTCCGGAAGTCTGTTCGACTTCCAAAACATTCAGAAACCAAGGCACAGCTTCTGATTGGCTGCAGGAAGCTCCTGCAGCCAATCGGAAGTCGCATCAGACATTCGCGTTCCAAAGAACATTTGCAAACCAGAACACTCACTTCCGGGTTTGCGGCATTCGGGAGCCAAAACATTCGACTCGCAAAGCGTTCGGGATCCAAGGTACGACTGTACTGACTTGCAGACACTTTGGGCAGAAAAGTTTATCACGACTGTGTCCTATGCAGCCCCAAGCATGCTAGTGACATACGGTCATTACTGTGGTGTGGTGGCAGCTAGGTAGTTGGCCCTAGACCTAGGAGATGCAGGTTCAAACACCTACACATCTATAAAATGCACAGGGCAAAAATCATTACCTGCCAGCCTAACCTGGTGAGGAGACAGCTGGGAAACCCCCACACAGGCCCCACTCCAAGTCCCTTGGAGAAAGAGCACAACAGAGGCGGTGAAAAGAATCCTGGGGGAGGGTGATGGCAGTGGGGGAGGCTGACAGATCAGTAAGGTAAATGTGGAACAGAAGAAGAGTCAACAAATTAAGAAATGTAACCAGAGACCACAGAAAATATTAATTTGTCTAGCTCCCATCACTGTAAAAATCTGGCTTTAGCCATTCCACACTGCAGTTTGCCAAGACATATCAATTCCTTTTTCACTCTCTAGTTTATCCTTCTATATATCTCAGTGAAGCTTGGCCCAGAAATTCTGAGCGACTGCTGCTCACACATTTGGCTCAAACCTTCCAGACCCTTCCCCTGCCTCACTTAGCACCAGGCTCACCCACAGCCTTCCTATGGCCCCTGCTGCGAAAAGGACCAAAATGCTTCCCATCGGTCGCAGCACCCAAAAAACCCAAGCCCTGGGCAGTGCCGTCCTTGGCAGCTGCCTGGGGTCATGCAGAGGCACCAAGTCAAAGGAGAGAATTCACCCTCTAGTGAGCCGCTCGGGCCAGATGGCTTTCCCATGTTTCCATTACCTTGCAGCCTTCACAGGTAATACATCGGTAGTGGTACCCCGTGGCTTTGTCTCCACATACAACGCACTGCTCATCTTTGTCCAAGTAGCTAGGGATGTACCCTGGAGGAGAAAACAAGAATGGAGAGATCAGGGCTGGAAGGGGGAATACAGAACTGGGACACACCAGACTTCAATGGGCCTGCCCACCCTTACTCTCTTTCACTGGGTCATCATTACCTGCTGGCTAGACCCATATCACCTCTGAAACACAAAGGGGCCATATCACAATTTTATATCTTTAAAAGCAACACACTTTACTAGCCACTCGCAGCTCTCAAAGTCGCCTCCCTTTTAGAAACACAAGCAACACAACCAAGCTGCACAAAACCACAAGGTTAACACACTACAAGCCCTTCCAGATGGGTGTTGTGTTGCCGGTGTATTCTGCAACGTGGGTTTGGCACAGTAACACTGCTTTAGTGGCAAATTTATTCTGCTTTATTAATGGTCCTGTGATGCTTCCCCCATGCTATCACATTACAGTAGTACTTTGGTTCTCAAACGCCTTGGTACTCAAAACAACTTGGAACCCAAACACTGCAAACCCAGAAGTAAGTGTTCCGGTTTGCGAACTTTTTTCAGAAGTAGAACATGCTCTGTTTTGAGTGCCACACTTCTGTTTTGAGTGTTATGCTGAGGTCTGTCTGTTTTTGCTATCTATTTTGCATTTTTGTGGCTCTTTCGTTTTTGTGACTGTGTGGAACCCAGTTCAACTACTGATTGATTGATTGTGTGACTGCTTTCATTGCTTCCATTTTATGGATCGATAGTCTCATTAGATAGTAAATTCATGTCAAATTGCTGTTTTATAGGTAGTTTTTAAAAGTCTGGAACAGATTAATCCATTTTGCATTACTTTCTATGGGAAAGCATGCCTCGGTTTTGGAACGCTTTGGTTTTGGAACCGACTTCCAGAATGGATTAAATTTGAGAACCAAGGTACCACTGTATTGCTGTCTGGAGGTCTCTCTCTCCATTCCATCTGGGAAGTGTGAAGGTGCTGGACTGGTGTCTGGAAGTGGTGAAGGGCTGGGTGGGGGCTAATAAAGATGGAGATGCTGTGAGCGGATGGCTTCTGTATCCGGGAATTAGGTGTATGACCTATCCTGGGAGGCATGGCTTTCCCCCTGAAGGAACAGGTTCATAGTCTGGGATCACTCCTGGATTCCAACTTGTCATTGGAGCCACTTAGGCAAGGGGAGCTTATGCCCAGCTCAGGCTGGTTGACCAGCTGCAGCCATTCTGGGCCTGGGTCAGCCTGGCCTTCAGTGATCCATGCTGTAGTGACCTCCCAGTTAGACCACTGTTAAGAGGGAGGGAAGCACAGGCCGAGTGAATGAGGATCAGAGAGCAGGGACAGAGCTGGAGAGTGAGAAAGCTGGTGACTGTATATGTGGAGCATATATGGAGCAAGGAAGGCCAGAGAGAGGCTTTGCTGGCGAGCCCCGTTTCATGTTTCAGCAGTCAGGGATCATTCCTGAAGCCCTTACAACTTCCTCCCAAACCCTTTCTGACTAGGTCTTCTGGAAAGAGCATTCTGGAAATCTGAGCATATGCTCAGAGCTACTCTCCTCTTTATGAATGCTAATTTGTACCAGGTCAACCTGGTTTCAAATCTACCTGCAGCCACATCTAGCTCACTGGGCGAAACTTGGGCCGTTTGCTTTGACTTTCCTACAATGAAGGGTTGTTATGAACATAAAGTGGGACAACACCACATATGACTTTCATGGAGGGGGGGATGGCAGGATACAAGTATTTGCCTCAACTTTAATTTGTAAGCTGCCTCATATCTGACTTGGCTTTGCTTTGCTGGCAGAACATGAAGACTGCAGGCCTCCTTTGCGGTTCACCCCTCACGGCACAGGCACCCCATGGCCTGAATGGCTCTCAGGATCCCCTCTGACCCCACATTCCAGGAGGAAGGGGGCAATGGCAAGGCCTGTCCTTGTCTGCTCCCCCCACTTCCAGGCTTCGTTAGTCTTTCTGAAAGGCTATTTAAAGTACCGCTAACGAGGGCGGCTTTCATGCAGAAAACACAACAGCCATGTACGTCCACAAAAAGGCTCTTTATCTCTGGGCTTGTGGGGGGTTGTTGAAGGGGAAGGAAGCAGCCTGTGACCCCCCCTTCCAATTATCTCCTGCCGCCACCACCACCCCCAACTCATGTAACCTTGCTTACCCTCCAGAGCCTCATCAGCCCTGATAATGAAGGTGCCCCCTCTGCCCCCTTCCAGGAAAAGGAGCTGTGTTCTCTCGTTCACCCCCTGCCCTCACAATGTCCTATTGTCTAGGGTTGTGGCAAGGGTCACCTCCACACGACCCTAGGATGACCCAGCCATGATGGAAAAGGGGACGTGCCCCCCTTGCAGCATTGGTATGCCTGTGTGGAGGGGGATAAAGCCTAGGTCTCAGCTGCCTTAAAGCAGTGGCATGTTGCTTAGATATTTGCAGCATCTGAGACTGGATGGAAGGAGCGAGAGAGCCAAATAAATAAATAAATAAACGAAACATGCAAAATTCAGGCCACCTTCTCGGCCTGCTTGGCCCACAATCCCTTACCCCTCCCCAAAGCCTCTTTTCCCTGCACATTCCCATTTCCTGCCAACAAATGCTCACGTTCAACTTGGCCCTTCTGTTTCGTTGGCCTTTTCCGATTTATAGAATTCATGGCCGATTTATAGAATTTATAAAGTATTATATGATGTGTGTGTGAGAGTGAGTGCCAAGAGCATCTGGGAGCAAACATGAAAGATGTGATTTTCTTTAAAATCTCCCATTGCACATGCTTGGGGGTTCTGATGTATGTATATCAGTATATAAACGACACATGCATGTTACGGATGTGCCGCATGTTCACTGTGAGAAACACCAGTGATTGTGTTTGGTGAGTGGAGTTTGGAGCTTTCTCTCAAAAGATAAACAGGATAAGAGTTGGCTGAGGGCCAATTCTGACACGACGTTTTCCATACAGCCACACATACTTGTGCACTTTTGTGCACACACGACAAATTTACACATGGTTTCCCTACACCAGTATAGATCCCTGCTGGGGAAAGTATCATGCCGCAAATTGGCCCTTGTAGTTTAGGAGCCAGAAGGTCCCTCAAACCCTGTGTGATTTTCCAGATGGAGGCAATGGGATGAGGATGTGAGAGAAGAAAGACAAGGTCTTAAACTCATCTGGAATACAGCTGTTAGCAACATGAAAGCATGATGGCTTTTGGTGCCGGGGGGGGCAGGAGGGAAGACGAGAAGCCCTCCCCTCTCCTTTGCCAGCAAGACAGCTAGCATCTGGGTAGGAAGAGAAAGCTCCGAGTTCTGCTGTGACGCTTTCCCCCCTCCCCAAGAGACCACACAATTTGCAGCCATGTTAGACTGATTCCCATTTCCACGTTTGAGACTGAAAAATCAGCTTCCATGAGACGAAAAACGGACTGTGAAAAGGTATCCCATTTACACAGCCACCGAACAGGGAACCCTCTTTAGCGTGGCATATTAATGGACTTCCCACAGGCATCTTACGATCTAATGTGTGCCACAGAAGATAAACTAGTATGCATGGCCCTTGCAAATGACACACTGCATGCCATATGTGACTGCCACCCACATCACACATTACATCGTGCATTTAATATGAGAAGGAGGATTTATATTTTTATTTTACCATGAGATCCTGTGTCCTTCAAGGGTCACAGAAGGTATTGCCTTCCCTTGGAACAGAGGGCATAGACCCAGCCCCTTACAATGACTCTTCTAAGGAAAGGGATGTCTTTGCCCTTTAGACCAGGCCGGAAGGACCATCACAAAACCAACCACCCAACCCACAAACAGCAAAAGGAAAATAGTAATGCCGGATGTATTGCAAACAGTGAAGCTTCCATTGGAACAGACCTATTCAAGACGGGAGAGGACAGAATAGGAACATGGGGAAGCTGAACATAGGATCCAAACCACTGGGTCCACCCTGACTGGTAGCAGCTTTTCAGGGGTTCAGGCAGGAGTCAATCCCAGTCCTCCCAGGAGATCACAGAAGCTGAACCTGGGGAACCTTCTGCATCCAGTGCTCTGGCACTGAACTAGGGCACTTCCACAATGACAGCAGCGGACCAGCAGTGAATCACACACAGCAAGTGGTTAGAAAAGCTGAATCTGCACAGGATGTGTCAGGCCTAACGAGCACAGTAACTCTTCTTTGGTAGGTCTTGCCCCTATGAAGCATTTGGGGAGACTGAAGGCCCCTGCCTTTCCACAGCTGCCCAAGTCCCCTCCTCGGGGTTTCCCCCTTGGACCTGCTACGTAAAATCTCGAACCTGGTATTTCTCTCTCTCTCTCTCTCTCTCTCTCTCCTCCCCCCTCGAAGCATCTTGCTCCTTTCGTTGTAAAATGAGCTACTGCATGTCTTCTAAATGGAGATCTTTATCCTAGTTGGTATCTGCATGGGATTTGAACTGATTCTACACATGTGCTATTGTTGCTTTGTGTGTGTGTGTGTGTGTGTGTGTGTGTGTGCGCTCTACATATAAAATTGTTATTGCTCTTATTAAATTTATATACCGCCCTTCATCAAGGGACTACAGGGCGGTCTACAACATAAAAAACAAAATATGAGAAAAGGTTTTATTTATTTGAAATGCTTGTTATATGTGCAATTGTTTTTATTCATGTAACCACTTAATAAACCTCTTAAATTATATTGTATGCAGCTTCGGAATGCCTCATGGGAAGCGATTCATAAATGTACCAGTAATAATATTAATAATTATAATAGCAACAGTAGCAATAATAATAGCAATACGACCACTACTACTGTATTTTAGGGGAGAAACCTCAGGTATTATTCAAGTGAGAGCTTTGAAGAACTGAAGGTTTTAACAGGAGATGGGAATCAAAATGATTTGATTTGGAATGTGTATCTGCGTGGGGAGAGGGTGGCTGACTTGAGCGGGTGGCAGACCAATGGGGAGCATTTTATCCTAAGAAGCAAATATCCGGCTGAGTACTCTCATTCACAAACCCGCACATCACTGCGCCTTTGCCCCATGACCCATTGTGGCCTCACCTCTTGCACCCCCCAGCCCTTTAGTGGTTTATCTTCCGGCTGCAGACTCTGCCGTTTGAGAACCGATATCCTGAGCTGCCCCATGACCTCCTTCTCTGGGCCAGTGGAAAACATCAAAAGGACTTCAATGGGTTCAAGGACAGAGTTGGATAAATTTCGGGAGGATATCCTGTTATTTATATTCTGGAGTCTCGGGGCATCGCTTGTTTGCATCAATGAAGGCTCCCCACGCCTCCCGCCTGCATTTCTCTTTTCCCCTCTAATATGTATTTTTTTCTGGGGCATCAAGAGAAGGTTTTGCTACAACTTTATAGAGAGAAACCATCGTGTGGAACTAAAAGTCACATACCACTAGAAATATTTCTGAGGGATCTTGATGCATAGATTGCTGTAGCATCAAGGCTTAAATAGTAGTTTGATTGGAGGCAGGGGTGCCAGAAAGAGACTAATCTGTCAGCTCAAACTGCCTCAAATACATATCTGCATATTCCCTGGCTCTGAACTTTGTGGCTTGGCTCGCTTGCTCGAGTCATTTGGGAGGCATTTGGCTTCGCAAGCCTGTGGCTGTGGATGGCCTGGTCTCCGCTCGCTGCGGCCCACTTTGTTCTTGATTATTCTTGATTAAGCAGAGCGATCAGGGATGCAAGCGAGGTGCTGGTGGGAGCCGGACAAATAGCTAGGATTCTACCAATTTAAACAGCCTGAAAAGGGTGGCTTACCTGACATACTGCTTTTCACCGAACATTGGCTGCTTTTTCTTTTACGTTTCCCATCCGGCCACCTGCGGAGAAGAAAGAAGGGGAGAGGAGATTTAAAACAAAACAGAACTGTGGATTCATCAGGGGAAGGGCAACCTTGTGTGGCTCTTTACCTGCCAGCCTTATAGCATTTTATCCGAATCTGCAGCCCACTTCCCTTAAAAAGCTTTCCCAAGCGCCACACACAACTTTACCCTCTTGCTTCATACAGCTCCAGTTCCATCATCCCACACCTCTTAAAGAACCCAGGAGGCGAGGAGAGCAGTACAAGTGGTCTCACTTTATGTTATCTGAGAGCAGCAGAAGTGATAAGCGGGTTGGGAAGAAGGTTCCCCATGCACACAAACACATACGCACACACATATGCAGATGTAGAGACATAGCTAGCCCCTTCTTGACCTGAGATTCCCATGCTCTCCTTTGCCTCGGCCTTTGGAGCACGCTCACCCCAGAGCCGGCATGACTCTGCAGCAGGAGGTCAAAAGAGAGAAGCCAAACCACCACCAGCAACTCAGCCCACCAGCGTTTGGAACTCCCATTGTTCTAGGCACATGTTGCAATAGAGAATTTCATTAGCGCAAGCAGTTTCTGAGCTCTGGGCGCACTACTGCACCTAAGATTTCAGATCAAAACTGCAGAGTTGAAGGAAAGGAGGACCTTTTTCCACCTCCCCACTTCCAGCTACAGTCGTACCTTGGTTGTCAAACTTAATCCGTTCCGGGAGTCCGTTCGACAACTAAGGCTGCAGAAGCCGTGTTGGATGTTCGGCTTCCGAAAGAGGTTCGCAAACCGGGACACTCACATCCGGGTTTGCGGTGTTTGGGAGCCAAAACATTCGAGTACCAAGGCGTTCAAGAACCAAGGTATGACTGTACTCTGTGAAGACTGGAGTAGAGACCCTCTTATGAATATTAGGGGGGTGGGAAGGGCTAGAGCATGTGAAAAATGAACATAGTATTTTAGCTGCAGTTCATTCATTTTCAGCTTTGTATTCTCGCTATAAAAAAGCGTGCTTAGACATTCCATTGTTGCGCCCATAACCTAGGTTTAAGGTGCCATTTAGCTCCATGCTTTCATATCTCAGTTTCTAACACTGCAGCCCATGCCAACCCATGTTTGTCATGCTCAAAAAAACCCACCTAGTGAGCTTCACAGCAAAACAGGGAATTGAACTCTCTAGTAGTTATCCAACAATAACTACTATGGCTGAGGACACACCATACATTTAAAGCACATTCTCTCCCCCCTCAAAAATTCTGGGAATTTTGTTAAGGGTGCTGGGAGTTGTAGCTGCGAGGGGTAAACTACAATTCCCGGGATTTTGGGGTGGGAATGCATCCTTGCCCTTGACCTCCAGAAAGGAAAGTAAGAGGGAAAAGATGTGAAGGCAATTCAGTTTGCAGCCGAATTGTAGATGCTATGTGGAAACAGGGAGAAGAAGAAAGAGCTTAGTAGTACAGTGGTACCTTGGGTTAAGTACTTAATTCGTTCCAGAGGTCCGTTCTTAACCTGAAACTGTTCTTAACCTGAAGCACCACTTTAGCTAATGGGGCCTCCTGCTGCTGCCACGCCACCGGAGCCCGATTTCTGTTCTCATCCTGAAGCAAAGTTCTTAACCTGAAGCACTATTTCTGGGTTAGTGGAGTCTGTAACCTGAAGCGTATGTAACCTGAAGCGTATGTAACCTGAGGTACCACTGTACAGGGAATGCCTGCCGTCAGAAGCTCCCAATTCAGCCACCATTAGGAGCAGCAGATTTGGGGAAGGAGTAATGAGGGACATTATGCATCTTCAATTTGCTTTTGTCAAGAGTACACACATTAAAATCTAGGTGACTGTTATCACAGAATGCTCATTTTTAATGAAAAGCTGACTTAACTCATAAGCGGTCCCAACCCCAAAACTCCTTGTTACCCATAATGCAATATAAGGCAATCCAAACTTTTCAAAAACATCTCCTATCCAGATGTAAGAAACTAACCGAGTTCTAAAGTTGAGCAAGTGCTTTGTGAACAGAAGCCAACCTTCTGAGAATATAATTTTTCTCCCTCCTCCTCCTCCTCCTCCTTTTAAACTATGCAAGAAAAATACTCCAGACTCTTGCTGAAAAATTAAATCTTGCAGAAAAGATTATTTGAAGTAAGTTAAGTATTGGAAATCACTGATGATCGTTCCAATTTCCAAAGAGTTGAGGTAAGTATTGGGCATAGCCGAAGTGGAAAAATTGACCTTCTATCTCTATCTATATACATAGCTGACTGCCTTCTTACAACCCATTAAGATTCTGGTAAAAGTGGAAACAGTTTATAAATAACTGGAATATGTAGTCTTAAAACATTCCTTTGGAATGACACATTTATTTAATTATTTTGCTGCAGTTATTTATTAGTCGCTTTTCACGGCCAAGTCTATACATTTGCAATTTTTATAATTGAAAGCAACAACACCGCACTGATTTTGGGAACAAGAGACTGGTGGCAATCAGGAAGCTGGTGTGGTTTGTACTTTCAACAAGATTTCTGAACTGAAAAGGCTTAGTTGAAGCTGCAGGGTGGCTATATTTGTATCTGATGTCATTTCCCTTTTCATTTCTCCTCCCTGCCCCTGACTGAACACTGCAGCAGATGTTGCATGGCTGGTTTCATTTATGCATATTTCCCGGTGCAAAAGCCAGTGAGCGAAATTGCCAAGTAAGCTCCTAGCCAACCACCCACGGGTGGACGACCAAAACTACACAATTCTATGATTCTAAGGTAAAGGGACCCCTGACCATCAGATCGAGTCGTGACCGACTCTGGGGTTGCGGCGCTCATCTCACTTTATTGGCCAAGGGAGCCAGCGTACAGCTTCCGGGTCATGTGGCCAGCATGACTAAGCCGCTTCTGGCGAACCAGAGCAGCGCACGGAAACGCCGTTCACCTTCCCGCCGGAGCGGTACCTATTTATCTACTTGCACTTTGATGTGCTTTCGAACTGCTAGGTTGGCAGGAGCAGGGACCGAGCAATGGGAGCTCACCCCGTCACGGGGATTCGAATCGCCGACCTTCTGATCGGCAAGTCCTAGGCTCTGTGGTTTAACCCACAGCGCTATGCCCATCTAATTCAGTAAGGTCTACACTGACTGGCAGCAGCAGTGGCTCTCCAGGGTACCTGCCAGCCCTTCCTGTAGATGCAGAGGATTGAACCTAGAACCTTATGCATGCAAATCAGCCGCGCAACCAATGAGCTCTAGCTCTTCTCAATTTCCCAACGAGGTGTATGGAGGCACACAGTGGTGATCGGTTTTCTGGTTTTTTTTAAACCAGCTTAACCCCAAAAACAGCGTTAGGATTAACTGCAAACTGAATAATCTCACTCTTCCCCACCCCCCAATTTCAAGAGGATTGGGAAAGGGAGGAAACTGCAATTCAAGAGGAAAATGCTACACAGATTAGGCAGTGAAGGCAAATGAATGCTATCGGGAGATCACAACTCA
Source organism: Podarcis pityusensis (assembly GCF_964106645.2). Classification (NCBI taxonomy): domain Eukaryota; kingdom Metazoa; phylum Chordata; class Lepidosauria; order Squamata; family Lacertidae; genus Podarcis; species Podarcis pityusensis. The sequence goes on from NC_138038.1 coordinate 25,769,311, forward strand.
AATGTGGGAGGGTTGATTAATAGGAAGGAGTTCAAGATTCATGCATTAAAAAAAAAATGAAACACACACCAATGTCATCCTGTGAACAGGATTTGCTCTAATTCACACGTAGAGCATCTAGCATTGAGGCACTTTAAAAAATAGTAAATAAACAGCAATAATTTGGGGGGGGTATTAAAACTTGTATGGTATTCCATCAGCTGTCACCCACTGCCCCAATTTTGTAGGGACTGACGTCTCAGCAGCCTATATTATTTATATATAGATTTTAAAGAGGAGGTTTTTAAAAATCTTTGCAATGTGTTTAAAGGACACCCTTCGTTTTAAATAATCGTAAACCTGCTCCCAAACCAAGGAAGAAGGGGAAATCTGTGTGCATGAAAGTGTCTCCCCGTCCCCCCCCCCGCCCCCAGCTTTTCCTTCCAAATTAAATTCAAAAGACAAAATGTCCTTTTTGGCCTAGATTAAAAAACAACAACAAAGGATGACCTCAGTGGCAGCTCACCCTATCGGCCGCCAGTGACTGCAGCCTTATTTGCATGCCGATACCCCATTGGCAGCAGCGGCACCAGTGGAATGCAGAAGGTGGAGCCAAGAAGACACACATTTTTGCAAATGTATAGTACTGAAATACAGAAACTAATAGCACCACCCTATTGGCAAGAGACGTTTGGAAGATTGCTTAGGAAAGGAAATGTTTGAACGGATTTTTAAAAGGCTGCAATGATTGGCTTACATGGGCCTCCTTGGGCAAAAGGTGCCAGGGCTGTGGGGTCTCTTACCCAAAGAAACCCACCTGAGCCCAATCTTGCAGCCTTCTTAAAATCAGTAAAATAATTCCTTTCCTAAGCAAGTGTGGTGATATCACCCCTTTAAGCCTGGTTTATGGGAATAGGTTAGAACCTCAGAAATAATGAGCTCGACAACTTCTTGTTCCTTTGCTCAACCTACTGAGATTTAAGTGTAAGTGTTTATGTTAATTAGCTGGATAAGTTAGTGTTTGTTGTTTTCTTAACTGCTGAGCTATTTTAATCTGTGTAATTCTTTGGTGTTTTCCTATCTTGTAGAATTTTGTTTTCGTAAAAGTCTGTGTACGATTTTATGAAATTTGGCCTAGTCTGAGTTCCCGAACCCTTTAATTTTGACCACGCTTTTCAGAGCAAGGACCACCCAACACAGCAAGTTTCAAAATGACTTTTGCAAATAGGTTGGTTTTAAAGCAAGGGGAAGGGGAGAGGAGGAATCAGGGAAACTATTATACAGTGGTACCTCGGGTTACATACGCTTCAGGTTACATACGCTTCAGGTTACATATGCTTCAGGTTACAGACTCCGCTAACCCAGAAATAGTGCTTCAGGTTAAGAACTTTGCTTCAGGATGAGAACAGAAATCATGCTCCGGCAGTGTGGAAGCAGTGGGAGCCCCCATTAGCTAAAGTGGTGCTTCAGGTTAAGAACAGTTTCAGGTTAAGAACGGACCTCCAGAACGAATTAAGTACCGTATTTTTCGCCCTATAGGACGCACCTATTCCCCTCCAAAAATGAAGGGGAAATCTGGGTGCGTCCTATGGGGCGAATGCAGGCTTTCGCTGAAGCTTGGAGAGTGAGAGGGGTCGGTGCGCACCGACCCCTCTCGCTCTCCAGGCTTCAGGAAGAAATCCGCAGCCTAGGCAGCCCTGCGGGAGTTCCCGCAAGGCTGTCTAGGCTGCGGATAGCAGCCTGCTTCCCGGCGCGAGGGGCACCCTGAAGCAGAGCGCCCCTCGTGCCGGGCAGACATCCGCAGTGTGGGGAGCCCTGCAGGAGTTCCCCGCAGGGCTCCCCACACTGCGGATAGCAGCCTGTCGCCTGGCGGGCAGGCCGCGCTGAAGCAGAGCGCCCCGCGCGTCGGGCAGACAGCCCCACAAGCTCGGGGGACAGCAGGGAGGCGCAGCGCCGCCATCCCACTGTTCTTCGACCTGGTTTGGTTTCCCCGACCTGGTTTTGGGGGGGAAATAAAGGAAAAAATTTTTTCCTTTATTTCCCCCCCAAAAAACTAGGTGCGTCCTATGGGACGAAAAATACGGTACTTAACCCAAGGTACCACTGTATGAAGAACTGCAACAAAATGTTGTGGCATGGAATGTTCCTGTTAGCTATTCCAGTCAGCCATCAATGCTCTCCTCTGTGATGAAACTCCACCCCATCCTCTTTGTACCCAGTTATCCATCTCCCCTCAATAGACAATCAATGTTCCATGATCAATGAGCGTTGCGCAGTCCCCACTAAGCTGTTTTGGGTTTCCCCCCTCCCCCCAGCTTTTTTACCTAACGATATTATTATTATTATATTATTATTATTATTACTGCAGCTTCCATGTCCCCCTAAGTCTGCTGACACCCCCCCCTTTTGTTCATGGGTGCTGTTGTTTTGCTACAAACAGCACTCACACCCTGATCATCAGAAAAAGAGGGAAAGATGTAGTGGCAGCCAGAAGGCCCTTCACTGTGAGGCAGGAATGCCATCATTTTGTTCTGCTAGGCTTCCTGTGCCTTTGGTTTAGTCCTGCCCCTGTGCTTGGGTGCTTCAGGCAGCAGACTGAGACTGACAGGACTCAGTTCCTACCCATACAAAAGCCATTCCCTCAGAGAACTAGATTTCAGGGAGAAGGGCTTTAATCTACCCTCCCCTCCAAACACACACACTAGTTTGTTTGGGTGAAAGCTTCACAATATGAGCCCTCACCTACAGTCCCAAGCGACAAAAGCTCTTGCCGCTGCAGAGAGAACTAGTCCTTTTGAACAGCTGCTCTGATACACATTTCCTTTTGGAGGCTTTCCCGCCCCCCCTCCTAGCCAACAGAGGGCTTAAATGCTTGAATCACACCAACAGGAAACACGGGGGGGGGGGGGAGAGAGAGAGAAATGATTTAAGTGTCGTTTGGGGAAAGGACCCAACAATAACACAAGCCGGGGCGGTGCGTACGTGCAGCCTTTGAACAAACACAACACATCAGCATGTACACAATGCAGGCTTCTAAAAAAAGACCGTCAACAGTGACTACAGAAGGGGGGGGGGAATGAGAGGGGTTGGGTAGGCAAGGCTGGTACTACCAGTTTGTCTTGTCCACCTCCTCCTCTCTTCCCCCCCCACCCCGCACCCCACAGGCGACTGCAAAAGCTCCCCAACAGGATGTCCTCTTGTCCACGTAAGGCTTGTAGGCACGGCTTGTACCAGGAGTTCCTGGGACCAGCGCCAGACTGTGCTCTGCTGTTCCTCCGCAGGGGCTGTGCATGAGGAGGCTTGGCTCCCGGCCAGCAAGGCCGGCTCGGCACCTGAGGACAGCGTGTGCCCGGCAGCGAGACATGGGAGGCACGGAGGTGCCCCCTCTCGGCACCTGGGATTCCCTGGGTGGGCAAGAAGGTGGGGAGAAGGTGGAGCAGGGGACGGAATCAAAATGTTCTCGCTCTGGGCTCCAGGTACTTGGCAGGGCAAGGAGTCCATAGGTGACGCCTCTTCTGCAGACCCCAAAGGAGGCGGCCACGCGGCTGCACCACACATTTCAAAGTGCTCCAATGCCATTATAACAGTAATGGCTTTGCCCGCTTCAAGATTTCTGGAATCTGTACTTTAAGGACCTCCTCTCTGCCCTGTATATTTTGGGGAGCCCACCTTACATTGCTTCAGACTTTTTTTAATATTGCGTTGTCATGTTTTCAAACCTTTTATTGACATATGGACAAAATTTCAAAAGTTCAATACAATAAAACCAGCAAAATCTGCCTCGAACAATTAAAACACTGTTGTGTAACGTTCACGAGTCCTCATTGCGTGTTGGAGAAACTTGGCAGCTATCTCCAGCTTACCCCCCATCCAGGGTAAACATTAGGAAGGCTATTCGTTTGGCCGTTGTAATGTTGCGTTTTAATGCTGTTGTCTGCCCTGGGGCCTTAGGGGGAAGGGTAATAAATTTAATACAATGATGGTAATGATAATAACAGCAGTTCTCAGCACCCTTGATAGACTACAGTTCCCAGGACTCCTTGGGGGAAGCCTTTAAGGAAATTTAAATACACTAAGTAAATAAATTCATGCAGCAAAAAAGTATGCATGTGCAGATAGACGGCAAAAAGTTAAGCAATGAACCCACATTAATTTTGAGCAAAATATGGCAAATTAAATAGCCAATACATCCATGCTATGGACCCGAGGCGAACGTGCCTCTCAAGTATGTGTGTTGGGAAGTGACTTCTTTTCTACGTGGCCAAGCCTCCTCCCCTGTACAGAATGTATACCCAGTGAATCAGCTGTCCCTCCTGTTTTCTACGGAGCTAGATAGAGAACCCAAGAGTCCTGGCCCTTGCTCCTCCAACCGCTGTAGCTGACAATCACTCTCTCACAGTCAACAGGGCATGAACAGGCAAGTACAGAGTACTTTCAAAACATTTTGTAATTTCTGGTAAACACATGCTACCCCAACCCTTGCAAAAGTAAGGTTCTATCCCTCAATATATCTTCTACCGGCAGACCTTCCCATTGTTAATCATTTGTGGCACAGAACAGAAAAGGAGGAGCCACCCTGCAGAGTGCAATTCCCTCATCACCTGGAACAACCAGAGCCATTCCAGCCTGCACAGGATCATTTTAGAAGCCAGGAATTCCAGGGAGGTTTCAGCTCCTGTAACCCTTGTTTAAGCATAGGCCAGCGCCTTGGTGTGAACAGGGATCAGGCGGATTTCCTGGTGAAGCATTAGTACCCTTCATCTTTAAACAGACACACAAAGAGAGAACAAATCCAATCCCCGATTTCCTAAACTCTCAGAGCCATGCAGATTTTTTGGGGGGGGGGGGGGTGAGAGATTTGCTGATTACACTAGGATGCAGCACTAACTCTTTGCAGCAGGTGGCAGTGTGGTCGACGTCCATTGGCTCCACCCACAAGGAGGAGGGAGAGAGAAATGACCCTGTCAGCGTGATGGCTAGCAATCTTACACCATACCCCTTCAGACCCACACCCTAGACTTCACAATCATGAGGGCCAGGAACCTGATTCGCAACGAGGTCGGAGATTTTCAGGAAGTTGATTCCTGCAGCCAGCGACACATTTTTGCAGTCGTCTCGGCTCCCAAAGAATCGCAGCAGCATGCACAGCTAATCCAAAGACCAACCACATAAGCAACACGAGAAAAAGGCGGCAGAGGTCAGCCACACATACCTGGGCTCTGGTGAGCACATACTTTCTAAATGAGGTGTATGCGCACGTGAGCGAGTGAGCGGAAAAGTGGTTGCTCAAGGAGTGGGGTGACAAAACCATACCTTATCCGTCACAATCGTTCCTACCTCCCACATGAGACTAGGGAACAGAGGTCCTGCCCCATCTCTGTGGGGCAAGCAAAACCACAGAGCCGCCCAGTCACATTCTCCTTCCCATCCCAGGTGGAGGAGCTTCGCTATTTGCTTACGACAGGAGCGGCAAGCAAAGCCGTGAGAACAAACTTGCCTGCCCTGGGGCCCCGTGGCAAGAACAGAAGGTTGTGCCGGGGGCATGTCCTGTGGCAAGGGCCGTGCCCCAAGGCACACCCAGCTCCCAATCCGGGGCCAGGAGAGATCGGAGTCTGGGCATCCTTATGGGGCCCAATGAGGTTCGTCCTATGTGAACAAAGCACACCCCGAATACTGCACACATGGTTTATCAAGACACATGGAGACGAGACGAGGCGCAGGAAAAACGCACTCCACCCCGCTTCACAAGATACCTTGAAAGCACATTCAAAGTGCCTTTCTTCCCTCAGAGAATTCTGGGCACTGTAGTCCACAGGGTTACAATTCCCAAAAACGCTGAGCAAACTACATTGCCCAGAATCCTTTGAGGGTGACAGAATGTGCTTCCATCTGTGTAAAGCAGGAGTGGATAATCTCAGGTACACAGGTCAAATGCAGGCCTCTCTATCTGGCCTGTGGGACTGTTCCCAGGCCACACACCTCCAATTGGCCCAACTCCACACCCTTGTTCAGGTCTTTCCCCTGTCTCTGACCTGCAATAATGCCTCTTGCTGGACTGGATGCAGAGGTGTCCATGTTGAAACCTCTGGTTTTTGTGTGGCTGGTCTGAGGCCTACTGTCCAGAGATAAGGGCTGCATACACACTATACCTTCGGAGCACATTCAAAGCACATTCCCTCCCCTCAAAGAATTCTGGGTGCTGTAGTTTTACCCTGCACAGCGTTACAATTCCCTTAAAGAACTACACTGCCCAGAATCCTTTGGAGTTGGGCACTGTGCTTTAAAGCTACGCATCCAGAGGCGGATTACTGGCTTCGATCGAAACCGTGCTTGGCCATTTACAACTTCGATGGCACATGCCCATACACCGTTGGCCTGCCAACCCCTTCCTTGCTGGGCTGGTGATTACATATCAATCTCAAACTCTCCTCTTAATCGCTGGTTGCTCTGTGCTGCCGCTGCAACCACGTCTGTCCCAAGTCCTGCCTACCATCCCACCTCCAATGCCCTTTACCCTTTGCTCTCTGAATGGGTTTGCCTGGGGTACATTATGGAGCAAGTCTGCCACCATGTGGCCAGGTGTGATCATCACACCTGAACAACAGCATTTATTTTAATTTTTTGCCAAAGGGGTGTATGTACAGCGGAGAAAAGATAAGGGAGCTTTTACAGCCCTAGCAGGATGACACTTCTCTCCTTGCAGAGGGAAGGCTGCCAAGCCTGCACTGCATAGGTCACAAACATGAAGAGTTTCCCCAGAACCGCATCGTGTCTGCCGCATCTAGACTTCCACACACAGCAGTGTCCCTCCCGTAAAATGGCCATAAGAGTGTGCATGGGGGCACGTAAAAAAAACCAACAACCCCAAAAACCCCACCAGCACCTTTCCACACATCACCACCGCTGCTTGTGTAATGATACAAGTGCATGTACAGGTGCGAGCGTGTTGCGGCAGATGATCTTGCAACACAAAATCAGGATTACTGCCGGCAAAAAGGCAGAAGCATCTCAAAGGACTAGAAGTGATGTTTTCCCCCCTGGCGCTTGGCGGGAGCCAAATTTCCCAACCCTGGGGTGGGAAGGGAATGAAGAAGCTGTTTGAAGCACTGTTTGGACTGCAGATGCCTTTCGTGAGGTTTGCATTTCCTGGCATACACCTGTTAAGGAATCCTCTCTGCAGCTACCTACAAGGCCCTTTACCTGCAGCAAAATAATGATGCTAATGGCTAATAATAGTAACAAGCAAAATCCTTCGTATTTATGCAGCACTAGCACAGGCATTTGGCTCGGTGACCTTACAACGAGCCTGTAAGGTAGGCCAGTGCTGTTATCATTGTGCTGCTGCAGAAGGGATGCTGAGGTTGATAAGGCCAGTGGCTTCCCGTTGATGGGGCTGGCTAGTTTATGGCAGAGTTAAAAACTGGAGAATTCCCAACTTACTCTCTTAGATACTCTACAATGCCCTTTGCTTTGGGGTGGGGGGGGGGGCAGGGAAGCAGGGGAAGAGGAATCTATAATACTGTGGTCTGGGAATGATTCCACTCCCTTCCCTAAAAATAAAATTGCCTTGTGGAGGATTCCATAAACAGGGTTTTACTTGAATCTGAGACATTATGAAAGTTGGCATCAGGAAGGGATTTCCCTCCAGAACAAACTGACTTGCGACCGAGGGTGGTTTTCATATTTCTCCTCAGTTGCGGCTTGGCTTGCTTCCTTGAGAAATCTAAAGCTCTTTTTTACACTTCAGCCATCTTTTCTGCGGTGTGTAACTTCCCTCGGCTGATGGCTCACTGTGGCTTTCAGGGGAAGTGTGTGTGTGTGTGTGTGTGTGTGTGTGTGTATGCTTGGGAGGTGGGGAGGTGGGAGTTTGCACTCACCAGCATGCCTTCCTAGTGCCAGGGCTTGAACTGCATTGATGTGGTCTCCTTGCCACAAGGATCCTGCACATTCCTTGCTAGCCCCTAATACCATACCTATGTAAACGCTACAACTGGAAAACTCAACATCTGCAAGGAAGCACCTCTGTGTGGTGTGACTTTTGAGTTTTTCCAAAACAGGCCCAGATTCACTTCTTCTCCACCCTTTATTTGCAGGGGTGGGGAGCGCATAATTGGGCCATTTGCTTTGCTCAAAGATGTTCACCTGGTGCCTTCATTACGTAGATTTCGACATATACTGAAAGCATCTCAAATTACCCTAGCTTTCGACACCCAATATATTTTAGTGCCCACCCTATTCTCTTGGCTGCAATTTATTTTAATGTTGTGTTTTTTTAAATGATTACATCTTACCCTGGGAGCGTGTGGTGAAGGGCAGGGTAAGAAATCTGAAAAATCATTAATAATAATAATAATAATAATAATAATAATAATAATGGTTTCAATGAAGTCCTTTTCAGCCTCCTATTTTCCTGCCTTGGCTTAGTTTACCTGCTGAGCCACTGCAGTGTGTTGGATGTACCCTTCTCCCCTTGCAGTTCTGGCAGGCCTAGTGTCAGCCTCCAGCAGGGCAAGCAGCAAATATTTGAAGTCTGGGATTGGTAGCAAGCGGCTAGCAGGCTGCATTCCCATCAAAAAGAGGGACGAAGGAGATGGGAACTGCCTAGCTAGTCCATTAGAGGCTGATGTTTGGAGGGCATCACAGAGTCCAGATTTGGGGCTGATTTGGGGTGCAGACACCCACCTCAACATCACTTTTCTCCAGACTCACTGTAAAAGGTGCTGCAGAGAAGGCTGGTTTTAAGGATGGATTCCACTCTGCCACTGACTCTCTGTTTGGCCTGTGGCACAGCCATCATTTCCCCTGCCCATTTGTACAACAGGGAATGGTGGAAACCTTGTGGGGAGGGGCAAAGGCAATAAAAACACTTTGCACACATGCAGAAGGATACTGCAGCTGCATGGACAAAAAGGCAGCCGCTTCGCAAGGCATGGGGGCAGGTGGAAGGTGGGGGGGGGGAGATTATTTCCTACATAATTTGGTTTCCCACCCCAACCCTGCACGGCTGTTCTGGCTGCCAGCGCTACATGCCAGGAAAGTCTGGGCAAACAGAGGCAGCAGCACAGCTGGCTGACGGGCAGGCAGACAGTCTCGCTGGCAAAAAAAGGCACCTGCTGAGTTGTGGGGCCCATTAGGACCCAGCCGGTGCCAGTGTCGGAGAATGGGCCCATTATCCTGACCCCCACCCTCTCCCCTTGGCCCTTCCGTATGCCACAGATGGAAGGGGTAAACAGGATAGCCTTGCGGCCTGGCACACATAGAGGCGAGCCCTTCCTAGGACTGCGACTCTCGCAGCAGCACCGGCAGCAGCAGCACTGTGGAAAGAGATAAAAATCACAGCTGTTCTGGCAGGAGACTGAGTAGGACATCAAGCTCCCAAGCGTATTCTCTCTCTCTGTTCTATATCAAGGAATGCCTCTGCATCTTAAATTATGCAGCTTAATTATATTTGAATCTATGAGAGCTACTCTAGCACAGTGGCTCACAGACTGAGCTGAACGTAGGAAGAAGATGCCTTATACCAGGCAGGTGTGTGTATCTATCCAGCCCAGTAGTGTCTACTCTGGCAGGCAGTGGGCATCAGTGTTTCATGTACAGCTCTTTCCTCATCTACCTGCTGCTTGAAACTCTTTACTGGAGTCTGCGAGGGATGGAACCTGGGGTTGTCTGAGGGCAAAGCACGTCCGCCCTCTCCCCAGGAACTGTCTGATTCGAGCTTCGCCTCTGCTCTGAAATCACCTTAGGAAAAGCCATTCTCTCTTCTTCAGCCCTCTCCCCTAATCTGTATTAAAACAGAGATAAGTAATACTGGCCTACCTTGCAGGGTCTTTGCAAGGATTACCAAGAAAACGAAACAATTCTTTGAAACCCTACAGTGCAAAATGCAAATGCTAAGGATTAAAATCTGTCTACCCGCTTGCAAGATAATCATCAGCAAAGTCCATAATAAACACAGAGCTGCACTACTTCATTTTGTAGATCACAGAATCGTAGAGTTGTAAGGCATCACGAGGGTCATCTAGCCCAAACCCCTTGCAATGCAGGGATCTTTTGCCCAACGTGGGGCTCGAACACACAACCCTGAGATTAAGAGTCTCATGCTCTGCTGACTGAGCTATTGACAAATAGGGCGCAGAGAGGAAGGAAAGATGAGATCTAGGACACCTGGGTTCTGTACCCCACTGTGGGTGCTTGTTTGTTTTCTTTTTGTTAAAAGTATTACAGGGTGATTATGCATTCTTGTTATATCATCTCATTTATACCCTTCCATTGTCACCACAACAACCCTGCAAGGTAGATGAGGCAGAGACAGGCTGAAAGATACGCAAGGTGGCTGAACTTGGGTCTTCCGTGTCCAAATGCAACCCTCTGATTTATTGCATCCTGAAAGAGGTTACGGGGGTCTGAAGGCACCCAGCACCTCTCCAAATTGCGACACTTTTCATCACACAAAGCTCAAGGCAATAACCCTGCACAGTAGCCTCAACGGGGAGAGTGAGCTGACCGAGGCAACAACACTGTGAGCTTCATGGGCTATTAGCCACAGTAGCCAAATGGAACCTGTGCATACAGCAGTAATACACCTCTGAGTGCAAGAAGATGGGGAGAAACCACAGCAGAAGGCCCAGCCCCGCTGTGCCCTGCTTGCAAGCACCCAAAGGCACTTGACTGGTAACCTCTAGGTTAGATTGCTGCAATGCTTTATGCATGGAGATGCCTTTGAAGACGGTTTAGAAGCAGGAGCTTATGCAGAATTCAGCAACCAGGCTGCTCACTGGGGCAAGGCAGTCTGCACACATTAATACCAATCCTGGCCTGACGGCGGTAGCTACTAATTAGTTTCTGGGCCCAATTCAAAGTGCAGGTTTGGGCTTATAAAGCCTTATGTGGCTCAGGATGACAAGACCTCAAGGACTGCCTCTCCCCACGTGAAACTACCAAGACCCTGCATTCAGCATCTGAGGCACTTCTCTGCATGCCCTTCTCAGTGGTGGCTCCCCGTTTACGGAGTGCTCTATCTGATGGCACTCCTGGAGCCATCATTATCTGTTTTTTATTCACTCGGGCTTTCGGATCTTCATTTCCTTCTTATCTTTTATTTAGTGGGACAGATCCATTTCACACCTATGTATTACTTGTGGTTTTGAACCCCATGTTGGGCAGAGAGATTCCTGCATTGCAGGGGGTTGGACTAGATGACCCTCGTGACCCCTTCTACGATTCTATGAAAACCAACTCCCCTTGCCAACATCATAAATGCACAGTGCAAATATTATTCTGGAGCCCGCTGCACATTTTTGCACCCTCATTCTCACCCGTGGCTGGGATCTCAGGCAGCCCCAACCAGCGGCTGGCACCCACCCACAGCATAGCACACCCCTAGCTCCATAGCTGTGGAGCCCTGGGATTCGACCTATAGGTTATTTGGCTTATGCATCAAAGGAGAACGCAGGTTCAAAAGCCGCTCCGCCTCTACCCTAATAAGCCTTCGTGGAAATGCTTCTCCTGATTTACTTACCAGATTAAATGCAAAACACCAAACTACTTCTCAGAAAAGCAAATTTATATTAACGGGGGGGGGGGGGAGGACTCGAAGGAACATGCAACTGCAGCAATAAACTTCTGATACCTCAACCATACTTGAAATTCAGGAAAGAAAATGCCTTTCACTTAGGCCGCTTGTGATTTGTTGCCATACACTTTCCAGCGCAATTTCCCCTCTTTTTCCTTATCCCCAAATGTCCGGTCTTTTGGAGGAACAGGTTTCTTGCAAGATCGCCCCAATCAGCTCCAACTGCACAAACAATGTTTGCTAGGATGTGGCAGAATCCCACCCAAGGAGAGTGACAGTCTGGGATCACCTTTACATTAAAAAAAAAATGAACATCACTTTAGGACCATGGAAGAGTTACAAATTCTCCACTCGCCCTGTTTCTGTGCGAGTCACTCTTTTGAAGGGTGCTTCTTGACTGGAAGGAGGCAAGCCCAGTACACAGAGATAGAAAGGTGCGTTTTGTGCCTGGCGCAGGTCCAATTGCGACCACGTGGAGATCTCTGGATGCCAGGTTGGCAACTGAAATCTCCATGTGGCTGGGCCTTCCAGCTCTCTTAAGCAAGTAAGAGCTTATTCAGTGCATTTATATCCCACCTTTTTCTCCAAGGTGTACATGGTTCATCCCCCACCTCAGTTAATCCCTATGACGACCCTGTGAGATAGGTTAAGAAGTTAAGAGGCAGTGACTGGCCCAGGGTCACCCAGTGAGCTTCATGACTGAGTGGGGATTTGAAACCTGATCTCCCAGGTCCAAGTCCAACACTCTAACCCAGGGGTCAGTAAACTTTTTCAGCTGGGGGCCGGTCCACTGTCCCTCAAACCTTGCGGGGGGCTGGATTATATTTTTTGGGGTGGGGGGGGAATGAATGAATTCCTATGCCCCACAAATAACCCAGAGATGCATTTTAAATAAAAGCACACATTCTACTCATGTAAAAACACCAGGCAGGCCCCAAAAATAACCCAGAGATGCGTTTGAAATAAAAGGACACATTCTACTCATGTAAAAACATGCTGATTCCTGGACCGTCCGTGGGTCGGATTTAGAAGGCGATTGGGCAGGATCCGGCTCCCAGGCCTTACTTTGCCTACCCATGCTCTAACCACTACACTGCACTGGCTTCCTAGAGTACTTCTGCTATGGGGCAGCTCTATAAATTATGTACCGTATTTACGCGAATCTAATGCACCATTGAATCTAATGCGCACCTCAATTTTCAAAACCTCAAAACCGAAAAAGTATTCGGTGGCGAGTGTAAATGCGGCATCAAATCTAATGCACACCCTAATTTTTGCAACGTAATTTGGCCAAAAAAGGTGCACATTGCCTTCAAATAAATACGGTAGGTAGATTCATATGGGGAAAGCAAAATGTCACTTAGAGAAGGATCTGAAATACTGTATTGCCCTTGAAGCTTGAATTTGTTTTATTCTGGATTGCTTTATTTACTGTTTTAAACAAGTTGTAAACCACTTTGAGACTTTTTCTTTAAAATATAAAGCGACATAGAAATGAAAATAACAACAAATACAACAGCAGCAGCAATAAATTCCTTTGGGGGGGGGAGAAGGAGCCTAGACATTTCGCTGTGGCAACTATAACCTAGGTTTAAGGTCCACTGGCAATTAGCTTATATATCTGAGTTTCTAACGCTGACTCACGCAGAGATGCAACGGGCAGCTTCCCAGTAAGCAATATAATTCTTCTGCATTTCCACAGTCGAAGAAGTTGAATGATCCAACCATACACCATAGAGCCATAGGGCAGAATTACTCACCCCTAATGGAGGCTGATTGAAAGGAGGCAAGAACAGAGGAGCAAAATGCCCAGAGGAGACAGGGAGCAGACTCCTTGGCAGGTAGCGGCTTTTGGTTCATCAGCCTTTAATTTATGGCTTCCTAGTGATGTGCTAGAAGCTACCTGATCAGTGTGCCCTGCAGTGCTTGGAAATTAACATGGAATGCAGCATGCCACCCAAAGATGCAAACAATAGGCAAGCCTGAGATTTATGGTCAAATCTGCCTTGCTTGATCCAATGTATCATGTTGCCACTCCTTAAAAATATGAGAATGCATTCAGTCCGCCAAGATGGAGGACCAAGACATAGTCCAATGCTAGTCATGCTCTGAGCAGACCCACTGAGATGAATTTACCGTACTTTTCTGTGTATAAGACTATGTTTTTTTCTTTTAAAAAAAAAGTGGGTGTTGTCTTATACATGGGTAGTGCATAGGATGGACGTTTGATTAGTTGCTGCCGTGTCTGTCAGCAGCTATTGTGCGTGTTGATTGGCTGACGCTCTGGCAGTTGGGCATGTGATTTGCAGCTTCTTCAGGCGATGGGACAGTCCCCCCCCCCAAAAAAAAGCTCAACAACTGAGCCATCTCCCCGAATTTTCTTAAAATTGAGACCCCAAAAATAGGGGTAGTCTTATAAACGGCGGCGTCTTATAGACGGAAAAGTACGGTAATTAAAGAGTCAGTGTGACACAGTGGCTAGAGTGTCGCTCTACGACCAGAGAGACAAGGGTTCGAATCCCCACTCAGCCATGAAGCTGACCTTGGGCCAGTCACCGCCTCTCAACCTAACCAGCCTCACAGGGTTGTTGCAGGGTTTAAAAGAGGAGTGAGAGAATCTTGTATGCCACCTTGGGCAGCTTGTAGGAAAAGGTGGCATACAAATCCAGTAAATAAATAAATGCCATAAATAAAACAAGTGACCCAAGTCGGTCATTGTCCACTAGTTTCAATGGGTCTACTCTGACTATCATTGGTTACAACCCAGAGTAAGAGATGAAAAATGGCGGCCGGGGGGTGGGGGCGGTGGAAAATTGTTCCTCCATTTCAAGCTTTTTCTTTTCTTTTTTTAAAGGGAAGGCTGACAGGAAACACATGATCCTGAATTCAACATCCAGACACTCAGTTCCACATTTGCTACTTGCATGGTATGGATTCAGAAATGAAAGATTCAGATACTGGACACCACCAAAAATCACTCTGAGCTGCACACTCTCTATTGCTTCTTCTAATAGCGAACTCGCTGTTACTGTGTTGACGGAAATGGAGAGAAGGAAGGGGTTTTTTAATGGTGTCCTCTGAAACAACCAGCTGCGGTTGGGGTATACGCAAGCAGAACTCCCCAAAATCTGCAGTGCGCTAGGATCCCCGCTGGGTGGGTGTGCCCTTACCGGGTGTCCTCTGGCTCCGACAGGCACTCCACCGTGCTGGGCTTCTGTTCCATTCACCGCAATTCCATCCAGAACCAATAAGGAGAGACCAAGGTGGGCTCCGCCCCCAGAGGCGACGCTCCGCGGTCGCCACGACAGATGCGGGTTTGGGATTTGGGAGGGGAGGGGGCCGTGAACCGGAGTTAGGAGGCAGGCCCCATCTGCACCTCCTTCAGTGTCGGTGAGCAGCAAACATTCTGGGGCGAAACGTGGCGGTTGAACGCTGAGGAGACAAAAAACAAGAACAACACATGGGAGAAACTGTTTTTTTTTTTTAAATTCACTTTTTTAATGTGCAGGCTCTTCCTATCTCTTTCAACTTCGGAACACAATGCAGTAATAACAATAATAAAAAGATCCCGACCACGATCCTACTTTAGTGTATGGGTTGTGGAAATTCTAACCCACCACCCACCCAAAGTTCCTCATTATTTCGCTCCAAGCCATGCAGGATTAATTGGGGGTTGTTGTTTTTTCTGCACCTCCACTGCAGAATAATCTGGTAAAGACTCAAGCACAGTGGTACCTCGGGTTACAGACGCTTCAGGTTACAGACTCCGCTAACCCAGAAATAGTACCTCAGGTTAAGAATTTTGCTTCAGGATGAGAACAGAAATCGCACCGCAGCGGTGCGGCGGCAGCGGGAGGCCCATTAGCTAAAGTGGTGCTTCAGGTTAAGAACAGTTTCAGGTTAAGAACGGACCTCCAGAACGAATTAAGTTCTAAACCCGGGGTACCACTGTACTGGGAAGGACAAATGGAAGAAGGAAAAGTTTTGAGCACTGCTACATTATAGGGCTTGAAGTAGCAGCCATGGGGAAGAAACAGGCACCAAAGCTTTTCAGACACTGCCTTTGAGCATATGCAGAGTGCCTTTTTCCTCATTAACATTTGACCACTAATGGATTCTCCCCCCCACCCCAATAAAAAGTAATAATAGAGATCAGCTGTCCTCCATGTCACCTCTGCATCATTGGAACTGGAGCTGGAGTTTTCCATGAAGGCTAGAAATACAATCCTTTTTGAAGACTGAAGACAGAGAATTGCTGGTTGTGGTACTTGAGTCTGTGCATCACATTTCTTGTATGCTACTCTTTAGAGTTAATTGTAGAGTAGCTGCTGGGGGTGTCAGAAAATTGCAACAAAAATGGAAAAGAAAGCGGAACTTTCGTGTGTTCGCCTGTGGTCAGGAATGGAAATCAGTCAAGCGAGCGCTATCACAATTTGTTCGCATTGTTGTTTGTTTTTAAGTCTGCAAATGATACATAATCAATGGCACTTTTTTCTACATTGTTTAGATGTGTCCTTTACACTGAAATAAATATACCGTATTTTTCGCTCTATAGGACGCACTTTTCCCCCTTCAAAAATGAAGGGGAAATGTGTGTGCGTCCTATGGAGCGAAGATGCCATAGCCCCGCGACCCTCTCCCGGCTGGAGAGGTGACTCGCGGCTATGGCAGGAACCTCTACAGCCCCGCGTCACCTCTGCAGCCGGGAGAGCGCGCGCGGGGCTAAAGAAGCCATAGCCCTGCGACCCTCTCCCAGCTGGAGAGGTGACGCACGGCTATGGCAGGAGCCTCTCCGCTGCGCCTTTCCGCTGCTCCCAGACCTGCTCTTTGGGGCTGGTGGTGGGCTTCCCCCCGCCAGCCCCAAAGAGCAGGTCGAAAGGAACCTGAAGCCTGGAGAGCGAGAGGGGTCAGTGCACACCGACCCCTCTCGCTCTCCAGGCTTCCAAGGTAGCCGCCTGAACGCACCTTAAACGGCACCTTGTTTTAGAGCGGGAAAACAAGAGGGGGAAAGTTCTCCCCCTCTCTGTGCAGCGCCTCCTGCTGCTTCACTGAAGGGGCACTGGGCAGAGAGGGGGAAAATTTTTTTTTCTTGTTCTCCCCCCTCTAAAACAAGGTGCGTCCTATTGTCCGGTGCATCCTATGGTGCGAAAAATACGGTAAGTTGTAGAAGTTATGTAAATAGTTGTGTGAGTTATATAAGTTACGTTAAATAGCAGACAGCGAGACAAATAACATAGCTCTTGGCAGAAACTGAAGTGCAGCAGAATGGAAAACAGCGCTGGTTGTTACCAACTGCTGCCTTCTTACATCCCTTGTGGCTGATAAAGAGTGCAAGCTGTGAACCAGGAAGTCTCCGATTCAAATTTTGCCTCTTCTATGAACTCAGATGTTGTCACAAAGCAAGCCACTATTTCTCACCATCAGGCAATGTTCTGCAGTTTAGGAACAACCACAACTACAACAGCAGCAGCAGCAGCAGCAACCCACCTTAAAGTGTTGCTGTAAGGGTTACTGAGATAACGTACACAGATGCCCTAAAGCACAATATAAATGCTATGGATTATTATTATTATTATTATTATTATTATTAGACGAAGTTAGAGAAGGAAACAGTGGGAGAAAGCGGGGAATTTTTCGCACTGGAAGACTTGTCAGATTTCTTTTGCTAAAAGACAGGATACAACGGATCGTCCTCATATGTTGCTCTACGAATATTCACCAAGCTGAAACGGTGAGATGCTTCCTTAGCCCTAGCATGCAGCTTGGCTCACTTGCTTGAGCCCAGAGCTGCTTCCCCACTGACTAACTTTCTAAGTATACCTGCTCTCCATTTGTGACATATACCGTAAGCCCAGAGGGAGTGGTAAGTGGCAAACCAGGGCAGCCTTTTACCATGGTGGCTGGTGGCTTAACAGGAAGGTTTCTTTAATTCTTGTAACGTTATTATTGGTGGTTGTGGGGTTGGAGGAGGAAATCACACCAGCTTATTCTTCTCTGATGCTGAGAAGCAAAGATCCGCTCAAGGCTGCCATGGCAAGGACTCTAGGACCGAGCCGGAATCTGAATACAGGCCTTCTAGCTCAGCCATGTGAACTGATTGGAACGTCAATCTGGGACTGCGCCCACACAGTTCTTGCGAAGCTCATGATGGACATAGCAGATGTCCCTTGTTTTCTGTCCTCAGTGTCTGGTATTCAGAGGTAACCTGCCTTGAAGCACAGAGGGTCAAATGAACAACCACCAGTGCGATGTAGCGATGACGGCAAGGATGGAGAACCTGCAGCCTTCAATATGCTGACGGTCTCCAACTCCCACCAGGCCCAGCCAGAATGGTCAATGGGTGAGGAAAGATGGGAGCTGTAGTCCAGGAACATCTGGAGAGCCATGAGTTCCCTGTTCCTGGGCTAGACAGCATGCGGTTGGCCTGGGGAGATCCAGGTTCAGATCTCCACATAGCCACGAAGCTTTCTGAGTGACGTTGTTGGGCCAGCCACGGTTTCTCAGCATACTCTACCTCACAGGGTCGTTGTGAAGATAAAACAGAAGAACAGTGTATGACACGTTGAAGGAAGGTGGGAGAGAAAAGGGGGGGGGGACCTACAGTAAGAGTCACTGCCTCATCTAGCAACCAATTCCAGAAGCAGCCCGTCTGCTTGCATGCTACAGGGGAGGAAAATATTTAGGCCTACGTCTACCAACAGCAGCAGAACCTCCAACAGCAGGTTGTGCTACAGCTCCTGTTCCGCATTTATAGATTGGCAGTTCGAAAACACACCCACACCCTCTAAGGCTAGAGGGAACTGGGCTGGGAGGACTGGGGTGGGGGGTGGGAAGGAGAGCTGCCAAACTGGTTTCAAGTGGCCCCAACCGGTTTGCATCTCCAGACATTTTCTCCTTTTCTTTTCTCCCCTTTTCAAAAAAGCGCAGGGTGAGGAACACCACCACTCGGTATATATTTAAACAAAAGTCAGGCAAACATGGACATTTTCTCTGCCTTCCCCACCCACTCTGGGAAGGTGCCTCAGCTCAAGGGAGCGGCGGTGGGGAGCGGATTGGGGGGGTGGGTGTCTGGTGCTCCAACCAGAAAAACCTCACCCTTCTTGGAGCTAATCTTCTCGGCTCAAAACCTGGCAGTTCCAATGTTTGACTCCGGAGCCTGCTTTCAGCACTGGGAGTGAAATAATGCCTCTGAGCGTGTGCAGAGCGAATCTGGAGCAACATGGGGCACTTGGAACCAGCCGCCAGCCCCAGCCCTGGGGTTCCAAGGCAGCCAGGAATAGCCATGCCCTCAAACACCTCAATACAGTGGTACCTCGGGTTAAGTACTTAATTCGTTCCGGAGGTCCGTTCTTAACCAGAAAATGTTCTTAACCTGAAGCACCACTTTAGCTAATGGGGCCTCCCGCTGCCACCGCACCGCCGGAGCACAATTTCTGTTCTCATCCTGAAGCAAAGTTCTTAACCTGAGGTACTATTTCTGTGTTAGCGGAGTCTGTAACCTGAAGCGTATGTTACCTGAAGCATATGTAACCTGAGGTACCACTGCATAGCAATTACAGTGGAACCTCAGTTGTCGAACGCTTCAAAAGCCAAACAATTTGGAACCCGAACGCTGACAAGTGAATGCTTCTGTTTTCGAAGCTGTGAGGCGCATTTCTCCATTTTTTTCAATGGATTTTGCCAATGGGCAATTGCGCCTCAGTTGTCTTAACGTTTTCGGTCGTCGAACAGTCTTCCAAAACGGTTTACGTTCGGCAAGCGAGGTTCCACTGTAGCACGCTGACTTCCTTCCTCGAGAGGGACAGAAACGTGATAAAAGGAGGTAAGGGTAGGCATTGGAGGGATGGCAGAAACTGTGTCACAAAAGGGGAGATGGACAGAGAGGTGATCGAAGCGAGGAAGTGGCGAAAACATAAACGGGGGGTGGGGGGCAGAAATGCTGCCTCAGTTTTCCCAAGCCACACATGTGTTATCTTCCACTGCCTGGAATCTTGCCTCCTTTACTCCACGCAGAGGTTAAAAAGAGGTTAAGAAGCGGTGATGCCCCTCCTATTCCCTGCCCTGCATATGGCTCACTTCTTCCTTGCACATATTTCGTTTCCCCTTGTCTCTGGCCGCTGCTGCTGCTGCCACC
This sequence comes from Podarcis pityusensis, assembly GCF_964106645.2. Taxonomy (NCBI): domain Eukaryota; kingdom Metazoa; phylum Chordata; class Lepidosauria; order Squamata; family Lacertidae; genus Podarcis; species Podarcis pityusensis. The sequence goes on from NC_138038.1 coordinate 25,788,996, forward strand.
ACCGCCTCTAGCCAGGCCACCCCCCCCCCCGCAAAACCCCGCCAGTCTGCATGCGCAGCACTCTTGTAAGGAAACCTGCAGCTTCTCTCTGGCAAGTTGCCAGCGCTGTAACATCAAAGGCAGCATGGAAACAACAGCGGCCGAGAGGTCCCCGCCGGCCTCCCCAGAAGGGGGAAAGAATGGGGAAGGAGAAAGGAGAAAAGAAAGGCAGGGAGGCCCCGGCTGTGTCCTCAAGTGACCTCCCCCCATTGGGGGATTAGACCCTCCTGCAATGGGCTGCTAAGAGCAAGGCTGGGACCCAGGGTTACCCGAGGACATGGGGCAGGATGCTCATAGATGGGGAAGCACCAGGGGGTGGGAAGCAGCCAAGTTCCAGGAGAGAGAAACTACGCTGCTGGCCTTAAACCCCTGAAGGCAGCGAATCTGCTGGGTGAGCAGGGAGCCTGCAGGGGGAATGGTACTTTGAACCCCTACCCCACCCCCAGCACGGCAGAATCCTGGGGTGCAAGAAGCAGAACTGTTATGTAATGGCCCTCGGGACTGTTTTCACTCATTCGCAGAGCCATAAAGTGTGTGTTGCTGTTGGCCTTTATCAACAAAAAGGTAAATTCGCTTCCATCGTTTATCGCTCAGTAGTGAAATGCTTCACTATTCCCGCCTTAAAAAGTAATAGCAACAATAAAAATAGTAGCAATAATGAATAATCTCTAAGCCTGTCTGATTACTAGTATTTTAAAGTTGTGGTGGCTTGCAATGAAAAGGAAAAAAACAAAAACAAATTATTTCTGTGTAAGAGCTAGTTTTGAACGTTCTAGGGCAGCCGAACCTCAGGGCCAGAAGGAGCGTATTCTGAACCTCAGGCCTCTTCCCAGGCCAACTTCACAGCCTTCTCAAGAGTGTTTGCTTCTCTGGAATGTGTCCTTGAGAACCAATCTCTCTTGCTTGCCTGGACAGAGGAAGGAGGTGTGTGCATGTTTGAGTGGATAGAAACTTCTTATTGTTTTTTGCATGGCTGGAATGTAGCCTCCTGTAGGAGAGACCTCAGGCTTGTCAGATCTACATGGTCCGTTTTATTTACTCTAACCATGGCATCCACCAAACAGAGCTAAATAAAAAATGATGGAATGGGGAGGGGCTTCTATACACTTAGATTTACAGGGGGCAGGGTGCCTCTCAGGTAGGGATGGATGAATCTGCCATTTTTGGTCTCCTTCAGATTCTCATTTTCCCCAATATTCAACACATTTGCACATCAGTGCACAAATTTGTTTTCTAAATGCCTCCCCTGCCCGCAAAGTGTCACCATTTCAGTGCACATTCCTCGGAATACACAGAGTTTCGCATGCTGTTTCCTCTATGTTTTGTTTTAATTTTGAATAAACAAATTAAAAAGGGGGGGGGGAGAAAAAGCGAAAATTGCAAAGGAGAGCTATGCCTCTGTCCATTTATCATTCCCACAACTGCAAAGTAGAATGGAACCAAGTTTCCCCCCATCTCCCAACACTGAGCACATACATGTTCATTCCAAGAATTTATTTTAGAATTAATCTTGCAGGCCTTCCGCACACACAAATCCACTTCTGATTTTGTTTTGCTTTGTTCCAGCCACTGAATTTAGAGGCGAGGGTCGGGCCTTTCTCTATTGGTGTTGCTAAACCACTGCGAGGGTTAGGTACCTTTTCCACAATCTACTTCATATCACCCCAAGATCTACCAGTAGATCCCAATCTACCATGCTGGACAAAAAGATTCCTGCATTGCAGGGGGTTGGACTAGATGACCCTTGTGGTCCTTTCCAACTCTACAATTCTATGATTCCATTCTATGAGTCTACCTTTTACTCACCCCAGACCACTGGACAAGGTATCACACCTTTTGCCCTGCCCACTGTGCCTCCGGCCGACACCCACCAGTGGAACACCCTTAGAATGGCCAAGGAACAGAACAGGAAAGGGGCTACATAGGGGCTAAGGGGTTGGAGCCATGCAGACTGGAACAAGCTTAATTCTTAACAACTGGAGTCACCAAAGGCGGGCAGCAGGTTTAATAACAACTCGCCAAAGTGCTTTCAAATGTTAAAAGTATTTCACTTAACATTTTACACACGTTCAATATGTGCACGACCATGCGCGCTTCGCCACGAACCCAGAATTGAATAGAAAAAGGGTGAAAACGGCCCAAAGGGAGCACCGAAAGGGCACAAAAACGGTGCCTAGCAATCTGCAGGGCAGGCAGGTGCTCAGTGCACTTCAGGGTACTGGTCTACCCTCCCTTCTTCTTGTTTCCACATCATCCTCCAGTTATGAGGAAGACCGAGAGGCACTGCCATCATTCCTGCTAATCTGGAAAGTGCTGCTGGCTTTTTCCAAGGGTTTCCAGAGGTTTAGACTCAGGTGCCTGCAAGCTTTTTCAATGGTGTTCCCAATATACGCAATTTATCCTAAACGTGCGGTGCCTCGGAACGCAAGCCCCACATAAAACGGTCGTTGCCTGTAATGCTTTAACCCTTGCAACAATTCAGTCAGTCAGGCTAGTGTTATATCATCTCCATTTTGTAGAGGTGGCGGGGGGGGGGGCAGATGCTGAGCGAGTCGCAGCCACACACAGTGACTTCATAGCAGGAACGAGGGTCAAGCCACGAGCTTCCAGCTCAGTCTCTTAGCCACTATGCTATGCCAGGTCCGGTCCACATCCCGATCTAAGAAACCTCCGCACACGCTTCTATAGGCAAGGGTCAAAGACCTGCATTTGGGAGGGGCTGTTGCAATGCCCTTTCGTCCTAATTCAGGCATAGGCAAACTCCGGCCCTCCAGATGTTTGGGACTACAATTCCCTGACCACTGGTCCTGTTAGCTAGGGATGATGGGAATTATAGTCCCAAACATCTGGAGGGCCGCAGTTTGCCTATGCCTATCCTAATTAATGAGGAAGGTTGGGCCCTCAGTGACAAAAATCGTGCAAGGAACATCTGCACGCAGACACATATTGCAACCTCTTCTCAGGGGTCCTTGTGAAAACATTCCGATATACACCAGCATATCATCAAATGAGGCCGACAATTAATGTTACCAGTTTTGTAAACTACAACTTGAAAGCTCAGATACACAGGTAAGCTTGGGAATGTATTCTGATTGCCTGCAAGGTTAAACTCAGGGCTGGCAGAGAGACTTTCCTGTGATCTAAGCTAGTGTTGTTCCTGTTTGTTGTTCCCTAAGAAAGCTGGGAGAGTCCACAGCGTTCCCTTCTAGTAACTGTGGGGAGGTGGATGACAACTACCTTTGAGAAGGATACTCAGCTGCTGTTTCCTCCTGCTCCAAATACTGAAGGACTAAGATACTGTGCTCCAGAACTACCCACCACTGATTCTAACAATTGCCAGCATTTGCTGCTCTCACAACATTTTTGATGCCAATCAAGCTGCTGTGGTTTTATTTATTTTGGTTTGCTTCTAAGTCCAAATTCTCCCTATGCTCCCCACAGGCTGGGTCAAGGCAATGACCATTTGGAAACAAATATACTATTGTTGCTTTCGAAAGCAGGTTGCAAAAGTGACTGACAAACTGACTCAAGTTTGCAAACGGCGACTGTTTTCCAGACCGATCCCAAACGGCTGCTAGATTTTGGGGTTTTTGTCTTTGCAGATTAACGTTTGGGAAGCAAAGAGCTTTTGGGAGGCAACGGGACATTTGCGACCAAGGAGGAGAAAGGAGCCGAAGACACTCCTGCTTCCTGCCTCCTCCCAGCCTCTTTCCAAATCTCACTGTGGCTGCTGAACATGAAATAAACATGGTTTCTAGACTTCTTGCAACACTTGCGGCAGAGCATAAAACCTAGGAAGTGAAGGCAGTGATGGGCCAAGCTAGGAATAAGATGTCTAGGATTCTGCCAGGGACAGCTGAAACATCAGGAGACGGGGTTTTCTGGCTCAGCTACAGGACGACTGAGCCTCTTGCCAAGTTGCGGGTAGGGAGGAAGAAAGTGTGGTGGTGTGCAGCAGACCAGCCGTCCCCAACCTGGAGATCCCCAGATGTTTCGGACTACAACTCCCATCAGCTGCAGCCAGTGCTGCTGATGGGAGCTGTTCTTGTTGTTGTTTAGTCGTTTAGTCGTGTCCGACTCTTCGTGACCCCATGGACCAGAGCACGCCAGGCACTCCTGTCTTCCACTGCCTCCCGCAGTTTAGTCAAACTCGTGCTGGTAGCTTCGGGAACACTGTCCAACCATCTCGTCCTCTGTCGTCCCCTTCTCCTTGTGCCCTCCATCTTTCCCAACATCAGGGTCTTTTCCAGGGAGTCTTCTCTTCTTATGAGGTGGCCAAAGTACTGGAGCCTCAGCTTCAGGATCTTCCAGTGAGCACTCAGGGCTGACTTCCTTAAGAATGGAGAGGTTTGATCTTCTTGCAGTCCATGGGGCTCTCAAGAGTCTCCTCCAGCACCATAATTCAAAAGCATCAATTCTTTGGCAATCAACCTTCTTTATGGTCCAGCTCTCATTTCCATACATCACTACTGGGAAAACCATAGCTTTAACTATACGGACCTTTGTCGGCAATGTGATGTCTCGGCTTTTTAATATGCTGCCTAGGTTTTTAAAGATGCTGTCTAGATGGGAGATGTAGCCCCCCCAAAAAAAACAACAACAACAACTGGAAGGCATCAGATTGGGGGTAGCTGCAACAGATTGTGTGGGTACCTACAGTGAAACTCTCCCCCACCAGCACCACCACAATGGCAGCTGATCTCAGGGGTTTAAGCCATGGTCTGCCACAATCACACAGATGTGGACACTGTGGAACTGTTCTGATTTAAGACCCATGACTTACATTTTCCTCGCCCCCTTCCTCAAAGTGTTTTTTCTCTCAGTTAAGCCCACTTCCAGAACCTATTCCCAAGCTGGGAGGAAAGTGCTTGGGGAGAGGGTCTGCACTTCTGCCCCTTAAGCCAAATATCTCCTGTCTCCTATTTTCTACGTGATTTCAAGATCTGCTCATCTAGGATTGCCATATTTCAAAAAGTAAAAACCAGGATACCCCAAAATTGTCCAACCCCCCCCCCCCGTGATTTTTCAGCTGACTTGCCTAAGATCCAGGACAAAGTGCTGCCTTTCCAAAATTGCCCCCAGATGTCAATTCCGCCTTTGAAATCCCAGTAATGTCTGAGAAAATCTGGACGTATGGCAGCTCTATAGCTCATCTCAGGCCTAGTTTGGCATTCATAAACTAAGAGGGGGAGAAGGGTGTGATCGGGCCTCTTGCGGTTGGGTCATATGACTGTCAATCTACTACACGCAATTTCCATTTAGCACAGGGGTAAATGCAGCAGTTTTGGCTTTGCAATGAGCCCATACTCTCGATACACTGCAGGGCATTTGTGCTTTTTAAAGAGTATGTTTCTTGTCCTCGTGGTTGTAGCAAAAATATATATACAAAAATAAATCAACATTGCTTTTGGAAACCGGCAGTTCTTCCAACAGGTTTTGCAGCACTCTTCTTAAAAACAACAACAAAACAATATTTGCTCCAGTGCAATTAGGGATGATATTCTCCCTTTCAAATAATAAGCAGAGAAAATGTAATCGACTAGCAGCACACATGTCTGCCATGTAAAGTGAACACTGCCCCATAAAAATCAAAGCCGCCTAGCCAAACCTGCTTATCTAACATGAAATGTGACAACTAACTAATTGAAATGGCATTGCATTCCTTTTGCCGGGTTGCATATACGTTACCTCAGTGAGCCCAGTGGTAGCCTATTATTATTATTATTATTATTATTATTATTATTATTATTATTTTGCCAGACAGCAAGAATAATGTCACTTTGTACTGCGGATTCCCAGTTCCTTGGTGTGAGCTTTGACTCTGGTCTACGGATCTCAAGAGGCAGAAAGGAAGACAATAGCTAGGGACCAGTTTACCTGCGAGATTGCCTTACCCATACAGGCCCAACTGACTGCTTCGATCTGCAGAATTAGCACTGTTACAAGTGTCACGTAATACTTGTTCCACATTTGTAAGAAACTGATCTTTGAGAACTTTGGAACTCCCTGCCTATGGGCATCAGGCAGGTGCCTTCACTATTCTCTTTTTGGCACTTGCTAAAACAAATGTTTATTTAGGCAAACCTATCCAAACATGTAGAATGTTGACATGAGTTTTTAATCTGTTTTTTTAAAAAGCTTATTGTTGATGCTAATTATGTGTTGAATGTTTTAAATTATTATTTTTAACAGGCTTTAAACTGATCATCTTTTTGATTTGTTCTCTTTGTAAACCACTTTGAGGTTTTATTACAATCAAGTGGTACATAAATCTAGTAAAAATAACGAAGACAAACAAGCCTCAGCCAGGCTCATGGGCCTTCTGACTCCTATCTATTAATTGCTGCCTCTCGTGCCATCGATGTGTAACTATTAAAACAGCCCTAAAAGTTAGAGCACTCCTTTTTCTTTTTCTTTTGTTAGAGTATTTATTAATTTTCCAATAAAAAACATCCAATTAACATATCAAATCACAATCCAATAAAAATAAAAAACTAAAATAAAAAAAATCAAATTGTCTTCCAAATTATAATATTAATTTTGCGACTTCCCACAGTCTGAATTCCGAAGCATTTCCAAATCTCAGTCCTGCCTCTCATCTCTCATCAATGTTTTCCTAATTCCTTATCACAATTTTATCAAAAGTTAGAGCACTCCTTATCCCCACTGGGCAGATGGCCATGGCTGCTGGGAGTTACGGCTGAGAGAACAACAGCCTGCCCAAAGGCCAACCAGTGATTCCATGGTTAGGGCTTATTTGAACCAGACACTCCCGAGTCTCACAACATAGGCTGAAAGACACGTTGCTCCACTTGCTGTCCAGCCAAAGATAAGCTCACCCAAACCAGGCCATAGTGTACTAGAAGCTTAGAGCACTCACACCCTGCAGGAAAGAGACCTGCAGAAAAAAATAGTTCCAGGTGTCTCAAGCAAGCGAGTCAAGTCACATCCTGCTTAGGTAATAACTATCCCTGGTTTTTATCCCTAACATACAAACTGCCACTTCTATCCCCTTGGGGGATGAAGATGCTTTCAGGCCCAACAAGGAACCTTTCCAGCACCACAAAAGAAATGTACGGTACATTTTTTTGTGGTTTTTACACACACGAGCAACTGGAAAAGCAGCAACACTAAAGGGCTCATTTGCTCCATTAGCTAATGAGTTCTTGGAACCTCACACAGAGAGAAAACAAACTTTCTGCAGCCGATGCCAGAGAAGGACACATCTGGGTCACCAACATTTTATCAGAACATCAGAGGGTGTGAATAATGCCAGGGTGGAGACCTATACAGACCTATACAGATGTTGGGCTCCAGCTGACGTCAGCCCCACTCAAAATGGCCAATTGCCAGGGTAAAAGGTAAGGTAAAGGATCCCTGGATGGTTAAATCCAGTCATAGGTGATTATGGGGTGCAGCACTCATCTTGCTTTTCAGACCGTGGGAGCCAGCGTTTGTCCACAGACAGCTTTCTGGGTCATGTGGCCAGCATGACTAAACCGCTTCTGGCGCAACGGATCACCTTGATGGAAACCAGAGCACACAGAAACGCCGTTTACCTTCCCACCACAGGGGTACCTATTTATCTACTTGCACTGGCGTGCTTTTGAACGGCTAGGTAGGCAGGACCTGGGATGGAGCAGCAGGAGCTCACCCTGTCGCGGGGATTCGAACCGTCAACTGTCAACCTTCTGATCGGCAAGCCCAAGAGGCTCAGTGGTTTAGACCACAGCGCCACCCGCATCCCCTCAACTGCCAGGGATGGTGGGCATTAGAGTCCCATCAATATCTGGAAGGCTGCAGGTTCCCCATTCCTGGGCGAAGGGGGAGGTCTCTGGGCCTACCTGGGCATGCAGAACTCCAGCCGCACTCTCGTGGAGGAAGGTGGCACAGTGCCCATCTAATTTCCTCTGAGGAGTCAGGAGGATTGCCCTTGAAGAAACCGAGTTACCTCGTGATAACTTCCTTCCTCAGGAATATAAAACATGCAACCGCAGATTCCTTTCAACATCCACCCCCTTCAACAGCTTCCCTGCTCCACACGAACCAACAAAAAGAGGCTGTTGCAGTTTCCACATCCCTCTGCAACAACGGAAAGGAGGAAGTCGAGTCTCCCACAGGTCGCTTCAAGCCTACAACTGGGCACAGGGAACTAGAGGCTGGCTGTACACAGCGCCTCTGCAAAGTCAGGCACTTACCACGAGTTTTCAGTGTCAGGACTCAGTCTAGGAACCTGTAACAGAACTGTTATAGCAAGCAACAACTCCTCTGAGCAAGAACTTCAGGCCTAGCCACCAAATAATCCAGTCTACCTCCATGCATCTGGGAGAAGAGAGAATGTCTTCCAGATCAGAAACTGCCTCTTCTCCTCACTCTCTGAAACTTGAGTCTAAGCTCCTTGAGGCCAGGGATTCTTTTTGGGCTTATGTTGCAGAGCAATACACATATTAGCAGTATAAGATAATCTAAATATAATATACCGTAATCCAGCATCTGTATGCCGCCATGAATTCACTGGATGGCTTAATATATATATATAAATACACACACACACCCACACACACCCACAGAATGAATGCTAAATCACTCACCACATCCCCAATATTAATACACTAATTACTAGTAGTAGAAATAATACTGTAGTAGCGGTAGTCATCAGGTATAGTACCCCAACAAGTTTGAGGCCCAGGATTTAATCATTAAAAATTCAATCCTGGTTCTGTCTCGTCACTTAGCTGTAGTTTAGTGGATCAGAGCTTAACTTGAACCAGGAGGACTCCCTACACCCCAGAGACTGCTTTCCACAACAGGATTCATCCCTGATACACATGAAGAGACAAAAGCAACAGTGCCTCTCTGTTAGGGCTGCCATATGACTGGATTTTTTGGGGTCTGCCTAACACAATTTTCGGGGTGATTTGGCTTTTACTTTTTGCAATATGGCAACCCTACTCTCAATATACTGTGGAGCACCTTTGGTTCACACCAGCAGGAATCCACAGCCAAGCACATACACAACCCAGGAATTAGCAGGCTGCAGGTCAGGCAGGGCGAAGGATGAGATTTTCTGGCAAACTCCCCCACCAAAAAAACCCACAAAATCCCTCACCCCTCAATCTCCTCTCTCTCTCCTCCTCACTCTTTATAAAGAAATCAAACACTGCTTCTCAACATTTGCACTCTATATTAATTGACCTGGAAAATGACCCTGCCCTGTTTTCTGTGCTCATACATGGTACTATGGATTGGAAAAAGCCACCCTCAGCATACAATCCTTTACCCACTTGCACAGGAGTAAGTCCCACAAGATTCAACGGTACTTTCTTTGGAAGAGACATGCTTAGGATTATTTTGCGAAGCACTGAAAGGGGCACCTGTCCTATCAGTTTTTAACCACCCTGTCTCTGGAAACCAAGAAGGTTTTTGCAAATGGCTTACAACATTTTTACTAACCCACTTGCCACAAAATCCTACTCATAAACAAAAATTTGCAAAAAAAGAACAAGTGTATAGTGTCCCAGCCTGGAAGCGGTTCTTATTTGTCACAGGTGGCAAACTGAGAGGCTTTCTACAAGTCTGAGAGTTTAAAGTGGTAAGTCATATATGGGTTTTTTGGGGAGGGCAGATTAATGGGCAAGTCATTTATCTATACTCAGTCCTCATGGGCAAGCACCATGAGGCAACTTGGGCTCAAATCCCTCACAAGCCATTAATTCCTCGGGTAGCCCCATGAAAGCCAGTTCCCCATCAGCCTCAGTTGATCTCATCTGTAAAATGGCTCCCTTAAAGACCTGTGCCGCAATGACATTGTGCAGATAGAGAGATTTAAAATGGAAAGGAAGCAGCAATGACAGAAGAGTACATTAAAAAAAATAAAAATAACAGTGAATCACAACGTGGATTCACAATTTTCTGTCTCAAAAGACATGTGTCCTATTATCCAGGTGCCAGAATGATCTCTGAGGGCTCGTCCCTACTTCTGCTTGTCCCGTGTCCAGAAAGCAGTTTTCCACTTGCCCCGTGTTTTCTAGGCATGGCTCCATGAGGTATTAAATGTGCCGCACAACTTTCCCGAGTGCTGCTTGCTCCGCAGGTTTCCCCAGAGAAAAGCAGCAGGGCAAATGGGAGCCTTGAAAAGCACAGGGTGAGATTTTGCCCCTGGGACAAACAGGGGAAAGTGTTCCTATATGTCAGGGTGGAGTTGGACTACAACTCCCATCATCCATGCTGGCTGCGGCTGATGAGAGCTGAGAGTCCAGCAACATCGGGAGAGCCAAATGTTGACCCACCCCTGCTGTAGGTACCTGTAAACTGCCCCACTATTCCCACTGCAGTCCACTCTCCTTCCTTTTTATTGGGGGGTGGGGGAGAATTCCTTGCAAAAAGAAAACAGCACAAAAACCTTCACAGTGTGGTGCAATCTGATGCCAGCTTTGGCAATATCCAACAGCCACAACGCTCTTCCTCAGAGAAACAAGGCAGCGGGGCTCTAAAAGGACACCCCAGGACAGCAAATACACGCTTGAGAGCGAAGGTTGAGGGGCAAGAATGACTCCCCACCACGGAGGCTTTTCTGCCCATGCTGTTTGCCTGCGCCTTTGACAGAGACTAGAGAGGCGGAAAGTAGGTCACATTTTTCTTGGCTGAGGGGGGAAATTCCTTTGATGGATTTATAAAGCAGCAAGTACAGCATAGGGCCGCTAAAAAAGAGAGGAAGGGGGGGGTCGCAGGGATAAGTGGGGAGTGGGCGAGACAAGCTGAAGCTTTAGCTGTTCGTCAGGAATAGAGGGGGGAGGAGAGTTTCAATCCAAGAATAGGTTCTCCTTAAATAGGACTCTCACTACACATGATCTTATGCTGACCTTAAAGGGGCGTGTGTGTGTCTGTGTGTGTAAAAGAGAGGGGGAGGGAGGGGGGGAGGTCTCTCCAGAAGGGAACATATTTGTATGTGTGTAAATGCGCAAGCATTTTTGTAAAACCAGTTTTGGATTTCAAAAACCGCATTTTGGCAGCAAAATCTGTGGTAAGGGCTCGTGTGAATATGAAGGTGGAATCTGGAGTGGTGGAAAAGGCCAAATTCCAGAGGAAATGCACACATTTTGAAACCCAGGTGCAATATCATCATGAAATGAAGGGGGTTGGGTTGGGTTGGGTTGGGTTGGGTTGGGTTGGGTTGGGTTGGGTTGGGTTAGGTAAGGAGGAGGCTTTCCTCACAAATTAGGTTTCAAATCACTGAAGGGCACTTCAGCTTCAACCCAGATGCTTAGAAAGTTGAGGTAATTTTAATGTTTTGTTATTTCTAACTTTTGTATGTTTTGAAGTAGGGTTGTGAATTTTTGTTGATTTTATTGTTTTATCTTTTTGTAAACCACTTTAGCTTTATTATTTATTGCTGTTGTTGCTAATTCAATTTACATGCCACCCTTTATCAAAAGATCCCAGGGCAGTGCACAGCACTTAAGAACACATTCTACAGAGCATCAATAGAAATGTAATATAATAACAGGCATTGTATAATTGTTATGAAATAATAATAAATAGCCTTGCCTGCTTGGTCCAAAACCCCCTTTTCCTTTCTCAAAGTATTTTAGTAGTGCAACATAACATACTCTACAGTTTGCATTTCCACAAAGCAATTCTGAAAAGTTTGATCTAAGATGTCAATTAAAAAAAAAAAAGTGGGCAAGACATAACACAAAAACTGTCAAATTACTCCATAGATCAGAAATTCTTTTTTGCAAGAGCAGAACTGTGACGACAACGAGATTCATACAGCACATTTAAACTGTTCCAAGCAGTCCACATACATTAGCCTGCTTCAGACCATAAAGCTAAACCATTATTTAGGACAGGAATGGGGAACAGATGTAACTGGACTACAATTCCTATCATCCATGATCAATTACTGGCCATGCTGGCTGGGGTTAATGGGAACTGGAATCCAACAACATCTGGAGGGCCACAGATTCCCCATCTTTGGTTTAGCAGAATGGGATTGGAATGAACATCAGGCTTGCACGCACCCTCCTTGCAGCCATGTGATGAATGGAAGAAATTGCTTTCCATTTTTAAATCAACCCTAGTTTGTTTTTATCTACAACAATGGAAAAAACGGTTAGCTTAAACTATGGTTTATTGAAACAAGCAAGGATTGAAACATGGTTTGTAATCCTGGCTTGTTCACCAACTATGGTGTAAACTAAACAATTTATCCTTGTTGGATGTAATCAAAATGGTGACTTCCAACTTCTTCCTTGAAGCCACACAGGGGAGGGGTGTGCAAACCCATAGCTTGTTTGGTCCGATCTTGTAATAGTGCTAAACTAAACCACAGAGCCTAGGGCTTGCCAATCAGAAGGTTGGAGGTTCGAATCCCCATGACGGGGTGAACTCCCATTGCTCGGTCCCTGCTCCTGCCCACCTAGCAATTCGAAAGCACATCAAGTGCAAGTAGATAAATAGGTACTGCTCTGGCGGGAAAGTAAACAGCGTTTCCATGAGCTGCTCTGGTTCACCAGAAGCAGCTTAGTCATGCTGGCCACATGACCTAGAAGCTGTCTGCAGACAAACGCCGGCTCCCTTGGCCAATAGAGCGAGATGAGCACTCAACCCCAGAGTCGTCCGTGACTGGACCTAACGGTCAGGAGTACCTTTACCTTTACGGTTTAGAACCGCATCAGAACTGAGCCAATAACTTGTTGTAAGCCTTACAACAACCCGGAAAGGTAGGCCTGTATTGTTATCTACATGTTGCTGATAGAGAACTGAGGCCGACAGAGAGAAAAAGCAGCTTACCTAAAGTCACCTAGTGAATTTAAAGCTGGGCTGAGATTTAAATCAAGGACTCTGCACATCACACACTTAAACACAACAGTACACCTGCTCTCATTCACAGCTATACAAACCCATATTTGTACTAATTGGCTGAGGAACCCCAGTGCATATACCTCTGAATCCGTGTTGGCAGCTGGGAAGAAATTCTTTCACCTGTAAAAAAATCAAGAGCCTCTGCAAGAGGTACAAAATCCTCTGCACTCTCATTTGCAAATAAGACGCAAATTCTGGCTTCTCCAGTGCAGCTGTAGGCTGGCTAGCAAATCTTAAGATTATGCGCAATGTCCTGCAGATGCTGTTGCACTCCAGTTCCTATCATTCCTGACTGCTGGCCCTAGGCTGGGCTGATGGGTATTGTCATCTAAGAATCTCAGAAGGTCAGCACTTTAACCACCTCAGGCTTAGGGTGTTGGACTAGGACGAAGAAATCCAGATTCAAATTTTCTGGGTGATCCCAACCTAGCCTACCTCCCAGGGCTGTTGTAAAATGGGAGATGGGTAAGAGATTCATGTTTTCTGCCTTGAGCTCCTTGAAGGAAAAGGCAGGGTAGGAATGTGCTATAATAAAATTAAAAAGAGGATTAGTGAGACGTTGTACTCATTTCCCCATCCCATAAACCACATCAAATTGAAGGAGTAACTTCCTTCCCTCATTTTTACATCTCAGTCCCTGTTCACACCACACATTTAAAACACGGTTACCTCTTTAAAGCCATTATGGCTTCCCCCAGAGAATTCTGGGATCTGGAGTTCATTAGGGATGCAGAGGGTTGTTAGGAGAAGACCCCTATTCCCCTCACACAGCTACAATTCCCAGAGTTCTTTGGGCAAAGGGATTGATGGTTAAACCACGCTGCAAACTGTAGCTCTTGAGTGGAGAACAGGGGTCTCCTAACAACTCTCAGTACTCATACCAAACTACAGACCCCTGAGTTGTTGTTTTTTTTGGGGGGGGGGGGAGAAGCCATGACTGTTTAAAATGGCATCATAGTGCCTTAGCTATGCGTTGTGAATGTGGTCATAGTCTGTCAGGGCTGATGGAGAACCTACTACTGGCAAGCTAAAGTGGAAAAGGCACAGCTGAGAAGGGAGGGGGAATTTCCGTCTCTCTCTTTGCAAGAAAGCAAACTAGGTGTGCGGAATAGTGGATGTGCTTGGGGATTGCTTTTCTAAGGTGATGTGACTTACAGCAAGGTTCAAGGTTGCTTTCTTTCCCTCTCCCCCACAACAAACCCTCTCTACACAAGAGTGCTGAACAAAAAACAAGAATCCCAAAGATTGATTGATTTATAATTTTCAGGTTTATACATTTGATAGTGTAATTTTATAGGCATTCTAACATTTCAAAACTTGACTTCCTTCCTATTACCCCCCCCCCCAAATCAAGGTTTTGAGCTACACTGTGAATCTTGCCTTCCACCCCAACTGGAATATTTTCTCCCTACCTTCCAAAAATCTGAAACGATGACCCCACCCACAGCTATGGCACTTGGGCTGTGTGATGACATCACTTTGCGCATACTGAGAGTGATCCCTAGAACACCACCCCCAACAGCTGCACATTGCTGGGGGTCAATCAGCAAAAGGGTTGACAAGAAGTCTTCTGGGCAGCTGAGCTACTGTCAACTGATCTCCTCAGCGAGGAACCCTTGATAAACTCCGGAGGAACCCTACCGTTCCTAGGAATCCAGGACGAAAGGCCCTGCCTCCTCAGGAAAAAGAAAGAGTTCCCAGATCTTTCTCTGTGAGATCTGCATCTCAGATAGAAAATAGAAAATGCTGGTTTACACCAAGTCAAATCATTGGTTCCCATAGCCCAATACGGTCTACTCTGACAGGCAGCTGCTTTCCAGAGTGCACAGTAGAGACCCTTCACTGTTCAGCTGCCCAAGAGCCTCTTAACTGGGGGATAAAGGAACACAGGAAGCTTCCTTACACTGAGTAGACCCATTAGTTCACCTAGTGCAGTATTGTCTACACAGACTGGCAGTGGCTTTCCAGGGTTTCAGACTGGGGATATTCCCAGCCTTACCTAGAGATATGAGGGATTGAACCTGCAAAATCTGCATGGTTTGCGAACAGAGTGCTAAATTAGCAGCCCTCTTTAAACCCCCCCCCCCAAAAAAAAACCCCAGCTTGATTGTTCCTAAATGGAGGAAGGGAAGAAGATATTTATACTGTTGCTTCCTAAAATAAACAGTTCGGTAAATCTGAAGATAATGCTTTCGCGCATGTAAAAGAAAAGTTTGGAGTAGAGTAAACTGATAAAATGAAGCATTGAAACATGTCTTCCGGGGGAGAAGCAACACAGGAAGCTATGAGTCAGGCCACTTGAGTCTTCTAAGATCAACACTGTCTATACCAGGGATGGGGAACCTATGGCCCTCCAGCCCCGGCCAACACACCCAGTGGTCTGGGATGATGGGGAACTATGGCCCAAACAAACATATGAAGAGCAACAGCTTCTTCCCCATCCTTGGTCTGGTGGCGGGAGCAGCAGCGCTCCAGGGTATCGGACAAAGAGTCTTTCCAAACCCAAGCTGGAGGTCTCACTGATGGACCCCGAGGCCCTCTGCATGCTCTGACTCTGAGCTATGCCCCTTTCCCTTGGTGAGAATGCTCACTCTTTGTAGTGAGTACCTTCTCAGTGCAATCAACATTAGAGGCACAGTTAATGATGGCCTTTTCTGTGACTGCTCCCAGATCGTGCGATTCCCTCCCATGAGAGGTTAGACTTGGCTCCCTCCTTGCTATCTTCCCGCTGGCAGGCTAAGACCTTCCTGTTTGAGAGTGGTTGCACTTGCAGGCAATGCAGACAACTGAGCCGCTGCCAGGTAAATCAGTAATTTGATGCTGGTTCTGTCTTTAACTTGTTTGTTATTACTTTGCATTCTAAAAAGGTGCTTTTTAAAATGCTGTAATCGGCCTCGAGTCCCAAATCTGGGAGGAAAGAGGGATAGAAATACAATAAATCAGTACAGTAAATAAATTTAGAATTAGAATCCACCCATCACCAAACAGCTCGTTTTCAGATACATTTCTTCACACAAGAAGCTGATGAAGGCCATGGACACTGCTGGGATTTTAAAGGTACGCCAAAAATCACACTGCACCTGCCTGGTTGCCCGAAAGCACCGGTGGGGCACTGTGCCTGTGGAAAGCTGAATTTCCTCCAGAGAACTAGCTTCCTTGCCCCCCAGTAAGCATTGCAAGGTTCGCCCTCTTTTTACAGACTGGAACAAAGGAAGGCTTCACCCAAGACCAGCCCTAGTGCAATTGCTCTTAGGGAGTCTACGGGCGTTCTTTGCCAGCACCCCCTCGCCCCAGCTATTGTGCAAACACCCTGGTTGTGCAAGCTTTTCACTGTGCAAAGAAACAAAAGATTTTCAGGTCACCAGTTAAGTTTCCATGATCTCAGCTGCTTAGATATTCTCTCAGGAAAACACTGATCCACCATTGACGGCCAATTCTGCCTCACCAATACCACCCTTGCACCTGAATGTCTGCTTAGGAAAAGAACTTGTGTGGATCAATGCCCAAGGAGTTTGGGGTTCAAATCGTCCCATTAATCTCTAGTTCAGTGCTTCCCTAATTTTTAATGCTTAGGGCTGCAGTAGTTCTTGCTTCTAGATTAAAACATGGTAGCAAACTTCAGTTTTACACACTGAATGCTGCACCTTTAATTCTCCCCCCCCCCACCAGTTCCTGTGAAAAAAAGCAGAGATTGCTGGCAATAGCCCGGTCAATAATTATAATGCATGGCACCCCACCTTCCTCTTCACCTAGTCAGTGCTCTGGGGACAGGGATGTGCCTTCAGGGTGATGAAGGTGCTTCTACAATTTCCCCATGCTCATCACACTGCAAAGGACAGAGTTCCACCTGGGAACTCTGGTGCATACTCCTCTGGAGATGACATCACATATTGGCAGGGAAAGTACCGAGGGGGGGAGGGGGGGAGAGGGAAATCAATGCTGCATAGGGCGGTGGATGCAATCCAACATGGTGGCTTAACTTATTTATACATTTCAGTCTCTCCTGCGGCATGCAGTTTGGAAATGCCGTAGTGTAATCTATCCAACAGGGTTGCCATAAGGATAAAATTTAAACAAATGCAAACAAACAAAAACCACACTCAAAAGTGTTCGCGCACGCACATATTGCATGCCCTCATAGTTCTTCTCATATGCAATCACTACCGAAAGATTAAGCACACGTTGAAATGAAGTCCCCTCTTAACCACTCCAGATTTGGCTACCTTGAACTTATGCTTTGTGCAAATACGTCCAGCAAGTAAGACCCCAGCACGTTTACTTCTTCTTCAGGGCGCCACAGAATTCTTTGTCATTCCGCCTGATCGCAAGGATAGACAGGACAGCTGAAGAGCGTGCAGATCTGAGCCTTCAGCAAAAAAACGCCCTTCTTTTGCCTACACCTCCCTATAACTACCTGTACCCTCCCCTAGGGTGGTTACTTGTGCACTGCTGGGAAAGAGAGGCTGCATCGCCCACAAAAGGTGGGCAGAGGCTTGAATAGTATTTGCGTTTGCTGAATTATAAGTACAGTTTCAAATTTAGAAATGATTGCTATGATTTAAATTGGGTTAAGGAAAAGCATTTGCCTATAACGGGCAAGATTGTGAGCAGACGACCTTTGTGCCTGCTCAGTCTGCTGTCTGGTACCCCCTCCAAATGTCTTTTTTATTGTGCATTGATGGCCATTTGTGCTCATGATGCTATCGGGGCAGTCATATGGGATTCCGCTTTCGATTCTCTTTGCACTTGCAAAAATTCTGGGGTGGTCATGCTGGTTCACTTCCAATCAGTGCATACATATCCTGTAACTTCTTGCTGAAATCCTGAAACTTTTTGTATCACAGACGTTCTGGGTTGTTGTTGTTTCGCCTCGCTTTTGTTGCACAAAATCTTGGCAAGACAGCAATTGTGTGGTAACACTGAGGAAGCGCCACAAAACAACTGATTAAGCAGAATAAATCCACCACGAATGCACTATATTATTGTGTCACACAACGTGTTGCAGAATACACCTGCAATAAAATGCCAGTCTGGGGGCGCCCCACATGTTAACTAACTCTTGATGCCCCCACTTGCTCTTGCTTCTTAGGGTTCTTCATCTTCAAATCAGACAATCCTTCGAACAGAGGACTGTATAGCAGGACACAAGGCAGACCTGCCTCTTGCAAACCAACTGCTCATCCCCAGGACTCTGTGTACACTGAGGTTTTGCAGAGCAAACACAACTTTCTTTCTCTTCTTAAAGTTTCTAACCCTTATGGGGTTGTGACGATCTAGGTCTGAAATTATGTAGGTAAATGCCTGCCGAAATCCCAGAAGTCAAATGTGCTGCTGAATAAAGCTACAGTACACATGGTTAAAGGGGTGGGATTAACAGAACACCTATGCCAAACAGCAAACTGTGCAGAATATAAAATTATGCACGGTGAGATAATTCGCATGCATCCCATATATTTTATAGAAGTGGCAGAATCCAGCTTTTTCTGCAGTGAAAATATGGATTTCCTTCTGTGTTCATTTCCCTGCTGATGGCCTTGTCTGTATCTATCTAGAGTACACTGCAAGTTCCTTGGGGCAGAGGCCACCTCACTTGCTCTGCAATGCCAACCAATGCCAAATTAAAAGGAAGTGTTAGGCTTCCAAGTTATCTCGCGTCTGCTTTCTCCCAGAGCTGGGAGCGACAGCTCTCCCACAGCCTTCTTTTAACCCACTAGCCACCCTCCCATTCCCTTCCCAGAATTGCAGAAAGAGAGAGAGAGAAAAAAACTCAGGCTTGATCAATTCCACTCCCCTTTCTCCACACTCCATTTCTCCCACCCATCCGGAGCAAACACTGAAGGCTGGGTAAATAGGGAGGAAAGGCCCCCTCCCTTCTTTGTTCTCCCCCTTGGCCACCTGGCTGCCCCACCCTGGGCACACCTCTCCCCTTTGCAAGGCCCCCACCCCACCACTCAGCCCCCAGCCCCTAAGCAGTTTGCCTGCTGCTGCAGCAGCAGACAGCCCCAGGCAGCTGGGGGTGGGGGAGAAAAATGGTTGCACAATCCGGCTTAGTCAGTTTCTGGCATGACCCAGCCCTAGACAGATATGGGGGAGAAGGGGTGGGGGAAAGAGAGAGAGAGTTAACTCTCACAGCGCTGCATCCTTGGGCCCTTGCAGAACAGCAGACAGGCCACGACTCCAAAGATCTGTTTCTAACCCTCAGAATCATAGAGTTGTAGAGATGGAAGGGACCACGAGGGCCACCCTAGTCCAACCCCCTGCAATGCTGGGCTCTTTTGCCCAACGTGGGACTCGAACCCACAACCCTGAGATTAAGAATCTCATGCTCTATGGACAGAGATATTTCCCAGGTGCTTTGACAAATGGGGTGCAGGCAGCAGGAAGGATGTGATCTAGGACACCTGGGTTCTGTACCCCATTGCAGGTGGGGGTACAGGAGGAGAAACATATGGGTCCCTGCTTTCTAGTTCTGGTAATGCAGAGCTATATACAGTGGTACCTCGGGTTAAGTACTTAATTCGTTCCAGAGGTCCGTACTTAACCTGAAACTGCTCTTAACCTGAAGCAACACTTTAGCTAATGGGGCCTCCTGCTGCCGCCGCGCCGCCGGAGCCCAATTTCTGTTCTTATCCTGAAGCCAAGTTCTTAACCTGAAGCACTATTTCTGGCTTAGAGGAGTGTGTAACCTGAAGTGTATGTAACCTGAAGCGTACGTAACCCGAGGTACCACTGTAGAGGGTAAGAGGGGACACCTCTAGAATCCTGGATTTTGGGGGCTCTGCCCCCCCCCCCAGCCAACCTAGCTGAGAAGTTCCTGGTTCAAATCTCTCCTCAGTCAGGAACTCACCTTGGTAGCCTTAAGCAACCTCCTATTATTCTGCCAGCCTCAGTACCCCATCTGCAGCATGGAGATAATAAACATGGACCTACCTTAAAGGGTCAGTGTGACGATTACTGATATAATATACAGGACGTGTTTTCAACGCTATAAAAGGGCTAAAGTATTACTGTTCCCAGCACTTGGAAAGGAGTGGAAGCAACTGGTTATAACAGGGCAGGGAAGGGAGTGTGTGGTCTCAGTCACAGAACGGCTAGACTCTTGTTCCAGGAATAGAGAAAAGTTTTTTTTGGGGGGGGGGGAGGGCATGTGTGCAGGACAACAACCGAGACCACTAAGACTCCTGGGTTCACTCTGCAGCTCTTACAAGGGAGCGGAGACTATTGGTCAGGACAGGGCCAAGAGGAGACTTAATAGCAAAGGACATTTCCCTTTCTTAGGGAAGGTTAGGCCAAGAGACAGGCACTGCCCCTGGGTCACCCAGGGAGCTCTATTGCTGAGTGGAGATTCGAACACAGGTCCTATTTATTTATTTAATTCACCTTCCCTCCCAAAGAAGTCCTGGTCCTAGTCCAACACTTTAACCACAAAAACCACGCAGGTGCCATGGGCTCCCCAGGGAGGAGAACCAGGCATGTTGAAAGGCAAACTTCTTTTCTCTTCCCACAGGTTTTTTGAAAGTATGCAAGTTAGAGCAAGGATTCCTCGATCCCAGTGCGGGAAATGGATATGAGTTAGGGAGGCACAGGGAATGCTTGGCTGATGTTTTCTGTTTCTGGGACATAGCTGCGGGAGCAACTGGTTAAAGCACTGCAAGGATGGAGTCTGGGGAAACAGTGCAACAGAAGTATTCCCAGCTCCGAGAAGGATCAAGCTAGACGGAGAGTATACCAGGGCCACCTTCAAAACATACATTCAAAGCACTCCGATACCACTTTTAAAGCAGTGTCGTTCGCAGACAGAGCTACAGTTTTCAGTGTGGTTTAGCCATCTATCCTGTGAGGGGAATTGGAGGCTCCTAATGACTCTCAGCACCCTTAAGGAACTACAACTCCCAGAATTCTTGGGAGGGGTGGAAGCCATGGTTGTTTCAAGGTAGTAGGTATATCACAGCGCTTTAAATGTGTGTTGTGAATGTGGCCTAGGATTCAGGAGGTCATCCCTTGCCCGTTAAATCAGGTAATAAGAGAAAGAGGCTCGGAATATCAAATCCCTGACCAAATAAGCAAGAAGGTTCCCAAAAAGAGGAAAGTGGCAAAGTTCAGCATCTGCACAGCACTTTTATAAAGAGTGTTCAAAGCACTCCACATACATTATTTGGCTGTAATATAGGCCATTATTATAACCTACACACTGCAAATGAAGGGTGAGGCAGGGAGAGAGGTGGCTTCCCTAAGGCCTTCCGGATGAAATCGCAGCAAGTGAGAGTTTTGAACCTGGCATTTCCTGTTCCCCAGCTCACTTTAAGGGTTGCCAGACGTCCAAGTTCATCCTCACACCAACCCCGTGAGGAAGATTAGGGTAAGAGATGGTGACTGGCCCAAGGTCATCCAATGAGCTTCACGGCTGAGTGGGGATTCGAACCCTGGTCTCCGAGGTCACAGTCCAACACTCTAACCATTATATACCCTACCAGCTCTCAAGCGTCTCTCCCCAGTTACCAGCTCCCAAGACTTTGCCTCCTAACTGGATTTTCCTTTGCTTTCACCCTCCCTAGCCATTCCTGCGCAGTGTCCCAACCCTCTCCCCTCCCGCCCCCCCTCCAAGCTGTGGAACCTATACCATGAAGTGTAAATATGTGGGAGAGCAGAGACGAGTGTTTATTCCATATGGGATTGGTGCACACCAGCCACTGCCAAGTATAGAGACTGGCAGCGTGCCAAGGACGTACACAGAATCCATGTCCTTCACAGGGGCACAAGGGGGGTGGGAGGGTGGAGAGAGATTCTTTGCAGCATATGGCTTGGACACAGGGTCCTCTATTCCTTCCCCCACTCCCTTCTCTGAGACACGAGAGGCACGGAGCACTCAGGGTCGTAACCTCCCTGTTTTGGGCTCAGGTCAGGCCCACGAACCAGGGCCCCTCTTGACAGCTTTTGGGCTGAGCCGTAATCCCACAAACTGGAACTCTTGCTCAATGTGATATAGAGGAAATGAATGGGTCAAATGAAGGGGAAAGGGGTGGGTTAAAAAAAGAGAGCCCCTTTTCTCAACCAGCACCCCAGCACTCTTATTGCAGCTGTGTGGGTGGAAGAACTTCTCACAGAGATAGAAGTCCTAGACTTAAGAACATAAGAGCCTGCTGGATCAGAGGCCAATGGCTCATCTAGTCCAAAACCCTGTTCTCGCAACGGCCAACCAGATGGCTCTGGGAAACCAGCAAGCAGGAGTCAAGCGCAAGAGCCCTGTTCCCTCCAGCGGTTTCCTGCAACTGATATTCAGAAGCAATGTTGCCTCCAAATGTGGACTTCTAGGGCTGCAAACACATTATATCTTTAAAGCCATATTCCACGCCCCCTCCAAAGAATGCTAGGAGCTGCAGTCTACGGCTTGCAGAGCTACAATCCCCAGCACCCTTAACAAACTACAGTTCCCAGGGTTCTTTGGCAGCCTGCTTTAAAAGGTACGGTGTGTACGCAGCTCTAGTTATCAAACTGAAAGCCACCATTTGCAAAGAGGGTAGTGGGAGCCACAATAACTCTCATGCTATCAGCATGGGGCTCTTTCTCCTATTTGCCTAAGGCACAGGTTTCTCTGTTCAGTTTGTGGCCAAGCCTACAAGCTCTAGCACCCATTAATGAGAGAGACCCTCGCTTTCCTTACACGCAACAAATGCTTCAAGTGAGCCACAGGAATTTTTGCATCACGCTGGTGTGAATCCTCATTGCTTGCCGTTTGCAGGTTGTGTACCAGCGGAGATCGCCGAAGAATGCGTCTAAACCAGCTCTGCACAGATCTGCTTGCCACACAAGAGCAGCTTCCGCATGGTTGTGGTCGCATTTCAAGAAGACGCACGTACATGGCTAAGGCTGACAAGCGTGGCAGGGCAGGCAGGGCAGGCAGGGGCAATTTTGCATCTGTCCAGCATCAAGCAAGCCATTTCCCCCAAAAGAATGCAGCATTGTCGGAACTGCAGCAAGCAGCTAGGCCCCATTTGCTTCCAGCATTTGAAGCTGGGAAGGGAACCCCAGAGTCTTGGCTCCCGGCCTGTTCCAAAACGACACACAAGACCCACCTTATGCAGAAGTGCAGGCGGAATCCAAATGTCCTGACACCAAGCCTCCCCACACTCCGCAAACCCACAAGGCCTTATTCGTCTCTGTAAAGCTGAAGTCCCAGGTCTTTAACTACAAAAAACCCTCAACAACCCTCTTCTCCTCTAATACAGCCTTGCAAACGAATCTGAAAAAAATTACAAGCCCATGGAACTTTTTTACTAGCCTGACAGCAATGTACCTAAGTTAGACCATACGTAAGAGGAATGTAGGCAGTCTGAAATGAGGAAGTTGTTTCAACCCAAGGGCCACATTCCCTCATTGGCAACTTTCCAAGGGCCGCATGCTAGTGGCGGTGCTGGCCACAGGCAAACATGGGCAGTGGATTTAGTCTTCCATGTGTACCAGGGATGGGAGCTCACTGACCTCCAGATGTTGCTGAACTACAATTCCCATCATCCCAATCCATTGGCTTTGCTGGCTCAGGGCGGATGGGAGTTGTAGTCCAATAGCATCTGGAGGTCCACAAGTTCCACATTCTTGCTTTTCACAGAATTGTAGAGTTGGAAGGGGGATCATCTAGTCCAACCCCTGCAATGCATGAATATGCAGCTGCCCCATACACGGATCAAACCTGCAACCTTGGCATTAGCAGCACCATGCTCTAACCAACCGAGCTATCCAAATCTGGTAGTGTTGTTTTTTGTACAGTAGGTTATACCATGCAAAAGCCGGAGCTTTCTACACACGCATACAACTTAAGGCAAGCAGGAGTTTTTATCCCAGTTCAATTATACATTCCCGCCAAGCGAAAGCACGTGACGAGGGTGTGACACAGAACTTAGAAAACAAAACAAAAGCTTTCCCATTCTTAGTCAGGGCAGCACCTAAACATTTTTATTTGGGTGCCTAGGACAACATTTTTCAGGCATGTTAACAGCAACAAATTTAACAGGACTTTTTGGGATGTCTCTACATTAAAACCTTAAACTAGTTGCAGTCCTTTTAAAATGTGAATCTAGGCAGGCAGCACAGCGGATGGTAAATCTGTACCTCGACCATGTAGTTAAAGACAACAGGGGGCTTGCATATTTAACTGCTCCCCACCGGAAAATATCTTAACTCTACACATCGGTCACATCATACAACTCATGCTAGACTGTGCCACTTCAGACCACGGCTTAGAGAATCTCCCGCCCCGGTAAAATAAATCCCTGCACACAAAAATCTAGTATGTCAGAGGGGTGGCTAAAAGTTTGCCTCAGTGTCGACACATTCAAATACACAGAGGTGACTATTTCCCCATCTCCCATCCACTGTTTGTTTGAATTAGGTCTGTCACAATTATCAGAACCTTGGAAATGGCAGCTCCAAGAGCACAAGGAACATGCAACGCAGATGTTCCGGCGCCTTCCCCAAACTGCTGTTCCCAGGGATCTCTGAAGCAGTCTGAGAGAGTAGAACCAGCTTCAAATTGGTTTACGTGCGTTTTATAGACAAAAGGTGTTAGCAAACTAAGGTGCTTCCACAAGAGAACTTTAAATTGCTTTCTGACCTTCCTCGCCTCTGCAATGATGACACACGTCACCCAGCAACTCACAAGTCACAGAACTTTTTTTGTGCCCTCAGTGACACCATCTCAACAGTCAAGGCTGGCAGTTCCACTGATGGCAACATAGCAGTATTTTATATATGTACATTATATATATGTACATAAGCGAAACATCACAATTACAGCCTAAGTCATAAGACTGACAAATCAATAAGGCATTTTTATAATTTATAAAGCAATATTTTTAAAAAAACTTAAAAAATAAGCAAAGCACTATACCAGGCTTCCTCAAACTTTGCCCTCCAGACGTTTTTTGAGACTACAATTCCCATCATCCCTGACCACTGGTCCTGCTAGCTAGGGATCATGGGAGTTGTAGGCCAAAAAAACATCTGGAGGGCTGAGTTTGAGGAAGCCTGCCCTATACAGTCGTACCTTGGATCTCAAACACCTTGGTTCCCAAACAATTGGCTCCTGATCGAAGTGAGTGCTCCGGTTTTCGAACCTTTTCTTTGGAAGCCGAACATCCAATGGGGCTTCCGCGGCTTCTGATTGGCTGCAGGAGCTTCCTGCAGCCAATCGGAAGCTGCGCTTTGGTTTCCAATCATTCTGGAAGTTGAACCGACTTCCGGAACGGATTGTGTTCGACTTCCAAGGTACGACTGTACTAAATCTACACCCTCTCTTCTCCCTGCACAACGACTCATAATCTTTCACTCTGTTCAGTTCATTAAAGTACACAAACACATCCATCATACAGAATGACCCTGATCTAACAGAAATACCTACAACGGAGCTATACTTTAACTCGTTAGTTATTAAATTAAACCTGTGACCCAACCTTCCGTCAAGTGATGTTCAAGGCTGTCACCAATAAGAGCAGCTTTTTTAGTTGATTCAAAGGGTTTTTTATTTTTTTTAAAAAAAAAACTTTAACAGAATGAAAGCAGTTCCGGGATGGAAGGAACCAAATGGTGCTAGCTTCACTGACACAACAACACTTGTTGTTCCATCTTTCCCTCTGCTGCAGCTATGTCAAATGGACAGTTTGGGTAGGGGAAGAGTCAAATGGCACTTGGCCTTAGCTAGGCTGAAGGAGGGGGCCTCATGGTCTCATCTTTCCTTCTGAGAAAACATACACTTGGGATGCTATATTCACACAACCACTGCCCATGGGTGTAGTCAGGATTTATGCTGAGGAGGGAGGCCAGAACCTCAGTCAGGTATTTTTACTGATTTACTTGATTTGGGGGGGTTGCCCCCTGCCCCCCAGCTACTGCCTGTTCCAAGTGGGGGGGGGGAGAAAACTGGAGGAAAGACAGTCAGACAGCCAACAATGGGCATCCCCCAAAATCAGAAGATGTGCCCAAACACATCTTAAAACTGAACAGCTACACCATTTAAGGGGCACTAATTTAAAATTTAAGATGGTCATTCTCCACCGCAGTTGCACAGAGTATCAACTGCATCCACGGATTTAAGGCAAGGGAATGAAAAACACACACACACACTGGGGGACAAACCTGATATGGTCTATTCAGCTGCATGCATGCATTCTCAGAATGTCCCCTTGCAAAATAGGCAAAGCTTCTTATTTCTACTTTACAGAGTTGCCCCAAGGTCACCTGGAAAGCTCCTGGCTGAAGGCTGGATTTGAATCCAGGCCTCTTCTAATATTTATCCTAAGGAGGCAGGGATGTGGCTAAAGAGATTTGAATGAGAACAGGTAGAGTTGCAAGCCTGGATGGCAGGGGTTCCACTGGGGGAGAATTGGCAAGGGGAGTTGTTTTGAAGGAGGGGGGCGCTGAGTCACCAAGTTTTTAGATTCTGTCCTCTAATGCTACTTGCCTAGAGTGCTCTGCTCCTGAGAGAACAACCCCCACCCCACTCAACAAATAAAGCAGAATGCATAGGTGGAGGAAACTGCTGGGGGGGGGGGGAGGCAGCAGCAAAAAACCCCAACCCACCCACACCAGGGCATAGACAGATGGAGACTCTCTGCCCATCTCATTACCACCTGCACCACCTGATCAACAAGGACAAATTAGAAGGAATTAGCAGGGTTTAGCTAAGCCCATGCTAACAATAAGGGGTAATTAACCACCAATTGGCCAGCCTGCGAGGAGCTGATGGGGGCAGGGCGTCTTGTACACACAGAGACCCAAAACAGGCGAATGCACACGTCTCAAGCCCCTTCCCCAGGTCATACACATCCTTTCATTTCCCAAAGTTCCACTCCTGTACAGCCACTTCGTGCAAGGCTTCCCCCTGGGCAAAAAGAAGTGTAGAGAAGTTCTCTACTGCTGGTGCAAAAGAATAAGCTCCTATGTGCATGCACCAGGAAGTGAGACCAAACAAATGCACTGGACGCACAGGATCTCACCATTAAGGAGCCTGAAGTTGAAGTTAGTTTGTGGGGGAAATGTATTTAATACAGAGTGTCACAAAGCCTCTTTTTTGGTGTGTGTATTTGGGATGGGGAGAGACTTCAGGTCCTTATCCAGCTTATTTATGCACTTCATAGAATTATAGAGTTGGTCCAACCCCCTGCAATGCAGGAATCTTTTGCCCAACATGGGGCTCGACCCTGAGATTAATGGATGGGAGTTAGGAACCACCTTCATTTATACAGTGAACAGCAGCGCACAGGACAGACCTCCACATTCAACGCTTCATCTATTTTCACTCTGAGTGCATTAAAAGCTGGAAACATTGTAGTGTGCAACCACCCTGAGTATATGAACAGTCTTTTTGGGGGGAGGTGGGGAGACGGTGGTGGAATGCCAGCAGGAGAAGCACCTCTTGCAGGTTATCAAGTTTGCTTCCTTCAGGGTGCAGCTTTTGCTGGAGTACACCATCTCAGGCTGGGAAATTGGACATTTAAAAGCCTCCAACATTAAACACACACAGAGAGAGAGAGAGAGAGAGAGAGAGAGCGCAGTTCTGACAGGCTATTTTCTATGCACAGGGAATCTCTCTGTCTTTTAAATGGGAGGTTATTCAAACATGCAACACCCCCACCCCCACCGCCCTTTGCAGCTGGAAATGGTACAGCATCGTACCAGTTGCATCACCCAATGCTGCTGAATGTATACAGTTTAGCTCTGCATCCCGCACTGACTCCTCCTTCCATCTAACGAAGATGGAGCCATTGCAGGCTGGACGTTCCCCACAAACGAAGGTTCAGTGTCATCAATCTGAGTGTGCCCTTTCCTTTTTTATGAGACTTTCCCCGATTTAATAGGAATGGTGTAGTCCTTCTTCCACCTTATCAGGGAGCCAAAAGGTGCTTAGGAGAGGAGGAGGAGAAGCAAGAGGAGAACTGGACAGCAACTCAACTGGGGTCAGAAAAATATATTTCTAGTTGCCGGTTTTAACAGAGCCAACCCATTTAAACAACCAGAGCTGAGCAGAATGCACGGTGGTTGGGGAGATATCCTTAGATTCTAGGCATTAACACCTATAGCGATTTCTTGCCTGGACTATCTTGGTTGAGGCTGAATGCATATTAGGAGAGAATTGGGGGAAGTGCATGAGTAGGTAGAGATTAAAGAGCTTGTATGTCCAAAAGAAACCCAAAGGAGAAGGCGGAGGGGGAGGGGGGGAAAACCTTTCCACTGAAGATGGGGAGGGGGTGCTGTTGCTTGACTGTGACAAATCCAAGCCCTTTGCCAGTGTCCCCATCTAAAGCCTCTCCACCCTGCAAGGGGTGGCATGCAGCCAGGTCCAGGCAGTTCCTTGTCCAGCCAATTCGGAAGATGTTTAATTAAGCCTAAGTGCTTGGAAAAGCAGGGAGGGGGTTGGAGAGGAGAAAAGGGCAGTCAATGCAGCACAATCCACCACAGAGCATCTGTTGCGGGAGGCCACCGTGGCTCCCACGTAAACTTGAGCCAGGGCCCACACACCCTCTTCTGTGCACAGTGCAGGCACGCAGTTGCGCAAAACACACACACACAGAGAGAGAGAGAGAGAGAGAGAGAGAGAGAGAGAGAAAGCAAGCCTTGCAAGAGAGCTCAGATGCAGGAAGGAAGGAGTTAAACAGTACCTGACTTGTCCCCCTTCCATGTTCCTTTGCACACTAGGGCTCTTCCCAACACCCCTGCGTTCCACACAAATGGGATCCCCCCCCCCCAAAAAAAACATGCCAAAACAATGCTCGAAATATTTGCTTATCCAGATGAGCAGGGACAGGCAAAGCTCCTCTGAAATTTAGGTGTGTAAATTGAAAGTCGCTTTTTTAAAACAAACAAGCCCCCCCCCCCAAAAAAAAACCCCACCCTTGTGATGATTAAAATTCTCATGGAATGCAAAGCTTCTGTGAAATTTGGAAGTTGCATTTTCTGAAAATAAACAACTTGACAATAGAAATCCTCATTGAGGCGGTGGGGGTTGGGGAAGCGTAACTACAGTATGCAATTTGGTTTGGAGGTGGGAAATCCAAATGCTGCACATACCAAATCAACATCGGGGAAAATCCACTTGCAGGTTTCTCTTGCAGGAGCCTCACTGAAAGGGGAGGCAGAGCTGGGCAAGAGCTCACTGCAGCTGAGCTTGCACAGTAGACCGTTCTGTTTCTGCCCCACAGGACACCATCTGTCCTGGCTCCCATCCCATCACCCTTAATGTCACCCCAAACCCACTGCAGCCGTCTCGCTTCACACACAGCAGCCACGATGTGGAGCAATGTGGGTTGAACTCCATGTGGCAGTAGAAACAAGAAGCCTGGCCTTCAAATTAGGGATGGGGTCTCATTCTGCCCCAAATTCAATCCAAGGTCTGAACCCTGTGCACGATGGAAGGGGAGCCATTTTAGGAGTAGACTCGGAATATTCTGGAAACTGGATGAGGTGGTCATTGTGCGGCCTGACAGATACTCCTGGGCCAGCTGCCTACCATCCTCCCCAAGAAGGCAAATAACCCATGGCCGTTCAGTGAGGGTGTCAAAGCCTTCCTCTTCACCTTGGAGCTAGGAAGCGGGCATCCATTATCTCCACAGGTGCCCTGTGCTTAGGAGTATGTCAGTTATGGGGAAGATCTCTGCCTCTGGGTCTGGCCGCTTTGGGGCTGGGAGGCAGTGGCCCTCAGTGCCCTTGACCATTCAGCATCAAAACAAACCTCTGGTTTTCCCTCCAGTTTGGGGAATTAAAGCCAGAGTTGGCCATTTTGGCACCACGTGACACTGTTTGGGCTACCATCATGTTTTTTTCGTTTACCCACAAGCTCCCTCAGAGCCATGTTACATCATTTCTGAGGGAATGTCTGCTGGAAATACACGGCAGCTCTCTGTTGTCTCGAGAAAAACTGCCATCGCTGGTGGGAGAAGCGTCAGCACTGTGAATATGGAGGTGAAAAAAGCTGGTTCTGTGCCAAAATCCATCCTCCAATGTCTCAAAAATTGTCTTCCCTTTGGAAAGAGGTTTCTGTTTTTCTGCTTCATTCGGAGGGCATTTAAGAACTGCGTTGGCTGAAGGGTTTTGAACTCAGAGGTGGCCAAGTGTGATGCATGAGGGGTTTTCTTTCTTTCTTTCCGATAAACATTTATCCAGCACATTGCAGATTCCCTGGCTGCCCACACTTCCAGCTCACGGGAAGAATTAACTCATGGTGTCTTGCCCCTGGGCTGCAGGGTCCAGGCCACTGGAGAGATGATTTGCAGAATGAAATAAAAGGGCATCTTCAAAGGTAAATTAAGAACACCAAAAGCCCTCCAGAGTGGAATTTCACCAAAACATTTCCCCTTCCTTTTGATAATTTTCAAATACAATTTCTTCTCTCGCTAACTGATGGGAGAGTGGTTGGCGGGGGGCGGGAAATGAAGGTGAAAATTTCAGCACAGCTCTAGGAAAGAAACAAAATACACCACTGAGCTCATCAGCATACCTTTCACCTTCACAAAAAACCTTTTCAAGCCAAATGTTTGCTATTGCTAATTTTCAGCTCAACAACTGTGTGGTCCTGTGGCACAGCCATTCCCAGAATTCCCTGGGAAGAGGTACTGATTGTAAAGCCACTTTGGGAACTGTAGTTCCATGAGGGGAACAGGGGCTTCCTAACAACTGCCAGCACCTTTAACGAACTACAGCTCCCAGAATGCTTTGGGGGAAGGTAGTGTCATAGTGGTGTAAAGTGGTTTAGCGGAGAAGCTAAGAGACTGAGCAACAAGTCCTTGGGTTCAAATCTTACCACACGCTCTCTCTCTTTCAGACTCAGTCCACTACTGCCTGCAATATAGGAGACAATGCCACTAACCTACCTTATAGGTAAAGATTGCAACTGCATAATGTAGGCAAGAAGCACTTTGCACACTTGAAAGTGCTAATCAGAAATGGTGCGTTATTTATTACCAACACTGATAAAATAGTTGCATGGTAAGGGGTGTGATTGCTTTTAATTTTTTGTTTTCCCATTCACTCCAACTAAAATCTCCAATGTAAATATTGGGCATGGAAGCCTCAGTCCAAATTATGACTGCAGTGGGGACAAAGGTTTTTTTATAAAAAAAACGACAACATGGCCCCCATGTCACGGTACCAATTTACACCTACGATTTACTTTTAGACAGTTGCCACTCATACAATTAGCAATTGTGTGAATGGCTTTCTTTATAAATGGATTCTTTATGCCCTTTGTGAAAGTCTGCCTCCCAGACAGCTAGGCCCAATCATCCGCATCAATTGCTACTTCCCCTGCTTACTTGTGAGTAAGTGCTGTCTAGGACTGTCATTTTAGTTTTCGTTGTCGTCGTTTTTTTAAAAAAGAGATTTAATACAGCAACTAATTTCAATAACATCAAAAGCGGGCCAAAACACAAGAGATGCAAATCATTTCCTATAAAAGCACACAGAATTCCTACTGTGCCAAATAACCAGAGGGTTTCAAACTGGAGAAAAAAGACAAACAGATAAAACACACACACACACACACACACACACACACACACACACACAATATAAATATATGTACAAACACTCGTATATAATCCAGTTCACAGAGCATGTCATATAACTGACGCCTGCAGATTTAGTGTCTGGAATGATGGCCAACGCTCTTGCAGATCTGAAGGTCAGCGTGACTTCCAAGATTCTCCCGCACAGCACACAAACACCGGCTATCGCTAGAATCGAAGCCATTAAAATGCTGTGTGGTCAAAATACATAATTTCAGAGATTACACACACACACTCTCCAATTCTATACTTCATCCGCACAGCAGCATGCAAGTTATCGAGTAGGGAATATCAACTGGGGTACTCCAGGGTCAAATACTGCAACCTTAAAAGCATGGGAACAGAGGAAGCTGTTTTATACTGAGTCAGACTACTGGGTCTATCAAGCTCAGTATTGTGTGCTCTGACTAACAGTGGCTCTCTAACATTGTAGGCAGGGAATTTTTCCAAGCCCTACCTAGGGGTGCTGGGGGGAAATGAACCAAGGACCTTCTGCATGCAAAGCAAATGGTTTACCACTGAGCTACCTCCTGCATACCCCCCCCAAGCAGTTGCCAACTATGTTAGAAATTCAAATATACAGTATAATCTAATCGCTAAAAGGCGCCTTTAACGTAGGTTACGGTCGCCACAATGGAATGTCTAGGCGCATTTCTTTTCCAATGAAGTTCGTTATTAGTATTATTTTTATTCACTTCATTCCTATACCGCTTTATATTTTAAAGAACAAATCTCAAAGCAGTTTGCAACACATTAAAACTTCAAATGAAACAATCCAGAATAAAAAGAATTTCAAGTTTCAAGGAAAATATGTCAGATCCTTCTCTAAGTGACATTCTGCTTTCCCTAGTTGCCAACCGGGCATCCAAAGATCTCCCAGGTGGTCACATGTGGATCCGCGCCCAGTCGCAAAAAACGCACCTGGCACCTGGCTAATTTTTAACACTGACTATGAACCTGGAGGCAAAAGGAAGCATGCTGGATGACTGGTGCACGTGGCAACGGGCCTTCCTGGTGCTTTGTTTTGCAAGATGGTGGGGCAGGAGGCTCATAGTGTCTCTTCTGTAAAAATTAGGTGATGACCAAGACCACTTACTGAACACCTCTAGCATTTGCAAGATAACCTTTTGTGGATCTGCTCGGGACAAGTGGAAACCTGGATGAGCCCTAAATTAGGTTCTTTAATTTCGGTTTTACTCAAGAGTAAAACCAAATAGCCGATTCCTTCAGGGTCAGTGCAACCCTATCGAAAACTGGTTGCAAACCTCGGTTTGCATTAGTGGTCTTCCCAACCAACGGTACTTCCATCTTATCTGGATTAAGTTTCAAGATATTTGCCCTACCATCCCACCCCAACCCTACCTCCTTTGGATTAGCAAATGGAAAGGAGTTGAGTGTTCTCTGCACGCTGGTGGTGACAGCTCATCTCAAACCTCTGGATGACTTGCTCTAGAGATTTCACATAGATGTTTCAGAACGCATGAGGGGAAGGCTGGAACCCTGAGGCAGCCACCCCAACAGCCATGAGGTGCAACATCACCTTTCAGATCCAGCCCTGCAGAAAGGTCAGAGGCACTGTAGCACCATGCCTCATAGGAACATAGGAAGCTACCTTGCACAGAGTCAGGTCACTGGTCCATCTAGCTCAGCATCGCCCACACTGACCAGTAGCAGCTCATGAAGGTTTTAGACAATGGACATTCCTAGATCAAGGAGCAGGAGGAGCAGATCCTCTGCAACAGAGTTATGGTCCTCCCTCAAACACAGAGAGATACTACAGCTCCTCCTCATGTTACTCCAGCAGCACAGTCTAGATACCATGATTGATAGCATCGGAAGAGGGGCGTGCCAGGGAGGGAAAGAACCCTAATATAATAAATATTGCACCTGCGTGGAAAATTACTGGATAGCACATCTTCATCAGACCGCAGCAACCACCGGCTGCTAAAGGGTTATGGGGCTAGGCCACCGTCACTGGAGCACAGGAAGGAAGAATCAGCGAGAACGGTTCTGTCAGGAGTTGTTCTGGCATGTAGACAAAACTGTGCTTCGTTTCTCAGGCTCCAGATTCTCTAGGTCTCAGTTCTGCCTGCACATCATCCTCGCCTCTGCCAAGAAAGCTGGCCTTCTTCTTAACCCAAGATTCACGAGATGTTATTCTGGCTCCTTGGCAGAGAAGGGAAAGTGCTCTGCCCATGTTCAGAGGCTCCCTTTTTCCTTCTTCTTCTTCTTCTTAGGGAGAAGGGAAGCACATCTCTGCACCACCCTTTGCAAGTAGGTTCCAGGGCTTTTAGCCTTGGCCAGGCTCCAAGTTCAAATTAAGCCCCGAACGAAACAGAAAATTTGTCACTGCAGGAGATAAACTGGCTCCCCTTTTCCAGCCGTTTAAACAACCCTCTTAACATGCAACCGCCTGGCTGGCTCCCAGTTCCCACCATCCCTGCACCCAGCAAGGATTTTTCCTGCTGACTCAGGACTTCTGCAGCTGCAAAACAAGCCACGGCCGAAGTCCAGGGCTGAGAGGGAGCCAAGCTGCACCTGGAAACAAAGTGGTGGCCGAAGGAGGGTGTGTGTGTGTGTGTGTGTGTGTGTGTGTGTGTGTAGCAGGGGAACCCTGCTGCGATATTGTAGTGTGGCATAACACACACAGAGAGACACACACAAGGGAGCAAAGAAGCAACTTGGGATAGATGCGTGGGGGTGTTTGCATGCTGCAATAAGAAGAATCCATGTGCCTATAATAAATCTCAGAGATTATAAACAGCAGTGCAAGGGAGGAGGTTGGGGTTGATTATAAGGTTGCAGCTGAAATTTACTGGCAGCAATGGGATAAGTGGGGAGGACCGAGACTAACGGGATAATAAGCAAATGGGTTCCTTCCCCCTGCCACAGCATGTGGTGGAAGGAAAGGGAAATGATTTCTATACACCACCAGTTAGTATCTCCTCTTCCGGTTTGCAGAGAATCTCAGGCTCCTCTCTGAGAAAGTAAGTTTCTAGACCTCAAGGTTGGGCAAGCAAACTTTTGAGTGTGCATCGTCAGTGCCCGGCAGAATATTTGAAACCAGATGAGGTGCAAAAGCAGGATTTATTTATAAGTCACTCATTCCCTAAAATGAACAGGATTTGTTAATGCTTACACCTCAACTCCCACATCATGTTGTAAGGCATTGCACAGTCTTTCACTATGTTTAAGGCTGTCAACGATGTGATATGCCATTAGTTCTTTCTGGGATCTGGCTTGAAGATTACTATTACAGTTATTATTGATTAAATTTCTATCCGAAGATCACATATAAAAAACACAAAAATACATATTATAATAACTAACAAAAATGACACATACATACACCTCTCTCACACACAGTTTAAAAGGCCAAAGATGGTTTAATTAGCCAAAGGTATGGAAGAAGAGGAATGTTTTTGCCTGGTGCCTAAAGACATGTAACAAAGGCACCAGGCAAGTCTCCCTGGGGAAAGGATTCTTCAAGTGGGGAGCCACCACAGAAAAGGCCTGCTTTCGTGTTGCCGCTCTCCGGACCTCTCCTGCAAGAGGCACACAAAGAAGGGTCTCAGATGGTGATTGCAGGGTCCAGGTCGGTTCATATGGAGAGAGGCAGCCCTTGATCTTCTGCACTAGTCAATTTCTTTCTCTCTCTCTCTCTCTCTCTCTCTCTCACACACACACACACACAAATCCCTATGCACAACCTGCTGTTCACAATCAAATTCCTTCCATCTCAAAACTAGATTCTTTTAATAAAAAAAAAAAGTCAACTCCCCTTTACAAAATGCACATTTAAAATAATGGCTCTTGCATATCAGCATGAATATCCACCCAAATAAATAAATAAATCATAAGCCAATTAAGTCTCAAATCCTATTGACATATTACCGAGGACTAAGCTCCACTAAATACGGTGGGTCTTACTTCCAAGTAAACATGCACAAGATTTCTCTGGAAGTCCAGAAGAATACGAGCAATTTCCAAAAGCCTTGGTCAGGATACCGTTTATCTAATCCCATGCATCAAAAATAATCAAAGCCAGGCTTTCATTCAAAGGTTTTGTTTCACCAAGAGGGCTAGAAGCTTTCAGTTTTGTTTTGTTTTTTTTAAAAAAAGTCGAAAGATGTGCAATGAACACACAGGAAACTCTTAGGCTTAACATTCTGCGGCCCAAATGGAGAAGAGACATGAAACCATCACAAACCACCATGCCAAAGGCCGCGTTGTGAAGCTTAACACAATGGCCACTTCCTGCACCAGCCATTTCCACAACCTGTCAGCTTAGTGGCCTAAAGTGGATCAGGCAGGTAAGATGCTTTAGAGGAAGCTCGCTCACTTCAGCAATTAGCAATAAGCAGACCAAACGGAGAGCCAAAGGAACAGGTACAAGGTACAGGACGACTAGTCAGCCAGAAGCACTCCATGGAAAGATTTAGGGCAGCCTTCTCCTACGTGGTGCCTTCCAGATGTTTTTGCACTACAACAGCTGTGCTGTCTGGGGCTAATGGGACTTAATAGTCCCAGACATCTGGAGGGCTCCAGGTTGAAGAAGGCTGATTTAAGAGTTCTCCAAGCAGGTAAGAAACCGAACACAACTCATCACTACAATGCTGCGATTGTTGACAGGAGGCTTCCAAGACTCAGAAGCTAACTCTATCACCAGCCTGCAGTTCACAGAATCAAGCTTCTCAAGAAACTGAATTTTCAGTAGTTCATCTTCCAATGGGATACATGCTATCATCAGCCAGAAATGCCCTTCTGCATTTGATTTGACATCTTTCCGCAGGGCCTGCAAGACGGAGCTGTTCCGACTGGCCTTCGGCTTAGACTCACTCTGACCCCTTATATGGGATTTGGTATATAAATTTTCCCTTGGCTTTTTTTGCTGGCCCATGTAGGACCAGCATGGATAGCTGGCTCGGGTGAATATCTGATGTTTCCTCCCTTTATGGTCTTGATTTATGGGCTACTACTAAAATGAGGCTGCATTTTAAGCTGTATTTTAAGCCGCATTTTAATTGTTTGTTTGTTTGTTGTTGTTGGGTTTTGTTTTTTCCTTTACTATTACGTTTTATTGTAATTCATTTTTGGTGTTAGTTGCCCTGAGCCCAGCCCTGGCCAGGGAGGGCGGGGTATAAATAAATTATTATTATTAATAATAGCCAGAACAAATGCCAGTCCTTGTGAAAAAGAATCAATGGATGTAAATCTGATAACAGAAATGGCAATACTATAAACCAGTGGTTTTCAACCAGTGTGCCGTGGCACCCTGGGGTGCCTTGAATGATGATCAGGGGTGGCATGGGTAACACTGGTCTCTGTCCCTCTTTCTTTCCTGCCCTCCCTCCTCTGATGCCCTCTTGCGTCGCTGCCTCCCAAAGGCTTCGACAGCTGTTTGTTGCAGCAGCCCTGGCTACAAGCTCCCCAGGTGAATGGTGTCTCTGGGGCCAGCCAAGGGTTGTTTCCCAGGCTCCTGTGAGGCAGTGTGAGGAGGTACCTCTCTTTGGGGCAAGGGGGTGCAACTCAGAGACCAGGGGTGGCAGCAGTGGCTGCCCAGAGGAGAGAGGAGAGGAGAGGAGAGGAGGCTAAGGGGACACTCCACAAGGAAGGGTGTTCAAAAAGGGTTGAGAGGCTACCAGTTCTGCAGGCAAGGGGTGACGTAACTGGGCTTCTGAGCCACACAGGGGTGCCAAAGAAAGAATGTAGCTGGTCAACGGATCCATGGATCCAAAAAGATTGAAAACCTCTGCTATAAACAGAAACTTGGCAGGAGACATTTCAAGCTACCAGGCCACCCTCTTACTAATCTTAAAGATGGTAGTCCTTGAACAATGGAACTTGAAAGCGAAGTCCCAATGCTTACACTTAATCAAAGAATTAAATTCCATTCATTTGGTTCTGAATAGAGACAAAAGATATTAATTTCTAAGTTGATTATGTTATTACCTATCACTGCTGTTCTGAAGGGTCACTGTGCTTTCTTTTTCATGCATTCAAGTTCTAATTGCGTGTGCTTTTTGCGTTTCATTTCCCTCTGACCTAACTACTTACAAACCCTCCCACTCATATGGAAATATAGCTTGCAACTGAGAAGGACACTTTGTGTATCTGATGAAGTGGGCTTTATTTCACAAAAGCTTATGCCGTAATAATTGTGTTATAGTCTTTAAGATGCTACAAGATTCTTCGTTGCTTTTGCTGCAACACAGGCCATCATGGCTAACACTCTGAATATTTCAACTGTGTGTATCCCCCTTTTTGCAAATATAGGTTTTTAAAACACACCAGGTTTGCATCCAACCTTAGTCATGCTTAGAGTGCTGAAATCAGGACACGACTAATTTAATTTCGGTTAAATTCAATGGGTCTATTCTGAGAACTTAGGCCTTGTCCACACTTCCAGGAGCTGTGTCTATACGTGCAGCACAAAAGGATTTCCAGGTCCATGTCTGAGTGGGTTTTTAAAAAATTATGATTCCATCACTTTTCCCAGGAAAACCAGCATTTTATCACTGGATTGGAGCAAACTGCAACCAGGTTTTTCGTGGATTGCGGTTGGTTCCGATTCAGTGGTAAAGTGCAGATTTCCCCTGGGACAGTGGCGGAAGGAAAAAAGAATCGCTTGGACATGGACTTGGAAATCCCGCACCTGTGCTTAGGAAGCTCAGCACAAAAGGAAGTGTGGATGGATACAGTTCCCGTGGACAATACAGTGATACCGTGGTTCTCAAAAGGCTTAGATGTTGAACAAATTGGCTCCCGAACGCCTCAAACCCAGAAGTAAGTCTGTGAACATTTTTCGGAAGCCGAACATCCGACATGGCTTCTGCTTCAGTGCAGGAAGCTCCTGCAGTCAATCGGAAGTCACGCCTTGGTTTTCGAATGGTTTCAGGAGTCAAACGGACTCCAGGTATGGATTAAGTTCAAGAACCAAGGTACCACTGTACCTACAGAAATGGCAAGATGCCGGAGAGGTATAATGTTTAAAAGATTTCCATAGTTTCAGTGCCCTTCCCAGGACCCACAAAAACAAAACACTGATATGCAAAAATGAGAAATTTTTCCAATCTGCATGACATATATGTAAGATATACATTTAAAGATGTCTCATGCCACTTTAAACAATCATGGCTCCTTTCAAAAATACCTGGGAGCTGCGGTTTCTTAAGGGTGCTTCCATTCCTCTCACAAAGCTACAGTTCCCAGAGTTTCCATGGAAGAGGGATTGACTGTGAAACCACTCTGGGAATTGTAGCTCTATGGGGGGAATGGGAGCACCTTTGACAAACCGGAGTTCCCAGGATGCTTTGGGGGAAGCCATCATTGTTTAAAGTAGTATGATACCACTTTATATGTATAGTGCAGAAGGGGCCTTAATTCCCCAGGCGGCTTTTTAGACTGCCCTCGCCGTTCCAAAAACAAAGCTGACAAACTAAGGGGAGAGGAGACTCAGAAGAGAGAAGACAAACTCTAGAAGAGCAGCTGCAACTCGTGTGGCATCCTCAAGACTAAGGCCATTTGCACACGAGACGGCGACAAACGAAACAGAAAAAATGACAGATGTTGCAAAAGGAATCAGATTGTCCACTCTCGTTGCACCACAACGTAAGCCCAAACCAATTTAAACCTTGTGTGCAAAAACCCTGACTGCAGCACAAGCCTTCCTAGGGAAAAGTCCACACCACTGTATATTAATATGGAAAAGGGTCTCAGGTGCCAAACCCACCAGGGCAGGCTAAAGGAACCAGATATATTCATGGCATAAAGGGCCAAGGAGAGGGGGATACAGATGATGGCATTGAAATATTTTAAAAGCACACCAGGGAAAAAAAAGACTAGTTGCAGTTTTCAGTAAGAAGCCAAGTGTTTAATTAAAAAAAAAAAAAAAACCCTCAGGAAAAAAACGTTCTTCCATGGCCTGCTAATGTCTCACCTGGAGTAACTGCTGCTATCTCCTCTCCTCCTTCTACTGTATCACTTTGGACCAGGCACGTCTCTGGATCCATCACTCTGATGCCCAAATCATTCATCTCTCTCGTTGCTCTGATAACATGATGCCCCTCCTCACATCCCTACACAGGCTTCCTGTCTGCTCCCATGGGAACAC
Organism: Podarcis pityusensis; assembly: GCF_964106645.2. Classification (NCBI taxonomy): domain Eukaryota; kingdom Metazoa; phylum Chordata; class Lepidosauria; order Squamata; family Lacertidae; genus Podarcis; species Podarcis pityusensis. The sequence continues at coordinate 25,828,566 of NC_138038.1, forward strand.
AGGAAGTTGCTTTACATGATAGCAGAGTGTCCGTCCAACCCAGTACAGTGGTACCTTGGGTTACAAACACTTTGGGTTACAGACTCCTCTAACCCAGAAGTAGTACCTCGGGTTAAGAACTTCACCTCAGGATGAGAACAGAAATCACGCGCCGGCGGCACAGCGGCAGCAGGAGGCCCCATTAGCTAAAGTGGTACCTCAGGTTAAGAACGGTTTCAGGTTAAGAACGGACCTCCAGAACAAATTAAGTTCGTAACCAGAGGTACCACTGTACAATTTATGCTCATTGGCAGGAGCTTTCCAGGTGTGTTTCATGAATCAACTGATGCAAAAAAATTAAAATAAATTGGACCAGGTGCTGCATGCAAACCACACAATGTCACTGAATTATGACCCCTCGCCCAGATCCAGCACAAGATTCTTGGCCCCAACTTCAAAGTCTTCAACGGCCTCCCCCGCACCAATATCTCCCCATTCTTATATCCTGATGTGTCTCTGTCCATGACCATTGCACCTCCAGCTCCACCATCCTCAGTCATCTGAAGGTCTCCTTATGCTTGTCATTGTCCACTTGCTCATGCATAGAACTGCCTCCTTGGGCTCCTCTATGGCCTCTCCTTACCTTGAACAGACCTGTCCGGGGGCAAGGGACAATTCCCAGAACTACCTGGAGATGCCAGGGATCAAATCTGGGAGCTCCTGCATGCAAAGCCACGAAGCACTGGCCCTCAAAAACCACTTCTCTTATGAAGGCCTTGGCAGAACCCCAAAGCTTCTATATCCTTCTGCAACTAGTCCTAGGTACCTGAAGTTCTCGTACATCCTCCCCAGCTTTCATTTCTCCTGTGTCATATTTTAAATTGTAAGCTCCTTGGGGGCAAGGTTCAGTTGACTTGCACTCTCTGAAAAGCACTGTGCGCACTGATGTTGCTGTAGGAATAATTAATTACAGAGAGGTAGATATGGGTTGGGCATTAGGGAAGAACATTCCACCTTTCAGAGAAGTCCAGCCCTAGGACAAGCAGTCTTGGGGAGGCAGGTCAGAGGTGGGGAACGAGTGGCCCTCCAGATGTTGCAGGACCACAACATCCCCAGCCACTGACCACACTGTCTGGAGTGATGGAGTTCCGCAACATCTGGAGGGCCACAGATTATACATCCCCACAAATAGCAAGAAGCACCTCTTTCCATAGGTGGTTTTCCAAGCCAGGGCTGCTATCTGCTGGAGATGGTTCAGGGTGTGTGGGGGGCTTAGGGCAAAGGGATCTGATGAGATCCCTTCCAACTGGAGTGGTTCTGTAAGCTTCTTTACTCAACTGGGGAACCACTACTTCTCTTCCCAATCCCACCCCCAGACTGCAGCATGATCAAGGCTGCCAAGCAGCACCCATCTGGCAAGCAGACAGACAGAAGAAGGGGGGGAATGGAGTTACAGGGAATGGCGTTAAGTGACCTGCGTGAGGATTCAGCCCTGCTTAGGTTTAATCCAGAGAACACTTTGCAGAGGGTAGGGACAACGCAAGCTGATTAACAAAAAAACAAACAAACAAACAAAAAATCAGCAACATCTGGCAAGAGGGAGGATGAGTGACATGATTGGGGGGGAAGGCTAGGCGTAAGTGTTTGCATGATCTTGCAGATGTGTCGGTGGGCGGGAACATTTGCACGCATGGGTGCGGTTGCAATGCTAGAGACTCTCATTTGCTCTCTCTCTCTCTTTTAAAAAAGTTTTCACCCTACCTTGCAGTCCAAAAAACAGGCCCTCAAGATGGCAAAAGCTAACACACAGTACTGACTATAAATACAACAATGCACAGGAAAAAAGAGAAGATTTAAACCGCAAGAGCACCCACCTTCTTAAAAAAATAAATAAATCAGATAAGAACTATGAAGACCACAGGGTGTTTTCCACCACCCTCTTAATATCACCCTCTCCTTGGGATGCAAATTCCACAAGGATAAGCCCCCGCATTAAGGTGACCCAGCTCCCTGTGGCCTCTCATATAAAGGCAGGACCTTTAGACTTTTGAGCAGGATTTATAACTATTTCCCATCAGGCAGATCCACTTTTAAGCCCAGCACTTTTAGAACCTCTCTGACACTCTCCTGCATCTGTGGGTTGCAGGGGAAGATGGTGATAAAAATACAGTATGTCTTTCCAGGAAGCTTGTCTGCCATGACAAGAGAGCAAGGGTGGGACTGTGGTCAGAGTGTTGGACTAGGACCTGGGAGACAAGGGTTCAAACCCAACTCAGCCATGAAGCTCACTGGGTGATCTTCAGCCAGTCTCAGCGTAACCCACCTCACAGGGCTGTTGTGAGGACACCAGGGGAGAAATGCATTTGTTGCCTTGAGCAACTTGGAGGACAGGTGGGATTTAAAATGCAGTTAACAAAATGTGAACACAAATGACTGATTTTTCCAAATCAGAGTTCCTAATAAGGTTCTTTAACACCATCGCCTTGGGATTCCACACAAACAAAGCATTCCTGAATGTACCCCGGCTGCCCGATAGCTGAGGACTTTAAAGGTTAAAACCAGCAGGCTGAATTTGCTCCTGGAAGCTCACTTCACTGCAAGCTAAGCGTACCACTTTAAGCACATGCGAGATACGCTCTCTGCAGCCAACTCCAGTTAGCAATCCAGCCGTCATCTTCTACTGGACCGGCTGAAGTTTCCCAAAAAATTCTTCAAAGGCACCTCACGCAAAGCGATGTTACGGTAATCTGATCTAGATGTTATCAAGGAATGTGCCACAGTGGCCAAGTCTTAGCGCATGCCGAAAGCGCATGGCAACAACACGTTTGCTAACACGGGCAGTTATGTGCTGGCAACATGCGTGGCTCCTTCTAGAAGTGGAGCCACGATAGCAGGCATGTTTCTGCCCCAGCCAGCATGTCCACATACACCAAGACCAAGATGGAAGGGCACCCTTGTTAGATTTAAAAAAAAAACCCTATTTTGTTCCTGGTGTACTCGAGCAGGGAATGAAAAAGCAAAATATTAGAAGGCAACTTTTCCTTCTAATTAATGCGCAGTAGCGTTTATCACATTTTACCCCCGATTTCTAAGGAAACCTGAGCAGATGTACTCAATGTCACTTGGAGAGCTTTGTAGCTGAGCAAGGATTTCAACCTGGGAAGTCCAAAACACACTTAAACAACTGCACACCCACTTCCTTCAATATGCTTCAAAAGGGACAATGAAGTCTTTAGTAATGTGCAAATGTGCCTATAATCAACTAAATCATACGAGTGGCGGGCAGCCCTATAAAGCCATAGTTCAGTGGTAGCACATCTGCTGTGCATGAGTAAGGTTCCAGGCTCCATCTTCAACTAGGGCTGGGAAAAAGACCCAACTCTACTCACTTCCAGGTATTTTTCTGCAAGAGTTGCTTCCTAAAATTCTGTGAGTTGTCCACTCTACTCACACATCTGAAAGAAGTTTGCTTTTAAACAGTGGTGTGCGGTATTAATCTCTTCCCCAGGAAAAAATCCAGTACTAAATTTTTCCACAGATTCCCACTCTCTTTTTTAGAAATGTATTTTCCTCATAGTAACATAATGAACTAACACAATAAAAGTTAAATTGAAAGTGGAAAGGACATAATACTGTACTACTCAATTTTTTAAAATCTGCAATTAACGTTTTCCCCCGGTGATTCTTCCAAGGACACATATTCATGCACACAGCTATTCAACATATGTTGAAACAGTTTTCAGTGCCTTCCTCCTTTTTCTTAAAATCTAAATAACATTAGGGAAGTGTATGCTACCGAACTAACATGTCTTAAAATATTTACAAATATCCCAATAAAAATAATTTCTAGGTTAAAGCTTTGCACTTGTTTTGAGTATAAAACTTAATGTGCAATAAATGCCATTTATAGATCCTGCCCCCTTCCCCCTTAAATCAAATTATTTCAGACAAACTACTTTTGGCTACCAGAACAACTTTTCAGATATTTTATACGACACATGAAATTAGCATGACATATTTCTAATTATGCACATGAAATATGAGGCTGCAATCATGAAAACAGCCAATTAGTGAGCAAGAGCCACTGAACAAAACAGGACTTATTTCAAAGTAGACATGCATAGGATTACACTGTGCACCAAACAAACATGCTATAGCTCTGGGCATCAGAATATGGAAATCCTGTATTATTGTTTTTAGAGTATGGAAAGAGTAAGCATTACTTACCCCCATAGGAGACCACATCGTGTGTTTCTGGCACTGACCTGGACATCGCTTCTACATGGAAGGAGGTAAACCCAGCATAGATACTCATTCAGAGAAACAACGGGTAGCCTCCTCAGAGGCTGCTGCATTTGCTTTTGGAGCATCTGAATAATTCAAGCTCCCTCAGTGTACAGGTGTGGCAGAAATATCCACTCACAGCAGAGACTGATGGTAAGGAATCAAGGCCAGAGCAATCAATCACACAGAGAGACAAGAGGCAGCCTAATCTGTGAGCAGGTGGGAGCTTTCAGTTCTCTTATGGTGCAATGGTGTGCCTCATCGCACTGTTTGGAACTCATTCCGCTACTATTACCAAGACTAGAAAACCAGCTTAAAAATATTTACAATTAAATATGAAAAGAACTCTGGGTCTGATAGTTCCACAAAGCTGCCAGGGACCTCCAGCAGACAGTTATAAACACCTTTGATCGAACTACAGTTCCGAGGGTTCCTTAGGCCACAGCAGTCATGGCAAAACAATTTAGAATTTCTAGTTTCCATGTTGCAAGGATAAAATGGGGAAGGGGAAAATCATGCACACCACCTTGAGCTACTTGGAAGAGGGGTGGGATATAAATATAACAATAAACAAATAAACACTTAATGTGTGTGTGTGTGTGTGTGCGCACGCGCATGCATGCATACATCTATATATACACATACACACATTATACAGACAAATGTGTATGCCTAGTAGCAGCTGGACATGTCAACAGGTGATATACCTTGCTGCAAGGCCCAACAGGTTTGCATGGATGGCAATCAATATAACAAAAGTCAAATGTGCACCTGCTCTGTGCAGGTTTAATCTGGGCATTTTAAAATGTGTGCAGAGAGACAAGGGGAAAATAAATTCAGCCTCCTTTTGTAGGAGAGCCTGTGCCATCACTCTCTGCCCACCTAAGTGCCTTTCTAGCTGAAGACACAAACAGATGTCTGCCTGGGTTTGAGTAAATGTTCCAGCAAATGCATAGATCTATGGTTTGTGGGTGAACAGAAGGCTCACCACCTCTGAGGACAGAATGCTCTCTTCCATGAACCCCCCAGGTAAAATGAATCAGGCAGCCATATATATCTGGATTCTGGACCAGCCTTTCTCAACCTTGGGTGCCTAGATGTTGTTGGACTACAACTCCCATCATTCCTAGCCGGCATGGGCAGTGGTCAGGAATGATGGGAGTTGTGGTTCAAGAGCATCTGGGGAGCCAAGGTGGAGATCTGGACCATCACATCTACGCAGATTGTAAACATTTGGGCAATTTATTGCAGCAACTGCAACTTGCGTCTATTTTTGTGGGGGGGAGAGGTTGGCTGAAAACATTGATTTTGGACGTTTTGTATGCTTAATCCCAAACCTTTCATTTCTCACCATCGTATCTTCCAATAACTCTCCAAAACTATTCAGTCTACAGGTTTCACCCCACACAAAATGAACACCCAGATTTTAGGTTCCAGAGTCCAGCAAGCAAGAGTGAGCTAGCAAAAAGGCCGGGAGTTGCCTGCACGCATCTGTACGGGAATCTTGACTGCCTCTGAGTGAATGTCACGACCAGGGCAAACCCTGTACGCCGCCAGCACGTTCAAGAGATCCAAAACCAAGGATAAGGCAAAGGGACATACAGAATAAATACCTGTGCGAAAACGGGTGTGCAAACGAACGTGCAAATAAATACGTACTTGTTCCCTGGGCACATGCTCCCCCAAAGAGGATCTATCTTGAGCCCCTCCATTAGCAAACCCAACTGGAATCCAAAGCATTTAGGGACAGCAGCTGCTGAGACTGCCAGCAGCTCTGGTTCGGACGGAGGATGCCACAAGGATGACATAAGCAAAGGAAACGGAGTGTGGTCCCTGGAGTGGGAGAGACACTGAGTCACTTGCAGTGCCTGTCCCCACAACAAATCCACGGCCCGGGGTTACCCAACAGTATCATGTCAGGTCTCTCAAAGCAGAGCCCAAGAACACCGAGGCGCCAGGGGAGGTCACGCCAGATGTATGTCCAAGAATGCCTCGCCCTGCAATGCACACTCCCATCGGCATGGCGACAGGACAAGCTATTGTGAAACAGACACGTCTCCTTGCAAGAGGTGAAGAGAGAGAGACCACAATATAAAGCAAAAAAACACAAAAGGGCCAGGTCATGTGGCTTGCCAGCGCGTCCCTCCGATTCCAAGAACATCAAGCGAAAAGAGGAACTCCCTCCGCTTGGGCCTGTGACAGGCGGGCCCGACGATTGATCCGGAAAACAGCTGACCTATATCTGGAGGTCATGAACTGACGGCATAGGGCGCTCTCTCTCTCTCTCTCTCTCTCTCTCTCTCTCTCTCTCTCTCTCTCTCTGGGCTAGCATGAGTCAAGGCAGGCGGGGAGAAGGAATCGATCCTTTGGGTTCGGAGAGCGAGCTTTCGGTCTCTTCACGTAGAAGGCAGTTTTCACAACGAGGTTGAGATTTCCAAAATGCCCACAAACTATGCTGGATTAGGCGAAATGTGGAATTTATCCAGGCTGTGTTGCTTGTTAGGTGGACGCCCGAAAAAAGAATGCTTTCGTACATTAAAAAAAACAAAAACCTTTCCTTTTTTTTTCTCCAGGCACATTCATGTAACCAAGGTTCTGCTCCTTTTCAAATCTGGCTGCTGCTAATTTTTACGGAATTCCAAAGTCCGCACACAAGAGTGTGTGGCTCGGTCAGTAGATCATCAGACTCGTAATCTCAGGGTTGTGGGTTCAAGCCCCACGTTGGGCAAAATATTGGGTTGGACTAGATGTCCCTTCCAATGCTATGGTTCCAATAACAAACTCACTCAGTCCAACGAAAGATTTTAGTTATTTTGTCGCCTCTGCCCATTGGAACCAAGGTGCACAACCCACACACCTGTTCTCTCTCTCTCTCTCTCTCTCTCTCTCTCACACACACACACACACACACACACACTGTGCCACAAATATTTCTGGGTAGCTGTGCAACTGGTGCAAGCGACCCTGTTGTAACACTGCTGCTGCCTGTATGCAGGGCTGGCCTGGGAACATCCGGGGCAAAGTGATATCTGGTGGGACTCCCTTCTCTGTTGGGGCAGCAGTATTCCAAACAACACCCATTTAAAGTTTGCAGAATATCCACAGTCACACTACATTTGGGGCAATCTTGGAAAATTAAAATAGCACCAGTGCTCACCTCCCTGATGGCGGATTCAAATGTGGGCGCAAGTAGGATTTGGTGATCAGCCCCACAGCAGCCAAAGGAACAGCTGCTGGCATCAACCTTGTCCACAACATGCGAAGTGTGAACGATATACCTGCACATATACGCCTCTTTAGACCCCTGCATACTTGCCTGGACCAGGGTTTCCAATCATATGTTTACATGGGCGTTGAATCACACACTTCACTTGTTGGCTGCAGGAACATGGGTGTAACACCCTTGCGTCCTTGCAGCAATTGCAAAGTGTAGCGCTGCATCAAGTTCAGCGGAGAAAAATCTACATTTCTCACTTTTTCTGTCTCTGCATGCAAAGTCCCAACCTACCCAGAAAAACAGGAAAAATAGCTTTTCTGCGAAAGTAGCAGCCAGACGTTTCTCCCCCAACCTCACCCTTTTTCTCCCCCTTCCGTACTTTTGATTCTGTGACAGCTCTCTGTTGTTGAGTGGGAAGCGGAGGCAAAAGGGAGCTCCCTTGAGCAATCTCAAGGTTGATTTTCTTGTTTAAAAACGCCATGGGAAAGGCTCGGATTTTGAAGCAAACAATCAATGTCATTGGGCAATGCAAGTTACATGCGCAGCAAAAACTTGGGCGGGGGTGGGGGCAACAGAACCTATGGCAACCATTCTGGGAGCGGGTCAAAGGTCCCCTGGAATCAGCCTTAACATAATTAGTCAAGGTTTAAATGACTCTGAGATTTAAAAAATATTTTAGAAAGACGGGGGGCGGGGACAAAAGAAGAACCTTTGAAAGAAGCACTGGTGCTTTAAAAAAAGAAAGGAAAAAAGATTAGGCAAGCAAATTTTTATGGAAGCTAAATCAATGGCTACTGTTAGGGATTGTGAAAATGGAGCCTCCATGTGCAGGGGCAGTGTATCTCTAAATGCCACACGATTCTAAAGGGAGGGAAAAATTGGAGAAGATATCCAGCAGCTTCACGCCCTACTTGTAACAAGAGACACACAGGTGGACTAGCCATTTCTGAAACTAGATAAATTTGGCTCAAATCAAGCCCTAGGCAAAGCTTAATTTCTTTCTGGCCTGCTGCTGCGAGAAGCAGCTCATGGATTTGGTTTAGCTGCTGCCGTATAGTTTCCTACAGTTCCTACAATGTAGGGTCACTCTGGACATTGTGGTAAATTTCAACAGAACGCACACAAACACCAGCACTGTCCAGGAAGGCTTGTCAGGGCCCACTAACGGGGGGTTGGGTCACCAGAGAGCCCTCTGCTCAGGGTGCCCTCAAAGTGGCCCAAGCTAGAGAGCTTCCAGCCTGGAACTGGAACATCTTATGCAGCCAGGGACTAGAGAAGATACAGTTCTGGAGAGTGGGAAAGGTGTCCTTCTTCTTCGACTTCTGAAACAGACCTGCATAGCAAGGGTGGGGTACCTTTGTCAGCTCGGGGGCCAAACGCAGCCCCAGTGGAGGACTTTCAAAAACTTCAGAGGCGCCTTGTGAGATGCCAAAATTCAGCGCCCCCTACCCCACCTTCCATTCTAAGTCATTGTTGTGATGCCTCCTGCGGTACCCTCTAGGCTCAGCGCCCAGTGAGGGCAATTTTAATTTTAATTTTTAAAAAAGGCTGTTGAAATCTCCCTAAGTGTTTTTTGTACTCACAGGCAGGGAGACTAGAATCTGGGAGCAGGGCTCTTCCTTACTAAACAGTTTGGTAGAATAGCATCCGTACATTTCTCCTGAAATCTACAAAATGGAAAACGTATTTATTTATTTAAAAGGGAAAGCTGGAAACGTAAGGAAAGAGCCTGGAATGCCACTGAATAGATGAGGCCCCATTCCCATTGCCATGTAGCCTGTTTAGTGTTTTCGTTCTAAAAATGCACCCATCATCGCAACATGGCGATGTTAGAGCATGAGGGAATACCAAAGGGTAACGGAGCAGCGGGGCTGGAAACAGGCCTTGTTGTGTTCCTCGTCCCTGTTGTGGGAGAGAAATGGGGGCTTCAGTTTCCGCACCCTACAGGGATGTTGCAAAGTCCTTCTCAAGAGGAAGCACTGGCGGTCGATGCAGCTAGATAGGGAACTTCCGCCCAACGACTTGGGGGGGCCTCCTGGCCTTCCGAGAAGCACCGTGACAGATGCACACGGTCAGCGTGTGTGGTGCGAAAGGGCCCCTTGGCATTACACAATGGCAAAGGAGGCCTTCTTCCTCTTATCTCTTGTCCACAACCTCATCTCCACTCCCTCTCAGGCGGGTGAAGGCGGTTTGTAACGGGTTCTGGAGGGGCACATTTATTGATCTATCCTCCTGCCCCCAACCGCAGTTTGAAGCGGAACAGGCAATGGGGGTGGTGAAAAGGTTTGCCACTTCACCGTCTTGCTCTCTGAGAAAGCTAGGCCCAAGCCTAGGCAACCGGCTTCCCACCTAATAAGCCCCTCTTAATGCAAAACCCAGACCCGCCCCACCACCACCACATACAGACTATAATTAACATTATTAGTGATAAAGAGCAATATATGAATGTCACGCAAGTGTTTCAAAGCACTTCACACACATTATCTCAGCAATCCTCAACGCTCCTTAAGAAAGGCAGCATTATACACATATATGCAAATAGTGGAATGAGGCTGAGAGACCAGGGCTTAATTAAGGCCACCAACCTAGTAACTAAGTGGTTAAGATGGGATTTGAACAGGAAAGCCTGTCTTGCAGCTCAGACCCCTTTTTGCATGTGCTAATTTAGCACTTTTTTTTAGTGCTCATTTACCTTCCAAGTAATAATCCCGTTTTAGAAGGGGAAAACTGAGGCGTGATTTGTCAAGGGCTACCCAGAAGCCTTCACAGCTTTAATATGGATCTCTCAGTCCCAGTCTCTAGTCTTGGACTGAGGAACCCATGACTTTCCCAGATGTTGCTGGGCTCTTAAAAAACACCACCATCCCTGACCATTGGCTATGCTGGCTGGAGTTGAAAGGGGTTAAAGAGTCTAACAACATCTGGAAGCCACCAGGTTTGGGAAGGCTGTGCTATAACTTTTGCTTTGAAATGGTGACTGCTTGTGGCCCAGCAAGAAACCACAACTATCATGTTTTGGTAGGTTTTTTATATATTTTTTAAGAAGAAGTAGAGGGGAGGAGAAACAGGTCTGATAAGAGAACAATAGCAAAAGCTAAACACAATATATGTGATTAAAATATCAAAAGTAAGCTGCTATATGTTGCTCACTTTATAAACACCACTGAAAAGGATGCAGGCCAATTCTGTTACATCTCAACTTGTTCATAAGCTTTCACTGCTGTCCATATTCCACGTTTTAGACATGTGAAGTCCTGTTAGATCATTGCTCCATCTAGGCGAATAAAGTTGATTCTTACTGGAAGCTTTCCAGAGTCCTCAGGCACAATTTCCTCCCCCCCCCCCCCCGGTTCCTTGGACCTTTCAGCTAGCAGGCATGTTCAAACTTGGCCCTCCAGCTGTTTTGGGACTACAATTCCCATCATCCCTGACCACTGGTCCTGTTAGCTAGGGATGATGCGAGTTGTATTCCCAAAACAGCTTGCGGGCCAAGTTTGGCCATGGCTGACTAGAAGTTCTGATAGAAAAATTCCTTCCTGTAGCACCTTAAAGACCAACTAAGTTAGTTCTTGGTATAAGCTTTCGTGTGCATGCACACTTCTTCAGATACACTGAAACAGAAGTTACCAGATCCTTCTATATATTGAGAAGGTGGGGAGGGGTATTACTTAGAAGGGTGGTGGGAATCGGAGATTGGCAGATAGCTGAGATGAGCCTGTTGACGACTCTTAACGACTGTAATAGGTCTTACAGGAAAAGGCAAGGGGTGAGAAGGTGAGAAATGGCTTAGTCATGTATAATGAGATAAGAATCCAATGTCTTTGTTCAAACCAGGTTTCTCCATTGTTTTAAGTTTGGTAATGAGTTGTAATTCAGCAGCTTCTCTTTCCAGTCTATTTCTGAAATTCCTTTGTAGTAAAACAGCTACTTTGAGATCTTGTATAGAATGTCCTGGGAGATTGAAGTGTTCTCCTACTGGTTTCTCTGTTTTGTGATTCTTGATGTCAGATTTATGTCCGTTTATTCTTTGGCGTAAGGTTTGGCCTGTTTGTCCAATATAGAGAGCTGAAGGACACTGTTGGCATTTGATGGCATACACAATGTTAGACGATGAGCAATTAAATAGTCCCGAGATGGTATGTGTGATGTTGTTGGGGCCAGTAATGGTGTTGTCCGGGTGTATGTGGCAGCAAAGTTGGCATCTGGGTTTATTACAGTCGTTAAGAGTCGTCAACAGGCTCATCTCAGCTATCTGCCAATCTCCGATTCCCACCACCCTTCTAAGTAATACCCCTCCCCACCTTCTCAATATATAGAAGGATCTGGTAACTTCTGTTTCAGTGTATCTGAAGAAGTGTGCTTGCACACGAAAGCTTATACCAAGAACTAACTTAGTTGGTCTTTAAGGTGCTACAGGTACCCAGATGCCAACTTTGCTGCCACATACACCCGGACAACACCATTACTGGCCCCAACAACATCACACATACCATCTCGGGACTATTTAATTGCTCATCGTCTAACATTGTGTATGCCATCAAATGCCAACAGTGTCCTTCAGCTCTCTATATTGGACAAACAGGCCAAACCTTACGCCAAAGAATAAACGGACATAAATCTGACATCAAGAATCACAAAACAGAGAAACCAGTAGGAGAACACTTCAATCTCCCAGGACATTCTATACAAGATCTCAAAGTAGCTGTTTTACTACAAAGGAATTTCAGAAATAGACTGGAAAGAGAAGCTGCTGAATTACAACTCATTACCAAACTTAAAACAATGGAGAAACCTGGTTTGAACAAAGACATTGGATTCTTATCTCATTATACATGACTAAGCCATTTCTCACCTTCTCACCCCTTGCCTTTTCCTGTAAGACCTATTACAGTCGTTAAGAGTCGTCAACAGGCTCATCTCAGCTATCTGCCAATCTCCGATTCCCACCACCCTTCTAAGTAATACCCCTCCCCACCTTCTCAATATATAGAAGGATCTGGTAACTTCTGTTTCAGTGTATCTGAAGAAGTGTGCTTGCACACGAAAGCTTATACCAAGAACTAACTTAGTTGGTCTTTAAGGTGCTACAGGAAGGAATTTTTCTATTTCGACTATGGCAGACCAACACGGCTACCCATCTGTAACTAGAAGTTCTGAGTACTGCTCTTCTACTGTGGAGCTGTCCATTAAAACCAGCGGCTTGCTTTGATCTTGCTGGGCCACCCTTTGTGACTTATGGATCCACTCTTAGCCGTACAAGGGTGTAAACTCAGTTCTCCCCAGTCCAAGAGGCCGTGAGGCATGGGGTGAGAGGAAGGGGCCTTTAAGCCTTTGGTCTTGCCATAGCCTCAATTGGGATCAAGAGGCCCTTCTCTTTGCAATGGGGGAGGAAAGCCCCGATTCCAGTTAGGACCCCAATTCCAACTAGAACAGCAGAAGGGGCAAAGGGATAACCACCACCACCCCTTTCCCCCCATGCCACAGTCCTGATCTACCTCATCCCCCTGCAAATTTTTTTTTTAAAAAAAACAATCGCACAAGAGCTAACAACATGAGTAACGTAACATCTAATTTTGGCCTGACTACCTCAACCATTACACTATCTATCCTGTTTTTAAACGCCTTCTCAGTGTTTTTATTTTATTTTTTTAAAGACCCAATTTTTCAAAGGGGGGGGGAACCTAGTTTCAGCTTCTCATTAGCCATTATTTTTACTGTTGCTTCAGGTTTGGGCGATTTTATTGTAACGCCACAGCATGTCGACTTGAGCACCCAGAAAAGGCGACCGGTAAAACCCAGTAAAAATCGCCATGTTGCTTAAGTAACAAAATAGAGAAAATGTAGGAAAGGAGATTGCCAGGGCCGTCCGGGGAAGTCTGGCCCCATCTCATTTCAGATATTCAGCATTGCCCTCTCATTCCCAAACCTGCTGCCCATAAAGGAATACAACTATCAACCCCCCTTGTGTCACAGAGAGAAGGTCATTTAGCTCACAGTGATTTCTCAGCGACACAGCTAGCTACTGTTTCCACACACACACACACACACACACACACACACACACCACAGGCTTCCAAAGAGGAGGAGAGTGGGGAGGGGAAGACATCTAAGAAAAAGGGTCAGCTCTTCTCCTCCCACCCACCCATTCACTCCCTCCCCCTTTCTCTGCCACCCCGGCAGGCAGCTACGAAAGAAGGATTCAGTTTTCATTTGGCACAGAGGCAGTGGCAGCCCATCGCTTAATGCTTTCCGACAACTGGCAAGGGAAATTCAAATGGGGGGGGGGGAGAAGAGGAGAGGGAATTAGATCCTACATCAGAGAGAGAGAGAGAGAAATATATGGAGGCAAGGATCCCATAGGCAACACTCTTATTAATTAGGCCCTTTGGGGGATATCAGAACCATGTTGAAATCTATTAAAATATATATACTAACTGAATTCCAGGAGCCACTACTTAGGCCTCAGATTTTGTCAGCAGGGAATCCCCCGTGACTCTGCAATTAGGATTATCAGTGAAGGTGGGGGAACAGATAACTGCAGGCGCCTTTAACAGCCGCTTGATCTGCATAATTCAGCAAGTGAACCTTTTCATGTCATTGAGATAATGCCCTTCTTGCCTACTGAGGGCCACCGACATCACAGCAGGGGTTGGTAAAGGAGTCTGGAGTCCTCTCTGCAAAAGCTGAGCTTCAGAAGGGCCCCTACCATTAGCCAGGAAAAAAAAACGAGAGGCATGGAAGGATGGAAGAGCCAATAAGGCACCAAGAGATCCCATCTGCCCTCAGATCAGAGCTGTACCATACCTCTTTATTGGATGAAGTGAAACAGCGCAGGAAGTTCTACAAGCCATTCCAGAATCTACAGACCACCACAGCAGCAGAACTAACCCAAGGTTTGGCTCAGATCTTGACCCAAGCTCATGCACCTGTGAAAAGGTTGGGCTGAGCAGATTAGGGGGCATTAATTAAGGCCTACAGAATAAAGAATAAGATGGGAGCCTTGAAGAGGGACCACCAGCCACCAGTACCATGCCATCTGCACCACCTCATCCAGGTCCCTCAGCCTCTGTGGGTCAAGGGTGTCATCTAAACTGCAATACAGTGGTACCTTGGTTCTCGAACTTAATCCGTTCCGGAGGTCCATTTCACTTCCAAAATGTTCGAAAACCAAGGCGCGGCTTCAGATTGGTGCAGGCGCCCCGGAAACAATAGCTGGCAACCGCATTGGACGTTCAGCTTCCGAAAAAGGTTCGAAAACCAGAACACTTACTTCCAGGTTTTCGGTGTTTGAGAACCAAGGTGTTTGAGAACCAAGGTACCACTGTACTACACTCAGCATTGCCATATGATCCCACAAGCCAACGGAGACACACCTGGCCTTCTAAATTATTTCCGTCCAGGCTGGTTACTCAGTCTAAGTGACTCCTTGTAGTGAGAAGTAGTGCAGACTCTTGCCTCCAGCCCACAGCTGGAAAAGGTTGCTGACCCCTGCCCCTGCCTTAGACTTATAGAACGGTAGAATTTGAAGGGACCCCGTGGTCCAACCCCCAGCAATGCAGGAATCTCAACTAAAGTATCCATGATGGATAACCATCCAACCTCTGCTTAAAAACCTCCAAGGACGGAGAGACCTCCCAAGGGAGACCTTTCCACTGTCAAACAGCTCCTACCATCAGAAAGTTCTTCCCGATGTTTAGTAGGAATCTCCTTTCTTGGTTCATAATAATAGTAATCAGGGCTAATTTTCTAGTAAAAGAGATGCAGGATCTCACCATGAACACCACCCTCTTACTCTTAGAATGGTAATGGTGCCCACCCGAGAGGTGCCAGAACTCTGCTAAGTTCCAGCTGAAAAAGTCCTGATTGTAGTAGTAGTAATTTATTACATGCTGCCCATCTTGCTAAAAACCAGCAGAGAGGGAACAGCTGGCTGGGCCAGGGAGGTGATCAATGCCTCTTTACGAGATGGGGTGGTCCCTGTCTCTTTGAAAGAGGCAGTGGTAAAACCACTCCTTAAGAAACCTTCCCAGGATTCGGAAAACCTAACTAACCACAGGCCAGTTGCTAATCTCCCTTTCCTGAGCAAGGTTCTGGAGTGAGTGGTCGGAGACCAGATCCAGGCACTTTTGGAAGAAACTGGTTTTCTGGATCCATTTCGATCAGGGTTTAGGCCCAGAAACTGATGGGGTGGCCCTGTATGATAACCTCTGTCGAGAGAGAGACAAGGGGAACATGTCCCTGTTAATTCTTCTTGACCTCTCAGCGGCTTTCGATACCATCAACAATGGTATCCTTTTGGAGCGACTGTCCAAACTATGGGTGGGTGGCACTGCTTTGTGGTGGTTCCAGCCCTACTTGGAAGGTTGTTCCCAGAGGGTGTTGCTTGGGGAATGCTTTTCAGCCCCGTGGAACCTTCAATGTGGGGTTCTGCAGGGCTCAATCCTATCTCCTGTGTTGTTTAACATCTACATGAAACTTCTGGGTGGGGTTATTTGGAGGTTTGGAGTACGTTGTCAGCAGTATGCTGATGAAACTCAGCTCTATTTATCCTTTATATCTGCAGGTAAGGAAGTGGAACTGCTGGGCCAGTGTCTTGCCTCAGCAATGGACTGGATGAGAACCAACAAACTGAAACTCAATCCAGATAGGACCAAGGCACTGTTAGTGGGTAGATTGCTAGACTGGATGGATGGGCGATCGCTTGCTCTTGATGGGGTTACACTTCCTCTGAAGGAGCAGGTTTGTAGTTTGGGGATACTACTGGATCCTTTGCTCAGGTGGTCTCAGTGGCCCGGAGTGCCTTCCATCAGCTTCAGCTGGTGGCCCAGCTACGCCCCTATCTGGACAGGGATAGCCTAACTACTGTTGTCCATGCTCTGGTAACCTCAAGGTTAGATTACTGCAATGTGTTATACGTAGGCAGCCTTTGAAGATGGTTCAGAAACTTCAGCTAATGCAGAATTCAGCGGCCAGGATGCTCACTGGAGCAAGATGGTTTGAGCATATTACACCAATCCTGGTCCGACTGCACTGGCTACCAATTAGTTTGCGGGCCCAATTCAAAGTGCAGGTTTTGACCTAGAAAACCTTAAACGGCTCAGGACCGCAATACCTCACGGACTGCCTCTTTCCATATGAACCTACCCAGACCCTGAGATAATCTTCTGAGGCCCTTCTTTGTGTGCCTCCTCCTTGAGAGGTCTGGAGGGTGACAACACGAGAACGGGGCCTTCTCTGCAGTGGCACCCCATCTGTGGAATGCTCTCCCCAGGGAAGTTTGCCTGGCGCCTTCATTATACACCTTTAGGCACCAAGCAAAAACGTTCCTTTTTAACCAGGCTATTGGTTGATTTGATTGATATTCTATGCCTTTTTAAAATGTGGGGTTTTTTTGGGGGGGGGGTTATTGGGTTTTTGTTTTTTATTTTGATTATGTATTTTGTGGTTTTATATTTCGATTTTATTCTGTGAGCCGCCCTGAGACCTCCAGGTATAGGGCGATATATAAATTCAATTAATAATAATAATAATCTGACTGGGTTGCCCCAGCCACTCTGAGTGACTCCCAACAAAAAAAAGAGACCCAAAGCACAACATAACATCACACACTAAAAACTTCCCTCCAGATGTCTTTTAAAAATCACATAGTTGTTTATCTGTTTGACATCTGCTCAGAGGATGTTCCACAGAGTGGGTGCAAATACCAAAAAGGCCCTCTGCCTGGTTCCCTGTAACCTCACCTCTCGCAATGAGGGAACCACCAGAAACCATCAGAGCTGGATCTCAGTGTCCAGGCTGGATGATGGGGGTGGAGGCGCTCCTTCAGATCCTACCCTCCGGAGCAGGAAAAAACAAACATACTCCATCTTCCATGTGAGACCAATCGGTCCATCTAGCTCAGTACTGTCTATCTAGACTTTCAGACAGGAGACTTTCTAAGTCCGAACTTTAGATGTCAGGGATTGAACGTGGGGCGTTCTGCTTTACTGCTGAGCTATGGCCTTTTCCTGTCACGAAGCTTGATCCCAGTCCTGACATGAAAGCGCAGAAGAGCGGATATGCAAGACCGTCAGAAGACAGAGGACTGCGGTCCACTCAGGAAACCCCTCCAACTCTCACTAACAGATGAGCATATGGAAACAAAGCTACGCCATCCTTCAAATGCAGCTTTAATTCTAGCCGCTGGATCCAACTCCCAACACAGCCTGCCTAGTTAGCAGAGTAAGGAGGGGGAACAGGTCACAGAGGAATGAGAGAGTCAGAAGCTGATTGGACAGCTGCGAGAACAGCAAAGGATTTAAAGATTGTACTGACTGAGACTCCTGATACCTAGCATTTCCCAGGGAGGCTAGATTTGTTGCCGAGACGTGGAAACTGCAGGCAGGCTTTCTGTTTTTTTCAAGTGGACTAGAAGCGTGACTTTTGAAAGATAAACACAGGAATGTGTTTCAATACAGGGCTACCTGTGTATGTAGCCTATTGCATAATACCACAGGCAAAACAAAAGACACACAGGCAGGTCCCTGCCATGAGGAGCCTACAATATAAGCTTGCCACATTCATGACAAGCCAGTAGATTTTCTGTCAGCAGCTGTACATTCTACTTTCATGACACAATCGCAGACAAGCTCCTCCTGTCTTCACCCTTAATCTGTCTCTTACAGGCTGATCCAACCTCCCTTTCCCACTTAGGGGTTATTCCACTTAGGGAATTGAGAGCAGAAAAGCAGAGGGAGGGGGGCACTTAATCCTTTCCCCACCGGCTGTTTTCCCACTCAAAATCACCTTCAGTTGTGCAGGGTGGAGCAGGGAGAGCAGATAGGGAGCACCGCCTCTGCTTCCTCATTGCTCAAAACTGCAGCCTCTCAAAACTGTTGTTCTTTTGTTTCTTAAAAGCCGTACATTTACTACTGCTATTATTATTATTATAACATTCTTTTTTTATAAGCTGCCTTTTTCCCTGACAGGGACCCTTGGCGGCTTACGGATAAAATAAGAACAGTTAAAAGCATGGGGGGGGGGGAAATATTGTGAAAGAACAATTGAACATTAATACAAATATAAAGGTGAGAACTATTAAAAACATACAAATAAAAACAGCATGGCACCAGCCCTTTCATTAAAAGCAGTCAGATCTCAAAAGCCTGGTGGAATAAGGCGCCCTTCAATAAATGTGTTTGCATGCAACCTGTCTTTATTGCTAATTTATTAATTAAATTTATATATCGCCCTTCATCCAAAGATCTCAGGGCAGTTCACAAGTTAAAATACAGGATAAGAGCACAAAATAAATAGTTTCAACAAAACAAAACAAAACAACTGCTCTCCCACAAACACATTGAAAAGGTTGTGGGATATTAATCAGCCAAAGAACTGGTTGAAGAGGAATGTTTTCGCCTGGCACCTAAATATGTATAATGAAGGTACCAGTCAGTCCTCCCTGGGGAGAGCATTCCACAAATGGGAGCTGCTGCAGAAAAGAGCCTGTTCTCCTGTTGCCACTTTCCTGACCTCTCCTGGATGAGGCACACGAAGAAGGGTCTCAGATTATGATCACAGAGACCAGGTCAGTTTATATGGGGAGAGGTGGTCCTTGAGGTATTGCAGTCCTGAGCCATTTAAGGCTTTATAGGTCAAAACAACAACAACAACAGCACTTTGAATTGGGCCCGGAAACCGGTTGACAGCCATTGCAGTTGGGCCTGGATCCGTGTAATATGCTCAAACCGCCAAGTCGCTCTGCTCTGTTATTCTGGCTCCCTGAATCACCTCACAGCCCCAAGTTCTAGTCTTCATTTAAAAATGCCCAGACACCTGTGTTTTTAATGTACCAAGCGGAACAATAAATATTTCAAAAAGCCTTAGCCTTGTTGTATCCAATACTAGCCCTACTCAGAGTAGACCCGCTGAAGTTCATTAACATAACAAAATTAGGTTCATTAATTCTGAAAGGTCTACTCATCGAACACAACTTAAGTTGGATACAACTCATTTGCACCCCGCAGCATATTTCTTGGTGCACAGGAGCCAAGCATCCACAATTTTTTGCTTCCCGGCCCAATAGATGTGGAAAGCCAAACTGGGTTTAACAGGTTAATAAGCTTTGGGAAAGGATCTGGGAGCCCACATTCTGGTGTTTTTCTAAATGCCCACAAGGTTAGAACAAGAATGGCTTAGAGCCCAGTTATTGGGGGTTGCAAACCTGTAGCATTGCAGTTTGGGAAAAGATTAAAGGCCGCCTCGTATTATTTACTTGTTTGTTTGTTTAAGAGATTTGTAGGCAGCCTACCAGGGCTATGCCCTTGTGAAGTAACATACCACTTCTGCAGAGTTCCTCCCTTGCGCTCGTTCTCTGGTGGAGATATAAATAGGAAGTGCAACTCTGCCCCAGGCTGAATTCGCCTGGAAATGCAGTTCGTGTGAACTGGGGTCTCTATACAGTCGTACCTTGGTTATCAAACGCCCTGGAACTCAGACGTTTTGGCTCCCAAACGCCGCAAACCCAGAAGTCATTGCTCCGGTTTGCAAACATTATTTGGGAACCCAAACATCCGACGGGGCTTCCGCAGCTTCTGATTGGCTGCAGGAGCTTTCTGCAGCCAATCAGAAGTCGTGATTCGGTTTTCGAACGTTTTAGAAGTCAAACAGAATTCCGGAACGGATTCTGTCCTACTTCCAAGGTATGACTATATGGGAGATGCACCGGAGGCATATTGCGATTAACACGGATTGTGGCAGCACCTTTTTTGAGATATCTCACGTTGCGGCAGCTGCATATACAGCCTCCACAATAAAGCACAGAGAGCTGGTGTTCAGGCAGAGATCGCTGACAAGTGTGAACCACTTTAACTGTCCATCAAAGCCATATAACCGAACAGAGAACTGGATTCATATCTGAAAGGCCTTGTATAAAAGTCTAGGGCCTTGTTTAGCAATGCCTTCATAGTGCTGTAGCCTAGGACAGCTCACCGTCTCCCAGCCCCTTCTCTGTAAAATAGGAATAAAAGAGTGTTAGGAATCTACTGTGGGACAGCTATCCTTTGTCCACTCACTTTTTACAGGGCACCGGCATGATATCATATCAGTTTGCTTTCCCCAACCCTGTAAGGTTCTTCTGTCTTACTTGCAACTTCACAAAATCTGTCCTCCCCCCGCTGCCACCCTCAATAAAAAAAAAAAAAGTTGCAATAGTAGGGCAGTCCCAGCTTGGTGCTGCTCTTTCAGCTGTGGCTTTGACCAGTGCAGCAACCTATCCAGTGGGTGCATCTATTGACACACCTTTAGAATCTGGCACAACTTCACTGGCGCACACTTCGTTTGCCCGCCAGTGCCAGTTCAGTCCCCCTTTCAAAACAATCTTTTAATTTGCACCTTTTCTATATATATTTAAAATTATTAAAATATATTCAGAATAGCACCTACTCTGACAAGCATTTTAGAAAATCTGAACACTGATTTTAACTGTGTGTGTGTGTGTTTCCTTTTGCATCAGCACTATTATAGCACTATTTCATTTTTTCTTATATATTTATCACTTTTCTTCCATCACAGACCTCAAGGGTTCCTAGGCAGCATCTTCTACTTTAAGAAACTGTGCAGAAACATTGGAATTTCAAAGGTGTCTTAGCACAGTCTCTTCCTGCCTTCCCCCCAAGTTATTTAAAAAGTGTTTTAAAAAAATCAAAACGAGGTGCTCAGGTGAATTGTTCTGGGTGGGGACCCATAAGGCTTTATTGTACCAACTAGAGACTAGGCTAGAGACCAGCGCAGACGCAAAATATTAGGATGGGCAAGAGAGAGAAACCATGCAACATGCTATACCCCTTCCCCAACACGCATTTAGCATAGAAAGTCAACTATGGCTCCTTTTGCAGCTTACAATAAATGTGCCTCGATAGAAACCATGAGACGAGGGAAATGTAAATAGAAACAAGAAATAAATGTTCAGGTTTCGTTGGCCTTGAAGTCCCCTTCTCCGTTGGCCACCTCTTGACGGTCCCGCCTCATTCATTAAAAGGCAAAGATAACAAAACAATGTTCTGTTCTAAATGTACAGTGGTACCTCGCAAGATGAATGCCTCGCAAGACAAAAAACTCGCTAGACGAAAGGGTTTTTTGTTTTTTGAGCTGCTTCGCAAGACGATTTTCCCTATGGGCTTGCTTCGCAAGACGGAAACGTCTTGCAAGTTTGTTTCCTTTTTCTTAACACCGTTAATACAGTTGCGACTTGACTTCGAGGAGCAACTCATAGAACGCGGTGTGGTAGCCTTTTTTGAGGTTTTTAAAGACTTTGGTGATTTTTGAAGCTTTTCCAAAACTTTCCCGACACCGTGCTTCGCAAGACGACAAAACTCGCGGAACGAATTAATTTCGTCTTGCGAGGCACCACTGTAATCTTCAACAAAGCATTGCAGTGTGGAGTGCTCCTCTTCAGGGTCACAACCACTCTTTCAGGATATAGTACTCCCATTGCACATCTCAAGATACAGTACTCCATTTCATTCTACTGCACATCTCTCCGCCACAGATCAAGGCTTCCACTCCTCACCATCAGCAAAAGGACTGTATTCCACAGCCACGGAGCATGCTCAGTTCACACTGGGCTGTTTAGAGTTCCTTCTCCTTATGGGCTGTTTCTAAGGATTTTGTTTTAATCTTTCAGCTGGACTCCAGTAACATCTGAAGGACCACAGTTGCCCATCCCTGATATACAGGATAATGAACCTTTGAGCATGCGCAGACTAATTTCCCCTCTTTATTGAGCAAATTCCATCGCATCTGGAATTAAGGAAGCAGTCTTAAATCTAAGGCAGCCGGCAGGCTCCCAATGCAGGTCCAAGCCTGGTCACCTCTGTTTCCAACAATTAAGTACTGCCCCTTAATGCTTTCGACAGCATTCTGATAACTGCGTCTGAATATTTTTCAAACTCCTAGCAGTATCCCCATACTAACACTGAAGCATATGTTAGCTTTCCATACCTTACCATCTTCATTTCATTTTAAACACAGCGCCATTACTGGAAAGATGAGAAGTGTTTGTTGTTGCTGTTCTAAAAAATTACAATGTACTCTAATCATGATAATTTTTCGCCGCCACCACTGCATCTGCTCATTAATCCACAAGGCTGAAATCCCCATGTGCAAAAAGAGAGCAGAGGCACTACAGAAGAGGCATTTGTGGCAGTGGCCTGGGAGGAACCTCCATGCAGATTCAAACAAGTCAACCGAATGGCCAAGGACAGAAAGAAGGCAACTGTCCCCTCTCTAAATTCCAGGTAACCTGACTTGGACAAAGCCGTATCTTCAAGGCCAAAGGCTGAGCATTAACAGAAATGCCGATGCAAGGGGAGATGTTCAGTGTGCAGTTTTCCTCTTTTCAATATGCAATTCAAAGAACAATTTTTTTATGGCAATAATAAAACTCAACAAAAATAAAATTCCAATGCAATAACCACTCACCTATCAAATCTCCCACCTGTTCAGATTTCCCAGTACATTTAGAATCAGCTACAACCCCAGTGCCCAGGTCAAAGCCCCTCAGGACCAATTTGTATGTCCGCAAAACTATCCCTGGCTGTAGTCTAAAAATGGAGAAACAGACAAGAGCCTGAGAGAACTCCCATAGCTGATGGGAGGCAAAGTCCTCAAAGGTGAACAAATGATCATTATTATTAATTAATTAAATTTGCGGGTGGCGCTGTGGTCTAAACCACTGAACCCCTTGGGCTTGCCGATCGGAAGCTCGACGGTTCGAATCCCTGCAACAGGGGGAGCTGTCATTGCTCTGTCCCAGCTGCTGCCAACCTAGCAGTTTGAAAGCACGCCAGTGCAAGTAGATAAACAGGTACTGCTGCAGCGGGAAGGTAAATAGTGTTTCCGTGCGCTCTGGCTTCCGTCACGGTGTTCCGTTGTGCCAGAAGCTGTTTAGTCCTGCTGGCCACATGACCCGGAAAGCTGTCTGTGGACAAACACCGGCTCCCTCGGCCTGAAAGCGAGATGAGCACCGCAACCCCATAGCCGCCTTTGACTGGACTTAATCGTCAGGGCTCCTTTACCTTTTTACCTTTTTAGCTGCTTTGTCTTGCCCAAGGCATCCAATAGCAACTTGGAACCAAACAAGCAGACTGTTAATGGTGCGATGGTCCGAACACAGACAACGAAACTCCACGGAGATACATTAAAACCAAGAGGAAGGATAAATGATGGAATGCAGGTAACAGTGACAATATTCAGCCAAAACTTCACTACCCACCCCACCCCGGCTCCTTTTCTACTTTTTTCATGGCTATGCCATTTTTGCCCCTTTCCTAGGGAGATATTTGAGGGAATCTTTAAGGCCTCAATCAGAGGAGGCCTCTGTAGTGGCCTCAGAAACAGCATTTCTGCCCAGTGGAGCTGGGCCTGTTTTCTCCCCATCTTCCCCACCCTGCCCCTTTGAATCAACCATTTATATCAAAACTGTCAGGGGAAGAGACTCTCCACGTGGGTTTCAGCTGACATACCCTCCACCCACCGCCACCCTCACACAGCAACTCCACCTGCTCCTGCCAGGCGTGGTGAACTCTGCTCCACTTCCACATCTCCCTTCGGGACGCAAGAGGGAATTTGGAAAGAGAAAAAGCAGCGGCCTGGCCAAGCGGCGGCAGACCTGCGTGCCTCAGAAGACCCGGCCAGGGTGGCCTATACTGTACTGTAACTTGACGGCGAACTGCCTGAAGACGTGCTAGGCCACAGCAACAGGGGAGGGGCGAGTCTGCTTGGCTCGTGTCTGATCAACAAGTTCTCCCCAGACCAGCTTCTCGTGTGGCTTCCTTCCAGCAGGGTTTGCCCTTCCCTGACGCCTTGCAGGGACCGAGAGCTGCTTTTCACCAAAGGGGTGGCTTATGGGCGTGCAGCGTTCAGCTGCTGCTACCTGCCAGAAGCAGAGGAAAAGCAACGGTGCAAATATGGGCCAAAAGGAGAAATTGCAGCATCTAACCAGGGAGTTCTGATTCCCCACGCGAAACTTTTGGCAGAGAGGGCATTAATAAGCTGTTGTCACGTTATCGGAGGATCTCGCTTCTGTCACAAACTGCTCGCTAGATTGTCCTAAGCATGCCACTGCGTCTCAGCCTAATACCACCACCGGTCTTCTTGACAAGTTTGTTGTAAGGATTACCGAGATAAATACGCACGTCGCACTTACAATTTAGACAGAGCATTACATCTTTCAGCGTATTATTATAACAACGCACTCCACCACCAACACCAGTGGCAGTGAGAAAGAAACAAACCCTCAGATCTCGCTGCTGTAGCACAAAACCTCTAGATTTGAATACCAACATTCGCCTGGAACATAGTAGGGGAAAGAATGCCTATGGGCATGTGCAGAGTGCTTCCCTCATTACTGAATCGTCACAACTTCTGGGATTAAATAGATGGTTCCCACCTAGGTCTGAGCTCCAGCACCTCTTATTTTATAACCTTCTTGGCATCAACCTCGCCTACCAAACACAGCCGCTACACACCGTGGTTACGAAAACACACAACTCACAGTTTCTGCACTCTGGCGTTTTCTGAATGCCCTTGGAAATGTCAGCTTTTTAGTCCGCAGCTCGGAAAACCAATGTGCATATGGACTTTTTTTTTTAAGGCACAGCTTTTCCAGCTCCCAATAACATGTTTCTAGGCACAGCAAAACACTGTTGGAAATTGTTTTATTAGTGGGCATTTAACTTTGTTGAAAGTTTGCAAAGAGTGGCTATTTCTCTGGCAGTGTTCTGCCCGTTCCTGGGACCCAAGATCTCTAATCTTTGAGCAGAGTCTGCCATGCCTGGGTTTCCTGCTAAGAGACCATGTGTCCTTGGGTTCTGGCACCAGAGCATAGTGCCACTAACGCTGGCTGAGCACTTCCAGGGCCTCCTCCACTGCAGCAGTGAAACTCAGACAGCCATACTGTGTAAAAGGTCAGCCTTTGCTGCTGTTGCTACACAAGAACCAGTGTGGTGCAATGGAAAGACTACTGTGTCAAATGCACCAGGGACAGATGCAACACCCTTACCCGACCATGAAATTCACCAAATGGCTCCAAGCAAGGTATTATCTATTGGCCAAGCCTCCTCATAGGTATATCCCCCACAACTGCTTGGGTGGTCATGCAAGCTGAGTGCTAACTGTATGTATAATTGCACACTTGTGAGCAAATATATATAGGTACTGTATTCCTACAAGGCACGTGCAAATATTATACTTCCTGCATATACAGCAAGCAAGAAGCTTGGGCACACTGCACAACCGAGTCCATACACACCCTTGCGCAGCAAACCCGTGCAATGCGCAGACCAGACACCAGTGCACACCTCTAAAAGATACACATAAGCACCTCCAATATATGCAAGTGTTGGGTTTAGGGGGGGTGCATGCAATCACGTTAACGTAAAGAAATGTTTACAATGAAAAATAATCCAGTAATCTGTGACGGTAAACAGACTGGCCTGGGATGTCTCTGAGCAAGAAGGGAAATGAACGATGGAAGATTAACCCTAGAAGCAAATGCTCGAGTGGGTAAGCAAACCCAGCATATCACCCTGCAGTCTGCTCTGTTCTCTGCAATGGCAGCAGCAACTTGTCAATACGGAATGGAGAATCAGCAATGGTCCCAGGGGAAGGGTATCCCCCAGAGTCATCCCAACCAAAGGTCAAACCAGCATTGTAGCATTCACCAGCCGGAAGCCACGGCACACAGCATTGGCTAACGGTGCTGCCACGAAGTCCAAGGTGTACCACACGAGTGTGGGCACCCGTCTGCTAATAATTATTTACATAGCTAATAATGTTTACAGGTAGGGAAACCTGTTTGGTTGTTGTCAGGAAGCTTCCGACAAAAGCACAATCACCCACATATCGTACAGGCAGTTCAGGCTTGCAACCAGAATGCTGCCCTTGAGCTGCCCACTGCAGATTATTCCCCACAGTGGCACCTCTGGGCTCCTACGAAACATTGCCTGGGCACAGCCATAGCAGAGCAGAGCACCCATTCGCCCTATCAGATATATTCTCTCTCTCACACACACACACACACAGCCCCACCTTCAGGACAAGCGCCCCTTACTTACATTCCAGTACCAACCAAAAATGTTCCATCTACAAATACAAGTCACCAGAGCCAGGAACCTGTTATCTGATGCAAAGGACAGCATATCTGAGCACACACAAAATGTATTTCCTACCACTGTAGAGTAATCACAGTTTGCTTCTTCCACGCCTCTGGAACTGGGACGGAAGGGCTTCCAAAGCTGGACAGCACAGCACCTCTCTCTCTCTCTCTCTCTCTTGAGAAACTGAAAGGATACTTGAAAAGCAGTGTCCTCTCTCTCCTTTCCTTAGCCAACAGCAGGGACAATACATTCTGATGCTTTTGCCAAGCCCCAGTTGCCTGGGAATAAGGGAATTTACAGGTCCTCCATGTGTGTGTGTGTGTGTGTGTGTGTGTGTGTGTGTAGGGGGGGCATGTGTAACACACACACACACACACACACACACACACACACACTTCAAATCCAGCAGGGGTGTTTTCACATGTGTTACCAAAAGACCCTTACAACTTCCTCTTGAGTCTTTTAAATGCACAAATGGTGCCATTGTGATATACAAAGGCAAAGAGGGACATTTCAAATTTTAAAATATTTACTGTAACGTTTTATAAGGGTAGGGAATGCAGGGAGGGGGGAGACACAGGACGGGACAACGACAGTGAAGGACTTTCAGTGTACTGACGGAGGAAAACGCCCCAAGTCTGCCCTAAGCTCCTTGCGATGTTGACAAAACTCTGCTCTCGCAGGAAAATAAAGGATTTATGGGTTGGATTCCCAGCTTTGACCTCCGACTTTGGACAAGTCACATTGCCTGGCCTGCGCTCACCCCTCCATTGCTTACAGGCCGCATAAGCTCCTTTAGGATGGGCAAGGCTGAAGTTGCTCTCCAGGTCACGACCTTTGCCCTTTTACCCACTACCAACATGCAACTAACACTTGTAACTTCCTTCAAAGCCTACTAGCTATATAATTTCTTTCTTTAAAGAAAGAAAAGGCACAGTTGCGCCTCCCCACCCCCCGCAGTAAAAGGTGACTTTGATACCACCCTCCCCGCTCCCCATACACAGAGCAAAAGTCATCTCGCTCTCCAAAGGGAGGTAATGTGACAATTAATATTGCATGGTGATATGGCAGGGCAAGGCAGCTAAAGGCGGGCATAGGGAGATCCCTACATGGGGGTCAGAGTGGGAGCCAAAGGCTAGTGAAAGAAGAGAGGGACACGGGTCCAGAGGGAGTGGAGTGGGTCGCACATGCACACATCCAGACAGAGAGCACTGGACCCACGCAGAAAGAAACAAGGTCCGACCTGAGAGGCAGACTGAACTCTCCACCTAACCAAGCCACCTTTTGCATTCAGCACACCTACCCCCTCCTCTCCCCCACCCAAAAAAACCCCCTGCGCCCCACATTTTCAGGGGAAAGGGGCTGAAAGGTGCCTGGCTTGACCCTGTCACCTCTTGTTGACCCACAGTAAGGGACAGCCTTCTAGGGACAGCCTAGTGTCAAAGGGCAGGCCCCTCTTCCTCCCCCTTCCTTTGCGTCCTGCACCCCACCTTAACAGGCACCAGCAAGCAAAATGTGTGGAAGTGGGGAGCTTTTGCTGCAATTAAATATATATACATATACAAACAGCAAGTCCAAGTCTGAGAAGAGGGAGGGGCAGAGCACAGCAGCACCTCCTTGCACAGCAGCAGTGGCGGAGGCAGCGTTTGCAGTTCCCCCCTCGGGCCAGATGCGTGCAAAAACTTGCATGCTGTCTGGGCTGCCATGGACATAAAAACAGGGGCACAATTCCAGGCCACAGCAGCATATCGGAGCTATCCTGCACCCAGCACACACTGCCACCACCGCTGTCTCCATTTTCACATTTAAATAAAATATGTCACAGAGAGCTGGGGGTGAGAAGCTTTTGCAGACACACATCTCAAGGCTTTTGATTTTTCAGAACCAGGATGCATTAGCAGCAAGGATTAAACCCGCCCCCCCTAGTCATGTCCCATCATGGACAGCTGTCACCACGACCACAGAACTGAGGATCAGCGTCGACCCTCAGGACCCCCCTTCCTTCAAGGACAGGCTCCCTGCTGCATGGGTCCCTTTCAACCCAAAGTAACCCCCTTCTTCCCCCCTCTCTGATCAAGCCAAGAGGGGGAACTCATCACTCACCCCTCCGACCCTTCCCCTCCCATATTTTCTGGGGGGAGGGGGGGCAAGAAGGACTGCAACATGCAAAGTTAAATCCAGCTCAACCAGAAAATGGGCCCTGCTGCCAATGTGAAACAAACACTACGCAGTCCCCCCTACAGCCCCCCCAGACTTGTGATCGGCCAGCCACATGCCAAACGTCCTTATTTTTTAAGAAAATATTTACCCATATTTGCCCCCCTTTAAACGCCAATAGAAAATAAAACGCCATCCCCTCTCCAAACTCCTCCACCCCAAAGTGAATGTCAAAACTACTTTCCTAGCTGTGGCCTTTGCAAACCATTTTTTAAAAAAGAGTTAAATATAACAAGTAAAATGAAATAAGAAAAACATAAACCTACTCGGGATTAGAATCCGAGGCACCAATAGTGCCAGGTACTGGATTCACACAAGAAAAAAAAAAGATATATATATCAATCCAACCCAAATAGCTGCTTTATCTCCTAGTTAAGTTGCAGAACACATAATCTTGATTACTGGGGTACATTATAGAGATTTTCGCTTTTGCGGGGAATCACTCCAATTCCAACCTCTTATTTCTGCATGGGAAAAATTACTGCAAACCCCAAGTTGGCACAAAGCTCTTGATGAAGGTAGTAAACAAACCAGCAAAAAAATGTTAAAGGAAGTGTGTGTGTGTCCCTTTTTCTTCCCTCTCTCCTTAAAAGCACTCTCCTCTCCATTGCTGGGGAAAAGACAGTATATATATGTGTCTGTATGTGCGTGCCACACATGCACACACATATATGGCACGCATATACATATATATATATATATATATATAGTGCCAAACCCGATGGGGGAGGAGAGAAGATGCGGGGTGGAGAAGAGTAAGTGATGAGATTAAACGAGAAGGGGGGTGGTGGAAGAGAGACGAGAAAACATTGCGCTCCACAAGATTCCAGAGACCAAAAAAAAATCCCTATATGGAAAGTGGGGGGGGGGGGCCTGTTCCACCTTTTTCCCACCACCCCTGCCCGATCTCCTTTAGATTTGCAACGTTGGCAGTGACAGGAACAGCTGCGATGGGACGGGGAGCGCAGGGTGGAGACAGCTGGGAGAGGGTGGGGGGCCGGGAACGGAAGACATATTGGGGTTCAGGAACGCGAAGGAAGGAAGGAAACCACCACCACCCCTCCCCAAAGAAGATCCTCGGAAACGCGCCATCCCCTTCTCCTCCTCTCTCGGCCCCCTTGTAACCTACCTCGGGTTGCTGCTGCTGCTGCCGCCGCCGCTTCTCCTCGTCTTCTTCTTCGTCTTCTTCTTCTCTCTCTCCCCCCGCCCCCCTTCTTTGCAAGCAGGAAGCTGGCGTCGTGCCCCCCTCCCCTTCCCCTCGCCTTGCTTGCAAGCTGGAGTTTCCCCGCGCGCTTCTTTCGGTGCAGCCCCCGGGGAGGGGATCGGCTCGGGTGCTCGGCGCGCCTGCGAGAAGACGGGCCCGGAGCGGGGAAGGCGAAGGCGGCGGCAGGGACGGCGGCGGCGGAGAGGGGTTTGTAAGATCCTGGCTTGGGCAGCGGCGGCGCTCGCCTGGCGTGTTTGTGTCACTCGAGCTGGGGAAATGGACTCGAGAGCCGAAGGGAAGGAGGCCGGCCTGGCTCCTCCTCCTCCTCCTCTCCTCCTCCTCCCCACAGCCGCCGCCGCCTTGGCTAACGCCTGCACCCTGCAGGCCGAGGGCGAGTGCGCCAGGGCGCGCGGCGGCGGCGGACCCTGCGCGGCGGATCTTGCGCGGCCGGAGGTGGGTTCTTGGAGAGAGCGCGCCCAACTCCTCCCGGCGCCAAGTTCTCTCCGGCCCGCGCGCCCCGACAGCGTTGCCCTGCGCTGCGCGGAAAGACGCGCCGGCCCTTGCCAAGCGGACAAGCCGCCGGCTTCTCGCAGCATCTCTGCTCGAGCTTTTTCCACAGGCTTGTAAAGCCGGGTTCTGCGTGGGCTTGATGAGAAAGTGATTCCCTCTGGAGTTCCGCGGGGCATAACTCCAAAAGGAATGCTCGGAGAGTTGCTGCCGGGGTTATAAATAAATAATCAAAGGTGCCAAGGTGTTGAAGCTTTCAGTGTTTTCCCTCGAAAGTTTTACGGTCTGTGCAACAGACTGGAACCCAACCGATGAAGCGTTCCCATCAATCATTGCTCGGGCTGCACGCTGATTTTGACATACCTGTTGGAGGGTAGGGAAAGTTGGTACTCCCGTTCTTGGGAAAGAGCCCCAGGGTGTGGTCTGAAAGGCACATTATGGTTTTTTGGGTCATCTTGCTGAAGCTAAACCACGTGGCTGTCCTCTATGCTGCCTTGAATGTCATGGAAGAAATTCAGGATAGACACAATAAATAAGGAAAGACTGGGACTTTATTATTATTCTTATTTTATGCCACTACACAACTAACAGCTATCCTACTCTTTAATTGAGAAACCATGTCTCTGCAGTAGAACACATCTGTGGTGTTTGGTGCCCATTGCGACTGGTAGAGTGGGAGATAGGGAGGCCCAAGACCAATGACAGGGAGTGGAGCCAACTTGTTTTGTCCCTATCATCCTCGCTGCTGAGTTCAATGGACTCACCCAGGTCCCAGGCCCTGCCCATTCCTTGGCTTAATGTAGATTGTCAACCCCCTTGGTACCTCCTTCAGTTCTCTCTCATCCATGTGGTGATCCGCTCCAACTACTGCTGCCCCACACTTTATCCTCCCTAAATCCAGAGATTCCCTATGCTTGAAATAGCTACATTGGTTTCGAAGGGAGTCTTCGGATTTAAGGAGGAGAAAGTGTGGCTTCACAATCCACATTAAGCCAAGTATGGAGGTTCCCTAAGGAGGAGGGTGTTGACAGCTAGGGCCACCCAATTGTAAGTAATAAGGTATGGGAGGTGGTGGCTAGTTAAGAGGTTGGTGAAAATGGCCCTGCCCCATTCACCTAAAACAGTGATGGCCAAACTTGGCCCCCCCCAGCTGTTTTTGGACTACAACTCCCATCATCCCTAGCTGACGGGACCAGTGGTCAGGGATGATGGGAATTGTAGTCCCAAAACAGCTGGAGGGCTAAGTTTGGCCATCACTGACCTAAAAGGACCACTCTCCACTGGAGCACAGGTGCAAGTTTTAATCCCTTGCATCCCCCATCAAAATAATCAAATTGCAGGTAACGGGGGAAGACATTTCTCTTTGCCTGAGAGCCACTACCAGTCAAGAGTGGAGGAGACAAGACATTACGGGGCTAGAGGAACAAACAGTCTGATCAGTCAGATATGTTCACACGCAGCAAGGTCATCCCCCGCCCCCGCCCCCATACCCACACTGTGTTTCAAGCTACATTTGCACCGTGTTGCTTACTTCAGAAAGGAGGCAAGGATGTCTGCACTCGAGGCACATGACTGCCCTGCAGCATCCCCTCTCCCGGAACTCCTATTCAGGAAGCTGTCAGTCTGCGCATGTGCACCCTCACCTGTTAATGCACAGCAGCGATCTCAAATGTTCACATTACCACTTGCTCCACATCCAGCTTTCAAATTGGATTGAAGCTGGTTTGAGAAAGGAAAGTCAAAGCAACAGCAGTATTTGTCCAGAAACTACAGGATCAATATGGATTGTGGCTAACGTCATGGTGAAAGAGATGAAAGATTTACTTTCCCCCGTTTTAGTTTGTTTTGTAGCATCATAAAACCTTTAATAAAAATGGTTTTTTTAAAAAAAATAGCAGTGAGAACGCCCTAGCTGCAGAGTAAGCGGTAATGTAAATATATGCCCAGTTAGTAGAAGGCAGCTCTATAGGTTTCTTCTTCCAATAATTTAGGACCGGTGCTAGTTATTCAGTGGGGAAGTCAAGGAAACACAGTTTGGCTGCTTTTAGTCTTTTTTCATTTGTTCTAAGATTGAACCATAGCATTCATAATGGGTTCTGGAACATAATAAAGCCCATTTAGACACCATTATTCTGGAAGCAGAATTCAAGAGGATTAAGGAGGAGGATGGATTTATTATTACAGGTAGGTAGCCATGTTGGTTTGCCGTAGTCGAAACAAAATAAAAAAATTCCTTCCAGTAGCACCTTAGAGACCAACTCAGTTTGTTATTGGTATGAGCTTTCATACCAATAACAAACTTAGTTGGTCTCTAAGGTGCTACAGGAAGGGATTTATTATTATTATTACTATTATTATTATCACCCATATCATTCATTCTGTTGCCTACCAGGAAGCAACCCTAACTGAGATCAGTGGGAGTTATGCCCAAGTGTCAGGCTTTGGGGAATCCAACCCCCCCTCCCTCATGACTGCCAGCAAGAAATGGGAAACCAAAAAGTTCTTACCATGGTATTTTATGCAATATTCACAGAGAGAGACGGATGATGCTGCCTCTCCAATAATGGCATTGCTCCAAGTAAAGTCCCACCCCCTCTGTCTCTCCTGTTCTGCGTCATCCCTGCGCTGGTTGATCTGTGCTTTCTGCCTCTGAGCTTTCTGTTCTACTACTCTCGATGCACGCCAGGTCCTGGGAGGGGGGTCAGGAATGCTTTCTAGAGACGCTGAGTCTGTCAGCTGTCTCTCCTCCGCTGCTGCTGCTGCTGCTGTTGCTTCCTGCTGCTCTCCCAATATTTCCCAGCTTCTCCCCTCTGAACTATAACCACCTGCAAACCACTGTTCTAAATCTATACCGTCCTCCTCAGGAAGGTTCAGGGCGAGGGGGGGCAGTCCCCACCATTTCTCCTCAGTCCAGTCCCTGACACCAAGTAAATGCATGGCTGGAAAAAGTCCAACACTCCTCAACGTAGGGATTTCAACTAGATCATACATGACAAATGGCCATCCAACTTCTGTTTAAAAACCTTCAAGGAAAGAGAGTCCACCACCTTTGATGGTAGTCTGTTCCACTGTCAAACAGCTCCTATTGTCAGAAAGTTCTTCCTGATGTTTAGTCGGAATCTCCTTTCTTGTAACTTGAAGCCATTGGTTTGGGTCCTACCCTCTACAGTAGAAGAAAACAAGCTTGCTCCATCTTCCATGTGACAGCCCTTTAGATATTTGAAGGTGGCTATCATATCTCCTCTCAGTCTTCTTTTTACCAGGCTAAGCATACCCAATTCCCTCAACTGTTCCTCATAGGACTTTGTTTCCATACACTTGATCATCTGGGTCGCCCTCCTCTGCACACCTTCCAGCTTGTCAATATCCATCTTAAATTCTGGTGCCCAGAATTGGACACAATACTCCCAAGTGCAGTCTGACCAAGATAGAATAGAGCAAGACAATTACTTCCCTCGATCGGAATGCTATGCTTCTGTTGATGCAACCTAGAAGAGCATTAGCATAATAATCTGAAGCATGGGGATATCCCAAATTCATTAGTGGAAACAATGCTTTTTTTTTTAATGCATCGTTATTGACTGTGTTGCATAATTGGAACATTATGGGTTTCTGACTGTGGGCCGCTTCTGACGTCCTTTGTATTGTGGATTCTTTATTATTTGTGCTCACAATGGTATTGAGGCAGTTCTGTGTCATCCCTCTTTCAATACCGTTTGTGCTTGCAAAGGTTTCAGGGCAGCCAAAATGCTCCCTTTCCCATCAGTGCATGTCCGGTACCGTAACTTCCTGTTGAAATCCTGCAACTTTTTATACCCCATATGTTCAAGGCTAGGGTATGTTGGTCCCACTTGTTTGTTTGTTTGTTTGTTTGTTTGTTTGTTTCATTAAAAAATATACAATTGATTTTTAAAAACCTCAAACCTCCAAAGGGCAAGAATGCCCCTCCAGACAACAATAAAGTAATAACACTGGGGTAGGAACATAAAACTAACAAAGAGGACAGTCCAGTATAAATCCAGCATTATTGCACTTTTGTTGCATCAATGACATGCTGTGAGACCTGCAACACCCCCCAAATCTGGAGGGACTTCCATAATAGTTGGCTTATTCAACCCCTTCCTGCGTAGAGACCCAGCCAAGTTATTCATCTTTCGAGCTGGCTTTATGTTGCATTTCTGGGCTGGACTTATTCTAGTTAGAAGGCACACACGGAACAAAGACTCGTGCTGCAACCATCAGGAGTGGGCACCTCTGAGGGGTTAATTCTAAGGCTGCAAAGTTTGGTCAGTTAGTTGCTGAAAAGCCCTCGGATCAGTTAAAACAGTACAAGTGGCAGGTATTGCCTTAAAAGGATTGTTCTTCAGAAAAGCTCTCGGTAGCTCCTGTTAGTCATGATGGCTACATGCTACTTCCAGGTTCGGACGACTTTTGCTACTGACTGCCAGCTGCTAGGGTAGAGCAGCAGGAGAGGCATTGTGTCCTATGTCCTGCTTGTAGGTTTCTCAGAGGCATGGCGGGAAACAGGGATGCTGAACTAGATGGAACCTCTGGTCTGATCTAGCAGAGCTCTTCTGTCATCCCCACACACCGAAGAGAAAATGACGCTTCTTCTTTCTTTTTAGATGATATAAACATCTTTTAGTTGAACTTTAACAGGATAATAAAAGAGCAGGAAACAACAGTGACCAACAACACAGAGTCCTTTTGCACTGCGGAACTTAGGGTGCTTCCAGCTGGGAGCTTTGTGTGTCGCAAACAAGCCAGTCAGATGTGTGTGACCATTGACACCATCGCTTCCACACAGGCCACATGGATATTCACTGCTGTTCAGTTTGTTTGCTGCCCAAACCTGTGGGCAAAGCTTGGGGAATATTTCTGCTCTGTGTTGTTTTGTCTCTTCCCCTCAGCCACTCCACTACCCTTCCCCCCCCCTCCATTTTGGGCATGGGTGTGCACACCTTTAAATGAACAGACAAGAAAATCACTGGAAGAAGAGCAAATGTTACCAGACCGAAGTTAGTGTGTTTCTCAGTAGGCAAGATGGAGGGCTGAGCTTTTGAGGTGCGAACAGCAATATACATTTAATTTTGTTTTTGTAATTATACCGAGGTCTTGCACAGGAGAAATATTTACCTATACGCTGTTTCATTTGGGCTGGATGGCTATACATACAGAATATATACAGGGCTTTTTCCCCCTGCCGGAGCTCAGTTCCAGCACCTCTCAGATGAATGCCATTACCATTCTAAGAGAAAGAGGGAGGCGTTCATGGTGAGTTCTGGCACCTCTTTTTCTAGCAAAATAGCGCTGTATATATAAAATACCCAGTAAGCCCCTTTAACTACACAACCAACCACACATTTCCCCCCACCCAAAAACATGCAGCCACACTGGAATACAGTGGTACCTCGGTTTTTGAAACGTTCAAAAACCGAAAACTCAATGCAGAAGCCTCAATACAGAAAACTCAATACAGAAGCCGCGTGGCATGTTTGACATCCAAGGCGTGTTTGAAAACCTAAGCATTTACTTCTGGGTTTATGGCATTCAAAAAACAAAACTTTTGTCAGTGGAGACATTCGAAAACAGAGGTACCACTGTACTGAATTCTGATACAGAGGTCTTGTGCACCACCTTCATATAATAAATTTTCTTTTAAAGGCCCTGCATATGTACTGCAATTACAGTCTTTGAGGTAATCCCTCACTTGTGGTGTGTGGAGTTCTTGAGAAAATAGCTCTTCCAAACTGGTTTGTTGAAATTCGGACATGCCTTCAAGCATGCAACATTTGCTGGAAATGGCAAAGAATCTTTGGTCTGGGCTGACAGAAGCAAAATGACAAGGTTGTGCTTAGGCAAGGAGCAAATGGAAGTAGGGAAGAAGAAGAAGAAGAAGAAGAAGAAGAAGAAGAAGAAGAAGAAGAAGAAGAAGAAGAAGAAGAAGAAGAAGAAGAAGAAGAAGCAGCAGCAGCAGCAGCGGCGGCAGCAGCAGCAGCAGCAGCGTAGTTTGGATTTGATATCCCGCTTTATCACTACCCGAAGGAGTCTCAAAGCGGCTAACATTCTCCTTTCCCTTCCTCCCCCACAACAAACACTCTGTGAGGTGAGTGAGGCTGAGAGACTTCAGAGAAGTGTGACTGGCCCAAGGTCACCCAGCAGCTGCATGTGGAGGAGCGGAGACGCGAACCCGGTTCCCCAGATTATGAATCTACCGCTCTTAACCACTACACCACACTGGCTAGGGGTATGGTGATAGAGGCTGCACACTGAAGCACCACTATGTGACAAACAACCCACTCTCAAAATAATGATATGCCATCAAACTTTCCACACCACGGGATGTATAATGGCATAACTTTTACTTATGAGTTTTCTACATAACAGGTAAATCTAGATTAAATGAAGGAAAAATATGGGCCAGTAACAACACTGTGCCAATGCCTGTTACGCCTTGACCCATTACAGAGCCTTTTCAGTGGCAGTTCCTTGTTTGTGGAATGCCCTCCCTAATGAGGGGCATCTGACTCCCTCATTGTTGACTTTCAGGATTTTGAAACATTCCTATTGACCCAGGCATTTGATGGCTGAAAGACACTGTTCCTGACAGCCAAGATATTCCTGGATGAGAGAAAGGTTTTAACTGTGTTTAGAGTAGTGGTAATAATAATAATAATACAGTGGTACCTCAGGTTACATATGCTTCAGGTTACAGACTCTGCTAACCCAGAAATAATGCTTCAGGTTAAGTATTTTGCTTCAGGATGAGAACAGAAATTGTGGTCTGGCGGTGCGGCAGCAGCAGAAGGCCACATTAGCTAAAGTGGTGCTTCAGGTTAAGTACAGTTTCAGGTTAAGTACGGACCTTCGGAACGAATTAAGTACTTAACCTGAGGTACCACTGTAATAATAATAGTGGTGGTTTATTCTTGATGTGTTGGTCTGTCTGTCAGGAGAAAGGGAAGGATAGAAATTAATTAATTAAATATTAATAATAATAAATGATGATTTTTTAAAAAACAACAACAAAAACCCTGCAGATTATGAGCAGCACCACAACTCCACAATAACCTCCTGCCTAGAAGCAACCTAACAATTTACATACAAAACGCTGTTTTCTGATAAGCAGCTGTTCAGATGTCGCTATCCTGCCTGCTAGATGCAAGAAACAGCAGACTACAAAAGGGAGATAAATTCTGTAAACTCTGGAACAGATTTTTGAAACTGTTTGTTCAGTAACACCCGATGCTTCATAACGTGGCAGACACACCAAGCTGAGTGAAAGATGGAACTCTTTTTTCCTTCCTCTTCCCCATTGTGTACCCTTTAATATCAGTAATATCATCAATTTATGGTAAGTTACTTGTGCTATCTTTGGATGTATAGATTATTCTATTCTAACTTGATCTTTTCATCATACAAAAACGTGTCTGCCTGGTTATGCACAAAGGAGGGGAGTGTAAATGCTAATAGATGGAGAGGAGGGGACAAATTGAACGGTTGTAAGAAAAACGAAATTAGAAAAAGAAAAAAAAAACTTACTGGGAATTTTGTGGTTTTAAATCACCACCCCCTTAACATATGACAAACATGGTTGAGAAATGCTCCACAAACCTACACTCCTGCTACATGTGCATAATCAGTCAGCTGAACATGCGACTCTTAATTTCAAGGTTGTGGGTTCGAGCCCCACGTCAGGCAAAAGATTCTGACATTGTAGAGGGTTTGACTAAATGACCCTCGTGGCCCCTTCCAAATCTACAATTCTAAGATTCTAAGCTCTGCAACCCCTCCAAGAAAATGCCACTTCTAAAATTAATTAAAAATGGCAATTGGGCAGCAGATTTGATTTATTAAAAGCATTTTGAAATCAAGTACTTATAAAAAGTGTAGCTGAGCGGTTTGGTGTATATTTGAAGGAGAAAATTTAATTGTGAAAATTATAGTTTGGCTTAATCCCACTCCACCATTTTAATGAGAGACGGGGAGGGGAGGGAAGTTCTAGGCTCCTAGTTAGAAAATGACTCATCTAACTTGATTTGAAACTTGGCTGTGTAAGATAGGTAGGTGTTATGTACTGAGTTGAATAGGATCCAAACTGTAGCAGTCTGATTGGTCCTAGAACAATAGGATCCAAAAGGCAGCAGTCTGATTGGTCCTAGAACAATAGGATTCAGAATGCAGCAGCCTGATTGGTCCTAGAACAATGCAGCAGTATGATTGGTTGGCAGGAACCACCCAATCCTGCTCCAGATAGAAGTGAATCCACAACCTGATTGGCTTACAGTAGAATTCCAGAATTAGCCAATCATGTGCAGCCCATTGTGTAAATAATGTATATAAAGCAGATACTGTGAGGGGACATTTATTCATTCCTCCTCACCACTATGAGCTGAATAAAGAGCATGTAATCACTTTGCGACTCTGAGTATATTTCACTGGCGACGAAGGTGGGATCCCGCTGAGCTGACTGCCACACACAGCACCGCAGCACCGCCAACTGCCGCACCGCTGCCTCGCACCGTGTATCCAGGCTTCAGCTCCGGGGCACAAGGAACTCAGAATGGCAGCCAACAGCAGCTTCTCGCCATTCAACCCAGCATCTGGAGACTGGGAAGCGTACGCCTCCCGTTTCACCTTCCTCCTAGAAGCCAAAGGGGTCACCGACGAAGAAGACGCCAAGAAGAGGGCGATATTCTTCAGCGTCTGCGGAGAGGAGACGTTTGAAATCGCCCGGGCTCTCCTTGCGCCTGAAGACGTCGCTACTGTTCCATACAAAACAATAATGGAACAGCTGAAGGGGCACTTTTCGCCGCAGCCCTCAGTGGTGGCTCGTCGAAATGCCTTCTACGCAAAGCGGCAAGCCCCTGGGGAAACCATAACTGGGTTTGTGACCTCTCTCCGCCAAGCCGCCCGGTTCTGCAACTTCTCAGAGCTGGAGAACATGCTTCGTGACCGCCTCGTCGGTGGCCTGAAGGATGAGAAGCTGCAACGGCGCCTCTACGCTAAGAAGGACCTAACGTTCCAGGTCGCTCTGGAGGAGGCCCTGGCAACAGAAGCTGCCGAGAGGTCGACCCAAGAGGCACGGCCGAGCCTGCCATCCCAACCGAGGGTCCACCATGAAGACCTCACCGACGACTCAGGATCCGACAGGGAGGAGGTGCACCGAGTACAGCAGCGCACTCAAGCAGCGCACAGACCACAGCTGCCTCGACGAGAAGGAGGGAACTGCGCAAGCTGCGGGGAGAGTCACGAGAGGAGGACCTGCCGTTTCCGCAACGCAGAGTGCAGGCAGTGCAGAAAATCGGGACACATCGCCCGGGTGTGTCGGGCTCGGCCCACCCGACACCAGGCATCAGATGACCAATCCAAGAGCCCCAGGTCCCGGGGCCCAACGCACCAAGGCAACTCGACGGAGCTCACGGACTTCCAGGTATACCAGTTGCCCCACCCCAACGTAGAGAAAATTTATGTAGAGGTACAGATAGAGGGGGCCCCATGCCGCATGGAGCTTGACACGGGTTCAACTCTATCCATAATCTCGGCAAGGACCTTAAGGAAACTGTGTCCCACTGGGGGTCCCAAACTCAGGCCGGCCCCATTCACCCTCCGGGACTTCCAGAAACGTAAGGTCCCCACAATGGGGGTGGGGACCTTCAGGGTGCAATACCGAGGGCGGACGCGGCAACTGGACTTGCTTGTGGTCAAGGGCCCCTACATTAGCTTACTGGGATTGGCATGGTTTGGACCACTGGGGCTAGCTGTCACCGGGGTGAACCACACTAGCTTACAAGTGGACGTGGACGCCATATGCAAGGAATTTCCAGGGGTTTTCGATGGGAAATTGGGACAGTATACGGGCCCCCCCATTGCGCTACAGCTTGACCCCGCAGTACGACCGGTCAGGCTCAAGGCCCGCCGGGTCCCGTTCGCCTTGAAACCCCGTATAGACGAGGAATTGGACCGACTCGTAGAGCAAGGAGTGCTGGAGCCGGTGCCTAATGCTCCCTGGGAAACCCCAATCGTCACACCCGTCAAGCCTAATGGTTCAGTCCGCATCTGCGCAGACTACAAATGTACCATAAACAAGGCCCTCACGGCCCACGCATACCCAGTGCCAGTGGTCAGCCATGTCCTTGCCACCCTGGCTGGGTCGAAAATTTTTGGCAAGCTGGACTTGGCCCAAGCATATCAACAGCTACCAGTAGATGAGGCCACAGCAGAGGCACAGACGATTGTGACGCACAGAGGAGCGTTCAGGGTAAAGCGGCTGCAATTCGGTGTCAGCGTGGCACCAGGCATATTCCAGAATATGATGGACTCTCTCCTTAAAGGGATTCCTGGCGTCACCCCCTTCTTCGATGATGTGTTGATTGCCGGCCCCACACCAGAGGAGTTTGAGGACCGCCTCCGCACCGTTCTGCACCGTTTCCAGACGGCGGGTCTCAAGGTGAAGCGGGAAAAATGTCTACTAGGAGTGCCTCAGGTGGACTTTCTGGGATTTATGGTGGACGCAGAAGGGGTCCACCCGACTGGGGACAAGGTACGGGCCATTTGTGATGCCCCAGCGCCCAAGAGCAAGACTGAACTTCAGGCCTTCTTGGGACTATTGAACTTTTACCATTCCTTCCTTCCCCACAAGGCGGCGGTAGCGGAGCCCCTACACAGACTCCTGGACAAGCGGGCCCCTTGGGTGTGGGGCCAGCGCCAGGAGGCCGCATTCCAGGCAGTCAAGGACTTGCTTGTCTCAAACTCGGTCTTGGCACACTTCGACGAGAGGCTGCCGGTGGTGCTAGCATGCGACGCCTCACCCTATGGCATTGGAGCTGTCCTGGGGCACCAACTCCCGGATGGAAGAGAGGTACCGGTGGCGTACTTTTCCCAGACACTCAACACAACCGAGCGGAACTACTCGCAAATCGACAAGGAGGGTCTGGCAATCGTAAAGGGAGTAAAAAAATTCCATGATTTCTTGTACGGGCGGCCCTTCACCGTGGTGACTGACCACAAGCCGTTGCTTGGCTTGTTTGCCCCCGAAAAGCAGACCCCCCAAGTGCTGTCTCCTCGCGTCCTCAGGTGGTCAATTTTCCTTGCCAGCTACCAGTATGCACTGATTCACCGACCTGGGAAGGCGATGGGCCATGCGGACGCCCTCAGCAGGCTACCACTACCGGAAACAGGCCCTGACCCAGCACCTGCACAAGAGGTTATGAGCCTGGAGCTGCTTCCCGACCGCCCCATTCAGGCACAAGAAGTTGCACACCATTCCAAGAAAGATAGGGTCATCTCCCGGGTCCTGGACTGGGTGTGGAGGGGATGGCCCAGCAGCAGCCCCGGGCCAGAATTCGCCGGCTACACAACCCGCAAACATGAACTGTCGGCCCACAAGGGGTGCCTGTTATGGGGAAGCAGAGTCGTTGTTCCCCAGCCCCTCTGCAAAAGGGTCCTCACAGCCCTACACGAGACACATCCAGGGGTAGTAAGAATGAAGGCCCTTGCCAGGAGTTATGTGTGGTGGCCGGGGATCGATGGAGAGATAGAGGCCTGGGTCAAACACTGCCAGGCCTGCCAAGAATCCCGCCCAGATCCCCCAAGGGCCCCAGTCCAGTCCTGGGAGTCCGCCCGAGCACCATGGACCTTCGAGGCCCAGGACCCAGTGTACGCAAAGAATTTTGGGGCAGGCCCAGCATGGGTACCCGCCACAATCACCAGGGTCACTGGCCCCGTGTCGTACGAGGTGCTAACGGATGGGGGGCAATGCTGGCGCCGCCACTGCGACCAGATACGGCGACGATTCCCGGGAGAAAACCAGGAGGAGGACAGGTCAGAGGAGTCCCAAGGGAACAGCGGGGCAGTGAGGCCCATAGAGCAGGAGGGGCCAGCAGGAGAGGCAGAATCAGTAAATACAGAGAGGACCCGTGAGGCCGAAAGGACACCGGAACCAGAACCACGACTGAGCGAGCCGGTTGCACCAGACCAAACAGCCGCATCACAGCCAGCATCCTTGGAACACGAGCCAGAACCCGGAGCCCGGACCAGGGAACACCCCAGGCCACAATGCACACGTAGGCCGCCGGCATACCTTGAGGACTATGAATGCGACCTCCCGGGCAGGACTGGAACTTAGAGGGGAGGGGTGTTATGTACTGAGTTGAATAGGATCCAAACTGTAGCAGTCTGATTGGTCCTAGAACAATAGGATCCAAAAGGCAGCAGTCTGATTGGTCCTAGAACAATAGGATTCAGAATGCAGCAGTCTGATTGGTCCTAGAACAATGCAGCAGTATGATTGGTTGGCAGGAACCACCCAATCCTGCTCCAGATAGAAGTGAATCCACAACCTGATTGGCTTACAGTAGAATTCCAGAATTAGCCAATCATGTGCAGCCCATTGTGTAAATAATGTATATAAAGCAGATACTGTGAGGGGACATTTATTCATTCCTCCTCACCACTATGAGCTGAATAAAGAGCATGTAATCACTTTGCGACTCTGAGTATATTTCAGTAAGTTTGATGATGGTCCATGCCAAGTTTGAGGTAGAAAGGATAAGAAATAAGAAATGGCTTATTTTGAACAAGTTAAACATTTGACAAGTGACTTCATGAAGCTGACAGGTGATGTGCATTTTTCTGCCATATACTTCGCTGGGGTGGGTTTTGGCAAAACATTTATCCATCTGTTTTGTTCCTTTTGGGAAACAAGTTGTTTT
The DNA here is from genome assembly GCF_964106645.2 of Podarcis pityusensis. Taxonomy (NCBI): domain Eukaryota; kingdom Metazoa; phylum Chordata; class Lepidosauria; order Squamata; family Lacertidae; genus Podarcis; species Podarcis pityusensis. Next base: position 25,871,823 of record NC_138038.1, read on the forward strand.
AAGTCAAGGTCAGCATCCAGTTATGTAATGTATTTGTAGTTCTAATTAAAAAGGCATTTTTTTGTGGCCAATATTTATCAACGGGGATTTGTAAGGGTATCCCTCTATGCATGTTTTCTACAAACCTATTTTGAGAGAAGGTGAAGTAGAGTCGGGGAAGGGGTTGAATAGAACCACCTGGATGTGTTGTAGCCTTTTGGCTGGATCTGAATTCATCACTGGTAATTTCCTGCATGGTGAGTTGAGACTTGGGGAGGGCCAGAAGAGGTAGAACAGTACCTGAAGATACACTGAAGGAAATTGCATGCCCTCCAACATTTTTCTGGTGAAAATAGGGATATCCAGTGCTATTTTTCTAGAAAAAGCAGTGCTGGAACTCACCAGGAACACCTCCCTCGTTCTCCTAGAGCAGGAGTAGGCAACCTAAGGCCCATGGGCTGGATGTGGCCCAATTACCTTCTCAATCCGGCCCGCGGACGGTCTGGGAATCAGCGTGTTTTTACATGAGTAGAAGGTGTCCTTTTATTTAAAATGTATCTCTGGGTTATTTGTGGGGCATAGCAATTCGTTCATTTTTTTCTTCAAAATATTGTCCAGCCCACCACATGGTCTGAGGGATGGTGGACGGCACACGGCTGAAAAAGCTTGCTGACCCCTGGTCTAGAAGTGACAATGGCACTCACCTGAGAGGTGCTAGAACTGAGTTGCGGTGAGTTCCAACTGAAAAAAAAGCCTCAGAGACATCCTATTCCACTCGCCAACATTTCTCTGATGAAAATAGGGACGTCCTAAGAAAAAGGACGCGGGTGGCGCTGTGGGTTAAACCACAGAGCCTAGGACTTGCCAATCAGAAGGTCGGCAGTTTGAATCCCCACGACAGGGTGAGCTCCCGTTGCTCGGTCCCTGCTCCTGCCAACCTAGCAGTTTGAAAGCACATCAAAAGTGCAAGTAGATAAATAGGTACCGCTCCGGCGGGAAGGTAAACAGCGTTTCCATGCACTGCTCTGGTTCGCCAGAAGCGGCTTAGTCATGCTGGCCACATGACCCGGAAGCTGTACGCCGGCTCCCTCAGCCAATAAAGTGAGATGAGCGCCGCAACCCCAGAGTCGGCCACGACTGGACCTAATGGAGTCCCTTTACCTTTACCTTAAGAAAAAGTAGGACATTCCGGGATCAAACCAGAAACCGAAACGGCTTCTGTACATCCAGGACTGTCCCTGGAAAATCAGGGCACCTGGAGGGTCTGAAACTGGAGAGATACAGTGGTACCTCGGGTTACATACGCTTCAGGTTACATAAGCTTCAGGTTACACACTCCGCTAACCCAGAAATAGTGCTTCAGGTTAAGAACTTTGCTTCAGGATAAGAACAGAAATTGGGCTCCAGCGGCGCGGCAGCAGCAGAAGGCCCCATTAGCTAAAGTGGTGCTTCAGGTTAAGAACCGTTTCAGGTTAAGTACGGACCTCCGGAACAAATTAAGTACTTAACCTGAGGTACCACTGTAAAAGACATTTTTTCAAAAAGTAAACTGGAGTGAAAGTAGCAGTTTGGGGAGCGGGGATGAGATACAAGTTAATTATGAAAACAAAGGAAAGCGGGTACAGGAATTGTGGGGGAAAAGGTTGAGAGAGATGAGTGGAGGATGGAAAATATAAAATAAATGACCTCGTCTGCTCGGAACCTCTGGATCAGCAGATTGTTCCTGAAATGGAGAGCTAAGTCAGAATACCTCCACCGCTAATGTCTTTATTTAGGAGGAAACCTTTAATTCTACAGGTGCTTATTTCTGAAACACTTGGTTTGCATTCTGCCGTAAAATATATTGTGTTCCCTCACCATAGCAACATGTGGTGAATGCTCAGGTGAGGTACAGCATCCCAAAACTTGCGACAAATGCATCAGGCAAATTTCTGTCTCGACACGCACCAGGGTGCACATACCAAACCCATCGTCGGAACTAAAAGTTCGAGACACAGTGAGAGGAAGTTGGCTGAATTATACCCCGTCTCAATTAGATTCTTCGTGCCAAATCTCATACCGACATGACAAATTGTTTTTAATCGGATAAAGGACAGAATTTATAACACACCATTCACAAAACCCCCCACGCACCATTCTTCCTCCCTTCCTTCCCAATCTGCTGCCAAGGCCTCCCTTTCTTCCTCTGAGGGAAAAGAGCTAGTGGGGCATTGAAATAAATCAGAAAGGGAGATAAAAGGTTAATATTTCTTTTAAAAAGTAATAGTAATAAACTAGGAATAGAGAGGAAGGAGATAAGGGAGGGAAGCTGTTATAAAAGGAAAAAGAGAATTTCTGAGGAGCTGGGAGGAGGGATGAAAGAAAAAGGGAGTTTCGATGAGGGGGATAAGGTACAAGCTAAGTGTGGAAAGTTAAGAAGAAATGACAGACAAGTACTCTGAGAGGCATTTGTGGGTGGGCACAGATCCAGTTTCCCATGTGCTCTTTTGTGCATGTTCATCCACATGAAAACTTTCAGTTGAACTCTTATCTCAATGTTTCCCAATCTACACTAATGGGCGATGCTTGTATTGTTGCCCCCTTCCCTCACAGTTAGTATATGCCACCCTCCCAGAAACCTGAGGTCTATTGTGGAATGCACACAGGTAGTTGTTGATCTGTATGTGTAGCCTTTTTAAAAAATTATTTTTGAGATACAAGTTTTTCCATATACCAGACTTTCATAAAACTGTTGGTGGCATGAAGAGACATTTCGGCACATAGAAATCAATGCAAGATGAGCTGTCTTTATAGCTGTAAAAGGGCAGAACTAACAAAACAAGAGGACTTTGATGGTAGGGAACAGTCAAGGACTACCTTTCCCCATATGAACCAATGCGGACCATGTGATCATCCTCTGAGGCCCTTCTTCATGTGCTTACTCCAGGAGAGGTCTGGAGGGTAGCAACATGAGAACGGGCCTTTTCTGCAGTGGCTTCCTGTTTGTGGAATGCTCTTGCCAGAGAGGTTTGTCTGGTGCCTTCATTATACAGTGGTACCTAGGGTTACATACACTTCAGGTTACATATGCTTCAGGTTACAGACTCCGCTAACCCAGAAATAGTACCTCGGGTTAAGAACTTTGCTTCAGGATGAGAACAGAAATGGTGCGGCGGCAGCGGGAAGCCCCATTAGCTAAAGTGGTACCTCAGGTTAAGAACAGTTTCAGGTTAAGAACAGAGCTCCGGAACGAATTAAGTTCTTAACCCAAGGTACCACTGTACATCTTTAGGCACTAGGTGATAACGTTCTTCTTCAACCAAGACTTGGGCTGATTAGCATTCTACGGCCTTTTATATGTGTTTGTGGGTGGATTGTTACTAGGTTGTTTTTGTTATGTATTTTGTGTTCTCATTTTGTACTTTTAGGTTGTGAGCCACCCTGTGGTCTTCAAATGAAGGGTAGTATACAAATTAAATTGATGGTGGTAACAATAACAACAACAAAGTGAGTTAGAAAAACAAAAAATCATCTTTGCACTGTACCCTACCCTACCAGCAGCCTATGGAGGAGCACCTCACCAAGGGAAATAGGGCGTGTGACACAGTGACAGACAGCACCCAGGGAAACATCACAACACACTTTTTTTTAAAGTAAAATCACCTGCCCACACAACACCCGTCAGTATGTCCACAGTTGGGTAATGTGTGATTTTATGCTGGATTCCCCCCTCCCCTTTACTACATTATCCACAGATCGAGAAAATCCAAACAAAATGAAGAGGAAGTACAGGTTGCTACTTGGAGGAGGAGGAGGATGTCATGTTGACAAAGTGAAAAGAACGCAATCAACTGGTGCATTGAATCCACTTTAAACTGCCACTGAGTACACAGCCTTAGGCTCAGCAAATTCTTCCTAAAATGTGGCATCTGAGTCACAATCCTTCCAGAGCCAGTATCTGGTTATTAGCTTGAGGAAAGCTGAACAATTGCTCGCTGCCACAAGGAATTCACTGTGGTGAAGACTGTCGCCATTTTCACAGAGGAATCAGATATCAACCAAACATGATATTAGTAGCTGCCTATCTGTGCCTCTGTCTGCTGATGCTTTGTAACTGGTGGCACCTCTGCACCCCAAATTTGTGACTATAAGCCTTAAAAAATTTCTTCCTTTATCTTGTGAATCACGCTTTCATTGGGTCCCACCCTGATAATAAAATTGTAAGGCTTGAAGGAACCAAATGGATTGTCTAGTCCGGAAGTAAAGGAACTGTAGCCTTCCAAATGTTGGCAAATGACGACTCCCATCCTCTCTGACTGTTGGCAATACTGGCTGGTGCTGACAAGAGTCAGAGTCTAACAATATCTGCAGAGCGACGGGTTCTCCATCACTGTTAAAGGTCCCATTTATTAAGTTATTTTGAAATATGCATTTCCCACAACAACCCCAAACCCACTTCCCCAGAGTGGCATTACACGGAACTATTTTAAAAAATACAGCAATTCAAGCTGTAGTGATAAAAATACATTAAAAAAAAAAACAGAACGTAGAACAGCATGTGGCGGAACAGCACAAAGCCAACAATGACGATAAACTCAAATTTAAAATGCTTGCGAAAATTTAAAAAGGGCCCACACAGAAATGATAACAAAAGTTGGCAGCAGGCAAGCCTCTCAGTAGATTTCAAACTCTTGGAGAGCCATTTATACCTGCATCCTTCCACCTGAGGAATAGCAAGGGATGAAAGAGGAAGGAGACCACCAGGAGCACTGAGAACAACATACTGAGGTTCAAGACATCTTGAGTTGCAATAAGGCCCTTCTTGAGCGACAATTGACTTGGTCTCTTCAGGGGATAGTAAAGGGTAAAGGGACTCCTGACCATTAGGTCTGGTCGTGACCGACTCTGGGGTTGCGGTGCTCATCTCGCTTTATTGGCCGAGGGAGCCAGCGTACAGCTTCCGGGTCATGTGGCCAGCATGACTAAGCCGCTTCTGGCGAACCAGAGCAGCGCACGGAAATGCTGTTTACCTTCCCGCCAGAGCGGTACCTGTTTATCTACTTGCACTCTGACGTGTTTTCGAACTGCTAGGTTGGCAGGAGCAGGGACCGAGCAGCGGGAGCTCACCCCGTCGCGGGGATTCGAACCGCCAACCTTCTGATCGGCAAGTCCTAGGCGCCACCCGAGTCCCCTGCAGGGGATAGCCTTCACCAAAAAACCTTTGCATCCTGTCTGATAGTCCAGCTATGGCCCATTCAACTTCCCTTGCTGAAGGACCCCAAAGAATACAGTGGGACTGCACAGCAGGGTTGAGGGTGCCATGCAAATGGAAGCCAGGTACTCAATGAGGCAGTATACTTAAAAACAAAGTGAGAGTCTTCCTGGATCAATGCAGCATTGATCAGATGTTTCCAGGGATCCCACAAGCAGGGCATGAGTGTTATAGCCATCTCCCATAGTTGGTTACCCAGAAACTGGTATTCAGAAATTTGAAGTGTGTGATACTGGAGATAGTAAATAGCCGCCATGATTGGTAGTCATTGATTGCCTTATCCTCCATTAATTTGTCAAATCCACTTCTAAAGCCATCCATGTTGACAGCCTTTACACGTGCAGGGAACTTTTTTGGGCCAAGGAACATTCAGCCACCTGCAAAGACACAGGTTTACCTCCAATGTATCTTGGGTCAGCCAAGCCCTATTCCTGAGTCCACCACTCTTCCCTAGTAACAGGCAGTGCAGAGGATCCCTTCCACAAAAGCCGTGAACTCAGTGAACTTCTTTGGGCATTAAATGTGACTACGAACCGCAGATGCAAGTGAAAAATACGCGGCAAACATTGTAATTATTAACCTATGCTTATGGACCAATAAAAGCCTTATTGGTTTGTTCATTTCACTGTTCAAATAACAAGTAGCTTATGGCGACTTCTCTGCGCACTCTGGCCTCCTTTGGCAGTAGGCGTGGCTATGCTCAGGGAGGTGTGGTCTTTAATTTCAAGGGCGGAGTTTCCACAGGTGAGAGAGCTAGACTTTTGCAGATCAGTGGAGTGGAATCTAGCTGGTCCCCCCCCTTCCTTGAACATTAAAAGTTATATGTGGCTTAGCCTTGGAGTACATTAATGCCCCCTCCAGACAACCAGTTCTATCAAGCATTTGTCCTGATTTGCTTGCACAAAGCTTAGGTGGAGGTTAGACTGTTTCTGGTCTTCATTGAGCCATTTGTCCCAGTTTGTTTGTGGGGTGGTTATACAACTAATGAACATCCGTTTTGCATTTAAACTGATTTGTTGTGGGCTACGTAGACTTTTCTCTGCTAGTTGTTCGTTCCTCCTAAGGTTGAGTTGCTGCACTAGGGGGGCAGAACCCTTTAATCCACTATATCTGAGAAAACCAAAAGTTATGGTATGTGCTTGGATCCTTCCCACAAAACAGTGACTTTTCTGGAGGCACCTTAACTAGTAATATTAAGGTGGGGAAGCAGTGCCTTTCAATATGTGCAGAGGGGATAATATCATCCACTTACTTTGCAAAAGCAGGTGCAGTTGATTAGAGGAGGTGAAGAGGCCTGTCCTACTTGCATATCAATTTGGGGTAGTAAGGTGGAGGTGAGGCAGATTCTGCACTGACTCATCTCTCGCATACAAGTCAGATAATTATTATGGCTCCTCCATCTGATTGGCATATGAAGAACCGTGGAGAACGTGAGTGGCTGGAACTTTCATTGTTGGTGCTAAAAGAAAAGGGAAAGAAAGTAAGTCTGTAATTCTCAGTATCTGAACAAGAACCCAGAGGTCACTGAAAAGGCCTAGGAGGAATGAAGCTAGTGATGGATTATTTAGTTAGATTCTCCACCCTCCTTAAAGAGCTCAAGGTGGATTACAATTGATGGTATTCAATGCTAGTCTTACTCAGAGCAGACCCCTTTAACTTAATGGACATAACTAACAGGTTTATTACTTTCAATGGGTCTACCCCTTGGATTGCATTAAACTAACACATACTCAGAGTAGACCCACTGAAATTACTGTACATGACTGTTCACCTTCACTTCCACTTGTCCAGTGCTGAGTCCGAGAGGTTTTCACTTGTCCTGTGCTTTCTTGGCACCAGTCTAAGTGGTTTTTGTTTGTTTGTCCCATTGCTTTCCCCTGGAAAACCTACTGTTTACCACTGAATTGTGGAAAATGCCAATCTGCTGAAAACCCAATTGCCATTTCTTTCGATTCAGTGGTAAACAGTGAGTTTTGCTGAAGGAAAACAATGAGACAAGTGGAAATGTAATGAGCCAACAGTCAGGTCTTCTATTCATTTAAATAGGTCTACTCGGAGCAGAACTTTGTTGAATATGATCCGTTATGTCTGTATTTCAACCAACCCTCGCAATAAAACAACCGTACTGCCCAATGATCTGATTTCAATATGCAAACATTTCAAATGCACTGTGCCAGTGGGAAGAGGGAGGAAACAGGCTAAGCTTGGAGACCATGCTTGCTTGTTTGTTGCATTTGTTATTGTGATAGGAATTTTATGGTTTTAGATATATGGCAACGTTCATAACCACACGTACATAGATCAGCACAGGAAAGCCAACCTGGAACCATTTTGATTCCTAAATTGAGCAAATGTTTCTCTGCATGGTAAAAATGGAAAAGCCTCCCCATTGTCTCTTCCTTCACAAATCCTGTCTTAATCTGTGTTTGAATAAGGGTGTGAGCCTTATCATTACAAAAGACTGCCAAGGCTCCCCAAGAAATCCAATCAAGTAACCTGCCAGACAGGAAATAAACAAAGCGACAGGAGAAAACAACATGCAAATGTTCTGTTTTAGACCGCCTTATCTGAGGGGTGGTCTTAGGTTACACCCCTTCTGTGATGAATGCATAATGTTTCTGGGGGTGGTCTTGATCTAGAGGATGGGAATTTCAAAAGTCTTTATAAGCCCTTGCATAGCATTTTTGGGGGTCCTCTTCCTCTCCTGCGTGTGAGGGGAGCACCCTGTTGCAACAGATTAATAAAGATCAAGCTTACTAGCTGCTTTGCTTCTCAATATTCTCTGGTTGGCCTCTGTTATTTTCTCCTACCAATAGGGAACCTATGTAAGGACTCTATATGGGCTCTTGGATACCCCATAAGGGAAAAGGGCATATTTTTATTTACAACATTATCCCACCTCTTCTCCAGGCTGCTCAGGGTGGCAAAAATGGCACTCCCCTCCACCTTTTATCAGCTGAAGAGAAATACAGATAAACAGAGCAGACAGACCTGTGTGTGAACGCATATCGGCCTGTGCAAAGTTATTTGCGTACAGAACTGCAGCAGAAAGTATGACCAAACACATGCACAAAAACAGGGAACGCACACAAACGCCCTTGAATTGTACAAGCAGGTGTACAAGCAGGATTCATTGATCCATGCACACGGATCGCATGCAAACATGCTGGAGCTCCCTGAGATGTCTCTGCCCATGCAGTCAAGTGGACGGTTGCACATAAATCAGTGGCATATAAAAAAACATGAGCTGGCAGCAAAGCTAGGATTAAGAACCAGCCACATTTTTTTTAAGGCTGCTCTGGGGGAGGTGGTGATCTCACACAGGAGCCATGGCAGTATCCTTGTTTGGTGGAAACAGAGATGTTGCAAAACTCTCCGAGCTTTCCTGCCCCCCCCCCCCCGCCAGGGATTCACATGGAAATACAGAGGTGGTGGCCCTCCAGAGAGTCAGTCTCCCTCCCCTCCCTGTAAGGCATGCTTTTACAATGCTACAGGGCAGGAGATCACCAAAGCCAGCTTTGTGAATTCCTGTTGCCTTCCCCCCAGAATGTTGGGAACTTCGGAGCATCCTTTTGAGAACTCATTTCTTTTGGAGCGATAACTAATTTCTCCATCAAAGGTGCTAATCATAAGCCTTTGCATCTGGAATTCATGCCCCTTTGTTATCAGTGTCAGATTTGTGGGATGGGACTATATTTACTTAGTGGTGAATTATTATTATTATTATTATTATTATTATTACTACTACTACTTCCATTTATACACCACCCTTTATCAAAAGATCCCAGGGTGGTGTACAACATTAAAAACATATTATATAACATGAGTGGTAAAAACATAATAAAAAGCATTCTGAAAGAGGACCTAATAACAAAATAGACCTAATAATAGCAGTCTTCTGCACACTTTCTCAGGCTGTAGATTATTTAATAGCCGTAGGCCTGGGTAAAGAAGGTTTTTGCCTGGCGCTTAAATACATGTTAATAATAATAATTTATAACAATAGTATATTGCCCTTCATCTGTAGATCTCAGGGCAGTTCACAACATAAAATCACAATATAAAAAAACACAAAATACATAATTAAAATAAGAGCAAAACAAATAATCCTTGGGGAGAGACTCCGGTAATTCAATTTAAATTTAGGGGTGTACTATTGTTGGGCCTGGAATTATAAATAGCCAATTACCGTATTTTTTGCTCCATAAGACGCACTTTTTTCCTCTTAAGAACTAAGGGGAAATGTCTGTGCGTCTTATGGAGCAAATGTGTGGTCCCTGGGGCTGGGGGGAGAAATCCGCGCTTCCCCCGCCAGCCCCGACAAGCTCCTGAGCAGCTCTGGGGTAGCCCGTGAAGTGCTCCCTCTAGCTGTTTTAGCTTCTGCCTTAGCGGCGCAAAGCCTCCGCAGGGCAGTGGGGAGCCTTCATCTTGCTGCCCTGCGGAGGCTTCGCACGGCTATCCCTGGCTTTTGCGGGAGGTGGGGGAAGGGACAGAGCTCTGTGCACAGCTCTGTCCCTTCCCCCACCTCCCAGAAGAGCCACGGTCCCTTTAAAGAGCCCCGTGGAGTGTGTGCGTGGCTCTTGGGGGCTTTTCCCCGAGGAGTGAGAAGGGCAGCCCATCACTGACGGGCTGCCCTTCTCCCTCCTCAGGGAAAAGCCCCCAAGAGCCATACACACACTCCGCGCAGCTCATGAAAGGGAGCGCTGAGCAGAGCCTGGGATGCATACAGGCTCTGCTCAGCACTCCCTTTAAATAATATTTTTTTCCTTGAATTCCCCCTCTAAAAACTAGGTGCGCCTTATGGTCAGGTGCGCCTTATGGAGCGGAAAATACGGTATAGTCCCTTTTTCCTCAACACACAGATAACCTTCAAGCCCAACAAGGCCACGCCTCTTCCTCATCCTTCATCTTCCTGTTCCCATTGCCACCTCACCTGTGCCTTTTGCTGTGGCTCCTAGTGGATGCTGCTACCCCGGTCAAAATGTCTCTGTTGTAATGAATATGCCCAGTATTGTCATGAGGAAATGTGGTAGCTATGACAACCCTCCTCGCCAGAAATGGTGACTTAGAAGTGGGCTGGCTAGGCCCACCACGTGGTAGTCAATGGGCTGTAAAGCCCAGGAATGTGTGGAACCCAGTTTTCTCAGCAGTAAGTGATGTGGAATGGGGCCATCCATGGGGATGCTTATGGGAGAAAAAAAGCCCAGGGCAGAAGTTTAATTTGCATTGTGCACTTTGCAATCAGGAAGGTGCCAACAAGCAGAAGCAGAGTGCCAGGAATCTGCCCCCCCCCCGAGGCCTTTAATTCCCAGATGTTGCGTGAGTTGGCTAATCTCATCCATTTGGGAAGGAAAAGTTGCTTGTGTCTACAGTCCTTCCCTTTACTGTATTTTCCCTTTCTACAGTCCTTCCCTTTACTTTCGGAACTGTTACGGGTACCGTACTTCTCTGAGACAAAAACAAAGCTAAAATTGAATAGCTGCTGCCCAGCCACAATGTTATCCTCCAGGGCAGGGGTCAGCAAACCTTTTCAGCAGGGGGCCGGTCCGCTGTCCCTCAGACTTCGTGGGGGGCCGGACAATATTTTGAAGAAAAAAATGAACAAACTCCTATGCCCCACAAATAACCCAGAGATGCATTTTAAATAAAAGGACACATTCTACTCATATAAAAACACACTGATTCCCGGACTGTCCGCGGGCTGGATTGAGAAGGCGATTGGGTCGGATCTGGTCCCTGGGCCTTAGTTTGCCTACCCATGTTCTAGGGTGGCCAGAAAGAGAGACACGGATTTTCACAAAATTTGCATGTGCCAATTTATAGGTATAGATGCAGCTATAGAAATAATTGCTATATATAAAATAGAAATACATCTCACCATAGTGAGGAAAACTGCCCAGGTGACCTGCTGAGTGTCTGCTCAGGCCGCCTTCCAGGTGTCACCTGCTGATGGGCAATTTCAAGGCCCCTGTTCTTCCCCTTCTTTAAGGCCCATTATCTTTAAACTAGATAAACAACCCTTTGAACAGAGGACTGCTTTATACAGATGACTGTCTTCTTTAAAGTAGGACACACAGGCATCAATTATCCTCCTAGGCAGACAAAATGATGTTAAAAGTGACGGTCAGAGGAAGTATATATATATATTCATGTGTGTTTTTATATATAGTTATTTTCCTGTATTCTGTAAGTAATATGCATGTCTTTAAAAATGGCATTTTCCAACAGTACACTGCCCATGTCCAGAGGCACTATTACATAGTTTTATGATAAAAGATGCTTCTTTTCTATTGCATATGCTCCTAAGCACTATGCTTAAGTTATTAAAACAAAACACTTTGCTCCCAGTGGGAGAGGACAGATACTTTGCATATACTCAGAGGCACTCAGCTTAAGATTTTATATTTTTTTGCATTGCATTGCATTGCAATGCAATAAGCTGGCGATTCCAGTGTTCTTGGCTTAGAGAAGCTTCCTAGAAAAGAATTGTGACACTTTGTCCTTACATACATGCCTGGAAAGGACCTTGATCCACCCTACAGCTCACAGGGAAGTTCCCCTTCAGGCTGCCCCCACCCCACCCTCCCCATAGATAGAACTTCTGCCAGGAGTCTTTCCAGCCGCAGAATAGCTGAGGGAGGGCTGGTTATTCCTAGGGGGGTTAGAGTTCAAGCAAGCTCTGCTGTCTGGGGATGGGGGTGGAATGGAAGGAAGCCAGCGTGGCATGGATGCTGCAAGGGAGACGGGGCGGGGGGGGAGGCGGGGGGGAAAGGGGAGGGGAAAGAAAAGGTTCTTCATGTCTGTGACGTTCCCCCTGTACAGTACACTTTATCCTCTGCAAATAAGCAGTGTCTGGGCGGCCCCTTCCCCAAGTGCAAGCTCCGTCTGGCCCTGATAAGCCCCCAGTCAGGCTGAGATCATCACACATACGTACACAACACAATAACTTATACACACAACAGCACAACCATCCCTCTGGGATAACTCAAGGGTAAGACAGCAAGTGTCACCTCCAACTTACGGAAAGGCCTGCTATCTTGAGGGAGGTGTTGCTGGATGGGTAATTGAAGGAACATAGCAGAAAGAAAGAAAGAAAGAAAGAAAGAAAGAAAGAAAGAAAGAATTGCAACAGCCTGTGGAGGAAAGGGGGTTCTTGATTTATATTTTTTGTCCCCCTACCCTCCACCTCCAAACACTCCCATTAAGTAAGTCAAGAAACAGCTTCACAAAGCTAAGAATGTGTGTCTCCCAACACCCGATTCACCGGCCCTGGTTCTCTCAGTGAATCCCCACTCTTCTCCAAGATGAAGAGTGGGAAGCCAGAAATTCTGGACCCCAGGAAACTCCCACCCATTTTCTAATTCATAAATCCCCTTGCAAAGCTGGGGGGAGTGGAACCCCCAAATCCTGGTTTGTAAAAACTGCCTTGTATAATCCAGAGGAGTTCATCTTCTCCCAAGAGAAGCTAGGAATCCTGGCTCTCTGCCAACAACCCCACCCCAATTGGCCTCCCTCTGCTTCTGAAGTTCAAAACGGAATCCATCCATCCTGCCTGGGTTGTAGCTCTGGCTGCATTGCACATCCAGAGAGAATCTAGGCAGGCTGATTCCCAGGCCTCTCCCCTGCACACCAGGCTCACTCCATGGACAGGAGTGGTACAAGCACTCAGAACGGACCTCTCCTCCTTTAGGCCTCACTCTGGTTCCTTTCAATCTGGGCACTATCAAATTTAAGGATACCACTTTTTTTAAAAAAAATAATTTTCCTGGAAAGACTCTTCCAGCTGTAAGAACTGTGTAGTATAGGCAAAAGTTCAACAGGTGCAACTGTCTCCTCATAAATCACATCTCCGTTCTCCAGACTGGAAACTTCATCCACTAAATTTCTGCCTGCTATGCAACTGCACAGGAGACCTTGCAACCCCACCTCTACCCCACAAATAGGCGAATAACCCAGGAGTCATGGATCAAAGCACCACAGCTCTCCCCCTCCCCCCATCACCATTCTCATGTTTCCTTCCTTTAGATTAAATTCTGTCTCCCAACCACCCTTTGCCTTCTCCATGCCTCCCCTCCTCTTCCCTCAGCTCCCCCCCCCCCCCGACCTTCTGTGGTCTATGGAATCCAGGATGTTGCACAATTTGTTAAGAAACAGCCACTGGGGATATGAGTTTGGAACACAGTTTGGGGAAGGGGGGGCAAGGGGGGATTGTTTATGCTTGAGCTTCTGCAACTTTGCAACAGAGAAACAGAGCAAAGAGACTAGCATGTTCGTTCAGGGGCTGCATACCCCTCAAACGTCTCCAAACGGACCCTCAGCCATCCCCCCCGTTCTCTGGGGTTTGCCCAGCCCTGAGCCAATGTACTGGTACTACCATAATGCAACAGTACTGGTACTACTACCATAAGGGCAATTTGGACAGCAGATTTTGGATGTACCTCAAGACAGCATGGGTCAACCCACATAGCACTGTCCACTAGGACATTCTCCTGCATGAGTCCCCATAGAATTCAAGGGTGGGATGTGCAACAAAATATTGCAGTGTAGAATGCTCCTGTTCAGGGTTCCAGACAACCATGCGATCTGTTAGGATGCTCCATTCCATTCCTTCTCCTCTCTCCCCCCGCCAACCCGTTTTCAGCTGCTACCACCCTCCAGTCAGTCAACATTTAATTGCCACTGAGCATTCTCAGTCCACCTTTTCTTACTTCTCCCCCACTTTGTGTGTGTGTGTGTGTGTGTGTGTGTGTGTACTTCTGTCAACCTCGAGTTCCCCCTGAGCCTGTCAATACTTTTTTCTGATGCATGGATAGTGCCAATATGACTATATAGGGATTTTCATTTGGATTAATAAGACACAGTGCTTTGGTATGGTTCCATTTATTTCATTGGAGCTTACACATGAGAACATCCTAGTAGGTATTATTATTATTATTATTATTATTATTATTGCGTTTATATCCAACATTTTCTCCAAGGTGTTCCAAGGTGGTGTACCTGTTTCTTACCCTCCTCATGCAATCCCCACAACCCTGTGAGGTTAGGTTAGGCTGAGAGGCAGTGAGTGGCTCAAGGTCACTCATTTACCTTCATGACTGAGTGGGGATTTGAACCCTGGTCTCCCAGCTCCTCGTCTGACACACTAACCAGTGGGTCTCAGTGTGGCTCAGTCCCATCCTTTCTATCCTTAAAGGCATTCAAAGTCAGCCACTACCTAATGCGACCGCGTCATTAGGTTTGCTAACTTGTGACGGTAAAAAAACCCCGGTCATTGGACAGTGTATTGGGTGGATGTTGACTAGCCACATAGAGTGTCACTCGGGATTTTTTTGGGTGGGGACCCAAGTTGAGCCAGGTGGCAGAAACTTGTGGATCAGAAATAGTGGGGGCGGGGAGTTTCATTCCCCCACTCTTCCTTCCCTATACAGTTGTGTCTTGGATCCCGAACGCCCTGGAACTCGGAAGTTTTGTCTTTCAAACGCCGCAAACCTGGAAGTGATTGTTTTGGTTTGTGAACTTTCTTTTGGAACCCAAACGTCTAATGGGGCTCCCGTGGCTTCTGATTGGCTGCAGGAGCTTCCTGCAGACAATCAGAAACCGTGCTTTGGTTTCCAAACATTTTGGAAGTCAAATGGATTTCCGGCACGGCACAGATTCCATTCGACTTCTGAGGTAAAACTGTACACTTAAAATAAAAATTAAAAAAAAGAGGCAGAAATACCCAGCCCATGAGTAAAAATACTTGAAGGTTGGCAACCCTATGCCTGACTTTACTTCATGATTGGCCTGCCCTGTTCTTCCCAAGCTGCTCCTGCTCTGCCCACCAAAAACACAACAACCTCCTCTCTTGTAAGCAGAGAACAAGCAAAGGCCTTACACTGATATCACTGTGGATGAAATGGGGGAAATGTACTCCCATACATAGTGAGTGTATGGCACAACCTTCTGAATAGCCACTCAACGGCATTCTCAATTTGTGCCTGTGAATAGGGCCTAGCAAACACTAGAATAATCACAACCACCGTTTAGATTTTATTTGAGAAAAGTTTTTTTTAAAGGGGGGGAGGAGGAAGCTTGCTCACCTGACTTCACTTAAACACCCCCCACCCCCAGGACATTGTGTGAGCAAAAGAAAAGGGGTTAAATTGTTTTTAAAAGGATGAGCAGTCAGGTTTAAATGCACATGTGAACGCTCCCCTCCTCCTATTGAGAGGCCAAAACAGCATCCCATTATTTCCCCTGGAAAGGGCAGCGAGACCTGGGTGTCTTATTTCAGCTGTCATTAATAAAAATTCTCGTCTATTAAGATCAACAGTGCACTCCCACCCAACTACTTTCCACATCTCCCAAATCCCCAGGAGATCCACAGCCTAGTGAATAGCTAATAATGAGAATTAGCTGGCTTTTGTTAAAACTGACTTTCATGCAATTACCACCCCCTCTTGCTCCCCCCCAAACAAACACCCAGCTAGTATTTACCATTTCTTCTGCAAATACACCAGTCTTTAATTTCAAGCCTGCCTGGCAGTAGCAACTGCTGTAACTCAATGCTGGGAGGTGGGGTGTGATATGGTGGGAAGGGGGAGGGGGTACCTAGTAATTCAGGAATAATGGGAAATTTGCAGCCAACTGCCAAGGGGCCTGTTTACAATAGCTTGCTGCCCCACCTAACTACCAGAGGCCTTCTGTGAGATTTGTAGCCATTCTGAACCCACCCTGGTTAACATATAGCTATATATTTAATAGCAGCTTGGTCTGCTGACTTTAGCACACAGGCTTGTTTTATCTCCACGTTGCAGAAAGCGTCACCTGCTGATTTCTGCAGATTGAACCTGCTGTTAAAGGCACAAGAGCAGAGCAGGCTTCTTTTTCCTGGTCAGTTGGCAACCCTACTCCTGACGTGTGGTGGTTTTTTTTAGATCAATAACGGCAATATGTGTAGAAGGTGCAAGGTGACTTTTCTCTGAGCAGTCTAACTTGAGCCACATCTCTCTATCAGGTATGCTGGTCGGATCCCTGTGCTTCAAATACCTGCCTGACATGTAGAAATTCAACAGGTGAAGCATTAAAATCCTCACAACAGTTCCCTGTTGGACAAAACCATTCCTGGTGAACTTCTGCCTGTGTTAAAAGCACACAATCCCTGTAAACAGTGTCAATAAGGTAATAAAAGTCAGAAATATGAGGTGACTCCTGCTCATTTAAAAAAGACTTCCGATATTAATGTCATCCATCCCACCACAATGGAGACTATCTTATAACATTATGGTGTAGAGTTAGGCCCCTAGCTGGGGTCATTAGGGTTGCCACATTTGTATCAGATCCACAACCACTCAATAGCTTCAGCAGCAGCTTTATCCTCCAAAACAGGGTTTCCCAAACTTGGGTCTCCAGCTGCTTTTGGACTACAGTTCCCATCTTCCCTGACCACTGGTCCTGCCAGCTAGGGATGATGGGTGTTATAGTCCAAAAAAGCTGGAGACCCAAGTTTGGGAAACCCTGCTCCAAAATTAGCTCGTGTGAAAGGCACATTCTTGGCGCATCTTTCCTTCCTCAGCCAGTTGACAAGCCAATCATTGTCCCTGGGCCTCACAGAACCATAGCTTCTTGCTAGCTAAGTTCTCGGAAGCAGAAGTGGCTTCTGGTATCGCAGTTTAAGAGCAGCTTCCCCTGTGATTAAGAGATGGTGACAGAGGAAGTGATTCCCTGAGGGAGATGCATAAGTTCCTGCTTTGCAGGAAATGCCAAATGTAGAAGCACGAGTCACTTTCACTTCTCTCACCTCTGCCTGTTACATGATGAGGAAACTTGGCTAAGTTTGCCAACCTTCCCCCCGCCCCTCCTGGCTTTGCCACTGTGCCTTCAACATCCAACTGATAAACATAAGCCAACTAGGTTAAGGTTTTCCCATCAATTATGCAAGGAAAAGTTGCATGTCCTACATTACTGCACAGAAATTTGCTGTGAAACGCACAGGAGCAGAGCTAGAGGAAGACAAAATAGAATAAAGCAATTGATTGTAGCACTTTACAGAGAAACACAGAATCACAGAATTTAGAGTTGGAAGGGACCACGTGGGTCATCTAGTCCAACCCCCTGCAACAGAAATCTTTTGTCCAACATGGGGCTTGAACTCATTACCCTGTGACTGAGAGTCTAAGAGCCTGAGTGGCATAGTTGTTGGAGTGTTGGACTAGTGTAATAAGAATTTAAGGTCTCAAATATATAAATTAAATGTACAAGGCAAACATGTACATAAATACATAAACCACATGTCTGAAACAGTACAGGAAGACAGTCCTGAAACCATTATGACTCTCCCAAACTGACCAAATGTTTCTCTGCAAGGAGGGAAGAACTGAAAAACCTCCCCATTGTCTCTGTGCTCACCAATCCTGCCTTAAGGGCACATTCAAGGTGTGAATAGGGTGAGCCTGTGACCCATGGCCTGGATTCAGGAATTAAGTAGTTATAATAACAAAAGAGTGGCCAAAACCCAGATAATGCAAGCAGGTAACCTGCCAGATGGGACGCGGGTGGTGCTGTGGGTTAAACCACAGAGCCTAGGTTGGCGGTTCGAATCCCCACAACTGGGTGAGCTGCCATTGATCGGTCCTTGCTCCTGCCAACCTAGCAGTTCAAAAGCACGTCAAAGTGCAAGTAGATAAACAGGTACCACTCCGGCGGGAAGGTAAACGGCGTTTCTGTGCGCTGCTCTGGTTCGCCAGAAGCGGCTTAGTCATGCTGGCCACATGACCAGGAAGCTGTACACCAGCTCCCTCGGCCTATAAAGCAAGATGAGTGCCTCAACCCCAGAGTCAGTCACGACTGGACCTAATGGTCAGGGGTCCCTTTACCTTACTTACTAATGACGACTGGCCACCAGTATTGGGAGAAAGTCCAACAGTAGTTCAGATAATGTGGCTCCTAGATCAATCCCATTGCTTTTTTAATTTTAAAAAATGCTGGCTGTTTTCAGTTATTCAGCTAATTTTGTATATGAGTTGGGCTGGGGTTTTTATAATCCACTCGAGCCTATAGGACAGAAACTTAACTGAAGAAGCATTTGGGCTGCTTCAAGTTGCTGGCTCTGGATAAACTATATTTGGAAGAGATGCTGGCATCTACATTAGGAAAAAGATTTGCCTCGGAGGCAGTCTGCTGCTCACCTAAGCAATGCATGTGTGTATCCTTGGGAAGAAATCCTCTCCATGGCCAGTCCCCAAGGGCACGGTGACCTCAATAGCCAATCCCAGGCCAAACCACAGGCATTTTGGATGGCTGAATGGACAGGACTTAGCTGGAGGAAGCTGCCTTTGAAGGGCAGAGGTGTAAAAGCCAATGTTTGCAGCAAGAAGGGAACCTGGTGCCTGAGAATAAACATCAACAGCAGGAGCCCCTTGTCCTCTTTAAAGGAGACGAGCCTCAGTTCGAGGTCTCAGGCTCCAAGTTTTGCTGCTGGAATAAGGTGGGATGGTGGATTGCTTCTATGTTTTTCTATATTGTAATTTTATGTTGTGAACTGCCCTGAGATCTACAGATAAAGGGTGGTTTACAAATTATTATTATTAATGTACTCATTTCCATTATCTAAATAAATAAATAAATAAAAATTAAAATTTGTCCAGTAGCACCTTAGAGACCAACTAAGCTTGTTCTGGGTATCTAAAGGCAGCCCCGTTTAGGGAAGCTTTGAATGTTTGATGCATTACTGTATTTTAATATTTTTTTGGAAGCCGCCCAGAGTGGCTGGGGAAGCCCAGTCAGATGGGTGGGGTATAAATAATAAATAATAAATTATTTTTATTATTTTTATTCTTCTTCTTATTATCATCATCATCATTATTAGCTTTCATATGCATGCACACTTCTTCTGATACCATGCACACAAAAGCTTATACCCAGAACAAACTTAGTTGGTCTCTAAGGTGCTACTGGACAATTTTTAAATTTTTATTTATTTATTTCAACTGCATCAGACCAACACGGCTACTTACCTGAACTTCCATTATCTGTAAGCCACCTTTTAGGACAAACCCTCCCAAGGAAGCATACAATAAAAACTTTTAAACAATATAATAAAGCCATATCACACATCACTTTAAAAAGCAACAAAAACGAGCAACGGATAAGTCAACGGCTTGGCAAAACACAATAATAATAATAATAATAATAATAATAATAATAATAAATTTTATTTATATCCCGCCCTCCCCAGCCGAAGCCGGGCTCAGGGTGGCTAACAACAATAAAACAGTACAAAAGTACAGCACAAACAACACTCTAAAATCATTCATTATAAAATTAATTAATTCAAGCCACTGGCAACCATTGGGCCAGAGCTCCGTGAAGATTGCCGAGGGAGGGAGTCAGGCTGTGCCCTGGCCAAAGGCCTGGTGGAACAGCTCTGTCTTGCAGGCCCTGCGGAAAGATGTCAAGTCCCGCAGGGCCCTGGTCTCTTGTGACAGAGTGTTCCACCAGATCGGAGCCACGGCCGAAAAAGCCCTGGCTCTAGTTGAGGTCAGCCTAACTTCTCTGTGGCCTGGGACCTTCAAGATGTTTTTATTTGAAGACCGTAAGTTTCTCTGTGGGGCATACCAGGAGAGGCGGTCCCATAGGTACGAGGGTCCTAGGCCGTATAGGGCTTTGAAGGTTAAAACCAGCACCTTAAACCTGATCCTGTACTCCACCGGGAGCCAGTGCAGCTGGTATAGCACCGGGTGAATGTGATCTCGCAGTGAAGACCTCGTAAGGAGTCTCGCTGCAGCATTCTGCACCCGCTGGAGTTTCTGGGTCAGTCTCAAGGGCAGCCCCACGTAGAGCGAGTTACAATAATCCAGTCTGGAGGTGACCGTCGCGTGGATCACAGTGGCTAGGTCAGGGTGAGAGAGGTAAGGAGCCAACTGCTTAGCTTGGCGGAGATGGAAAAATGTGTGTCAGTGTGTCTGGGGCCGAGTCAGGATGGCCATCCAACAACAGATAGAGTTGGGTGTCTTCAGCATAGTGATGGCAACCCAGCCCAAAACTCCAGACAAGCTGGGCGAGGGGGCGCATAAAGATGTTGAAAAGCATCGGGGAGAGCATTTTCAAGGCTCACTTTAAAAGTCTGAAGCTGGCAAGGGAGTTCCAAAGATGTGGGGGTCATGATTGAAAAGGCTGTTGACCAGAGAGACCTGCCAGATCGGTCATTCTTAAGGGCAGGCCAGAGAATAAAGTCTCTGAGTCTGAACTTAGGGCCCAAGAATATCAAATATGTATAGGCCACGGGTAGGCAAACTAAGGCCCGGGGGCCGGATCTGGCCCAATCGCCTTCTAAATCCGGCCCGTGGATGGTCCAGGAATCGGCGTGTTTTTACATGAGTAGAATGTGTGTTTTTATTTAAAATGCATCTCTGGGTTATTTGTGGGGCATAGGAATTCGTTCATTCTTTTCTTCAAAATATAGTCCGGCCCCCCACAAGGTCTGAGGGACAGTTGACCGCCCCCTGCTGAAAAAGTTTGCTGATCCCTGGTATAGGCAGTCCTTCAAATAAACCAGTCCCAAATTGTTAAGGCTGATAAAAGGCATATCTGGTTACCAACACCACCAACACCTACACAGTTGTTGTTGTTATTTATAAGATTTATATACGATCTCAGGGCAGTACACAGAATAAAACACAGGATAAAAACAAGTAAGTAAGTAAAACAAAACAGTAAAAAAACAGCCGCCCCCTTCCCACAGATACAGTTAATTAAAAGGCAGTAGAATATTAATCACCCAAAGGCCTGGCTGAAGAGAAGCATTTTTGCCTGGCTTCTAAAAATATATAATGAAGTGGCCAGGCGAACTTCCCTGGGGAGAGGATTCCACAAATGGGGAGCCACTACAGAGAAGGCCTGGTCTTGTATTGCCACCCTCCGGACCTCACAAAGAAAGGCCTCAGATGATGAACGCAGAGTCTGAGGCAGTTTATATGGGGAGAGGTGGTCCTTCAGGTATTGCAGCCTTGAGCAGTTTAAGGCTTGGTAGGTCAAAACCAGCACTTTGAATTGGGCCCAAATACTAACTAGCAGCCAGTGCAGTTGGGCCAGGATCAGTGTAATACGCTCAAACCGTTTTGTCCCAATGAGCAACCTGGCCACCGAATTCTGCACCAGCTGAAGCTTCTGGGCCATCTTCAGAGGCAGCCCCATATTGTGAGCCTGGCCCTTTAGGGGGAGTGAAACCTCATCCACAACTCCATCCAGATTAGCAGTCTGCCCAACCAACACCAGTCCTGTCTTGTTTGGGGCTGCTTCCAGACGGGGCCTTAATTCTCAAATGGGTTGTTTCAGCTTGTTTCAGCCCTCATTTATTCTAAAATTGCCTCCAGCAACCTGTTGAGGGTTTCATTTCTTACTGTTAGCGTACATATATGTCAGAGCATATGCTTGTGCCTGACACATCATCAGTCACACGAGAGCGGTGGCTGCACTCGCAGCCCATTATTGCTAATGGGTGTCTTGTGAAAGCTATACAGGCAACTCCCCATTTATGCATTGCCGCGAACCCAGAAGTGGCAGGGAAAGGGGCAAAAACGGCCCTAAAAGAGCAAACATTGCAAGTAAACAGCATCTAGCAATCCCACAAGCCTTTGTAAATGCAATCCCAGGAGCCCTTGCACTGACCTTTGACACCTGTGGAGGGTTGGAGTTTGAGCAAGAACGTTTGGAGGGAGCAGTTGTGGTGGAGTTTGGCAGATCAGGTAAGTGCTGGTAAGTGCTGGGTGACCTTGGGCCAGTTACCATCTCTTAGCCTAACCTACCTGACAGGGTTGTTGTGAGGATGAAATGGGAAGGAGGAGAAACATGTGCCCCACCTTAAGAGCTCCATGGAAGATAAAAAATGTTTATAAATGTAATAAATAAATAAACCCAGGCTCAGGACTTCAAATATGGCCCAGTCTAAGCACCTCTGTCTGGCTGTTGGGGCTCTCCCTACATCACATGCCCTCTCCTCAGGGCACACCCCACAGCAGCCCTGCTTCTAGGGAGGGGGGAGAAATTCAGTTCAACACATGTTCAAAACCGAATCTATCAAATTTGTACTTTCCCAAATACAGTGGTACCTTGGGTTAAGAACTTAATTTGTTCCAGAGGTCCCTTCTTAACCTGAAACTGTTCTTAACCTGAAGCACCACTTTAGCTAATGGGGCCTCCCGCTGCCACTGCACAATTTCTGTTCTCATCCTGAAGCAAAGTTCTTAACCCAAGGTACTATTTCTGGGTTGGTGGAGTCTGTAACCTGAAGCATCTGTAACCTGAAGTGTCTGTAACCCGAGGTACCACTGTATGCAAATAGAAACACAGTGTTTCTTTTCTTTTTTTAAATCACACTTATCTGAATGTTGCAATGTAGTTCTCTGACCAAACAGTGCTTACAAAGATGCATACATGAGGGGGAAGAATGCATAAAAATGAAGGTGTTGGTGAAAGTAATGATCAGAATTGCATTATATTAGGAAGATGGCTTGCAAAAATGCGTACACTCGTCAAAAGTACAGATAAAGATGTATTTACTGTATTAGGAGAAATTCGCACTAAGATGCTGGTGAATTTTCGTGAGGAATTTAAAAAAAAATTCTGTCAAATAGGGGGAGCTGAATTTAAGACTGGAGAAATGAGAAACGAAGGGAGCTGAAAATGACAGATTCTTACATCCCTACCTGCTTCACACCCTCCTTTTTTGCCTGCCTGGAATGTGTCCCTGAATTCTTCTAATGAATCTTCCTTGGCTCAATGGAGGATAGTGTGTGTGTGTGTGTGTGTGTGTGTGAACTCCCAACCTTACGAGCAATATGTGCATTGCCAAGGTTGTGTATGTTCCTTGTCTGCAGCACACAACTGCAAAATGTGGTGACATGCAGAATTCAGCACCCTTGTTTTTAAAAATTAACTTATTCTACCCCTTCAGGCTTTGAAGATAAGCTTGAAAATGTTCAGGCAATATCTGATGGAGTCTCAGAAACTGAGGAGGAGCAGGATTTCCAATTGTCAGAGGACTGGAGGATTTCCGGTCCTTTTGTGGGAAGGGCTTATGTGCCCCATCTAGTTATGTGCATCTATCCAGAAAAAAAGTAGAGACATCACCTTGCCAACAAAGGTCCGTATAGTTAAAGCCATGGTTTTCCCAGTAGTGATGTATGGAAGTGAGAGCTGGACCATAAAGAAGGCTGATTGCCAAAGAATTGATGCTTTTGAATTATGGTGCTGGAGGAGACTCTTGAGAGTTCCATGGACTGCAAGAAGATCAAACCTATCCATTCTTAAGGAAATCAGCCCTGAGTGCTCACTGGAAGGACAAATCGTGAAGCTGAGGCCATCTCATGACGAGATGGTTGGATAGTGTTCTCGAAGCTACCAGCATGAGTCTGACCAAAGTGCAGGAGGCAGTGGAAGACAGGAGTGCCTGGCGTTCTATGGTCCATGGGGTCACGAAGAGTCGGACACGACTAAACGACTAAACAACAACAAACGCAGAAAAAGCAGAATAAAATTATGCAAACTAACACTTGCACAATATTCCCAAAGGTGGGTAACTAAAGCAAAATAAATCAATCAATGGCAAACCGGAGTAACATCTACTAACAGAAAATTCTGTGAGATTGTCCCTCTTTGCTTGAAGATCCCAAGGGGCTATTGAAAACATGAGGCTCTTGCAATGGTTTCAAAAGTTAGTTTGGCTTGGACTTGTGAATCTGCACTGGAAGTGAGTTCCAGACATGCCTCTCTGTAGGCCGTTGCCAGCTGATGCATAGTGTATATTAAAAGGGAGCCCCCCCCCGTGGTTTCCTAAGATTGCAATTGGATAAAAAAGGAGGTGGCAGATGGTAACTAAAACCACGGTTACCTGGGAGTAAGTCCTGCACAGTGAAGTAACCATGCATAGGACTGGTTGCCATATAGACCAGGACACCCCAAAAGTTGCTGAGCTTTTCCCCCCAGTAATGTCCCAAGGTACAAAGGTTCAGATGGTTTAGCTCTCCCATGGCAAATACATAAAGCTGAGTGACCATGTGTTTAGCCCTACTCCTATTATTTATTCAATTTGTAGACCGCCCTTCATAAAACACAAAATACTTAATAAAAATAAGAACAAACTAACCCAAAAACAGAAGTTGCACAAATTCTTCTACCCCTGCTTCCAGGGTACTCAGCTATGATATCTGAACTGGGGAGTCCAGATCTCCAAGTCTTTAAATCAAGGGTTTTAAAGCAAGCACAGAAGACCAGCCCCAACACAGCAGCAGCAGAAGTGGGAGGAGCTACACCATTATGAGTGTAGGGCTCAACCTGTTATGTAGCGTTGCCGTATTCTGAAGAGCAAAAAAGAGGACACATTTGTCAACTTCTGCTTTTAACAATGGATCTCTATGACAACTCTCATTTTATGTACCTATGAAAAAGAGGATATGTCCTGGGAAAAGAGGACCTATGGCAACCCAGGGCCCCTTAGAACACAAAAGCCTCATAACTCCTGTGACAAACAGATAACAAGACACTGTGAACACCACAGTAGTCATGTTTTAGGAAAAGAGAAAACAAAAGCAAATTAAAAGGAAAAATAGCTGCTGAGAGTCTGTCTTGCGCACGTATGTGTTGTGAGTTGGTGGGGCTGGGCCCACCCACTGAAGCATTTCCTACATGTGGCTAGAAATTTAAATATTTTGCTGCGTTTCTGTTCAGGTTTGGCCTCTAAATATCAGATATTCTTACTCGCGGAATTTGAGAGATTTCTCCTCCCGCTCTGTGGATTAGGTCTGACAAGACATGACGTCCCCCTCCCCAGTTTCCCGCAGTTTCATGGAAGAGCTGCTCGCCGACAAGCTTTTCCCCATCCCCCCACCTCAGTTGCTGGAGCAATAATAATAAAAAACTGGAGCAGCATCGGGGTCTCCACAGGGTCAGAGCCTCCCCGGAAGACAAAATTGGCGAGGCGGCTACTGAACGACCTCATTGCAGGGGGCATAGCATTGTTCTTGGTATGGAACTAAATCGCAGTCACCCTGACGGGTGGAACCATAACCCACTTCCACACCGTCAGGGCTCAGCCAAGCTGGCGCTTCCAATGAATGAAATGAATAAATGAATGAAGTCCTAGTGGATTTTTCCCAATGACATTGCCACATTGCCCTGTAAATTCCCCCCCCCCCCAACCTTTTTGATGCTATCCGTCAAATCCTGACAGAAATAAAATGATCAAATATTACCAACATGCAAAAATATGTACATGTTTATCGTTAACAGTGTTTAAGGAAAAGAGTGAGAAACGTGAATAACTGCTCACAGGGAAGCACTGCTGTTGTTTTCCGCCTAGGGCTATTGAGATTGTCCTTTTTGCAACTGTTCCAGGCCCAGGGTTGGCCCTACCATTAAGCAGAGTGAGGTAGCCACTTTAGGCAACAGGTGCTGGGGGTGAAATGACCAGTGGAGAGTCAGTGGAGGACAGCTATCTGTGCCCTGTGTTTCCTAACTTAGCCTTTTGCCATCAGGTGTGGTGGAAGAGGCCTTCCTTTGACAAGAGTCAATTGATAAGATTCAATTGTCGGTACATGGAATGGGAGGGAGCGACACCTTGCATGCTGCTTCAGGCAGCAAAATAGCTTGGACTGCCTGAGTTCAGGCCAAACGAAGGGTCCACATTGCCCCAGCTGTGCCACAACTTCAAAAACAGATGTGAATGGTGGATCTGTGCTTGCTTCATCCCGCGTCTCCCTTGTTCATTTACAAAGTGAGGTGTGTCTAATTTTAACTTCAAAAAGGGTTTGCAAAAGGTAAGGACATCTTTCCCCTTCTCAGCGCCCCATAGTTGTTGTTGTTTTTTGTTCCAGACATTTTTCTCACAGTTAAGATAATTTTCCAGTGAGAATAATTCCTGGAGCAACAGACTATGAGGAGTTGAGAGAGGGGTTCAGCAGCCTTTACCCACACTCCCCTTTTGATGTAAAATCAAACGCTCAACCTCTCCGCTTTCTAAATAGATGAGGCAGACCCAAGATTACACAAATGTCACATCTGCTGCTATTACATCTAATTTGGCCCACAGGTATAATTATAATTCTTGCTTTCTGTGCCCCACCTCTCCCAAATTAAGTGAGCCCACACCTCCATATGCAATAGAAGAGCCTTTTCCAACCTGGTGCCCTCCAGATCCTTTGGACTGCAAGTCCCATCATCTCCAGCCAGCATTGTTACTATCATTATATATTTATCTATACCCCATCTAACGGGACTCAAGGCGGCTTACAGATAAAAACAAGGACTGCTTCCAGAGGCAAGGTCGCCCCTCCATATGACGGCATACCTTTCACCTGTAAGATGATTGAACTCTTTCGAGTCTTCTCAGTGAACGTGAGAGTGTTTTCCCTTTTAATTTTGAGCATTTAATTAAGGTCTTATCAGGGCCATCTCCAGGTGCTTTTTTTGTAAATAAATAAATTTATTACACTTATACCTTGGTGTTCTTCCAAATAGCTCGGAGTAGCTTACATATAGTTCCCAAGTATCTTTCTAGCCAGGCAATTAATGTGGCCAAGTCTGATTAGTTTTTTTCAACATGAGAACTGCACCATGTGCCCTCAGAATATTTGCTGGGGCCCCAGGCAATAATCTTAGAATCACAGAGGGTACCTTGTAGGCAGGGACTCTAGATAATTCCATCGGAAATGGAAATGGGAGAAGAAATTGCTGCAATCTGCATGTTTACTTGAGATCAGAAGCAGAGAATCACCAAGCGAATACAAGCAATATTCACTTTCTTCTTCTTCTTCTTCTTCTTCTTCTTCTTCTTCTTCTTCTTCTTCTTCTTTAAGTCTGTGAAGGTTACATAAGTAATTTCGTTATTTTTTGCATTACTGTTACTGTTTCCCTTCCACTGAAATGCATTGGCATTAATTACATAATTAATTATGTCCGTTTCGGCCATACTTTATAGCGAGATAAATATCATAGGCTTTAGCAGCAGCCAAGCTGAAATGGAATGGAGACAGTGCTGACTGCAGTGAACACAGGAAACATGGAAATAGCAGCCTCTTTACATCCCTGCTTGTAGGTCACCTAGTCTAACTTCCTGACTGAGGCAAAAAATATATATCCAAAAGTAGCCTGTCTGCAAAGTAGCCCAGCTTCACAAGCCAGTTGGTTCCATTGTCTAACTGCTGTTACCAGCCAGAGACTTCTCTTAATTTTCAACCAAAAAGTGCCCTCCTGTAACTTAGGCCTGCTCTCTGAAGCACCACACAATAAGAGGCCTGCTCTTCCCTCAAGAGAAATCATTCCCGCCCGCTGGTCTCCTGAGCATCAGCAATGGAGCGAGACAGGGAGGGATCATGCCAAGATGGCAGTAACAACTTGAGTGGTGGTACACACTTAACAGCAGAAGGGATCTCCTGCTTGGATGTTATGAAGTGTGAGACCTTCACATACGGCTTGTCCTCCAAGGAGAACTCATACCCACTTATGCCAGTGGTCAACAACCTTTTAGGACCAGTGGGTGCATTTTAATTCTGAGAAAGTGCTGTGGGCACCAGTCAAAAAATGGCTGCTGTGGGAGAATGGCATGACACAGAATTAGAGAGAGTACAGTCATTGCTGCTCCATGCAACCTGGACAACCTCAGGCTTCCTGAGGGAAGTCAGCCATGTCCCGCTGGTCCTGTTTCTGGAGATACAATACTGATCTCTCTCTCTCTCTCTCTCTCTCTCTCTCTCTCTCTCTCTCTCTCTCACACACACACACACACACACACACATGCTGTTGCTAATAACAATAGGGAGCATTTCCCAGTACAAGAAACAATGAACTGGCTACACCATCATCCCTCTCTCGTGAACACTGCACACAAACAGACCACAAATGCGCCTGCATCACTCACTCACTCACTCACTCACTCACTCACCTTGAATGAGAGAAATAAAGACAAGCAGGCCTGAAAAATACTCAGATGCCCATTTGTCCAGATTCTTAAAACATTTGGTGTTGCCATCCAAAGAATGCATGTATGAAATCTCTGTGCAGAGCTGCCCAAGAATTTGAAAATATTATTCCAGCACTTTTGCCCAAAGTGTCTTGTAAGCTAAAGGTACCCCTGCCCGTACAGGCCAGTCGTGTCCGACTCTAGGGTTGTGCGCCCATCTCACTTAAGAGGCCGGGGGCCAGCGCCGTCCGAAGACACTTCCGGGTCACGTGGCCAGCGTGACGAAGCTGCTCTGGCGAGCCAGCACCAGCGCAGCACACGGAAACGCCGTTTACCTTCCCGCTATAAAGCGGTACCTATTTATCTACTTGCACTTAGGGGTGCTTTCGAACTGCTAGGTAGGCAGGAGCTGGGACCGAAAGACGGGAGCTCACCCCGCCGCGGGGATTCGAACCGCTGACCATGCGATCGGCAAGCCCTAGGCGCTAAGGTTTTACCCACAGCGCCACCCGCGTCCCTAAAGTGTCTTGTATTCTGCACCAAAAGGACCCAGATTTCCGCACCAGGAAATCCTGATTCGACCGTTAGAATATATGATGTCGTATTCTTGCCATCTGCACAGTTAAATCCCATATATATATATATATATATATATATATATATATATATATGAAGGAGATGAGGGGAAGGGATTTATGTCAAATAACAAAGGCCTCTTGTAAACCTCGCCCTACCATTCTCCATTCGCTTGGAATCACAGAGGCTAAACTTTTACCGTGTGTGTTAGGCTCTCGATGCTGCAACACACCCATCTCCTGTGTCAAAACCCTTCATTGTTTCCCCTTTAGCTGGCACAGCAGGCACTGCTTGGGCTGCTGCCTGAGAGGGAAGGAAGGAAGGACGTGGTGTCCTTCACTACCAGCTGTGCATCCAGAGCCAGGGGCAGGCAGCCCGATTCGCAGTCCAAACAATAACCAACAGCCTTCAGGGGACCAAACCATCACTAGGTTGGTTACTTGCGGCTAAGGGAGCAAGATGAACATCAGCTAAGGGCTGAGGGGATTGCTAGTGAGTGACTCCTCATACAAGGCCTCTAGTTTAGGATTGAGGCAGCACACACACAGGGACATTATCCCTCTGGTCAGTTTATTTGGTATTATTGCACATGATTGTGTAGCAGAGCAGGCCAGCAGGCAGCCCAAGGCAGGACTGACCTGTCCATGAGGCACATTGAGACAGCCGCCTCAGCCTCTGTGGGCACCAGAGAAGTGAGGAGAGGCGGCTCTGGTGGCTTCCACATTTTGGCGAGATCTTGCGAGGTTGCCCATAGGCCTGATACAACCTTCCCAAAACCCCGATGAGCGATGCGCCAGGGGTCTCAGGAAGGTCGTGTGAGGCCTCTGTGCAATCTCACAGACCTCATGCAAAATCTCAACAGAGCCCAGAAGCCACAACCATGCAGCCCCAGAAAGCAAAGCCTTGGTGAGGGCAGGAAGGGGCATGAGGCCCATGCACAAGGCAGCAGCTTTCCATTTTGTCTCAGGCCTCAAAACAGGACAGGCCACCCCCTCGTCTAAGGGCCGGCTGCAGCCCTTGAAACGCTTTGGTCCTTAAGGGGGGGGGGTGGCTTTACAAAAACGGACTAAAAACCTGCTCACCGTTCCTGAGAGTGGGTGACTAGGTCCTCAAAGACAAGTAAACACCCACCAGACAGCCTTGCAAGGCATGAACCCTCCCTCCAAACATGCACACGCACGAACACACACAGAGAGAGAGTGCCATAATTATGGGCATTCTGTTAGTTATTAATAATGATAGTTCAAAGAAACAGAGAGCGACTTGAGGCATAGCAGAAGGGGTGGGGGAATCGCACTGCAACATTATGACTCCCAGCCTCAGATGCTGCTGCCAGGACTGATTTCAGAAGCGTGCAGAGCTATCTCAAGCACAGCTTTTATAATTGCTAGAAAGCCCTTTGCACCCTGCCCCATATCTTTCTCGCTGCCATCAACCTCCCACCCTGTCCAGTCCAAGTTCTCTGGCTCCTTTCCAATAAAATGAAGGATATCAGGCCTCAAGGCATGTGGGTGGGGTCCCTTTGGCTCACATTCCTGTTGATGAGGTCCCCCCCCCCATACCTGTTCAGGTAAGGCCTCAAGCAATTCCTGGCCTGGATTCAATTGCTCACCTGGAGCAAAGCTTGTGTTTTCCCCACACTTTTTTTGTGAATGGGTGTGGAATGTCATTGTCGGTTTTGCTCCTGGCAAGCTTGCTGTGCCTTTTAACAGCGGCACAGCAGCCAGAAATTCAGCAGTTATGGAAATGTGGGGAAAAGCTTGTCCTGCTGAATTTCTTCCTGGCAAAGTTTTGCCTTCAGATGTCTTCTAAAGGTTGTATACTTACCCCCTTGGCTAACGGGTTGCATAACTCCATACCCTGCAATATTTGTCTGATGAAAATAGGGACGTCCTAAGGAAAAGCAGGACATTCCAGGATCAAATCAGAAACCGGGATGGCTTCTGTAAATCTGGGACTGTCCCTGGAAAATAGGGGCACTTGGAGGTCTGCTATTTAGTCCAGTATTGCCTATTGAGTGGTAGATGCTTCCCAAGGCCTCAGGTAAAAGTAGTTCCCAGTTCTTCCAGCTGTTAACTTTTCAGATTGGAGATACCAGGGATTGAACCCACAACTTTGATGCATGCAGAGTATACACCAGGGGTCAGAAAACTTTTTTTTTGGAGGGGGCCGGTTCACCGTCCCCCAGATCTAGTGGTGGGCCAGACTGCGCGCACACGGCGGAGGGGGCTTCTCTCTCCCCCCCAGCCAGTGCCCTCCTCTGTCTACCTCCTCCACCACTCTGCCTGTGGTTAAGAGCCGGCAGCGGTGGCGGCGCCTCTCCTTTTCGGGACAGCTTTCCCAGGCGCCAGGCACAGGGCCAGCAGGTGCGCCAAGCTCCAGCCCACAGCATGGCCATGGGGAGAGGCCAGTGGGCAGGCAGTGAGGATTTCTATCAAAGCCCAGCCCCCTTCCTCCGCAGAGTGAGGAGAAGCCAGGAAGAGGGAGGGAGGGAGAAGGGAGGAGGCGCCGCCACAGTGAGGGGGGTGAATTGCAAATGGCACCCGAAAAAAATGGCGATCATGCTAATCCAAGTGGTGATTGCAGAACCGTTTGCAGGCTGGATCCAGAGGGCAATTGGGCCAGATCCGGCCCGCGGACCATAGTTTGCCTACCCCTGGTATACGCTGTACTGCTAAGCTCTGCCCCCTCCTTTGTGTGCCTTATTAATGTTTCACATGTTCCAATGCTGAAAACATGTCACAGAAAAACAGATTCTGCAGCCCATTCCCAGACTCAGATGTAGCTTTACCGTGGAAAAATTCTGCAGTGATAATAAATAAAGTCTTCTGTTTAATGTGCATTATTATGCCATGATGCAAGCCCCTCCTTGTCCTTCATATCATCCAGTTATTCTCCCCACCCCACCCCCCAATTATCCTTGGCATAACTTTTTCATTCATAGGACAATATCTGTTCCATCCTTGTTCTATTAAGAACAGAAGACCTCCTACAGCTTTACTGGAGACCTAACAAGGCCTCCCCCTTTCTTCCATTTTTTAGTATTATTTTTATTCCCAACATGATGTTGCAACTGAGTAAACATTTTACACATTTTCCCTGCAGCTTCATCTGAAAAAAAGGAAAGGAGGGGGGATATCAGATTTTGTTTTCTCCCTCTAATTTGTGCTCTAAATCTGCAGAATGTGCTTTAGAAATGCCCAGCTGTTTAGAATATAGATTGTAATTTGGGGCTGTGGGAATGGGGGGGGGGAGCGGAATATGTTGGAGGGAAATCATCGGAAGCCAGCCTGAGCAAATGGGATAATTGGATCTCAGCCCACGTTCTAGACGTGGGTAAAGATCCATTATCTAGGGCTGTCAACTTATTAACAAAATTAGTGGATTAAATTCACTTTTTAAAAATGTAATCAATTAATTGATTTGCATACCGACACAATTTACGCAACGGTGCCTTTCAGAGAGATTGACGCAAGCAAAACATGACTTAACAATTTAATAAACAAGGGCTACCACTCAAAGAACATTTTAATTTTATATTACAGTACTATATCTGAGCCAGCATAAGAAAATGAAGCTTGGCCATTACCTGCCAATTAAAGTTTACCGTTTTTAGTTAAAATATATATAAAAAATTGTCCAGTAGCATCTTAGAGACCAACTAAGTTTGTTCTTAGTGCACTGTAGTGTATCTGAAGAAGTGTGCATGCACACGAAAGCTTATACCAAGAACAAACTTAGTTGGTCTCTAAGGTGCTACTGGACAATTTTTTATTTTTTTTAATATATATTTTTATATATTTCAACTGTGTCAGACCAACACAGCTACCTTCCTGAATCTTCAGTTAAAGCTATCCATCACCAAATCAGCCAACTGTATAGGGTCCTAGCAAAGCTAGCAACACTTATGGGATAGGTTTCCAGTAAGTTGTTTTGGTATCTGAGGGAGAAAATCCCCCAGGCAGCTCTCCCTAGGAGTAAAAATAAAAATACAGTGGTACCTCAGGTTATAGACGCTTCAGGTTACAGACGCTTCAGGTTACAGACTCCACTAACCCAAAAATAGTACCTCGGGTTAAGAACTTTGCTTCAGGATGAGAACAGAAATCGCATGGCAGTGGCGCAGCGGCAGCGGGAGGCCCCATTAGCTAAAGTAGTACCTCAGGTTAAGAACAGTTTCAGGTTAAGAACAGACCTCCAGAACAAATTAAGATCTTAACCTGAGGTACCACTGTAAACTGAATTGTAGAGTAGCAACTCTGAGGATCATCTAGTGACCAGGCATGTCCAAACTTGGCCCTTCAGATGTTTTGGGACTACAACTCCCATCATCCCTAGCTAACAGGACCAGTGGTCAGGGGTGATGGGAATTGTAGTCCCAAAACAGCTGGAGGGCCAAGTTTGGCCATGCCTGATTCTAGTCCAACCCCCTGCAGTGCACAGATCCCAACTAAAGCATCTGTGCCAGACAGCCATCCAGTCTCTGCTGAAAAACCTCCAAGGAAGGAGAGTCCTCCACCTCCCGAGGGAGTCCATTCCACTGTCAAGCAGCTCTTCCCATCAGAAAGTTCTTCCTGATGTTTAGTCGGAATCTCCTTTCTTATAACTTGAATGCATTGGTATGGGTCCTACCCTCCAGAGCAGAAGAAAACAAGCTTGCTCCATCTTCCATATGACAGCCCTTTAGGTAGTGGAAGATGGCTATCATATATCCTCTCAGTCTCCTCTTCCCTAAGCAAAACATTACAACTCCCTCAACCATTCCTCATAAGGATTGGTTTCCAGGCCCATGATCATCTTGGTTCCCCCCCTCTGCACACGTTCCAGCTTGTCAATATCATATTATTAGTATTAGTATTATTTGTATGCTGCCCATCTGACTGGGTTGCCCCAGCCACTCTGGGCGGATCCCAACAGAATATTAAAAACACAATAAAACATCAAATACTTCTCAAATTGCTGCCCTTTCATGACAAGCAAAGTCAGCTGTCTGTGACAAACACCTCACTCTGTCTCTTGGAAGAGGTTGCAGTTAGAACATCAAGCCAAAATGGTGAAATGTACTGAGGTCATTTAGGTATCTCGTGACAAAGCTAGCATAAATCTAAAATCACCTCCCAAACTACTAACCTGATCCTTCAGAGGCTGTGCAACCCCATCTAATACTGGATGAAGACCTATTTTCAAACATGTAACCCATCCAACCTCAGAACTTCCATCTTGTTGCGGCCAAGTTTGTTTTTGGCCAACATCCAGCCTGTTACCATCTACCTGGGTGACAAATGCAGTTTCAGTTCTAAAACTAGGCCCAAACCCACACTGGATGTGAGTTACCTGTTTCATTGACAGCGCTGGGTCCTTCCGATGGGTGTTTATTGTGGAACTGGTGCTCCACGTGCATGGACAGTGGTACCTCAGGTTACAGACGCTACAGGTTACAGACTCCGCTAACCCAGAAATAGTACCTCGGGTTAAGAACTTTGCTTCAGGATGAGAACAGAAATCGCGCAGCAGTGGTGCGGCGGCAGCAGGAGGCCCCATTAGCTAAAGTGGTGCTTCAGGTTAAGAACAGTTTCCGGTTAAGAATGGACCTCCAGAACGAATTCAGTTCTTAACGCGAGGTATCGCTGTACTGGTAATTATTATTTTTTGCAGAATCCACATGACTTCCCCCAAAGAATCCTGGGAAGTGTCGTTTGTTAAGAATGCTGGGAATTGTAGCTCTGGGAGGGGTAAACTACAGTTCCCAGTATTATTTGCGGGGAGTCATCCCATTTAATCTGGATTCACCCCTTAGGGTGAAACTTAAACAAAAGCCTGTCCCTAGGTCTTTTTTCAGCTGGAACTTGCTGGAACTCAGTTCTGGCATCTCTCAGGTGGGTACCATTGCCATTCTAAGAGAACAAGGGAGTTCATGGTGAGTTCCAGCACCTCTTTTTCTAGAAAAATAGCACTGCCTATTACAAACAACTGTTTTGTGGTATCTCAATTAACCATCTGCTAATTAAGCCCTCATCAAGCAGCACCTTTTAAAAAAATATGTATTGGGGAAAAGGTGTTGCAACTATTGAGAAATGGAGACTGGTGTGGGGCTGGTATTGGCTTTTGGCAAGGCTGAGTGTATTCTGTACCACAAGGAAGGTTTTAAAAACCAGCACTTAGATCCATAAGGTAAAAAAGGTAAAGGACCCCTGGGCAGTTAAGTCCAGTCAGAGGCGACTATGGCGTGTGGGGCTCATCTCGCTTCAAGCTGAGGGAGCTGGCGTTTGTCCACAGACAGCTTTCCGGGTCATGTGGCTAGCATGACTAAACCACTTTTGGAGCAACAGAACACTGTGACGGAAGCCAGAGCACACGGAAACACTGTTTCCCTTCCCACCGCAGTGGTACCTACTTATCTTCTTGCACTGGTGTGCTTTCAAACTGCTAGGTTGGGAGAAGCTGGGACAGAGCAACGGGAGCTCACCCCGTGATGCAGATTTGAACCACCAACCTTCCAATCAGCAGGCCCAAGAGGCTCAGTGGTTTAGACCACAGCGCCACCCGCTCTCTGCCACTTAGATTAATTCATAAACATATGAACGGCTAAGATCTGCTGCCCCACAAAATTAAGACTTATTATACACCACCTTTCATTTCAGGGCAGTGGAATTGATATAGGTAACCTCTTAATTATAAGATTAGAGCATATTCCAGCAGGTTGCTGGTATTCTGAGAAAGTCCAGGTCACATCTGTGACAACATCCATTCCCTGGGTAAAAAGCTGACAGCTCAGCAGGATCACACGCTGCTGGTGAATCAATCTCTCCACCTCCTCAGGTCCCTTTCCACATCACTGCCTGATTCTTCCAGGCAGATGGCGAACACTGTAGAGTCCTCTGTTGCAAATGCAGCAGCATGTGACAGAAATGGATGCTGCAATAGTCAGAAGTTGTGATACCTGGGATGGGGAAAATGTGGCTTTCTTGGAAGGTAGGAAAGAAGAGAGATGCTCTTTGAATCAGATTGCTGGATGGAGGAGAAGGTTCTCATTATAAGGCTTTGCTGGGAACTGTGAAGGATAAACTGCACTGTCCATAATTCTTTGAAGGAAAGAATGTGCTTTGAAAGTATAGTGTGTACACAGCCTACAACTGCAATTTACTGGTGTTTTTGATGCATGCTGGATGTTTTGATGAGTAGCTTGATATTACCGATTGAAAATGCAAACACAAATAAAAAGTACTAGGTGTTAGTAAAGAGAAGCTGCCTGCCCTGCCATGATTAATTTCTCCTCTGCATGTTCCATTTTCCTGTGGCTTCCTTGATGCAAAGCCCTAGACCTAGTCCCCACATCCTACTACAGCTAAGTCTAAGTGCATGCAACCACAGTAATTGCATATTCTTTCCCTTAATCCCCCTACCTCCATTTCCCACCCCCTTCCTCTCTTGTCTCCTTTGGGTTATTTTCTAGATTGTAGACCTCCTGGGGCAGTGATCTGTCCACTCATTCTTTCAATGGATGACTCCATATAAACAATTTATTGTTAATTATATTTGCAGCCAATGCTTTGCCACCTTGCGATCAGCCGCCTCTGTGTAAAAAATTATGGCGTATTCTGTTCGGCTGAATGTATGGTTCTGTCGTACTTTTAGGGGAAGAAAGATTAGTACTATTCTAATAGTACAGTGCCTCTCTCAGATCATTGTAGCAAGTTATTTTTGAATGAAATATACTCTTGGACTTAATAATAATAATAATTTATTATTTATAGCCTGCCCATATGACTGGGCTTCCCCAGCCACTCTGGGCGGCTTCCAACCAAATATTAAAATACATATTCATAAATATGACCGTTAAAATATTTTAATGTGCGCTGTTGCTGTTTTGCATTTATATCCTGCCTTTATTCTATCCTAGAACCCAAAGTGGTGTACAGGAGCTTTTCAGGTTGCCAACTGACCAGGAAAAAGCAGCCTAGACTGTTTTTCAGTCGGCTTGATGGCAACAGAGATAAGCTTGATCAACTTCCAATGCCTGCTTATCAAGCTGTAGACTTGAACTATTCTGTCAATGGCTATTAGTCATAATAGTTAAATGGAGGCTTCACTTGCCAGAGACTTGAGGCAAACAACGCCTTCCTCCCTGGCAGCACTCTCTCATGTAGAGGATTACATGCTCATGATAACAACCAGAAATTCAGCTTTTATAGCATTTGCACTTCAGCTCGTAAGTTTCAACTGGCTAATGAAAGACATTAAATAAAGAAAAAAAATCCTGATATTAAGAGGGAAAACATAACTGAAAATCCACTCGTCCTCATTTGTTGCTATGCAGTGTTGATTTACAGATTATACGGAAATTATAGCCCAGGCTCCTAAATAATCACGCTAAAGTAAACCTATTAACAAGGTCTGTTCAACAGCCTTTTCGCCTTTGTAAGCGTGCTCAGTCTCGCAGCCTAAAAACTACACTTCCCAGAAGCCCGTGCGGCTTAGGGGTGGATCCCAGCCAATCCGGGAAAGGTTCTTTGTTAGGTGCAAAGATGGCGGAGCCCAGGAACTAAGACAATTGTGTTTCTTTTGTACAGGAAAGGAAATCGGTAAGTGTTGGCAGCGCATTCTTCCCTTTTAGCGGCCAAATCCTGCTCTGGCCAACCAGTTCTCCTTGCCAGAGCTAGTTATAGAACCCGGGCACCCCAATCTCCCACCTTTGTTTTAATTCCGGTGCAAACTATCTTCAGCTTTTCGCGATCTCTCTCTTTGTTGAATGAATGCACCAGGTCCGATGTGTTCAGAATTTAACAGGGAATCCCATATGTGTGCATATGGAATAAAGTCTCTCTGAATTTAACGGGATTTACTCCCAGGTAAGCATGTTTAACATTGCAACCTAAGAGTATACACTCAGGATCTCCAAATCAGGCCTAAATGGTGTGTGATCTTGAGTACTTGTTCTTGTTTCAAAGTATGAAAAGCGTCTTGCTGCCTTAGACCAAGGTTCAGCATCATTTATTTACAGTGGTACCTTGGGTTACAGACGCTTCAAGTTACAGACCCCAATAACTCAGAATCTTAGCAAGTGCCAGGTGGTCCAACATAAATTAGCTAGCGGTTCACTATGATCTGCCTTCTCCCAATCTCTTTTCTAGTCTACATTATTTCCCTAGGATTTTTTTTTAAGGACTAATGTCTTTGACCTGGGTTCTCAGACCTCCCTAATAGATGAGGAGTAGCTGGATGTAGTTATTCAAATGTGAAATGAAGATATTTCATATCATTTTACTTGTCTCATGCGTTGGTTAACAACCACTTCATGGATTACTCTTTTTTTTGTAATGTAGCCTAAGGTTGACACTGTTAGACTCAGTGGAACTTCCAAGTAAGCATGATGCACAGGAATGGATTCTCAACATGTTTTACAAGTACAACTGTAAAGTGGGGACTATGATATGTTGTTGTAACTTCAGAGTGCACCATCCAGTGTTCATTGTGCTTTAAAGAGGGCAGGTTTCTTCGCTGAGGAGCTTATAGCCTAAAACGTGTCTCATAAACATATGCTGATTCAGGAGCGATGGTTAGTAATGGCTCGGTGAGTGTATATTTAACAGCAAATACTGGCTTGTGAAAAAGCCCTTTTTTCTGAGCAGATGTAAGCTGGCGTGAATGCCTGCTTCTTACCTGTTCTGTGTGTGAGAATCTGCATAGGTGTGCTTGCTCTGCTGGTCTTGTAAACATAGGACCAGCCATCACTGCTGGTTTACTAGTAAACTGAGATTTTCCCAAAAGAGGCGTAAGAAGAGGCCTGCTGGATCAGATGAAAGGTCTATCTAATTCAGCATCTGCTTTCCCACAGTGGCCAGTAGACACTTCTAGGATGCCTATAAACTTAGTTTGAAGATAGTGGCCCTTCCCAGCTGTTACCACCTTCCAACTGGTATTCAGTGGTTTACAGCAAGAATATGGAAGCTCCATATAGGCATCATGGCTAATAGGCATTCATATATTTTTTCCTCCTTAAATTTGTCTAATCCCTTTTTAAAACTATCACCACATCTTCTGACAGCAAGAATAAATAAATTATACATTGTGGTAATGAAGGACTTGAGTCTGACAAGAATCATCTACAAATCAAGTTCGTTGTGTGACTATGTTCTAGTACTATGGGTCGCCATTTTCTCCACATCGTGTCCACTCTTCATTTTCTTTCTTTCCTAAAAAAACCCCACCCAAGTGATTTATTCCTTCCTCCTGGGAAAGGTACTCTAACCACTTGATCATTTGGGTTGCCTCTTCCTGCACCTTTTACAGCTACATATCCTTCTTGAGATGAGCTTAACAGAATGTATGCCACAGGGGTAGGGTGACCTGATCTGGGCCTGATCCTTCTCTCTCCTACCTGCAGCAAATGGGGGATGAATTAGAGTGATGTGCAAATGTGGTCTACCTGTCCTGCTGATCTCATTCATTTAATTTTGGTTCTGGGTCAGGCAAACCAGATAGAATGGTGGGATTTACCAAATATCATCTGCTTTCTGTAGCTCAGCCCTTCTGTTTCTTAGACAAAAGCATTAGAATTTGACATGCGAAAATGATTTCCTCCCTAAGCCTGGGAGTATAAACCAGGAATTCAGGTTTCCCACTTTTTCTACCCAATTTGCAAGACCTACCAGTGCCATTTCATATTTGCTGCATTTGTATAGGCATGCAACATTTGAAGCAAGGTTCAGAGACTTGTTTTTGATCATTTGCAACATTAAATTGCAAAATTGTGCTATATTTTAAGCAAAGGAATTTATGCCTTTGGTCATCAGTAATTAAATGGGATGCCTGACATAGTCACTCAGGCTGCAGTCATAAACATAATTAGAGAATTGGTTCTTTTGAACACAGAGGGACTTACATCCTGATTAAAAACATGTATAGGATTGCATTGTTTAAAACCAATGGGCTGGTCAGACGTGCTCCTGTAGAATAACGACCTATCTAAAACCTGGACATGCTTATGTATGTGCACAAGCTATATGAATGATTGTGAATTCTTCCTTCCCTAACTCACCTAGCACTGTATGGCACTACCTGCTTTTCAAATGTATTTTTTGGAAGTGGAAATAGAGGACAGGATCTGGCTGCCTCTCACATTTAAATGTCAA
The DNA here is from genome assembly GCF_964106645.2 of Podarcis pityusensis. NCBI lineage: Eukaryota > Metazoa > Chordata > Lepidosauria > Squamata > Lacertidae > Podarcis > Podarcis pityusensis. The sequence continues at coordinate 25,911,697 of NC_138038.1, forward strand.
GTACTGTTCTTTGAGGGAAACAGCTTGTTATAAGCCAAATGTCTAAGCAAAATGGGGCCTGTATATGGCATATAGGAGGTGGGAGGGATAAGAGTATGGGCTTGGGAAACACAGGTTCAAATCTTTGTGTACAGGAAGTACATGGAAGGCACCGAGAAAGGGTTTTCTAAGCCTAAAGGATGTAGGGGTTACTCTGTGCACACTGGAAAATGTTATAGGGTTGTTTAAGAATAACTGGAGTGCTGGAAACTCAACAGGGATATATGGCAGAGTTGCTGTGTCATGTTTTTCTGTTTCCTTTAGGACAGGAAGATGATGAAAGTGGTCAACCTCAAACAGGCCATCCTCCAGGCTTGGAAGGAGCGGTGGAGTGATTACCAGTGGGCCATAAACATGAAAAAGTTCTTTCCCCGGGGGACTACATGGGACATCCTGAATTTAGCAGGTCTGGTTCAAAGTTCGTACAAATCATAAGTGTTGAGTTTGTTTTTCCTAAAGTTAACTTTGTGACCTATAAGCAATAAACTGCAGTTGCCTACTGTTTTGACAGCATAGATATTAGCACTTGACTGAAAATGCCCCAGCCACTGCAGTGGTTTCTAGTTCTTTATAGCGCTGCATTATATTAAGTTTAGTCGCTACAGGGAGGTCCATCAGTTGCATCATGTTAGAGATGATGCAGGTGGTGCTGCAGGTTTGGAGTAACTACCTTTTTCCTTCTGAAAAGAAATATATTTTCTCTAGTTTGGGTGCTGCCTAAAGAACTTCAGCAAGCTGGCAGCTACAAATTGTGAAATGGATAAAAAAAGTAATATTTGAGTCTTGCGGCTTTTTCAAATGCCCCATCTCTTCCCTCTTATGCTATGCTACTTGCACATGAGTAAGAAAGTGTGTGTGTAGTTTGTTTGCTTTCAGATGCTTTAAATTGTTTTTCTGTTTTGATGTGTACCACCCTGTGCTCCACTGGGAATAGAATAGAAATTTAATAAATGAAAAAAAATACATTTCATGTGTATTGTGTCAGAATACAAGGCAGTAAACATGACTAAATCACAATGTAGTTGTACATTTTGGAGCTGCAAAAGACAATTAGTTAAGCTGAATGGGCACCATGCAACTGAATATTCTGGATTCATCAATTGTTTTATATTTTGTATTTTAAGACTCAAGTTGTGGGCAGTTTTGAGAGAGGCTGCTACTGACATTGCCTCTGCCTGCTCCTGTTATGAAGATAAATGCAGATAATTAGACAGAGACCGATTTGCCAGATCTGTGTGTGCCTTGACTTGTGTCTCCCCATTTGCCCACATAAAGGATGTATATCCACTTTTTTTTTTGCTGTACCCCAGTACCATTTTTCAAACATAATACCAAACCATGGTTTAGCATGATAGCCAGCCTAGTTCGCAGGCAAATTACGGTTTGTGTTCAACAAACTATGATTTATTACGGGGTGGGGACTGAATTTGGCTGGTGGGCCAGATCCAAAAATTCCTCAACTCCCTGCAGGCCACACTGGCAGGTGGGTGGGTGGGTGGGGCCGTCCACCTCTCAGCCATCTGATGTTGCATAGTGGTTTGCCTTGCTTCAGAGAAGCCATGGGCTGGAAAACCAGGAACAAACCTTGGTTACAGCTTGTGATTTGTGTGGAGCAAGACAAACTAAAAGGCCTGGGTTTAGATGACATGCTAAGCCAAACCATGGATTAGCTCGCAGCAGGAGGCCCAGAGAAGGAATAAAGCGGCTGCAAGTTCCTCTCTGGGTACCCTCACACCTGTGTTCATGCTAAGCCACAGTTCGGCTTAGTGTTATGAGCAAGCCAGACCATTCTCAACTCTGTTAAAATTTGTCTTTGCTTAGGCTCTTGCCAGTGTATTAACTAAAGTTTTTGTTGGTTAATCAACCAATTAAACTGAGGTTGGTCAGACTGGCTTGCAGTGGCCTTCAAACATTTTGTTAAGACTCATCTGTTTCTGGAAGGCCTTTTGATGAGCTGTAACTTTAGCAGGTCTATCTCCTTACCTGTTCTTCAATTTTATTGCACATCTCGCAGTCATTGAAAACGCATCTAAAAACTTACACAATGTTTTAAGTTGGCTTTGGAAAGTTTAAATTTGGGGTTTTTTGGTAGTTGGGCTGATGTGTGGTTCTGATATAGCCCAAAAGGTGGTATTGAAATGAATTAAAGAGCACATAGTTATAATAATTAGAAGAATCACTTTCACATTGTGTGCATTGAAAATTAAAGAAGAAGAAAGGCAGAAGGAGGGACCTAAGGGAATTCAGACCAACTCAACTATTCTGGGGCCTCTTAATGTTCTGATTGCTAGAACTGGAGTGATTGAGAAGAAGTAATGGGTGGAGTTATGAGAGCAAAACTCCTGGTTGACTTCTTGGAGCAAGAATGAGTAGTACAGAGTTCAAATCAATCTTATGTCCTGTTTAAACTTTGGAGCAAGCCTATTTTAAAATCATGCTGTAAAGATAAAGGACCTCTGGATGGTTAAGTCCAGTCAAAGGTGACTATGGGGTTGCAGTGCTTATTTTGCTTTCAGGCTGAGGGAGCTGGCATTTGCCCACAGACAGCTTTCTGTGTTATGTGGCCAGCGTGACTAAACTGCTTTTGGTGCAACGGAGCACCGTGATGGAAATCAGAGTGCACAGAAACACCATATACCTTCCTGCCGCAGCAGTACTTATTTATCTACTTGCACTGGTGTGCTTTCAAACTGCTAGGTTGGCAGTTCTCAAGTAGAGAACTATGGTTAAACCATAGTTTATCTGTTGTTTGTCTGGATTAGAACATAATGCTAATCTGTAGTAAATTACAAACAGAAGTGGAAGTGTCTGAGCCCCTCTTCATGGGCACACCAGAGGATGAAGACGACATGCAAGCCCCAGATTCTCCTTGGCTTGTTCACATAATGATAAACCATAGTTCGCTGTTCCATCTGAATGGGACCACAATGAAAATTAAACTTGTTTCAGATTTAATTTTCTAATACAGGTACACCTTCAGACCATGTTGCCCTCTAGATCCTGAAACCTGAGACCTAAGTAGACACTGTCCACAGGTTGTCATACTTGGTTTCATAACATTAAGGACTAAAAGCTTGCTTTTTAGGGAAATATTATATATGTGATACTTGGAATTCTTCTATATTACTGAATTTTGTGTTACCACTTCCCTGTAGTTTTCTGGGCTTCCCTCTCTTTTGGCTGTTGCTTGCATTCCTCTTCTGTTTTAATAATTTCTTTTCTTTTCAAAACCCAGATGACACTTTTATGGTCATTTTAGTTATCTTTTCTTGTACGGTACAAGCTTTGGAATTAAGTTTGCACAGCACTTTTTTTTTTAAGGCGGCAAAGATTTTATGGCTGGGATCTGTTTTGTTTAATTTTGTAACATACTATGTGGATTAATGATGAACTATAAACCGCAGTGATCATCATTAATACTCCTGCGTGACTTCTGGAGTTTTCCAGCTGAACCACAGAAGATTTGGGTTCTTTGTTTGGACGTGACAACTTTATGTCTGCGTAAGCTGTGGAAACTCTCCTCCACACGAAGGCCGTGGATGGACTGTAAATGATGGGTGCCTTTGTGAGTAGCTGTACTAGTTGGAGGAGGAATAATCACGGTGTTGACATTGATAACTCTCCAAAGGTCATAGGAGATGGATATGTCCATTGGAGGGAAGTCCTCATGTTGCGAACTGCTTTGGGTAGATGGAACTGTGAGCAGGCCTAGCGGTTGCTAAGGGTACCTTAGGAAGGACTGTAGGAAACTGGGCCTTGAGTGGGCTGGTCAGCCTTAAAAGGGCACACCTGTGGTGGCTGTAGCTGTTGCTACGGGCAACTCCAGAATACAGATAACTGAGAAACGATGCATTGTAAGCAATAGCATTAGACATAGGATGCAGCACCACTGGCTAGGCCTAGCAATTGCTAACACTGGAACAACTTAATGGCTGAGATTGCTGTTTGGGGTAGCCCCTCGCTGGGCCTAAATTGTTGATGGGGTGTGGTTCACTGTGAAGGTGTGCATCGCCTGAATTGTTAGTTTGCCTTTGGTGTAGTCTCTTTCTAGTTGTGGTTGGCGACCTTTTGAGTACATTGTGGATGTTGATGCGAGGCAGGGCTGGATTTAGGTTTGATGAGGCCCTAAGCTACTGAAGGTAATGGGGCGCTCTATATGTCCAGCTGTCCTTTGTCAACAACAAATTGCCACTGTTTTTTTGTGTTGAATATATGCTATATGGTAATTTGTGGACCTAATTATGTAACCTAATCTGTATGTAGGTTTTATTTTATTTGTTTTTTATCTTATATTTTGGAAATGTACATCCCGGTTTTTTGTTTCCTTTTTTAAAAAATTTAGGCCCCCAAGAGAGTGGGGCCCTAATATAATAATAATAAATTTTTATTTATACCCAGCCCTTCCCGGTTCAGAAAACCAGGCTCAGGGCGGCTAACAACAAATTTAAAACACTTAATTGTAGAAGCAGCATAAAATACAGTATAAAAACATGAATAACAATAAAATTCAAAGTTCTTGTTTAGCTTATATGTAAATCCGGCACTGATGGGCGGGGTGTGTCATTTATACACCGGTAGGCAAAGAGGGCCAACCATGCAACGGGGGATTGTGGCCTTTTTTTGGGTCTGATTCGAAAAGGGAGCGGGGAGAAATAGTTAAAGGGCACACAGCAAAATGGGTTTGACTTGGAAAATCCACCCCCCCCCATACCCCTGTAGTTATTCAGATGGTTAATCAAAAGCTTGACTGAGCAGATAAGGCGTATGCTGCCCCTTTCAGCCTTGCCAAATCTGGCATGTTGGCAGGCTGCCACTGGGAAGCGCATGCCAGCAGTTGGTGCTCATTCTGCTGAGAGATCTTGCCTGCCATCTCTCCACAGCCCCTTCCCTCCGTACCACCTTCAGTCTTAGGAAAAAGCATCTGCGTACGCTGCTGCTGCCAGCGAGCAGAGGTGAGGTCTGAGAAGAGTCTGTGTACATGTCCTTTTCCATCTGAGGCTGCAGAGGTCAGGCAGAGGTCATTGCATTGACTGCAGCAATTTCTGCACATGGGGAGAGTGTGTGGCCACGGTGTCCATTTCCTATCCAGAATGCCACCAACTGCCTCTTTTCTTCCTTGAATTATTTACTCCGCCGCCGCCGCCAGAGAATGCAATATTATAGCATCCTTGCAATTCCTGAGAGTTCCCCACGTTTTGTGAGAGGCTGTGGCCATAATAGTCTTTATTCTTCATGAGAGTGTATATACATTTCCCAGATTGAATTTCTTTCCTTTTTTTTCCTTCTTTTTTTAATTGCAGAAGCACTTCTTGAGCAAGCCATGATTGGCCCATCACCAAACCCGCTGCTCCTGTCCTATCTGAAGTATGCCATTAGTTCCCAGGTAATAATCCCATCGTAGACCCTTTCATCTTCAGAGTGTGTAAACACATTAATGGGTGAATTATTTAGTTAGGAAATCTGTACGTCCTTAAAAAATTGATTTTTTGACAGAACCATGACCTAAGTAACTCGACAAAGTTTTCCTGCTTTTTTCCTTTCTAAAGTACTTGCCCACTTTTATTTGTTTTACAATGCATAATTTTTATGAAATAAATAAACAAATATTTATTTATTTTGCATGATTCTGTAGTTCTTACTCGTTTGCATAATTTATTCTGGTTTTGCTAAATTGTAGGGAAGGTGATATGCAGGGCATTGAAGCTCCACCCCAAACCACTGGAAATCTTACTACGTGCCTTTTCTGGATTCAGAAATTTCAAAATAAGTTACCCACACGTTTTCGGGCACATCTTTACAACCACAAGCGCTAGACACTTGCTATTTTAAAAAGTAAAACATGTGCATCTGAAGAAGCAGAATTCTGAAGAATTCTGTGCCAGTGTAGTCTTGAACGTTATATTTTTGGTTTAGGTGTTCAAGGGTTGTTACAGGCCGTTGGACCAATTAGAAAGAAAAACAAGTGAATGTTTACTAAGCAGTTGCTACTAAAGGACCTGCGGGTCCAAAAGAGAATCTTGGGATATTTTGTTCACCTTACGCCAAGTTGATACTGACAATGCGTTTTCCCACATAGCAATTTTCCGAAGATGAAAATGACAAATGGCCTTTCCTCTCTCTTCCTCTTACTACAAAAGGTGCTTGGCTGTGTGCATACAAGATGCCTGCAAGACCCCTCGCCACAGAGAGAAGCTTTTCAGTTGCTTTTTAACTTCTTTCCTCCTCTCTACTTGCTCACTGTAAAGTTGATGTGAAGCAAATATGCCATCACCTAAAAATGTCTGTTTAAATTTGTGCCAGACCAGTGCTTGAGCAACAAGCTGCGTCCCTGTTAAGTGACCTTGTCGCCCCCCCTCGGCGGTCGAAATGGCAAGGCTTGTTTGTGGATTGGTTTGTTTAAATGTTATCTTTGGCTTGTAACCATCTCTCTCTCTCTCTCTTTGTATTGTTTACAGATGGTGTCCTATTCTTCAGTTCTGATGGCCATCAGCAAGGTAGCATTCCAGCATTTCTCTCTCCACCTTTACCTAAATCCTGAGCACTATTTTATTTCCCAATATCCCTTGATAGAAGGTATCAGTGAATACTGAGGGATTGTGGGAACTTCACTGCAGCATTGTGTATGATATACAACCAGCAGCTTTTGTAAGCTCAGAAGAGAAGCACAGCAATGGCATGTTTCTAGCCCTCATCGTTATGTACAAATGTAGTTACTATTGATGGCTGAAAGCTGTCAGAATATACGTTGCAGGTTTTGCTAAACTGAAGTTTTGAGAGGAGATGAGGCTTGTTTGCATTCTAGCATTCTCCGAGTTTATCCCTGCCTTCTTTTTCAGACATGTACCTTTCCCTGCTTTCCTAGTCCTTCACAAGTGAATCAGTATAATCTTCACAATATGGTAGAAAATAAAATAGAAACGGCATGGTTTGTCGCTATTTCAGAATCCTGGGTTCTTCACAGAATTTGAGATTTTAAAAGACTTACAAAGCCCTTGCTAAACTGGAAAAAAGAGATCATGATGTTTAAGCAGGCAGCAGATCTGAATCCACCTCTCCTGAGCCTCTCACATGGTAGTCTTGCTCACCTCCTTCTTGAGATCCATTAACTGCAGCTACCAGGAGTTGAACTTGAACTCTCATATATAAAAACATCCTCTTCACTGCTGGGCTTCCAACCCTGTAGAAGTGTAGGCTGAGTAGAGGTTAGCAGACAAAAGCCAGCAGAAATCCAAATGGTACACAACAAATGGAACATACAATACTTTTCCTTTAGTGTTTCTTTGCAGAGTTTCTTTTGTCAGTTACTAAAGTATTTGCAAAGTGGGCCTAGTTTAAAAATGTATGCCCCAGAGGGTGTTTGCCGTGGACCCCCTCTTGCCCCCTCTCCCCTCGTTTTGCACCAGGAAGACTCCAAATCACTTCTGGATTTCTTTAATGGATAGCCAAGGCAAAATGCAATCCAAACCAAAACCAAGGTGCTGATAGGATAGTTGGTGATTCAGTGGATTTGGGAGTTGATGTTTTGCCCATTCTGGATTGAGTTGCACTCTCACTTAAGGAGCAGGTTTGTAACTTGGGGGTGGGGGTGTTCTGTTACATCCAGCCCCCTCCTTAGATGCTTGAGTTGCATACATGGGACAAAGCGACCTTTCATCAGCTAGGCGTACTAATTATGGCCCCTTCTAGGCAGAGATGGCCTTGGTGCAATTATCATTGCACTTGTAACAGCCAGCCTAGACTATATGAGGTGCTGCAGCTGGTTCAGAACATCGCTGGAGTTAAATAATTCTGAAACTCCAGTACTGATTCTAAAAAAATGCGTTGGAACTGGTGCACTGCTGGACTCAATTTGAGAAACTGTGATAAACTGTACTACTTTTTTTATTTATTTCATAAAAATTTATATGGCATTTGATTATAAGAAAAAGAAACTTGTACTGTATTTTTGAACTGCACCACTTCAAATGGAATTAACAAAAGCCTGTGTAGGAAGAAAACAAGGATCTCAAGGTCCTTTCCTAGCCATCTCCTCAGTGTGTCAGTTTTCTATGTAAAGTGTGAGATTGATGTAATTTTTACATGAAGTATTTAAAAACACTGTCCCACAACTCTACTCTCGAGTAGTACAGTCTTCGGAGCAATCTAAGTGGTTTTGCTGAGAATGTAGACATGAATGGCCACTGTGTCAGGGACTATAAAATCACAAGAATATCAGTCTTACAAGGATCTGCAAGGCAAAATGTGAAATGGAAACTGGAAACCAGTGTACAAGTGTTCTGCTTAGACTACTGAGGATTGAAATCTCTTCATGACCACAGTCTTGGGGCTGATCATATCTCCTCTTCCCCATCTACCACATTAGGTTTCACCATTCTGTTGACCTAGGCCTGATCTATATCGTCTAAAACAGTTTGTATCGCGATATTGGTTTCATAATTTTTGACCTGGCAATATATTGCAAATTGTGTGTGTGCGCGCTATGCAAAAATCTAAATGTGGGAAAAACCAGGAAGCCAGCCAAAATCTCTACATAGCTCCACACTTATTTCAGACATTGTGATATATCAGTATATCACAGCGTTTAGCTGGTGATATATCACAAAGCTGAAAACCAGACATCACCCAGCCCTACTGTTCGCCTCTACATAGTTCCATCCATATTTCAGACATTGCGATGTTTACCTGGTGATATATTGCAATGTTGAAAACCAGATATCACCCAGCTGTGACTCGTAGCTGTGTTTATAAGACCAGGTATGCACTTCCAGCTCACAGTTCTTTCTTTTCACGCTTTGATTTCTCTCTTCTCATAGAATGTATGAAGAGCCTTATAAATCAGACCAAAAGCCCATATAGCCCAGTATCTTATTCTTGGAGTGGACAGCCAGGTGCCTATGGGAAGCCTGCACACAAGACCTGAGCACAACGGCACTCCCAACTTGTGATTCCAAGCAACAGGCAGTACACAGCCATCATGGCTGGTAGCTTTACATGCCGTGAACTTGTCTTCATTCCCTTTTGAATCTGTCCCAAGTCCGTGTTTTGCATGCTTTTCTTTTGACACCAGCTCTTGCTTTTGTTTTACCTGTTTCAGTTTGATGACTTCTCCCGAGACCTCTGTGTCCAGTCATTGCTGGAAATCATGGATATGTTCTGTGACCGGCTCAGGTAGGGAGTGAGGGATACTTTCCAGTACACATGTATGTAGTGCAACATAATCCAAAGTGGGCAGAAGCTGAACAGTAATCAGCTAATGGACCACCTGGCACCTGCTGGTTGTTGGGATTGTTGAAAAAGAATTACTGAGTAGGTGGGCCTTCATCTGATCTGGCAAGGGACTGCTTAGGTTCTTAAATAAGAGCACGTACCGTGCTTTTCCGTGTATAAGACTAGGTTTTTTTCTTTAAAAATCATGCTGAAAAACGGGGGTCGTCTTATATATGGGTATAAGGGTGGATGTTTGATTGGTTGCTGCCGCATCTGTTAGCAGCTATTGTGCGTGTTATTGGTTGCTGTGTCAATGGTTGGTGTTGATTGGTTGACGCTGCGGCAGTTGGGCGGGTGATTGGCAGCTTCTGCCAGTGAGGGGACAGACGAGAAGCAGACTTTGCGACGTGTGCGGATGAGTGATTTTCAGCAATCCCCCCTAAAAAAAGCTCAAAAACCATGGGTAATCCCCCCCAAAAGCTCAACAACTCTGTGCCATCTCCCCCCCATTTTCTTAAATCTGAGTCCCTCAAAATAGGGGCCGTCTTATACATGGGGGCATCTTATACAGGGAAAAGTACCGTACTCTGTTTTGCTGAACTGTGCCTTGACTCTAGTTACTGGTAGGTAGCCGTGTTGGTCTGCCGTAGTCGAAACAAAATAAAAAAATTCCTTCCAGCAGCACCTTGCAGACCAACTAAGTTTGTTCTTGGTATGAGCTTTTGTGTGCATGCACACAAAAGCTCATACCAAGAACAAACTTAGTTGGTCTGTAAGGTGCTATTGAAAGGAATTTTTTTATTTTGTGCCTTGACTGTTAGGCGATCCTAAGTATGCACTCTTGCGTTGTAAATTGGATCATGGTAATTCTAGCTTTTTAAATAAAGCTCCTACAAGACTGAAATTGACTCACAGCAGACATAAACAACAACTAACAGCCACCAACTACATCTCCTAATAATTAAAGCAGAACTAATTTGCATTGGATATACAGTATACTTGCCCGTGTAAGAACATGAAAGTGTAATGAGAGGTTTCTTCACCCAACAAAATGCTTACCAGAAAAAGATTAGAGAAGGGGGAGACTACGCTGAAAAGGCAAAACTGACCAGAAAGCTCAAGGACCAAGAAGACAAGAAATTCAAGAAAGAATGGGAAAAGTTTATAATTTATTTAGGAGTGGCTGATGAAAACATTGGCAGAGTTTTAATATACCTTGTAATGTAACAGATACTATGGACAATATGGGTAGGTATAAAATACAGATTACGAAATAATATGCAGTTGAAAATGTTGACAATAGGACCCATGGAGGGGATGGGGAGAAGTCTCAATATTCAAAGTAATCTCTTTATATGGTTGTGTATGGTTATAAATTTATATCTGTAAAATAAAAAACAATTTCAAAAAAGAAAAGAAAAAAGAACAAGAAAGTGTACTGCTAGATCAGACCAAGGCCTGGCTAGTCCAGAGTGTCTTTAGAGTATGTTCTTGATACTTGGAAACAATGGGGCTGTGTGCTATGCTAGTCCTACTCAGAGCAGACCTATTGAAAATAATGAACTGAAGGTGGGGGTGGGGGGAGAAAAAAGAAAATAATGAACCAAAGTTCATCATGTCCATTAACTTCAGCGGGTCTATTCTGAGTATGACCAGCATTGGATACCACCCTATGATGGCATACTAGAGTGGAGGTGCTTTCTTAGCTAGGTTGGCCCAAGCCACAGAAGTCCTTGTAGCTCAAAATCAGCTACTAGACTTGTGATGTAAAGTAATGGGGAGCCACAGGAAAGCTCTTTAGCCTATATAACATGCTGTATGCCAGTATTAAATGTGACAATGTGCTACTTTTAAAATATAGATTCATCAAGTGCCTTGTCCAGTGGCCGTAAGTAGCTAGGGACAGAGTTTGTACAGGACATGCATATGCGTGCCCACAAAATACAGAGCATTGGAGTTTGGAGGATGAAGAGCCCTTACAATGAAAATACCTAAATTGGCAGCAATATGTGCTGAAACCCCCTGAGTTGCATGCAGTGACTGACATTGCAAATGTTATATGTTATATTCGCAACCGTGAGAACTAGAAATGCGCTTTTTAAAATGTGCAGAATGATGTATCAGTAAAAGAACACAAGTCAGGAGGCCCAGTTCTGCCCTCCATACAGGAGAACCACAGTTTTTCATGGAACTCTTATATCTTTGCTTTTATCAAAGAATAAAACCCCTGCCTTTCTAAAATCTTGACAAAGCCTGTGATATTTTTTCTATAAGAGCTCTTAGTTTATTTAGAGCTAACAGGTGAGTACACTGGAGCAGACTGAAATAGGAGGAAGCAGGAACTCTCCCTTCCTACAAGAAAACAGAAACAATGAATATTAACTTGTCACCAGAATGGTGATAAACAGCTGTTCTCAGCCATATACAAAGCCGACGACTTAATCCTCTCCCTGGTTAATTCAATCTTCTGTTTTTCAATTTGATCAAAACCCTTCAGGTCTGGGATTATTTGTTCCTATTGCAGTAGTGCTTGTCCCGTTGAGAGGGTTTCTTCTTCAATCCTCGTTCGCTTTCTGAGCCAGGCCACTTTAATCATAGGCTTGGATAATTTTCCTTTCCCCTTTTTAATTTGTTTAAACAAAGGCAAGTACTGTGGCGATGGTGAATGTGACAGTGTACCCAGCAGTGCCACAGGGTGCAAGCTCCAGATGCTTGATTTCTTCCAGTCATTGATTCTGGCGTCCCAGGATGGTAGGAGAAATCCCCCATTATCCTCTCCCTTCCTGGGGTTGCTGTGAAGCCCCAGTAAAACAGTATTGGGCAGAGATGCTTGCAGGCTTAAGGAGGTTGGGCAACAGAGTTTTGCGACTTGAGCCATTCTCTGAGTCCCTACATTCTCCAAGTACTGCTGTGTGCTGGCAGTAAGGATATGTCACATTATTGTGAATAGCTTTTAAAAGGTAAAGGGACCCCTGACCATTAGGTCCAGTCGTGGCTGACTCTGGGGTTGTGGCGCTCATCTCGCTTTATCTCGGCTGAGGGAGCCATCGTACAGCTTCCGGGTCATGTGGCCAGCATGACTTAAGCCGCTTCTGGCAAACCAGAGCAGCGCACAGAAACGCTGTTTACCTTCCCGCCGGAGCAGTACCTATTTATCTACTTGCACTTTGACGTGCCTTCAAACTGCTAGGTGGGCAGGAGCAGGGACTGAGCAACGGGAGCTCACCCCATCGTGGGGATTCGAACCGCCGACCTTCTGATCGGCAAGTCCTAGGCTCTGTGGTTTAGACCACAGCACCACCCACGTCCCTTGTGAATAGCTTTACGTACATATTATCTCAGTGATTCTTAAAATAGTCCCGTAAGGTAGGTACCTGAGTGTCATTACACTTATATTGTAGATGGAGGGTTGAAGCTGAGATAATGGCTTGCCTGAGCACCCTGGCAAGTTCCTGTTGCAAGATACGAATTGAACCAGGAACTTCCTGGTTTGCAGTTTAGTCTCTTAATAGGCTCCGCAGAGTCCCTGAAAATGTACTTGGTCTTCTTTTCACTGAACCACACACAGCTTCGCAGCTTTTTTTCACTACTTCCTGTGGATGAAGGCACGCACCTTATGTCATAAATGCATCTGCCGCCACACAGTCCCTTGTCTATTGCATTCAGCATCTTCACATAGTAAATATGCCTAGACTTGACAGACCATTGGGACTCTCAGGAATGAGGCTACTGTATCTCTTCAGTAAGGGCGCCTAGAGTGCTCAGACATCACTGACAGTTACTGTGAAACTCGCATGAGGCAGCTGAGGAAGAGGAAAATTTCCAACAACAATTTCCAACCCCTTTCAGTGTTCCTCCCTTCTTGCTGTACTAAAACAACAACAGAAATTTGAGTAAAGCAAGGATGGAGAAACACTGAGGGACTGTTCTTTTTAAAAAAAGCAAGCAAACTAGTTTTAATGAGGAGAAATAGCAGAGCTGGGGGTAAACAGAAGGAGAGAGGGGATAAGGCAAGGAAACGGGGGTTATCTGTGTGCAAGAGAGAGTTCAGAAAAGCAAGGAGGGGGTAGGAAAAAGGGGAATGAAGGTGAAAATCAGAGGGCAAAGGGGACTGCACAAAAATAGGGAGTGTGAGGCATGGGAATGGAGTTGAAGATGAAGGTGGGGGCATGAAAAGGTATTTAGATGGCCATTCGCTGTTTTTCTACTAGTTCAGGCTTCTTGTCCTGCCTCTGTCATTTGGCACAGTAAAGCAGAACACAAATAGAAGAAGACCGTCCCTGACTGTGTTCACATTCAAGTTGTCTTTTCTGCTCCCATCTCTGTCCTGCCTCCCCCTCCCCCTGAGACGTTACTGGATGGTCCCCGGCACACTTTTCTTTTGGTGGTTCTTTCGTTGTCTCCCAAGTTCCCACGCACATGTGAGTGGAGCTGGGGGGGGGGGGCAATGAGACCTGGAAAATGATGCAGGTGTCCCAAAGTGAAGTTCTTAGGGCCACCAAAGTCATGTGACTGAATTTGCCCTCTCTTTTTTGCTTTTTGTTCAGCTGCCATGGCAAGGCAGAAGAATGCATTGGCCTCTGCCGTGCCTTGATGAGTGTCCTCAATTGGATGTTGCGCTGTGCTGCCTTCTACACAGAGAAAATGAAGGAGCCTCTGGAGCAGGGGTCTGCTGAGAACCAGCTCACGATGTGCCTGGAGCGGCTGGCAAAGATCCTGGGCAGCACCAAGAACCGGGCCCTGATTCATATAGCCAAGCTGGAAGAGACACGTAAGTGGCTGGTGGTCTTGTGGGAGAGAGGCAAAATATTTACATTGAGAACTGTAGGGCTTGATTTGAATCCAAGATTCCAGTGCCAACTACAGGACTCTCCTGTAGTTTTGGTATTGATTCCCCCCCCCCCCCGAAAATCACAAGGGCCCTTTACAAGATCTGAAGTAGCACCACCCCAGTCTTCTTTATTCATGGGCCTTGTTTCTTCTCCTTTGCCTACATGGAGATTGCACTGCTGCTTCCCTATTGGGCAAGCCTGCTGTTTCACAGCTTTCCCTCAAAAAAATTAATATTTGGAAATACTCTGATGCCTGTTTTTAAACTTCAGAGTCTCCATTGCCTTTTTAAAAAGTTCAGCATGGAAGCAGCATCTTCAGCGTTCGAGGTGTGACCCTAAACATTAATAAATTTACCTAGCCTCCGTTTGAGGAAACGGTTTCACAAAGAGGTAAACTACACTCTTGGAAGGTCCTGGGGTCAACCCCTAGCATCTCCCAAGGCAGCAGAACTGGGGAAAATCTATTACCAAGGGCTAAGAGCTGATTGGAACTTAAAATGCTGCTTTTCCTTTTTAGCTTCCTGGAGCGCGATTGAACAATCTCTTTCCAAGCTGGGAGACAATTTAGGACACATCAGCAACAGCCAGTTGCAAAGCCAGGCAGAGGAGTGCATCGGCCTTGTCAAGAGGTGGGCAAATGGCAGCTGCATGGTGAAGAGCAAGCTTTTTCCTCTCTGTACACAAACGGAACCGAACTTCTAATACCTCCTCTTCCTCCCTGTCCCAATTTTTCACACAGTATCCCCACTATGCTCTCTGTGCACGCGGAACAGCTGAACAAAACTGGCTTCCCCACAATCCATGCCGTGGTGCTGCTAGAGGGGACAATGAACCTGACTGGAGAGCCGCAGCCGCTGGTGGAGCAACTCATGATGGTCAAAAGGATGCAGGTATGGCTGGACCATAGGAAGGATGCTTTGTCTCACTGCGTCTGTGACTCCCATTGGAGTCCCATCGCATGGTAGAAATGTTCCACTTCAGACTGCAGCTGGGGGCTTGCATATTTGAATTTTCTTCCATGAATAAAGAAGAACATCCAGCACTTAGGTAGCTAGCATGTCGTAGGAAGACTGGACTAGATCCTTTCCCCCTGGCACAGAGTTTTCTATATGAATAATGTGCTTGTATAGCAGTGAATTCAGTCCTGTGGTCCCTCCTATGCATTCCGAAACGGTACTGTCCAGGATCAGTTTTACCATGAGGCGAACTGTTTATCTAGTCTGGGCATCTGTTGTACCTCTCTTTTGAAATACAAATTAAAACAATGGAAAATTAAAGAGAGTTAAGATGACAGTAGGAGACCTATACTGGCTGTATAGTGCTGGCTTTGCCCTATAAGTTTGGGGATGGAAAGAGGAAAAAGGCAGATGTAGCTTTTAAAGCAAACTTTCTGTGCTTTTGGTTGGAAACTTGGGAGAGCTGGGAGCTTCTAGTCTCTGGAGAGAATGCTTCAGCATATTTTCTCCCGCCGTTACTCACTTAGCAGGCTGATGACCAAGGCCCAAGTTTTCTTGTGATGCTTCTCTCTTTCTCTCTGAAGTGTAGGAGGGGATGGTGGCTTCATAACTGGACGTAAGGGTGCTTAGTAGTTGAAATGTGTAGGAGGAAGACGCAGGAAGTTACTCACAGACGTGGTGTATAGGGGAGCTTGCGGTAAAGGAGGGAGGAATGGACATGAGGGTAAAGGTGAAAACAGGTACATGGTGGGGCTGCAGAATACAAAAGAGAAGTGGCTTCAGAAATGGCTTGGGAAGGTGGAAAACAAGCTTAGTAATTGTATGGGATGGGAAGGGGAAGGAAGCTCTAGGGGTTAATGTGGGAGGAATGGCAGGGGGTTGGTGAGCAGGGGTGCAGCCCCTAGTAAAAGAACAATGTGGTTGTATGTGGTGTGTGTGTTGCTGTAAGGAAGAGAGCAAAACATGGAGCGGGTGTCTATGATAGGAAAGGATATTGTTATTGAAATTGGAGTCCTACCTCACTTTGTATGGGCATGAATGAATCTGTGTAGAAGTGGGTGCAAAGAACAAGGAAGAAGTTATTTGAGTCGAGAGAGTTTGGAGGATCTGAGAGGGAGGCAGTATTTTTGTGAAGAGCTGTCGGACAGGGATTGGGAAAAACCAGGACTAGAGGGAGGCTCTGTTATTTAGTAGCATATGTTATACTTGCAAGGGAGGTGGGGGCCGTATCTGCTTTCTAATAAGAGAAGTACACAGGCGCCATGCCATCTGTCCTCTAAGCTCTTCTCATTCATTTGTGAGTGGGGGAGGAGGAAGGGGGGGCGCTGCACTCGCTTTGTAGAAAGAGGGACTGTCGGTGCTTCTAGGCACTTACTCTTGCTGGCTAGGATAAATTATTACAGGTTATCAAGCCCAGCTGCAGTTTGTGGACTCTTGGCTGAAGGATCATGATGCACAACACTCTTCAGAGTGTGGGAAGTCTGCTTTGCATGAGAAGTTGGGGTGATGGTGGAATGGGACTGCTGGATAGTCCAACGAGTGTGCTAGAAATCTTGCATCCAGCCTTTTTTTTGTCAGTACTGTGCCACTCTGAATCCAAACTGTGTTCCCTGAGGAAGACCCTGAGGCCTTCTCTCCCTGTGTCTCTTCTCCCTGCTAGCGCATTCCGTCCCCACTTTTCATTCTGGAAATCTGGAAAGCCTGCTTTGTGGGGCTGATTGAGTCTCCTGAAGGGACAGAGGAACTCAAATGGACAGCCTTCACATTCCTCAAGGTAAGGTGCCCTTAGGCCCAAATAGCTGGGGCTCAGTCTTTCATAAAGTTCTTTTGTTGCCATCTGAGTTTCCCAGCTTACCGAGCAACAGAGACCAAAAGGGTTATGGGAAGTTGGATAAATTTGTGGTCGTTTTAGGGCATCAGGTACAAGAGAGGGCAGTAACTCAGTGGTAGAGCGCATGCTTCGCATGCCCAAAGTCCAATCTTTGGTATCTCCATGTGAGAGCTGGGGAACATCCCTTGCCTGAAATCCTGGAGACAGTTGGTCACTCCCAGTTGGTGCAGACAGTACTAGAGGGACCCATAGTCTGACATGATATAAAGCAGTTCCCTGCATTCCTGATACATTGCCTTAGCTAGCCCATGTCTCTTCCTGAGCAGTGTGGCTGACCTAGGTGAAGGGAACGGGTTTCTCTTTATCCCTCACCTACCCCGCTTCTCCGTAATTCAACAGTTTTCTCCCCCCTGCATCAGGCTTCTTTCTGCTTCTATTTTCTGACTTTACATGCTTAATAGACTCTCCCAAATATCTGGTTGATATTCCTGTTTTTCCAGCCTGGTTACACCCCCCCCCCATTAGCTTTGGGGTCTACCTGCAGCCCCCTGTCCCCTGCTTCATTTTTTGATAGGGACACCCTTGGAGACGTGTATCTGGACACTGATTCCAAACTTTTAGCAGAAACTGTGAGTTTTATGTTCAAGGCTGTGGTTGTTTTCTGCAACTGTAAGGTCTAGAAATATTATTTAAGCAAAATGGGGAAGGAGAGTGTCTCAGTAACCTGACCACTCTAGTGCTCCTTTCTAGGTTCTCAACCAGGGAATCTAAACCTGTGGCCTTCAGGTGTCATTGGACTCAGACTCCCAACAGCCTGAGTCAGTTTGGCCAGCGGGTCAGGAATTGGGAACTGTAATTGAACGACATCTGGAAAGCTACAGACTCTCAATCTCTGCTTAAAACCTTTATTGAACTCTGGCTGGGACCCAGCCTAATGAGTACCTGGGGCTGTGTATGCTTGGGCCCGGAGTTCTCTTCAGGTATAGAAGGCATGGATAGGTGTGTCCAACCTCGACCTCTGCAATTGGCAGGCAGCACGAGACCTCTGGATTGGCCAGTCTTGTGAGCACTTTGGAGCCCAGCCTTCTGCTTTTGACTGGTCAACAGAAGAGTAACTTCTGCCAACTCTACTCCAGTCCTCACCTCTGGCTTCAGGAACACCCTGGGTTGGTAAAACACGCTGCTGATCAGGATCAAGTATGGCTGCCCCTGTATCAGTCCTGGCACAACGCAGCTGCAACATTAAGGATTAGGAAGGAAAATGAAGAAATACCAAATTCCTCTAGGGTCTTGGCCAAATACTTTTACTCTCATGGTAACCTCTGCCATGATAATTCTTGCCCTTTGTAATCATAGTTTCCCCCATCTGCATCAATGCAGGTTCTCAGATCTACTGGCAGCCGGGGAGTTGGATGCCATTCACTATTATAGTGAGTGGAAACACCAATCTCTTCTTATGCTCTTTCTGGGCTGTCATCCTTGGTAGAGCCTGGAGGAGTATCTGTATTTCGCTATATACTTCTTTTATTTTTTTATTTTTTTGCAATGTAAACATAAGCCAGATGGCTCTGTCTTCCTTCTCCCTGGCTTTCTTGGTAAACACACTTGTGACGCTGCTAGATTCCCCCAAAGAGATCCAGAAAATTGCAACTTAGCATTCCCTGCCTGCTCAGTAAATCTCCATTGCAACTCAAGTACATCATGTAACTTATCAGCCATGCAAAGAGGAATAAATTAAGAAGTATGAAAGACACACACACACACACACACACACACTCCTGAACAAACTGGAAAGCAAAAGAAATAGCAAACAGTTAATCTCTGGAGCTTGTTGCCATATGATAGCATGAAGATCAGATTAGACATGCCTAATTCTACATTTAGGAGTTTGTTGGTTTTTTGAATATTTATTTCCAGTTTCATGCACAAAATGCTTTCTTACCTTCAAAAGCAAGGGAGAAATCGGTTTCATAGCCGTGTTGAGATTTTAAACCTTCCGATTTAATATTTAGCGCCCTCAACCACATTAGCGCCCCCCCCCCCGATTTGTCACTGGAAGTAATTAAGCCAGTTTGCGACTTTGACTTGGTTGATAAGGAGACCGGAAGCGGCAACCAGACTGACTTCGAACCCTTTCTGAGCATTAGTTAGGCTAGTTTCATGTCATGGAATGTTCGTAGATGGAACATGAAATGTTCTAACATCGGAGTGTGAAGATAATAGTAATAAGAAGTTGAAAAACAGCTTGACATTTATGAGGAAAGCAAAGGCCAGTTTGCACAGGATCTGTGTGCAGTTAGGGTTCACGGGAGAATAGAGGTAGGAAGGTGTTTTGGGAAAGAGGACTACAAGCAGCTGTGGAAAACTTTGGACGCTCGTGATATGGCTGAACCATCCTTGGCCATGCTTGCTGGGGGTGATGGGAGTTGTAGTTCAGCAACATCTGGAGGGCCAGAGGATTGTTAAAGGGCAATGGGACTGAGTGGAACAGAAGTCAAGAACAACTGTCTTGCAGGGTCTAGCAAGAGGAGGAGGAGGGGCTGTGAAAAGGGGGAAGGGAGTGAAAAGGCAAAGGAGTTTTTGGCAGTCCAGGACGTGTGAACCAGGGAGCGAAATTCACAAGGAGATGGGGCGGGGGCGATAGTTTTGAGCTCCCTTATTAAATTCTTACTTTGCTCTTTTTCAGATTCCACAAGTACTTGTAAAACTGAAAAAATATCCTCAAGGAGAAAAGGTAAAGGTTGATTTTTGAAAAGCAAATCATCATCATCACCACAACAGCTACGTCAGTGTTCTATTTACAGTGGTACCTCGGGCTACAAACGCTTTGGGTTACAAACTCCACTAACCTGGAAGTAGTTGCTCCGGGTTGCAAACTTTGCCCCCCAGATGAGAACAGAAATCGTGCAGTGGTGACATGGCAGCAGCAGGAGGCCCCATTAGCAAAAGCGCACCTCAGGTTAAGAACAGTTTTGGGTTAAGAACGGACGTCCGAAACGAATTAAGTTTGTAACCCGAGGTACCACTGTATTTGTTTAGAACTGCTAAAAATTATTTGGGAAGAAAAATGGAAGCAAAATGGAAAATCGAAGCATGATTTTAGTTTTGCAATTAAGAGGGCTTAGGTTAAAGATGGGATTTTCAGTGAGAACAAGGCCCATCAGTGACTCCAGCCATGATGGGTAAGGATGAAGAGCCAGAATTTCTATGATTATCATGCTTTAGGTCAAAGAAGAAAGGCATTTCCATCATACCCTCTTTGTGAACTTCACAGAGGCATTTGACTGCTGTCTGCTGTCTTAGACAGAATGCTGGGCTAAATGGAGCTTTTGGTTAAAAAGTAGTTCTTCTGCCACTGAGTGAGTTTATGGCTAAAGTGGGATTCGGACCGGTCTTCCCAGTCATAGAGGTCATCTAATGCGGTCTTTAAGAGAGGCAGATGAAAACAAATTAGCCTCAAAGCTTAACTTTTGAGACTGCCTCCTTTAAAAAATACAAATTAAAAAAATCACCTGCTATTCAGATTTCCCCTTTCAAACCTCAGCATAAGTTTTCTTTTTCTTTCTAAATTCCATGCCACATGAAATCTGGGGGGGACAAAAAATCAGTTCCACACACATTTATCATATTCTCCCTTACTCTATAAAACCCCCAACTGCAATGTACCACTTGCAAAGAGCAGTTCAAAAGAAGTAATTCTTCATCAGTGTGTCTGCAGGGCTTCAGTTTACTTAATCAAGTGGTTCAAGCTTCTATACCACAAAAGGAGGGCGTGGAGAGAAACAAAACAACCAACCCTTTAAGTTTGCTGGAATTTTTTTCCTAGCTTGTTCAATGGCAAATTCTGTAGCATGAAACTTGCCGAAAAGAAATGACCAGGAGCTAATGTTCTCAGTGGGCTTATTGGGATGCACTGCCTTGGCCTGTTTTTATAGGGGATTATGGGTGGGGATTCCAGTACAGCATTGGCAGACCCTTTAGATGTAAGGAAGAAAATAATAATAATAGTGCAATTGCAGGACTTTACCGAAGATGTGAATTGTGCCTTTGAGTTCCTCCTGAAGCTGACGCCCCTTCTGGACAAGGCCGACCAACGCTGCAAGTAGGTTCCCCTTCTTTGTGGCCCTTCAAGTAGAGGGGACAGAGCCCAATGGCTTTTCCTGCTTGGCCTGGGAGTTCTTCTCTCAGTTTCACTCCCATGTTTATCAGGGTCTCTGCTCCCATGAGATGCCACTCTCTTAGCTGCCAGCCACCATCCTTTGTCCTCCAAAGCTCCACTCCTTGAATCTCAGGGTCTAACTCTTAGGGAGCTTGGCAACCCTAGTGTTACTGTCAGGATGAAGGCTGCTTTTTAAATTTAATGTTGTTGTTGTTGTTTGATGTATTTAATTGAACACAAAAAATACAGCAAGTGACTAGAGACAGGACATAAACACATAATTATTTCCCCCGATTGAACCAAGTTGAATAATGAGCATTGAAGACTAGGTTGGAGGGATATTTTGGCCAAAACCAGTTTGCTATTTGGAGTAGGGGCACGCAAGGTGGGAGAACGGTCAAGGTTGAGATTGGAACAACCTGATAGACACGGCAGAGTTGAGCAGGGTTAGATAATGGGAGAAATTGCTGAGGTGGTTGTCATCCAGAGGAAGTTAAATGGACCAACTCGTGAGGGAGGTGTGTTTGTTACTCAAACCGGAACCTGGTAGAAGCTCTCTGAAGTGGTCACCAGTCACAGAAACTGGTTTGGTTAGTAGAAGGGGCCTGTGGGAGGACTGGGCCTCTTCTTCACTGCTCAAACCTACTCCCTGTTTTCTTAACACAGTAACATTCCAGATGTTGATTGGTTGACTGCGTTTACTTACATGCCGCTGTGTCCAAAGCGGCTTACACCAAGCATTCAAAGCATCGAAAGAGAGTGTTGGAAACACAGATATACAAAATACAGAACAATAGCACTGACAACAGAAAACTAGAAGCTAGCACAGTTTAATCTGAAATGGGAATTTTTCAAGGAAAATTCCCTGTTTTCCCCCCTGCTGGGTGGGATATAACAGGAGATTAGAACTGGGGGAAGGGCCAGGGAAAGCGGACAGCCTTGTAAACAGAATTCGCCATGCATAAGTTTGCTGCTGATGTCGCAATTAGAACTGTTTGTTCTGCATGATAGATTAAGACCCAAACTCCCCAATGTGTGAAGCAGTCGGTGTCGCTCTTGCATAAAGTAGTATTTTGAATCAGTTTGGTCCAATTTTCTTGTGCCCAGCTCTTGAACGCTTTGTTCTGTTATGGAAACATAAGCACACACTTGAGGTGGTTCTTTCTTAATGCTTAATCCTTCAGCCAGGGCTGGATGTGCTCTGTGCATGATACATGATAAATTGCCTGCCTATGAGCTGTAGGGTACAATGAGCAACTCCTGGATTCTGTTCATTCTGCACTCCTGTGGTCTCAACTTGCAAGTGCAGAATTGCATAATTCAGCACCTTGAGAATCCAGATGTTTGTTTTAGGTTTCTGGTGGGTTTTTTTTGAGGTGGCATGCCTTTAAAGTAGCCTTGAAAATGAGTGGATAGAGGCTCAGAAACGTTCAGTAATTAGCGACCTCTCTCATGGCTGGCAGAAAAACTCAATAGGTTATGCAAAGGAAGTGAGTGTACACACGCAAATGTGCTTTGTTTACAGAATTGAGCCAACCAATTTGGTTGGTCTTGTAGGTAGCTGTGTAGTAATGGGAAGAGCATTGAGCTTGGATGGAGGAGACCAGGGTTCATTTCCCTGCTCCTCAACTAGGAAGCTGGCTGGGCAGCATTGAGCAAGCTTCTGTCTCTACCCGGAAGGCGTTTATGTGGCTAAAATGACATATTCCCCATGAAAGCAAAACTTGGGAGTAGCACAGATAGAAATGCAAAACATACTGCAGTGGGCCACTTAGGCCTCTAGAGACAAAGCTGTATCTGTGGCCATTCTCAAAATGCTAACCAATCCTTGAGTGGGGAGCACAACCCCCTTGAGGACAGGTTGAGCAATTTCCTTACTGGGCCCAAAGCGAAATTTAGAGCATGCAGGTGTCGGTCACTGAAACCACACATATCCTTTTTGACCTTTTGAGCCTTTCAGCAGCCGTTGCTTCCACTCAAGGTTTGTCCTTTCCTTAACGCTGAGAAGACTAGAAGGTTGAATCCTGGAATCCTTTGTATACCTCCTTTCCCCAATTGTTACTATATTTTCAACGTCAAAAATGGCGCTCAGTAAAAACTCTGCAAATTTTATGACAGCTGAAACGCAAGGACGTTATACCCGAACAAAGAGAGGCATTTTAATGGGATTCTTTCTGTGCCTCCCAGTTATATTCTTTCACCTTTACTTGTATTCCCACCATCTCTTCCTTAACTCACCTTGTGCCATCTAGTGTCCTTCCCCAAAAGGTCCAGCGAGAGAACAGTCTGTCTCCATTATGGACCATGTTTGTTCATACATTTTTACACATGTTTTTTTCCTCTTTTGGTGGTGGTTCTTCCAGCTGTGACTGCACGAGCCTTCTCTTTCAAGAATGCGGCAAGCAGGGTCTGCTTTCCGAAGCCAACATGAACAACCTCATAGCCAAACGGTAGGCTTATCTAGCTTTGCACAAAAGGGGCGGTAGGCTAGGTGCAGGGGCAAAGGCGCAAATAGTGGTTGCTTCAACATTTCTTGAGCTTCTGCCCCTTAACTTGTGGGGAAGAGGAAAGGAAGTCCTTGGCTGCCTGACAACCGTCTTGAAGACGTTCCCCCAGCAGCCGTGCATTATTCTCAGCTTCTCTAAAACCATGGGCAAATGCATGCGATCAACTTATCAAGTGGTAAATGCAAGGAAGCTTGCCCATTTCTTAAATGTAAGCTTAAAAGTGCAAGTGTACACAAGTGACTGTGGCAGGCTTTGTTTTAATCTGTGGCTGCTGTGGCTTCAGCTTCATTTCCTGACTTACTCTGCTGCAGTGGAGGGAAGACATCGCCCTCTGTGCCTTGCGGCAGCGTTTTGTCACTAGTTCTTTCTTTAGGGAAGTGGATGGTTAATATATTCCCACAATCTTAAGGGTTTATTCATACTGATAATAGCGTTGTTGTTTCAAAGAGGCCACTGAAACTTCTCACCCTGTCTTTCAAATTTTCTTTCTCTTAAGGGGGGGAAAAATACGGCTTTTTTTAAAAAAAAAAAAGATTGCATTTGGTTTTAAGCTGGCAAAGTCATTAAATGCATTGCTTTTTAAGCCTGCGAAGCATCTGCTGTGCTTAATTTCACACCTTTTAAACTGGTTGGTGGTGGTGGGGGAATTGTATTCTCTCTCCCTCCCACCCACCTCTCATCATAGCACAAACTGACGCCTTAGCAAATAAACCCTCAGACACACTGTAGTAAGCTGTCCAGTGCTGATTTAGTCTTGTTTTATTAATATGGATTGGGCAAGGATGTACGTAGACTTTTCCTTCCATTTTCTTTCAGTTTCTGCTCAGGGTATCCAGCCACAAACAGCTTGTGAGTAGGAGTTCTGTTTGCATATTAAAAGGTTGCTCCTCGACAAAATACACTAAACTTAAGTTAATATTTTTTTAAAAAATTAAAAAAACAACCTGTCAGAGGCTGTAGATATTTCAGCATGTTTAAATAATAAACAGCACTTGGAATTGATATCTGAACTCTTAAAAAAAAAAACTGTGGTAAAAAAGCAGGGGAGACAAAAATCTTGCTTTGAAAGACAGCAGTAGCTGTGAAATGCTGTAACTCAGGGGCTGTCTTCCTTACTCCAGGTCATATTTGCCTGCCACAGATTACTAATACAGATGACCAGTTTATTAAGTTGGGACTGCAGGCCTTCTTCATCTGTTCTTCCAAAAGCCCCAGAACTTTTTGCTCCCCCTCTCCTTGAAATCCTTCTATTCTAGCTTGTCATTGCAAGAATTCTGTAGCTAAGAAATAATAGTTCCCGAGTTTGCTTCCCCACCCAAGCCCTCCACCACCCTCTCAGTTGCATTTCCTTTTCTGCCATGTCCTTTTCAGATTGTAAGCCTGGAGACAGGGACTGTCCTGTCGCCGACATAGCGAGATGAGCGCCGCAACCCCAGAGTCGGTCACGACTGGACCTAATGGTCAGGGGTCCCTTTACCTTTACTTTTTTAGAACAAAAATGTTTCAAATAAATCAGCTGTAAATGTGGGGGAGCCTAGCCACATGATACGGTCTTCAAACTTTAGCACACATGAGAATGAGCCACAAGTGGATGGGGGAATCCCACCACATTTTCCTAAATACAGACTGGGGATGGGATACCTATGGTTCTCCAGATGTTGGACAACCATTTACATCACCCCCTGACCGTTGGCCACGCTGGCTGAACCTGATAGAAGTTGGAGTCCAAAAGCTTCCAAAGGGTTAAAGGGTATAGACAAAGCAAAACCATGGTAGAAAACTTTACCACTCAGTCAGTTTGTCATCTGCATTGAGCCCACGGGGACTAGGAAGTCTTGTTTCTGAGAACCCACAGGTTAAATATGCAAGTTAACCTGAGTCAAACTCTCAGAAATTAAAAGTTCATTGCCCTGAATTTTCATCAGAAGCTTATAGATATGTGAATTTTGTACTGGTGGGGTGGCCCGTATAGCAGAGCATACCACTTTCATTAAAGAGCTCTTTACCCTCTTATTTCAACTTTGGGTATTTTTCTTCTGACCTCACCCAGGACCGCTGATCGGGAACATGCGCCACGTTTAAAGTCTCCTGAGAATGCTAACATTCAACCCAACCCAGGCCTCATCCTGCGAGCGGAGCCCACCGTCACCAACATCCTGAAAGTAGGCACTAACCTTGTGATGGCATCTTGAACACAGAAACTGGAATACCTTTATTATTTTTAGTACTGCTGCTGTAGTAGTCTTTGGTGCTACTGAGGCCTAGACCAGGGGTAGGCAACCTAAGGCCCGTGGGCCGGATGCGGCCCAATCGCCTTCTCAATCCGGCCTGTGGATGGTCCAGGAATCAGTGTGTTCTTACATGAGTAGAATGTGTCCTTTTATTTAAAATGCATCTCTGGGTTATTTGTAGGACTTGCCTGGTGTTTTTACATGAGTAGAATGTGTGCTTTTATTTAAAATGCATCTCTGGGTTATTTGCGGGGCATTGGAATTTGTTCATTTCCCCCCCAAAAATAAAGTCCGGCCCACCACAAGGTCTGAGGGATGGTGGACTGGCCCACGGCTGAAAAAGGTTGCTGACCCCTGGCCTAGACACACTCCTACTGAACTCGGTGGGCCTTAACCTCTGTGTGGACATGCACAGTAGTTGTGTTTTGAAATGATTATGTTTGGCTATCTTCCCTTGAAGTTGCTCAGAGCAATGTTTCATCTCAGAGCTGTTATGAGATTAAGGCTACAAACTGAACAACCCCACTCACCTGGAAGTGAAGCCCACTGAGTTGCATCCAAGTAGACATGGTTTGAATAGCACTGTAAATTAGGTTGAAAGAAAGTGTCTTGTCTCTGGCTGATAGCAGAGCTTCACAACTGGGGATTTGAGCCTACGCCTTGCATATCAAAGTGTATCAAATGATTTCAAGGCATTTTGGGGAAAGGGACAGGGTACAAAATATCTTGGGACAGTGGTCAGCTGATGGCACAAGAAGCCACATGAGTAGTTTGTCTGTGCTTGTATTAGAGAGAACACAGTAAAACGCACACTATTCTGCTGTTATGTCACACCCATTGGGCTGTCACACATAAATCTGTGGTGGCTTTGCCCTCTGGGACAAAGAGTGACACAGGAATTGGGGGTGGCACACCAACATTTACCAAGTTAGCAAATATTGTGATCCTAGACATAAGGTATCTGAAAGTATGGTTTATTGGAGAAACAACTACCAGTTTTGCTACTCTGAAGGTTAAGTACAGCCAAGCACATTTTTACAAGGCCTGACAAACCTTTATTGAATGTGTAACCAAAGAAACAATGGGTAGACCCTCATCTGAAGTATACAAATGCCACTGGAAAGACATCCAAGAACTAGACTTGGAAATGCAATCCAGATATATCTGTTAATTCTCTGAAGACTTCTCTATGTATCTTGTTACCTTCTTGTATGTCTTGATACTGCTTGTAAAGACAATCAAGACAGTCTATGGTAAGTTACGCATTCTGTGTTTCCCCCCTCTTAGTTGGTGCTTTGTTAATGTGTGTTGATTGATTGTGACTTAGTCATATTTTTTCTTTTTAAAAGAACGGAACCGGAGACATTTCTGTGTTAATTCTCTTTCTAATATTGGACAAAGCCTTCACATTCCTTTTAGCAATCGATAAATTTTCGCCTTTCTTTAGTTCAGGGATTCCCAAGCTGTGATCTGCGGACCACCAGTGGTCTGCTGGCTTCATTCAGCTGGACCACGGAATGTCCACATTCATCTTGATTTTTAATTGTATTTTTATTTCTCATATTGCATTTTTTTGTTTTACAATTTGAATTCTGTGAAATGGTGATGAATACCCACGGGCATGTAGTTAAGTTGCCAAGAACTGATTTCTCTTTACACAATTCTCTGTAGTTTGTTCCCTGCCGGCTACCAATCGGGAACCTTCGTCGACTCAATTACTTTCTTTCTTTATTTCTCTGCTACTCCAGACAATGGATTCAGATCACTCGAAAACCCCAGAAGGGCTGCTGGGCGTCTTGGGACATATGCTGTCTGGGAAGAGCTTGGATCTGTTGTTGGCAGCTGCAGCAGCTACAGGGAAGCTGAAAGTCTTTGCCCGGAAATTTATCAAGTGAGTGGGTCTGGATATGATTGGCCACTGCCTCCTTTCAAGTTGGGGAGCTGGAGGCTGTCACTACGGTCACAGAGCGTGCAAGTGCTAAAACACCCACCCACAGCTCGGTTGAACTTCTGCTGTTCGTTAGAGCTGGAGCACACACAACTGGCCAATTAAAAAAAAAAGTCTTTATTAATAGTAAAATAAAAATAATAAAATAAAGTAAAATAGTAAAAATAAGCAATGGGGTATTAGCTCCGTCCAAGGCATGATGGAGAGCAGCAATGGCTGGGAGAAGATAGACATAAGTGGACGGGAAGGAACACCACCAACAGAATAATTGTCACACACAGGAGGAATAAGGATATAGTTTGAATGCTTCACCTATAGATTTATAAATCATTTAATGTGTTAAGATGAGCGGATGTCGTTAATATTACAGTTGTTGTATAACGGATTGTTATTTTGCATGGAATGTAATTGAGATGAATAAGATTTTGGAACGCAGAAAAGTAAATCATCAAACCATTAGTTCTAGCACATGCAGGAGGCTACCCAGATTTTATAATTTGACATTTGAATGATTGGGATTAGTAATTGTACTGTGATTTGGCATTGTTATAATGAGGCTACCATTGGATTATTGTAATTGAAAACTAATAAAAATTATTTGGGGGGGGGGGAGGTAAAAATAATGTGAAGTAAAATAGTAAAAAGAAAAGTAGCAAAATAAAATAGAACAGAACAGGTAAACAATATGCTCCAAGGCTATAGTCTCACCCAGCCTTGCACTTCCAGTCCTGAACTTGGGAGAATGAAATATTGTGCTGTTGTCATTCAAAAGGAGCTTGCAAGGCTGGTGTGCAATGGCTAAAATGCAGCTGAACATCCATTGGTTGAGTGTGTTGGAAGCTGTACCCCACCTGGCTTCTGTCTACATAGGATTCAGGCTGTTTTTAGATCCGCATCAGCACTTCCAGGCACAGTTCAGTGGGGGAACCATTGCACAAGGTGTTGGAGTAAAGCGCCCCCAGCTGTTAACAACTTAAATATTACTATCTTCCCCTTCCTCCCCCTGTAGAAACAATGAGACGGGTTCTTAGATTTCACATAGATGGGAAACTGAGGTGGTGGCCGAAGCCTTGGTAGCATGGTAGGCTGACCTATCCAACAGCAAGAGCAGCGTGAACAGTGTCAGATCAGCAGTTCCCATTAACGTTTCTCTCCCCAGACATCTTGTGAAACACCAATCATGACATGACATCACTGCATGTTGTGTTCCTCTGCCCTGGGAGTTGGGAAACTGGAAGTACATGTTGACATGGTGACTTAGGTGTTGTTGGGGCGGCTCAATACAGATCTGCTGCTTTCAATGGCAGCCAGGTGGCTTCCCTAACGTTTAGCACTGGCCTTGGATCTAAGCCTTCAAGCCCGTAAGCCAATCTATCCTAACAGAACACAGGAGCTATATGTATTTTAGCTGTAAGGCTGTTTTGCTTTTCTGAATTCCTGCCAATGACAAGAGATCAACTCCCTGTCTCCATTCCTCTTCTTTTATTCCACAGCCCATCCCCAATTCCATGTACGGCTGCTGCATTTTTTTCTGAACCCATTTGGGTCTTAGCTGAAGGGGCTATTAGGTAGCCGCTCACGAGGCTGTTAAACCTCCCACAAGTGGCTATCTTACAAGCACACTCAGGCCTTTCTGTACTTGAGCAAATCAAGCAAGATTGTGGGGTGGGGGGGTCTTCTCCCACCCTTTATTAGAAGCAAACAATTCTCCTGCAGGGTAAAGACAGATTTGTTTTTGATGTTGCTGCCAGGAGGGGGAACCGGGAGTGGGAGGTGGGGCTGGACTATCTTTTGAGCCATGTGATGGTATATTTCTGTCACAAGACTCCTGTCTGAATAAATCTACTCCACTCCTCCATGTATAAGCTGCAAGCGTGCGAGCTCTAGCACTGTGGCCATGTGTAGTCCACACAAGTGTGGAATATGATATCGAGTATGTAATTCAGCGTCCTATGTGAGGTTGAAAGCGAAAGGCTGTGCCATACCAGAAAGCAGGGCTTTCTTTCAGCCAGAACTCGCCGGAACTGAGTGTGTCTGAGTTGGTGGGTTCTGTCACCTATGTGGCGCGTTCTGGCAGCTCTAGCATTGCGGCACAGTGGTGTGCAGCAGAGGCTGTGGGTGGCACATCTGTGTGGCAGAGGATGGTGGCATAAGGCTCCGGAACTTGTGGTGAGGCGAATGGGCGAAGAAGAGAACCTTTCTTAGGCATCCCACCCCTAACAAAAGCTCAACAACTTGGGTGCTCCTCCTAAACAAGTTCCGGCACCTCTTCTGTCTAGAAAAAAAGCCCTGCCAGAATGTCAAAATGTTTGCATTATGGGAACTTGGCTTGCTAGATGAGCCACATGTGGGTGGGAAAGGCCTGAATCTTTTCCAAAAGAGTAAAGGCAGACTAAGGCTGCATCCACACTGTATACAGTGGTACCTCAGGTTACAGACGCTTCAGGTTACAGACTCCACTAACCCAGAAATAGTACCTCGGGGTAAGAACTTTACCTCAGGATGAGAACAGAAATTGCACGGTGGCAGCACGGTGGCAGCGGGAGGCCCCATTAGCTAAAGTGGTACCTCAGGTTAAGAACAGTTTCAGGTTAAGAACGGACCTCCAGAATTAATTAAGTTCTTAACCCGAGGTACCACTGTATTTTCAGAGCATATCTAAAGCAAGCCTCCCCCCCCCCCCAAATATGGGCACTGTAGCTTACCCACAGCAGAGCTACAATTCCCAGCACCCTTTACAAACTTTAGTTCCCAGGATTCTTTGTGAGAAGAAATGTGAATTAAATGTATAGTGTGTGCACAGCCAAAGAGGAGAAGAATGGAGGCGGGGAATGGCTAAGAAGGTTTCACCTTGATTAGATTGGTAAAAAAAAGAAAGGATGGGGCAGCACCCAAATTCAAGTCCCACTTGAGATGTGCATTTAGTCTTGCCAAGTTGCTGTCTTGGTTCTTTTTATCATCTGTAGAATGGGAATGATTGCGACCTACTTTTTAAGTTCGCATCGTGTTTCGCACAGCAAGGTGATCAACATTTTAGAAAGCAAAAAAATAAATATGTGGGGGCAGTTATGATACTTGGTTTGGTCCCTTACAAAATAAATGCAGCCTTAGCTCATTTTTCCCCTTTTCTGTTCCTTCACCTTTCATTTTAGGCTTAATGAACTTACCAAGCACATCAGTGGAGAAGGCTGTAAGTCCCTGTTGTCTTGCTTTATTTCTTTTCTTTTCAGTCTGATGTTACTGCAGCTCCTTCCTGAGGCTCTAGATTTTTTTGCGTGTTAACTGAAAAGTCTGGAGGGGGTGGGGAACAGTTGAAAGTGAGCCATGGTGCCTGGCAGCGTAGGCAGTGCCAGCGCAGCATTCCTGATGCAACAAGGGGGGCATTCAAGTTATGACTGGGGTCTCTTTGTCTTTTGGGCTACCACGTGCATCCTCCCGTTTCCCCACCACCCCTGAGAATAGTCACTTTGTGCTGCTTGGTGGGGGACCTCGGCCCTGGGAGGGGAAGGGTTAACTTGCAGCTGCAACCTCCCTCTCCTCTCCCCTTCCTTTCCTCCCCACAGTCCTCTGAGCGTCCATACAGCTCAAGTCCTTTGGATGGAGTGATGTGTGTGAATCCCACTTAACCCAAGATAAGGATTCTGAATGCGTTTTGCATGTGATTAAATGCACAAAAGACCCTCTGACCTTCCACTGGACTGATGGGAAAGGGAGCTCTCTTTAGCCATTGGCAGTTTTTGTTTCCTCCTTGTTCATTTTTCAAGATGTTTGGAGTGCTTTGAAACTGTTAAGCTTGGTCACACCCTCAGAAGGGTTTGATAAAAAGTGAGGAGCTGGAAAGAGGGGCCTGAGTCCGATTTTCATTAGGGATGTCCATTGCTCTGTTCCTGCTGCTTTCTATGATTACTAGAAGGCCAGTAAATAGATAGGGACGCAGGTGGCGCTGTGGTCTAAACCACTGAGCCTCTTGGGCTTGCCGATCAGAAGGTTGGCAGTTCGAATCCCTGTGACAGGGTGAGTTCTTGTTGCTCTGTCCCAGCTCCTGCGAACCTAGCAGTTCGAAAGCACACCTGTGCAAGTAGATAAATAGGTACCGCTGCGGTGGGAAGGTAAACGGCGTTTCCATGTGCTCTGGTTTCCATCATGGTGTTCCATTGCGCCAGAAGCATTTTAGTCATGCTGGCCACATGACCCGTAAAGCTGTCTGTGGACAAACGCTGGCTCCCTCGGCCTGAAAGCGAGATGAGCACCACAACCCCATAGTCGAATTTGACTGGACTTAACCCTCCAGGGGGTCCTTTTTAAATAAATAGGGTTTTTGGGGGGGGGTCATTTATATATGCATATTTGGAGGAAAGGCAGAGAAGAAAGATGCATGTACCAAAAGCCCAGTCAACAACACTGTTTTCAAAAGATGTCTAAAAGAAAGCAGGGTCGAGCCCTGCCGGACTTCTCTTGGCAAGGAGTTCCACAGGGCAGGGCCAGCCCCAGGCTAAAGGCGCAGAAGGCATATGGGATGAGGGACTGCCAGAAGCGCCCCATCAGAGGCTGTCAGTGATCAGTGTGGGACGTAAGGACTCAGGAATGGAAAGAAACCAAAAAACACAGAGCGAGAGAACTCCTCTTGTGTCAGTACAACGAACGAGAATGTAGTTGCAGAGCACTTCTTATGCACCAGATGTCGTTAATGGTCATAATAAATTACTGATATATCTCTTGTTGTTGTTGTTGTTGTTGTTGTTGTTGTTGTTGTTGTGTGAACTTATCGTTGTGGGTTTCCTCCCACTTCTCTAGCCAAAGCGGCGTCAGTCAGAGCGCTTCTCTTCGACATTTCCTTCCTCATGCTGTGCCATGTCGCCCAGACCTACGGCTCTGAGGTAGGGTCTTCTCTACGCTGTACAATACGGGGGCAAGGGAGAGGTAATGGTGGAGGAGAGGTTCTCTGCATAGGCACAGAGATGTAAGTAAAAGGGGGTTCTTCTCTGAACACGTCCAGTGTACCTTCCGAGCTTTCCACTCTCTTCTCCCCTCCCCCTGTGAGGAATATTTTTAATTTGCTTTGAGTTTTGTCATAAGCCACCCTGAGAACTTGGCAACAGGGTGCCATGAAAATGCCATAAGTAAGCAAATGGGGTGGCCAAAATCCTGACAGTGAGAGCTTATTCCAGGCACGGGAAACCAGGTCCCATGTTCATGCCCTGCATGTGTTGTCCCTAACCTCTCACTCACTAGGTGGCGCCGTTGCTGTGGTCGAGGGCTTCATGATGGCTCTACCCTGCCCAACTCCTTTGGCCGTCTCTCTTTCAGGTGATCCTTTCTGAAGCTGGTCCACCTGGGGAAGTGCCTTTCTTTGAGACCTGGATGCAGACCTGCATGCCAGAGGAAGGGAAGATCCTCAACCCTGATCACCCTTGCTTCCGGCCCGATTCCACCAAGGTGGAGTCTCTAGTTGCTTTGCTCAACAATTCGTCAGAAATGAAGTTGGTGTAAGTAGCTGTGCTAGAATAGCTTTGCCTAGGAATTGGTGCGCTAAAAATAGCACGTTGAAGGTTCCCACCTCTCCTGAGTGTCAGTCGCTTTCTTCATGCTGCAGGGCTGTTCATTGTTTTCTCTGTCCATGCCATAGAGCGGATTCCTAAACCTCTAGGCTTTTGATTTCTTAAAGCAGGTTTCTAGTCCTCATGGTTGAACACAGGGCAGGCAGTCTCAACAGAGCTCTCTGATAGTTAAGATGTGGATTTTCTGTGCATCCTTTGCTGCTCCTGCCTCCTTCCTTATCCTGTGTACATGGTTTCACCAACATTTAAGTTTGGTGTCAACAAAACCTGCAGATGGTGCATAATTCTGCTTCTGCTTACTGGGGGAGGGAGAGACTGGCGCTCAGTCCTCTGCCACTTAGAAATCTTTGCTCAGCCCTCGCTTTTGAGCTTTTAGCAGGTATTGCTAATACACTTTCAAGAGAAGAGGAGGCGGGTTTGGAATGGGGGGAGGGAATGGCTAATGATCTCCTATATTACTGACAAGTTTTCCCCTTGATTCTTTCCCTCCCTGTATATCTTTGCATCTGAGCAGGCAGATGAAATGGCAAGAAGCGTGTCTGAGCATCTCTGCTGCTATCTTGGAGATCCTGAACGCTTGGGAGAACGGGGTTCTCACCTTTGAGTCCGTCCAGGTAATGACAAAGAGCAGGCATTTCTAGTGAGCCTTGTATACAAAGGAGATGTGTTGCTGTTCACCTTTTAAAAGCCCACCACCATTCAGAAGCAAAAATCCGAATCGGGAATGGTGCAAAAACATTCTGGGCTGTACCATGCAACAGGGAGGCTGCGTGTTTCTCCCTTTATAGAAAGAGAAAACTGTAGCAACAAACGCACTACACAATCCTGATGATTTGGTGCTTTAGGCTTGTTCTT
This sequence comes from Podarcis pityusensis, assembly GCF_964106645.2. NCBI lineage: Eukaryota > Metazoa > Chordata > Lepidosauria > Squamata > Lacertidae > Podarcis > Podarcis pityusensis. Next base: position 25,945,820 of record NC_138038.1, read on the forward strand.
TCTCTTGCATCGGTACATATGGGATGCATAGAATTGAGAGTTGGACGTGATCTTACAACTACTGCTGCAGTTGCAGTATGTTTGGTATCCAAACCATCCCTCAATGAATGAAAAGTAAAAAATCTAGAGTCTCAACAGCTGCCTTCTTGCCTTACTTTCCCTCCTCCTCCTCCTCCCTTCCCCAGAAAATCACAGACAACATCAAGGGGAAGGTGTGCAGCATGGCCGTGTGCGCTGTGGCCTGGCTCGTAGCTCACGTCCGTATGCTGGGCTTGGACGAGAGAGAGAAGTCATTGCAGATGATCCGGCAGTTGGCAACTCCCCTGTATGCTGAAAACACCCTGCAGTTCTACAGTGAGAGGCAAGTAAGAGTCTGGGTAGCAGAAAACAGGGTGTTAAGCTAAGGGTTTAAAATGTGGGGTAAAAGCTGCATCTGCAGGGCAGGTTAACCTGCTTGTATTCTGCTTTGTGCCCCTGGTGCGTGTTCTGCTTTTTTGTATGATTTCCATGCTGATATCATGTGTCTCATAAAAAACACTGACTTAAGCATCCTGAAAGATCAGATATAACTGGGAGGGGGCCCAGGCTTTTTGCTGCATGAAAAAAAAAGTTTGAATACTCTTTGGTTAAAGCATAGTGCTGCTAACGCCAAGGTTGCAGGTTTGATCCCCTTATGGACCAGCTGCATATTCCTGCAATGAAGGGGGTTGGACTAGATGATCCTCAGGGTCCCTTCCAACTCTACCATTCTGTGATTCTATAGCTTCACAGGCAGTACAGGCAGTGAGCAGTTGATCAGGCTACTCTGGCTACCAGGCTGCACTGCCACTGTTCTTAAGGTGGCCATCCTGGGACAAAAAGAGCATCAGAGGGAACCTGCAATGTGAAGCTGCTGAATTGCCACTCCTTCATCTGGGTCTGAATGGAGACATTGGTTTCCTGTCCCAGTGTGAGTGTTAGATTTACACAGCAGCGCTAAGATAATTCTGTTATTCCTCAATCACTGCTGCTATGAAGAGTCATTTTGCAAATATTAAGCTCTGGTCAAAGACTGCTTCAGCACATTCCTTAGAGCCTCAACTCAATGCCTTTAGTTGACGTTGCTTGGAATTTGGGGGCATCAGCAACTTGGAGCTGCCGAAGAAGCCTTGATAAGGATGCAGGTTTAGAGTGGTCATACTTTACCCTTTTTTCTCTCCCCTGCCCCCCGTCCAGAGTGGTGATCATGAGTTCAATCCTTGAGCACATGTGTGCTGATGTCCTGCAGCAGACAGCTGCGAATATCAAGTTCTCAGCCACAGGGGTCGTCACTATGCCCTACTGGAACTTCCTTCCTGCCAAGAAGCCAATCAAAGAGGTGCTGATGGGCGTCTTCTCCAAAGTGCTGGAGAAAGGCTGGGTGGACAGCCGCTCCATCCACATCTTCGACACCCTTCTGCACATGGGCGGAGTCTACTGGTTCTGCAACAACCTTGTCAAGGTATAGGGCACATGCGAGTACTGTACTTTTCCAACAGCTAGAAAAAAGACTTCACCTATTGGAGGCATTATGTTGTAAATGGTTTTCCTGAAATTGTTGTGGGTGCCATGCTTTAGTAGAAGATGTGGGTTGTAAATGCTTAATAAATAAGTGGAATAGCTTTGCTTTTCATAAAACAGGTGGTCAAAAGGCTCTGAATATGTTCTGAAAACCCTCACCCACTCTCCTACAAGGCAGAAAAGTTTTCTTTCTGCATTCCCAATTGGGTGAGGCAAGACTGAAGCAGAGAGAGAGTGGCTTGCCTCTAAGTCACCCAAGGGATTCTCACGATGACGCCATGATTTGCATTCTTGGCCTTACCGTAGCTCATTAGCAGCTACATTCAGCCTAGATGAGGCTACTCGGAATTGCAGTCTCTTGATGCCTGGCCTCAGCTGCATGCCTTCCTATATGCATATTTGAGAAAGACCTGTGAGCTAATTAGGAATAGTCAAGTCACATAATTCTAAGCTCACTTCCCCCCCCCATTACATTGCCTATTATTATTATTATTATTATTATTATTATTATTTACTTACACCCCACCCATATGACTGGGTTGCCCCAGCCACTGTGAACAGCTTCTAACAGAATATAAAAAAGCAAAGAGGAACATCAAACATTAAAAACTTCCCAATACAGGGCTCTGTTCAGATGTCTTCAGAACATCTGATGGGAGGGCGTTCCATAGGGCAGGTGCCACTACCGAGAAGGCCCTCTGCCTGGTTCCCTGTAGCTTCACATTTCGCAATGAGGGAGCTTCCAGACGGGCCTCGGAACTGGACCTCATTGTCCAGGCTGAACGATGGAGACAGAGACTAAATGTCGACAGTGATGGACTCAGGTGGAACTCTAGAGCAGACAGTTTCCAAAGGTTCAGGACCATGACAGACACAGCCCTGGGGGTATTTGTAGCTGCATGTAGTGAACTGAATGCCTCCTAAGTATATTCCCTGCTCCTAACCATCTGAGAGGTGGGCTTATGTGGGTCAAAATTATGCCTCTCTCTCTACCTACCCCCTCCACTTCTTTCTGTTGGGGATACTGCAAGAGGAATGTTCCTTCTGCTGTGTTTAGCTGCACAGTGCTTTTCTATGGAGCTGTTTCTTTCTTTTTTCTTTTTAAATAATTTTTATTAACAGGCCAATCACATCACATTATCCAAATCACATTAGTTCCAAATTATACAGCCACATTTTAAATTTTGTTGGGGGTACCCATACATCAAGCTCCGCACGAGTCCAAAACTCCGAATGAGTCCAAACATCACTTATATTACTGCTTTAATTAGACAGTTCTATCCAGTTCAATCTAGATAGTCCTTTATTACTTTCTTTCTCTTCTTGTTGTTATCGTATATTCCTTTCTTTGCGATCTCTGATAATTTTCACAAGCAGATTGAAAACAGGCATCCTCTGTGTGGGTTTTGTACTCTTCAAAGATCATATCGCTCAGGGACAGCCTCTGTTCAACGCTTCCATAAAAACTTAATCTTTGGTCTGTCCTTTACTTTTCTCAGGCTTGCCAAATAAATCAAATGAATCAGGAGGCTCTGTCAGGTCAAGCTTGCGTTCCAACATTCCTTCTCTTTCGAACGATCCTGATTCTCCTCCCCCTGTCCTTCTTTCTCCGGCAAGCCTGTCTCGGCGAGACGCCATTTTTTAACTGCGTCATAAAAAATTTCCTCTTTCTCACCGTTCACCAATCCTCTCTCCTGTTATAATCCATCCCACACAGTTCTTGAATTCCTGCTTGTGATTAATAAAAACGCAACGATCTTATTTCTGTCTGGGGTGAAGGGTTATTAATATCACATCGTGCAAAGAAAAAAAAAAGTTTTTTCCTCCAACCCCCCTTCATTCCAAACATACAGTCTCCTAGTGGTGATTCATCAGAAGATTTACTTATCCATCCGTCACTCCCGGTCACAGAGATCCATTAATCAGCAGTCTTATCCTCGAACATTACTTGATGTATGTGCTTCAGCTTCATTCCAATCATATGTTTCCAATTATAATTCCGAGCTGAAGCTAACCAGCACGCGCTAATTGGAATCGGCGTCAGGAAGATCTGACTTCACCAAGGGCTCGTGCCAAGTGTTCGGCACCCCCATCTCTCGGATCAGGGGGTGCATTGTGAACACTGCTGGCAAGGCAGCGCCCCCCCCCCGTCTCCTGGGGGGGTAGGAAGACTGCATACTTCCCATAGCAGCCCCTTAATTACCTCCTTTGGGTCAGAGAGATGTTATTGTCGGCCATCTTCCAACGCGCCACCTGGTGGCCCCTCTATGGAGCTGTTTCTGACCACTGACAAAGCGTGGGCGAGAGAGAGTCTGTGTGAGTTTCTGCCATAGGCTCCCAGAGTAGTTTGGCACTCATGGCATTAAGTGGGGAGCAAATGTCGCTGCTCGTTGCCCCTATCCTCTTGTCACTTTCTGTCGTCCTCTCTTCCCTCCCAGGAGCTGCTGAAAGAGACACGGAAAGAGCACGCAATGCGGGCTGTGGAGTTGCTCTACTCCATTTTCTGCCTGGACATGCAGCAGCTGACGCTCACCCTCCTGGGACACATCCTGCCCAATCTGCTCACAGACTCCTCCAAGTGGCATATGCTGATGGATCCTCCGGGCAAGGCTCTTGCCAAGTAAGAGATGAGCAGACAGGTGTTAATGAGCCCCAATTCTGTGCCGGTATGAAATCCACAAGCCAAAACTTGATGTGATGTTAAGGACACCGGTGCCATTTTTTTTTGCAGAGTTTATTCAGTTTCTGGTTGCCATGAGAAAGGGAAAAATATTGAGTGATGAAGCTCTGTCTCCAGCTTCCTGGGAATCCTGCATTCCGTAGTTACTAGGTACCAGTGAGGTTATAGGGAACCAGACAGAGGGCCTTCTCAGTAGTGGCACCTGACCTGTGGAATGCCCTCCCATCAGATTTCATGGAAATAAGCAACTATCTTACTTTTAAAAGACATCCGAAGGCAGGGAAGTTTTTAATATTCATTTGGGAGCCTCCCAGAGTGGCTGGGGAAACCCAGCCAGATGGTAAAGGTAAAGGTATAGGGACCCCAGACCATTAGGTCCAGTCGTGGCAGACTCTGGGGTTGCGGCGCTCATCTCGCTTTATTGGCTGAGGGAGCCGGCGTACAGCTTCCGGGTCATGTGGCCAGCAGGACTAAGCTGCTTCTGGCGAACCAGAGCAGCGCACGGAAACGCCGTTTACCTTCCCGCCGGAGCGGTACCTATTTATCTACTTGCACTTTGACGTGCTTTCGAACTGCTAGGTTGGTAGGAGCTGGGACCGAGCAACGGGAGCTCACCCTGACGCGGGGATTTGAACCACCGACCTTCTGATCGGCAAGTCCTAGGCTCTATGGTTTAACCCACAGCGCCACCCACGTCCCAGCCAGATGGGCGGGGTATAAGTAATAAATTATTATTATTGCCCTGTACCCTTTCAAGCCATGAAAACTAGAGTCTGTCCTTCCTTCCTTCCTTCCTCCCTTCCTCCCTCCCTTTCTTTCTTGTGAAAACATTTTGCTGAGCGCTTTAAAACATGTCAAATAATGATAGCTTAAAGCTAGAAGCAATAAGACATGGGAAGTTAAAAAATGACCACAAATTGCAAATGCTGTTAGAGGCAAGCTTTGGGAATGAAACATGGGAGTCCTTCCAGCCCATCTCCAAGGCCCTCCTAGAACTTCAAAGCTGAATTCCCACAAACACTAACAAGAAACATATTTTTATGCATGAAGGCAGTAAAAATGGCACAGTTTCACAACCCAAATGCAAGCTTCTAGGGTTCACTCCATTAAACCACAGGCTTGGCTTTTCTCATATTGCCCCAGCAATATGTTGTTTCCCCCCATTGAGGCTGCCTTACAAGCTTAGCGTGACATCTTGTGTGCTGGGGCACCAGGGATGATGGGGTCCAGGGAGTGGAAGAATGCATTTATTGATGTAAACTTAAGGAGACATTCTCTGATTACTGATCTCCTCCAAATATGATGCTAGTTTCCCTGTACTCCTTATACGGTATGAGAATGTCGTGGTTCATGAAAACCCGCATCAAGTAAGAAAAAGCAAAAAATCACTTGTCCTTCTTTGGAGCTGATGTATGTTTCTTTTTCCATTAGGCTGTCTGTGTGGTGTGCCTCCAGCTCTTACTCCTCCCACAACAAGGGGCAGACTTCGGCTTGGCAGCGCAAGAGGCACCGAGAAGATATAGAGGTAAACTGCTGTTCCCACAAGGATGTTGGGAAAAGGAAAACAGGCCGCAGTGGATTGATAAGTGCAATTGGAGTGGCTGGATGTGAAGAGGCGAGAGGAATGAATGGGGGAAGGAGAATTGTGCAAAAAAGCAAACTTGTACAATTTTCAGTTGTAAAATTTAATTATGATTTTTCATTTTTAAAATTTAATCGCAATTTTAAATTGCAAGCTTAGAGATTGTAGCAAAGGAATTGTCTTTCCTTGACCTCTAAGAACATTAGAAACCAGCAACACCTTATTGGATCAGACCAAGGATTCAAATCAACTAGTGTTTTGTTTCCAGGAACAGCCAGTCAGTTGCCTCCGAGAGGCTCAGAAAAAGGGCATGGAAGTGACAACCTTCCCTTAATTTATGTTCCCAAAATCAACGTGGTATTGAGGTTCTTTTTCACTACCATGACTAATAGCTGTTGATAGATGTGTCCTTCATGAATTTGTCAATCCTTCAATAAGGTGATCTGATCATGGTTAGCTATCTTCCCCGCCCCCGCCCCTTCTGATATTGTGTAGCATCTTGGACTGCATGCAACCCTATCTGAAACAATTTTGGACTTTAGTTTTCCTTACCTGCTTGCATTAAAAAATATATATGCAGACCCCTGAGATATGAAACTTTTTATGATACCAAAGTGACTCCCTATGTTCGCTAAGCTCTTGGGCAGGCATAGGCAAACTTGGCCCTCCAGATGTTTTGGGACTACAACTCTGAGGTTCAGCTCCGAGGGCCTTCTGGTGGTTCCCTCACTGCGAGAAATGAAGCTACAGGGAACCAGGCAGAGGGCCTGCTTGGTGGTGGCGCCCGCCCTGTGGAATGCCCTCCCATCAGATGTCAATGAAATAAACAACTATCTGACTTTTAGAAGACATCTGAAGGTAATCCTGTTTAGGAAAGTTTTCAATGTTTGGTGTTTTCTTCTTCTTCTTCTTCTTCTTCTTCTTCTTCTTCTTCTAGCCACCAGAGTGGCTGGGGAAACCCAGCCAGATGGGTGAGGTATAAATTTATTAAAATAATAGTAATAATAATAATAATAATAATAATAATAATAATTCCTGTTTCCGTGAGATCAGTGTGCAAAAGCAGCTTGTTGCATTTGCAAATGGAACAGACATTTTACAAACAAGAGGAGGATAGCATTTCATTTCTGCAGTGTGTCACATCCATTGTGGAGTAGCTCAGCCCTGTGAGGTAGGTTAGAACTGGAGTTTGAATTGGGGGCTTGTGGGTCACAGTTCAGTCTCAGGCATCACACTACAATGGCTCTCTGGCACCTCTTCTTCCTTCTTTTAAATATGCTGATGAGAAATGGAGTATGTGAATCATCCTTTTTTTTGAGAGAGGCAAAGGTGAGACAGTACAAGTCCATACATGAATGACAAAATCAGGACCAGACCGCCTGCCTTATTCATGGTTGTGTATATCAGTAACCTTGATGGACTCTTTTCTGTCCTTTCGGTTCCTCTTCCAGGATTACACCAGTCTCTTCCCGTTGGATGATACCCAGCCTTCCAAACTGATGCGCCTGCTCAGCTCCAATGAGGAAGACACCAGCATCCTGTCTAGCCCCAGTAAGTGGAATCATGGTGAGAAAGCTTTTCCTGGAATTAATATGAATCCAAACAGGCTCCCTGGAAAAGACTGGCCAATCTTGAATCCATTCTAAACCTGACTAAAGCTCATTCCACTTCCTCTCTCTCTCTCTCTCCTTTTAACCACGTCAAAACAACAACTTCTCTCCATCTGGGAGGATTCAGATTAGATGGATCTATTTAAAACATTTTAATATTTTGCTTTTTTTTAAAAAAAGTTATTTATTGTGAACTGTGCTTTCTCCAAGATAATAAATAAATAGGTATAAGCCACAGGGAATGAATGTGGGGATTACTTTGTTTACTTCAGGGAAAATTTAGGTGTGCTGTTTGGAATGGGTGGAGGCATCAGAGCTCAATGTAGATCACGTGCCAATGCAGCTCCTCAGCTATCTAGCAATTCTGGCCCTTATTGGAGGCTTCAACACATCATTTTGATTTGTAATTGTGCCCCCTGGGAGGGTATGCTATCAGGAGCATGTAAAGGTAAAGTTTCCTACCTTACTGACTTTTTAAAAGTTAAGGATAGCGGCGCAGCGCAGAACACTGTCGGCAGTGGAAGTGTCCAAAACAGTGTCTGGCTCAGCGTAGGCATCCACCTCGGATGGAAGAATCTCTTGATATGAAGGAAGACATGGCGCAGGAACTAAAAACCAAAAACTACTAGATGGAAGGAAGACAAAAGTCCCTACCAGAGAAGAATGGCAGGTTAAGTTGATGGATTATGCTGAAATGGCAAAAATGACCGGAAGAAATCAGAAATCAGGAAGACCAAAATTTCAATAAGGAATGGGGAAAATGTATAATTTATCTTAAAAACCACTGTGTAAACAGCTAAAATCATTAGTAGGATTGGAATAGTACTTGTAGTTTAATGTTGAGTTTTGGATATAATGGAGATGTAAAAGGTTTGGGTTATTATAAAAGATGCAGGAGGAAATGGTTAACACAAGGACCCACAAAGGGGAGGAAGGAAGTTCAGGAGTTTCTTTGGAATCTTGTTTTTATGTTGGTTGCTGGATAATTGACTGTAAAACTTTAAACTGAAAAACTAAATATTTTTTTTAAACTAAAAACTACTTAGAAACAACAGAGACCTGGGTGGGCTGTGTCCAGGAGGAGCTGTAAAAGCTAGTAAAAGGTGCTTCATGCCACAAATCCCACTTGGGCTTTCTGTGTTCTGGGGAACCAAGAGCCACATGCATAGAGAAAGGCCACTTTCCTATGCAGCTCCAGTAATCAGCTCACAGATGAGAACCAGGAGATCAAATGATCAGTAACTTTGTAAGTAGGGGAAACTGGTGACCTCTTGTTTATAGATATGGAGAACATCACTGCTCATCACCTTGGATTCTTGCCCGGTGATTCAGAGATCTTGTTTTTGTATATTTCCATTGCTCTCGAGGCCCGTGATTTCCCTTTATTTCGTTATCCTTTTGTTGTGGTTTTACTTTTGTCTACATAACAATGCAATTGGGGAGTTTTCTCTCCCTAATTCCTCCTGTCATAGCAGTGATTTGGCACACCCGTGTTTCCTCTCTGATTTGCATACAAGATTATTTACAACCAAGCCTCTATCCTTGATCCAGCTATGAATCAGAGGGAGTGTTGGAATTTAACTTCCTTTCTTGCAGCGTCATTGCATCTGATTCCACTCTCAGGGCAGTTCCATGGCAGAATTGTGGAAATGGATAGAGAAGGTCTGTGAAACCCACCACCCAAGGCTGGACTGCTTAGCTTTTAAACACTTGGTGGTGCAGTTGATTTTGTAACCTATCTTTGTACATTCCTCAGTTATGCCACATAGAACAGATCTGGGCCCAATTGGCACTGGGTTTAACAGTTGACCAATCTCTGTGTTCATTTCTTCTTAAAAAAAGAAGTTTCTAGTCCTCTTGGGATATTTGCAGCAGGTACTCAATCACACCTTGTTCATTTTTTAGTGTTCTAACATGCAATGTGGTAAGATGAAGTTAAATCTTTACATTTCCATGGTGCAGGGGTGGGGAACTGGATATAACTAGCGGGCCAGATCATTCTCCCTCTCTCTACCAACAGCCAGGTCCAGATTTGACAAGTGGGCAGGGCCACCACCTGTCATTCACCTGACATCACACAATGACATCAAGTGACCCTTATTTGCCCACATGGTTTGAAATCAACGTGCAGCAGAGGGACAGCCTTCAAAGTGCCAGTGATTAACTGATCGTCGGATCTTGGGAATCCCCTTGCAAACTGCTCTGGAAGACCAGATGATCTTGCTGGATCTTGACGAACTCTTCACAGGACTCGATGATCAGCTGATTCTTGAATGTTGCAAAGCCCTGTGCGCAGTGCTTTGCTGGTGCCACCAATCAGCTGATCGCCAATGCTGCGAACCCCCATTTGGCTTGAGCCAGGTCTTTATGCATCCCATACCTGACATCAGGCATAGGGCAGGTGCACATGGCTTGTCCAGAACGGCCTCACAGAACAAATTGGGGGCAGTGGGCTGGCAAAGCCTAATTCTGCTTGCAGGCTGGAGCTTCCGCACCCCTGACAGACTGCTTTCATATGCCAAAATTATTTCACTTACATTACTATGTTGTAATCCTTCCAGTAGTCGTGCATAGTAGGTCAGTGCTGTTATCCCCATATTGCAGATGGGGGGCTATTGCCTGAGAGAAAATGGCCTGAGGCCTTGTGGAGGTAACATACGTTGAACACTTGGAAATACTAAATTGTGGTGCTGTTAGTTTAGTGTAATGTTGTTGAACATTAGGATGGTGATCCAACATGATCAAAGTGACTTGCCAGAAACCTGCTGCTGCTGCTGCCATCTTGTCATCCCAAGCCCCTCAGGCAGCCATTAGAAAAGGGAAGGAAGGTCCAATTCAAAGGCATTTCCTGTTTGGGATGCAAGTAGTCACCAAACTCTGGTATTTTCTCTACTTTCAGCAGACCGCACAATGAGCACTTCGCTGTCTGCCTCGCAGCTGCACACAGTCAGCATGAGAGATCCTCTCAACAGAGTCCTAGGTAAGCCTCTTCAGTCCTAGCTAAGCGGAGGGGAAAGTTATAGAAGCAGGCCGGGCACCCAGCTGGTCTGGTTGAAATGTAGCTCAGTTTATGTGGGGCTTCGTTTGATGATCACTAGGGGTTCAGCCGTGAAACCTGCTTTTGAACGTTTCATGGAATGATAGAGGCGGAAGGGGTCTTTGCAGTCATCTAGTCCAACCTCCCCGCCCCCCCCGTATCAATGCACGATCTGCAGTGTAGAATAAAATGGCAACATCCCTGCCAGGTGGTCATCTAGACTTCGCTTAAATCAAAGCAGGGGAACCTATCCCCTCCTGAGGCAGTCTGTTCCACTGTCAAGGCAGCACTATGTTAAATCTCTCCAGTACCATGAACTCCCTGCTTGGTGGCCTTGGGCAAGCCACAGCCTGCCGGCGTGCGGTTACTGATGTTGGGATAAACTGAATCGTGGCTGCCAAATGAAAACCTGTTGGAGATATAATTGCAACAATATCACTTTGCGGGGGGTTTTGTAAGGATCACAGAGAAAAGATGCACTTGAAATTCTATCTATAGATATAGATGCATGTATGTATGGTGAATATTACTATTAACATTATTATAGTCGTACCTTGGAAGTTGAATGGAATCTGTTCCGGAAATCCGTTCGACTTCCAAAGCGTTCGACTTCCAAAGCGCAGCTTCTGATAGGCTGCAGGAAGCTCCTGAAGCCTATCGGAAGCCACGGAAGCCCCATCGGACGTTCAGCTTCCAAAAGAACATTCAAAAACCAGAACAGTCATTTCTGGGTTTCGATCGTTCGGGAGTCAAAATGTTTGAGAACTAGGGTGTTCGAAAACCAAAGTATGACTGTACAGTGGTACCTCAGGTTACAGATGCTTCAGGTTACAGACACTTCAGGTTACAGACTCAACTAACCCAGAAATAGTACCTCGGGTTAAGAACTTTGCTTCAGAAATTACGTGGCGGCAGAACAGAAATTGCATGGTGGCAGCGGGAGGCCCCATTAGCTAAAGTGGTACCTCAGGTTAAGAACAGTTTCAGGTTAAGAACAGACCTCTAGAACGAATTAAGTCCTTAACCCGAGGTACCACTGTATTTAAAAAAACTGAAAAATAGTTTAGAGGAGACAATGCTTAGTTCCTCCCTCTTCTGCTCCCCAGCCAACCTCTTCCTGCTGATTTCTTCCATCTTGGGAGCCAAGACAGCTGGGACACACACACAGTTTGTTCAGTGGTTCATGGAGGAGTGCGTAGACTGCTTGGAGCAAGGAAGCCGTGGCAGCATCCTCCAGTTCATGCCCTTCACCATGGTGAGCGACTCCCAATTTCCTCTTGAAGATTTCTGTAGTCTCTCTTCGGGCTCTTGGTCCATTGCTGCTCTTTAGGAAAGCTTTTGGCTTATAGGGGGTTGCAGGCAGACTTCTTTCCACGTGACCTGAGTAAAGGCCCATTCCCTGCAGTTTTTCTCACTCAGCAGTCACAACTCAACATGGCCCCTGGGAAATAAGGAATCATTAAGGGAAGCCACCTCCATACCTTTGGGTGCCCTATTTTAGCCCCTTGAACTTCTGAGCCATGTGGAAAGAACTGTCACCTGGATCTCAGTCCTAGTTGGTTCTTTGCACTTCAGAGTTCAGTTTTGGATTAATTTAACAGATAGAGAGCCACATAATGTTAGGGGGGTTTGCTTCCAAAGTGGCTAAACAGTGGTGTACAAAACAGGTGGGTTTTGTGTGTGGCGACGATGCACTATATGCCAGCAAAAGTGTTACTATGAGCTAGGGGGGGGGGATGCCTTCTAAGTACCCAATAGTCGTATGACCTGGCCCAGAAAGGCACAAGCAAATCTTCCCTTTGCAGTTCCCCAATGCATGTAGACCAGTCTTCTCCAACTTGGTGCCCTCCAGATGTTGCTGGATTGCAGCTCCTATCTTCCCTGACCATTGGCATTGTTGGCTGAGACTGGTGGGAGACGTAGTATAGAACATCTGGAGAGCACCAGATGGAGGAAGGCTGGTACAGATGATCCATATGAATCCTAAGAGTTCAAGTCTCTGGTTCTCTGTTGTTAGGAAAGGCAAACACTAGAGGGAGTCTGTTGGCAGGAATTGACAGCTCCAGAGACAATGACAGAGGAGTAAGTGAGGGTCACCCTAAGCTGCAATCCTGTGTACAATTACTTGGTGTAAAGCCCATTGAACACAGTGGGACTTAACTGTTGATTAAGCTTGCATAGGAATGTACCATTAAACACATATCATAGGTTGAGAGAAAACGTACTCAAGGAACATAATTGATCCATTTCTTTGACTTGTACATGCACATACCTTCCTCTTTGAAGAAGCACTAGAGATGTGAGTTTTGCAGAAATATGAAGGTGGGAATTGTCCCCAGCTTTTGATGGTGTCTGTTGTGTGCATGTAAAACTATATGTTTAAAGCTTTATTGAGTTTGCACATTACAGAATGTTGGGGTTGATGTAGAATGTAATCCTGCAGACTTTTCAAAATCAGTTGAGAGGGAACAATTGTTGAAAGGAACAAAATAATAATAACTGTTGTCATTTATTCTGCTTTACCTGTTATTCCACTTTGAGCATAACAGGTAAGGTTCCAGTATCTCCTCAGCTACTGTTAATCCTATGCTGGGAGTGCCTAGGCCAGAAGGTATAAATTCTCAATATCAACCTCTTCTTAAAGGGAAAAAGATCTCATGGGGAAATCTACTCCCTCACCACCCTGGAATTTCCAGCTTCCTCAGCATCCAAAAGACTCTGGGAAAAGAGGGTTGTGTAAAGGCCAATTAAAGATTTTCATGCCTTGAGGAAAAGCAGAAAGGAAGAAGCCCAGGCCAGGGAGTTTAGGTCATCAGCTCCTGAACAGACTTCCAGTAGCCTGAGATATGCCTGCTGTTCTCTTGTAACTCTCCTTATCCCCTGTATTTCAAATTTGTTTACTGCCCAGAATGCCTTGGCAGAAAGACAATAAAAAAAATTTTATTGACCTTTTGTAGCTATTTATGGCTTACAATTCCATGAATCATGCCCAAGTCTGCTAATATTTACAAGTGCAGTAAATAAATATAAACACCCCTACACGCAGTATGAGACACAGGCTAGGCAGTGCTTCTGGACCAGTGCCACAAGCTCTCTTGAGTTGTTGCTTTGCCATGGAGGGAAATGGGTCGCTAAAGAGGAACCTACACTACACCCCAGAGCTCACTCTGCTAGTATCTACTTGCCACTGACATGTCTTCCTTGACCTCTTTCCCCTTCTTTACTTCTGGGCAGGTGTCGGAGTTGGTGAAAGCATCCACCATGTCTAGCCCAAGAATTGTGCTGGCCATCACGGATCTCAGCTTGCCTCTGGGACGCAGGGTGGCAGCCAAAGCCATCGCTGCCTTATGAGCATCCCGTGGGCCCTGCTGCGGGTGAGATGGGGAACACTAAGATCAAAATCCCACCGATGGGATAATGGAGAACTCTCTCTGTTCCAAGGAAGCTACCACGTGGCGTGCGTTGAATTGTGTACATGCTCTACAGAAGTGAGCATTGCTGTGATGAGAAAATACGCTGGGGCAGACCCCTGAGTCAGCTTCCAAGGCATCTCAAGAGTGTCCTTCCAGTTGGTTTGGAGTCCCCATGGTTGCCATCCCAGCTTTTCCAAGGATCCTTGGCATTCCAAGTCTTTCAAGCCACACTTCCACTTCTCACACATGTGACGTCTGAATGTGTCCATCAGTTTTTGCTAATACTCCCCCCCTTTTGTTTGTCTTGTTTTATATATGCCTGGGTGTATCTTTTTCTCTTTAATAATCAAATACTTGAACAAAACTACATTTACAAGCAGCACATCCCATTACAAGGTGTCTCAGAAGTGCCATGGTTTTTGATATTTTAGCAGTATGTTTAAAAAAGTTACAGAAATCATTATGAAAACAGCTATATTATTTTATATATGTGTGTGTGTATGTATGTATATATATATATATATATATATAGTTTTTATTCATTTTCAACAATATAGCAGTTCAACAATGTATAACATGTATTGTCAATCTAAAAAATACAAAAACAAATTTAAAAAGTTTCTGATCAAGACATCATTATAATTACATTTAACAATTTTCTAATTAAGTTGATTATGTTTCAGCATGGAAAAAAGCCAGCCTAGTCTGGGGCAACCAGTTTGTACAGTAAGTGTTTTATATGATTGGCTAGCAGGGAGGTAAATATCTTGTAATCTTTATTTATCAAATAACTTTATTCTATACCACTATTTTCCTCTTCAGGGAATATAGAGGCTGAATTTAGTAAACAGGAGAATGTTGACAATCCTACATGCTTCCCCTCCTTGTCTTTGTGTATATAAGTTTAGACAATTTCAGTTGCTTTTTTGTATAAATACTGGGAAGAATCCTTTTTGTCCCCTCTTAATAAATTCATATGGTGAAACACAGAGCTATGTTTATCCCCTGGTTCCATGATCATACCTTGGAAGCAGAGAGTTTGGGATTGCACACATAACTGAACATCCTGGGAATCTCAGCAAATTTCTAATCATTATGGATGCAAAAATAGGCTTTGAAAAGGAGGCCATTTTTGGTTGGAATCCCAGGAGCTTAGATAGGATAGTGTCGGACTATTGAGCAGAGGTTCTAAGGCCCCCAACCTCATTTTATTTAGCCCTCAGCACGTTAAAATTAACAGGGAGTCTTTTGTTAGCTTTATTATGGCATAAGCTTTCATGAACTGGAGCCTACCATCGAAAAAATCTTATACCGTATTAAATTTGTAAGTCTTTAAGATGCTACTAGACTTTGATTTTTCTGCTACAGCAGCCTAACCTGGTTACCCTTCTGGAAAAATGTTTGCCTTAAAATTGGTTGCCTTCACATTCCTGATCTAGGATTTCTGTACATGAGGAAGTGCCACTAAACCCCTATGGTTTCCTGGAAATTCCAGAATTTGTGAATGTGATTGCTCACAATGTGATTGTAATCCATTTGTCTTATTTTATTGCACACATGAATAATAGGCAGTTCATCCTGCATTCCTTCTGATACTTGTGACAAGGTCAAGGGGTGGTGGGTTTTTTTTAATTACCTTTGGAATTGTTTCCTTGCAATATACCATGGAAGACTTGGTGAGGATCATTAAGGAGATAGCTGTAAAGATTATTGCGACCACCAGTTGATTTCTTTGTGACATGGCTTGAACCTGCCTCCCAATGTGTAGCAGATTGCGTTTGAGTTCTAGCAAGTTGGACATGGGATGTCAGAGAGCTGGGTGGCTTACAAATTGGAGAAGAAGAGTCTGACCGACAGACTCCGCCAGAGGCTTTGTGTCATGCACTTATATGCCACACAGCCGGGACAGTTTGCTAATGAAAGTGGTGGGGTTGCTGATCTAGAACCCAACCATTTTCATGTTGGGTGAAACTCAAAGCCGAAAACAGTAAGGCTTTGTGATGACGTTGGCCCCACCCTACTTCCACACGCATTGTAGGGTGGCATCATCCTGGCAAAACTGCAGCCATGTCAGATAGACTCCCACCTAGCCTCAAGCAACTTGTGGGTGGAGGGAAAAGTTGTCCAGAATCCATTCATGGAGATGAATGGGCTTTGCTCATTTGGTGGGGGTGGAATTCAATTGTCCCTGTTCTGTAAGGAAGCGGTTTTGCCTCCAGATCAAAACTGGTTAATTAAGTGCATACAGAAGAAATATGGGCAGGAAATTCAAGCAAGTGGATGAAGCTGTAGTTGCTTGGTGAAGGTGCATGAAGACCCCTGCCCACTGAACTGTCCAACCTGAGGGATGGGGTGACAATTCCTTCCCCACCACAAGTACCATTCCTGTCCTGAGCCAATATTTGTTTGCTAAAAGCAGTGTCAGTGCAGAAGGGCCGAAAAGAGTATCTTATGAAACTTATTCTGACACTTCCAGCTAACGTCCAAAGCATCGGACTCCGGCTGCTTTGCCTGCAGAAAGATGTTGCAGGGGGCTTAATATTTAGTTATGTTCTCTACAGCCATGGCAGGCACTGCAACCTGCCAAAGCTTGACCTCTCCCCCAAAGGCACACTCCTCCATTGTCTCCTGAAACGGACCAATGAAAGCTACATATTACCTATCTATATGAATGCATCCATATAGCCTGCAGTCTAAAGTGATACAATCCATTCTGCCACCTCATTCCTTCCTCATTGTGCTGCATGTGTAGACCAAGCCTGAGCTGGATGCACATCTAAAACTTGCGCATGTTCCCACAGCTAAGATGCCAAATCATCAATCTGGACATAACCCACAGGCATGGAAAGAAGAGTCACTCACGCATTCTCTTTTCCCCATCCCGCCCTCTTTCCTTCTGTATGAGATCCAAATATTATTTGGGGCTTAGTCTAATGATATGTTTAGTGGTTCAGAAGTCCCTGCTACCTTATAGGGAGGGGGGCTAGGGAAATTCCTAGGATCTTCAGTAAGCCCTTCCTGATCTCCCATTGGATCCAGTAATATCTGAGTGTAATTTACAGGTATTCCTAAAGCCGTTTCATTCAGGATATCCTGGGTGTCATAGCAGCTCTTGCACATTTGCGTCAAGCGTTTCCCAATATGAATCATGAAACCCCAGAGAGTCTGAGGCATTCTGGACACGAGCAGGACCTAAGCATGAGGTAAGGAAACCTCACCACCTGCAAGCCATGCTTGTGGGAATTGCCTGTGATGTACAAAGAAGACAGCAAAGGAAAAACTGGGAACGAGCAGGGCTTCCGATCAGATTCTGGACTATTTGTTTGGCTGGCGCATGGCAACATCCCCATGTCTCAATCACACACAGGCACACAGCCAGCGCACAGCTAGGCTGAAAGAGATTGCCAACCAATCGCTGCAAACTGGACTCTGCTGATATGTAGTCCATACAAATTTTAATGGGAATTGTGATCTGAACTCGGTAGGGTGGTCAGCCTTTTGCCTGGTTGGCTTGGTGAAACCTGTAAAAGGGACCCTAGTGGATTTGGAGTCGATGCTGTTCTTGGAGTCTGGGTTGTGTTTCCTTCCTGTTTGGCTGGATGAGGAAGCAACAACTGACCCCAGATCATCGTCCAGAACACTGTTGGTTGCCAGGATTTGCACTGGAGCAAGTACGCATGAAATTAATCTCAGGGTGACTCAAAGTAAAGTGGTTACACTCTGTATTGGAGAGTGCTTATGTCTGTTTCCCCCCCTTCTTATTTCCTGTGAACAAGATATAAATAGCAGCATGAGTGGTCGTCCAATTCTTATGTAACCCCCTAGAGTTGGAGTGACTTCTTCAAAACGAAAGAGTGGGCCATAAATCCCACAGCCCAGGGAGGGGATGATCAAGGTCTATTGCCTGTGACAGCAGTTGATTGACGTTGGTAGCGCAAGGGACTACAGAGGCCATAGTTGTAAATCTAGGGAGTTGAAATATGATGGAGGCCTTTGGCATGCGGAAAGTACGTCTGCAGAGCCTAGGCTCTAGCGTGACAGGGTGTGATAAGAATGTGAAAAGAACATAGCCCAAATGAAGCAAACTACCAGCCCCTCTCCCTCCCCAGCTTCCTGTTAGCGACTGCAGTGGCCCAACAGCAGAAGTGAGTAGTCTGTGGGCTGTATCTGCATGCGCCCCCAGCAAATTAGCAAATTTGAAAATCCAAACAGCTGCCAAAATAGCTACATCTCAAAACAGGGACATGTTTATTGTTTTGTAATCAGAACAGTGTATGCTTTCAGATTAGAGAAGTAGCACCTGATACTATGTTATATTGAGTTCTATTTTTCTATAGTGTATTGCATGTTTTTATTGAAGATACAGGGGCAAAATTATATGAAAGTCCAGCAGCTGTTTTATTTCCCTTGCATTTGGATACACTCTAAACCAGCAAAAGGAAAAACTAGAGATGATTGACGCACACAAACTGAGGAGAAACAGGTGATAGTTGCAAGCAAAAACTCCAAACATTTTAAAATTTTACCATCTTACAGCTGTCATTGTGCAGACTCTCTGTGCAAGATTTCATGAAGTTGGGACAAATAGTCAACACAAATAGAAATGGATAACTAAGGAGTATTCCAAGCCAGTGTGAAACTTACACATTTCCCAAAACTGCTTTTTTTATCCAAATTCATGGTCAGAGTTGTAAGCTTGTCTGGTTGACCTGTTGACCCAAACTGAAAGCAATGTTGGTTTGTGGGGCAACCAAGCTCTCCTCTTGAGAAGTTCAGTCCTTTTTGTTGGTAGCTTCAGATACTTCTCAACATTTTGCAACTCAAGACTTTCCTTCCTTTGGACCAGCCTGTTGAAGCTAAGTCAAGCTGATGTGCTTGTCAAAATCGAGGTTAGGAAAATGTGATTTCTGCAGTGATCTGTCTGAACGTGTGAAAAGCAGAAGGAAATCCTTTCACTTTCTAAGAACTTGGCCTAGCAGAATACGTCATCAAGTCAAAATTTGGCAACAATGAGGAATGACTTCAAAGAATCCCACAGATGTCTGAGGGACCTCAAAGTAGGTTGGGGTGTCATGCTCATTTTGGTGCCCAAATTTCAAGCAGGAAGCTAAGAATGAGGGAGAGTGAACAACTTCACAGTACCCAACTTTTCAACTTCTGCTAACCCACTAGAGTGGTTGTATGTTAGATCATATCTGTGAAATCCAGCTTTCCTTGCCTCCTCAACCAAAGTCCTGTTCCTTCCTTCATAACAGTCAATTAGTTTAAACATTCCACTGGCCCCTTCAAATAATTTGTGACCAACCACAAAACTCGGAAAGCACCACTGTCAGGATGAAAAGATTGCCAGCAGCTTGAAATAAGAATAATGCCAGACCCAACACAGTCGGAACACATCCTCCTTTTGGGCTATTTTTTTGGTGGTTCAAAATCAGTTGAAGTGAGTGAAGTAGTACATGTTAACATTTAAAGGCACCCGCCGTAAGTAAAGAGCCCCTCCCCAAGATGATTAAGTCCAAAGTCCAAATTGCTTAACTGCACAGCTGTCTGGATTACATACTAAGGATATTCAACATAATGCTAAATCCTGATGTTTGGAAACAAGTAAGCTTCCCCATCCCCATCTCCCCTTTCTGCTTTGCATTTTAAGGGTTTTTTCCTTGTTTGCTTTCCCACTCTCCTTATTGTTTCCCCCCCTTTCTTTCTGTTTTTCCAGTATTTGGTCTTAACCTTCCAACAATAAGCTCTTAACCTTTCGTTTTCTGCACCTCTCTGGTCCTGCAACCTAGGCAAACAGCAAGCAGGAAGTGCCACCGAATAATGTAGCAATTTTGGAAAACTTTCTGGTCTGGGGCTGATATGTCATGGCAAGCTGCCCAGGAAGTGGAAAAGTAGGTATGAACCAACAAGCTTCGACAGAGATCTGACCCTGTGACCGAGTTTGAGTAATCCTAGTGCAAAAGTTTCTTTGCCTCAGGAACCATACACGAATGTGTTGCACTTCTGAAAGGCCCAGGCCATTCCCACACCATACAATTAAAGTGCTATGATACCACTTTAAACAGTCGTGGCTTCCCCACAAAGAATTATGGGGGCTGCAGTTTGTTAAGGATGCTAAGAGTTGTTAGGAGGCCCTTATTCATCCCACAGAGCTACAGTTCTAGGACTGGTCTACCAATCAATCCTTCCTTACAGGAAACTGACAGTTGTAGGTCTGTGAAGGGAATACAGTGGTGCCTCGCAAGACGAAAAGAATCCGTTCCGCAAGTCTCTTCGTCTTGCGGGTTTTTTCGTCTTGCGAAGCAAGCCCATTAGAGGTTTAGCGGCTTAGCGCTACAGTATTAGCGGCTTAGCCGGCTTAAAGATCAGCTGATAAGCGGCTTAATGATCAGCTGTTAAGCGGCTTAAAGATCAGCTGATAAGCGGCTTAGCATCAGCTGTTAAGCGGCTTAAAGGTCAGCTGATAAGCGGCTTAGCATCAGCTGTTAAGCGGCTTAAAGATCAGCTGATAAGCGGCTTAGCCATCAGCTGATAAGCGGTTTAGCGGCTTGGGAAAAAGGGGGGGGGAGGAAAAAAACCCCGCAGGAACTCGCAAGACATTTTCGTCTTGCGAAGCAAGCACATAGGAAATTCGTTTTGCGAAGCACCTCCAAAACGGAAAACCCTTTCGTCTAGCGGGTTTTCCGTCTTGCGAGGCATTCATCTTGCGGGGCACCACTGTATAGACCTCCTCGCAATTCTCAGTATCCCAGCTGCTGCCCCTTCTCCCACTCTTGGCCACCAGCTCAGCTGCACCCAGATCTGGGCAGGGGGCTTGCCTGCTGCCACAGTTGATTTGCCTCAGGTGGCAAAATATATTGGGTCAGCCCTGGTTCCCAGGATTCAGAGAGCGGGAGGGATGTGCTTTAAAGTTATGGTGTCTGTGTGACTTGAGGTCTGTGGTCAGAGTCAGAAACTGGGATTGTAAGCCGGCAGACAAAGCAGTGGGAGAGCTGAGTCATGGGTCCTCCTCCCTTCAAATCAAGTAAATAAGATTTTAAGATGACTATATCGGAAACCTGGAGAAGTTTGTGGGTGGAACCACCTCCTCTTTTGCTGTTATTGGGGTGTAGCTACATGTGGTGCTAAATGTGGTGCTGGAAATCTATTTCAGGCGTGTGACAAATTCAGGTTTAAGTCTGGACGCATTCCACACCAGCCCCATCACCTCAAGGAGCAAGATGGCCCTGGCACCCATCCAGCTGGTAACTCAGCACCCAGGAAGTGCTACTCCGTTTGCCTTCAGAGTAGGTTCAGCTAGTCTAGAACATGTCTGAGAGTGACTTGAAGGTGTTTCTTGTTATTCTTGCCTTGACTATCTGGAGCTTCAAAAAATGTTGCAGGGTGTGTTCGTGTGAGGATTCCCATTTTCTCTTCTGTAGTTTGCTGAAAGGTAGCCCAGCTCAGCTTATCCTGACTGTTGATTTCTCTCTGCAGTTTATTAACAGTTGAGGAATCGACTGTTAGTTCACAATCAGTGTACAATCTGCAAATAATTGAGCCTGTACCATCTTCACATGTAACACTCACCAAATGTAAACAACAACCGAGTGGTACAAACGAACAGGCGTGCACCCTTTCACACAACTACTTGCACATGTACAGAGGCAGCTTGTGGGTGTGTTCATTGTCATGTGTAGACAACTGTGGTTGTGAGGTGGCTGCCTAAAATGGCAAGTGCTGGGGACAGGGAATGGCAGCGAGGTGTTGGGAGGGGCATGTGCCACAGTGCCTTGCCCTGCATCTCTTTAGCCAGAAGTAGCCAACATGGTACCCTCAAAAAGTTGCTGGACTCCCAGTTCCCATCAGCCCCAGCCAGCATGGCCAATGGTCAGGGATGAGTCCCTGCCCTAAGCTAGCTTACTGCATTCAGGTGTGGTAAAGCTGCAGCTGCTGCTCCAGTCAGCCTCTTTAGGGGGTGTGTGTGTGTGTGTGTGTGTGTGTGTTCCATTTTGTCCTTCAGGCAGCAAAATGTTTTGGGCCAGCCCTGCTTCTCAGCCTAGTGATTCTTCTGTCATGTTTCGTGTTAGCCATCAAATGAGGGCCATGTGTAGGGAGAAAAAATATTGACAATTCTATTTTAACTGGTTTTAATTCTGAATTTTATATTGTTGTTACCCGCCTTGGGACCTGCTTGTGAAGGGTGGGTAATAAATTTAGTAGCAGCAGCAGTAATAATAATAATAATAATAATAATAATAATAATAATAATAATAAAAACATCCTTGGCCCTGCAGCCATCTTCTCTTCAGCCACCCCTTTTTAATAGTGCCCCTTCGTATATTTGGTATGTTCCAAACACAACTTGAAGAACCAAAATAAAGCTGTGTGCATACCATTTGTTTAAAGTACATCCCCATCCACCCTCACAAAGAACCCTGGGAACTGTAGCTCTCTCTAAGCGTGCTGGGAATTGTGAGGAACAAACTATAGTTCCCACAATTCTTTTGAGGCAGTGCTCTTTAAATTTACCTAGGCATATGGTAACTGAAGAATTTGGTTTCCTGGCAATCCCGGGATTGCCAGAAGGAATAGCGGTCACTGTTTTTAATGCCTTTAAATGTAATTGTTTTAGAATGTTTTCGCTTTGGAATTGTGGATCAGTTGGCGGCCCTGGGCTCCTTTGAGAGGGAAGGAGGAAAATATAAATCTAATAATTAAATGGATTTATGGCATGTACACAGCCTAAATTATATTTACTACAGTACTACAAACTAGAGAGAAAAAAGGGACGTGGCTTGTTATGTGCCACTCCTTTGGTATCAGCCACATCCACACCATACATTTAAAACTTTGACAGTCATAATTTCCCCCTCAAGGATCTCGGGTCCTGTAGTTTACACCTCACAGAGCTACAACCCCCAGCACCCTTAATCTACAGTTCCCAGCCATGACTGCTATAGTAGTATAAATGTGCTTTAACCACATGGTGGCAATCCCTTCCTCTGAGGGCATATTTTGCATCATCTTCAAGGGGACCTTTATGGCAGGGGTAAGACGCCTCAAACCTGAGGGCCCAGTGTAGCCCTCTAGGCCTCTCTGTTTATTTTTCATATTAATTGTGTACAAATTTATAGACTGCTTCCCAGCATAAAGCCATATAAGGGCAAAATAAAACACAGAAGCACCAGCTCACAGGATAAAGCCAATTCAGCAAAGCCTGAGAACAGCCTCCTCAGGCCACAGCCACTCACGGGATCATGCCTACACATCCCTGAGGCACTTTTGCCTAGCTAGAAAGTGTTTGACTGTGACAATGCCTCTGGGTTTCCTGTATAGCGAGATATGTGTAGGGTGTGCATAGAAACTTACTGCTTTTGTGTAACTGGAATGTTGACTTTGGTACAAAGGTCAGAGTTGCATCCGTTTCTCTGCTCACTTTTGCCTCTGGTGTTATAAGAATTCTAAGGTCTCAGATATAAATTAAATGTTCATAAATGTACAAGGCAAACACATACATAAGTATATAAACCACGTGTCTGAAATAGTACAGGAGAGCAATCCTAAAGCCATTTTGACTCTCCCAGTGACCTCAAATATTTCTCTGCAAGGAGAAAGGAAATAGGAAAGCCTCCCCATTGTTGTTTGCTTACAAATCCTGTCTCAAGGGCTTATTTGTGTATGAATAGGGTGAGTCTGTGACCTGGATTCAGGAACTAAACTATTAACCATCACAAAAGAATGGCCAGACTGCCCAGGTAAAGCAGTCAGTGACCGGTATCAGGTGTCCTGGCAGACAGGATTTCTGCTGTAGACCGCCTCCTGTGATGCATTTCTGCTGTAGACTGCCTCCTCCTGTGATGTATGTATGATGTTTTTCGGGGTGGTCTTGAGCTACAGCGGGGCACTTTCCAAAGTATATGTAAGGGCTTGTGCACCACTGATCTGGGTTCTCTCCCTCCTGTGTGTGGGGAGGGGGGACCCTGTTGCAACAGTACTTTTCTATTGCATTAAAGATCAGGCTTACTAGCTGCTTTGCTTCTCAATATTCTCTGGCTGGCCTCTGTTATTTTCTCCTACCAATAGGGAACCCACTTAAGGACTCTATACAGTGGTAACTCTGGTTAAGAACTTAATTCGTTCTGGAGGTCTGTTCTTAACCTGAAACCATTCTTAACCTGAGGTACCAATTTAGTTAATGGGGCCTCTTACTGCTGCCGTGTGATTTCTGTTCTCATCCTGAGGTAAAGTTCTTAACCTGAGGTACTATTTCTGGGTTAGTGGAGTCTGTAACCTGAAGCGTCTGTAACCTGAGGTACCACTGTACGGGCTCTTGGATACCCCATAAGGAAAAAGGAGTTTTTTCCCCCTTATAACACTGGCAACACCTCCTTTTTGCCTCTGGCCCTGCTCACCACAAGCATTTGGCCCCTGTAAGGTTACCCCTGGGGAAACACGACCCTCAGGCTGAAAAATGAGCCCCTTGCTTTGCTTCTTCAGAAAATGTCCCTGCCTTGCCTTAGTTTCAAACCCCCCCATCCCCCCCCCCCATTTCTGCCCTCAACCCACTAAACAAAATATCTGATGCCTTGTCAGCCTCTCATGGGGCATTACTCTCTGTACAGAGTAATGGATAATGATTCCTTTTGTTTCCAGTTTTAAGTCTTCACTTGCTCATACCAGCTTAGCCAAAACAGCACCACCTACATAGAAAAGGGAAGTAGTAGCAGTCTAAGCCTGAGATTTGTGGTAGTACCAAAAAACAAAACACCACCCTTTAGCAAAAACAAAAAAACTCAAACCCTAAATGAATGGAGAGGGTTCCCAGACTTCCCAGGGAGAACCAAATGGGCACAGAATAAGGGTGATAGGAAAAGAAGAATGAAGGAAAAGTGAGATTATTACTTCTGAATAGATTATATACCGGGTTATACTGCATTGTTAGTCACAATTCCACTGAAATCTATGCATTTTCAATTAGTTGTGATTTAATTTTCACATTGACTTCAATGGGACCCAAGAACATCTGATAGTGTATTTCAAAGCATTTCTGCCCAGATGTAAATCCTATTGAGTCCAGTAGCGCTCGCAGGCATGTGGGTGTAGAATTCCAGCCTTTGGATTCAATCCATCATCGCAGTTCTTTTCACGATAAGGTGGCCTATGATTATTCCTAGGTTACAGATGGGGAAACTAGACATAAGACCTGTCTTTGGCATGTGAACAATGTCACTTTTTAACTGGGGACATCTCAGCTCCCCCAACTTATACCCCGCCTCGTATGAATTAGTTACTCCAATACTTCATTTGCTTTCATTCATGCTTCAGTTGGGTCTCAACACATTAATAAACTTCAACACCACATTTTTGATTGAACAAATGTTATTTTTTATTTCTACTCAGAAATTGCATACACCATATCATAATAAATAAAATAAATAAAATTCATTTTCGGAAGAAGTAGTAACAGAATTAAAACCTGACTGGTATTACAATGGAAGCATTGAGAGACTCTAAATAGAAATATTAAGCACTAATCAATGACCCAGTGGCCAATTATTTCTACCTTTTAAAATAAAAATATAAATAAAATTTAAAAGTACCATGTCCATTCCATTTAGCATCATTGTCAAATAAATAGGTATTTATATCCTGCCTTTTCTAATTGTGTGGGGTGTTCAGTGCAGTTTACAGTTACAATGAAAGCACAACTACAGTGATGCGACAGAAAATCTAAACAGCTTCAAAAATAAATGCTTTGGAATGCTTCAGCTGAGCTTAGGCTCTTAGCCAAATTCCAGATATTTCTTTATCACCTCATGACATTTACAAGTCATATCATTCCAGCTGCCTTCTGCTGCAGAGGCTTGTAATGGAAGAATGTGAAGCTAGCAAGAGTTCTGGTCCAGTTTTGAAGGAAAAAACAGTTAGCATTGGTGGCGGACCAAAATCTACAAGCAACTTTGTACCTCTCTAGCAAACTGCAAAGCAATTTTAAACAAAATACAAAATGGAATTCTGCACAGATCGATGATCTACGTTGGTGTAAAACAAATTCATTTAAATAACAAAAACAGTTTACAATCATAAGTTAACATTTATTAAAAACCTCAGTAAAAACAAAACATCCTCTAGCATAGAATATTACAGGAATAAATCAGATAGCAAATGAGCAATTAATGCTTTGGTTTCTAGATACATCTCTCTGTCTAAAGCAGGAGTGGGGAAACATATGGCTCTCCAGAGGTTTAATGGACTACAGCTCCCATCATCCCCGACTATTGACTACAGTTGCTGGGGCTGATGGGAGCTGGAGTCCAGCAGCCTGTAACTGGCCACAGGTTCCCCATCAGTGGTGTGAAGGCAGGACCAGCCCTACCATTCAACAGGGTGAAGTGGGTTGCTTCATGCAACTGCAAGGGCTGATGCACATATGTTTGTGTTAACTTTATTTTACGGCCCAGTACTACATGATTCACCAGGCAGCGGAGTCTAGCTGCCATTTTAGTTTCTTACAATACCGCCAACACGAAGATTGTGGGAAATTTAGATGGCAGCCCCTGGCCAAATCAGGGATCCATTGATTATACAGCAACTGTTCATAGCAGTTTCAGAATTATCATCTACTGGTGCTGCTCCAACAACAGGTATGTGTGCTTATGGTTCATATTCAGTGTTACTTATCTATAACAAGTACAAGAAGATGCACAGCCCAGCATGTACCCAGGAGACTGCCAGAGGTGGGAACTAGATACTCCTGTTGTTCACCCCCCTGCAGTTTGGTCCGACTACCAATAGCCAGTACTCTTAATGTTTAAATATTAAACAGTGATTTAACATTGCATACATCTTGACATGTGCGCCACAGCAAGGCTGTAAGTGTTGCAAGATGCACACGTAAAACTTACTGAAACTCCCTTGCCTTTGATAAACAAAGGTTCTTATCAAACAGTTAACCTGACAGTTATCGGTATAAATATTAAATAAGTAATAAATACTCTTAATACCAGAGAAATGACTAAAGCTCTGAGGGCAAATTTTAAGATGCAGAACATTTGTTGTTTTTAAGATACAATAAATAAAAAAATAAAATAAATAAGCACAATAAATTAAAAACACACAGTTGTAGGAATTGATTCTTAAGGATATTTCACTAGAAATCCAGCAAAGCAAACAAGATCTTTCCATACAAATGTCAAGTTGGCATCGCAGGAAGAATACATTTCATTAAAAGCCGAATCCAAAATTGTAATTCTACGAAATGCTTGAGATGAGCCAATTCCAGAAGTAGCCAATGTCTTGGATTGACTTCAGTTCCCATCATCCCTGAGCATTGGTCATGCTAGCTGGGGCTGATGGGAACTGGAGTCCAACATCTGAAGGATAGCAATAGTTGGAGTTGTTGCAGGAGTCTCATGTCAACACTATGATAAAAACAACAACAACACCCGATTGCTAAAGATGTCCTGCATCAGTCTCTTAAAAAGGCTAGTTTAAAAAACCCCCAAGGAATTTAGTTTGGCACAAACAGAAATGCTAAATGCCCAAACATGGAGAAGGCTGACCAATTAATTTGGAGAGACATCAGAATGTGGGACTGTACTTGACTTTTGATTATAAAAAAAGATAAAGATTAGTTCAGTTAGCAAGAGTCACTTCCTGCTGATAGCAGCAGAACACCAAACTGGGCACAGAGTGACTTCTTAAAAACGATGCGTCTGGTGTTCTGCTGCTTCTTTAAATATTCTTGTGCCTTTTGTTTTTCTTGCTTTTGCATGATAACAAACGGCTTTTAAAACTTTACAATAAATACAATAAATAAATAATAAAAAGTTAGGAGGCTGGAATTCTGTAGGTTGGGAGGAGTCCAGGCAGAAGAAGTACATCCTCTTGTTTCAGTTTGTTATCACCTATTAGGTCCTCCTTAGGATGCACAGGACCCTTCCACTCCAGGGTCTTATGGGAGAATCCTCTAGCCCTTCACATTATGAATAACAATGCCTCAATGCCCGGGCAATCGCTTCCATGAATTTCTCAAGGTTGCGGACGACAAGATAACTTCCAATAGCTCTCTGATTTTGCAAGTCCAGGGTTTCTCCCTGGGGGAAGGTGACAGCGGTCACCACACTCTCAAGTATCTGAAGCAGGGAGATAGAAAGTGGGGTGGGAAGAAGAGAAATCGCATCAGTTATTGAAATGCAGCTGTTTGCTAAGTGCTTAGAGGATCATTTTTTCTTGACAGCTGGATGGCCTAACTTGGTACCCTTTTGCACCTTGCAACCCCAGAGCTTAGAGAAGCTAAGAAGCTTTCTATAGAGAGATCAAACATTCCTTGAAATACAGAGTACCAGTCTTCGCAACATTAAATATAGAGAACTCTAGATCAGGGTGGGATTCCCATCAGCCTCAGCCAGCATGGCAAGCGGTCCAGGATAATGGGAATTGCATCTTCAGGGCTACAAAGCTCCCCATGCCTGCAAATTGGGAACACTGAGAAGGGGAGAAGAACTGAAGTTCCTGGGGCTGTGTCTTAAGGAGGAGGGGATTATGGATCATCAGTTTCCATGAGCAGGAATTACCCTAAACAATCACACCCTTTAACAATCATGTGTTCCTTGAAGAAAGGACACAATGACAGCTAGAGGTATTATTAATACCCTGACATGCTAATCAATATGTTCCAAAAGAAATCAAGAAGGAAGGAGGCCAAGGGAAACAGAGGGGATGAGCCGCCTGTCTCAGAAACAGTCTTCATCTGCAGTTAGTCTTCCATATTCTGTCTCTGTGTTGCCCATGGAATTCAGTGGAACAGACACCGAGACAATAGCAGCCAAGACAAGCCATGCCAGAATATGCATCTGGGTTGGTGCAACTGCAGCCAGCACTAGGGGCATCACCACTCTTCCAGGAGGGGAAGCAACTATGAAGTGCAGACAACAGACCCTGCTAAAATGGCTACGGATATTCCTGCTCCCACAGAACTTGGTGCAAGCATGCAAGGGCTTCTTCTCACCTCCTGCCCACCTGTTCTGCCCCCTCCCTCAGCCCAAGCTGAGCAAGTAGTAAGCCAGCTTCTCACCTGTCGGTGGATGTTGGTGGAGAGGTTTGAGAGGTCCAGCTGGAGGCCAGTCACTTTCTCAGAGAAACTTGGCAGGATCTGGGCAACGTGTGATAGGCTGTGCTGGTAGGTGCTGAGGCCTGTCTGTATCTGGTTGAAGCAATCCTCCTGCAAGAACAAGATTTAAGGGTGGGGAAGAAGGGTTACAGCTTTTGTCTGGATAGATCTCTCTCGCTCGCACACACAACTTTTCCTGGTTCCCATTTAGGCTGGAGACCACCATTTTTCACATCCAGAGTGTAGACAGTATTTTAAAAAGGGGGCTTGTTTAAATTATTTAGGACATTCATTCTCAGGGCAGTTAAGATACAGTCAATCCATTTTTGCAACAACAGAGCAAGATCATTACAGCAAGGCAGAAATGTGCTTCCAGGTAGGCTGATGAGGATCTTTTATGGAACTACAATGCCCATGAACCAGAGCAAACACAGCCAATGGCCAGAGATGATGGGAGCTGTATTTCAGTAGGGACACAAATTTCTTCACACCTGATGTGGATCACTGAAAGCAATGCCTCTCAAACCAATTTAAACTCTTAAAACACTATACACAGCAACCCAATTTAGGGTGTGTTGTGAGTATAAGTAAAACCATGTGAGATGAGATATTAGAAGTGGCTCAGTTTGATCATATGTGGTGGAGAGAGAGAGCAGAAGAACAAATGAACAGTTCAAGTTGGTATAAAGGAGAAGGCTCAGTTTCCCCTGCCAGAGAACAAAGCGGAAAAAGGCTACAGGTTTAAATATTAACTTAAGGTGGGAAAATTAAGAGGGTTCCTCAGAAGAAGTGGCAAGAGGAGAAAAAGTTTTCCCATAGTAGGCAAGCCAAGACATTGACATTCCTTACGTACAAAGGCATAGAGTCCAACATCTATGTTATTGCTCAAGCTTTCGCCAAGCAGGTCGGCAGCAATAAGATTGTTAAGAAATATTTGCTGTGTGCTAAGAAAACATGAAGGGGATTTTTTCTCTCTGCATGCTCTTATCTTATTGGCTATTTGGTAATATTCCTCTCTACTTGAGAAGTTAAATACACAACATGTTACAGAGGTGTGCCCGAATATCCCCTGGAAAAGGGTACCCCCTCACCAAACCTCATTTGAGTGATCAGCCTCAGAACTCATTTTGAGTGCTAGGAGGGGACCCAGGGAAGAGTATTTGGGTATTTGAGCATGTATGGAGTCTTCTTCCTTTGCCACTGGTTAACTATAACCAAACTTTGT
The DNA here is from genome assembly GCF_964106645.2 of Podarcis pityusensis. Lineage (NCBI taxonomy): Eukaryota > Metazoa > Chordata > Lepidosauria > Squamata > Lacertidae > Podarcis > Podarcis pityusensis. The sequence goes on from NC_138038.1 coordinate 25,976,000, forward strand.
AATGAGTGGGCAGGGCTTCTAGATTAGATACATATTAGCCTCAGTGATTTTTAACAGCCAGCCTTAAAGTGTAATTTGTTTTAATTTGCTGATTGCTACCAATTTCATAGTCCATGCTCAACTGAATGTGCATATGTAGTTCTAAAGAGAAAGCATGGATTGAATATAAACAGAATCCATGTGGCACATAGGCATTAATTTTGGAAGAGGGAGATGTGTGTGTGTGTGTGTGTGTGTGTGTGTGTGTGTGTGTGTGTGTAAAACTAAGATTGCACCTATAACCAGCAATTTTATTGTGTGGGTGGCGAGGGAAGTCATTACTATAAGTCAGTAGCCCAGTGGAGAAAAAATGCTCCTAGTTGATTTGTAATAAAGTTGTCCAATATATCAGTGAACATACTAATGCTAGATATTCTGGTGCAGTGGGCTCTAATCCACAAAAGCTTGCGCCATTATAAATGCAGCGAAGCCATCAGGGGCAGAGGTCCAGTGCTACGCTCAGAATGAGAAGGAGCCCCCACCCTGGCAAAGCATCATGGCTAGCTTGCCATCTTAATACACATTGCCACCTAAAAAGCTTCCCCTCCACATAACAACCATTTTGTCCAAAATCAGTAAAGTACAGCGTATTTTAAGTGTGCCATAAAACTCCCTTTACTGCTTCCAACAAACAGAGCTACCCCCTGGAAATCATAATGCTACAGTTTTTCACGTGGCTGTCCAGATGCCCCTGAGATTCTTTCCTCTTCTAAAGTTATGTTCCCACCAACCCCACCCTTTCGCAATCAGAAAAGGCAGATCCTTCTGTTTCTCATGAGCAAGCCCTTCTGTTAAGTACATAACTAATCTTATCCACTCAGAATCCTTTACTTTGCTGGCTCATTGCTTAACCTGCAAACGCGCCGAGTCACGATTGCAGCACCAGGGGAAATGGATGACATCTGGTTTGGTTACCAACAGGAATTCCCCCTTAACCCTCAAAAGTGTATTTTTGGCAGTCGGCCAGGCAACTACTACATCAGGCGTGGACTGCCAATCTTAACCAAGATTTTGACATGAATGAAGGGTAAGGCATGCAAAACACATAGAATTATTGCCACAGACCCTGCTCATCCACACACACATCTCCTTGCATTGGAGGCACAGTCAGGCATTTGCTGAAGGACCACACCCAAAGCAAGGTGGGGGGCATTAGCAAGAGCCCCCTAGACCTATTGCAACAAGGAGGCAGGCTCACTCAAGGATGGGGCTCACAGAGGGTGTCACAAACTGGCCATTGTCCATGTTATAGCTGTGCTATCATTTTGTCCCCCAAATGAAATGGCCTCAGTTCTCTAAGCATTTCCCTACCGCTTTATAGCTAAAAGAAAAATGGTGAAATGACAGACATTTGCTGTTTCTCTTAGTGGGCATGAGAAATAAATGTGGGAAGAAGCTGGAGGTGTGGAGCCTGGCAAGAAGTTTCCAAAGCTGGTAGGCAGGCAGGAAGCCGCTCGCTCACTTCTTTGAGGACCTAACACTCCTTTTGGTTCTGGCTTCCTTCCACCTGTTGCTGCCTGCATTATTTGTAAACAGATATTGCAAAGCTCCCTCCTACCTTATTGAATTGTTGTTGTTTTCCCACCTGGAACTTTCTGGGGCGGTGGGAACAGGCGGGAAATATAATTGCACGTTAACAGGAATGGGAAATATAACTGCTTAGGGCTTGTTACCGGACGGTGGCTTCTACATACCTTGTTACAGAGGTCTTTCCGACAATGGGAATAATCAACTTGCTCAATGCGCAGGATTTCCTGCACCAGTTGCAGTTCGTTGTCACTGCCAAGCCTGAATTCTTTACGCTGTGGGCAGCAGGCGGAGGGAGAAACAAGGAGTTGAGGTCAGAAGAGACAAAGGCCCCAGTAGCCAATATAGATATATAGCTTGCTTGTTCCCTACTGGCAACCCCATGAGCTCCCACCACCTGTATATTTTACAGTACTTTAAAAAGGAATTGGTGATACTACCAGGAAGGCAAGGGCTCCCCAATACTTGCTGCCCACCACCCAGCCTTGTAGTTCGTAAGAGTACAGAAACCTTATCTACTCATTCTGTTAATGCAAGACCTTGTCTCTGCCCTGCTCTCACAAGAACCTAATGTGCCCTGTTATTTAGTGCCTTCACTTGAATAAGGAGTCCATAGTAAAGGACTACATGTCAATAGACAGATCAACATCTATGGGATCACTTGGAATGCAGCAGTAAATTATTTCATAGAATAAAGGGAGGTGTGAATTCTATAGGAACACTACAGTAGTGCAGAATGGTTATAACTTATGAGTGCAGCGTTTGCAAACCAGCAAGTTTCCAGTCCTTATGATAGGAAGCTAAGTTATGCTCTCAAGTGCATGAACTCTCAGAAGTCAGAGGAAGAGACTGATGAATACTATTTCTAGTGTTTGGAAAGAGACCTGCAGAAACCTCTGCCTTTTTTCATAACAAAATTGGAGTAAATTATGCCACACTGAAACTACTGAAAGCACCAACACGCAAATATCACACACCCAAAACCCAAACCAAAGAATCTGATTCTAGCCAAAGGGTGGCAGACTGAGCAGCAAATATTGGCATTCATCACAGCGTGATTTTTCTTCCGGTTTAAGTTAGGCTTGGATAAGAGGAGGATTAAATGCATTTTTACGATAATTTGACAGATCTAGTCAAACTAGCCCCTCCGCCCTCTGAGGGAAGCCAACGAGAATGCCAAAGCTTTATTCACTGTCTGCAAACAATTTTTATCCTTTTGTCACTGAGGGAAGGTGACCTTTCCAGGTTGGCACAACCTCACAAATGCTGGGAAAGGTAGGATCAATGCCATTTGTTCAGATTAAATGGGGCCAGGGCCAGGAGAGACTTCCACAACGCTAGAAGGGAGAAAGCTACGCTCTCTATGAGGTTAAGTCTCCGGGGCAAGCTGCAATTTCAAGGAAATGCCGGGAACGGAGTCCCATACCAGAACAACTTGCCAACTATTTTGTTTATCCGAGAACTCAGCTCGATGAGAATAAGTTATTTGTACTGGAGTTTACAGTGGTTCAAAGCCAAGAGCTGCAAAATAATAACTGTCAGGGCATAATCACTTTCCAAGTTGTTATGTTACTGGGGAGGTGTGTTATATACAGGATAAATTAGGCAGTTTTTCAGGACTGGGCTCCACCTTTTGCTCAAACCCATCCTGGCACAATATTTGGGGGGGATCATCAGTCGATATTTGTACTTTTGAGATTCACAGCGGTAGTTTCAAGGAGTGGACACATTTTTAAAAGGTGGGTAATATCGAGAACTGGAATTGGTCCTTCAGGATTTCTCAGGAAGTGTTTTATATCATTGACCAAGACATCCCTTTTAGATACCTGCCTAAACCCACAGCTTCTGCCAGTGTACATAAGCTGTGGATTTAGGCTTTGATCGTGAGCAGCCTAATCCAACCTGTTGGGTTTTGAGTGTTGTTCGGCTACAGCACCCATCACCCCTGACCACACTTGGATGGGACTGATGGGATTTGTAGTTCCAAAACACCCGGAGGGCACCAAGTTGAAAAAGGCTGCTCTAGACAAACTGTACACCTTCATCTCTGCAATATTCCTTGCCCAGCATTTTCCTCTTCTGCTCGCAACAACTCACCAGATCATTCTTCATTTTAGCAACATCCTTTCTAATCCTAAGCACAAATTCCAAATTGTCAAGGACGGAGTCTGGGTACCCGGATGTCTCTGGCAGGGGTGTAGCTGAGCACATCAATCCCCACAGTGCAATGCTGATCAGGGGCAAAATAACATCTGGAGGAGGGAGAGAGAGAATGAATGAGGTCATATAGTCAGTGGAACAATGGAAGAATAGTTTCACTGATATAAATTAATCCAGCACTAGTATCACTGGCTCCATGAGGTTGTACAAGAGAACTTCCCAGTGGGCTGCATCCTGCAGGTCAGATCTCCCAGGCTCCCACTCCCACTTTTAAGGGCATTTCATCTTCCTACATGACAGGAAGGAATACCTTTCAAAGAAGTTCAGGAAAAGCATGATTTAGAAGCACATGGGTTTTTAAAAAATAATATAAATTTACACTCATTTTCCATCTTTAATCCAAGGGTCACTCACCCACTTTCAGTTACAAAACTGGGGAGCTAGATGTACTACTCATCTCAGAGCCATAGCTACAAGGAAGAGGGAAGGCTGTGCCAACATGGCCCTCAGAGAAGTTCCAAGCCCCCTGGCCTGTATTTTAAGCTTTCAATTTAATCAATAGTAAGAGACACAAAGTGGGACGCGGGTGGTGCTGTGGGTTAAACCACAGAGCCTAGGACTTGCCAATCAGAAGGTCGGCGGTTCGAATCCCCGCGACGGGGTGAGCTCCCGTTGCTCGGTCCCTGCTCCTGCCAACCTAGCAGTTCGAAAGCACATCAAAGTGCAAGTAGATAAATAGGTGGGAAGGTAAGCGGCATCTCCATGCGCTGCTCTGGTTCAGAAGCGGCTTAGTCATGCTGGCCACATGACCCGGAAGCTGTACGCCAGCTCCCTCGGCCAATAAAGCGAGATGAGCGCCGCAACCCCAGAGTCGGTCAAGACTGAACCTAATGGTCAGGGGTCCCTTTACCTTTACCTTAAGAGACACAAAAGGAAAGGCTTTTGCTGGCTGGCCTAGCGTGATACAGCAAGTATTCTGCCCAATATGGGTTGATACTTCCAAGAATATTAAAACGCAAACCTACATTCTATTTTAACTGGAGTTCGGTCCCCAAAGCGCTGGTCCACACTAGGCAAGGAGGAGAGGGAGAAGTCCTGTACAGTATTTAGATCATTGAATTGTACAGCTGGAGGGGACCACCAGGGTCATCTAGTCCAACCCCATGCAACGCAGAATCTTTGGCCCAACGTGGGGCTCGCACCCACAACCCCGAGATCAAGCGTCTCATGCTCTACCGGCTGATTACGCACAAATAGGAGAGAGGTGTAAAGGAAGGGATCTTGTTCCTTTGAAGGGATCTTCCCTTGGTCACGTTTATCTTCCGGCAGGCGGAGGAAGTAGCTAAAGCACTCCCGCTTCCACGTGTTGCTGCCGGGCCACAGCGGGTAATTTTGCCGAATTTTTTGTTCTCCCTTCTCCTCGCAGTAAATCATCTCCTTGCTCAGTCCATTTTGGCGGCTTTTTATTTTTTGCAAATAAATTCATTAGTGGGGGAGGCGGGGCTGGCAATTCGCGCATACACTAGTTATTTTCTCAAATAAGAAGCCGCCGCCCCATGGAGAAGTCTTAAATCCCCCTCTCCACACATTTAGGATGCGTGGGAAAAAATCCAAAAGTCCCTACTCGAGCGTAAAACAGAACTGGGGCGCGTTAGTTTATGCTCCTGTTAAGGGTTGGAGATGGGAAAAGAGTCGCGGGGGGGGACCCAACCCCACCCAGAGGATCAAACTATCTGTTATACACATCCCGATTCCGAAGTTTCTGGCCCGCCGCCCTTTGCTTTAAAAAGCGGCGTGGAAGCGGCAGCCCCCGAGACGCGCCTGCGCGCGGGGCGTGGTTTCGGCTCGATTGGGTGGCCCGTGGCAAATCACTTTTTAGCTACCAGAGGCGGCGGACTTCAGGCTTGCGAGGGTGCGGAGGGGTGTGTGCGTCCTTGTGTTTTCAATAAGTAGTCTGAGCCGGGTGGAAAAGAAAGCACCTTGAGAATTTAACTCTCACCCCTAGAAGTTGTTTCGAGTACCAAAACTAAACCGCGCTCGCAGTCCTCCACGCAAAGACCCAGCTCTGCAGTGCAATTTAGGGTGGGGTTTTGCTGCCGTCGTTTGTTTGCTAAAGCAACCCGGAGTGAATCCTGGCCGGTTTTTATTGCAATCTGCCGGGAGATCGAGAGCTCCACTCGCAGACTTGAAAGTAAATTAGAAAGCAAATTCAAGACCCCGAAAAGGACTGCTAAAGTAGTGTGGAGATCAGGGAATCATGCGGCAGGCAGTTCCAGAGGTTAACGCTGTTCAGCCTTTCCTAAAAGTCACTGGGACCTCTTGTGAAACTTAAAAAGTGTCTCCTTCGAGCTCGTTTGAGGAACGATACGAAATATAACCGAGAATAACTTTTGAAAGAACTTGGCTTTTCTTCTGGAGCCCGTGGATTAAATAGGGAGGCTGGGAAATCTGAGCGAAAGAGTAGCCTCCCTGCCCCTTTAAGACTAAAAACAGGAATCAGCCCCTTGCTCAGAGAAAAGACCTAAACAAACGAACAAGCCCAAGGTTTATTAGCCTTCAAAAATCTCTCCAAGCTGGTTTTACCTTAACCACTTTAAACCTAACAGCCCACCATCCTTTCCATAAGAAAATCTGCTATTTTGGGCGTAACGCAGAGTTGGGGGGTTGGGAGAGAACACTTCTGCTAAACCTGAGACCCTTCCTCCTTTCCCATCCGCCGCCCCACAAATGTATGAAACAGGGAACGGGTAAATAGATTTACCCTCCTTATAAATAACAAAATCCAGCTGCGCTTGTCCCAAAGCGTGCAACTTACCAGCTCGCTCGACCTCTGCGCCAGGCGCCTAGAACGGGCTGACCAAAGTTCTACTTACTTCGTTCTGAGCTCATCCTTCAAAAGCCTTTGAATCTCTTTGCGCTGGACCTCCTCCCACTTTTTTTTCCTCCTCCTCTCGAGATGCCGGATGACGGCTTGCCTGTACTTCTGCCGGGAAGGAACACACCAGGAGCAGGAGAGGCTTGGCTGCTTCTGTGTCCAAAGGGGAGTGTGAAAAGATCCTTCAGCCATTAGGGGTATTTATAGGAAGTTTGGGGAAATTCCTCCGATGGAATTAAAGGTGTGGCCATTAACGCAAATTGAGAAAGGGGAGTAATTTTTTTTTAAAAAAAGATATATCCTGTGGGTCGATGAGTAAATAGAGTAATGGGCTCTGATCTTCATAATGTGCTTGGGGGAAAAAATCCAAGATTTTAGTTAGCAGGACTCCAATCATTACTTTTTCACAGCTAACCCTATTTGTGCAATGGGAACTTCCTTTCGTCCCCCTCCTGCGGAATGTGAGTTTCAGTGACCTGGGCTGTTTTCAGGTGTTTTGCTTAAATTTGATTTAAATGGATTGCATTTCCTGGTTCTGTGGTTGAAATGTAATACCTGTGTTGGTTAAAATGTATGTTAGATTTAAAAACTGTTACCCTTTTGTTTTTAAAAAGAATTGCTGGAACAATAATGCAGAAAAACGGATGCACCACAAATAGTAGCCAAGTTAAGGAAGCACCCATATGTGGAAATCTACTGTTTGCAAACCAGAAATTAATAAATGGTAGTGGTCTCTCAACCATTTCATATTCCGCCCCCCTCTTACTTTCACATAGCTGACCAGATTTGACATTAGTGCCAGATCATACTTCACATCTCCTCAAGCAGCTAGCTCTCTTTAAGAAGTATACAACAGATTGCCCCCATTATCTTGCATACAGTATCTTCACAGTCACAATTATATAGGCTGCTGTGTTGCCTTGGGGCTGATGGGAACTGTAGTCCAAAAATCTGATATAAAGCAGAGGCTGGTATATAATAAAACCCCTGTGTCTTTAGCTGAATTAGCTCATTTACATAGATGGTTTTAAAACCTAGTAATGTCTCTAGGTAAAGAGAATATGCCAAACAACTTTCTATCTGGGTATTAGTTTGACTCCAAAACACGTTAGCTAAAGCGAAAATCCACTGTACGGTTGTCTCCACATTTTTAAGGCACTTCCAACACTTGGCTTATTACAGGGGTTACATATTCATCAAATGAAAAGCTTTTGACTAGCCACAAGGTTGCCACAAATCAGTAGTTTAAAACTGCTTTACATTTTGTGTTGGATAAAGTGGTCTGTTGCCTGGGTGATTTCTATTCCTGAGGGTGCCATGTTTTGTCATTTGAGGCTCAAGTGGCCTCAGCAACTAGGAGTGCCTTTCACCATCTTCAGCTGGTCCAACTATTCCTGGACCAGGATAACTTGATCACGGGAGGCACTGGGAACTCGCAAGACCGGATTATTGCAATGCACTCTATGTGGGGCTTCCTTTGAAGTTGATCAGGAAGTAAGATCCTACCAGCATTTTATACTTCCTTGCAACGATCTGCATTGGCTACTGATTCGTTATTGGACTGTTCTCAGTGTTATTCCTCTTTGGTATTTAAAGCCCTTAATGACTTGGGACCAGTTTACTTAAGCAGCTGTCTTGCTTTGGCTTATGGAACTTTCACTTTTAAAGTGCCACATACTGTCCATGTCGCATTTATGAGCAGTCGATCTTTTAGTGCGACGGCACTGGTACTTTGGAAATGGCTACCTATTGATACCAGACAGGCCCCCTCACTACGTTGTTTTAGAAGCCTACTGAAAACTTTTTCTGTTTCAGTAAGCCTATCAGCAAGACACATGATTTAGTTCCCAGATTTGTTGGTTATAGGTTTTATCTTTGTTTTGCACCATGATGGCTTTATGTAAATTTGCTTTTAACTGGTTTCTGGATTTCAGCTGTGTTTTTATCTATAATTTCACTTGGAGAGCTTTTTTTATTTTTATTTAATCAAGTTTACAAAATTTATAAATAAATGCTACTTCCCTGTCATTATAAATTAGATAAACCGTGTTTATAATCGTTGTCCAAAGTTTGTCATAATTAGTTCCCTCCCTGACATGATGGTTGATTTGTAGCTAAGTGCATGGAAAGCCAATGCCATATAGTGATCAGAGTCTCAGAGACCAGGGTTCAAATCCCCCCACTAAGCCATGATGCTCACCAGTCCAGTTTGTGCATAATGCTCAGCCAAACCGTGGCTTCGCATGAATGAGTAAGGATGTGGGTTCCTAGAAAGCCACTTCACTCGTGGTTTGCCTTCCTGTTACTCTCAAACCCAAGCTCATGGTTTATCTCTCCCGGGCAACCTATGAGCAGTAAGCCATAGAATAAACCTTAGCTACAGCTTATCCATAGAACAAGCTTAGGCTTATTACGGTTTTGCCAGAGTGAGATAAACTATAAGCCCACGTTCAGATGTAATGCTGAACCAAACCATGGCTTAGCTCACAGCCGTGTGACAGCAGCAGGATAGGAGTAGGGGGCAATGTGGCTGCGATTTTCTCTCTAGGAACCTTCAGATTTTCTTGTTCATTGCATGGGCACAGTTAGACAACTAAACGTTAGTCTTCCTTTGGTTTTATTTGTTGATTTCTGGGGTGGAGGTGGTAATACGTTTTTGTGGTCTCTGCTGTTTTCAAGAACAGTATAAAAATTGTTTTGTATTAATTAAATAAATAAACCAAGTATCTAACCAGACAAATATTTTTTATCAAAAAATATATACGGTATTTCCATGTATTAACAACTAGCTTACAGAATGAAGAGGTTGAGTTTAGCCTTGGTGTTCTCTTGTTCTATACCTAGGTTGGGCTTGGGGAGGGCAGGTGTTATGAAACAACTTGTGTGAACATAAGGATAGGATTACATTATCTCCCAAAGCTTGCCCTCCTGCCTATAGAAGTGGCCAGGTCTACCCACACAGCAGAACAGGTGAGAAAGGACTGTTCCAATCCAGACTGATAGTAAGGAATCCTAGTTGTTGTTGTTGTTTTAATAGTTCTCTATGTAAATTCATCCTCATCATAAAGAGAAACACTACTACTACTACTAATAATAATAATCATAATCATAATCATTGCAAGAAGAAAACTAGCCCAGCAGCAAATGGACTGGGCTGTAATCTTTCTCCCTGATATGCTAGCTTTTTTATGTTGGGAACTGCTTTTAGGAAACTGGTTGTATTTTTTTTAACCTAGTAAGAATACATTATGAATTATTATTATTTTTTGCTGGATTTCTTTTCTTCTCTTTTTTTCCAACACCCTCATCCTTCCAGTCCACTGGAGTGTTCTCCAGCTTTGTTACAAACGATGCAGAGAAAACTACCATATTTTTTGCTCTACAAGACGCCCCAGACCACAAGACGCACCTAGTTTTTGGAGGAGGAAAACAAGAAAAAAAATATTCTGAATCTCAGAAGCGAGAACAGCAAGAGGGATTGCTGCGCAGCAATCCCTCTTGCTGTTCTGGCTTCTGTGATAGCTGTGCAGCCTGCATTCGCTCCAGAAGACACACACATTTCCCCTTACTTTTTAGGAGGGAAAAAGTGAGTCTTACAGAGCAAAAAATACGGTAATCGAGAGCACGACCTTGGGCTGATGAGTTGGAGTGAAAGCACACTCCGGCTTCTGCCACTGGCCTCAGGATCAAAGGCCACTATGAGGCTGGATCCCCAAATTCCCAGGAGGAGCATTGCTGCAAGGGGAAGACCAAAAGGACCCCATCCACCACCCAGAAAAGGAGCCGCTGATGAGAGCTTGGTCTCTTGTCCCTGTCAAAAAGAACACTTGGAGCAGTCGCAATTTTACTGTATTACAGGAAATTCTTAATAAAAAATCTTTTTAAAAAGGAAGAACACTTGGTGCTAGATGCCAGTTCCCTTGAACTGCAGCAGAAGCAAGAGGAAAGGGTGGAGGGAAAGCCATAAACTGCTATTCAAGCAAGAACAGACATGGGATTCAGGGGTCTCACTGTAGGAAAGATTTTTGCACCCCACTTTGCACGTTAACCGCAGAACTGGGGAAAATCAGGGATGTAGGTCTTGTATGACACATTGCTGTAGGCTGCACTTTTTTGGGGTGGGGGTTTCCAAATATTACTCTTACCTTGATATAAGTGGGTGCCAGGACAAATTGTCCCAAATGTCTCAAAACCAGCCCTGCTTATAGGGCATACTATTCTGTCTTGCAGAGTCACCTTCTCTTGATGCTTTTGTGCAGATGGATGGCAAGAGGTCCTTGCTTAATGGCCATTGATAGCTGGTGGCTACTGCACTGGGATTTGTATGGACACCGCATCATCCACTTATGCAGAGCTGGGAAAACACATAAAGGACGAGCCCAAGATCTGTAGCTGGCTGGTTGGAAGCAGCCGTGGGAAAGGGAAGCAAATGGGAAAATGATTGCTTTTGGAATTAATACTGCTTTAGGACTGGCTCTTTAGACTGCCTGAGTGTCTGCTGTCTCCTCACTGCTCAACTTACTTATTTGTAGCTAAACAATCTCACCCTCTACCCCACAAAGCACCAGAAGTCGCAGTAACTTTTTTTCAGTCGGTGCTGATCCTGGAAAACCTTCCCCTGCAACCTTGCACCGTTAGACAGTGGTTTTAAATTGTCTACTTTCAGGAATAAAACACAGTTGTCGTGAAAGAGCAGCAAATGTTTGGTTGTTTCATTATTATTATTATTATTATTATTATTATTATTTTATTTTACTCTCAGAGGAAGGGAGAGGTGGGTTTTGTTTTTTTGCCTCAGGTGCCGAACTATATTGCCTGGTCTTGGATGCGACACACCCTGACTTGGGGAGCAATTCCTGCTTCGCCTCAGGCGGCAAAATGTCTTGAACCAGCTCTGAGGGAACTTTTTCTGCATCACCTGAGAAAATAGGGAGCCTGGCATGTGGGAAAGGATTTTGATCCATTTCCTTGGGTATTGTTATGTATTGAAGTTCTCACCCTGGCCACCAGGGGTATCGTGTATATAGTTTTCACTCAGGTCCACATCAGTCAATTTAGGCGGGAAACAGTGTTACAGTGTTGACAGCCGGCTGCCTATAAAAACAGGCTGGCTGAGCTGCTTGCTGTTCAGTTCAGTTCCAGCTTACTTATAAAGAACTACTTGGAGAAATCTCTGTGTCGTCTGCTATGTCCACCCACTATTTAATAGGTACAGGCCCCCTTGGGCCTCCTGAAACATTGCAAGGGAATGGTAGGGGGCGTCAGAAGTGCCCTACTGGGTCAGACCAAAGGCACACCTAGTCCCGCGTCCTATTCTCACAGTGGCGAACCCCACAACTCAGGAAAGTCCACAAGAAGGATATGAGCACAATGGCCCTATTCCCACTTTGGATTTCCAGCAACTGGTATTCAGAGGCCTGCTGCCTTTGACACTGGAGATAGTATCAAGATCAACCTTCTCAGGACCCCATTTCTGGAATGTCCTCCCTAGTGAGGTGTGTCTGTCTCCCTCATTACGGACTTTCAGGAAGAATTTAAAAACATCCCTGTTCACGCAGGCATTTGACGACTGAAAGATGCTGATCCTGGCAACCCTGAAAATATTTGGGCTGGGAGAACGTAATTATAGAATATTTCTAACGGTATTGGTCTGTTTGCTGCCCTGGGCTGCTTTGGGAGTGAGGTAAAAGGTAAAGGTAAAGGGACCCCCCTGACCATTAGGTCCAGTTGTGGCCGACTCTGGAGTTGCGGCGCTCATCTCGCTTTATTGGCCAAGGGAGCTGGCGTACAGCTTCCGGGTCATGTGGCCAACATGACTAAGCCGCTTCTGGCGAACCAGAGCAGCCCACAGAAACGCCATTTACCTTCCCGCCGGAGCAGTACCTATTTATCTACCTGCACTTTGACATGCTTTCAAACTGCTAGGTTGGCAGGAGCAGGGACCAAGCAACAGGAGCTCACCCCGTTGTGGGGATTCAAACTGCCGACCTTCTGATTGGCAAGCCCTAGGCTCTGTGGTTTAACCCACAAATACTTCGTAACCATTTATAGCCTTATCTCTCATGAATTTTTTTAAGACCTTCTTTCGAAGCTGGCCAAGTTGGTGGCCATTGCTGCAGCTTGTGGTAGCAAATTCTTCTGTTTAACTATGTACTATGTAAAGAAGTACTTCCTTCTGTCTGGGCTGGGGCATTTTCCGTGGAGCCAACTACTCTGTGGAATGCCTTGCCAAGTAAGGTGTACCAAGCCCCTTCAGACAGCTGGTAAAATGTGACCAGGGGTGCCAACTTGAACAAAATATGGGGGGGGGGAGCTCCCTCAAATATTTTATTGAGGGGGCCAAAGACCCCTCAGCCCCAAGGAGTTGGCGCCTATGGATGTGGCTGTTTGAAAAAGACTTATTTATTTGCTAGTGGAGAGTGCCTGCAGGTGCCTGGGGATTTGTAGATTTTTTTATTATAAAAAAGTGATTTTTAAATGGATAGTGCAGTTTGTGAGTCTGGATCCATCGCACCAAATACCAAAGTCATGTTTTGGTCTGCCATCTTGATTCAAAATGGCACCCGGCATCTGAACGATGACAGCTGCTTCTACTGCTCAGGAATCCTTGTGCCCAGTGAGAGGTGACTAAACCTTTGCCAAAAAATGGGTGAAAGTCACATCCAAGTGACATTTTGGTCTGCCATCTTGATTCAAAATGGCACCTTGCATCCAGATGTCAATAACAAATGCTGCCCTCAGCTTGGAAACTCTTGTGCCAAGTTTGTAAATTATATTTTGGGAGGTGGCTGAACCCATGGAGAACAGACAAACCACTTTCCAAAAAATTTACTTTACATTAATATCCCACCTTTCCTCGAAGGAGCTCATGGTAAAGTACATGGTTCTCTCCATATCAGTATTCTCACATCAACCCTGTGAGGTAGGTCATGACTGAGTAGGGCTTTGAACTCTGGCCTCCCACATCCTAGTCCAATACTCCTAGTCCAACTCTCTATCCACTACACCACACTGGTTTTGTATCGGGACTTTTGAGCCACCATGAGTTTCCTGCAAATATTTGGTTTTAAAATAAAATAAAATAAAAACACAGATACATAAGCACCTGAGAGAGAGAGAGCTCTGTTGGGATATACAGTGGTACCTTGGGTTAAGAACTTAATTCGTTCTGGAGGTCCGTTCTTAACCTGAAGCACCACTTTAGATAATGGAGCCGCTGCGCCGCCAGAGCACAATTTCTGTTCTCATCCTGAAGCAAAGTTCTTAACCCGAGGTACTATTTCTGGGTTAGTGGAGTGTGTAACCTGAAGTGTCTGTAACCCGAGGTACCACTGTAATAAGAATAAACAGCTTCAAGTTGCTTTCAGGCAAGTTCCAGAGCTAGCTGAACCTACTCTGAAGGCAAACACTTCTCCTGGGTGCTGAGTTACCAGCTGGATGGGTGCCAGGGCCATCTTGCTCCTTGAGGTGATGGGGCTGGTGTGGAATGCGTCCAGACTTAAACCTGAATTTGTCACACACCTGAAATAGATTTCCAGCAACACATTTAGCACCACATGTAGCGTATGTAACCTGAAGTGTATGTAACCTGAGGTACCACTATATATATGTGGGGGGGGGGGACCTGTTTCCTGTCCACATAGAAATGCCCAAGAGGGCATCTCAGAATACCTTCCTTGATGACGCTACTTTGTCTCCTTTCAGTTGCTTCCACTTGCCGTTCTGTTGTTCCTGGAATGTGTCTGCTGCTTTCTCCCCCTTTCAAATCATTCTGTCATTTCTTGTTCCAACCTGTTCATTTTTAACAGGATATAGCTGCAAGAGGATATGACTGAAGCAGACTTTAAAAAACCACATGTGCACACTGAAAACAGCCCCTGCGCCAGTGAGTAAGAGCAAATAAGGAACTGGTGTAATACCAAAGCAGAAAGGACTTGTGACTGCATGGGATTTAACTGTGTGCTGGGTTTTGGAGGTGCTCGTACCCCAATGCAGGGAATTGTGGAAGGAGCCAGAGGCTGCAACAATCATGTTCCGCTGTGACCATGAAGTGCACAGATTTATTCACTTCCACAAGTTTCAGGCTAGGACAGGCTGGAGAAGAGTCTACAGCAAGGCCCACAAACTGGCCAGGGACTTGGGTGCATAACTAGCAGGTCAAAGGCAAGATTGAGAGGCAGTTCCACAGTCTGGTCACATGGAGGATGCAGTTCTGGCAAGATAGAGGGCTGGTAGCAAGACAGTTAGTTGTCTCCAACGTAGTGCTAAGATCAACTTTCCATTTGCACAATAATTCCCCCCTGTGTGTTCTTCTACGTATGTGTACAGCCCCTTCACACTGATGCTGAATGTGAGGTCAGGGGTTGGCGGGTGCAATCCCATTGCCATTCTCAGGTATCAAGTTCTCCTAGATATTAGAGGGGGAGGAGAGAGAGAGAGAGAACGTTTTTCAGCAGCAGCGGTGCTTTTCGTGTGAATTCTAGTTTGACCCTGAGTACGGATGCGGGAGAAAACTTATGCATAGACTGCACAAATTTCTTTGCTTCCAAGGAAGGGAGGGTTGTAGTAGTAAGCACAACTACCACTGTAGTAAGCACAGTACACTGTCATAGTAGTCGCCTAGTAAAAAAAAAAAGTGTTACCATCATTCTCAACGTTTCCCACACTCTGAATGGAGCTGAAACAGGGAAAGACCAAGTGCAATGACATCACATCAGGCACCTGTATTGCTAGGTACTACTAATTAGACAGGGAAAGGAGACGCAGGTTGGTGGCACCCATGTGTTCCTGCAATGTCTAGTTAGGTGCAGTCAGGCTGATAGTGATCACAACAGTGATACTCTTTTGTTTTGATTTAAGTGTGTGCAGTGATGCAAGGGAACCTTTTTAAACAAAAAATATTATTTATACTTTTCCTATCTATCTATATCTATCATCTATCTATCTAACTGATTTTGCAGTCATTTTGACATTTAAAAACTTGACTTCCTTCCCCCTCTTTCTGCGGTTCCTTAAGTTTATTTTTAATGTCTTCTGCATATCCAAATTAACTTAACTTACTCATTTATTCATCTTCTTTAAATATCTACTCTTATGTAGTTGCAGGTCATTACAGTAATCCACCCAGTGTTTTTATCTGTTTACAATTTATCTGTAAATATTCAATAGACTATTTCCATTCTTTTATAAAAATGTTTGTTATCTTGATTTCTTATTCTTCCAGTAAGTTTCGCCATTTCTGCATATTCCATAAGTTTTTGTATCCATTCTTCCTTTGCTGGGATTTCTGCTTCTTTCCATTTTGGGGCAAGTAACATTCTCCCCACTGTAGTCGCATACATGAATAAATTTCTATACAATTTAGGTTGTTCTATCCCTGTAATTCCCAAGAGAAAGGCTTCTGAATACAAGGGAACCTTTCACCCCTTTGGCACACCTTCACCTTTCTAGTAGGTGTCCTCTTATCCCTGCCTCCAGGGATATTGCTAAGTACTTACAGGATGTGGGCTGCAGGCCTATGGCACAGATACACATAAACATTGCATATGTCAAGGAATGTGCATGGATGCCTTTGGGCAGGAGTAGCCAGCAGGGTGGTGTGGTGTGGGGGCTATGTTGCTCTCTAGCCTCCCGAACGCCGCACCTCGCTTCTGGCAACTGAGGGCGAGAGCAAGGCAGTGGGCAGTTTGGTTGGCATGGTGCAAATGCATTGTTGGGAGTGTTGTATTGGCGCTACACTGAGCACCCTTACTCCCCACTCTGGATCCCCACCCTTGGGTGAAAGAGACACGGGTTGGGAAATCCTGAAGGCTTTATGAAAGAAATCAGCACACCGCCTGAGCATCTGGATACATGATTCAAAAGGTACATAGGCAGAATATAGGAGACACGGATGGGCATAAGAGCAAGACCTGGTCCCAACACCTGGCATGCTGTCTCCTCACTCTTTTAAGGCATGAGCCGTTCGCGTGATTCTCACCCCAAGCAAGAAAACTATACTTGCAAGTGAGTTCTTCTGTTGGGGTGGGGTGTTGCATCTGTTGGTGACGGGCCTCAGATCCAACCCTCTAACTCTCTCTGTCTCTGATCTGGCTGGCTCCAGCCCGCCAGCTCCTCAGCACTTGACTGTTTTGGACTGCTCCCCCTCTACTTTTGGGACACCCAGCCACCCCAGGGCAGGACATTTATCCAAGTCACTGCTTGAACTGCCTCCACCCCCACCCCTTGGGATGTGGATCAGATCCTCCTCTGACGGATCCTGCCATCCCCCCCCATCCTGCTTGGAGGCATAGAGCCCATGATACCTGCTGCCTTGCCCCTATTCCTCTCGGTACCCAACGGTGATGTGTGGCGTAGCCCCTCCTGTGGCTTGCAATGGCAGGTACCTGGAATCTCCCCAGCACTGAACTTCGCATTGCACCCAGCTGCACTGTATGCAAAGGTTTTGTATTTTTTAAGTTAGAGAAAAGGGAAGAGAGGGGCAGGAGATCTGGGCTGAGTGCAAAAGGATTCAGAGTTTGCTGTTGTTGTTTAAAAAACCTATCTTCTAATTTAATGCTGTGAGACATTTTCAGATATATATATATAGATATATAGATATATAGATATATATGGAAGACATATTAAAACATTAATGCAATGATACTGAAATTGGGGGGAAAATGTTACATCACTAAATTGAACAAGGATTTGTGATCATTTCTGCAAGGCCCCCCCCATGTGTAGATTTGTCCTAAAAACGTATGAATATATGAGGTATGAATATATTTTTAAGAAAAGTGAGGCCGAAGGAAGTGCTGTGATTGTGAAACTTGCAGAGACAAAGCGATTGATGACAACATCCTCAGCTTCCCCCCCCCTCTTATTTAGCAAAATAGACAAATATATAGGTGAATCATCTTAAATCAAAGCTTCTATGGAACAAGGATTTACGCCCATAGCTTTTGCCTTTGACACCATTTAAGCAATGTGCTTATTTCCAGTGGTATCCCTCCCACCCCAATCTGCAGTTTGTCCTAAATCATTTGAACTTTTTTTTAATGTTAAAAATAAGCATATATATATCTATATAAATAAATGGATAGTTTTAATTCTATCAATGTTTAATTGTACTTTAATGTTTGATTTTTCTATGGTTAAAGCGGTTTTTGTTTTTATCTGTAAGCTGCCTTCAACCCCATCAGTGAAAAAAGTGGGGAATGAATGAATGAATGAATGAGAGGCTGTGCTTTTAGTGTGTAGCTGTGCTTTGACCCTGAGTGAGATGTGGGAGAAATGGTATGGACGTCACAGACACAAATCTATCTGCTTCCAAGGAGAGGAGAGGTGTTTGGCTAAGTCTGCTCATCAGCAGATTACCTTGTCTAAGTAGTTATCTGGTAAACGAAACATGAATCATTCTCAACATTTCTCACCCTCTCAAAAGATGCAGCAATACTTAAATGGGGAAATGCTATATTTGCCCCCTATTGCCTTTCCATTTGCCAACATTCAGGCAATGTGATCATTTCTGCAAGCCCCCCTCCCCAATGTGTAGATTTGTCCAAAAAACGTATGAATATATTTTTAAGAAAAGTGAGGCCGAAGGAAGTGCTGTGATTGTGAAACTTGCAGAAAGAAAGCAATTGATGACAACATCCTCAGCTCCCCCCCCCCCTTATTTAGCAAAATAGACAAATATATAGGCGAATCATCTTAAATCAAAGCTTCTACGGAAGTGGTGGATGGGCAGCTGCAAACGATGAATCAGAATACAGATGAAAGGGGAATACTGGTGAGTGAAAATCGAAGCTTTCCTGAGAATGAACTTGCAAATATTATGTGGTTCAAGGCAAAAGCGCTACTTCCATGTCGTGGCTGCAGATAGGAAGCTGGAGTCCATCTGACGTGGAACGCTAAACCATTTAGCATCAAAATCTAAAGCTGAGCCAGATCCTCTCGCCATCTTCGTCTTAGATGTCAACTTTCCCGCCGCAGCTGGCTGCCAGAGTCTGCGATACTAGTTCTCAGTAATTAACCAATGGGAACAATTGAAATCCATTTCACACCAGCAGCACTATGGCTTCATAACCAGTTGAGATGTCTAATCAGCACCTCGGTTAAAGGTGGCCTCAATTAAGTGGTCTTCAATGATGCTTTAAAAGCCTGTACAGAGGGGTCTTTTCCCATATCTGTTGGGAAGAAGTTTGACAAATGTAAGCAATAGTTCAGCGTAGGGAAGTAATTAGCTCCTAACGGTGCAATCCTATGCTTGCCCATTCAGAAGCAAGTTCTATTGCGTTCTATGAGACTTACTCCCAGGTAAGTATGTGCAGGATTGCAGCCTGAAAAGGCCTCTCCAGATTGGTGTGTTATTGAGGGCGTATCCTGCAACAGTGTTCCAATAGCGGGTCCGATGGTCAAGAAAGTAGTTTCTGCACATGCTGCAGAGGGAAGTGAGGAGCAAATGGGACTTAACCACCTGGGAACGTAGTTTATCTAGGAGAAGGGAACTCTCATCCTAAACCTCTGCTGCCTTGCAGAATATCTTTGGAAGGAGTAAACTGAGAACCAGTGTGGTGTAGTGGTTAAGAGCGGTAGACTCATAATCTGGTGAACCGGGTTCGCTTCCCCGCTCCTCCACATGCAGCTGCTGGGTGACCTTGGGCTAGTCACACTTCTCTGAAGTCTCTCAGCCTCACTCACCTCACAGAGTGTTTGTTGTGGGGGAGGAAGGGAAAGGAGAATGTTAGCCGCTTTGAGACTCCTTCGGGTAGAGATAAAGCGGGATATCAAATGCAAACTCTTCTTCTTCTTCTAAACCCTACACAAATCTGGAGTGGAGTCCCTAAGATGGTTGGATGGTGCTTTGTATGCCTCCTTCTGGCAACTCCTGCAGCCCAGCTGGCGCCAAACGTATTGCTGTGCTTTCCTTAGGGCCACATCAGTGAGGCAAAAAGGGGGTTGTGTCGACTGGGCAGCCCAGGATCTCCATGTCACTTCAGTGCAGCTAACACAGCGGTTTGATATCAGCCCCAGAGGCGCACTCCATTGTCTCTCGAGACAGATGAGTAGCCAGCAACAACAACGATTCTGCAACATGCTCTAGACACAGCAATAGTGACTTTATTATGCTTTAGTCTGTCCTGTGATGGGAGTACCTCTTGGCAATTATTGGTTTGCCATATTCAGTTTACATTTTCAAGCGTACACTTACTATTGCCTTAGGTGTGCCTGTAATATAACGTGTGAACCATCCCTACAGTCAGCAGAGTTTGTGCAATATCTGGAAGCACCACCTTGAGGAAAATTCCAAGAACCCTGTGCTTTTATTACTCTACAAACTGATCATCAGGGAAAGCTTTTCGCATGACAGAGCCTGGAGACATATCCTTTCTATATCCTGTGATCAATCCATCTTGGGAAATCCAGGACTGTCTAAAATTTCCCCCCAGGATGCCCAGGGGAGGGGAGCAACGAAATGTGCAACATCAGGCTTCACTCAGCAAAGCTGACATCATGAAATCAGTGATGTTGATGGAAAAACGTGTGATGTTGCTAGAAGCAACATATGCCTTAAATTTGATAGCACTCTAGCGGCTGTTCCCAAATGGGCTCACCAACTCTTACATCTCACACCATGTTCTGGTCACCTCGCGGGATTGAGTCCAGGGTCATTTCCTTTGGGTGACCAACCCCACTGTCACATTTAGGGCATCTATTCTAAATATGTTGTGCCTTTATCATGACACAAACATGCGTTTACTTAGCTTATGTAAGGGTAATGGTGTCACCCATTATTGCACTTTCTCCTTTGACTGCCCAATTACTTTTCTCACTCTGAAGTTCACCCCCAGTTTTTTGGTCCAGGATAAGAATTGATAGGATCTCGTCTGTTCAGAATTATGTTTAGTCTGGTATTACCACCCAGTCTGCTAAAATGTTCTCGTTTATGCACTCTTTGACACAAAGAACCGTATCACCCTTGACACACCCTTCCATGAACGTTCTATAGAATCTGTATTGTATCCCACTTCTTCTCTGGAGCCCATCACGCTTCCATTATTGCTATTACCAGTGTTCCTGTTTAGCATACCACAACTTCCCCATATTGGTTTCACAGGCTTGGGAAACCTACAGCTCTCCAGCTATGGTTAAGACTCCAACTCCATGCTGGCTGCAGCTGATCAGAGTTGGAAGTCAGACATCATCATCATCATCAGTGATTGTTCTCCATCACTGCTATAAACTTATACCATGGTTTTTGAAGCCACAGGCTAGTAGAGTTCCTCCTATGGCACAATTATGGATTGCATCTAGCTTAGCAAGGGTCTGATCCTGGCTCATGGTCCTGGATTTTGTTAACCAATGTGAAGACAGAACCCACCCCATTGAGATACAAAGCGCAGCTATGGCTTAACGCAGATCTGAATCTCAGCGCTGAATGCTGAGGGAGGAAGCAGGCAGCCATGACACTTGGAACAGGTAGCATCTGAAAGGTCTTGGATTGCAACATCCTACCTAGAAACCTAAATATTGCTTCTAGGATCACATGGCATATCCCAGTGTCATAGGTGCCTACAATATAAATCCTTGCTGCAGATTCCTCCCACTTGTTATCAGCCAGTCTATCTAGACCACAACCATCACACCCAGCAGGGAACCGTGAGGCTGATACACTTGTCCACAAACACTGGTGCCATTTTTTAAAAAAAGTCCTTTTGTGGATGGCAGGTCTTAAAATAAAGAAAACCTAAAGAAGAGGAAGATTATAGCTAGTTGCTTTTTTCCCTATAGAATATCAATTCATGGTGGAAAGAATGCAAATAAATACCAGTGCTACACGGTAGAATATAACACTTTGCCTGTGGATGGTCCTTGTTCAATGATGTCAAAGGCAGCAAGGCTGAGAAAGATGCTTCCCTGCCTGCCTGAGATGTCACTAAACTGCTGCCAGTTGCAGAAGCGAAGGCCTAAATAGATGGACCAGAGACCCGATTCTGATTAAAGCAGCTTCTTAAATCCAAAGAGGATATTGCCAAATTTTAAAAGGGAAGTTTCCCCCCTTGATGTTCATTATTCAGTGAATGTTCTGGGATTATCAATAAAAGTGCATTCCGTACACGTAATAAATGAAAAGTAAAATGTGTTGGGAGTAATAACACAATAAATTTGGACAAGTTGGAAAAATTATTTTTTTTTGTGTTACATTTTTAGATAGCCCTGAGAGCTTGTGGCCAAAGTCACAAGCAAGCCACAGATAATTTAAAGAGTACCCTTCATTGCTGGTACTTAGCAGCATGTAGGTGTGAGGTTTCAACACTGGAAATAGGTTTCTGGCTCAAATTAAGGATTAATTAGTAAGCCTGTGTGCAGGGTTAGGCAAAGGGAGCATGCCTTGCTTTTATGCCTTTTAATAAATGAATCAATATTAGCAGTTGCAGCTGTCACAAATGAGCATCATCAGTTAACAAATGCTGCTTTATTCAGAGAGTAGGTTGGTTGAAAATAATAGATTTGGCCTCTGCAGACATGTGTAGTCAGTGCTAGTACAACTTAGGGAAATCTTCAACAGGCATAATCCAAGGCCTCCAGACATATCAAGGGGTTGATGATATTCTTGGAACTTTCACCAAAGGCTCCCAAGGATACGTAGCAGTCATGGGATAAAAGGGCAGTTCGTCTTATGGGTTAGTAACTGGTTAAAGAACAGGAAACGGAAGGTACTAGTAAATGGACAGTTCTCACAAGGAGGAAGTTACAGATCCTTGGGAAAACCTATTTGTATCAGGGCCAGTTCATAATTGGTATTAGGACAAATGTTCACAACTTATCTGAAAGAAAAGGTGAGCAATCAGGCGGCCAAATTTGCAGAGTTCTCAAATTTCCAGGCCATCGTCTACTAAGCAGAGAAAGCTCCCACCTTTGTAAAGACCCCGAGACTGCTGCACTGAACATCAACCTGGACAAAAGGCACATTCCATTTCCCCCAAACTTTTATTTAAAAGCCCTAAACAAAGTTTGACAAAAATCTCCAACTGCAGTTGCTCTGCCAGCTAGAGCTGAAGAGGTGATTCACAGTGCCACCAGATTCGTCTCCCCCACCCCCATTCGTCCACCTAAAAACCGGTAAGGACAACTGTGAATTCATTTAGGCCCTTGCAGGTACATCCATGACTGAAAACCACAAAGTGGCCTTTAGTTTAGAGGGAGGCCCACCCCTTTAATCTGGGGTGCTGCTTCCTCCACCACAAGCAGCAAGAGGGTTTTGGTTTCCCCCCCTCTGCACCACCCCCAAACATGCAGAATATAGAAAGAAAGGCAAGTTCTGGGTTTCAGCCAGTAGACAATGGTTTGTATTGGGCAAGAAACAAAAAAACAAAAAAAATATATATGCAGCCATCCCCCAGAGCATCAAGGAAAACCATCGTCGTCGTCCTCTGCCATTTCCTTGGCGAATTCTAGATCCTGCTGCTCCCGCTCCCGGCGCTCCTGCAAAGCAAAAGGGAACCGTGTGAATGGGAGCTCTGCAGGTTGAGATGAAAAGGCACTTCCCTAAAAGGAGAGCTGAAGGATGGCATCTCATACAACCCCATGAACAAGAGCACAGATTATTTCCTAGAGAACATGTCACATTTCTCTTCTTTAAAGTTCCTATGGGTAAATATGTATTATAGGGGAACTATATCTTTAAACTGAATAAGAACTATGCTTCTGGGGCTATTTACTCTGAACGAACGAGGTTGTAAAAGATGCACACTTTTATGTTGCTGGCTACTATTTTGGCCACACTGAAACAACAAGCAGCACTCTTCCTGTGGCTTGCCCGACACTTTAGTTACTTAGAGCATCAAAATGTTGAAAACCCACCCACAATGGAACAAGGGAGGCTGTGGGGTCACAGAGGCTAGTCTGCCTCACCCCACCCCCCACAGACATGCCTCTCTGCACATTTGGTTTGTTTAAAAGGGGTCCTAAACAAGTACATCAGCATACAAAACTAACGTGTCTCTTTCAGATTTTGTACAAGCAAAGACAAACCCAAAGTATTTACAGAAAAACAAGGAAATGTAAACCCAAGAAAACAAGGAGACAGGTGTGCCTGAATCTGATGCAAGAAAAACTTCAAAGAGCTGTAAGATGTGTTAACTCCTACCGATAACAACTTTCATTTTTTAAGAATCTAGCCTTTGATTATGAAAATATGTTTGAAAGCAAGCGGGCAGTATCTGTGGCAATCACAGAAAGCTGCTGAAGTATTTTAGCAGGGCTTCAGTGTCCTTGCCCCTTTCTGTCTAGTGAAACTATAATAAATTGCACAGAAGAGCAAACACGATGGATTAAATGGTGCAAATATGCTTGATTTACATAGTTTATATAGGTCACAGAATCCAGCTTTCTTGGCACAGAATTTTAATCCCTTTAGTGCAATGTACACATGGCTTGGGAATCCTCACCTCTGCAGACTCCAGGTCCTTGTTATAAGACTTCGGTGGGAACCTCATAGCCTAGAAACAGCGGCAGGGAATAAGAAAAGGAAGGCAATTATGAATTGGAAGGCAGCCTCACGGCAAGAAACTTCGCCATAGGGACTTTCAATGGCAGAAGTACAAACAATGCAAACAATGGGCTTGTTTCTGAGTAAACATGCCTAGGACCACGCTGCAAGAGTTCCAACAGCAGGACTGAAGTCCCACTTTTTTATCCAGTGCAAATGCAGGCAGGCCCAGGAATGCCCGCTGTAAGATAACTGCTGCACACTTGCTCCATTACCTTGACAGACATATTGTGAATGTCGAGGCAGAAGGAGATACGCTGGTGGAAGGCCAGCTGGGGCTCCCGTGTGGAGTAGATGTCAGTCATCTCCTTGGACTGGACGTAGCCCTTCTCATGGTTGATGCTGGCTTCAATCACGCCATCCCGAATGGCCTGGGGAAAAGGCAGCACATCATCAGTTGCCTTCCAGTGACTACATCCACAAGAGGCAAGACAACTCTTCCGTTCTATGATTCTGTTTTCTCCAGCTCCAGAGGCTACAACCCGAACCAATGGATTCAAGTTACAAGAAAGGAGATTCCGGCTCAAGAACTTTTTGGTGGTAAGAAGCTGTTTGACAGTGGAAAGGGGTGGACTCTCCTTCCTTGGGAGGCCTTTAAGCAGAGGATGGATGGCCACCTGTCATGGATGATTTAGTTGAGATTCCTGCATTGCAGGGGGTAGGACTAGATGACCCTTGGCGGGGTCCCTTCTATGATTCTAGGCTAAGATTTTAATCCAGCATTGAGAGACAGGCAAGTCTTCCAAAAGGCCATACCCTCACATTCCAGCTGGGTTATGGTGGGTCTTTCTGGGGAAAAGCATTCACCACCACACATTCAGAACTGCCTCCTATTTTATTAGTTCACATGAACAGGGCTGACTAAGACACAAAACACACCGCAATAACCTCTCAATCCTTTGGAACTTTGAGGGAATTCATAGTCTGCTACTGAGGCTGGTATCGAACTGCCTCACCCAGTTGCTCATTGTGTAGACTGTGGGCAGAGACGGGCTAATAGTAAACAGGGCCGAATGAGGAGGAGAAACGGGTGTGAGCCTTTACCTGACACAGTCTGTATTGCCAAAAGGTCCCTCACATATTTCCTGTGCACACATTTAGAGCTTGTATATTCTATGCCGGGAAATCAGAGCTTAGAGTTATCTGGAGTATGGTGGCCCAACCCCTGGTATTTTTCAGTATCTTGTGAGATACTGAAGGATAAACCCCTAATCCTTGGCAGATACATCATGGCATTTGTTTCAGGACCCAGAGGTGGCCAGAGCTTTAACAGCCTCACCAAGTGAGAGGGTAAGTAGGGATTCCTATTCAACTCAGTAACCAAGGCAACGCTGCAGGCACTCACCTTGGCAACAATGAATTCAGCATCCTCTGGGCTGTCCAGCTGCAACTTCTGGGCGATGTCAGCCAAGGAGATGCGCGAGTACGAAAGGCTGATCATGCGGACACCTAAACAAGAGACAGAAAGGCAACCTTTAAAAAGTGCAAATGGGGTGAACACACTTAAGGGGCGTCCACCAGGTATCTGCCATCTTTTCCCTCTGGCTCAAGGGGCAGCTTCTGCAGGAGCAGGGACCTGCCTGCCACCCGCACACCCCAAAGGAAGGTGATACATTCAGTAGCAACCCAGAAGTTTATCGTGAAGACAGATCAAGCTCAGTGACAGAGCACCTGCTTTTGCAGGAATAAGGTCCCAGGTTCAAAGCTCAAGAGTCTTCAGGTACGACAGGGAGAGAACGCTGCCCGAAATCCTGTAGAGCTACTGCCAGTTAAGTGTAGACAATACAGAGCTAGCTGGACCAGTGGTCTGACTCAGAAGAAGGCAGCTTCCCATGTTTGTGGATGTGCGGCCGAGTTGGGATTTCAAACACCATTCCAAACCCAATCCCCCATGTTGTCCTGAGATGTGATATCATATCATGACTCGAGGATTTGGTGGTCGCTCACCTGTCTTAATCACATTGTGTCTCAGCCGGATGATGAGGGTGTATGTCCCATCGGCCTGGAACTTATCACTAAACTGATCAAGGACTTGGTTGAACTTGGCCAGGTTCCCAGTCCGAACAGCTGCGAGGAAAGAAGAGAGATTCAAGAGATGACAAAGGCGAAACATGGTGTACAGATGTATGGTCTGCATGCACACACATACATGTGGTGTGTGCATGTACGTGTGTAAGTAACTGCAGCCTAGGAATTCTAACTCCCTCTCCTGCGCTCCAGTAAATTTATCCCCTTGCTGAGGTCTTGGATTAGTCTGCAGTGTGTCTAAGGGCTTCACCACAAAACTGAGTACAAAGTACAAGGGGTATGCGTTGCCAACTCAAACAAACCATCACCCTGACTTTTTAAGTGCTTGTGGGTGGGCACTGCTGTGCGCACACTGTCCCCACCAGTTTTGCATGGCTGGTGGTGCTTGAAGGATGGGAAGTGGGCCATTGCTCTGTGCCCACAAGGGCCGCCCTCTGCTAAAAAAATTCACTGTATTATGCACACCTTATGTGAAAAGACAACAAGAACATTTAGTGCAACACCTTTCAAATCAAAGAGGTTACTGATTCTAAGAGCATGACAGGGTTGATTTGGGAATTAAATGAGGAGGGGGAGAACCATGTACACCCCCCTTGGATAAAAGGTGGAATATAAATGCAAGAAATAAATATTCAAATGGACTGTCTAGTAAGAGAGATGCTGAAATCACTTAAAATGGAGGGGGGGTGTGAATTGCATTGTTACTAAAGAGTGTTTATTCCACATTCTAGGGTTTTTTGTTGGGATTCCAGTGCTGCAGTACCGTTGGGCGGCTACGTCTTCACCAGCTGCGCCACTTACCCTGCGTCAAGAGGAAGTACGGCATGAGAGATCTCTTCAGAGACGGCTGCCGAAACTGCAGTCTATCTGGGATCTCGCCTAATAGCAGCTCCACCACTATCAGCAGCTTATGGACCTAGGGCACAGATGCAAGAGACGTGGTTTTGTCCTGCTGTCTCAACCACAAAGCAAGACTCGGGACTGCGCAGAGCTCTGTGTACAAGTAGCAGATGCACTCCCTTTTCATCGCTGCTCCACAGCGCCACCTGGAGGTGCAATCTCCACTCACCGTCTGTTTGAAGCCAACAGCTGTGTGTTGTGGCGCTTTCCGCAGGGCGTTTGTCATGGTTCTCCGAGCTTCAGAATATTCCAACTGGATGGCCTTGATGCGTCCTGGAAAAGGATAGAAGATCAGCACTAGAACGGCCTGCCAGAGATATAACAAGATAAAGCTGCCTCCAGAGAACACCTCCCTCCATGGTTGATTTTGCACTGCACAGGAATCTGTGGAGTGGA
This sequence comes from Podarcis pityusensis, assembly GCF_964106645.2. Lineage (NCBI taxonomy): Eukaryota > Metazoa > Chordata > Lepidosauria > Squamata > Lacertidae > Podarcis > Podarcis pityusensis. Next base: position 26,003,461 of record NC_138038.1, read on the forward strand.
GAACGGGATAGGAGGTTCCTTAAGAAAGGCTTATTTGCTACAGTCACTCTTGGGCACTGTGCCACCTATGCCGATCCTGCCCATCTTTATTCTCCATGTGGTTTGTGGCTAGCAGGGAACTTACACTTTGCAAAAACGGCACTCGGTTCATGTACTGGCAAATCTGGGCTACCCTAGCCAAGTCTGGCCCAAAGTTCTTTGTTGTCCCAGGTGAATCAAAGCTTTGTTACCCTCTCCACCTTATGTCTCACTGAATACTGAGCAGCATAACAATAGCAGATGAAAATAGTGACCTGTTTTCTCATTTACATTTTTAATGTTCATCACTTTGTTACTTCCTCCCTTTTGCAAGTATACTATGCCTTAGACAGCCGATGGAGAGTTGAAGGTTCTCAGCTGCTTCCCTGGAGTGCAGCAAATATAAAACCCAGCCAATGAGGGACTAAGCTGCTTCTACGCACCTCCTGCAGAAGTGCAGGTAACAGCTTCCTGTCTCTGGGCAATGCATGTACCAGGAGCCCCTGCACATGTTTTTAGGGCTGAATTTTCGGTATTTGTTTCACCACATTATGGTTTTAAAATTGTAATTTGCCTCGAGTTCCCCATTTGGAAGAAAAGCAGTATGTGTGAAAATAAGTGAATCAATAGCTTTTGTAGAAAAACACTGTAACACAAAGTACAGCGGGCAGGGAGAAACTGCCCTGAAGCCCTTAAGCAGCTGGTAAAATGAACATGTTAAAGTTTTTCTCCGTTGTCAGAATCTTAATCCAACCAACCTTAGAATCATAGACTTGTAGAGTTGGAAGGGACTGCGAGGGTCATCCAGTATGACCCCTAGGATGCAGGAATCATTTGTCCAATGTTGGGCTCAAACCCACAATCCTGAGATTAAAAGACTTAAACTACAGGTTGCTTGATGGGTTCGCATATGAACCTGGATGTCAGTGCCAACAACAGACAAGTGTCAAATGTGTTATCTGGTTTTGAAATTGGCATCATTGAAAACACTTGTGTAACTGTTGAAGAATCTCAGAAATCAGAGGGAAAATGGGGATTTCATGTTCTGCACAGAAAACCTGTGTCTTCCTCTTGCCAGCAGAACAAAATAGATTATGGGAGAGGCTAGCATGCCTAAGCTTTTCAAGGGATTGGCTATTTCAGTTTTTGTGTTTGGGGGGCGGGCAGGGAGAGATATGATGACATAATACCAGTTACACAGGTGCCTATTTTGAGCTCCATGTTTGACCCCAGGCCACCCAGGACCTCAAAAAGTGAAGTGCCGACTCTCACCTGTGTAGTAGAGGTACCTGGCCCACTCATTGTTGTTTGCCTGCTCAGGGAACACCGATTTGGAGACCAGCTTTTCTGCCTGGTCATAGAGGTCGTAGTGAAGGTAGTTCCTCAGCAGCAGATTCAGGAGGGTAGCCTGACCATCTGCATCATGGCGAAGTGTCGCTGTCCTTAAGCGGGCATGAAGGAAGCTTTGAAAGAAGGAATGGAGAGAGGCTGTGTCAGGAGAATGCTTGGGGTAAGAATATTATGGAGGAGGAAAGAAGGAGGCCAGAAAATTGCAACATCAAAAGCTTACCTCCTCACCACATCCAGCTTGTTTAAGAACTCATAGATGCGAGCGTGGTAGTAGTAACACTTGGCCACCACCAAATCAAGGGCTCGGCGGTTCTGAGGACTTATTTTTTGCATCAGATCGTCTGAAACTTTCTGGGCCTGGATGGAGAGAGAATTCATGTGGTGGGCTTGCAAGGCTGCAAAGATGAGTTCCTCACAGTGACACTTAGGGCTCCAGGGCAACATGTGCTTGTTTAAAAACGCAAGTTTTGAAACAAGGTCTGCAAGAAGAACCCCTTATGCCCCTCATGGATATTCTTGGTGGAAGCAAAGCAGGCTGCCATAAATTACTGGGTCAGAATTGGCCTAGCAGAGCCCTTGTTCATCTCCAGAGTTCACCCAAGTCTATACCAAGACTTGGTGTTCTAAGTTAAGATTTTGTGTTTGAACCTACAGCTTTTTAAAGTGTCTAGCTGGGTTTGGGTTGAGAGGAAAGTGATGAAGGATAGTGTCTAATTTTGCTCGCTTATTTCTCTGCCCTCCCTCTAGATCCGTATCCAAGCACTGGCAGTTCTTTGCTTTCCACTGGGGAATGAGGCACACAAGAGCAGGTGGTGCATTACCTCTTGGTAGCGCTTGCTATTCATCAGATAGATGACCAGGAGTAGCTGGAGATATGCTTCTACCTCTGGCAGAAGAGGAGTAGAGGCTGCCTTTCCTGTGCGGGGCCGGAACTGTAGATCAGCTTCCGTGTCCATAAGCTATAAAGTGTGACATAGAGACAAAGAGAGAGGTGATCAGAGCAGTGAGAAGGTGTCATCCCACTCCACCTTCTGATTCTCACAGAATGCTACATATTAATGCCTAAGGAGACCAGATGTTGCCCACTTATTGCAACTGAATGGCTAGTAAATCTTGAAATCAGTCACAGGCAACACTGAGCAGCAAACCAAAATGGTGCTAGCGCTCCACAGAGCAATGTTGAATTGGGCCCCAAAGAATCATTTGAAGGATGCCAAAGTGGGAGTTCTCCAAAACATGCACCAAGCCTCAGTAAAAAAGGTAAAGGTAAAGGTCCAGTCGTGGACGACTCTGGGGTTGCGGCGCTCATCTCGCTTTATTGGTAAGAGTACCCAAACCTCCTGTGAACCTGCTTTGTGACTTGCCTCCTCCAGGAAGCCAATGAGGAAGTCCCGCACAGCACTGTTAGATGTGAAAAAGCCATTGATAGCTTTCTGGAGCACATTGGGGTTGAGGCGTCGGGAAGTGGAGGGCAATGCTCTCAGGGCACGCAGGACATAGCGTGGCTCCTTCCCAGATACGGCTTTCTCCAGCTGCTTCACATGTTCCTTAATGTCTGCAATGGTCAACAAACAGCACCGTTAGATGAATATGGTGTGGTGGTCAATTCCTACCAACGGTTAGAGCAACTGAACATTTGACCAAAAACCTCAAAACAAAACAGAGCTGAAACCACAAAACCCAAGAACACACCTAGCGTTATATCAGGCAACCTACAGACTGTAAAACAAGAGTCTCAGCGCCTCTAAACAGCAAGTTAACTCAGATTCCCAATCAATGATGAAAGGAAGCTATTTGCTAGGAAGGGTAGTTTAGGGGGATGAGTCTACATGAGCAATGTATGTGCTTGATTACTAGGGTTACGTGGTGCTATGGTGGCGATTTAACATCCTATCTCTGTTGATACAGCACTGTCTGTACTGGTGTAGCACTGGGTCAGGTGAAAAAACAATGTTAAGTAGGCATCAGTGACGGGATGCTAGAAGCTGCCAAAATGCGCCAGGTACCGATGTTGAAAATGCTCCAGGCAGATTCAGTAGAATCAAGGCGAGATTCAGGGATGCTACCAAAGTAGTTATGGCCAGTTTGGGAGTTACAGAGAAGTAAACATGTCATTTGGTAGAAGCAGTATGTCAGTGAAAAACAGTGCTTTAGAGACCCACTGGATTACCATGGTAAAACCATTATTAAGGCTGTGCATTCAAGAGCACTTCTTGAAGTCAAATGAGTAATATCCCTCATTTGGGATAACTTTAGCCAATCCCTGTTGTACTCACAGGGCAGATAAACAGTGTATCACTTTCCTACCATTTATGTGTAAACTGGATTCCAATCCACACTGGCTCTCATGCATGGCGCTGCAAGCAATTTTGTGCCCACTTCGTACATCCAATGAAGACTTGCCACAATAACCCATAGCTCCTGTGGTAAGGAGTGGGCTGGTGGAAGATGCAACTGTACTTTTGATCTTAAAGCAGAGGCTCCTCTGCAGTGAACTGCTCTGGATGCCCAGGATGCACCCCTGTGGTCATCTGATGGTCCCGCTTTCTCAGTTCTGACCTTCTTCTGCCTCTCTTCCTCTGCAAAACCACTCTCCTCCATCTTTTAAAATTGTAAGATACACTTACACTATCCATTTGAGTGTATGTAGTGTTGGAGTGTTGAAAGCTTGCTTTAAAAACCTAACACATTTTGGACGGCCGCAACAATATAGAAACCAGCCCATCTTTGTGCTACAGAGGTCAGAGTGCAATCCTATACATGTCTGTTCAGAAGAAAGCTCCACTGAGTTCAATGAGACTTTCTCTCAGGTTACTATGTACAGGACTGCAGCCTTAGTCAATATGTCACTGGCATGAAATCAATATCTAGATTACAAAAGCGCTGCTGAGTGGTTCAGTCATGCTCACTTTCTTCCAGCAGGCAGGTCCACTCACCAGCCTACTCTCTCCACACTTTGCTGTAACCTAAATAATTTTTATTGCACATTTATTAAAGAAAGAAAAAACAAAAAAGGGAAAAAGCAAAGCAAACAGAAAATTATCAGCTCACATTCACAGTGCAACAAGCAATACAACCATCTTAATATACACATACAGATCACAATATGCCACCCAAATAGGTATCCAAATGAAGCTGTTTATAGAAAATGAATTCAAATGTTAAACAATGGCTTTTTTTATTTTCAATGTGTTGTCAGGGAGATTCATAACAACCAAACAACAGAAGATCTAAAACAGAGAAAGCCCAGCCATACACATACAATGACAGAAAATTAGCAGCAGCAAACAAAGCCACTCTGCAATGAACTTTCAATAAACATATGTAAATTAGTATGCAAGGATGAGCACAGGCAAGTCTTTTTAGAGAAGGAATTCCAGTGTTACAGTGTTATATTACAGGGTCCATTCCTGCTAACCCAACACAACCGGAAGATGGAAACTGGAGCAGCGCATCACCTGTTGTTGATCACAATGAACTTTGTGTGTGTTCGATCTCTTCCTCCAAGAGGCACACAAGTGGTGACTGTACATGTTTACTTGGATGCAAATTGCAGAGCAGGAAGCAGAGGGGTGAAAGCTTCTGAAGTAAACATGATGTAGAACTTGGCTATATAAAAACCATTACCTTGCCCCAAATCCCGGTGTGGTGATATTAGGATTGCAGGATCTTCTGCGCATTTACGCACATTTTTAAACACCTGCTGACACGCTGCCCTCCCTAAGCTACACAGGTGGCCAAGGTGTTTGTACACGGGAATGCTGCGCGTTATTTCTGTCTAAAATCCCCCACGCCCCCCCTTGCACCGCGCTGTATACTCCAAGTCTCCCCTCCCACGGGACACCCGGCTATTTTAGGTGGGCGTTGCTGCAGCTTAGCCCCGCCCCTCCAGCCCGGCGGTGGATGGACACCTCTCCACCTTTCTCCAGGTACACAACGCGGCCGGCCAATAGCCGCTCGGCACTCCGCTGGCCACGCCCTCATCGAACCCACAAGGTGGGGGTTGCTGCCGCCGCCGCCGCCGCGAGGCGTTCTAGCCACGCCCATCCCCGCGCGCCCCGTCTCCTGCCTCCCCCTCCCCCCCACCTTACCTTCGAGCGTGACGGCGTCGAGCTCGCGCTGCGACTTCTCCCCCGAGGCGGGCTCGGCCGGGGCCGCCTCCTCGTGCATCTCAACGTCGGCGAGCGGCGGGGGAGGCTGAGGGGGCTCCGCGGGCGGCGGCTTGGCCTTCTCCGACCCGGCGCGGCGCCGAGAGCCGCCTTCCTGCTTCATGGCTTCACCTTCCACACACACACACCGGCTACGGCCGTGACTGAGCAACTATCGCGGAGGACGACGGGAAAAGCCGAGCAGGCTCGACGAGCCGATTGCCGAACCGACGGACGCGGACGAATGGATTGATTCCTGGTTCCCTGGCTCCCTGTCCCCACCCCTCACCCCGCGTCTCCATGGTAGGGAACCATAGAGAGAGAACGGCGGGCTGCGACGCCGCGCCTCGGCTTCCGGGTTGCGCCTCTTCCTTTTTTTTCTTTTTCCTTTCCCCCGCCGAGAGGGAAGTGCCTGAAAGCGGGTGGAGGGAAGGAGGGGGCAGGCCGGCAGCCAGGCAAGCGAGCGGGAGGAGCGGTGGGAAGGGCCTTCGAACTGAAACAGTAATACATTTTTAAATTACTGATTTAATTTATATACCGCCCTTTATCAAAAGATTCCAGGGCGGTTTACAATATTCCTAACGGGTGTGTGGAAATAAGAACCAGAAGAATCTTTATTTGCATCAGCCACTAGCCATGGCAATAAAAAATAAATAAAATGTACTGAAGATAGAGGTAAAAACTTAACTATAGAAAATACGTTTTGGGGGTTTACATCAATAATCAAATAATAGATCTTTTTCTAATTGCCTCCGCTAAAAACCTTGCAGTGTGTGAGACAGAAAGAATGTGGAAACCCGCCGCCCTTTGTGGGGCAAATAATAACAAGCCCCAAAACAATGGATTCATTAACGTTGAAATCCTATGCATACTTACTCTCTTGTATGTAACAGGACTGCAGCCTCACATTGCATCATTTTAAATCTTTTTTTTTTAAAAATCATTCTACATCTTTTTTAAAAAATTATCGTTTTACAAAAGGGTGCTGAGTGTCGTGCTGCATAAGTAATCGTGCATGGTGGTTGTTGTTTTAAATAAAAAAAGAATCGTTTATTCCGGGAGGAGTTGAGGATCCTCCCTGCATCAGAAAGCACAGAGAGCCAAGGTGGCCGCATTAAACTCGGGAATCTGCCAGCAAACTTCACTGCCTTGCATTTGCAGCTGGGCCAGTCAGTGACCTTCTCTTCTTTTCCTTTCCCTGGTCTTTGGGTTGGGGACTACATTTCTCCCTCAGCAGGCTAAGATCAGTGCTGAAGCAGGGCCAAGTATAGTATCCAACTCGGGAGAAGGATGCTTTTGAAATACAGTGGTACCTCGGGTTACATACGCTTCAGGTTACAGACTCCGCTAACCCAGAAATATTACCTCGGGTTAAGAACTTTGCTTCAGGATGAGAACAGAAATCGTGTGACGGCGGCAGCGGGAGGCCCCATTAGCTAAAGTGGTGCTTCAGGTTAAGAACAGTTTCAGGTTAAGAACGAACCTCCAGAACGAATTAAGTTCTTAACACGAGGTACCACTGTACTGTGTGAACTCTTAAAGCTAACCAGATGTAATAGCTCGTCTCTTAAACTGCTGGCTGTAAACATTCTGTCTTTTGCTGCTTAGTCAAAATAGGAAACCAATGAAGTAGGTAGGTATATGGACAGAATTCATTTAAAACAGAGCCAGTCTATTTTATTGTAAATACACAATTGCTCCCTTTCTCCTGCCGTCATGTGCTTTCTTCATGATGAACCAAACACATACTCATCTGTCTCCCGTCTTTTCTGTAACCTCCACCTGTCAGCTTTGTTCTGCACCCCTCTACAGCTTGTAAAATTATTGTAATGCTATCCTCTGTAGTCTGCTATTAGTATTTATTAAAGTTGCATAAGAACATCAATAACCCACCCCTGCATTATACAAAAACCCTTCCTATCTAAAATAACCACCCCAATAAACAACATTAAAAACTATCAGCAGCAGGAATACAGTGGTGCCTCGCAAGACGGAAAACCCGCTAGACGAAAGGGTTTTCCGTTTTTGAGCTGCTTCGCAAGACGATTTTCCCTATGGGCTTGCTTTGCAAGACGAAAACGTCTTGTGAGTGTTCCGATTTTTTTTCCGCTCCCCCCCCTTTTTTCTAAGCCGCTAATAGCCTTTTAGCCGCTAATCGGCTAAGCCTTTAATAGCCGCTAAGCCTTTAATAGCCGCTAAACCGCTAATAGCCGCTAAACCGCTAATAGGGTTGCTTCGCAAGACAAAAAAACCGCTAGACGAAGAGACTCGCGGAACAGATTAATTTCGTCTTGCGAGGCACCACTGTATGTTATTTGTATGGAAGGACACATACAGGAGCAGGAAATCATTAAGCCACTCAGGTCCCAAGTTGTTCGAGGATTTAAAGGTAAAGACCAGCATCTTGATTTGAGCCACAGACATGAACCAATGCTGATCAAATGGGACCAGTCACATGATCTGCCTGGTCCATCAAAGAAGGTTTGACATCTAAGCATGCAATGATTGGTGAATACATTTCCATTGTACCAACACTAGAGGGTGCTCAAGGAAATTATTAATACAGTCACAGTACAACAAAAATAAATTATTTTATCAACTCTTAGTGTTTTCACTGCTACAAATTTAAGATTCTGATTTTTAACTTAAATGTAGTCAGGATCCTTTAAATAATGGAATTCTCATGCCAGATTTTCAACATTTTCAGGTTCCTTAGCTTCCCCATTTCCAGCTATTCATTTGAAAATTATTAGAAGAACTCATCTAAACCTCCCCCACCCATTCCTATTTTTTGAGTTTCAGATTATAATTTCTCCCAAGCATATACTTTTAGCCTTTAAAGGGTATTCTCACCGCCTTGACATGTTATTTATTCCTTTACTCTTCAGTATTTGCTGCTACACTTCTCACATAATCCGAAAAGAAAGGACCTATGTTCATTAGAGCTGTACCACAAACAGCCACCAGATGGATGACACCTTTTAAAGTGCCACTCTTCAGATGTCTGCTGAGCATCTGCCACTGATGAAGGGCAAGGTTGCTTAAGCCATTACCAGGTTCGTTCCTGTCTGTGCTTCACCTCATTGGCTAAGATTGACAAAGCCAGGGAAATAGGTAGATAGAAGATCAGTAGCATTACAATGAGCTGAGTCAGATCAGGGCTGCCATTTTTTGTGGTAGTAGCTCCCTATCACGGATATCAAGTTCCACCCACAGTACTGAAGTGTGGTTTAAAAATTGAGTAAACGTATTGATGTTTGAAGCAGTTTGGCAATTGGACCTAGAGGGGCGGTTGGCTGTCTGGTCTTCAGGCAGAGACTGGATAGCCATCTGTTGAGAAAGTTCCAGCTTCAGGCCACACTTCTGATTCTGTATGGATAAAGATAAAAATACCTGCAGGTGCTAAACAGGATTGATCTTGCTGCTGAGAACCTGTAGCATAATTTTTGCTATGCCAGAGTTAAGGTTGCACTGAAAATTCTGGACAAAAGTGAAATATGGCGTACCTGTGCCATTTGCAAAAAAAGATTGGATTTTATGTGTGTGCTGCTTTGAAAATTAACTTTGTTTCTTTATTATACTGCCCTTCACCTGAGAATCTCAGGGCGATTTACAGCATTACAAAAACACGTAATGTAATAATCTGAGACACTATATCAAAAGACCATGTTTTATTTTGTAAGTTTGTAACAAAACTATGTTATGGCTCCTTCACTTTTGTGACTATAATGTAGCAATTACTTATGGAGGAAAAAGTAGCAAGTAGGATTTGTAAATAGCTTTGGATGAGACCCGATTCTCCCACTTAACTGTTGCTGATTAATAAAACACCAACATTAGAAGAAAAGAGAGCTTTAATACAGTATGTGTTTTGACTTAAAATCTGGATCCAGCAGCCACTACACACAACTTCTGCAAGAGTTAGGGCACCTATTCGTTGGTGGAATTTGACACCTGTGCAGATTCACCATATTTAACAAGCAGCTGATGCCTAAGTGGTGGGAGGGGTGTGGGGAAGTGGGAATTTGATTTCATTTACAATGGACTTGGTCAGAGGCTCACAGATTTTTGGATAGCAGTGTTTAGTTTCACAGCACTGTTATCTGGGCAAATGGTTGCTCTGGCTCTGTTGTCACTTTTGGAAGCACAAAGGGGAACTAGTGCATAATGATCGGAATCTGTTCGTATCAGTAGCTGCTTGGGCAGAAATCACATGTTGCAGACTTTTTGATAAAGGGTGGGACTTAATCTCTGACTATTGCCCATGCTGGCTGGCGATGATAGGATTTGGAGAACCACAGAAACCCCCATTGTTCCGTCCGGAGATTTCTCTCTCTTTCTGGATAGTATTAACAAAACTCCACAAAACTCTCATACATAGATTTTTTGAAGATAATCAAGGCACGTGTAGAAATATTACTCACATTCCAATAGGCTGTTCTATGGCTCTGAGTGAAGATGGTTAGAATATTAGAAACCTTCAGTCTTCTTGCAGGCACAAATGAAGGTGGAAGGGGGAATTTTCAGCTCATTCTTACGGAAGGAAACAATGGCTTCTCATTAAATCTGAACTGATCCGTAGTTATACATGTTAGATAGTAGGGAGTCAGCAGAGGCACTGAATTAAAGCAATGACCTCTATCCATGAACAAGCATTAGACTTAAAGACGTAAACAAAGTGGATACTGTGGGATTCTAGAGGGTCAGAATGCAAAGAGGATAAAAAAACTAACACTGCAACCCTGTACTCACTTTCCTGGGAGTAAGCTCCATTGAATTTAGTGCAACTGACTTCTGAACATATAGATACCTAAGTAGACATGATACTGAGTGCATACAGAGCTACAAATAGTGCACAGAGAGCTGAGAAAGCATCAGGACTTCCAGTCCCAGCAAGACTGGATCCATTTTTTTGCACCGCGACTCCACTCATTTTGATGATTGCTTCAGTTATAGTCAGTTCCTCTTCGCTTAAGAGCTTGGCTTCTATGGTAAACACTTTTTCTCTTCTGCTGAAGTCATTATCTAGGATGCTTCCGACCTTTGCAAACAAGAAAAAGGCAAAATCAGAACTTGCTGGTGTGTAATACCATTACTTGATTATTGGTATCAGTGTTGAAAAGCAATAGACATAATGAGGATATAAGAGTCTTGCTGAATCAGGCCAAAGTCCAGCATTCTGTCCTCACAGTTGTGAACCGGATGCTTATAAGGAAGCCTACAGATAACAAGCTGCCCACTTGTAATTCCCAGGAGCTGATAATGAGAGGCATATTGCCTCTGACATTGGAGGCTACTGCATAGCCATCATGGCTAGTAGCCTTGATAGTCTTACCCTTCATGAATTTGCCTAATTCCTTTTTAAAGCCATCTAGGTTCATGGCCATTGCTATACCTGTGGATGGCAAATTCTGTAGTATAGTTCTTTTGTCTGTCTTAAATTTCCCAACATTTAGCATCATCAGATGACTCCTAGAGTCTAGTAGTATGAGAGCTGTGTGTGTATGTATGTCTTCATCCACTTTCTCCCCAAGCCAGGCATACTTTTATACACCTCTATCATGTCCTCCTCTTACTTGCATTTTTTATAAACTAAAAACCCCCATATGTTGTAACCTTTTTCTCCCTGTGGAATTGCTCCAGCCCCTTGATCAGTTTGATGCCCTTTTCTGAAACCTTTTCAGCTTCTACAGTGACCAGAATTGTACACAATATTCCCATGTGTAGTTGTACCATAGATTTGTGTAATGGCAGTATGATACAGGCAGTTCTATTTTTTATCCCTTTCCTATTGCTCATTAACACAGAATTCACCTTTTTGAACAGCTGCTGCACAATGAGTTGACATATTCATTGATCTATCCACTACAACCTGAAGGTTGATTTCCTGGCCAATTCAGACCTTATTAGCGTTCATGTGAGGTTAGTTTTTGGGCACTAATGTTAATCAATTTACACTTGTTTAACACTGAATTCCATTTTTGCTATGCCCATTCAATTCATTACATTAATGAAAGGTGCAGCATGCATCACTGTAGAATTCCTGTTGTGAGTTTATACTGTACAGTAAGTATTATGTTGTTCATTTTTTTAGAAAGCGCACACCTCCAAATTCAGTGGGACTTATTCCTCAGTAAGCACACAAAGGGTTGCTGCCTTAAAAAAATTAATTCCTAAGCTTGACTTGTAGCCACAATACTTGCTCACAGTCATATGGAAGAGTTATGTGTGCTGATTTGATGAATCAGCCAAGGATGCGCACAAACCTTATACTTGTGAATGTGCAGTAGTGACATTCTGCATAACCTTGCCCATTTCCAGGAAAAGTATTTTCTAGTGGTCTCTCTCTCTCTGCCTTAAGCACTAACTGGAATTCTCCCTTACCAGTGCAAGCTGACTGTTCACAATCTTCTTCTCCACAGATTCTGCCAGGAGTATCAGCTGCTCCTCTGTCAATTCTGGAAAAGTGAGGAATATTGTCAGTTTCAGGAAGGGGTTCCATTCTGTGAAATGCAAGGCCAAAATAGAGACCTGGCAAAGATTTCAAGGATTTTCAGTTAGCAGCTGTAAGTTGCCTCACTGTTCTCAAAATAATTATTTGTCTTCCTCTACGGCTATCTCCGTTAAATATTCTCAAAGTGCTCTGTTTAGGGATTAGAGAATCTAAGAGCTCATTTTGGGGGGAGGATTATATCCACATCTGGCAAAGGAGCTGTGCAGGATCAATATATGGAAGATAACTGTTGTTACAGTCTGGCATCTCCAGCATCTGTCCTGAAGATTGCAGGGCTGTTTGAGATGAGTGGGAGTCCTACAGTTTGAGCCTTGCCTGCTGATAATCCTTAATCCTACCTGTAGGATGCCTCTGCCTAGCCCAAACACTCCGAATTTATAAAGGTAACCCATTTGGTTGTCTTATGTAGTTGTGACAAGACATGGAAAAGAATATTTGCAAATCATTGAACCAATGTTGTCTGTCATAATCAGAACTGTAAGAAAAAGTGTAAAAGCTTATGGATAGCTAAGGTCCAGGCTGCACATTCATCAGGTTGGAGCTTGCAAAGATTGAATTCCTTGAGCATCCCAACTAGAAAATGATAAGCAAATACCACCACATCTCAAATTTTGGGGGGCAGGTGTGAGCTTTCAACCAGCTTTAGTTCTGGCATCTGTCTTAAGGATGATCTGTCCTTCCATCCTTACTTTCAGCTGCTCCTGGGCTGAAATGTTCTCCATTCAAGTCAAATACTTGATTCTGATATTTTGAGAGGGATAATGCTTACCATCTAGAGCATAAAGGAAGTAGAGGACTGCCTCAACAAGGTCAGTGAAAACGGCCCCACTGGAATCTTGTAAATTCTCCACCAAGTCTCGCAGCTCTGGCTTGCCAGCCTTCAGCTTGAATTGACCGGTGCCTTCAAGAGCCTCTTCCAGCTGAGAGTTTAGGTTACAGCAAAATATGTTAATGCCAAATGGTGAGTATATTAACATATGACCTGAGATTTGGCTATGCGTAGCACATATGTGAAAGTAGGGCTTGGTAGGTGATAGGTATCACTTTATTTGTAAATGGCTGTGAACATCAAGACTCTGGACCATTTGGTCATTTTTATTTAGATGTGGCACAATCCACAAAGCCTAGAAACATTAGGAAAAAGCATTACTCTTTTGGGCAGGGAGTATTGCAGTGGGGGAGCTGAGGGCCTAATGATGGACTGGACTGTTGCTAATAAGTAAAGTTTTGACATCGGGTAACTACAGTAGGTAATTTTTGTACCTCTAATTTATTATATATTATATATATATCATATTTTGTGTTTGTGTGTAGAAGATTGTAATGAGAGGGGCCCATCGTGTCAATAGGGCAAGGTTAAAGGAGGGCAGTCAAGTTCATGCACACCCCAATGAAAGCAAGAGATAAGAGAACTGCCAGATCCTAAGGAAGGACTCAACCAGCAACTGGAAACTGTATGATAAATCATCTTTTCAGTTGCAAACCACTCGCCCACACCCTGAAAAACCTTTTCCTAATGTTCAACACAGCCACTGGTTTTATTTTTTTGTCCTACTTCTCCCTAAGTGGTTCAGATGTGTTTCCCATTTATAACTGGTCATACAAACCCCTGATTGTTGAGAGGCTATGTCTACCTGTTGCTACATTCCCTCCCCCTAAACCTGGGCCTTTTAGTCTCTAATTCGGGTCTGGAACATTTCATCTGTTGAACATTTTATTTAACACCTCACTTCACTGCTTTAGTTTTGTTTTGTTTACAGAACAATTCTGAAGATTTTAAAAGTAATGAATTGGTTTGTACTAGTATTCCTTTGTGTGTATTACATTATTATTTCTGAACCACTCTGCAATATGTTAATTTAAGAGTGATATATAAATGAAATCCTAAAGTAAAAAAAATATATTTTTTTAAAAACTTTACCTGGAGCTCCAGTTCCTGCAACAAGTCATTCTCCCTCATTATCACCAGAAAGCCAGTTAGAAATTTGCCACGCAGCATCGCAGATAATGAAGAGAATATTACAAATTCTGTCTTAACTTCTTGCTGTATGTCTTTACTCTTATGTTCTCTGATGATTCCTGAGATCACTGGCAGTATGGACAGAATTAGAGATTAGGGGAAGGGACAAAACATAGGGTTCACAAGTTTGATACTACTCCATGTTACTGAAAAGAACCTCAGAATACCTGTAAGATACCTTTTCTCCCTGTAGGACTACTAGCAATGCTGGAGGTTGTGGTAGGGTTAGAAATAAGAAACTCTAATTCCCTCAGTGTTACTGCTCCGATCAAAACTAGAACTAGCCCCTTGAAGGGCTGGATTATCTGTATCTATGCAGTGCCTCTTAGGAGCGTCCTACTCTCGTGTAGAATCCTGGCAGAGACACATGCCCAATTGGCATTTTCTTTCCTTCCTGGTCGATCATTCGGGAGCTTCAAAAGCTTTCATCTGCCCAAACATCGCAGCGACTAATGCATTAGCACACTCAGGGATCCGCAGAGTAATCAGAGTTTGCATAACAGAACTCAAGTAGCTCAGCATTTGGCTAATCTATGTTTATTTACATATAATACACTCGGAGCATCCTGACTTAGCTCCTGCCTCTTTCTCATCAGATAGCAAGGAGAAAGAACAAAGGACTATAGTCCCACTTCACAGGAACAAAGTAACACAAAACATCCTGTCTCTGTGACTTCCCACACTGTGGAATGAAAACATACACCGTCATGTGATAGACAACAATCCCATGACTGCAGACATGGGAATGAATCTCCAACAGTGCCTAGGACCCACAAAACTCCCAACAGCCTACGAAAAAGTTTGGGGCCCACCAAAAAACTTCAATTAAAGCAAATTATTGTTCAATTAAGCCATCTAAAATTTATTCTGGACTGCAACCCCCAATCAGTTTTGCTGGCTGGGACTGATGGGAGTTGTAGTCAAGAATAGCTAGAGGGTGCTAGGATGAAGGCTGCATCAAACTCATAAACCTCACAGGTCGTCTAGAGAAGCCTTGGAGTGCCTGCCTCTCATGGTACATGCAGCTTTGATGCTGGTACTCTGGAAATGTTAACATTCCCCCTCCACATTTTTGCCCAGGGCAAGAGATAAATATGCTTGATGCCATCTGCCAGTATTTGATTTTGGTGTCCAGGAACGTATAACATTTTCTATATCTGAAGGTCAGGATAATATTTCAGTTTGATAAAATAAGTTTGATAAAAACAATAAATGTTTTATTTTGCCTAAATATTAGTGGCATTGGTTTTTTAAATCCCACACGGCACAAGATCTATTGTCTTCCTTCAGAATCATCAAAAACATCTTTACTGAGGCATTGCAATGTAAAAAGGTAATCAATTATAAAGTTAGCCGAAACAGTAGTTTTCAGATTTCCCACCTCAAGACCCACATTTAATTCCAACCTACCATTCTGAAATCTACTTACATTTTCTCTCAATTGAATCACATTGTCTACTTGCGCATAGTTGAACAGTTTTATCTGGAAACAAAGAGGGAATCAGTGCAATTTTAATGTATTGACACAGTATGAGCACACCTCTGAGTTTCCCATCAATAATCTAACTGCTGCCTGGTGAACAAATGGAAGCTCCCAACTACTTTTTATGGTCTATTTTGGAAGTTTTTAAAAGTTGCATTAGGTAACACAACAGAGTCTCAAGGCACCTTAAACAAGGAGTGTTCACCTGTGACTCTCCAAATGTTGTTGGATTCCAACCCCATCTAGCCTGGCCAATAGTCAGAGATGGTGTGAGTTGTAATCCAGCAATTTCATAAGAGGGCAGATGGATGTAGGCAGGTGGGGGAGAAATGTAGGGTCAATGGAGAAAGAAATGCAAAACAACAACAACAACAACAACAGATTCTGACAACACCATTTGTGGAATGCTCTCCCCAGGGATAAAACACTCCTCTGTAATCAGGCCTTTGGCTGATTATAAACATTCTTTGCCCTTTTAACTGTGGGAGGGGGTTTATTGGTTTGCTTTTTGTCTTTTTATGTAATTTGTGTTCCTTATTTTGTGAACCACCCTGTGATCTTTGGATGTATGCAAATTTTTAATAAGTGCTTATTTACATTAAACCTTAAATGTAAAATATTTTTTTTTAAATTATGTAAAATAATTACAGCGGTAATTCACGTAACAGTGTTACGATAAGCAAGTTTACAGTGCAATCATATGCTATATTCACTTACTGAAAATAAAATCTTATTGAAGTTCAATGAGGCTTACTTTCAGTTAGGTGTGTAGTCTAACACATCTAGTACAGAGTCTGTCTTAGATGCCAATCTGACATGGGTAACAGAGATTGGGCTTCCTCTGAAAGGGCTGTGCTCACCAGTCAAAGTCAGTGGAAGTCATATATAGCACCTCCAAGGTACAAACTTGATCCTTTGCTGGGGCTTGTAAGTTTGGGCCCCAAGGTCTGTAAGTTGCACATCTTTGTTCCAAACTTGGCCCTCCAGCTGTTTTGGGACTACAACTCACATCATCCCTAGCTAACAGGACCAGTGGTCAGGGATGATGGGAATTGTAGTCCCAAAACAGCTGGAGGGCCAAGTTTGGCCATGCCTGCTCTAAGAGAATGTTTGACAAATATTTATAATTACAATTTTAACCGTTTCTGATATTTTTATTATTTTGAATACTATGTCAACCATAGTTAGTTAATGTGTGCACGCCTGTGTTACTTTTTCACGCTTTTATTTTATGGGCCGCTTTGAGAAGCTTTCCAACTTTTAGAAGTGGTAGAAATATACTTCAAACCAATTTTCCGCAGAATAAAATCCAGAAAAGACTGTCATTCTATGCACACTTACAGGCGAGTAAGCTCCATTTAAATCAGTGGCCCATCTAAATAAATATGCTTAGGACCGCACTGCAGTCCGTACGGGACAAGAACACATTTTATTCTATCTGGAGAAATGAGAAAGTACATATAGAGATCGTTGATCCTTCCCTCTCAGTTCCTTTACATTTCAGGAAAATAAAGATTTCATACCAATGTACATAACTGCAATCACCCCACATCTCTAGTAGATGCTGGATTTCTCTGCCATCAAGTATATCTGTTAAGAACATATTTTAATTTAGGATAGAGACAGTTTTCAAAGAGCCAAAGTTGGCATGATTCAGCTCCTGTTACCCATGGTGTTGTTGTCATTGCTTCATAAGACCTCCTGCTACAACAGTCAACTATTCCCTGCTTCAAGTTGAATCAAATGAAGATACAGGATTTCCCCCCCTTTCTCAGACGTCACATTAGGCCAGAGAAAAATGTATGTGATGTGAATACAGCAATGACACTCTCAAGCCATCTCTATCACTCTGTCCAATGTCTGTAAAAAAATAAAAATGGAACTCCTAAAATGTGCTTACCAAAACTTCCTCTTCCCTTGGATGGGTAGTGTGAAATATCTGGGAGAAAGAGCAAAAAGGTACTAGTTTACATAAAGTGTATGAATAATAATGGCATTTTGTTTTAATATTCAAATGTGTGAAAATTTCTTTCTTACCAGTGATGTATAAATTTGGGAAGGAAAGTAGACAGTGGGTCCTAAGATGGCTAAACAAAGGAAGTTCACAGAAGGAAAGTTTCCCATTTGCACCACCTCTGTGCCCCACAAACGGGCTCTCTGAAATAATGTGAGATGGTGCAAAAGGGCTATGGGGGAGATGAGAAACCTTCGTTCTACAAGTTAACTTTTCTGAAGAGCCTAGCCATTTTGGGCCCTGAAGGAATGACTGCTGGGTGTGAAGCACACTTCTGCCCACAGACAAACCACAGTCTGAACGCCATGCCCTCTATCTAACCTTTTGCTGTCTTAGTAGTCTGCCGTGCCCTGTCTGTGGCCTTTGTCTCTGTCGTTTAAACACTGTTCAAGGGGAAAGTAACACGGTGGAAACAGGTGCCAAAATAACTTTGTACAACCCCACGATCGCATGATTGGAAGATGTGTAAAGGGCACAGTCCCAAATGTATCTGACTGGTTTTGCATATTGTGCTAATAAAAAGAGCCTCTGCAGAGCTAGCTGGCACTTGCTTATGCATAGCTCACCTGCATGATCAACTCCTGTCTCATGTCCTTCACTTCAGGGCCCATTTATAAGCCTCACTGAAGTAATTTCTGATTTATGCCAGTATTGAGATAGAACTGGACACTGTGTTGAATATCAGCATCAAGACTCATCTGTGTGGATTGAACCGAGGAGTGCTGGGTGCCCTGACTCAGAGCCTTTCTAAAAGCAATTGCTTTGGTGCATCCCAGGTCCTCTCCCATTTTGGGCTGCATGAGTAAGTGGGAGGATGGTGGCAACAACTACTGGAGAATAAGACCCACAGGCAGCACTGCAGGGCTGCTGTGTTGCTGTTGGGCAAGGGAGAAGGTGGGAGAGGCTTTGCTTGAGCATCCCTTCTTCGCCACAAGTTCCATCTCAGCAAGGCAGCTAAGTCACAGTGGTCTAGGTCTCAAACAAAAAGTATCTTACATGCACCACTCTCTCCAAATAGTAGTTGCTTGGCTCTGAATGCCAGAATGCAGGATTTGGGAATGATGATTGCTTTCTTACTGCCTCTGCCACCCTAGAACATGAAAGGAGAATTTGGATCAACCACATGGAACAAAATTTGACTGCAAGGATGTGTGTGTGTCCCCCCCCAACCCCTTATTTCATGAAAGGCCACAACTCGAACCTGACCTTCAGTTTCAGATTGATGCAGGTGTCGTAAAAGATGTTGCCTTCAGCATTGCTGGATTCCCTGAACTCTGTCTCTTCCATGGTCTCCACTGCCTCACTGATCACAAACAGGTCCCTTCGAATCATCTTTGATTGTTTAATGAACTCATGTTGCAAGTTGATTTTCCTGAAGAAAATATGCATCCGTTATCCAATAGAGCAAAGTGCATAAAATAGCAACACATATACAAACTACATGCAGTGCATCTTCTGCAATCTATATCGTCGTTCTAAACTCCAATCAATACTGTACAGGATTTTTTCACAAGGTACAATCCTGTAACATTTGGATTCTCTTCCACTGAAGAGTTCCTGATCCTCTGGACCCATTTCCTCTGAGTCCAAGCATGGTTTTGGGACTGAATCAGCCTTGATTGCCCTGCTGAAATGTGACACAGGAGTGTGACCATGTCACTTTTACCCAGCATCTCAGTAGCTTGGTATTTTATGTGAGTGGGTGGTATACAGTGGTACCTCGGTACTTCTAGGTTTCGGCGGTCCGTAACCCGAAAAAACGCAACCTGAAGCGTCTGTAACCCGAGGTATGACTGTATATAGAAATGAGCAAACCAGTGATATTTTAGGGAGCAGGCTAGCAGGTGAGGCCCATTACTTACATCATAGGAGCCTACACAACACAAAACACTGTTGCTGTATGTAGGTTTTATTTTATTTGTTTTTTATCTTAGATTCTGGAATTGTACATCCAGATTTTTTTGTTAAAAATTTTGGGGGCCCCAAGAGAGTGGGGCCCTAGGCTATAGCTTGTTTAGCTTATACATAAATCTAGCACTGGACACATCTCTGTGGGGAGGGAATTCCACAGTTTAGAGGCTGCCACAAATAATGTCCTCTCCTCCCCCCCCCTCTTCTGAAGCAAGTGAAACAACCAAAAGGGCCCCCTCTACTGATCTTAACGTATGGGAGGGTCTGTAGGGAAGGAGGTGGTCTCTTAGACAGTGTAATGGGCGATGTTGAGTTCCATTGGGTATATTAGGTCAGTATCCTCAACTGTTTTATTCCAGCCTTACCCATCTCTTGTTGCAGAATCGAGGAGCTGGGGGTGGACATATATCTTTCTCACGTTCACAGACCTCGAATGAGACATACTAACAGCCGCCACCGCTTCTACTCTTGTCTCTTCAATCCGCCCACCAATATTTCCCTCCACTTTTCCATCTACGTGGTCCACAACGGTGAATGAACCTGAATCTTGGACTTCTTGAGATAAAAAAAAATTTGAGAAAAATCAATGACAACAAAAGGGACACTATAACAACAAACGTAACTAAAGTCCATCTCGCTCATTGTCTTCTGTACCCTGTCTAGCTGTGGTTCTGAGTTTCCCAGCCCTAGAGATACTAGGCAACCCAAGACTTCCTTAATGCAAAGCATGCTTTTCACCATGGTGTTGAGGCTTGAAGATTCCAATAAATGGTTTTTTAAAACAATATAATCAGTGCTGTTTTTCTAGAAAAGAGTTGCTGGAATTCACCATGAATGCCTCCATTGTTCTCTTATCATGGCGCCCACCTGAGGGGTGCCAGAACTGAGTTACAGCTGGGAGAAAAAAACAGCCCTGAATATAATTATGGAAAACAGAATAACATGAGTTATAAATAAGATTCTTGAGAGATTTTGCGGGGCATAGTGGGAAGGAGGGGGTTGGAAATTTGCCATCTATGAACTCCCTTAAGAGTAGATGACCGTTGGCTCCCTTCCAACTCTATGGTTCTATCCTAGTCAAAACTAATGATAAAACAGCATAACTGTGAGTAAAGGTTTCAAAACACTATGGCACTACCACAAACCACTGAGAAAAATGGGATGAGAAATATGCTCTAAAAGAATGCTAAAATGCTTGTGAAATTGAACTACGCACCCTGCATTTTTCTTGCCAAATCATGGAATGCACACAGCCCTGTAATAATGTGTGAAGGAGAATGAGCCTGAAATCGTCTAAACCAGAGTGAGGAACCTGTAGGCCACCAGAGGTTGTTGGAGTTGGAAGGCAGCAACAAATAGAAGGCCAGAGGTTCTTCCACCTCTGCTCTACACACTTACCTGGGAGTAAGTCCCATTAAACTCAATATGGCTTCCTTCTGAATGGGTACGTATAGGTTTGTAAATACTGGAAATTACCTAGTTTTGCAGCATGGTCTCCTGATAACAGCACATCACTTAGCTTGTATTCAGTTCTCTGGAAACGGCTGGTCTGCCACCACGACTGCTTTCTCTTTCTTTGAACCAGGCAGAGAGGCCTAAAATGATGTTGGTCTATAACACTTCGCACTGGGATCAAATCTCCTTTTGGGTCCAGTTCCTTGGACAAAGATTTGGTTGCCTTATGAAACAACATTTCTGAGATGTATGCAAGACTCGTCGTTTGACCTTGACGGAGAAACAATGAGAAGAGGAACAAACTTGTAAACTGTGTAGGGTGTGTTGTGCAATCAGCTGCAGAATACCTTCCCCTTTTCCAAACAGTAATTCCTTCCAGCCTTCAAAGCAGTTTTTAAATCGGTGTAGATGTATAGTCTCTGCTCCAATGCTATTCCCTGAGGCCAGTCATGTAGGGAGACATGGAACCACTGTGGAACGGTGCTTCCAATCCCCCAATTCACAGAGATGATTCCAGGAGGATACCTCAGTCAATGGAATTAAAAGCCATTCCCCAAGAAAAATGCACATTTCAGGCTGAACAGGACCAATTTCATGCCAAAACCTATATTGGAATTGTTCCACATACAGTCATACCTTGGAAGTCAGATGCCTTGCAAGTGGAACATTTTGGCTCCTGAACGCCGCAAACCCGGAAGTGAGTGTTCCGGTCTGTGAACGTTCTTTGGAACTGGAATGTTGGACGCGGGTTTCAATTGGCTGCAGGCTTCCTGCAGCCAATCGCAAGCCATGCCTTGGTTTCCAAACATTTTGGAAGTCAAACGGACTTCCAGAACGGATTTCGTTCAACTTCCGAGGTACAACTGTAATGGGTTTCCTCCCGAAGTGCCTGCAGCTCAGCTTCCGCTACCCTCTCCAACATCTTGCCCCTAAAATAGTATTAGTGAATACTAGTGAATAGAAGGCAATTGTCAAGGATCTTGGGGTCCTGAGAGGGGTTCCCCCCGCCCAGAATGGATGCACCACCACATCCTTCAAGGCATCTCTGTCAAGTACCTTGCTTTACTTCTTCAGCTTGTTGGAATTTCCTAACTGCTATGCTGTATATAGGATAGTGATGTACGGAAGTAGTGATGTACGGAAGTGAGAGCTGGACCACAAAGAAGGCTGATCACCGAAGAATTGATGCTTTTGAATTATGGTGCTGGAGGAGACTCTTGAGAGACCCATGGACTGCAAGAAGATTAAACCTATCCAGTCTTAAGGAAATCAGCCCTGAGTGCTCACTGGAAGGACAGATCCTGAAGCTGAGGCTCCAATACTTTGGCCACCTCATGAGAAGAGAAGACTCCCTGGAAAAGACCCTGATGTTGGGAAAGATGGAGGGCACAAGGAGAAGAGGACGACAGAGGACGAGATGGTTGGATAGTGTCTTCGAGGCTAGAAACATGAGTCTGACCAAACTGCGGGAGGCAGTGGAAGACAGGAGTGCCTGGCGTGCTCTGGTCCATGGGCTCACGAAGAGTCGGACACGACTAAACGACTAAACAACAACAACAACAACATCCCAGTTCTATTTCTTCATAATCTTGAAAGCCCTTGATTTCCCCCCTATAATCTGAAAATGAATTATTATTTATATATATGTGTGTGTGGATGTGCCAAGTCTTACATGTTGCCATCATATGGTGGCAGCATGGCCAGTTCAGGATCCTTTGCTAGCTCAGTTCTGCCACCTCCTTGCCAACAGGGATACCAGCAACCGGAGGTTTGCTCACCTGCTGTTTGGGTGAGTACATTGAGGCCGGTTCTGTGTTGGCCGAGGTTGGCAGAGGCAGGCAGGGGCTGCGCAGAGGGACACTTCCACCTCTCAAAACCCCCTCCAGCCTGGTGGATCAGGGGCTTGTACTGTATTGCATTTATTTATTTCATCATGTACTTACGCCATTTCAATGCTGCTTGCTAAAATGACGTTCTCTGAACGGCTTAGAATAAATGAGTAAAAATAAAACATAAAACGAAACAAAAAACCCCAAAGCTGCATAAATAACAGCAAAAGAAAAACACAGATTAATAATCTACTAAGGCTGCAATTCAGTGGGATTCAATGGAGCTTACTTCTGAGTAGATATGCACAGTGCTTTTTTCTTGAAAAATAGGTGCCGGTACTCACCATGAAGTTGTTACAGTAAGTGAAACACTTTTTAACACCAACAATAAGAGGTGCAGGTACTGCATACCCTTGAGTACTCCCTGGGGGAAAAAATCACTGGATATGCATGGGATTGTCTGTAGGACATTTAAATTGCCATCTGCTGTTAGCCACTGGGGTTTGGATGGAGAAAAGAGTTGGTTCAGTTCAGATTTTACAGAAGCAGTGCTTTTCCGCCCTCCAAAAATATGTTTAGGTGTACTGTCATTTTGACTCAAGAAAATCTCCATTTTATAGTTCAAATTGGGAAAAATAAATACAGTAAATGGACAAAAGTACAAAGATTCACAAAATGTTTATGGGTATGGGTACCCCTGCATGCCCCCCCAGGAAAAAGCAGTGATAATAAGCAAACCAAAACACAACTAAAACTATATACAAAATGCATCATATTAGGGGGAAATGTTTGCAAAAATTGGTAGATTGGGTAAAAATCTATACAAAATGTGTAAATTAAAAGACGTTTGCCTTAAAAATGCCAATCAATTTTTATTAGGCTTCTTTTTTTAAAAAAGTGACAAACTGATGCAGAAACATGGAAAACTGAATTTAACATTGGGAAAACAACTACAGCAGCACTGTCTGACTCCACCCTGTGACAAATCGGAGGAACGAGAACATTTCTGAAAGAGAAATTTAAAAGGAAATGCTTCAGGCTACCCATGAGGCACCTTAAACACTGGCTTCTAATTTGTTCTTTCTTTCTTTGCTGCTTCTTCAACAAGCCATCTGAATAAATCCTTTCACAGTCTGAGGCTATTTAGGGATCAGATAACCACAAACATATCAGCAGCCACCCCTGATTTCCTTTTGATCACTGAAAAACACTGAGATCCCGTCCCTAAAAACAAGAGAGATCCCTTCTTCAGCCGAACAAAAAAAGCAACAGAGAAATAACTCAGCTGCCCACCGATCTATTGTTGAATGAACCTCTTCATAGAAACATTCAGCGCTTCTTACCTCCCCTGTACTTAAACAGCAATTTTTGAGAAAAGGCAAAAGGCTGGTTCTTTGGCTTTCAGCAATTGTGTATTTCCTGTTGATTTTCACGCTTCAGCTGCAAATACTGTAGTGGGATCAAAACAGATTATGATTTTCTGGTTTCGGTTTCTGTTTCCGGGAGCTAGCTACTCCCACTACTTTATTTCACTCCTTTTTTCGTTAATGCTGCCAAGTTTCCTAGGAATGCTTTCACAAATCCGTCATGGGGGCAGGGGAGGTGAATCAATGGGGTGATAATGAGAATTTAAGATTATTTAGGACAGAAGAGCTCACTTTCAAAAGGCGCTGCATAACAGTCTGTACAAAAAAAGGTCTGGGACTCCAACTCCCATCAACCCCAGCCAGCATGAATGAGCATGATGGGAACTGTAGTCCAAAAAATCTGCGAGTGCTTGTTATCCATGCTAAAGCCAGTTTTTAGCAAGCAGGGGATCAGATTAGAGAAAAGCAGGCTGAGCAAACAGAGTTTGGAGCTTGATTCTCTCCATGCATCTTCAACCCTTATAGTTACTGAGAAATGCTGGAATATAAACTGTTGTGCCCAACTCTAAAATATTAAAGTAACAGACTCCACAAGTGTTTCTATTTTCCAGGGACAGCCCCGGATTTTCCGAAGCTGTCCCGGTTTCTGATTTGATTCCAGAGTGTCCCGCTTTTCCTTAAGACGTCCCTATTTTCTTCAGAGAAATGATGGAGGGTATGGCGTTATATGACCCCCCCCCCCAAGTCACCAGAAGGCAGTCCTCCATAGGGAAGTCTTTTATTGTTTATTTTTTTTTAAAAAAAACCCAATAAGAAATGTTGTTGTTGTTGTTGTTGTTGTTGTTGTTGTTGTTGTTGTTGTTGTCATTTTTCATACAGAATGCTTATTGACATAAGCACATACAAAATGCAGTAAGAATAATGAATGTAAAAATAGAAAAATGAAATGAGAATACAGAGGGGAGGGGGAAATCAGGATTTATCACATATAAGAAAAAGGTGAGTCAAATTAGTTCTCAATAAAGCCTCTCCACATATTTACTTGTGGAGCAGGGGGTTTAGTGGACTGTGTGGGCGAGTTAACATAGAAAAAGTTACACCAAGTCAAATGAAAGTGGTCTATTCTTGATGAACTCTCCGTTTGTGTGCCAGGTGTTCTGACAGTGCAATTGTTTCATACTTTCACTAGCCACTCCTCTCAGGAAGGAGGTGAGTCAGATTTCCAGTGGGAAACTACTGACTTCCTGGCTGTGGCAAGTAGCATAAACACAAGAGAGAGATTTATGCATGGTGGATGAAGTTGGTACCAGGCTCCAAGGATAGGAGTGCTAAGGCTGGATCTGGGTAAGGTGATGGTGGAGATAGTTTCAAAAATTTGGGTCCGGAATCTCTAAACTATGCATTTTATTATGTTTTTAAATATGTTGGAAGCAGTCCAGATGGCTAATTTTTGCGTCCTCTTCAGCAATCTGTTTGAGTAGTCCCTTTCACAGACTGAGATTGCCGAGTGATGAGAGAACCCAAACCTTATCAACTGTAACATTTAAGGAAAAGTGATTCCCCTTGTTTGCTGTTGCTTCATTTACTGGTCACTGGGGGAAAAACCCATAGAGAACCTGCCACTAAGAATCACAGGGATCTCTGCTTCAACAGCAGATTGAACAAAGAAACAGCTAATACGTTTTCAAAGCCAGCCCCCCACCCAAATCTCTTACTGCAAACTCTGAATATTTCTTACCTCTCCTGTACTTGGACAGCGAATTTTCAGAAAAGGATGGTTCCTTGCTTTTAAGCAATCACAACTACTTCTGCGTATCATGTCTTCTGTTTTTGACACTTCTGTTGCAAATAAGCGGGGGGAATTCAACTTCCTTTTGCAGCAGATTTTGAATGTCTTTGGTTTAATTTTACTTTAAATTATCTGCCTGTGACAGTAACTTAGTTCCCTCTCTTCTTGGCTAATACTGTCAAACTTCCTAGAGAGGAGGACAACATATATTCACATTTGAAAGCAAATTTACCTAATTTTGCTTTTAAATCAGTTCACCTTTAAAGCAAATTTCCCTAATTTGCAATTTCTTTAAAAAATGCTCAAGCTGAACACACACGGAGAAGTTACTTTGCAATAGTATGTACATTAGAAAAAATTGCATACAAAATATCAGCATTAGGAGAAATTTACACTAGAATGCTGATAAATTTTCATTAGAGTGTTGTTGTTTTAAATCACAAACTAATGTGGAGAAAAATCAGAAGCAGTGAGAAATGAAAACTGACAGACTTGTCCCTCACTATTCAATCATGCTGACAGATGAATAAATGAAGGAGCAAGTAAGGGGATAAGGATTTAAGGTTTTACCATTGTTTGTAACAGGTTAGCTCAATTTCAAAAGGTGTTGAGATACAGAGATCTTTAGAGGGATCCCTTGACCCTCCAGTTGTGGTTAGACTCTCAACACCCATCAGCCCCAGGCCAACATGGTCTAAGGGAGGATGGAAGTTGTAGTTCAAGAATATCTGCAGATGTAGGAGGGTGCTTGTTCACTTATCTCATCGGTGTTAAATCAATTGGATAAAGCCGAAAACCCAGATTTTAAAAATGGCTGGAGGCATAGAGGGTGGAGCTTGATTCTCTCTGTGTGTCTGCATCCCTTGAAGTTACTGAGAAATGTTGGAACGGAAAGTGTTATTCCTAACTCTAAGGGACTAAAATGTTAATCTTTCTATATTATCTCTATATTTTGGAAAGGTTTTATAAATCAATCAATCAATCAGTCTGTCTGTCTGTTGTCTATGCATTCGGAACACCTCTTAGGATATCGTAACCAAATTTGGCATGGACTTGTTTCTGAGATTAAGGGACAAGTTTTGGTCTACGTGTTCCTAGGATGGTGTAGCACTTTGAAACAAGATGGCATTCTGAACCTTTCAAATCTGTACAGATTTGGACACTCCATAACTGAAGTGTCCCTCCTAGAGAAATCCTCTTCAGAGGAGGACCTAGCACTCTCCAAAGCAAGCATCACAGAGAAGCAGGCAGGTCCCTGCCCAAAATAAAAGGCAGAGACCATAATCAGCCAGATATTATTTTGTACAATATGTCTGATACTCATGTATTCATTACCCTTATACTTTTATTATCCATATAACATTACTATTTTTAATGTAATCGCAAGCTGAACAAATGAGTGAAGCTCTTCTTAGCCATCGATAGCTTTTAGCAGCTTATCTCTGGTAAACAAGATTTTGCTTTTGGGAAGCCAAGAGGTGAGCTATCTACTTGGACGCTTGTAATAAATAAGCAAAGCATCAGCGGGCTCAGATTGCATCGTGGAATTTCCAGAAAGGGCAACGGCATTCCAATAAGGCTGGAAAGCCTTGTAATCAGGCCAAACAGCTTGCCTGTCACTCAACTTTGGGCAGAGTAAATGGAGAGAGAGGACCGGAGGACTAGAGGCAGGAAAACTGTAAAAACTTTAAGGAAAGAGATATTTGGGGGCAAAATGTCTGCAGCAAGCCAAAAGAAGCAGTCCACCATTGCCGTTCTCTGCTATCCCTCGGTGCTACTAGGCTGATGCAGTAACTGTCTTCGGCAACTATATCCCTGAATGTGCTGTATGACCGAGAGCTCTGGAGTAGATGGAATTAATAGATCACTTTTGAAAACTGGTACCGTTGTCTTGGCCTCTGTGCTTTGCCCCTCCAGTTCTGGCTTGCATTTATAGCACAGTGTGCTGATACCAGGCTTTCAAAACGCCCTGCCCTCATTATTTCAACTGTGAAATGTGGTTTCACTCTTTCCATGCTTATGAAATCTAGGAATTATATACTTCCATCAATCACAGCAAGTAGCAGTGAAGTAAGACCAAGCTGGTGTTAACCTTTATCTCAATGCTGTGCATTTTAGTTCCACTTCTCCCCTTCCCACACTGATGAAACCTTGGGCTTTTGAGCTACCATCAACCGTAGCAGTGATTTCACAATCCGTCTTTCTGGCTCTGGTAAGAAAAAGGATTATAGCAGTTACAATAAAAATCTTGCTTCACTACAGGGAAAGAATTGCTGTGCAAGGTCACTAGAGTTAGCTAATGACGATAGGGGTCTGCCCCTCACTCCAATAGAGTGGAAATTAATATAGCAGGGCTATCATGGTACTGACAAATTTAGTTCATCCCAGCCTTGCCTCCAGTCAGAGAGGTTCTCGTAGTCCCACACCAACTTTCAATGCCTGTTTGGCCAAAGGCAAAAGCGAAATGGGGGGGGGGGGAATGCATTTGTACATCATTTAGCAATGGATCGATCATGTCCCTGCCAACTCTCTCAATAACCATTGTTTTCAACCTAGCTGTTGTTTATCTAATAAAGGAGGCTTCCACACTAGGCATTTGCCTTAGAATGGCTACTGAGAGCCACACTGAGAGCCAGTGTGGTGTAGTGGTTAAGAGCGGTAGACTCGTAATCTGGAAGACCGGGTTCGCGTCTCTACTCCTCCACATGCAGCTGCTGGGTGACCTTGGGCTAGTCACACTTCTCTGAAGTCTCTCAGCCCCACTCACCTCACAGAGTGTTTGTTGTGGGGGAGGAAGGGAAAGGAGAATGTTAGCCGCTTTGAGACTCCTTCGGGTAGTGATAAAGCGGGATATCAAATCCAAACTCCTCCTCTTCTACTCTTTGTTGATCCACATTGCATGGTCATAAAATCATTTTTCTCTTTTGTTTTCCTTCTGCTGCTTTTTATTTTCTTCTGTTTTGCAAGTCACAATATCTCATTTTTTGGAGTCACAGAACGGAAAAGCAGTGCAAACTCTGCAGACGTTGGCTGCCTCAGTGCTACTCCTCTGTCCATCAGAAAAGACACAGTGTCGATGTGTTCAGTGACACGTTGGGTTGGCTGAACCCTGCGGTCCACTGTTACCTTTCTAGCCAACACCTTTTTAGCAGCATGTATGGCACATTTAGGTGATTTTTAACCAGTCTTTTCATTTGTGGCAAAGTGTTTTATTGCATACACCTTTCAAAATCATTTAAAAATTCTTGTGCGATGGCACTTAAACAAAAAATGCATTTAGTGGAAATTTAAGAATTAATTTTAAAAGAAATGCTACTAAAATGGCATGATCAAATCCTCCTTAAAGTTTTGCTTTCAGCAGAGTTTGGTGGCAGCTCTGCATTCCTCAGCCTTCTGCAAGTGTTTCTCAACTTTCCAAGGGAACATGAGACACAGTCTGAGAAATTAGGTGAAGTACCGTACATTTGTGAGTCATGCCTATGGATGCAACATTCTGTCAGTTTTGCTTCTCTGTTTCTCATTTTACAAGTCTTAATTACATTTCTCAACTTTTGTGATTATTGTTAAAAAAATACAAAACTACTTCAACATTTTAGTACACGCATAGGCAAACTCCACCCCTCCAGATGTTTGGGACTACAATTCCCATCATCCCTGACCACTGGTCCTGTTAGCTAGGAATGATGGGAGTTTGCCTAGGCCTGTTTTAGTGTGAATTTCTTCTAATCAACCTACTTTTTGTGTGATTACACATTTGTGTTTTTTACAAATTTTTGCAAAGACTTTTGTCTAATATGATGCACTTTTTTGGGGGGGAAAGGTGGGTGGTTGGAAAACTCAGCTATCATGTTATTTTGGAAAGTGCAAATTTTATATACAGTATTCAGATTTAAATGTGAGCTGAATCAACTCCCACCCCCCCATGCTAAGTCATGATATTTATATAAATGGTGTAAAATAGTCTCTGACTAGTACAGAGGAAGAGGGAAGCAAGTCAGCTGGCAAAAGTGTGAGGGAGAAGTGATACAGAAGACGTGAATCACTGCTGTAAAATAGCATTATTTTGCAATTGCATTATTTTCCCAGCAACTCTCTTAATGTTATGAAATAGGGAAAAAAATATGTTGCACTGCTTGTTTTCATATAGCACTTCCCCAATGCTTTGCCATCAGCAATTGTTGTTGTTTAGTCGTTTAGTCGTGTCCAACTCTTCGTGATCCCATGGACCAGAGCACGCCAGGCACTCCTGTCATCCACTGCCTCCCGCAGTTTGGTCAAACTCATGCTGGTAGCTTCAAGAACACTGTCCAGCCATCTCGTCCTCTGTCGTCCCCTTCTCCTTGTGCCCTCCATCTTTCCCAACATCAGGGTCTCTTCCAGGGAGTCTTCTCTTCTCATGAGGTGGCCAAAGTATTGGAGCCTCAGCTTCACGATCTGTCCTTCCAGTGAGCACTCAGGGCTGATTTCCTTAAGAATGGATAGGTTTGATCTTCTTGCAGTCCATGGGACTCTCAAGAGTCTCCTCCAGCACCATAATTCAAAAGCATCAATTCTTCGGCGATCAGCCTTCTTTATGGTCCAGCTCTCACTTCCATACATCACTACTGGGAAAACCATAGCTTTAACTATACGGGCCTTTGTTGGCAAGGTGATGTCTCACCATCAGCAATTATGGGAGGTCAATTTACTGAGCCGCCTTGGCATCTGGCACTTTGTCCTTTCAAAAGTGGCTCAGTTGAAACGTTCACTCACATTCTCCCATACTGTAATTTTTATAGGGAAATAAGGTGGTTTGCCTTGATATTGCAACACCCTATTTCACAATTCTGGTTTGTGGACCAAGCAAAATTATCTCAATTACAGAAGTACGGCCTGAAGGCAGTGGTTAGAGTGCTGGATAGACCTGGGTTCAAATCGCCACTCAGCCATTAACCTTGGGCCGATCACTGCCTCTCTCAGCCTAACCTAACCTGTTGCTGTGAGTATAAAATGGGGGGTGGGGAACTATGTACACCACCCTGGACGAAAGGTGGGATAAAAATGTAGCAAACAAACAAACGAACTATAGATAGGACATTTCATGCATATTTTTTATTTCATTGCCTCACTGTGAAAGAGATGATTAAAAATAGAACTCATACCGTGTTGGAAGATGGAAGATTGATTTTGTCTTTTGCGTATGCAGCAAAACAAGATGCCGCCAGGAAACAAGAAGGGAAAGACCAGCACAACTGAAAATTTATGTCTGGTGTAAGAATACTCTGAGCAAAACTGACCAGGCCAACTGAAAATGACATGGACATGGAGGTAGCGGGCTGGGCAGCAAAATGTTGCAGTGCATCCTCTTTCCTAAAAGGAGAGTTCTGGGTCACGTTTCCATCCTGCTTTCTTTGCAACACCGGGGTAGTGGGAACAGGATACAGGATAAGGATGGACCCTCCATTTGGTATAGAACAGTGGAGGCTAGCCCATGGCTTGCCATAAATCGCTGGGCTACAAGTCTTATCAGCCCCAATGGGCATGGCCAGTGGCCAACTATAATGGGATCTGTCATCTGGGGTTTCTCATGTGAGGTCTGAGAGCTTTGCACATATGGTCCACAGCAGTGACTCTGCAGAGCGCCATAGCTCTCTCCGTGTGTTTATGTGTGTGTGTAGAAAAAGAGCGGACACAGCAGCTGCTGCTTCATTCTAAGAAGTTGGTGGCTCACTTGGAAGGTGAGTGAGATGGACCGGAAGTGACAGGCGAGGAGGATCTGCCTTACTGGTGGTTGTAAGATATGCTTATGTGGCTGCCACCTGGTGGCCCAAAAGTTTCCACAGAAAAGTTGGAACTGAGCATGCTCAAGGCTGTCAACCCCTGGGAATAAATAATAATTATTATTAATGGTGGGGGGTAGTAACATTATTTTTTTTAAAAAAGAAAGATTTGCTTTATTTATAAATATCAGCATATTGTCCCCCAGGTTTTACGATTTTCTCCCTTAAAGCTGATAAGTTCCGAAGAATTCAAACCGTAGCATATTTCACAGGAGGCATTTGAACTTTGTCGTGATCATTTAGGTGCACGTTGGTGAGGAAATTTGCGTAGGTATACAGTATCTTGGGCTGGAGTAGAATTTTGTCCTGGAACTTGAATCATCCTAAACCTAACTCTGTTCACTCAAATTTCATAATTCATTTGAGATAGTTGTGCTGACAGACTAAAGAATGGTGGCTTTAAGCTAATGAATTTACTCTTAATATCTGCAACTCCTGCAATTGATAGATTGCAGGCACTGAAATTGTATGTCGTCTCATTTCTTATTAGCATCATTGCCTTTATAAAGTTTTCACTCACATTGTGACAGTTGATTCCTAAGAGTTTTGGTTGAATATAGTCATGCTGAGAAGCTCATTATACTGAAATCTAGGAGAAGGGTGCCTCCTTTTGATAGCAATTGCAACATATTTGTTTTTATTTTCCATGCATAGAATAATGTTGACAAAATGACTCTTTAGTGTGGAATAAGTAATTGCCTATTAACTACAACAGGAGCTCCAATTATTAATTTCTCTTGGAGAGGTGTGTCTACACCAAATAACAGTTTCTAAACTGCCTCTTCCTTTTAAACCTGAAAGATCAAGAGCAAGAATATAATATTGTGCATTCTTTGTGGCATTTCATGCTTTTTATTATCAATTTAAAACTTATAAGTAAAGCCTATTTTTATTGTCCCCCCCCAAAAAAAAACATTACTTGGGCTCTTGTAAGATAACATTTATATGCTGCCTATTGGGCCTCAAAGTGACCCAAGGTGGGTTACAACAAATATATACAATAACAACTGAGAAGAATACAGTGGTGCCCCGCAAGACGAATGCCTCGCAAGACGGAAAACCCGCTAGACGAAAGGGTTTTCCGTTTTTGAGTTGCTTCGCAGGACGAATTTCCCTATGGGCTTGCTTCGCAAGACGAAAATGTCTTGCAAGTTTTGAGATTTTTTTTTCGCTTCCCCCCCCCTTTATCTAATCTGCTAAGCCTTTAATAGCCTTTAATAGCCTTTTAGCAGCTAATCCGCTAAGCCTTTAAGCCTTTAATAGCCGCTAAACCGCTAATAGCGCTAATCCGTTAAGCCGCTAATAGGGTTGCTTCGCAAGACGAAAAAACCGCTAGACGAAGACTCTCGCGGAACGGATTAATTTCGTCTTGCGAGGCACCACTGTATCTTAAAAGGATTGCTGAAAGGCAGCATAAAAAAGGAGGAGGATTTAAATTCAGTTTTAAAAAATCTTAAAAGCCTGGCAGAATAAAAATATCTTGGCTGCCTGACTGAAAGGCAGTTTTCCTCGGCGGAACCTTTAAGCGCACCACAAAATTTGGCTCTTCAGGAAAACCCAGCGGAAACTTGAAAGGCGTTCCTTTCCCCTGAGAAATTTCGGTGGTCTTTATCAGCGCTCTTCTTGATTCCCTCAGAAGTTCTGTGCCAGCTACAAATCTCCTCATTCAGTAAGGCTGCGGCAAGTCTGCCATTCCTTCCTTCCTCACAGGTTCATCTACCACTTGTGTTGGATGGGTTACTTTTCCACATTTTGAAAAATTGGGTACTAATGTGCAAGTGCTTTGTGCCTTGATTTTTGTGTATGTGTTAAATGGTGATGACTTGTAGAGAGACAGAGCAAGCAAGTTGCCAACAAATGTGTGAGGGGGAAGAGTCGTTGGGCCCATCTGTTTTTACCTCAGAGGTAGGGCATCTGCTTTGCATTGCGAAGCTCCTATGGCAATTGCAGGTCAGGCTAGAAAAAGACCCCTGCCTGAAATCCTGGACAGCTTCTGCCTGTCCGTATAAACCAGCGTTTCCCAAACTTGGAGTCTCCGGCTGTTTTTGGACTACAATTCCCATCATCCCTGACCATTAGTCCTACTAGCTAGGGATGATGGGAGTTGTAGTTCAAAACCAGCTGGAGACCCAAGTTTGGGATACACTGGTATAAACAATACTGAGCTGGGTGGGCCAGTGATCTGACTCGGTATAAGGCAGCTTCCCACGTCACTATCATTAGGATGAAAAACGACTCAAAAAGGCCCTGATCTGGAAGCAGCCAAGAACCCTCAACACAATGTCAAAACACCATTGTCTTTTTCAGGCACCCTCCCTAGTCAGGGGAAGAGCAGGACAGTGCTCATTGACACATTAGAGCTTTTCTTATATTTGTACAGATTTCAGGAATACATACAAGATATATTACATGAATACTGGTTTTTTTTTAATTGGTTTGTCTTTGAATACTGTAGAAAGGACTCATAAAAATAATATTCACACTTTGTCTTAGAAAGTTCTCCAGATGAAAGTTTTCTTTTCTCACGTGTACACGACAAAACGAGAGCAAATCCAGAAACAAAAGAAGATTAGAAAAAATTAAAACCAACACAACCGTAATTCTATGTTCGACACAAAGGTGTAAAACATTTAACGCTCACTGAAAAGAACATTCACACTCACATTCTAAAAATTATATTTCACAGATAATGGTAAATCAATACAATAGGTTAATTCACTACAATTAAATAACAATCCACAGACATACCATAAAATGCAGTTTGTGGCAACAACTCAGCTACCATGCCCTCCTAAAGAGCTTACTACCATACCTTTAAAATAGTTAATTATTGTTGTTTTTTAAAAATTAAACCCTTATGAAGTAAACAGCCTATAAAGCTAAGAGAAAAACCTAGACCTCACCAACCAATTGATGCCAAATTAGCAATTAAACCCACAAGTATTAGCTCCTGTAGTAAACACAGCACCTTGCTGTTAAGTCGTGAAAAGAGCTCATTGGTCTTTTCCCTTTCCCTTCCATTTCTAGAGTTCCAGAAATGCTACATATGCCCCTTTGGCAGGGACCCTTTAATCATTGTTACACAGTTCCCTGCATGGTCACATATACATGACTTGCCCATATGATACTATGCTTTACCTGCTGCAAAAATCTGGGTGGGAGCAGGCCATTTGCAGCCCCACAACCCAGTTCTACTTATTTCGAGCAAAACTTTCTTGTGACAACTTGGAAAGACGTTGCTTCCTTTCCACTGATCTTTGAGTGGACCATTGTGCGATTGCGTGTTCCATCATTTCTTCGGCTGTTACAGAGGTTCTCATGGTCAGGAACAGCATTGTTGTTGTTGTTGTAGGGATCAAATCAGGAGCACAGCTGTTCAGGCACAGATTCCCTACTCACCAAGCCACCCTAGGTGCCGGTTGGAGGAAGGAACCGCAGGCAATTTGAGTAGGGACACTAGCAACTCTGTTGACCGTTAGATGATCATCAAATAACAAATCCAGTTCTGCTGCAAATCTTTCACACCTGCTACACTCCTCTCTGAGAAACGACTTCTGCCCTGATCATCTGCTCTAGCCCAGGGAGGGGGAACCTCCAGACCTCCAGGTACTGCTGAACTACAACCCCCTTATCACCCTCACCATTGGTCAAGGGTGATGGGAGTTTGGTGCCCACCAGGACCAGGAGGTCCACCTGTTCTAGGTATCTGCCAGCACTTTGGCTCCAGACTTGGCACAAAGCACACAGCTACTCAGTCTGCTCCGTGGAACCTGCATGCTATGCAAGCTGCTTGCTGGGAGAGGGGTTGTTCTCCTCTAGGCTGCTCTGTGCATTGTCCTGGGCGTGCACAGACCCCATAGAGTCCACATCAAAAGCCACAAGAAAACCTTGATTTGTTTCAGATAGGCTCCATATTTTCATTCTATCAACATGCTACATTAAGTCCTTGAATCCCGTGTTGAGATTCCCTGTGTCTTTTTATTTACAATCTATTTATTTTGTGTGCGAGAGGGAGCGATTCCAGATCGGGACCATAATGAAATCACTGAATTTCAATAATCACTGAAAACCCACTTGCCTGAAGCTGCTGTTTGCAGATAATGGCAGCTTGGGGGGGGGGGCAAACAACTTCACAGAGGGGTAATTTTCAGGAGGATATTAGCACATGGGAGAAGGGGTAAACCTCAGCTTTTTATTGCATACACATGGGAAATGCCAAGCATGATTTTAGTATAACTTGAAGCTTTGACCACCACAGGCCCATGTTTCAGATTGTTCCTGCACTAATCACAGAACCTGACAACAGAAACCCTAGACAGTGCATGGCCTGAGATGCACCAGGCTCGAGATGCATTTTATACCTTAATTATACCAGCCTGGGCAAAGCAGCCTTGGTACCTACTATTATTCCAAGAGAAACGTGTTCACATGCAACTTTTGTGTGGGAAATCCCATCTTCTCTACTCACCACTTCAATGATGAAGAGAGCATTTATTTATCCGTAAAGCCATGTAGGGTGGGGAAAGATTTGTGGCCCAGAGACAATATTGCAAATGGTGCACTGGATTCTGAGTCCCCTTCAAAATGGTTACTAGGGTGCTGGTGGAAGAGATTGGCCTTTGGGACAGTGAATTAAAGGGAGCATGCTATCGCCCGCCTGCCCAGCACCTCCTTTAGAAGAGCAGGCAGGGCTCAATCTCTGTTTGCTCCCAAGGTAAACTGAGGAGGGATTTGGGGCGCTTTATAAATGGCCCAGTGGACCTAACTGGGTTGGTTAAAACACAACTCAGCAAAGACAATTATACCTCCCCAGCCCCCCTGCCATCCTTAGTTATGCATGTCCACTACCCTCTGCCAGGGAGATTCCATTAGGGGCGCACACAGGGGAACAATTTACTGATAGCAGGAGTGATTCCAAATTATTAAAAATGATAGGATGGTGCATCGTCTCTAATAGGTTCTGCTGCCCACAGAACACCGTGGAATTTCATCCCAAACCACAACTACTAAATTTTATAGTATACAGAAACCACCTTCTTTATGGAGAGTGCCCACACTTAGCAAAGCAGCTCTTTCTACAGTACAGAGTTACAGAAAGTGGTCAACAAGGAAACTGCTTGAACTCTCGTGTCAGCACCAAGAAGCAGCTTCATTGGGGAATATGGAAAACAAATGGGTTTCACGCCATATTAACAGGGCTTGCTCTGTTTGACAAAGCCAGGACTGAGCAAGTCCTCAGCAAATGAGCATATAGGATTGACCACAGCCCAGGCTCTCTTTATCTCCACTTGGTTTTGAAAGTTTCCACAAATATTTAATATTTTTAATGTAAAGGAGCAATCTGCCAGCTGATTCTCTCATATGGTCTTGGCCTGGACAACGTAAGCTCACTTTTCTAGTAGCAATAACTATTGCCAGAAGAGTGAGCTGGCAGCTCGCATTGTAAAGGGTTTTGTTTAGATTTTCATAAAGCTAAACCCACCTCCTTTGTTTAACTGTAACAAGAACTTTTATTGACAACGGGAAACACAGCCTGGAACAGCTGGTTCCCCAACTTGGTACTCTCCAGATGTTGTTGCTCTACAACTCCCTTCATCCTAGAGCTCTGGGCCTTGTTGGCTGGGGCTGATGGACATCCTAAACATCTGGAGGACTTCAGGTTGCTAAGGCAGGCCTAGAACACCTTGAGAGCACTGTGGCTGGTGAACGGGCTACTCTGAACAATCCCCTCAGAATAATGAAAAAGAAGCGGTAGGAGCAGAAGTTTGCAGAGCAATGAATGACATGAAAATTGGCTGGTGTGTAGACATAGTGCTAATGAGCTCTTTCTATATTTTTTCCTTTTTAGTAGGGTACTGATTTATACCCTTGCAAAATAACTTTCTGTTTTTCGGAAGAGTGCAACTTAGATCTGTGTTTAAGGCCTTAACCACCCATATATTGGAATAGTGCTAAAAAATACACAAGCCCTTTAAGTTATCCATATATTGAGTTACACGTATCATCAAGTAATGAGCACAACTTCTATTGCAGAAATCTACGTTGAAGCAGACTGTTTCCCTCCCCCGGTATTTTTTGCTTCTTCATCAAAGCAAGACCTGGGGTTAAAATTGTGCGTTTGCTTAAAATTTCTTAAAATCGCTGCTGAGTTTGAACTTTTAACCTGGGCTCATCTGGTTCCACTGAATTACTGAAAACTGGCAAGTGGTTGTTCTGCATTCCTCTATTATTCTGACATATTAGTAGCTGTTTTTCTTCTGCAGAATAAAGAATGGGAGCTAGAACGGGGAGATCTAGTGCTGGAAAAAGCTAATAATTGAAATGAACTCAAGAAGAAGAAAAATTAAAATGCCTATTCCCCCCCCCCGCCGCTTTTCTGAGAACCCAATGCCAAGTCTTTTCCCCGGCCTCGGTATGTTTTTCACATTTCGTTAAATTTGGTTTTCTTCCTTTTTCATGAATATTTTAAAAAGTACCTTGCTTTCAAGTTGCCTTAGACAGGAAGTTAAAAAATACAGGCTCTAACGGAGGTCAATAGCAGCTCAGCATCTTAGCGCTGGGATCTGGGTGAAAAGCTTACAATGTTAATCCTCTTAGCCCACTTTGCTGGCAGGTGTCTTGAGCAGGGAAGGCTCAGAGAAGAATTACACCGGGAAGACCCTGCCTCCCTCTCTGTGCCTAGATGACAAGCTCTGGTCCACACCAGTCATCATCAACAGTGGTATATATTGCCTATCCGTAATTTCGAAGCTACTATCGCCTTCCTAATTCACAAACTCACGTACCTAAACTTAATTACAACTGTCAGTGCCAATCAAAACAACAACAACATGACAAGTTGTTGGGCTACGGCAAGGGCTAGATGACTTCCATCAGGTTGAGGAACTACAGCCTCAGGAGTAACCAGGAATAAGGTCCTGCTCTGTCAGACAACCAAAGGTAGAGAACAGGGACCTGGTCCTTCTACTTGGCCAACCGAGAAGGTCTCTGACTGACAGGAAATTGCAAGGGCTGATACTCTTCCCTTCCGTGTCTGGAGGGAGAGCTCCAAGTACACCAGGACCTGACCTTCAATTCCAAGATTACTAGTCCCAAGTGTGACACAAAGGCTGCTAAACCATACAGGTGACAAGCCCAAAAGCAATGTTTGGCTGCAGCTGTGCCAAACACAGCTCCACTGTAATTCTTTCAATAGAGGGCATGGGGAACATGCTCCAGGTGCCACTCGACTCCAGCTCTCATCAACCACAGCTGGCACGGCCAATGTTCATGGATTATGGGAGTTGTAGTCCCCCGACACCTGGAGGTCCCGCAGGTTCACCACCTCTGCCTCCACATTTTCAATCTCCTTTGTTTCTTGCATCATTCTCCCTGAAGCTTTGTGGATTTTAGTACACATTGCCTCCCCGGACAGCCACTTAACTGTCCTTTACATTTTTTGCTGCAGGTGTAAAGGGGCTTTTATTTTTGTCTCTTGAGCTGCCTTGAACCACTGGTCAAGGATAGGGATAGAAACATAGAATTGTAGAGTTGGAAGGGGCCAAGAGTCAACTAGTTCAAGCCCCTGCAATGCAGGAACCTCAGCTAAAATCATCTGTTTTATTACATAGATTGTACCAAATCAGATAATGGGAAGGACATCTGAAGAGAAAGAAAGGGGCAACTCCTATCCCTTTAATGATACTGGGCTTGGTGGAAGGCTTTTAAACCTCTTTGCCCAACCCAGCACCTCTGCTTGCTGCAAAGCCCAATAGCATCACCACTGCTAATGTGGCCATTGAAACCAGGTGGACTTTCCCTGCCATCACTTCTAGATACTGCCAAAAGCAGAGGTGGTGTTTAAAATCCCCTCCTCCTCCTTTCAGGGAAGTGTCCCAAACAGTTATAAAGCTGGGAAAACGGTTTATGAATTATTGGCACTGGCCTCAAATGTTTAGATGCCTCTCCAGTTTAGTGGGGTAAGGAAACATTTCAGTTGCCAAGCTAACAAGCCTGAGAAACAGATTCCAGGAAATACTCAGGCTGTTTAAATTCCATCATAAAACTCATATCCTAGCTAGCAATGTGTGCATTTCCTGGGGCAGGGTGGATAAGGGGAGGGAAATTGTATTATTATTTTTTAAACAAAGGACACAACATTGACAAGAAGAACCAAACTCACATACCTATGATCCTGATGATCAAAACTTAACACACGTTTTTCTTGATGTCCGCATGATTGAATTGCAGCCTGCACCTTAAAAGGCTGTTGGCAATTACATGGCATAATGTATTATAGCTCTCAGAGTCTGTTTCTCTCCCCCCCCCCCATCCAACAGAAGCATCAGAAAGAAATAAACTCACTTACTAATCTATTAGCAGAAGAAAACCCTCCTCCTTGCTGTACTGGTGTTTAGGAAGCAGACCAACCAGCAGTCAGACGTATACCAAAATATCTGCATTCTAGGTGACAGAGAGCAATACAGGGTTTTTTATTCTGACACAGTGGGGCACTAAAGCAAAAGCCCATTAAACCACATGGGTGGAGGCCGCCCAGGAAACATCTCAGTTGGACATCACAGAGGGCAGCAACAAGATAGCTCTCTCTGAACCCCAGTGCTGGCATGAATCAGCGAATGAATCAACGAGTGGTACCTAACCAACCCTAATCAACTTATGCTGGATTTCCAACCGAGAGAGACTGGAAATGGTGCCTGGGTCCTTTGGCCTCATCTTGTGTCTTCTCCACCGCCGTCATTGTACAATGTCAAAATAAACCACCCATGCTGCAAGAGACTGGTCTTTCAGCCATTGGCTCTCCCATCCAGAAGAGATGCCGCAATGAGGCAGCTGCGACCGTCGAAATGTGGCAACCACTGCAAGGCAAGTGTCAAAACATTTCTTCCCTCTTCCTTCTCGTCCCTGGGTTGTGTTTTCAACCTGCCATGTGGAGTTCCCCACTCCCTCAACCTCAGAGAGGGAAAAGCTTTGAGATATATATATATATATATATATATATATATAGGCAAAGGCTTTTCAAAGAAGACTCTGAAGAGCATTGCTTTTGTAACTGGGGGGAGAAACCTGGTTCATGCTCCTGCAAGAAAGAATGAGAATCTGTCCCAACTGCCTACCAAATAATTAAAATGTATTTATAAATGATCAGCTAAGGTTTCCAAACTCACAAAGAAATCTATACCTAGTGTGCATCTCAAAATTTCTGATATAGCCCTTTCAATGAGCAAGTCACAAATTCCCCCCTTATATTAAAGTGCATTTGCTATCATCCTAAACGTCGCCTTGCAATAGGCTCCTACCTTTCTATAACTGTCCAAGCCTTCTGGGCTGGATGTCTTCCATTACCCAGAGAGCAAGCTATGAGTACCTTTCAAATTTCAGTGTTGTCTGCCTCTATTTTCAGATTCTTGAAAAATAAAATAATAATAATAATAATAATAAATACATTTTAAGCTCCCCCCCACCAACCCTTGTCTCTCTTCCAAGCTAAACTCTACCCAGGATTCAAGCATCGTTTGAGCCGTCTGCGTTCTCTGTCAGATCTTGGAATCCTGCTCAACATGTGCTCATTTTAAAAAGAAATTAAATTTTTAAAAAGGAGCCATTGTGTGGAAGTGTATCCTGAAGACGCAGCCGGAACGAAGGAAACAGGGTTCTCACGTTGCTGGCCTCTCACTGCTCACCAGAAGGGAATATAAAAGACACCCGGGCTCAGTACTTGTTAATCCCAAAGATGCGTACGCCATGCAGTTGGGGTAGTTTGGGGATCAAGACGCTCATCAAGGAGATGGTGTTGATGATGAAGTGTATCCGGTCGTATTTAGTGTAGAAGCTAGTAAGGAAATAACTGCGGAAGAAAGAAAAGGAGGAGAGAATTGAATCGCGTATGCCCCAATTCCCTCAACTGGCCCACACTGAAGGTTGAAACATAGAATGCCCTCCCTAGGGAGGCTTGCTGGGTGTCCATATCATGCACACACACACACACACACACACACACACACACCATTTTTATATCATGCATATAATCTCTCTCTCTCTCAATATATAATTTTTATTAAATTTCTGTTTTACCTTTTAGAATATTCACTTAAACAACCTTAAAATATCAATGACTTCCCTTC
Organism: Podarcis pityusensis; assembly: GCF_964106645.2. Classification (NCBI taxonomy): domain Eukaryota; kingdom Metazoa; phylum Chordata; class Lepidosauria; order Squamata; family Lacertidae; genus Podarcis; species Podarcis pityusensis. The sequence continues at coordinate 26,045,299 of NC_138038.1, forward strand.
CTCTCTTTCCATGGTTCATTTCGCACAGCATAAACACCTGCACATTTTATATAAACTAAACCATTCTGTATTACATCCATCAAAACTTATTTGCACTGTTGAATTTATCTTAATTATGCTGCCCACATTTTCATATGTACCCAATCCCCCCCCCATATATTCAATAAATATTTTCCAATCTTCTTTAAATGTTATGTTCTTCTTGTTCTCATATTCTATACATTAGGTTCGCAAGCTGCGCATAGTCCATCAGTTTAAGTTGCCAGTCAGGACTTCACTCATTTTCCATTTTTGGGCTAAAGAAACAGGAGCTGCAGTAGTGACAAACATAAATAACCTTTTCCAACACCTGGGAATTTCTGTCTGACTTATCTCCAACTTCAAGGACTCAGGTTTTTTTGGAAAAGTACTTTTAAACATTTCTTTCAGTTCATTATGAATTATTTCCCAATACTCTTTTACAGGTCCACCATATATGATAGAAAGTACCCTCAGTCTCATTACATCTCCAACACTCACCTGATTCAGTCTTATACATCTTATATATATTCTTTGAGTGCCAGGTGAAGAGCTTTTCATTTTTCCAGGGATTTTTCATTTTTTTAACGTTGCAAATTGTATTGCTCACTACCCAGAGAATGTTAAGGTACTGTCGTTTTTGGACTACAACTCCCATCATCCCTAAGCTAGCAAGACCAGCGGGGTCAAGGATGATGGGAATTGTAGTTGGGGAAAACCAGCGGGAGACCCAAATTTGGGAAACACGGCTCTAAGGGCACAAAGGGAGGAAGGAGTTCTGTGGGTCTAAAAAGCATTTCTTCGCACAGTGTGGAGTTAATTTATGGAACTGGCCTGCTATTGTGGGGGTGGCCATTAGGGCTTAGACAGCCTTAAAAAGAGGGTGAGGCAAGTACATGGAGGATATGGCTACTAGTCAACTTGGCTTCATAACATCCTCAGGACCACAGGCATCATGACTCCGAATACTCATTGATGGAGAACAGCAACATTTCTTGTTTGCGGGCTTCCCGCAGGCATCAGACTAGCCGTTGTGGGAACGGGATGTTGGGCTTGGCAGGCCTCTGGCCTGATGCAGAAGCGATTTGCACCTAGCCTTATCAGTACAGTCCCAAGCCCTCTTTTACACTCACAGTATAATTGGTGTGATGGTCAGGAACTTGCGGGAAGCGGTGAACTGCACCCCGTAATCCATCTGCTCCCAGTGAGTCAGCAGCCGGGCTTTGCCCTGGTCAGGCGTCTCGAAAGGCGTTCCTTTCACAGTGTGTAAGAAAATGTACATGCTCTGTAAGAAAGCACAAACACACACGTGTGTTTTTAGGGCTACATGGCGGTGGGGAATAATATTCCATCGCTATTCTGGGCTACTTCGCTCATCTCTTCCTCTCTCTTGTTTCGAGTCCCGATTTAACCGGTTGAAAAGGCAGCAACGTCCTTGCGAAAGATGTGCTGTGTTGAAGGAAAGGTTCCTGCACAACCAATGAATAACCACTTTTCAATGAGAAGCAAGGGTAGCCTAGCAGGAAAAAGGGCAAACGTGCAGATACAGTGCTAATTTAGGATAATTATTATTCTACTACAAACCCTCAATCTAAGGTGCTTGGCTGAAGTCCACTAGAAGCAGTGCTGCAAAGAGGACTATTGACCGACCTTTAAAAATGTGGCAGAGGGAAGAAGCTGCAGTATTTGGAGTCTTAAAATGCTTTGGCTAACCTGATCCAAGGAAGAAAGGAGAAAAAAGCAGGAGGAAGCACTGAGCAGTGAACTAGCATGGAACACGTCATTTATACATTTGTGCTGGCAGGGGGAGCTGTTGCCACTTCTGCTGCCTACAAAGCAGTGCTGAGAAATTCAGATGCTGTAATGCACATAAAAATATAACTGGGGCCTCAAGACGCAGCCCCCTCCCTGCTCTTTTTTGGAGGCAAAGTGTCACATACATAATTTTTCAAAGGGCCGGCGCTCTACGCAAAGCAGATTTCCTACACAGATCTACTTCTAGGTCACGAATTGTGCCACACCGGTTATTGGCGTCTGCGTGGCCAATGGTACCCAGGGCAGAGAGAGGGTGCCAATTCAGATTTCACACCGCACTAACAAAATGCCTTGAGCCAGACCTGTGTGCAAATTCCTAATCTGCCCTAGGTTATTGCAGCGGGCAGCGGCAACTAAGACGCACATGTTATTGTCACAGGTGTGTAGGAGGCAGCTTAGCACATAGGGGGGCTGCTCCTGGACCGGGAGAGCCCGGCCTCAGTAGTTCATGCACTGGTTGCTTCAAGGTTAGATTACTGCAATGCGCTGTTTGTGGGACTTCCTTTGCCCTTGACCCTGAAGCTGCAGTTAGTGCAGAATGCCTTTTCAGCACCTAACACCTGTGCTCAGGGCTCTGCCCTGGTTCAAGGTGTTACTATTAGTATATAAAGCTCTTAACACCTTGGGACCTGTTTACCTATGACATCCTCTTACCCTAAATGTTAGGGTTGCCATATTTCAAAAAGTCAAAGTCCGGACATAAAATCTGTTGAGCTTTTTTGTGGGCAAAGTTGTTGAGCTTTGAAATTTTGGGGCTTTTTTTTTTTTTTAAAGGAAATTTGCCCCAAAATTAACACTATCGACTCGGGTTGCCATTTTTTTACCAATTTTTGGAAATTCCGTATGGACGCTATTTCCGACGGACGAATTCCAGATATGTCTGGGGAATTCCGGACGTATAGCAGCTAGGCTACCATATGTGCCCACTTGACCACTTCAGTCAACAGAATTGGCACTTCTATAAAATGCCACATAATACCCACAACCGCATCTGTAAGAATTCGTTTAGTTTGGCACTCCCTGCCTACTGATACCAAGGCAGGCGCTTTCACTGTATTCCTTTCCGCACCTGCCAAAGACATTCTTGTTTAGTTTAGACATGCTTACCCAAATGTTGGGACGCGGATGGCACTGTGGGTTAAACCACAGAGCCTAGAACTTGCTGATTAGAAGGTCGGCAGTTCGAATCCCCGCGATGGGGTGAGCGCCTGTTGCTCAGTCCCTGCTCCTGCCAACCTAGCAGTTCAAAAGCACCTCAAAGTGCAAGTAGATAAATAGGTACTGCTCCGGCGGGAAGGTAAACGGTGTTTCTGTGCGCTGCTCTGGTTCGCTAGAAGCGGCTTAGTCATGCTGGCCACATGACTCAGAAGCTGTACGCCAGCTCCCTCGGCCAATAAAGCGAGATGAGCGCCGCAATCCCAGAGTGGTCTTCAGCTGTTTTGGGACTACCAGCTCCCATCATCCCTTGCTAGCAGGAGCAGTGGTTGGGGATGATGGGAAATTGTAGTCCAAAAACAGCTAAAGACCAAAGTTTGGGAAATGCTGTTTTAAATTACGGTTGTAAATTTTTAAGTGATGATTTTATTGGTTTACCTGCTTTGTAGACCGCTTTGAGTCCCCCCCCCCCCCAATCAAGCGATATACAGTGGTACCTCGGGTTAAGAACTTAATTCGTTCTGGAGGTCTGTTCTTAACCTGAAACCGTTCTTAACCTGAGGTACCACTTTTGCTAATGGGGCCTCCTGTTGCCGCTGGAGCACGATTTCTGTTCTCACCCTGAAGCAAAGTTCTTAACCCGAGGTAATATTTCTGGATTAGCGGCGTCTGTAACCTGAAGCGTATGTAACCCGAGGTACCACTGTACAAAATTTTATGAAATAATAAATGTGTGGTGTGGGAAATTTAACACAGCTGTATGTCAGGGCTCCACGTTTCGACTCTACCAATCGAAATGCAGTCCACCAGTCATGGCCAGGTGTTTGCCAGGTGTTTGGCAACTCCACCCCACTTGCGCCAGATGTGGTTGCGCCCCCGACAAAAGAAAGCCATTTCTTCACACGGAGCGTAGGTGGACTACGGAACTCACTCCCACATGTTGTAGCGATGACTACCAACTTGGACGGCTTTAAAAGAGGATTACACAAAGGCCATCAACAGCTACTAGCCATCGCGGCTACTACGTTCTACCGCCAATGTCAGAAGTGGCCTGCCTCTGCATACCACCCGCGGGGGGGACTCACGAATGGGCAGAGGGCTGTTGCCTTGCTTGTGGGCTTCCCATAGACATCTGGTTGGCCACTATGAGAACTATGGTGGACTAGGAGGGCCTTTGGCCTGATCCAGCGGGGCTCTTGTGCTTGTAAGCTAGACAACCCTGCCCTCATTGTAACCTGGCAGGGGTAGCATGCTATGAAAAAATGCACAAGGCTGCATCGTTATTCAGTGTGCCTCCATTACCCCTGAACACCTTTGCAAAGGTTTCCAAGCACAATTCAAAGGGTTGGTGCTGACCTTTAAAGCCCTAAACGGCCTCGGCCCAGTATATCTGAAGGAGCGTCTCCACCCCCATCGTTCAGCCCGGACACTGAGGTCCAGCTCCGAGGGCCTTCTGGCAGTTCCCTCACTGCAAGAAGTGAAGTTACAGGGAACCGGGCAGATGGCCTTCTTGGAAGTGGCACCCGCCCTGTGGAATGCCCTCCCACCAAATGTCAAAGAAATAAACAACCATCTAATGTTTAGAAGACATCTGAAGGCGGCCCTGTTCAGGGAAGTTTTTAATGACTGAGGTTTTAATGTATTTTAAAATGGGTGGGGTATAAATAATAAATTAATTATTATTATTATTATCATCCGCCCTGCACAAAAAGTGTGGCTCACCCCACATTTCCAATTAATGGAGTAGGTGCTGGGAAGCTTTTGCTAAAGTGGTATTAAGCAAATTAGGGGTGGCTGTAGCTTTTTGCAATTAAGTTGGATGGAGTAAATGGGTGTGATAATAAGCACTGGGCGTGAGAAATCCAAATGTCCGTATTAAACAGGAGGAGGATGAACTGCCCAAATAACAATCCTTTAGCTGCAGACGCCCCAATTTCACCAAGCTTCGAGTTTCACGAAACAGGATACTGAAGCACTCTAGAAACCCTTGCACTTTGGAATTTTAAGCTGGCGGCCGTACAGTGTTCGCTTCCTACATAGCGGGGGTGGAGAAGCCTTGAAAGAGAACAAAAGCACCAGATAAAATCTGTGAGCGGGCGACTCCCTGTTGCAAATCATCTTAAGCTCATCCTATCATGAAGCAATGATAACAAAGCATGGCGATAACCGGTACCAAGGTGCCCGGACTCCTTTGTGTTAATTCTTTCCAGCTCTTATCCGCTTTGATTTCAGTTCTTCCCACGCGAAATCATTGGGTGGATCCAAATTATAAGGTGGTGGCACTTAAGTCCCATTGAAACCAATGGGTGACTAGAGTCACAACGAAGTTGCTCAATTGATGTCAGTGGGTACTGAGGTCAATTCACTCATTCTGGGGTCCGGCTGAATGTCAGCTAGGGTCTGTCTTGCTGTTCCACAGTAGGTGGCCAGGAGAGAGAGAAAGAGAGACCCTGTGTAAGTGTGTGTGTGTGTGTGTGTGTGTGTGTGTGTGTGTATGTGTGTGTGTGCCTACAAATCCAGTCACGATTATCCCGTCTTGTTGCCTCCTCCAACACTATCGCATCTTTCTCTCTCTTTTTGCTACATTTTTTCTTAGATGCACCTTACATCAGGGGCAATGAAGGGCCACATTCTGTCATGGGGGGGGGGTCTTCCAAGGGCCACATATCAGTGGTGGATGAGGCCAAACTCTTGCCTACATCCAGGCATGCAAGCAGACACATTTCGGTCCAGTAAAAATCACGAGACAAGGGCGAAGAGTCAGCCGAGTGAGGGGTGTGGCCTGAGAAGGGACGTGAGGCCAGGCAGAGATGTCTTGAGGGCCAAATCCAGCCCCCCAGACCTGAGTTTCCTCACTCCCTGGACTTAGATGAATGCATATGCTTTGGAATACAACCACTGTGTGTGGAAACCAAACACAGCAAGTGCATCTCTCTACGTTGACGCCGTTATAAAAAACCCTTCTAACAATCCTGAGCTAGACACCCTACAGGGCCAGCGACACGTTAAATATATCAGAGGGGAAGGAAGCCAAACAGCACATAGCTGTCACTCTCAGTTGTTTTTACTGCTAAAGTGAAGAAATAATTGCATGTGGAGCAGATGGGGTGACCCGCCGGAAGAGCTGCTCCCCACCCCCACCGCCCCTGGCTAGATGCAAAATGATGCACCACTCTGAGCACAGGGCATAAGCCAGCAGGCTGCCATGTCTGCGCTGAGATAGCGTCTGGATATTAGGCTAAGCAGATTAAGGTTAACTGAGGGTTGGGGGTGGGGAGATGCCCAGAAATATGGACCAATGTTAAGGACGAGGGAGAATGAGCCCCTGCTAAGGCACACCATAGTCATCAACCTTAAAATTATATTATGATTATTTCAAATTGTACTTTCACACCTGCTCCTTGTGCAGCCTGTTTTGTGAGCTTTAGTCCCCCATCTGCAGTATACAGTGGTACCTCGGGTTAAGAACTTCATTCGTTCTGGAGGTCCGTTCTTAACCTGAAACTGTTCTTAACCTGAGGTACCACTTTAGCTAATGGGGCCTCCTGCTGCTGCCACACCGCCGCCATGAGTTTTCTGTTCTCATCCTGAAGCAAAGTTCTTAACCCGAGGTACTATTTCTGGGTTAGCGGAGTCTGTAACCTGAAGCGTCTGTAACCCGAGGTACCACTGTACCTTTAAAACTGTACTACAGCACTGTGAACTGTCACAGAATGCTGGGAACTGCAGTTTGTTTCCAGGTTGCTGAAACCCCCTATGATCAATCCCTCTTTCCCAGGGAACTCTGGAAAGCCTAACTCTGTTGAGGGTCTCCTGTTGTTAACTATCAGCATCCTTAACAAACTACACTTCCCAGGATTCCTTAGGGGGAAGCCATGACCTTTCAAACTGGTGTGATATTCAAACTGGGATGTTCTTTTTGTTTTCTGAATGGGTTTAGGGAGGATTTTCTCCCCTTAACAGTCTCAGGTTTGCACAAAACAAAAACAGGAGGTGGGGTAGAAGCATGTATGAGGTTTTTCAGATGGCTTACTAATCCTTAATAAACCCTGTGCTCCACCCCCCCACTCCCTTCCTGCAGCAAGCTTTAGTGGTCCAGAGTTAATTTAAACCATAGTTTCCTATTATACCTGAACTGGGAAACTGTGGTATAACCACACTCGGTGAGTGAACCAAGATTAATCCATGGTTTCCCAGATCAGGCATTGAAGTGGTTTAAAGTAATCGTGATAGAAGTGCTAAAAGTCGGTGCATGGGGGTGGCGCAGGGAGCATGCAAGTGCCACACTGGTTCTTGGCATAATACATCACAGTTTCCTATGCTGAGGTTGTCAAACCTGAGCCAGCTGTGTGCATGTATATGTGTGCGCGCGTGGGCACATGTGCAGTACTGTATCTTTAAGAAATTGTAAAATGGACCCTGACTGCAAGAACAAGATAAATGAAGTTGGAAAAGAGGTCTCCGTTAGAAGCATTTCACGACTAAAAGTGGGTTGGTTTGCAGATTTAAAAACCACCACCAAGACCCTAATAAAAAATCAATGTCTGTTATACCTGGCAGGTAGGCACAACAATGCTTAGGATGAATCCACAAACGTTTTTTTAAAACAGTGACTCTCTGCTCAGCTTGCATGCTCATAGCAACAATCCCATCCTTGGCACTGACAACTTGATGGATCTCTCTGGACAATCCAGCTGATAGCGTCAGACTTGCATCTAGATGGATACTTGCCTGCTACATGGTCTAGACACCAGACATTCATATAGCCTAGATGGCCATTTCTTGGAGGGCTGAAGAAAAGGGCCAGTTAGGGAGCTCTGGAAGACTGTACTTGGCCCTGGGCCTAAGGTTCCCCACCCCCTGTGTTATAGGGAGTACACGGGGTGGGAATTGTGTTGGCTTCCCCCTCCCTGTGCTGCCTGCAGAAGGATCCTCTGCCTACAATGCCCAACGGTGGAACTCAAAGCTGCTCCAAAAGGGGCTCCCCGTACCGTGTTGTGGATGATGTTGGTCAGAGTCCAAACCACAGGGACGCTGAAGAAGGGAATGCTGAGGAGGATCACGTGCAGAAGGCCGATGCCCAAGACGTACGAGAGCCAGATGCCCCGGCTGTTCATGACCCGGGTGTTTGGGTTCACTTCGCTGTGAGCTGTGCCCACGTTCATCTCTCCAGCTCGGCGGCCCTGCAGCAGAACACAGAGGGACACAGATGGGTTAGCAGGATGAGGGAAAGCTCCCAAATAGGGAAGAAAAAAAAAGACCAGGGCTGGGGGACTCTGCGGCCATTTGGAACGTTGCTGGACTACAGGTCCCATCATCCATACCACAGCTAGGGCAGATGGGGGTTGTAGTCCAACAAGGTCTGGGTTCCCCAGCCCTGGAGCAGGTGGCTCCATCTGTTTCTGGCCTGGGTCAGTTTTTGCATGTTTCCATAAACCAACCCTGATATCGTTAAGCCTAATTATCCCACCAAGGGGTGAGGCTGATTCAGAATGCGGCTAGGTGAGGGTACGGCCCTTATAGATGCTCAGTAGATGTGCCAGATGTTGCTGGACTTCAGCCACCCAACAAGCCCAGCCAGCAGGGTGAATGATCAGGGGAGACGGGAGTTGCAGACCAAAATCATCTGGGCAGCCACATCTCTGCTCAATTGGCTTCCCATAGACCTGGGAGGCCATCTTGTAATTCCCTTCCTTTGGATACTATTAAGTTGTGAGTTGTGACTTCAATACATAACAGATACCACGGTAGGGACGATGCATAGGGTCCTATCATTAGCAGAGCCCGGATTTAGAACTCTCCAGCACATCGAGGCATCCTTAAATACACGCAACACCCACAATCCTCACACTGACAGTCACCACAATCACATAAGCACACTGCCATTACGTACTGATTTTATCTGCGGCACATGGTGTGTCTTTATCTTGCAACGGCATGCCCTGCTGTGCTCTGCCTTATGAAGTTGTGCCGGGGCCAAGCGGGGCATGAAGTCATTCACATCTTTAACCCTTGCGTGGCCCTCTCCCACAACAAATAGCCAAGTTGGGGGGGGGGGAGCTGGAGTAATACCTTGGCATGGGGAAGATCATCTCCAACCCTGTGTGCACCCCAGTGTGGTTATGCTCCAAATCAAGAGGGGGCCCATCCCTGTTGCTTGCACCACGTGAAACCTCCCTCCTGCTGCAAAGAGAAGGAACGCGTGCATGCACGCACCCAGCCCAATTCGAATTTTGACTGTAGCAAAGTGCAAAGGGTTTAAAGCACCACAGCTGCAATCTGGTTCAACCCCTGCAAGAGCTGTTTATTTTTAGGTGGGGTGGGGTGAAGAATCAGTCGCATGAGGCCTGGATAGCCCCATCTAGTTTGGGCCCTAGCCACAACCTGCCAGCGCAAGGCAGAGCCTCCGATTGCAGAGTAAATGAATACATGCATATAGCAGATGGAGCAATGTTTGCTCTCACAGTGAATCCACTTGTCCTGACGACAGAACAGCTGCAACTCAAAGGCAGAACAACACACACATTAGGCAACGTTTCCTATTTAGATAAGAGGGCTGGCGAAAGGGATGGCAAGGAAGGGATGGTGCTCTGGCAACCGGCACTTACATGTTCTTTGCACTAGGGTCAAGGCACATCCATCTCCCGCTCAATATTTAACTTGGGGGGGGGGCGAGGACCAGTGGCAAAGACTCCACTGCCACACACGCACAGCATCATAATATTTTTAAAAAGACATCTCCACTGTCTCTCCAGTGAGCATGACTAGGGGCACACTTATACAGGAAATAGAGACCAGCCACAGGTTTCAGAAGGTGTAAGAAGTTTGAAAGCTGCCTTCCTGCCTCTTCTTTAGTAATGCCATTCAGCATCCATGCAACACTTTTGAATGGGCATGGCATGCTGGCTTACTCCAGAGTTACACCACTGCCCCACCTAGCTCAGTAAAGTCTACATTAGCCTTCACAAACCTGGCGCCCTCCAGATGTGCTGCCTGGGGCCGAAGAGTTATAGTCTCAAACTTCCGGAAGACACTAGGTTAGCAAAGGCTAGCGATGGCTCTCCTGGATTTCATACAGAGGTCTTCCCCATCCCTACCTGGAAATGCTGAGGTTTAAATCTGGGACCTTCTGTTTGCAAAGCAGGTGTTCCTACAGTGAGCTACATACAGCCACTCTCTGATTTGCTTAAATTCTTCTCAGCAATCCTTACAAGTAGTCCCATAAAAGAGCACCGTACAACCATCCAATTTGCATGCAATGCAATCGCAGCTGTCAGAATATGCACGTTGCACTTAACTTCCTCCTACTCTATCCTAGAAGTTTCCCATGGCACCCATTTCCAAAATGTCTTAATTATCTGTTCTCTACAGCGAATGTGCCCTAATTATCAAGGCAGCTGCAGTCCGGCCTCTTGCATCATTAGGCAGCGTGGACACCAGATGTTCACAAATGCATCTAGACTTGGGACTGAGCTGTTTTAGAGTCTGTAGTTCTGCCTTCTGCATTGTCCTGGCCACTTTAATTTTTTTTTGGGGGGGGAGAAGAGGGAGAGAGAGAGAGCACTTGCTTCTGTAGCTGTTCTGTCCTTCAAGCTTCATGTAATCTCAGTCAGATCCCAAACATCTGGCCTGTCTGTGGGCTGCTATCTACGCAGCTGGGATGCAAGTCAGACACATTTTCTGTAGCTATTTATAGAACCTCCCATTCTAGGCTGAATTTATCCAACAAGGGTCCTTCACCTGCACATCAGCCTGCTTAACAGTAGGACACAACCCACTCACCCATTTTTAAGCACAGAGCATTTTTTCTAGTGGTGTTATCCAGACACCAATTATGTATTGTTTTTTAAAAAGAATAATCTTGGACTGACACAGTTCTCTGCTTCTAACATACATATTCATACGTTCCACTTTTCTGGCTGGCTTCTTGGGTTTCCCCCATTCTTATACAGTGGTACCTCGGGTTAAGTACTTAATTCATTCCAGAGGTCCGTTCTTAACCTGAAACTGTTCTTAACCTAAAGCACCACTTCAGGTGGGGCCTCCTGCTACCGCCGCGCCACCAGAGCATGATTTCTGTTCTCATCCTGAAGCAAAGTTCTTAACTCAAGGTAATATTTCTGGGTTAGCGGAGTCTATAACCTGAAGCGTCTGTAACCTGAAGCATATGTAACCCGAGGTACCACTGTACACCAGAAAAATCAATAGCTGGACAGCATTTCCATGGATTTTGTTCACTGCAGTGTGGATTCCCCATTGATCTAGTAATTTGTACATGGAGGGAGGACCACAGCTCAGTGGAAGAGCATCTGCTTTGTGTATGAAATGTTGTGGCTTCAATTCCCGGCATTTCCAGGTAGGACTGGGAATGTCCCTGTCTGAAACCTTGGAAGAGTGGCTACCAGTCAGTGCAGACAATACTGAGCTATATGGACCAATTGCCTGACTCAGTCTGCTTCCTATATTACTTGCTGTTCACATTCTTGTGCAAGTAAGAACATGATACCTGGTGCATAAGTTTTCGTTCCCAAAGGGAGTTCTACAGGTAATGTGACCAGCAACAACATTTCTTTATGCACCCTTCTGATCTGAGATCGGCACATGAAGCAGAAGAAGAAGAAGAAGAGTTTGGATTTGATATCCCGCCTTTCACTCCCCTTCAGGAGTCTCAAAGCGGCTAACAATCTCCTTTCCCTTCCTCCCCCACAACAAACACTCTGTGAGGTGAGTGGGGCTGAGAGACTTCAGAGAAGTGTGACTGGCCCAAGGTCACCCAGCAGCTGCATGTGGAGGAGCGGAGACACGAACCCGGTTCCCCAGATTAGGAGACTACCGCTCTTAACCACTACACCACACTGATCGCCACCAGCAGGCCAATAAAAGGCATTATCAGACACTACTTTTGTCCAAGAGCTTCTATCTCTCTCTCTCTCAACACACACACACACACACACACACACACACACACACACTACCATAGCCCCTTTCTATTTATGAACATTTGCCTTGCAGAGGCTCCAGCTATTATCCCGGAACTCTGGCAGCAATTGGGCGTTAGTTTAAAAGACCAATTAAAAAAGAGAGAGAAAATACCGAGCTATAAAAATTAACAACCTGTTTCGGCAAAGCATTTTATGAGGCTTTTTAAAAATTTGCAAGTGGAGTTTTGTTTTACTGATGACTACAGCACGGCGCAAAGTCGTGTCCCCAAGCAGGCAAATGTGTGTTAGGAGAGGTAAGGGCCTGACAGCCCTGAAGCCTAACCTTTATTAGCTCTGTGGTTATGATTAGGTGGGAAGGGGACTTCAATCGTCCACCGAGGCTTCAAAACTGGGATTGCAGAGGAAAACATCTCCTTGCGTTGGAGAGCAAAGTTCAGATCGCTGAAGCAATTTTTCTTTTTCTTTTTTCTGCTCGTAAAAGACAGACACAACTGAGCGGTTTCCTGACCGAGGTTTCATACCACTGCAGCCAACCAAGGACTTGCGCAAATATGGGAGAGCGTTTGCTAAGCTGTCAAACTTTAATCCTTGCTTACCTCTCCAGCAGGGCAGAATTGATGTATCAGAGTGGAACTAGGGACAGCTCCCGTTCTGCTTAGATAGAAAGGGGGGTGGGGGGTGGAGGAGAGAGAAAGGAAAATACATTGTTAGAAGCAAAACAAAACAAAAAAAGGAAAAATGGTGTGCAGCACGCAGAACCCCACTCCCCACTCCCAAATCTCTGTCTGGGCTCATCCATTAGTGATGGACTGATTGACAAATGGTGCTTGGGAAGAGGTGCTGCAGGGTAGTAAATTGTAGGTGGGTGGGATTTAGCACCCCTTACCCATGCACCCGTATTGCTGTTAAAATGAGAAGGTCCTCCCCTTTTGCTGCGTTTATTGAACAACTCGTTTCGTTTCTTATATTTCTATTCTGCCTTTCACTCACGTGAGTCCCAAACGGCTTATATACGATAAGTGATAACATAGCAGAACATCACAACCGCAGCGTAATCGTATAAAATGATTATCGAAATCATCAGCGAAACGATTGCAAACCATCAGTAAAACACAACTGCCTTCTATGAAACACTATTAACAAAGCAATAACAACAAAAAGGCAAAACAGCACAAACGCAAGGAAAGTTGTATGATAAAATTCACAAAGCATTACGGTGGTACTTGGTTCTCGAATTTAATCCATTCCGGGAGTCCTTCGACTCCCAGAATGGTTTGAAAACCAAGGCGTGGCTTCTGATTGGCTGCAGGAGCTTCCTGCAGCCTGTTGGAAGCCATGCCGGATGTTTGGTTTTCAAAGAACGTTCGCAAACCGGAACACTCGCTTCCGGGTTTGCGACGTTTGGGAGCCGATTTGTTCGACAACTAAGCCATTTGACTACCAAGGTACCACTATACAGCACTCCTAATCCACAAAACAATACAGTGGTACCTCGGGTTACATACGCTTCAGGTTACAGACTCCACTAACCCAGAAATAGTACCTCGGGTTAAGAACTCTGCTTCAGGATGAGAACAGAAAACTCATGGCGGCGGCGCAACAGCAGCGGGAGGCTCCATTAGCTAAAGTGGTACCTCAGGTTAAGAATGGTTTCAGGTTAAGAACGGACCTCCAGAACGAATTAAGTTCTTAACCCAAGGTACCACTGTATTAGCAACACTAACGAACAACCAAAACTGAAACTAAGCACTGTTGAATTCTCTCTCTATATTTGAAACACAAAGGAAGCTGCCTTATACAGAGTTAGACCTCTGGTCCAGCAAGGTCATGGAATCACAGAATTGTCGAGTTGGAAGGGATCCCGAGTGTCATCTAGTCCAGCCCCCTGCAATGCAGGAAACGGTATGGTGTATACAGATCTCCAGGGTTTCAAACATGGATCTCTCACCTGGAAAAGCCACAAGTCGAAACAGGCACCTTCTGAATGCAAAGCAGATGTTCTACCAATGAGCTACAGTCGTTCTGGTTGAGCCACAGCCATTCCCTTAAACCACCTGTACTGCATCTGCTTTGGTATTTAACCCCACTGGGTTGCATCCAGTGCTAGTTTTCCGCTCAAAACAGGCACATTGAAGTTAATGGCCACGACTAACCTAAGTCCATTAATTTCAATGGACCTGCTCTGAGTGGGACTTTCTCTAGTTTGGGCTTGAAGCCCGCTGTTTCTTCCCATCATTCAAAACATGGCAATCCGGCTTCTTCTGCCAGCAAAGCCACACCTCAAACCCAAACGTGCATGAACTCCCAGTGGGGACCAGCCACACCGTATGTACCTGCCCCTTGCAAACAATGCAAGAAAACCCTTAAGGTGATCACTTGAGATAAAATAGACTCTCTGATCTGCCCACCAGGAAAAGCAATGCTGCTTTTATTTATGCCGCTGCTTATCCTGGGATGAAAGACAGGCAAGCCAAGAACCTGTGGCCTTGCCAGTGTGGGAAATACTCTTGCCAAGGTTGCCAGGCGACGTTTAGCTTGGCAGGGTCACGAGTTGTTCAAACGTGCGAGTTAACGCTGCAAACACTGACCATTGCAAATTCCTATGAAGCGAACAGTGATAAATAAGCATAAAATAAATAAATGTAAAGAGTTACATTCCCATCCACCCCAAAATATGCTGCTTAAACAAGCACTGATACCTGAGATCCTTGAAAACTCTTGTGAACCATCAAGTAGTTTTGGTGACAAGAAACGCTTACTGCCAGCGACAGCTGGTTTAGCAGCTATGGTCCTTCCTCTGCAGAGAAGGGTCTAACTGGACCACTGTGCTTGGGGCTGCCCTTGAAGACTGATTGGGTTGTATTTTTTTAAAATGTATGTAAGGTAAATGTAAAAGGTAATTGACCCCTGGGCGGTTAGGTCCAGTAAAGGCGACTATGGGGTTGCAGTGCTCATCACGCTTTCAGGCCGAGGGAGCCGGCGTTTGTCCACAGACAGCTTTCCGGGTCATGCAGCCAGCATGACTAAACCACTTCTGGAGCAATGGAACACTGTGACAGAAGCCAGAGCGCACGGAAATGCCGTTTACCTTCCCGCTGCAGTGGTACCTATTTATCTACTTGCACTAGCGTGCGTTCGAACTGCTAGGTTGGCAGGAGCTGGGACAGAGCAATGGGAGCTCACCCTGTTGTGTGGATTCGAACCACCGACCTTTTGATCAGCAAGCCCAAGAGGCTCAGTGGTTTAGACCACAGCGCCACCTGCGTAACCTGCCTGGGGACCAACTGGTGATGGGTAGACCATAAAAGCTGGCAATAGATAGATAACAATAACAATTTATTATTTATACCCCACCCATCTGGCTGGGTTTCCCCAGCCACTCTGGGGGCTCCCAATAGAATATTAAAAACACGATAAAACATCAAACTTTAAAAACCTCCCTAAACAGGGCTCCCTTCAGATGTCTTCTAAAAGTCAGATACAGTGGTACCTTGCAAGACGAATGCCTCGCAAGACGGAAAACTCGCAAAACGAAAGGGTTTTTTGTTTTTTGAGCTGCTTCGCAAGACGATTTTCCCTATGGGCTTGCAAGTTTGTTTCCTTTTTCTTAACACCGTTAATACAGTTGCGACTTGACTTCGAGGAGCAACTCATAGAACGCGGTGTGGTAGCCTTTTTTGAGGTTTTTGAAGACTTTGGTGATTTTTGAAGCTTTTCCAAAACTTTTCTGACACCATGCTTCGCAAGACGAAAAAAATCGCAAGACGACAAAACTCGCGGAACGAATTAATTTCGTCTTGCGAGGCACCACTGTAGTTGTTTATTTCATTAACATCTGATGGGAGGGCTATAGATAGCTATAACTCCATTAACATTTTGGCAGGGCTGTTGTGCTGGTCCAGCACATAAAAAATAAGACCTAAATAGTACCTTTTCAGGTTGAAACAAGTTGATTTATCACAGGCCTCCTTGCATCTGGAGCAAGCCCATTACAGTACAAATCAGGATTAGTTGGTTGTGCAAAGTCATTCATGGATCCGCTCATGTCAGTGCAGTTTAAGTAAACGCAACAGCTAGATCCTCTGGGCTGAACTGAGATTTAGGAAAATGAAGCTGCCTCCTTAACACCCAGTACTCCTACTGATGTTGCCGGTTTAGCAAATGAAATGAGCCACAGGAAAAAGCTCGATCTGTACCTGGAGAGCCAGACAGAGCACCTTTTCTGGGAAGCTATATTGGCTTTCTTGTTTTCCTCAAGGATAGGGATCCCTTAGGCCTTTCAGATGCGACTCCCAAAACCCACTCCCCCCCCCCCGCAACCACAAGGCCAATGGCCAAGATGGAAATAAATGGCTGCGGCTAACCTGAAGCCTGAAAGTGGTACAAATGGTCATTAAGGATGTTGTTCTAGTTAACAGAAACATGGAAGATGGGAGATGGAATCCAGGAACATCTGAAAAACCATAGGTAGTCCTCCATCCCTCTTCTAGGACTGCCACAGCCATCAAGAAGACATTCAGAGATGGCAAGTAGTGGCTGGCTCTAAGGGGCCTTCATTTTTATGGCGGCACACAGTGGTTCGTTCCACTAACATGGAACCATATTTGGGATCCAAAAGGGAA
The DNA here is from genome assembly GCF_964106645.2 of Podarcis pityusensis. Lineage (NCBI taxonomy): Eukaryota > Metazoa > Chordata > Lepidosauria > Squamata > Lacertidae > Podarcis > Podarcis pityusensis. Next base: position 26,061,851 of record NC_138038.1, read on the forward strand.
CTCTCCCATATCGGCTGAAAACACTGGAGCTTATAGTTTTGTTTGTTTTCGCGGGGATTAGTGCATAGCTGTCAACTTTTTCCCTTTTTAAAGGGAAATTCCCTTATTCCGAATAGGATTCCTCGCAAGAAAAGGGAAAAGTTGACAGCTATGGTCTAGTGGGGTCTTTTCTGGTAGTACCCGGCTCAGCTCGCAAGCATTCACAGTGTGCGTCTTGAAAGCAAGCTAAAATGTGGTGTGATGGAGGTTTTGTTGACAGTGGGGTACTCATCCTGCTATCATTGTGTTTTGGGGCAGGGTGGGGAGAAAGAACACTTCAAAACTTGGTTGAACCAGAGATGACAGCATGGGAAAGCAATGTCTCTATATCACACCAATTTCACTTTTTTTCTCCAAAAGACCTGCTCTTCGCTTTTGGATGCCCTTCCCACCATTCTAAACCAGCTCCATTTCAGAATATGTTTTTGGAGAGGGGTTGGGAGAAGCAGGTTCTTTGATAAGATTTTAACAGCTTACTTTTGTTCATGTTCAAATTCGGACTGCAAACAAAAACCAAACAAATCTCCGGCCTATTTTGACAGTGTTTGTTGTGGTTAAATTTTAAAGCCTCTGATTGCAAAGGATAAATAAGTGATCATGTTAAAAGCTTCAAAGGCAACAAGGCTACATATGAAGTGAACTCCATTTAAGGAAGAGTGTTCATTAAAAGTCTTAGGAACCATCAGAATGGTAAATCTGGCTGCATATAGAGAGAGCACAAGTGGTGCTGGTTGGTAGCAAATAAACAGCTGGAAACAGCTGGCACCAGAGCAAGCATGCCTGATGAATGCGCTCCTGTCTTAAGTTACATTAACCAGAGAACTACAAGGACAGATGAGACACTGAATTTATTAACTTTGCGTTGAAGCATGAAATGAGGACAGGAGACCCTGGATCCAAGCAATTTCTCAATAGATACACATTTATACTTATTCGTCATGTGTTATGTATTTGGGGGGGGGGGGAGAAGTGAGTGAGAGACAGAGAGATCATTTTGCGTGAAACTCTAAAATAGCAAAGGTGTGGTTTTTGTTAAGTGGCTATTTTTTAATGCCTCGTAATAACAATAATAAAAAAAATCCTTCCAGTAGCACCTTTAAGACCAACTAAGTTAGTTCTTGGTATGAGCTTTCGTGTGCAAGCACACTTCTTCAGATACACTGAAACAGAAGTTGCCAGATCCTTCTATATAGTGAGAAGGTGGGGAGGGGTATTACTCAGAAGGGTGGTGGGAATGGGAGATAGGCAGATAGGCCTCGTAATAACAATGTTCGCGATGAGTCCCTTATTTTAAAGGAACACCAACAGGACTTGTTCCTTTGGCATGCAAAACTAGCACAGATGGCTGTTTACAGTGCCATCCTAGGCATGCGTACACAAAAGTTAGAAAGGCCCATAATAACCAAATGCCATGGAATATTGAGAGGTCAGGGGTGTGGCAGTGGTGGGGAGATGGAATGAACTGGCTGGAAGATGACTGCAGGGACAGATAAAGGAAAGATGGGGACTTCAGGCCCAAAGAGCAATCTCAAAACTCGCAGGCATATTCTCAAAATTCTCACTCATATAGTTTGCCCACCTGTCACATTTGGCCTGCGAGGACGCTATTGATAATACTATGGTCTGTGGAGCCAAAAACGTTCCACACCCCTGATATAAAGGGCAGAAGGAACTACGTCACTTCCTGGTTTACGCTGAGCAGCTATTTTTGAATGTCCCCAGAGACAGAACTGAGAACTGCCCATAGACGCCAGTAGAGAAATCCAAGGTTGTAGCTCAGCTAGGGCTAGGCATCAGTGTGTCTGTCCACTTTCCTCACTGTCTCTCTCTCACACACACCAAAGGAAAAGGCAGCAACGAATGGAATAGTTTCCAACACCGCTAATGCAAATTTCAGAGCAAATGCGAGACCACTGTCCTTATACTTCCAGGCTGAAATTGGCTGCATCTGAGAGAGAGTGACTATGGACAGTCCTGAGTGCAGCTCACACCAAATATTGCAGGCCAGACTCTTGATTGGTTTCCAACAAATCTGCATTGCTGTCTGCTACTTTAATCCCCACATTGCAAGTTGGGCAACTACAACCCTGTAGTGTAGTTCACTGCTACATTCTTATTGCAGCTTGGAGGGCTGTGCTGGAGAAGAACAGCTTTCGGCAGCCCTGTAAAGTAGACCCATTGCTGTATTTCAGGCCACAGATGGGACTATTTGGCCTCCAACAGCAAGCCCAGCACCCGGCTGCCTGCAGAAACCTCATGCTCTATTAACTTGCAAGCAGACTGGTTCCATTTTTTAAATGTAAAAACACCCACATTTTTCTCCATTGCACATGAAGTAAAAGACCAAATTAGAACAGGAGCTCGCATATGTATTTGATAGTAACTTTTATTTTTCAACCTCCCTCAGCTGCAGGTTCAGGTTACCAGGGATAATCTGCACCATTTTGTTGCAGGGCTTTGATTGTTTTCCTCTACAGTGGTACCTCAGGTTACAGACGCTTCAGGTTACAGACTCCGCTAACCCAGAAATAGTACCTCAGGTTGAGAACTTTACCTCAAGATGAGAACAGAAGTCACACGGCGGCTGTGCGGCAGGCCCCATTAGCTAAAGTGGTACCTCAGGTTAAGAACAGTTTCAGGTTAAGAAGGGACCTCCAGAACGAATTAAGTTCTTAACCACTGTATTTCCAACATTCCAGACGTGAGCGTTTTTGCTATGAAGCTAACAAGAAGAAAGTATTAGCAGGCTTGGGAGAACTCCAAAGTTTGCAGAACTTAAAAACCCCCAAAAACTTCAGGAAAGGAAAGCCTGGGGTGGTGGGAACCCCAGAAACAGCTCCAATAAGAACTAGGCATGCTTAGTGAGCGTGGAATACCAACGATTTGGGGAATGAGGGGGAATAGAATGGCTGGAATTCTCAACAGGGAACACTCCACACTGCAACATTTTGTTGTAGTTTCCAGAGTGGCGTTGGAAAGAGACATGTATGCCCCAGGCTCCCTAAACAGCACCATGGATCACAAATCTGTTTTAAGTGGTCTTTGTATACACACCTATTGAAGGTATTTTGGTTTTGCTCAGCCTCTGCGCTCGCCGAGCTAAACATGTGCAACTTGTGTTTCGGCCAACCAGAACGAAAATACAAGAGTATCGAGACTAGACTATATTGGGCAGCTTACTTCAGCCAGAAACTGAAACCTCCAGCTCTAACATTTCGATGTCTTTATTTGCTAAGCTGTTTGTTTAAGCAACTGCCTTTGATTTCTTAAGTCCTGGTTTTTATTTGAGGGAGTTTAATTCAACAGTCTCAGTTGAGGATCATTTTGTATTGACATAATGTAACTGTTCTATGCAAATTTAACTAGGCTTGAGCAAGCTAATCTGAGCAAGGATACCAATTTAATCAAACAACATGGGTTGTGTAACTTTTTAAAGGTGGTTTCTTTTTTAAGGAAATAAACATCTGACCCTATTATTGCAACAATATGATGACAGTAAACCATGATTAACAGCAAGTTGTCCCACAGACAATTATTAACCACAACTTGTTCCTCCAAACTTTACTTTGTTTTCATGTCTTTGCAGCTTTGTGAGCATCCAGGGTGGATTGGGGTGGCCTGGCTAAACAAACCATGGGTTAAGGAAGGGTGCCAGGTTTGCATGTAACACCAAACCCTAGTTAAAACAAATAAAACGCTTGTAATCGAAACAACAAACTATGCACTTGGATTATGGTTTGTTGGCGGCAAACAAACCACTGTTAAGCTGCTGAGCAGGGTCAAACAAGCTACGAGTTAATAAACCTCAGTTTAATAAACTATGGCCGATCCTTGCAAGGAACCAGGCCAGTTTCATTCTAAGGGATCAAAAACGAATCTTCCAGTGTCAATAATGCCTTATCTTGCACATACCTTGCACAGTTCTGGTGTCGCCTCAAAAAGGATACTGTAGCGCTGGAAAAAGGTGATGAAAAAGGCAACCAAACCGTTCAAAGAGCTGGGTAACCCCCCCCCCCCCCAGAGTTAAATGCAGTTTAAAGCTCTCTTGAACTAGAGTTTGGCTGTGCAGGAGGAGCCTGGACTGAGGATTCTTTAACTCAGCTCAATGGCAGAACACAGGCTTTTCATGCAGAGAGTGCAATGCTCAACCATCAAATTTAAACCTTTCTGGTGGCAGGGCAGGGTGAGATTCTGCAGTGTCACACCGCAATGCTGGGTGGACCAATGGTCTGAGTCAATTTGCGGCTGTGTCATGTGTCCCTAGGTCTCCTCCATCCCTTTGTCCTGCCACCGCCTCTGCCCATGCATGGTGCAGTAGTCACACTTATTTGCTCGTCTCATCCTTGCAAAGTGCACCATAGGACAGGATAATTAAGGGCTCTTCCCATTCTGGTAGCTGGTGATTCTTTAATTGCAGCATCACTTGTGCCTCAAGCTGGTGCTCTTTGGACTACTGACTTGCCTCTTTCTAAGTGACCTTTTTGCAGCATGACTCTAGCCATCCCACTCGACTGGAGAGAACCCAAAACGTCTGGATAAACAGAATCATGTTGGGTCACACCCAACAGCGTTCTGCTCAAGACTCATTGAAAATAATGGACCAGCATTGGCCATGCCCATTCGTTCCAGTAGGTCTACTCTTGAGTAGGACTAAGACTATATACAACCCACTAAAGCTATACTGTGGGCATGGAGGAAGCGAAGGCAGCACACAGTGCATTCACAGATAGTATTTCTTCCATAAAGGAAGTTAGGATCGTGTTTCAAACTCCAGAAATAGCAGCCTCCTTTTAGCCCATCGTATTCTCAATTTCCAAACCTTTCCCCCCCAAACAGTATGCGATTGTAAACGGATTTCAACATGAAGGTTTATTGGGGGTAAAAGGAATGGCCAAACACTGGGGATGAAGTGGGACTGGTTTCGGACAAGCAAGTTTATTCTCAATAGGCATTGTCTTTTGCAGTCAATCAAGAGGAATTAGGTTGTTTGAAAGGATCCAAAGCAAACAATAGACACATCATCTACCACATGTTGGATAAAGGTACCCCCAACCCACAAAAAATAAACCAAACCTATCTTTCCCAAGCTTAGTAAATCTCTCCAGTATTACCCTATTCCCACGTCTTAGACCCAAATCTATAACCTGGCCTGCCCAAGCGAAAGTATGAGGCAGGGTAGAATTCCAAGTCAGTATTTATTTACCAGATATATAAAGTTGCCTTCCAGTATATATTCCTCACAGGGCAGTTTGTCTGTCATTACACAGTTATTACAGCAGCCTTTTTCCTTTTGGAGCTGCAAGTGGGCGGGTGGTGCCATTTCTCATAGAGCCGTACCTCCTTGCAAGTAAACAACTACAGTAGTTTCTAGTCCAGCCCAGTCTCCAATGTGCTAATATGCTGTTTGCATGGAAGCCTTTCATTTTTAAGAACCTTATACGAGTCAGGCCACCTGTCCAGACTGATTGGCAGCAGCTCTCCAAGGTTTTAGATGTGTGGACATTCCCAGCACCATCTGGAGATACCCAGGGCTTGAACCCGGGGACATTCTGCATGCATAGAGTGACAATAGCCCTTTTTACACTGGGGAGCGATCTGCTTTCCTGAAGTCTGCTATAGTATATCCTCTGCCACCTTATTCCACTGCAAGACTATATCAGAACTAAGTGACAGCTGAAATAACCATCTCTGCTTTTCCCCTTTGCTTTTTTTGGATCCAGTCTTTTGTTCAAATTCCACATAAACACAATGGTTTGAAAACAATGTGCAATGTTCCAACTGAGGCAAGATCCAAGGAGGACTGGGTGAGAGCGATTGTGACCGGTCTCTTGTTGGCGGAACTCCTGCAAATAGTTCCCAAAAATAACAGTTCTCCCATATATAGTCAACATTTGTCCTGCTTCTCTTGGAACTGAGAATATGGATAAGAGGTCAGATTTGTAGGGAGGTTCCACTTTCCCGATCCTTTCCTGCTCTGGGGCTTTCGGCTAAAGATATTGCATATAAATTGCAATGTTTGCCTCCAGATTCTCCAACCCATTGCTGGGTTGCAAATAGATTCCAATTTGCTTTGGTTAGCTTCTTTGCAATGCAAATCCTCTTAAGGCACCACAATGCTGGCCTGTTAGTTTCTACTGCCCTACATTGCTGGGCACATCTACAACCCTACATATATTGATGTGCCATCAAAGAGTGAAGTTGCCCTGCACACCATGTACTTAAAAGCGCTCATACGCCACTTCAACAGTCATGGCTTTCCCTAAAGAATCCTGGGAAAGTGTAGTGCTGGGAATTGTAGCTCTGTGGTGGGTCTCCCATCTCTGTGCTCTCAATAAGCTATATTTCCCAGAATTCTTCAGGGGAATAAGCTATATTTCCCAGAATTCTTCAGGGGAATAAGCTATATTTCCCAGAATTCTTCAGGGGAATAAGCTATATTTCCCAGAATTCTTCAGGGGAATAAGCTATATTTCCCAGAATTCTTCAGGGGAATAAGCTTTATTTCCCAGAATTCTTCAGGGGAATAAGCTTTATTTCCCAGAATTCTTCAGGGGAAGCCATGACTGTTCAAGTGACATATGAGCACTTTTAAAGTGTATGGTTTGGAGATGACCTCACTCTTTCATGGCACAAACTCAATACAGTCTACATTTGCTCTTGGACGACACGAACCCAGTAAGAATCACAAAAGATGTTCCACTATGTTCTGCTGCAGAAAAGCATCATGGGGAAGGGAGGCACACTGAACAAGGGCAATATTTAATTTTATCCATAGCACCACAGGGGTTTTTGACCACATCAGAATATGAATCTCGGGGTGAAAAGGAGTTCTGCCTTGAGGCAGATGAGCTGATGGAGCTGGCTGCTTCAGCAGACATATTAGAAAAAGAGGTCAAAGGGCAGGGGTGTTGTGCCCAAACCTGCTTCCTGTCCTATATAGAAGCTGGGTGTTCCAAGGAAGTCACACACATGCTCCCCCACCTCCAACAACATTACAGAGAGCTGTACACATTTTCTGTACAAACAAACTCCCCAAAACTCTAGAATACAACATAGCCATGGTTACATCCATGCCATAAATTAGCAGCCATAGTTTCTCATGAAGAATTCTGGGGACTGTACTTTGTTAAGGGTGCTGGGAACTGTAGCTCTGTAAGGGGGTCTCCTAGCAACTTTCAGCACCCTTTAAAAACTACAATTCCCAGGATTATTTGTGGGGAAGGCACAACTGTTAAAGCAGTTTGAGAGTGCTTTAAATGTTTGGTGTGGATGTGACCTCAGTGACACTTGCTCTTGCTTGGTGTTTTTTTTGCAGACACTTGGGAAGATTTCCATCCCCTCTCCCCTTCCTGTCCTAACCCCTCATGCTTTTCCAAGAACCTTCATTTTTCTTGGCTTAAGTCAAACAGGTGCACACGCTAAAACGCAGCAGCAAAGCTCAGAGCAGGAGTTTTAAACAAGGCCGACACTAGCAAGTCCCAGGCTCTGAACTAAATCGTGGGCTCAGATACCCAGAAAGGTGTGTGCGTATCTCGAACCCACAACATTCAGCACCCACTTCTGCTGGGTTAGACTTTTCTACTCACTCTTAAATTAGGCCCAGCACGTCCAAAGGGGGAGCAAGCACGTCACTCCCAACTTCAGAGACTCTGTAGTTCTCCTCCCCAGGCTACATTTTAAAAGCAACCCACCAGCTTCTCTGAACGAGAGCAGCGCTCCAAAGCGTTCACACGTACACCGTCTCCCTTATCAACACCCACAGCAACTGTTCTTAACCCACACACCGTTTCCCCGAAGCAACTGTGCAGAACCGCCTCCCATTTACCATATATTTGCATCCCTTCCTCTCCAAGGTGCTTCCCCCCTCCAGGCCCAGATTTTTTAAAACTTCCTTCGCTTGGCCGCCCACTTCTTCCTTGGCATGTTTACAAGCACCCTCCGCCCCCCAAGCTGTGATTTTGGCTGGAGCAGACGGATCCCTTTCTCTGCCCCACCGCCACCCCACCCCCCCCATGCATTTCATTTACCAGCAGGAACGGCTTCCTTCCTTCGTGGCCCCCAGATCTGGGCTGCCTAGAAAGGCAACGGCGGTGGGGTGGTGGTGCACGAAGTGGGGGTCTTCCTCTCCCTCGAAAGCCCCGCTCCCCGCAGCTCACACTTCTCTTCCCAAGAGCTGACAACACAGCAAGGAGCTCTCGCAAGCACCGCCTCTCCGGACACATCATTACCAGCGGACGGTGGAGCATGCTGGGAAATGTAGTTCTCCAGGGAGCCGCTAGTCCCAAATTTCTTCCAATGAGCTACGGGCAAGGCGGAGGCTCGCAGGGTTTTCTGGCTGCAATCCTGCGCCGCTTTTCCCCGTTCAACTAACTTCTGGGGATTACTTCTGTGCAGGCGGTGCAATTATTAGATTGCACTGTCTGTGATCCCCTGTACAAAATGATGATGATGATGATGATACCTCCCGTCGATTTTAGGGTTGTATTTTAGTCTTTTGCCCCTGGCATGCTGGTTTTTCTTTAACGCACAGCGATTATATTTATTTATTTTTTATAATGTTACAGCCCAACGCGGGCAGGCGCAGCAGGTTTAACATCTCAGTGAGAACCAGGCACCTCGCCGTCACCGGCTGATGGAATCGAGCCGCTCAAATTGTTTTTATAAAGAGGTAAGATGCACTGTTTGAATGGAACTACATGCCACGAGGAAAGTGCGGGATTCCCAGCCCCCGTGGCAAGGCGAGGGGCGGCAGGATAGGCACTGAGGAGGTGCCTAAAGCTACAATCTCAACTCCACTTGCCTGAGAGTAAGCTCCAATTTAATTTAGTGGAACTTAATTCTGAGTAGAGACGATTGCAGCCTAGGAAATTGGAGGCTCTGCTGTGCTCTCCCCAGTGCAGACACATCAGCCTCCAGTACAAGCTGAGTTGCATCCCAACACTTCCAGCACAGATGTCCTTTTTATTGTACATTTCTGATGATTTAGGCTTGTGAGGTTATACACATTCGTGATGCCTGGCCATACACAATCCCATTGTCAATACTATTTCCACTTGCAAAAGTTCCAGGACAGACAGTGCTTTGTTTCCAATGGGTACATGCCCCATAGCTTCCTGCTGAAATCCTGTAACTTTTTATACTTGCAGATATTCTGTGGGGCTTTTCCTTCAGCTTTAGTGCAGGAGTCGCCCTCTACATGGCAATAAGGTGGCATCTTTATGCGCCCCCTTGCCCAGCTTGTCCGGAGTTTTGGGCTGGGTTGCCATCAGTATGCTGATGACACCCAACTCTATCTGTTGATGGATGGCCATCCTGACTCGGCCCCAGACACACTGACTAGATGTTTGGAAGCTGTGGCTGGATGGTTACGTGGGAGCCGGTTTAAGCTAAATCCTTCGAAGACAGAGGTCCTGTGGCTGGGACGGGACGATATGGGATTGGGGGGGGGCAACTCCCATCTCTTGCGGGGGTGCAATTAGTGCTAGCACCGTCCGTTAAGAGTTTGGGTGTAATCTTCGACGCCTCCCTTTCCATGGAGGCGCAGATTAGATAGATAGATAGATAGATAAATTTATTGTCATTGTCCGTATATACACAGTATACACAACAACGAAAATCAAACACCCACCCAAAGACCGGGTTCACATAGACATTTGCACGTATCTCCAACACTCTCATCCTATTCAGACATAATCTATAAAAACATATCATACTCCAGAATGTAACATAACCTATTAAAGGCATAACATAACCTAAAAACCTGTCTCATTCCTTCCTACTCCCTGCTTGCTATTTCTTGCAACTGGCCCTGAGATCATTATTTAGTGCAATCAGAGCTCTTGGATAGAAACTATTCAGAAGGCGTGTGGTTCGTGTTTTCATTGTCCTATATCTTCTGCCCGAAGGCAACAGTTCAAAGAAGTTGTGAGCAGGATGGGATCTCTCAGGATATTGTGTGACTTCTTCAAAGTGCGAGACGTGAAGATCTCATCCAGGGTTGGTAGTTGGAGCCCAATAACATTCTGGGCAATTTTAATTATTCTCTGTAAAGCTTTTTTATCCGTTTCAGAGCTGCTCCCATACCACGATAATATACTATAGGTTAAGACACTCTCGATGGTACTGTGATAATAGGACAGAAGTAGGTGCTGAGATAGATTCAGTCCCCTGAGCATTCTCAGGAAATACAACCTCCCCTGCACCTTCCTCACAACCATATTAATATTTGCAGTCCATGAGAGGTCCTCAGAGATGTAAATGCCCAGGTATTTAAAACTACCAACCCTCTCCACCTCCTCGCCATTTATGTGCAATGGTAAAAATACACTTTTCTTTCTCCTAAAGTCAATTATGAGTTCTTTGGTTTTTTTGGTGTTAAGCATAAGATTGTTTTCTTTACACCATTGAATTAACCCCTGTACTTCTTCCCTATAAGCAGTCTCATCGTTCTCACTAATGAGCCCCACCACTGTTGTATCATCCGCAAATTTGATGATTGTGTTGGACTTATACAGTGGGGTGCAATCAAATGTGTACAGGGAATAGAGAAAGGGACTTAGCACACATCCCTGAGGGGCTCCTGTGCTTAATACTAGAGTAGAAGAATAGTAAGGGCCCATTCTCACTGTCTGCGGCCTATCAGTCAGGAAATTCCTTACCCACAGACAGATCTTCTGATGTATACCCAAATTGGTCATTTTAAGAAATAACCTGTCTGGCAGAATTGTATTGAAGGCAGAACTGTAGTCCACAAACAACAGCCTTGCGTAGGTTCCCTGTCGTTCTAGATGACTCAGTACAGTGTGGACAGCGATGGAAATAGCATCATCAGTAGATCTGTTTCTTCTGTATGCAAACTGGAACGGGTCTAGAGTGGATGGAAGTGTAGATTGCAGCTACAACAAAGGTGGCATTTTTCCATCTCCGCCAAGCTAAGCAGTTGGCTCCTTACCTCTCTCGCCCTGACCTAGCCACTGTGATCCACGTTACGGTCACCTCCAGACTGGATTATTGTAACTCGCTCTATGTGGGGCTGCCCTTGAGACTGACCCAGAAACTCCAGTGGGTGCAGAATGCTGCAGCGAGACTCCTTACGGGGTCTTCGCTGCGAGATCACATTCACCCGGTGCTATACCAGCTGCACTGGCTCCCGGTGGAGTACAGGATCAGGTTTAAGGTGCTGGTTTTAACCTTCAAAGCCCTATACGGCCTAGGACCCTCGTACCTACGGGACCGCCTCTCCTGGTATGCCCCACAGAGAAACTTACGGTCTTCAAATAAAAACATCTTGAAGGTCCCAGGCCACAGAGAAGTTAGGCTGGCCTCAACTAGAGCCAGGGCTTTTTCGGCCGTGGCTCCGATCTGGTGGAACACTCTGTCACAAGAGACCAGGGCCCTGCGGGACTTGACATCTTTCCGCAGGGCCTGCAAGACAGAGCTGTTCCACCAGGCCTTTGGCCAGGGCACAGCCTGACTCCCTCCCTCGGCAATCTTCGCGGAGCTCTGGCCCAATGGTTGCCAGTGGCTTGAATTAATTAATTTTATAATGAATGATTTTAGAGTGTTGTTTGTGCTGTACTTTTGTACTGTTTTATTGTTGTTAGCCGCCCTGAGCCCGGCTTCGGCTGGAGAGGGCGGGATATAAATAAAATTTATTATTATTATTATTACCACTGGGGAATCATTGCAAAGCAACCAATAAAGCAGAATGATTCGTGTGGCTGGTCCACTATAAATCCACCACGAATGCTCTATTGTTGCATCAGTGACATGTTTCAGTATATAACCACCAAAAAAACCCCACCAGTCTGAAGTGGCCCAGAGCCTTCTTGGAGTGGCCCCATACATGCAAAACTTCCTCCCAGGGGACATTTGTGTGGCTCACATCTTTATCAGCCTTCAAACAGGCCTTGAAACCCCTTTAGTTTCACTCTTGCTTTCTGTGAAAGGAGATGTGCCAAAACCTATGTTGCTGAAATTGTTGCAGTCTTGGCTTTAAACGGTTTTGAATTGTTTTACTGGATTTGACATGTTGGACTGTAGAGAGAGCTTTAGACTATTGCTTTAGTTTTATCATCTTAATTAATTGATCTTTATCTGTAGTTCATGTTCTAAATTGGTCTGGAAAGGCAGCATAAAAATACTACTAACAAACAAGCAAACTGGACTGCCAACCTTATTTTTTTTTTTTTTAACCTGGCCCTATTTCAGCAGCTTCTTGGGAGAAAAGCAATGACAAACCTAGACAGCATCTTAAAAAGCAGAGACATCACCTTGCCAACAAAGGTTCGTATAGTTCAAGCCATGGTTTTCCCAGTAGTGATGTATGGAAGTGAGAGCTGGACCATAAAGAAGGCTGATCGCCAAAGAATTGATGGTTTTGAATTATGGTGCTGGAGGAGACTCTTGAGAGTCCCATGGACTGCAAGAAGATCAAACCTATCCATTCTTAAGGAAATCAGCCCTGAGTGCTCACTGGAAGGACAGATCGTGAAGCTGAGGCTCCAATACTTTGGCCACCTCATGAGAAGAGAGGACTCCCTGGAAAAGACCCTGATGTTGGGAAGAATTGAGGGCAGAAGAAGGGGACGACAGAGGACGAAATGGTTGGACAGTGTTCTTGAAGATACGAACATGAGTTTGACTAAACTGTGGGAGGCAGTGGATGACAGGAGTGCCTGGCGTGCTCTGGTCCATGGGGTCATGAAGAGTCGGACACGACTAAATGACTAAACGACAACAACAACAAATTTCAGCAGCTGTTAAACTTGCAGGTGTCAGGAGGTGATCATGCCCATTTCTGCCTATGCTGGGAGTTGCCAACCTTTTCTGAACCCGTGGCACATTGCAAAGTGTTGTGGACAATGCCCATGCATCCTAACCTAGCACCCCCCCCAACCTGTTCTCTTGACTCCCAGCTAAATGAATCTTTCAAGCCTTGGTTCAGTGGGGCATGGGGAATCCTTTGGGTGCCAGGGAAGACTCTGCTGGTGTTGGCAACCTCTGGCCTGTGTCATGAAAAGCTGCACCTGTTGATTTCTCTTGTGCATCCCAGAGTGGTTGGGGCAATCCAGTCAGATGGGCGGGATACAAATATCATCATCATCATCCCCAGGTAGATTGAATAAACAATTGAATAAATTGTTCAAAGCAGCACTGGAAACCATTTCGAAGCAGTACCCACCCTCAAAAGACCCTGCCACAACAGCTGAGTTAGCGGCCAAAGGCCTGCTTGAACAAAAAGAGTACAGTGGTACCTCAGGTTAAGAACTTAATTCGTTCTGGAGGTCTGTTCTTAACCTGAAACTGTTCTTAACCTGAGGTACCACTTTAACTAATGGGGCCTCCCGCTGCCACCATGCTGCCGCCGCATGATTTCTGTTCTCATCCTGAAGCAAAATTCTTAACCCGAGGTACTATTTCTGGGTTAGTGGAGTCTGTAACATGAAGCGTCTGTAACCCGAGGTACCGCAGTATTTGCCTGCCGGGGAAGGGAGAGCAGAGAGGGGTTCAGCCTAGCCTCCCATGGAAGGGAGTTCCACAATTTGGGGGCAACCACTAAGAAAGCCCTCTGTCGTGTCCTCACCAAATGTGCCTGTGAAGATGGTGGGGACTGAGAGAAAGGCCTCCTCAGGAGATTTGAAAGACCCTTGGCCCGACTCAACACAAGGCAGCTTTCTCGGTTGTGGCGTTCTTCTTAGTCCTCGCTTGCCTCATTTAGCCAATCTTTCACCACCTTGGTCTTGAATGGCATCCAATACCCGCTGGTAATTTATTTGCGGTTTCTTCCCTGTCCGCACCTCACAGTGTCGCGCCTCAGAGAAGCCTGCCTTTCATTTGCTGGAATTCATGCAGGGAGAATACCAAACCCCGCTATGTTTTGGAGAGAAGCAGCTGAGGAATCCTGGGGCCTTCCTAGAAATGAGAAGAGCCCCTCACCCCCCCACCTGCTACTATTCCAGCTGCTCTCTGACATTTCATTCCCCTTTCCCTACAGGGGGAAAAATGTCCTTCCAAACAGTGCCACCCAGGCCGCCAGTGGCTCCATGGCTCAGACCGGTTTTGACTGAAACGTAGGAGCCTGTTGAAGTGATTTGCTGAGGGCATGCAGAGACCATTGTTCTCTCTTTACGGGAATCTACAGTCTTCTCTGTGGGGCTAACTAATGAGATGGGGTGGTTACTGGGCTGGTGGATCATGCCAGAAAGGCATTAAGCTGGTGTGGGTGGGAATTTCATATTGAGAGGGATTAGGAAAGGAGATGGGGTGGAATCCTCCTCAGTCCCTAACCTCTCACCAGCTACCTTTTTTCCTCCACTATCCTTAAAAAAGAAAGAAAAAGAGTCCAGTCAAGAAAATAAAGCAAGGGGAGGGAGTTAAAGGATGGGGCAAGGGTTCAATAGGCCCTTTCCTTCACTGACCTGGGCTACATACACATTATTATTATTATTATTATTATTATTATTATTATTATCATTAGTACAGTGGCACCTCAGGTTACAGACACTTCAGGTTACAGACTCCGCTAACCCAGAAATAGTACCTTGGGGTAAGAACTTTGCTTCAGGATCAGAACAGAAATTGTGCAGCGGCGGTGTGGCAGCAGCAGGAGGCCCCATTAGCTAAAGTGGTGCTTCAGGTTAAGAACAGTTTCAGGTTAAGAACAGACCTCCAGAATGAATTAAGTTCTTAACTCGAGGTACCACTATATTATTATTATTACTACTACTACTACATTTATATACCACCTTTAACCGCATGGGAGCTCAAGACAGTGTGTTTGGTTCTCCTCCTCCCCATTTCATGCTCACAACAACCTTGTGAGGTAGGTTAGGCTAAGAGATGGTGACTGGCCCAAGGTCATCCAGTGAGCTTCATGGCTGAGTGGGGATTCGAACCCCGGTCTCCCAGGTTCAACACACTAACCATTATGCCCCACTGGCTCTCACTATATATTCTGAACACATTCCACACATCCCTCCCCAATAATCACGGGAACCATAGTTTGCCCCTTACAGCTACAGTTCCCAGAACCCCCTAGCAAACTACAGTTTCCATGGTTTTTTTGGGGGGGAGGGGTAAATGTAAGGTGTCATGAAATCTCAACACTTGCTTCATTGACCTAGGATGGGACATGCACAGGAAAAGGTACAGTCATGATGATTTGAGAAAAAGGAAATGTGATTTAGGTTTGTTTGTTTGTTTGCTTGCTTGTTTTAATTAACTAATGTGGTTAATTTAGGCTACATGTTCATGGAGGTTTGTTGAAAGAGTCTGTAAGTGCTTCTAATGGCATGTCTGTTTATAGGAAATAGGTATTTGATTTCCTCCTCCAGGTACATTTAATTACAGTTCACCTTGTTTTTTTAGGCTGCTTGTGGACTTCCAGACCTTCCTGTTCCTGAGCTTCAGCCGTTGAACACTCACCAAGTGCTTTGGCGTGAAAAACAGCCAGTTGTGAATGGGAAGTGTGTGGATTTATGAAAGAGTAGTAAAATGCTCGTGTAATTTCTTTAACCTATGGCCCAGCTTCTGGAAGCAGCAACCACTCTGCTTGTCATCAGAAGCTTTTGTAGGAACTCGGCAGCTGCAGCGATTTCAAGGCAGGACAGCCAAGATCCACTAAGGACTCATGGCAACAGGTCAGAGCATGTCCTGACCCCTAAGCACTCCTATGCGGGCTTGCTCTGCCCTATGAGCAACAAAGGGGTTCCACTTACTGCCTGTCACTGTGTCATAGCCTTGTCCCCACTTCCATGTGTTCCTAACTTTGGGAGAAACTAGGAAGTTTCCCCCCACTCCTGCCCCTACTCATGTTGAATACTGCAGTTGTTGTTTTGTTTTTTTAATTGTTCACCACAAGCATTAAATGCCACTGCAGCCTTCCCTGGATGCAAACAGCAACCTCAGATAGGCAATTGTTGTGGTTGTTGTTGTAAGTAAGGATTAGGACAGGGAGAGGAGGAGTTAAACTCCCTACTGTTCAGGCTTCCCCTCTGCCACTAATTACATGACAAAAGATATGCACAGTTAATTGCATTCATGTAGTTAACCTCATTATCTACTTTAGGCTAGGAATGATGCTGGAAGGGTTTGCTTCTAATGTTGTATTGCTGCTTTTTTTTTTGGTGGGGGGAGCACTGGCGGAGGAACAGGGGTGCGGGGGCACCCCCAGGATGTGTGCCAGCCCCGCCCCCGCCCCCTCTCCACCCCACCTGCCAGCTCCGCCGCTTCGGGGGAGTGGTGTGTGGGTGTGTGAGTGAGAGAGAGAGAGCACTTTGAATATGGTTAATATAGTTTGTAAGACAACAGGAAATGACTATCCTCCTGGCGCTGTTTTTTTGAGTACATTCATCCCAGATATTTCTAAGGGTGCAAAAAAAAAGGGGGGGGGGAGTACAAACATTTGAACATGAATCATTCCTGGAGTCTCGTTAAACATCATGGCAGATTTTATTTTCCCCCCTCAAGATGTTTTAGAATCTGATTCTATTAATGTAACACACGCAAACACACCCCATACATTTAAAGCACATGGCTTCCCTCAAAGAATCCTGGGAGTAATAGTATAGCCCTCATGGAACTACACTTCCCAGTACCCTTAACAAACTACCATTCTCAGGATTCTTTTGCAGGGAAGACATTTGCTTTGAATATACGTTGTGTATACAGCCAGAGTCTCACTGAGTTTTATGGGACTTGCTCCCAAGCAAGTATCCCTATGATTACCTGCATTAATCTTATTTCGGGTTGATAAGAGATCTCTTTGTCTCACAATAAAAGTCTTGGTGTGATTACTTCACTGTGTATCCAGTCCAGAGCTTGCTATTCCATGGCTGTTTTATCATCATGCGAAAGGCTGGGCTGGATGAATCCCAAGCCAGAATTAAGATTGCCGGAAGAAATATCAACAACCTCAGATATGCAGATGACACAACCTTGATGGCAGAAAGTGAGGAGGAATTAAAGAACCTTTTAATGAGGGTGAAAGAGGAGAGCGTCTGAAGCTCAACATCAAAAAAACAAAAGATCATGGCCACTGGGCCCATCACCTCCTGGCAAATAGAAGGGGAAGAAATGGAGGCAGTGAGAGATTTTATTTTCTTGGGCTCCATGATCACTGCAGATGGTGACAGCAGCCACGAAATTAAAAGACGCCAGCTTCTTGGGAGAAAAGCAATGACAAACTTAGACAGCATCTTAAAAAGCGGAGACATCACCTTGCTGACAAAGGTCCGTATAGTTAAAGCTATGGTTTTCCCAGTAGTGATGTATGGAAATGAGAGCTGGACCATAAAGAAGGCTGATCGCCAAAGAATTGATGCTTTTGAATTATGGTGCTGGAGGAGACTCTTGAGAGTCCCATGGACTGCAAGAAGATCAAACCTATCCATTCTGAAGGAAATCAGCCCTGAGTGCTCACTGGAAGGACAGATCGTGAAGCTGAGGCTCCAATACTTTGGCCACCTCATGAGAAGAGAAGACTCCCTGGAAAAGACCCTGATGGTGGGAAAGATGGAGGGCACAAGGAGAAGGGGACGACAGAGGACGAGATGGTTGGACAGTGTTCTCGAAGCTACCAGCATGAGTTTGACCAAACTGCTGGAGGCAGTGGAAGAAAGGAGTGCCTGGCGTGCTCTGGTCCATGGGGTCACGAAGAATCGGACACGACTAAACAACAACAAGTGAACATTGGCATTAGACTCCCATCTAAAACAACTCCCAGGGAAGTTGTGAGCAGCGTTGTCCCTTTCTGTCTTGCAAGCCCCTTGCACTTCCAGCTGAAATCAAGGGTTGGATGCTGACCTTTCATACGGACACGCTTGTTTGCTGCATGTTTCTGTATTGGACCCCAAGGAAAGTGTGAAAGAGCTTCACATGGAGGCAGACCCCCTGGGATTACGCCAAGTCTGCTGCGCGTGTTTAATGGCATCTGTCTCTTCTTCTTCTTCCTCCTCCTCCTCCCGCTTGAGAATGCTGGTGCAAATGCTGCAGCAAATGCCATGTCTTCAGACGACTGTGTGTCGCGTGTGAATTAAAGCTTCCCTTTCCAAAATAATTCACCGGGCGATGCCAGTTTCAGCCGATAGGTGGCGTTGCCCCTACCAATTTTCTGCTGGATGACTGGCGCCAAGGGGATGCTGCTTATACTGCCGGCCTGGTTCTCGAGCCCTGGGCTGACGTCATCTCCTCCCAGTGCAGAGAGAGTCCCTCTCTCGCAGAGATTTCCTCGCAGCTGCAGTTGGCAATACTGGAGCCCGCGAGCTGCCAGATTGTTAGATGTGCGTCTGCCTTGAGATCCCGAGGAGCTCCAGCCGAGGACGTGCCACGCAACCGGGAGCCAAACCGGCCGCGCTATTTAATTGCTCCGATTGCCTTTTCAAAGCGCCCTTGATGTATTGCTCGCCGCATGCTCTTGACCCCCCGGGTTTGGCTGCAGATCTCCAGCCCAGTCCTCTGAGATCTCGGGCAGCGGAGTGGGGGTGGGGGGGAGGTATCTTACCTGGCCGAGATGCAGCGATGCAACGCTCCAAAATACATACAATATTTTTGTGGGGACGCGGGGGAAGGTTCAAATTCCCCTTAATGAAATCCGAAAGACCTCTCCCTTGACTCGCCCTCCCTCCTTCCCCACCTTTAAATATAGTAGCTGAGGTGGGGGATCTAACAGGTAAGAGAGACCTCCCCTTGGCCCCAGGTAACTCAGGTCCTTAATGTAAGGGGTGGGGAGGTCGTCGTCGTCCCCCCATGCTTTTTTTTGCACGTCAACTGAGAGTTAAATGTGGGTTAAAAGAGGGGGGGGTGATCTAGCTTGTTCTCGTTTTCAGAGGAAAAAAATGGGACCGGGGGGCCAACATGCTGGCCAGCAAATATCTGGAGTAGTATTGATAAATCGGGGGGGGGGGGAGGAGGAGCGGGCAAGGATGCCCCCTTCCCCAGTACTGCAAGGGACCATATTGCATCCATCCCATCTTGCTGACTAATCTCTTCCTTTGGTTTATTTTGGGAAGCTGGTCCAAGAGGGCAAATGGGGGCACTCGCCCCACCAGGTTCGACCTTCCCCACGCCAGCCCCTTTCTGTCTGTCTGTCTGTCTGCCTACCTCCTTCTTTGCAAGTAGCCCGGCGGGGGGGGGACCCGCGGGGGAAGGACACTGGCTGTGAGCTTCCTCCCCCCCCCCCGCCTCCGTGTTGCCCCTTGCAGAGCTCGGCAGGGCGGGGGCTGGGGCGATCCAAATCCGGAGTCCTGTCGCTCCGGCTCCACCTGCCAGTCCCCAGACTCACCTGCGTCTTGGGACCCCTGCAGTGGGGCCAAGGAGACGAGTTAGGGGTTGGTGGAGGGCTGGGGGAATGTCGCAGGAGGAAGGATGGTGGTGGGCGTGCGGGGGAGGGGGGAGATGGAGCAAAGCTTTGCAGCCGTCAATCATGGCATAGAGATCCAGGGTGTGTGTGTGTGTGTGTGTGTGTCCGGATGCTACCAGGCGGTTTGCGGGAGGGAGGGCTTCTCAAGGATTTTTTCACTCGGGAGATATATCTCCACAACACACACGCATCTATTTTGTATCCGCTCTCCTGCCTGAATGAGCAGAATCCCTTCTCTGCGCTGACATCCAATTTAGCAGTATCCCTGCTGGCTCAGCACGTGAGGGGGAAACCGAATGCCGGAGCTATTTTCAACCTCCATAAATATTCATCTCCTTCAGGCAGCCAGGCTTTTCTCCTACCCACCCCCTCCGTGGAGGAAACCAGGCGGCGGTGGAGGAGGAAACTGGAGGGGGATGCCGGGATTTCTGCTCCCACTTGCTCTCCAAAGAAGTCTGCTGAGCTATGCTCCTCGCTCTGACATCTCCAGCTGCTCCTTCGAGGAAGGAGGGAGGAGACGCGGTGATGAAGCTACAGAAGCTTTCCTCCGTTTCCTCCCCTCGTTCAGCTGATGCCTCTCTGTGGTCTTTCAGGCGGTTAAACACCTAGGGAACAACAGGAGCTGCCTAATGTTAGCATAAGGGAGCTCGGTGAAGTCATGCGCGCCACTGGCCCCAAAATATAGGCTGGGATCCTGACTTAGGCGTTCATTCAGCAGACCCACTGAAATCCGCAGGCCTGCTGCTGCTCTAAGTATGGCTATGTTTGGATGCAAGACTTTATTGTATCACAGTATCAAGCATGTGTGAATCTGTTGAGTTCAGAGAGACTTAGATTACAATTCTGTATCCCCTCACCTGGTGTATGGGGTGTATGGGGGGGAAGGGTAGTACCTCTGGTAGGGGACACGTGGTGTTCCTTTTGGGCAGGTATAGGCAAACTTGGCCCGCCAAGTTTTGGGACTACAACTCCCATCATCCCTAGCTAACAGGACCAGTGGTCAGGGATGATGGCAGTTGTAGTCCCAAAAAAACATCTGGAGGGCCGAGTTTGCCTATGCCTGCTTTTGGGGTACTTTATGTGCAGGATCGGGACACGGGTGGTGCTGTGGGTTAAACCACAGAGCCTAGGACTTGCCAATCAGAAGGTCAGCAGTTCGAATCCCCATGATAGGGTGAGCTCCCGTTGTTCAGTCCCTGCTCCTACCAACGTAGCAGTTCAAAAGCACGTCAAAGTGCTAGTAGATATGTCTGTGGAGAGCAAGATGGCGGACAAAGAGAAGAAGAAGAAAGAAAGTATATTGGATCTGTCTAAGTACATTGATAAAACCATCCGTGTGAAGTTCCAGGGTGGCCGGGAAGCTAGCGGTGTCTTGAAAGGATTTGACCCCCTTCTAAACCTGGTGCTGGATGGGACCATTGAGTATATGAGAGATCCAGATGACCAATACAAGCTCACAGAGGACACCCGTCAGTTGGGACTGGTGGTCTGCCGAGGGACCTCGGTGGTCCTCATCTGTCCCCAGGATGGGATGGAAGCCATTCCCAACCCCTTCATTCAGCAGCAAGACGGCTAAGCCACTCTGGGCTCTTTCTGCAGCTAAAATTTTGAGAGGACTCGGAGGGCCAGCCCCCGCTGACAAGAATGGACTTTCTTGCAAGGGGAACATATTTTTGTATGCTATGTTTATACTGGCAAAGGACCTTGTTAACTTATGTAACGTGGTTGTTACTGCGTTTTAGTTACCCCCCCCCCCATTTTGACACTATGTCTCACAAGGAAGAAGGCGTTTTGTCAGGAGATGCCCTGAAAACTATTTCAGAAAATAACCTTGTTTTGCTGTGAACTTTTGACTCTAGTCTAGAGCCACTGAAATAGCTTGCTGTGTTTATGTAAAATATTACACAGGAAGATGAGGTTTTTTGTTGTTGTTCCTTTTACCTCTTTGGCAAAGGCCACAGCTGTTCCTACATTGGCTTGCTGTTCTGTTCTCAGAGCTTTGGAGGGGACTGCCCATTTCCCCTTTGGGTTAATGGTGTCTGCCTTCCTTTCTCCAGGATGGTTGTCTGCCCAGGAGGGGTCAAGCGCTTTGCCAAATGTCAAGAACTGTAATGACACCTGTGTCCAACTCCTCTTAATTTCCAGGCGGTGACTCTTTCCTTTTTAGGAGAATTCCTGAAAATCCATGAATAAAACGCTATCCAAAACTGAAAAAAAAAAAAAAGTGCTAGTAGATAAATAGGTACCATTCCGGCAGGAAGGTAAACAACGTTTCTGTGCGCAGCTCTGGGTCGCCAGAAGCAGCTTAGTCATGCTGGCCACATGACCCCGAAGCTGTACGCCGGCTCCCTCGGCCAATAAAGCGAGATGAGCGCCGCAACCCCAGAGTCGGTCACGACTGGACCTAATGGTCAGGGGTCCCTTTACCTTTACTTTATGCACAGGATCACCTGAAACCAAGAGAAAGCAGGCCTTCAGAACTGCTCTTTCTCAACTCATAGGCAGATACGTGGATGCATATTTAAAGTTTTCATTAGCATTCGTACCATGGCTCCTACGGCTCCCTGTCTCTGGGGTGTGTTCTCCAAAATGTTTAACAAGCATTTCGGGGGTGGGGCGCGCGCAAGGGTGCAAAGAGGCAGAGTTTGGGCAAAGCCACCTAGGGGCGGAAACACACACACAACCGTAAGCAAAGCCGCCTGTAGGTTCCTCCGAGGGCCTTGTTTTGCAGAGCACCCAGTGAAGGGATCTGGGAGGAAATAGAGGTTGCAGAAACTTCCCCAAGGCCGCTGGGTGGGGTGGGGGAGTGTGGGGAGGGATCTGTGGCAGAAATGGTGGTGGAGAAGAGAGCCTCCCCCCCCACCCCCGGATCTCCCCAGCTGCCCTGCGCCATGCCAGACTTTGGATTGCCATAACAAAGCAACGCGCTTTTGCTAGTAGTCCTTAAGGGCTATAAAGGCTCTTTGCAGTGACATTGCAGATTTCTCCCAGGCTGAGTGGCACCTCTCGCCTTACAGCCAAGGCCTTGTTGTGCTCCCCTCTCCCAGCCCCCCCCCCCAACCAGCCCCCTACCCCGGGAGGTCAACGCTGCTCCAGCAGCAGCTGCTTTGTTGTCTGGGTCAATAGGCGTTTCTATATTTAGCAAGAGCTGCTTCGCCGACATTGACTATTTATAAACCTCCCTGCCCGCCTCCCACGCGCTCCCACCCGGCCTGAATGCAGAATGAGGGTGTGGGGGGGGGCTCCACTCCTGGGCGGCGGGGGGGGGGAGGAGAAGGTGTGCGGCACAAATCCTACCGCACTGCAGCCTCGCTTGGCAGGGGCGGGGGGAGAGGGGTGGGTTGTGGGGATGTGGAGTGGCGGGCGGGGGGGGAGGCTGATTTATCTGTGGGCAGCTGCCAGAGGGCTTCCCAGGCTTGGTAATGAAGGCGGTCATCGAGGAAAGCGGACTGTTTTTTTGTGTTTTTGTTTTAAGCTAACTGTAATTAAACGGGAAAGCGATGCAAAGCTCAGGGTCTGTCTGAGGAAGGCGGACCAGGAGAGAGAGAGAGGATTGCCTTTGCAGGGAGGGAAACCCAAGCCTGTCAGAAGAAAGTGGATGGGAAATCGAAGAGGCTGATGGATGCGTGCCTGTGCAGCCGGGAGACCTCTTTAAGCAGAGCTGTTTGAGAGAGGGAGAAATGCAGGATTAAATACTTGGGGGGTTGGGATGCCATGCACAGCTGGAGGAAAGGGCCAGAGATATCAGGCATTAGCAGACACAGATGGTTCCAGTGAAATGTCTCATTTATTGCATTCCTAGTCCACCTATCCCCCCCCCCTCCAAGGAGCTCAAGGTGATACAGATGGCTGTTCCTCCTCATTTAATCCCCGCAACAGGGTCGGCTGAGAAGCAGTGGCCGGCCCAAGGTCACCCAGTGAGTTTCGTCATGGCCAAGTGGGGGATTTGAACCCTGATCTCCCAAGTTCTCATCTGGAACACATGTCTTAGTTTGGTCCCTTCAGTTGCATTAGAAAAAAATTAATAAGTTCACTTGATCTGCAAGAGGTCTTGGTTGTACTGGATTAGGAACCAGTGCCTGTGAGAAAAGGCTGGGGAAACTGGGAAGTTGCCTCCTCTTGTCATTCTGTTGAGAAGGGACTGCAAACACTTTGGAAGCTTCCACCCGTTCAACTGCCCTTACACAATCTGTACACAGATGTGGAAGAGAGATGCAGACTTTAACACTCGTATCAAACTGAATGTACCATTCAGTGTAAACATTTCCATCTTTCATCTGTGTGCATGTCTGCTCCAATGTCATTTTTGGATCTGAGTTCCAGACACGATGGGAAATGTAAACACACACACACACACACACACTTATCCCCCCCCCATTTTAAAGTGTCACTACCTGTGAAACTGCCTCTTGATTTGTATTCTCATATTTTGCTTGTGATCTATTGGGACTGGGAAATGCTTTTCTTCTGTATATGACTCTGGGGTGGGTGGGTGTATTTGGTGTGTGTTTGTTTCTAATAATAATAATATAATAATTTATTATGTATACCCCGCCCATCTGGCTGGGTTTCCCCAGCCACTCTGGGTGGCTTCCAACAAAAAATTAAAAATACATTAAAACATCAGACATTAAAAACTTCCCTAAACAGGGCTGCCTTCAGATGTCTTCTAAACATCAGATAGTTGTTTATTTCTTTGACATCTGAAGGGAGGGTGTGTTTACTCCAGCATACAAGCTGGAGAATAGTCACAGGTAAGGCCAAGGTGTTGGAGATGTTCAGCAGGTACAGGTTTCCTTTGCTGGTTCTTGCCATACCCTGCCACCAGAGTTTGATCCTATTGGCCAATCCTTGCAGGAAACAATTTAAGAGGTCCAAAGACTGCTGAGAATCTGTCAGGTCAACAGTAGTTTGTTGCTCACTGGTTAAGTTGGGCTTGATGGTTGTTTAGCATCTGATCTTCTGGCTTGGCCCTCAAATCAACTCTGACCCATGCTCCTGCCTGCTGAGTCTCCTAAGCCCGCTGGCTTGGTAAGCCCTGGCTTCTGAATTCAAGGCTTGAGCCTCAGGCCATTCTGAGTGGCCTGTCTTAGAGCAGGCTTGCCATCTGCTCATTCCTAAGACACTAGGCATTTTTCAGTGCTGCTCATGACCTGGTGTGACTTCAGCTCTGCCATTTTGTTTTTGGAGATAACCATGGCTGCTATTTTATTGTATTTACTATTTTATTTATAATTCAATTTTAACAAACCAGATAAACACAATAGATGCAACATCCAGAATATTCAGAGACAAGAGATAATTCAGCTTGCTGTCAAAACCTATAAATTCATGTCAAACACAAAAATCCACTTAAATCCATAAAATTCCTTGTTCCATATATAAAAAAACAAGCCCCTCATTCTTAACCCTCTGTTAAATCAATCCAGTTTAAGATCTATACTGTTCTTAAAATATTTTTTTTAATTATCAAAATAGCTCATCTTGAATATTTCTCTTTGATTTTCTTCACTTTTTCTCCAGTAATTTAACTTGGCCAGGTTAACATGCAACATAATATTTCCCAGTTCTTCTTCCTTTTTCCAAATCTGAGCAGCTAAAACTTTGGCTGCCATTAACAGAGAATGAATTAATTCCCTTTTTTTGTTTCCGGTCCAATTTCTTCTTTAAAAAACCCTAACAAAACGATAAAAGGATCTAACAGTGTGCCTTCGTTATACCTTTGATTTTTCCTAATATTAACCTCCAAAACCTTTGGCTGCCATTGGAAAATGGCAGTGGCATCATTACTTCAAAGGGAAATTTGGTGACTACAGCCTTTTGACATGGTTTCCTGTGCCGCCTTGTGTTTGGATAACCAGCCTACGTTACCCATTCTGCAGCCTGGGAGTTGCATAAAGCTACTGTTTTTGACTCGCGTAATCTCTATTGTAAGAGGAGATTTGAGCCCACGCCAGAAAAAGGGCACAATGGCATTTTCTCCCCCTCTTTTCCTGGCATTCTGCTTTGGGATAACTTTGGTGTTTAGGAAAGATCTTTCCTTGTGACTTCTGGAGGCAGTTTACCCTTTTTCTCCCTTCCTCACGACAGTGGAAAGACCATGGTCTTCTCACGGAAAGAAGGCACGTTCTAATCCCTCCTTGGAGAACTATTTCATAAAAACAGGGACTCCTAAGGAAAGCCATTGATGACATTCAGAGCAAACACCATGGGAAAGAACTTTCCCCCTCATCTTCGTGAGAAAGGGGCGCTTTTTGACCAGCCCTGCACAATTTGTGACTCGCTAACCCAAACAGAGTTCACCAGCCAAACGTGGTGGTCTGGGCTCAGGAATAAACTTCCTATCAGGACTCAGGTGTCACGGTGGGGGCCTTTACTGGGACCCAGAGCTTTGGGGCAACCGGGGGCGGGGAAGCACAGGCTGCAGCTCTCTTACTCTGAGGAGAACAACTGGGGCTGAATTGTACATTATGCTTGAGTATATTTATTGAATGTTAAAGATCTATATGGAAACCTATTTCCCTGTTATCGATGTTCCTATGGTCCAGTGTAGGGCTGGGCCCTAGCTGTCAAGTGTCCCTTATTTGAAGGGACAGTCCCTTATTCCAGCGCCATGTCCTGCTGCTGTCCCTTATTGATGGATGTCCCTTAAATGTCCCTTAAATGATGTCCTTTAATTTCCAAGGAAGCAGCTCCTCTCCCTCCCTCCCTGCCAGCCAGGGAGGAGGGAGGCTCCAACTGTGTCGCTTGGCTGTGTTGCTCACCCAATAAGAAGTCTAAGAACGACTGGGGGGTGGAGCTTGCATGCCTTGTGTGTGGCTAGTTAATGCAAACTGAGGGGGTTTTTGAATGCTGGACGCCATTTTGTTGCACGTGCTGCTGCAAACTTTGCAGTGCAAAGCCAGGCCAGGGAGCCATCTTAAGTTGAGGCTGCATAGGCCTTGTGGTGCATGTGATTCAGATTCTATTCAGTTGAACCTCTGGTTACAAAGTTGGTTGGACAGTGTTCTCTAAGCTACCAGCATGAGTTTGACCAGACTGCAGGAGGACAGGAAAACTGGAGTGCCTGGAACAGGTGAGGCTGCAGGTCCCTTATTTTGGCTGCTGGTCCCTTATTTTCAAGGCTGCTGGTCCCTTAATTTCAAATCTGTAAGTTGACAGCTATGGCTGGGCGATATATTAATATATCACCCAAAACCAGTTTGACGTCCATATTGTGATACCCATGTCATAATTTTTGACCTGGCAATATATCTCATCACTGTACTATATCTCAGGCTGTCTCTAGGCTCCTCCACACTTCCACTTGTCCTGCTGCTTTGCCTGGGAAACCACACTCTTTACTGATGAATTGGAGCAAACGTCAATCGAGTTTTTCTGCCCTCCTCACTATCCTGCATGTTCTTGGAGACCAGGGGAGAGGGGAGCTTGTCGCAGCAGGAAAGGGAGACTCCCTGGATTATTCTGCAGCCTCTTGACCCCCTTCCTCTGCTTCAGCCTCAGAGTCTGAACTGCTCCCTGTCACCGTCTCTTCCTGCTCACTAAACCCTGCTGCCCCTTCGGCATCCAGCACCTCCTTTCCCCCACTCCTTTCCCTCTGACCTCTCCTCAGTGTCCCATCACCAATCCCCTGGCTCTGAGCCTTTGTCCCCTGGGGGTTTCCTTGGGGGTTCCCCTGGCTGGTGCCTCCCACCGCTCCTCTTCATCCAGCCAGTCCCTGACAGTCCTCTTAATTCAACAAAGCCTGCCTTAGTATTAGGTAACGGGGGGCAGTCACCTAAGGGAGTGTACACTCATGCACTGAGTGTTGCGGTGGGGAGACAACGTGACTCGTGGGGTGTGGTAGTATTCTTCTGCAGCTTCTGTTCCTTCAAGCAAGCGTTGTGCAGCAGACCTTCCTGCTGGATTAGCTACTGTGTTTCGGGGATGATGCTATTTAGATTTTCCATTCCCAGGCATGGAATTATTTGATGGGGGGGGGGTGTAACCCTGGCGCCGAGTGTGTATATCTGTGCATATGTTTAAAAACGACAACCCTTAAGCTTTCCAATTTAAAAGCTTATCTTTGCAAGCAACTCCTCCTTGCAAAACGGGATTCACCTCCCCAAGCTCAGACTCCGCAGAAATGTTTAAGCATCTCAGAACAATATCCCCCTCCCTGCTCCCCGACCCCAGTGTTTCCCTGTTGCCTGGAAACGAGGGATTTTCTTCCAAGAGGAGATCAAGCAAGCTTTTCATGTTTCTCCCCAATGAATTTGCTTCTTACTCTCCCTCCCCAACGTTAAGCACTCCCCTCCACACACACACACACACACACACACACACACACACACAGTACCAGCACCACCAGAAAGGGCAGCACATTCTAAAAATAGCTCCTGGTGGGAAAGTGCCGAGTGCCTGAATGGAGGGAAATCCTAACAAGGCTCTGAAAAGGAAACACCTGGGGCTGCCATTGCTCTGCTGTAGTTGCAGCTAAAAATAAATCTGCAGTGTACGATCTGCATCCCTTGTTGATAGGGAAACACGCATATCGCTGCGTGCAGAATAATTTGCTGCCATTCTAGATAAGCTTTTTTCATTATTTGGTTTGTGAAGCCCTGTTTCTGAAGGGTCTCCTGCTCACATATGAACCTGACTGGGTTCCGCACCGCCACCCCGCCTTAAGGTCTTCTTAAGTGTCTCCATCTTCAGAGGTTAGGTGGGAAGAAAGGGCCTCCTCTGATTGTGGAATATGCTGCCCCCCAGAAACAATCACCTAACATCTTTTAAGACATGGGTTGCAAACCGTTTTAGGGCTATGGCGCATTTTGAATTTTGGGAAGGTGCCTTGAGTGCCAGTCAGAAAATGGTTACTGGGCAGTGTGTGAGTGCCAGTCAGGAAACAGCTACCGGGCAGTGTGTGGGCTATAAAACAAAATGGCCGCCACACCAAGACGAACGGAAAAGGAGACAGGACCACAAAATGGACCCTCCCCTTCAATGGGAAAATGGCACCTACATCAGCACTACTACCACACACACAGAAAGAAGCTCTTTGCACCTCTCCTCTTCAGAGAGGAAGGGAGTCCAGTCTGGCACCCAGTGACATCTGGGCATGTTTAAGAGGGTGCGCTCAATGTGGAAGAGGTCAAGCCAGTGCACCATGGATTTTTGAGGGAATATTTACTGAGATTTTTTGCAGACACCATACTGTTGGGGCAGTGCTGGATTTATGTATAGGCTAAGCAGGGCCTCTAAATCTAGGGGGCCTCGCCAGCCTGCCCGCTCCCCAGTGCTGCAGTCTCCCCTCTCCCAAAATTGTAAACCCAAGACTTCATGCAAGGGCAGGGCAACTCAGCCCCAGCAACTATTAGCCTCAGGGCTAGCCAGTGGGGCCCAGTTTGAAGCAGTGGGGCACAACTTGCATTTTTTTTTTTTGGTAGGGCCCCACTTCACAGCCAAAGTCTGCAAAATCTTATAGATATAAATAAAATCCATCTAGATTGCCCTTAGGAGTGGCCCGCGGGGCCCAATTTGGCTCAATTGCTCCAATTGCCTTAAGGTCAGCCCTGATGAGACTGTGCAGGGGTTGGACTGACAAGCCCTGCACCTTCTAGGTCCCTGGTGTCACCATTCAGAGTACAGACTAAAGGACTTGTTATGAAAATAAAGGGGGGGCACTTACTGGAAATCAGTTTTGTCACCTATTCCCCCCCAAACCCTGAGACAATGAGCCCAGCCACCTTTTATTCACAGTTGCATAAGCACTACACTACAGCATGGCCATAAACTTGTATGTTCAACCGCTGAAATATACACCCAATATGTAGCAATGGAGATTTATGATACTGCTTTATGAATGAACACTGTGTTTTATGAATGGACTCTGTATTTTTTGAATTACCTAAGAGCCACCAATAGGGAGCTCTAAAATCTGACAGCTAACCAATCGGGTACTACCAAACAGCGACCCCTATTGCTGAAAGCAGGTAACCAGCAGGGAACACTTCAGCTCAGCCTTTGCACTGTTGACTGAACACCCCCTGCTGTGCAGATAATGGAGAAAGCTCATAAATTGTATCCCTTTTGGCATCATGGCCAACTCTATTATGCTGGTGTAAACTCTGGTGCACCAAAAGCACAGAATAGCAGCAAATAAAATCTGCTCACATGTCAGCAACTGATAAGACTTGTCAACCAGTTCTTCCATGGTCTTCCTAAATTATAAAGCTCCAAAATACAGGCCAAAAGAGAGCAGGTCTGGGAAGAGTGAGGCATACAATGGGCACCACCAGTGAAGAGGCCCTGCTCCGTGTAGCTCCTGCCCTGTCATTTGATAGAGTGCCCACTTGCCCTCCTTCTTGACATGGAATGCTCTCTATTGGAGTCTCCAGGCCCAGTACAAAGACCATAAGAAGGGAGAGCAGGGACCTTGAAGTTCCCAATAGCTGTTAATCAAGCAAGCAAGCACACAGGTCACCTTTGTCACAGTCAGGACGCCTATGTCCTGGCCAGGCCTGCACCCAATCTTGTTTTTGTAAAACCTTGTTTGTCCTCAGTAACCAAAATTATATGATCAACATATACAAGCAGAAAAGTTGTTTTCCTTCATTTGCAAGTAATCGTACAAAACAAAGTGGCACTAATAAAGAAAAGTTCCAGGGTGGCAACAGAAAGCAAACTAAAAATGCTTTTGCAGTTCATCAAAACTATCCAGCAATATCAAGTTATAGGAAAACTGGTGCTATTAACAGTAATCCTTCTAGTTGGTTAATTGCTTTGGCAACTTCCTTGCACATGATGTGTGATGCTAATTATTTCCCGCAAGAGTTAAATGATAACTAATCAGAGGTAGCTACAGAAGAGTTGTGAGATTCAGGTGAGGGTCAGATGCCTTGTCAATCCCAGCAGGTATATAAGAGGACGACCCGGCCTGCCCAGGCTGCCACTCTCTGTGTTAAGAAGCTATTATTGTCACTCAAAAGAAACTGGACCTTTTCTGTTGGAGTGTACCTGCTTGCTTGTGTGAACTTATTTTGGTGTTCCGTTGCACTTAGTCATGCTGACCACATGACCTGGAAAAACTGTTTGCGGACAAACGCCGGCTCCCTCGGCCTGTAAAGCGAGATGAGCCCTGCAACCTCAGAGTCGTCTGCGACTGGACTTAACTGTCAGGGGTCCTTTACCTTTTTAAAAGGCATTTCTTAAGGAAGCTGGTAAGAGTTTGGTCACATAACAAGCTCTAAAATGCTCTTTCTCAAGACTGGATACTAAGGGGAGTGGATTGTGTTTCTAATTAGTTGCAGGTCCCTTCTGGATTCTATCCAGAAGAGACAATCCCTTAGTTGACACTTCTTCAAGGTCAAAGCAGAGCTGAGTTCTGGAAAATGATAATAGTCTAAAACATCTTGACAAGCTGCTTTCCATCCAATTCCATATAGCACAGAGCGGGAATGCGCTCATTAGGCATAGTAGCAATTTAAAAAATATTATTTAACTGAGTGCAGTCTGCTCTTGTTTTAATTGTTGTCCACCCAGATTCTGTATGAAGAAGAGCTGCTGATATTCTTGACGATAGAGGCTATAGCTTCTGGAGAGAGAAAAAACCTGCAGTTTCCAAAACTGTAATGGAGATCAGAGCCCTGTATTTCAATACCATAGAGCACCTGAGTATAAACTTTGCTACCAAATATTTTCAGGGCAGGTTCAATCAGCTGCCCTCCCTCATCAATGCCCCTATGGTTTTATGCGCTTTGACTTTCACTGCCTCCAGACTGCCAAGTGTCCAATGGGGTTTCATTAAAGAGTATACCCACGTATCTAAATGAGTGAGTTTGTTCTATAGCTGGATGACCCAAGCACCATCTATACCTAGAAGTGTATCTGCCAAAAATCACAATCTTGGTCTTAGAGTAATTTATAGATAAGCTTTTCTGTTTTCAGTATGTGCTGAAAAACCTCTACAAGATTTTTGAAGCCCAGTCGGGAAAGAGAGGAGTTGTTGTCTGTTCTGATGGGTTTTTTTGGAGCAAAATAGTAGTGGAGCACAGCACCAGCTGCTTGTTGCTGTTTTTCAAAGGGAGATTAAGCTTTCTTCCATACACACCAATGACAGGGTGTGTTACATCCCTTCTGCCCCCTTGTTCCAGCAACTAGCAAATGTCCAAGTTATGAGCATGTGCACAGGTTACTGATAGCCCTTTTCACTTGGGTCTCTTTTTTGAGCAGGGAGAATTCCAGAATTCTGTTCCAGTCGAAGATTAGGAAAAAATAGCTGGCAGGAACCCCTTGAGTTCACTGGGTGAGTTGGAGCTATCCACCATTTTGGAGAGTGCAGTAACAGGCCACATTTGAAAACAAAAAAGTTGAGGAAATGGTGTGAAACGTAAGTTGCTCAAACCGCAAGCCTCCCCACCTCACATAAAAATGGGAAATTGCGCAAAACATATTCCACACACTGTGAGAAGAGAACCACACAAAGGTTCAGAATTTTTTTTACAAAAGAGGAAAAAACAGTTTGATGATGGAAGGCAATATTCTGGAATAGTGATGGAATGATAACCATGTCATGTGGAAGCATACAGAAAAATCTGGAAGAAAACCGCAAACCCAGCAACTATAGCGCTACAAAAGGTATGCCTGGGAAAACCCCCAGATTTTGACTCTTCATCCAGAACAGATAGACACAGGAAACTCAGACACAGGAAATCCTTGAGCACGCTTCAATACAACTAAGTCCAGTGCCACCTAGTGACTTAACTATATATAACAGACAGGGGGAAACACTTTTTTTCTGTCAAAGGTAGCTGCCTTGGTGGTATTTAGGGTGTATTGGCAGCGGCTGATGGGTAGGCCCAGAGCCAAAAACAGGTGTGGTATCCCATTTCCCCCTTCTCTTCCGCTCCTTTGTCTTCCTCCCATTTCAAAACATTTTGTAATTGTGGAGCCATTTTTCTCAGCGGTGATACAACATGCATACACACCCCTTTTCTTCCGGAGCGTAAGCTCTTGTAGACCTTGAAAATAAGCAAGAAAAGTGAACACATTTGACAAGAGACCGGAGGCCGTTGCAGGCAAAGACATCAACAAACAGGGCCCTCCATTTGCAGAACTGACCTGCTCTTTAGTCTTTTGTTCAAAAGTGTCAAGTTTTGTTCTTCTTAATTGAGGCGAGATCTCGGGCAGCTGCCCAGTAAATAGGTTAGTGTCTTAGTGCAGCCAGAGGGCATGGAAATATGACAGGGTTGCAGCGTGCTTTTTTAGAAACGCATAAAATAAATTCAATTACCATGTTCCATCTCTCTGTGGCTGTATAGCATTATCCCTCAGTGCAAGGCTCTGAAATGAGGGAGCGCTCTTTAACTATGATAGGACTAAGCTGATTTATGTGGTCAGATTAGGCAAGTGGTACCGTCTTGCTGAGATCACCCTGTTTCCAGAGTTTAGTAGTGATGGGTTGGTACTGGTAGGGCCAAAGACAGGGAGGCCAACAGTAGGTGGCGCCAGAGCCAATGACAGGCAGAGCCAACTAATTCTGGTTTTGTTTTTTGTTTTTTTAAATAATATTTATTGATAATTTCAAGATTACAAGAAAAATAAAAAATAAAAACAACAACACTACAATACAAAAAAAGAAAAGAATTAAAAAAAAGAGAAAAGCACAAAATATAAAAACCAATACAACAATACAGCTAAAGAAAGTAAAAAAGAAGAAAAAAGAAGAAAAAAACACAAATCCCAAATTGCATATCCATAATTTCCATTTCCTTGTTTCATTGACCTCCTCACACCTCCCTTTTTGTATTCTAGTTTAAATTCTCTTTCATTCATCATCCAGCGTCTCTTCTTCCTGGTCTCGGGTCGTGTCAATCCTTACTGTCCATTCCATCTAGTCCATCAACCTGGAAGCCTTATGTCCGAGGCCCTTAAGTCTCTTCCATGTCCCTTCTGCAATTCTTCTTCATCTTGTTTGTGGTTGCCCATTTCCTTGTCTTTAGTTGGTCTCTGTCTTAGTTTCTTTCCTTTCTCATTGAGGAGTAGGTCTCTGGGGGATTCCAACCCAAAATTGTCTCCATCACCCTTCATCCAGCTCGCCCATTCCCCACAGTGTCACTCCCCACAGTGCTCGATATAATCCAAAATGTATTTAAAATCAAATTTCAGGATCTCTCCAAAGCTAGGAACCTCCTCATCTCCAGACTCCCCTTGGCCCACTCCAACTTCAATCTTCAATAACAGCGGCTTATGCTCCTGTAGGGCCTCGGGTCTCTCCATTTGTACTATTTGAGGTGCAGCCGCATCCTCCTCCATTGTCATCTGCACTTGCCCAGTCAGTACAGATTCACAGGTTGGTTCCTGAATCGTTTCTATATCAATGTTCCCTACTTGTCCACAGTTATTAACCACAACAGTCAAATCCATTTTCTCATTCATCAAGTCCATCTTCTCATGCATCTGTTCCAGCAAAGCATTTGTCTTACATAAAGCAAGCACCCAGTCTTCCTCCCAGCTCATCTTTGTTCAAGGTCAGAAAAGACTATTCCCACGGTCTTAATCTCACAGATGTTGGGTCTCAAATATACTACAGCAACAACTTAGCAAGCTCCCTCTAGAGGAGACAAACTATTTGTATCCTTTTTTTTTTTTGAAGACAAAGGAAAGTTACTTTCATTTTTCAGATATTTCAGATGTTTTTCAGATATTTTGTTTCTTTAAAATGCAAAAGGCAACATTAGAATCAACTTGTTTCTCTTCATTAGCTATCTGTCAAAGTATTACGTTCACAGTCAATGAACCTCTCCAACAGTTTCTGTCTCTGACACCCCGTTCCCAGGTTAGAGACGGTGGAAACTTATTCTTCTTCACTCCCTCTCCTGCTAGGGTTAAACAGAGTCCCCCCCCCCTTTTCTCCTGCTTCTAAGGGGGGTTTCAGTAATTCTGAATGAAGGAAATTCAGTTTTTTTTTACAGCTTCCCGGCTTTACCTTGCAAAATTTTTGCTTTAGTCTATATACAAAAAAGCGGAAGGCGGACTTCCTGTTTGCACCTTCCCGCTTCGATACCAAATTAAACAATTTCTTGATCCAATTTTCCGTTTCTACTCACGGGTACTTGTTTTAAGTCCAATTGTCCACAGGAAAAAGTCAGCGCTCTCTGGCGATGGCTGTGCGGCTTCACTCCGTGAAAGTAGCAGTCAGTTCGTAGCACCGCGCTTCTCACTCCACTTCGCTCCGGAGCCCCTAGATGGGATTCCCCGCGAGTAGGGGGGCGCTTCTGGTGCCCTGCCGAACCCCACGTTCCCAGGCTTCCTCCGCCAGGGATTTCTAGCGGGTCCCCACCTTCGCCACGGCGGGAAGACCCAGTTTCCACGGAGCCCATTCCTCCGGTCGGAGGAACTCCGCCATTCACCAATGGCACTGACCCGGAAGTCTCAACTAATCCTGGTTTTGTCTCCATCCTCCTCCCAACTGACTTCTACAAGAGCAACACCGAGACTAAGGAGGCAAAAGCTGACAGGCAGTTTCATGCCCCTAGTCAGAGTGCAAGAAAGAAGACAGGGAGAAAGCTATCGGAGACTGGGCTTATTTTGCACCTCTAGACACCTGGGCCAAGGTGGAGGAAGAGAGTCTGCAGCATTATATCTCAAGAGGAGCTCTTTTCGCACAGCAACACAGCATTGAGCCCAAGGCATTCTGCACACCTCTGCCTCAGCCTGCCAATACTATGGTTCTGCCCAACACAGCCTCTTGCCTCCAGTTCTGGCACCTCCTTTTTTCCCCTTCCCAAGAACCTTTGCTAAGGGGCCC
Organism: Podarcis pityusensis; assembly: GCF_964106645.2. Classification (NCBI taxonomy): domain Eukaryota; kingdom Metazoa; phylum Chordata; class Lepidosauria; order Squamata; family Lacertidae; genus Podarcis; species Podarcis pityusensis. Next base: position 26,097,037 of record NC_138038.1, read on the forward strand.
CTCCCCTTCTCTGTTTTAAAAGGGACACATTTTTCTTGTGCGACACCACACCCTCCCCAGTCACCTTGGCAACCGCTTGTTTTGCACAGACCTAAGGATCTGTCTTTGATGTGTTCAAGACTGACCACTCAACTCGCCGGGCCAGGTTAGTTTGCATAGGCTAAACCCAGGAATTTCTGTGTTTTTTGCACAGTTCAGGAGAACTGCTGCAGCCTGTATTTTCCCTTCAGTACCCAAAGTATCAGCTGAATTCTACCATTTTACTAATTTCTAACATTCACCAGCTCTAGATCTGTAACAGTATATTGATTTTGTTAACTGCAAGGATATATACAAATGTAGGAGTGTCAAGACACAGAAGTCCCCACCTGCAATCTGAAGTGGTATAGGCAAGTAGAATCTCACTGCTCTTCTTGTGTGGATAGCATCATTACTTATATATAGCACACATTGTCCTCAGGGATATCTCAGCCTGTAGACCATAAGACTCTTTATCTCAGGGTTGTGGATTTGAACTCCATGCTGGGTGAAAGATTCCTGAATTGCAGAGGGTTGGGCTAGATGATCCTTGCAATCCCTCCCTCCCAACTCTACAATTTTATAGCTGTGATAAACGAGGTTGCGCTTTTAAACTTATCCACCACCTCCCAACAGGACTTGTTCCTGCAAGAATTGAAATTGCAGGAATTATTTTTAATTTCACATCTCTGCATATAAATGCACATATGCAAACCTGTGTCCTCTTTTATCCTTTTTTGGGGGCAATGCGTGTAAGTGGCCACTCTAAATTAATCAGGGAAAACTCTGAACCGAACGTATTCTGCCAGCTTCTCCCTCTGAGAATTAAATTCCTTCCCTTGCAGACCTGGAGCTCCAGATCAAACTCTTGAAACCTTACCTAGGTCAATTACAGCAGCAGGAGCTCTCCTGGAGTAGAATCAAGGGGGCAGGTAAGGAGTTGGGTAACACAATACAGGCAGAGCTGAAATTGCTGCAGTTAATTTCTCATAGGAGAAGCATTAGGAATACAAGCCTTTCTGAAAAACATCTCCTCTTAGATGAAAGCCTCCTTGTTTCCGTTTCATCTGAGACATTTCTTCGGAAGGGGGTGGCTGTGACCCCACGTGGGTGAGGCAGAGGCCACCTGTCTTTGTGATCAGTCCACGTGTCCCAGGCCTGGCCTCTGGGATCATAACAGTAGGTTTACCTCCTAGTGATCCTTGACTCAAACCCTGTCCATCTTAAATGTGTTTTCACTTGAGGCAGCTGTGCAGATGAGAGGTGTAAATGGAAATGTAGAGATGCAATGAGACTGTGATATGTTCTATCACATGCGGTGGACCTGTAAAAGGGTAAAAGAGTATTGGGAAATAATTCATAATGAATTGAAAAAACAACAACGTTTAAAAGTATTTTTTTTAAAAACCAGAGTCCTATTTGTTGGGGGTAATTCAGAAGGAAATTCCCAGGTGTCCACAAAGGTTATTTATGTATGATGCTACTGTGGCCCGTGTTTTGTTAGCCCCAAAATGGAAAACGGGCAAAGTCCGAGCTGAAGAAGAATGACAACTTAAAGTGGTGGAATATGTGCAGCTTGCAGACCTAACATATAGAATATGAGAACAAGAAGAACATAGGTTTAAAGAAGATTGGAAGATTTTTATTGAATATATGGGGGGAAATTGTGTACATTTGAAAACTTGGGCAGCATTAAGATAAATTCAACAGTGTAAATACCATAAGTTTTGATGGATGTAATACGTAATGGAACACTGAATAGTTTAGTTTACGTAAAATATGCAGGGATTTATGTTATGCAAAATGGACCATGGGAAGAGAAGATGGGAAGTCATTGATATTTTAAGGTTGTTTAAGTGAATATCCTAAAATGTAAAACAGAAAATTTAATAACAATTATAGGGAAAAGAAAATGCAAATGTAGACATAACTATTACAATATAAAGTGGCATCGCAGATCATTAGTTGCAAAGAGGTGACCTACTAAGTTTGCTTTAGCGCCTCCTATGTGCTCTTCCTTCTTAGGGTTCTTTAAACCAGCCTCAGACCGGACAGCCCTTCCAATGGGGAGCTCCTTCAAACAGTCCTCTGTAAGGTAGGACTCACGGCTGCCTGGTGCTGCAGGCAGGTATGGGGCACGTGCCACAGCTTGAACCCACAAAACTGCCCTTGGGTGCAGTTGAGGACGCTGGTCTATTGCCAACATTGAAGTAAGATTCAGCTGCCGGTTCTGGACAGTTTCTGGACTCGGAAGGGGAGCAAGTGCCCGAAGGCCTCTTCAGTCGGTTCTCATTCCACCACCACCCCTGTCCAGTTCTCTCTGCCATCTTGGATTTTCCTCTTGGTTCATTGGTCAGTTTGATGGGTCCCATCCTACTTGATTCTTCTTTGGTCTCGCAGCCTGCCATGCATGGAGGAAGGGAGAAGGCTACTCTTGGCTACCCAAGGCAGGGTGACACAGGAGAATGGCTCTTTTGGGACAGCAGGCAGCTGCGGCTTGAAGCATGCTGACCCCTGGAGGATTTTGCAGACCCTACACTCCCTTCTCCTTGCAGGACAGCAGCTCCAGCAAATAACTGGGCGATGGATTGCAGGTAGAGGCGACTTGCTTCCATTCCTTGGGAACTTTGGATTCAGGATACACCATTGTGGAAATACACATCTGATCCCCGAATGCAACAGCTGCTAGGCTTTATTCCATTGAACCCTACAAAGAACTTGGCTGCTTTGTTCAATGGAGCAATTGCCAAATTGCATTGTTTGTTGTGAATTGCATTGGCCCTTTTTATCCAAAAGCGGTCAGGACGAACAACAAGGACGTTTCCCTTGTCTTGCCACCTGTCACAACAACCTTTAAGTTCTCCCCCGCTCCAAACACCTGCCTGTAGTACCGATTCTAACAATGCTGACTCTACAGCACCTGTCAAGGTTTATTGTACCGCATTCTTTGTACAGCAAAGAATGAGAAATTCAGAATAAGTAAAGTGATACTTTGATATTTGGAAAGCTTTACAGATTGGCGGAAGTGTGCGAGCCTCTGATTCGGACAGAATTCTGAGCTGGATGTTTGCATGACCTTCTTCCATCTTTGCAGAGGGGTACCAGAGGGTGAGGTTCAGTTCAGGACCAGCTCCAGATTTAAGGCTCAGTGCTTTATAGAAAGCCCCTTCTATATTTGCACGTCACCAGTCATCGCCTTTTTAAATCCCCACAATTTCGCAGAATGCCTGGGTTATTTTTGTTGTTGTTGTTTGTTTATATAAGATTAAGATAGTTTGCAAAGTTCAAAAACCCATTCCATAGACATTAAAATACGAGCATCCATAATTAAAATACACAATAAAGTAATCCCATGAAAAGCCATAGTTTAATCCATAATTAAAATGTGTGTGCACGCACACACACATTACAGTAATTAAAAAAGAGGAGATTCTGGTCAAAAGATCAAGGGAATGCCTGTGTAAAACATCCTTAGAAGCCAGCAGAATGTCCATGGAATGTCTCCTGCCCACCCATGAGGCCAGGTGAGGTGATGGGCTCAGGCGACAGGGTCCCTGGGGCAGCAGGTCCTTGTTTCATCTTTCTCTCCCCACTCCCACTCTGTCAGTGCTTGTTCCTGATGTCAGTCTTCACTCATTCCTTCTTCCCTGGTGGGAAGCACAGCTCCCCATATTGGGGTTTGCCTCTTGGGCCTCTTGCCCCATCACTCTGTAGAAATATGGGCAGTTTCAAATGGCTCTCTTGTGCTACTTTTGCCAGGTACGCCCAGAGTAATCCTGTGCTTGCCTTATTTCTTGGACCTGGTCACCGTTATACAGGCAAATTTGGCCACTGTCTTCCGCACATGGCCAGCTAGGAATGGAAGAGGGGGAAACACTGCCACAAAACCTCAAAGCAGCAGGTGAACCAGAGACACACATCTCTTAAAACACTGCCACAGTCCACCACTACGTGCTGGCACAAAGGCACCCACATGGCACACCAAGAGAGAGAGAGAGAAACAGCCAACAGACTTCTGAATACAGAGACAGCACAGACCTTGCATCACCATACACACAACATGCAAGACAGCCAGTGGTGTAGCATGGGTTGCTGGTGATTGGGGCGGGCAAGCCACCGACACTGCCAAAATGACTCCCACGCCGGAGCCAAGCGAATCAAGCTAATCAAGAGCCTTGATTCTGCTAAAAGAAGACCTGTGAATACTTAGGGATGTGTGCCTAAAAGCAGGATAGGGGAAAAGACTCCCCATTAGTGAAGCATGACCTTATGTATATATGTACGGTTTATTATTATTGTATCCCACCTTTGTTTGGGAACACTCAGAAGGATTTATGCAGAGCTCCAGTGGTCTCCCATCCGGTCGCACTGTTGACAATGTTACAGCATCAGGTGTTCCCTGCACAAGCGCTGCGCCCATATATAATGTGTATGGTAATGAGGCCAGTTGAAGAGAGAGCCTTGATTCTGCTGTCTACACAAATGTGGCAGTGTAATTTAAGAAGGAATGCCTTGCGCCATAACAGAGGCTGCTTGTGGTGAGAGCCCTCATCCGTCTCTGCAATGCATCTACATGAGGCTTAATTAAAGCACAGATGCTCTCAGCAGGTGAATGCAAAACTAACCCACTTAATCTCCGGGGGCCAGATCGCCAATTGGAGCAGAACAGGTACTGACGCTAAGAAGAGTAAGCTTTTTCGCATTGTACTAATGGCAGAGCCAGGCCTTGGGTTCATGTCCAGCTTGTTACGCAAAGAGTAATGAAACGTCTTGTGCCACCTTAAAGACTATCAGATTTTATTATGGCGTTGATTTTTTGTGGACTGGTGTCTACACCAGATGCATAAACAGGGTTGTCTCCTGTATGGACAACAGGCAGAAATCCTACAGGCGTAGTAGCTATTTTGGGAGAGCGATGGGGAAAGCCCCATTGATTGAATCCCAGTCTGTTATGCAACTGTGAAAGGCACCAGCCAGAAAAGACGGCATTGGTCCCTAGAGTCCTCCAAATGGCCATTATCACAGAGAAGCCAAGGTAGAGAACCTCAGGCCCTGGGGCAGGGAAACAGAATGTACCCTTCCAAGCTTCTGTGGCTGGTCCTCAGGACTCTCCCTAGGCTACACCAGCCGCCCAGGTACATCATTTATTTTATTTTATTTGTTAGATTTATAAACTGTCCTTCATCAAAAGATCTCAGGGCGGTTGACAGAATCATAGAGTTGGAAGAGACCACAAGGGCCATCGAGTCTAACCCCCTGACAGAATAAAACACAGGATTAAAAACAAGTAAGTAAGTAAAACAAAATGGCAAAACAATAACCACCCTTACCACAGACACATTTAAAAAGCTGTAGAATATTTATCTGCCAGAGGCCTGGTTGAAGAGGAGCATTTTTTGCCTGGCTCCTAAAAGTATATAACGAAGGCACCAGGCGAACCTCCCTGGGGAGAGCATTCCAGAAACGGGGGGGGGGGGGGCACTGCAGAAAAGGCCTGTTCTCATGTTGCCACCCTCCGGACCTCACATGGAGGAGGCACATGAAAAAGGGGTCTTAGATAATGAACACACAGTCCTGGGTGGTTTATATGGGGAGAGGCAGTCCTTCAGGCCTGCTTTCATGCTGGCTATGTCCAGGGCAGGCCAAGATGTCTTTTTGCTGTCTGAGGCACTTTGCTGAACACGGAGACTTTTGAACGCATTACTCTGTGTATGAACAGTTTCCAGAGAGAAGCCCCTCAGTAGGTTATTGGGGTTCAGGAAGAGCTCTCTTGGCTAGACTCCCACTCAGACAGATTGAAGGGAAGGCTTTCAACAGAAGTGCGTGCTCTCTCTCTCTCTCTCACACACACACTGGTGTTAATCAATAGCCATTCCCTGTTGCTTGTCTCTGGCACCTCGAACTGCCTGCCAGTTCTGAAAATGGAGCTCGAGAATTTGGCTCTTGTGGCTAGTAGCTGCCCGTAAGCTCATCATCTATCTGTTTAATCCTTTTAAAAAGCCATTTATGGGTTCTATAAACCAATTATGCGTTTCTTGTGTTCTTAAAAATTCTACTGCCTATGAATTTTTACAGCTGTCCACAGGTTTTCTGAGGTGAGTGCTGTGTGTCTGCTCCTCATTTTCTCCACATGTGACTCACAGATTTATAAAACCTCAGGCTGCAATTCTGCACTCACTTACCTGGGAATAAGCCCCGCTGATTTAAACGGGACTTACCTCCGAGTAGACCTGCACAGGCTCGCATTGTCATATTCACCCTTCAGCTTTCAGTTGGTTTGCTTTGAGGGGCCGATCTACACGTTGCCTCAGTTGTGTGGCTGGGGTTGCCTGCCATATTGCTTCACCGTGGCTTGCGCCATCTCCCGCAATGCTCTGGTAACATGTAAACCTTTTTGCCTCATGTGCTACAACAGTAGTGTGGGCCATGTCGCATTACTTGCCACAGGCTTAATCCCACAAATCTATCTATCTATCTATCTATCTATCTGGTACTTTTTAGCGTTGTTGTATTGATGTCTGCCCTGCTGCTGCTTTTTAAATTCTGGTCTTATTCAGTGGCAGGTTTTATGTAATATTAGATTTTCTTTTGATATTGTAATTTATGGTTTCATTTTCTTTTCTTTTCTTTTTTTTACTTCTAAACCACCCACAGAAACCTTTGTTCTTGTGTGGGTATATAAATATTGAAGAATAAATAAAATGTGGCTGAAACACATACCTGCCCACATGTTCCCAGAGCAGCGTGGGGGGGGGGGCACCAACCCAAAGGAAGTAGAGCAAGCAGCACCAGCCACCCTAAAAGTTAAATATGCCATTACTGTTTTAAGAATGTGTAAAAGTGATTAATGGCTCTCTGGAGTATGGAGGAAGGAGTTGCTCTTTCTCCTTCTCAAAAAGTTGCAGACAAATAAAAATGTCTCCGACCTGGATAGTCAAGCCTCTTGCGGCCACTTTTCCATTTTGGTTACTTTTGCTATCAATCTAGAAACGGTGCTGAATTCTGCGTGGCTGCTTCTCTTCTGTGCCTTCCCTGATTTAGAGCTTTTTCTTAACCCAGTCTTTCAAGACTATAGGCTTCCCAAGGAGGCTTGCATTTAGTAACAGATGCACATTATCGTTTACAAACAAACTTCAAAAATCAACTAGTTTCCAGGTCAATAAAATTCAATATATAGCAACTCCAGCGGGTTATTGCTGGACTTACTATCAGCCACAGCTGGAATGGCCAAGGGATCATGGATGATGGGAGTTGTAGTCCAGCCCATTGGATAGGTTCCCTATCCATGCTCCCGCTGAGCAAAACTGATGGTATTGTAAGGCTTCCTTGAAAATGAAAATGAAGGAGCCATGCATATCTTTCTTGGAAGGCAGTGCCATAAGGTTGGAGCCACCACTGAGAAGGCCCTGTCGCTAATGCCCATGAGCACAATTGATCTTAAAGGTGGCCCACAAGTAGTTGCCACAGAAGCTGATCTATTTGTTCAGCAAAAGCTAACACTGGAGTCAAACTAGGAGTGCTATATTTGCTCTCCTTTCCCTCTGCTGGGATTCTCAAGGTGGGAAATACAAATATCAGAAATGCATTCTCTCCTGCCACCTAAGTCTCAGTACATCTCTAACAATAACAACAAGACATCTGGATCCTTCTCTTTTAAATGAGCATGGGTGACTCTTCCATCTTTTATATCACATTGTCTGGTGTAAGACACCAATTTTTCAGTTGCTTGAAGCTCCCTTGGCAGTGAGTTCCAAAGACCAGGCATTCATAAATATAAAATAAAAGGCTCCGTCTCGAATCCTCATCCTCTGCATCTCATTTCCTGGCGAATGCAGAGTGCGGACAGGTTCAATACAAGATGAGACTGTCCTGGAGATTTCCCAATCTCCAGCTGTTTTTAGGGCTTGAAACATAAAGGCTTCCACATTGCTTTAGTGGCACAGTGAGTCAGTGGGTCTTGCTGTTAACCAGAAGGTTGGTGGTTTGAGCTCACCCAGGGATGGCTGTGGGCAGGATCCTGCATTGCAGGGAGCTGGACTAGAGGACCCTTGCGGTCCCTTCCAAGTCAACAATTCAGTGATCACATGCTCCCACAAGTTATTTGTCAGGTACATAGAAGCAGTAGAATAGTGGCATGTTCTACTTTAGAGGACAATCCTGCATTTGAAAGGCAGTTAGAGGGTGGTCCTCTCTTTGAAGGCATCCTCTGTTTCAAAGGCTATCCAGTCCAGAACCCAGACAGGAGAGACCTTCGAGGGTCCCCATCAACTGCTCGCAACCTGGACAACCAAAGAAGGAACACATCAGGTCACAGTCTGGCCACAGTCTTCTCTAGCTATGTTGAGATGCTTCGCAGACAGCTCAGTTGGTTAGAGAGTGGTGCTGATAACGCCAAGGTTGCAGGTTCGAACAACTGCAGTTATTTCTGCGTTGAAGGGGGTTGGGCTAGAACATGGGTAGGTAAACTAAGGCCTGGGGACTGGATTTGGCCCAATTGACTTCTCAATCTGGCCCGCAGATGGTCCGGCAATCAGTTGTGTTTTTACATGAGTAGAATGTGTCCTTTTATTTAAAAAGCACCTGAGGGTTATTTGTGGGGCCTGCCTGGTGTTTCGCATGAGTAGAACTGTGCTTTTATTTAAAATGCATCTCTGGGTTATTTGTGGGGCATAGGAATTCATTCCCTCCCCAAATATAGTCCGGCCCCCCACAAGGTCTGAGGGACAGTGGACTGGCCCCCTGCTGAAAAAGTTTGCTGACCCCTGGGCTAGAATGACCCTCAGGGTCCCTTCCAACTCTAGAGTTCTATGATTCTATTATTTCTATTCACGTTTTGCGGTGGCCGCTGCCCACTGAGAATGGTCAGAGCAGAATGCAGGGATGCAGAATGCTCAGTGGAACCAGAGCCCAGAGCCAATGAGAGGTGGAGGTAATTCTAGCTCTGCCCCCCATCCTCCTCCTTGCTGAGTCTCTACAAGGGCAACACTGGGACTCAGGTGGAAGAAGCTGGCAGACCCCATCCCCCTAGACTGGATGTGAGTAAGAAGGCTGGCAAGTGGGGGCTGGCTGAGGGCAGACGTAGGCTTGGGGAACAGCGCCTTCACTGTTCATACCACAGTCATTATTTCTAAATCTGCATCCACGCTGTTAACATAAATTAGTATATGTGAGTTTGATGCAAAGTGGTGTCCTAAGTGGCCATACAAAGAAGAGGGTTATCCCTTCCCTATGGGCTTGGAAGCAATTGTTCTGCTTGAGCCTGGGAACAGGAAACCAGTACAGGCACCAGAATGCTGTTATAATATTGGTTGGCACCAGAGCACAACAACATGACAGTTGTAATAATAATAAAAATAATAAAATTATTAATTACTTGTACCCCACCCATCTGACTGAGTTGCTCCAGCCACTCTGGGCGGCTTCCAACCGAATATAAAAGAACACAAGATGCATCAGACATCAAAAGCTGGGCCATGTTCTCAGTGGGGGTTAGTTTAAATGATTATTTTATTTTTTAGCTTGAGCACATTCCTAATATTGCAAAGATGCTGGGGGACGGGGACGACTTGCTGCAGCAAAGTAATGTTTGGGAAATGACTTTCCCCGTCCCCTGTGCTCCAAGTCCTGTAACCTTGTCTCCCATGATCGATGTCTATTAGTTTCTGCGGCCGCTGCCAAAACAACTTGCTTCAGATGGGCCCCCTTCCTCCGCCAGCTAGACTGGAAGATGAGCCCAAGATGGTTCCCAGAGGTGTACTTAGTTTCAAGGTAGCTTCAAGGAAACAAGATATGCCATCTGAGTCCAGGACCTGTCAAAATGGCAAGCTGCAGAACGCGGCTATTTTTAAAGGCTGCGGGGATCCAAGTGCTCATTTTGGTTTGGGATCTGTCTGCTGGATCCCACTCTCACATACCTCTTCAAGGCAATTTGGGGAGGGGGAGGTTAACAGTTTCTGCAGTTAGGCCCTAAAACTGAAGGTTTGTGGGTGAATTGGGTGTGATCTCCTGCTGACCAGAGTCCACAAGAGTCCCACTCTCAGTTGGGGAGCTTCCCAGAGACCAACTATTCAGGCCCTGTGTCCAAATGGCAGCCTCCCCACCTGCTTTTCTGGTATTTTGGTTGGCTTTTCTCTTCACACGTTCAAACGCATCTTTGCATCACTAAAGGGCGACTTGTTATTCGTTTTGTCATTTATGGTGAGCAATCCCAATAACGACATGCTTTAGGAACATCGGGAGCTGCCTTATCCCACTGGTCCATCTATCTCAGTGTTGTCTACACGGGCAGGCAGCAGCTCTGCGGGGGGGGGGGGTGTTATAGGAAGGGGGTCTTTCCTAGCCCTACCGGCAGATGCTGCTCATTGAACCAGGGGAATTCTGCATGCAAAGCAGACGCAAGCCACGTCGTCTCAGGATCCCTTTTCAGTACGGAGTTTCCCAAGCGGTCCGCTTTGCTTGTTAACTTAGCTGGGTTTGTGTCTCCACTTGGGATATCAGTAGAAACGGGAAGATGGGGAAGAAATAGCCCATAACTAGCAGGGCGCGTCTTTGCTTGCCTCCCAACTTGAAACAACAAACATTCCAGCTTGCACAGAGCTCTGTGCGTGTATGCACACTCCTCTTTCCAGGCGGTGTTTTCAATCCCCAAAGGAGAGCTATCATTCTCAGCGACGAACCCACCCTCGCCCTCGCCGGCTCAAACGCACAGTGGCGCGCAGGGAGACGAGCAGGCAGGCGCACGCACTCGCACATTACAAAGCCAGGGAGGGCATCGAGCCCCTGATCGGTGACTTCCCTCCCTCCCACCCCCCTTAATTCATTTTTGCCTGCGATTTCTTCCCAGCTAGCCAGAGGCTGCTCTAGGTGCCCAAGGTGCACCCGCGCCCGCCCCCCGCGCGCGCACCCAACCCACTCACACGCCCGTTCCCGGCTCGCACGCGTGGCGGCAAGAAGCTGGCAAACTTCACGCGTCCTGCCCTGGCGTGATGGGAGCTCTTGCGCGAGAGAGAGGTCGGGGTCGTCTCCTGCTTCGGATTCGGAGGCAAGCTCCGGAGCCTGCTGCGGATTAACGGGATAAAAGAGAGCGAGCAAGAGGAGAAGGGAGAGGAGCCGAGCGGGGAAAGCCGCAATGCCTGTTGCTTGGAAGGGGATCGTGGCGGATTCGGTCGGCTCCCCCCGCGGCTCGCCTTTCCCGCTTCCCCCCTCGGGCTGCGGGGTTCCGGAGGGCAGCTACGGCCAGCGGCGGGAGGCGAGCGGCGGAAGGTGAGCCGGATCCCAGCCCTCCACCCCCCCCCCGGGTTAGAAGCGGGAGGAAGGCGAGCGCGGGAAGCGGGGCGGGAGAGCTCAGCCATGGCTCCTCCGGCGAGAAGGGCGAAGCGGGAGCGAGATCCGGAGACCCGCGCGGAGGAGGAGGAGGAGCGGAGTTGCAGGGAGAGATGGTGTGCTGCAACTTTGCCTGCATCGTGGAAAGTTGTCTCTGGTTTCATTCCCCCCCCCTTCCCTTCCCATGCAAAATCTTTATATATTAATTTTTTTAAGAGAGAAGGCAAACGTGCACCATATGCATGCTTACTCAGAAGTAAACCCCGTTGTGTGCAGCGGGGCTTACTCCCAGGCAAAAGTGTGTGCGGTTAAGATTGCAGCCTTGCAGAAGCCTGGTTACACCTCTTCCGCTTCAGCGTTCGTGCGGGAGAGAGGCACGGGGATTGCAAATTTAAAACGGGCTTGCAAATTCGGTTGCAAAGGTCTTTTCCAAACCGAAAGCCTGGGGGGTGATAATAAAAATAATAGCTGGGTTTTCAGAAGGGGCGGGGAAGGGGTGTGTGAGGTGGCCCCGCCACCCCCCGGCTCCCAGGTAAGGCGGTAGGTTGCATTGCCCAAGGTGCATGGTTAGACATGCATCCGACAGCTCACTTTATTTTGGCTCCCAGGCACGACGCAGAATCCTGCTCTCTACTCGGCTGAAGCTTGGTTCTCCCATTCTGCCTGGGTGGGTTGTGCATGTGTGTGTACGTGTACGTGTATATGCGCGTGAGTGTGTAAGAGAGAGAGGGAGAAATGAAAGACCCTTTGCTTTAGGTATGAAGCCGCTGATTTGGTGCCCTCTCGTGGCTCTCCGTTTCATACCATTATATCGTGTATATCTGTATATAAAACCATGGAAAATATATATTAAAAAAGCAAGAGGTTGCAATTCCTTAAGCACAAGTTTTAAAAGGTGAGGAAATAAGGACGTTGGTCCTGGGGGAGAAACTTAGCCTGCGTGTAAAAACCACTGGGATCATCTTGAATGTAAATCTATGCAGCAACTGGATCTAGACAATGCCATTTTTCATGGTGGATTTTAGTACTTGAAACCTCTCTGCATCCTTTTCAAGAATAATTTTGGAAATGGCATTTTTCATGCTTCTGCAAGTTTCAGTTCCACTTAACAAACAAACAAAGAATGAATTAGTTTCCTAGCTGGTTTCTTAGTACGTATATCTTACTTCAGATCTTACAGTAGTAGATATCTCCTCTGGCTCTGCATCAAGATCCGCCCCCTCTCTCTCACACACACTTTCTTTAAAAATCAAGGAAACAGCAGGAAATGAACAACCTCGAAATTATTGCTAAATTCCTCCTGGGAAAAAAATGTGGTTTTTATCTGCCTCCAGAGCTTGATTGCAGCTTAGTATGATAGATTTTGTACAATCACATGGTGCAACTCTGATTCAAATTTTGGCCACGCTCATCTGCCAAAAAAATAAAATAAAAAATTACCTCTTCACTGTTAATGTGCTACTTTGCAAGGATGGGCCTTCACAGGTTGCATATAGCCATATAAGATAGTATTATTCTAGGTTTGCTTTGAAAGCACACATGCAAACAGACCTCTTTCTCCCTTTTCTGGAAAATGAATAGGACTTTACGGCTGCTGATTATGCCTGTCTTTAAGAGTGTGTGTGGTGGCAGCAGCCACAGCAGCAAACAGAAAAAAGGGGTGTGTGGCAAGACTGTTCCGTTCTGGAGAACCAAAATGTACAGTTAAGGTGTCGTCTGAAGTTAGGGTTTTCCTTTAATTTTAAAAAATGGCAGAGGCGTGCAATCTGCAGTGGTAAGATGCCTGTAAATACTGGTGTGCCCTGGGGGAATAAAGGCATTCCTTAGACGGGCTTTTGGGACTGCATACCTTCGCTGGGAAAATAACATGCATGTCATAATTCCTGCATGATGCTTGTAGAGGTGGCTCAAGTTATTTTGCTGCCTGAGGCAAAGGACAAGATGGCTTCCTCCCATTCCAAGTTCAGAAAATGGTTCGGCTGGTTGTTGAATCTTGCTTCAGCACTGGCCATGGGGTAGTGTGGGGTTCATGACTGGCCTGGTTGGCAGCACACACAGAACCCAAATGAAGCTGAAGATTCAGGGCTAGGCAAAATTAAAGTGCTTCTTCCCACAGCGCGGGAGAGTTCTGTTGCGTTCAAGTCTTGATTGCGGGCTTTCCATAGGCATCTGTTTGGCCACTGTGAGAAGAGAGTGCTGAACTAGATGGGCCTTTGGTCTGATTCAGCAGGGCTCCCAAGAAGAGGAGGGCTCCAGCGTGCAGAGGAGGAACAATGGGGAGGGGTGGGGCCTGATACTGCTGCCCACCAGCAGCTGCCGCCTGAGGCAGCTACCTCACTCTGCCTAATGGCAGGGCCAACCTTGCAGGTACAATGTGTTTATTTGTGTGTGTTTACACCATATACAAAGGACACTCCATGGTGACCTTAGGCATCCTATTATTTAAGGCTACATCTACACCGTATAGCAGAGGGTCTTCCGCAAAGAATCCCGGGAACTGTAGTTGACCCCTCACAGAGCTATGATTCCCAACACCCTTGAAAGGCTACAGTTCCCAGGATTATGTGTGAGGCAGCCGTGTGCTTTAAACACACGGTGTAGATATAACCTAAGTTACCCGGTGCTCATTCAGTAGTCAAAGCTGCCATCCTACACCAGCTTTACCTGGGAGTAAGCCCCATTTAATTCAATGGGACTTAGCTCCTAAGTACACATACATAAGGTTGTGCTGTAATTAACTTCCAAGATGGAAGTTCTGAACTTTTCAGTACAGTTAATTATTTGTTTGTTCATTCTAAACATATATTTGTCCATTAATTTAAGGCGACAACTCTCAAGAGTGACAACTCGCAACAGTCTGGAGCAAAGACTGAGATCATGCAGAATAGTAAAACCCGAGTAAAGTGATTTTTTTAGAACAACAGATGCACTGCTAGAAACCATCAAGATTGAAATAATCTTGGGAGTTGTGCTAGGAAGTCTGGCTGAATGCACAATTATTTACCTGTTGTCAAAAGGATATCAAATTTGGCACCAGGTAAGCCTGCCTGGCAGAGAGATTCCATGTGTGCAGTTGCCCCAGTGGAGAAGGCCTTCTAGTTCAGGGCCGGCCCTATCGCTAGGCAGAGGAAGGCAGCAGAACCTGGGGGGCAGGGAACAGTAGCAAGGCTTTGTGGGCTCAGGCCTATGCGTGCTACATGGCCATATCCCAGTGCCATTAGCTGGCCATATCCCAGTGCCATTGCCCTCAGGGGCAATGGACGACACTGTTCTGCTAGCATTGAAGTACAATGTGACCTCTGACTCATCACAAGCCATCGGATGAGGAGGTTCCTTACAAGCCTTCGCTTGCTATTGTGAGAATGGGCTGATCCCATGCCACTCTAGAGTCCCAATTTAAGCAGGACACCCCGGAATTACAGAAGACCACCTTGGCTTCTGTACTGGATCCCAGAATGTCCAGGGGGTTTTTTGGTTTGGCTCTCTGGTGCAAGTCGGCTGGCTCGCACCAAAGCACTGTAGCGAAAAAACGAACAAACAATTGCTCAAGAGAGCTCAGGACGGGGGGGGGGGGAAAGGAGCGTCCTGATTTTGATCAGTGGGATGTTGATCTGAAACCTTGCCTACAAGTCTTGCCTGCAGGTATAGGCAAGGCTGTATATCTGGAGACTGGTACCATTTCCTAGACAGAAACCCACCTTAATGGCTGAGGCTGCATCCTTGTGACTTCATTCCTCGTTCTGTTCCAAAGCAGTGCAACTCAGTACTTTTGAATCTTTAATTGGCCGATCTGTTGCCAGCAGGGCTTTCCCAACCCTCTTCTCTCTCTTAGGGAAAGCAACTCGTCATTTGCAGAGCCTGGAAACACTCAGTGAATCGCTTTCACCATTTAATGGGATTGCCTTCCTGGCAAAAGACCCATTTGCTTGAAAGGGAGGGAAAGACCCAAACATCTTTGCTTGGCTCGTTTCATGGAAATCCGGACCAAATTACCTTCATAAAACACACAGGCTCAAGACCTTTTATAGCTCCTCAGAGCTGGAGGACCGTTTTCAGAAAACCCACCAGGCATAATTGGCTTTTTGAAATAGGCAGAAGCCCTATTGATCCTAGATTTGGGAAGACTAGCCTTCCACTGATAGCAGAGTTTTGATCACAGCAAGAACGGCATGTTCTATTTGGAGAGAAATTGTTTCCTAAGTATAATAATTTTCTTCCTTTCCCTCTTTTTTTTTTTTTTAAAAAAAGATCAACCCCACATACTTTTAACCTCCATGAATGCAAAATACAGCACAGAAATATCTGAGACAATGCCTGTCAAAGCCTTGGAAAGGTTACAACATCTAGGGGTTCTTTAATTTAGAGCAATGTTTCCCAAACTTGGGTCTCCAGCTGGTTTTTGGACTACAACTCCCATCACCCCTAGCTAGCAAGACCAGTGGTCAGGGGTGATGGGAATTGTAGTCCGAAAACAGCTGGAGGCCCAAGTTTGGGAAACAATGCTTTTAGAGAAAAGGGAGATAAGAGGCGATATGATAAGAGTAAAATTATGTGGAGAAAATGGACAGAGACAAGTTTTTCTCCCTCATAGTGCTAGAACTTAGGGCCACCCAATGAAGCTGAATGCTGGAAGACAAAAGAAAATACTTCTTTTTCACACAGTGCAAACTATGGCATTCCCTCCCACAAAAGGTAGTAACAGCCACCAGTTTAGATGGCTTTAAAAGATCAGACAAATTCATGGAGGAGACGGCTGCCAATGGCTACTAGCCATCACAGACCAAGTTCTCCAGAACTTTTCTTCAGGTTGCTTATTAAGCAAAACAGTGCATGGGGTGGGGTGGGGTGGATACATGGAGAGAAAGTAAAATGTAGGCATGGTGTTGGAAGCCCAAAATATGTAGCTTACAACAATCTTAAAGTGGAGTGCAGGAGGTGCTAGGCAGATTTGCAGTGCGATACCATTCCACCTTGAGGCCACCTTAGCCATGCTGTTGACACTGCAGTCCAAACCTACAGGTGACTTCTCCTGGCCGTCTCATGTAGCTGTAGAACATCAAGCAACTCTGGAAGCCCACAGGCCAATGGCCATAGCGTGGAACAAACATTCACCAACACCGTCTTCTGGGAGTGGCCACCCATGAAGAACCTTAATTACTATAATAAAGTACCTTTTAACCCTAATCCCGACCTAGAATAAGGTTACCAGATTTTTTTCAATGAATCCGGGGACACTTTTCAACTTCAATGGATTTTGTATGGGGACTGATTTGTAAATCCGGGGACTGTCCCCAGGAAACGGGGACATCTGGTAACCTTAGAGATACTATGGTCAATGGTACTGAGAGCTACAGAGAAATCCGAGAGGTCTAACTGCCTTGATACATTCTCTGGCATATGCCATCCACCAGGGTAGTCAAGGGACAGAACACAGACTGGAAAGGACCCAAGCCATCAGTATCATCACAAACTCCTTGAAAGTTGAGAGGCTTCATAGTTGTCCATGGTCAAATGGCTTCTTGGTCAAATTTGACTTCTCTATGACTGGGCTCACTACTGCCCCCTTGAGGCAGACAGGAACAACTCCCTTGATGTGGAGCATTGTATACATTAAGGGAGGGTGCAAGCTTGCTGTCCAGCTGCAACTTGGCTGCTGTACCCATTCTGAAGCACTTCCATTTGGGTCCCGGTAGTTATGTGAGATGAGTATGGAAGCAGCTCCACATCAGCTATCCCTTGCGACGTTTCCACCCTGAGCAT
Source organism: Podarcis pityusensis (assembly GCF_964106645.2). Taxonomy (NCBI): domain Eukaryota; kingdom Metazoa; phylum Chordata; class Lepidosauria; order Squamata; family Lacertidae; genus Podarcis; species Podarcis pityusensis. Next base: position 26,114,137 of record NC_138038.1, read on the forward strand.
GGTGCCAAGCCATTGCATAATCATTGCAGGGTGAAAGCTGATGTTGACATGTGGGCACAAAAGGGCTTATCTGATGCCAGCATGTCTGAAGCCTCCTAGTAGGTTTCCTTTCTCGGCTAGTCCCCTCCTCCCCGACGTCTTTCCCTTCCCAGTTGCAGTCTATTTTTAAATGACAACACTGGGTGGAGAACATTATTGCAGAACTTCGCGTGGGTGACCTCAGCTTGCTGACACCACGTGGGCACACTGCTGGCGGCTGACACTGGCACGCTTTTGTAGTGACTTGGCTGGCACCAAAGGACATTGAGTTCAGGGTGCTGTTTGCCTGTGACCTACGGGGTCAGCACCAGCCCACACATGAGGCAAGGTGAGGCAGCTGCCTCAGGCAGGAGGATCCACAGGGGCAGCAGATCTGGCCTCTGAGGAACACATTGCCTGCTGCTGCTGCCACCGCCACGGTAACAGCAATAGCTGTGGCACACTCCTTGGAAGCCAGACCTGCCACCTGGATGCCCATATTTTAACTGGAGAAATGTTGGAGGGTATGGAATAGGATGTCCCTATTTGCATCGGAGAAATGTTGAAGGGTATGCACCTCCTCAGTAGCTCTCCCGATGCTGCCTCTACGGCTGCCTCTTGACAAAAAGAGGTCTCCTGGTCTCCTCCCACCCTTGTTCCCAATATAGTCTGCCTCAGTGCCAGTCCTGCCTATGGCCTTCTATCTGAGAGGTGGCTAGAAATGATTTGCCCCCAATTTCTCATAGCCGAAAGGAGCAGGCAGCTCTTCCATTGAGCGGGCAATCTCAGGTCATCTGCTGGGATTAGAAGGGGTTCCTTGTAGATATTATTGTGGACATTCCCATTTCTCCTAGCAGTGGGAATGTCCAGCAGTGCTGACCAGGTTTGGTTCCCTTTAGGAGGCAGTCACTGTAGGCTTACTGGGGCTTTGTAATTCAGTCGTACCTTGGAAGTTGAATGGAATCCATTCCGGAAGTCCATTTGACTTCCAAAATGTTCAGAAACCAAGGCGCGGGTTCCGATTGGCTGCAGGAAGGTTCTGCAGGAAGCCAATCGGAACCCGCGCTGGACGTTCAGGTTCCAAAGAAGGTCCGCAAACCAGAACACTCACTTCCAGGTTTATGGTGTTTGGGAGCCAAAAGGTTCGACTCGCAAGGCATTTGGGATCCAAGGAACGACTGTATTTCATTTTATATACATGCCTGCAGATGTAGGTGGAGGCCATGCCAAACACGGTCAAAGTATGTGGCTCCCACAGCAGGTTTCCACAGAGATGCAGCCACTATCCCCAAATGCTGTTAGCTAACAGCAGGGGAAAAAGGAACACAGGTGGTTCTGTGGTCTAAACCACAGAGCCTGGGGCTTGCCGATCGGAAGGTCGGCAGTTCGAATCCCTGCGATGGGGTGAGCTCCTGTTGTTGATGGGGTGAGCTCCTGCCAACCTAGCAGTTCAAAAGCACGTCAAGTGCAAGTAGATAAATAGGTACCACTTCGGCGGGAAGGTAAAACGGAGTTTCCGTGTGCTGCTCTGGTTTGCCAGAAGCGGCTTAGTCATGCTGTCCACGTGACCTGGAAGCTGTCTGCGGACAAACACTGGCTCCCTCGGCCTATAGAGCGAGATGAGCGAGCAACCCCAGAGTTGTCCGTGACTGGACCTAACGGTCAGGGGTACCTTTACCTTTTAACAGCAGGGGAAGATCTTGGTAAGGCCTTGTGCAAGGTCAAAATTTGATATGGCCTAGCCCTTGCACCGCTAAGCGAGCTGCCAGGCTTTGGGAAGGAGGCACCCTGTGCGGAGGAACTGGTTGCAGTGCCCCAAATCTGCCTCTGCTCACAGAGCCCAAACTCAGCTCTATATTTCTTTCCCCTCTTTAGTCTCACTCAGACGGCAGTCTTTCTTTACACTCCTGGATTACATTTTAATCCTATTTGGGAAGGGGAAGTCTGACCCGTTCTCTAATTGGTTTTTCATATACAGAACCATCCAGAGTGGCACTATATCAGGAAGCAGTTGTCTGACTGTTAGTTCTTATGGAGACGCATTAAAATGCAGCTTCCCTTAATAGAAGGAGACGTCTGTCTGTCTGGAGCCTGGCCAGCAGATCTGACTAGCTTTAGGTAGTCCTCCTGGCCCTGCCGAGACCCCCAGTCTCACAGCAATGTTGTCGTGCTCGCCTTAGCTGGCTGGTGAGAAGTTTTGGGGACAAAGCAATCACCTGGGTTCACCAGTTACCTCCAGCAAAAGGTTACAGGGAGTTTATGGTATTTGTAATATTTGCATTTCCTTACAAATAGACAGGTCAGACACAGGTAGAGGTATAGCTTTAATTCTCCAAAGTCCACTGCGCTCACCTCAGGGCCACCAGGGGAACAGCCTGTAACCCAACATGCTTTCTGAGGCAACTCAACTTTCAATGTACGTTGTGTGTACGTAGCCCCTGTCTGTCTACCATTCTCTGAAAAACAGAATGCGGCAGCTAGACTGGTGACTGGGAACAGCCGCCAAGACCACATAACACCGGTCCTCAAAGATCTACATTGGCTTCCTGTACATTTCCGAGCACAATTCAAAGTGTTGGTGCTGACCTTTAAAGCCCTAAATGGCCGTGGCCCAGTATACCTGAAGGAGCATCTCCACCCCCATCGTTCAGCCTAAACACTGAGGTCCAGCTCCGAAGGCCTTCTGGTAGTTCCCTCACTGCGAGAAGTGAGGCTACAGGGAACCAGGCAGAGGGCCTTCTCGGTAGTGGCGTCCGCCCTGTGGAACGCCCTCCCATCAGACGTCGAGGAAATAAACAACTATTGGACTTTTAGAAGACGTCTGAAGGCAGGCCAGTTTAGGGAAGTTTTTAATGTTTGATGTTTTATTGTGTTTTTAATATTCTGTTGGGAGCCGCCCAGAGTGGCTGGGGAAGCCCAGCCAGATGGGTGGGGTATAAATAAATTATTGTTGTTGTTGTTATCATTATTATTATTTCTGACACAGACACCTTGATGATCTCTTGCCCAGCTGAGGGAGTGGGAAGATATCCTCTCTTCTCCAAAACAGCTTTCTCCTTCCAGGACTGCTTCTGGTCATTTTCTAGTTATCGTGGGCAGCTCTGTACTGGACTTTTTTTTAAATAACACAATTGCTGCTCATGGGGCACATTGTATAAAGTACCACCCTTTAAGCCCATTGTTTATAACACAACTCCATGGTCCACGTCACTGTTGTGCTTATGCTCCTTATAAGTTCAGGTGTGACCCAGTTTAAATGTAACACCTAGACACATGAGACTTCAGACAAGTTTTGTTTTTTTAAAACCCCAGCATGAACAGTGCCACATTGAAATTGGACCTGAGAACTTGGCACACCCCCCAACATTTTTTTTAAAAGAAATGCAAGGATCTTAATCACAAAAGGAAGTTCAAGTAGCAATGAATTGTGCCTATGTGTGCTTTTTTTTTAAAAAAAGGAAAAGATGTTTATTGAACACAAGTGTATTTGAATGCAAGTCTCTTGCAAGATCAGGGAGGCTGAATTCCACACCAGAGTGTCAGATTCCACCACTTAGCAGATGACAAGCAGTGCCCTCTCTGTTGATGATCCAGAAACAGTGGCTCAGATGACTAGGTGAGGAAATGAGAAAGTGACACAAGCCGGCAATTGATGCGCCGGAGCAGGGAGTGCTCTAAAGATCTCTGGCCTCAATATGGCGGACTTCCTATTCAGTTCTGTGCCCAGTTTAAAGTGCTGGCCTTTAAAGCCCTAAATGGTGTGGGACCAGACTTCCGGGTCAGCGCCATTGGTGAATGGCGGAGTTCCTCCGACTGGAGGAACGGGCTCCGTGGAAACTGGGTCTTCCCGCCGCGGCGAAGGTGGGGACCCGCTAGAAATCCCTGGCGGAGGAAGCCTGGGAACGTGGGGTTCGGCAGGGTACCAGAAGCGCCCCCCTACTCGCGGGGAATCCCATCTAGGGGCTCCGGAGCGAAGTGGGGTGAGAAGCGCGGTGCTACGAACTGACTGCTACTTTCACGGAGTGAAGCCGCACAGCCATCGCCAGAGAGCGCTGACTTTTTCCTGTGGACAATTGGATTTAAAACAAGTACCCGTGAGTAGAAACGGAAAATTGGAGCAAGAAATTGTTTAATTTGGTATCGAAGCGGGAAGGTGCAAACAGGAAGTCCGCCTTCCGCTTTTTTGTATATAGACTAAAGCAAAAATTTTGCAAGCTAAAGCCGGGAGCTGTCAAAAAAGACTAAAGTTCCTTCATTCAGAACTACTGAAACCCCCCTTGGAAGCAGGAGAAAAGGGGGGGGGGGACTCTGTTTAACCCTGGCAGGAGAGGGAGTGAAGAAGGATAAGTTTCCACCGTCTCTAACCTGGGAACGGGGTGTCAGAGACAGAAACTATTGGAGAGGTTCATTGACTGTGAACGTAATATTTTGACAGATAGCTAATGAAGAGAAACAAGTGGATTCTAATGTTGCCTTTTGCATTTTAAAGAAACAAAATATCTGAAAAACATCTGAAATATCTGAAAAATGAAAGTAACTTTCCTTTGTCTTAAAAAAAGAAAAGGATACAAATAGTTTGTCTCCTCTAGAGGGAGCTTGCTAAATTGTTGCTGTAGGATATTTGAGACCCAACATCTGTGAGATTAAGACTGTGGGAACAGTCATTTCTGACCTTGAACAAAGATGAGCTGGGAGGAAGACTGGGTGCTTGCTCTATGCAAGACAAATGCTTTGCTGAAACAGATGCATGAGAAGATGGACTTGATGAATGAGAAAATGGATTTGACTGTTGTGGTTGATAACTGTGGACAAACAGGGAACATTGATACAGAAATCAGTCAGGAACCAACCTATGAATTTGTACTGACTGGGCAAGTGCAGATGACAATGGAGGAGGATGTGGCTGCACCTCAAATAGTACAAATGGAGAGACCCGAGGCCCTACAGGAGCATAAGCCGTTGTTATTGAAGATTGAAATTGGAGTGGGCCAAGGGGAGTCTGGAGATGAGGAGATTCCTAGCTTTGGAGAGATCTTGAAATTTGATTTTAAATACATCTTGGATTATATTGAGGACTGTGGGGAGTGGGACTGTGGGGAATGGGCGAGCTGGATGAAGGGTGATGGAGACAATTTTGGGTTGGAATTCCCCAGAGAACTACTCCTCAATGAGAAAGGAAAGAAACTAAGACAGAGACCAACAAAAGACAAGGAAAAGGGCAAGCACAAACAAGATGAAGAAGAATTGCAGAAGGGACATGGAAGAGACTTAAGGGCCTCGGACATAAGGCTTCCAGGTTGATGGACTAGATGGAATGGACAGTAAGGACTGACACGACCCGAGACCAGGAAGAAGAGACGCTGGATGATGATTGAAAGAGAATTTATAATGGAAATTTTGTATTTTAGAATCAGCTTAATGAATATTAGGGAAAATGTGGGAATGAAACTATACGACTCTAGCAGAAATGTTATCAGGAGCTATGTATATTTGAAAACTAAGATTTAAGTCTTAAGGTACATAAGGGTAAGATAAGGTTAAATAAATTAAGATAATTTGAATAACAGAATATGGGGAAAGATGGAAAGGATTTGTTGAGTTAATTATTAGGTTAAATTGTTAAGATAAATTTTATAACAAAAATTGAGAAAGATGGAAAGAATTTGCTGAAATAATTATCAAACTAGAATACAAAAAGGGAGGTGTGAGGAGGTCAATGAAACAAGCAAATGGAAATTATGGATATGCAATTTGGGATTTGTGGTTTTTTTTCTCATTTTTCCCCCCTTCTTCTTTATTTTCTTTTGCTGTATTGTCGTATATTTTGTGCTTTTCTCTTTTATTTATTTAATTTTTTTTCTTTTTTTGTATTGTAGTGTTGTTGTTTTTTATTTTTTATTTTTCTTGTAATCCTGAAATTATCAATAAATATTATTTAAAAAAATAAAAATAAATGGTGTGGGACCCTGCGGGAACACCTCCCCTCCCAGCCTGCCCGTGCCTTGAGATCTTCAGCGGAAGCTGTCCTCTAATTTCACCTTTGAAGGTGGCCATGTGTCCTACCTCTCAGAAGACAATACTCTGTTTGAAGGGGCGGTCAGAGGAGAGTCCTCTATTTACTCTTCTGAGGTAAAATGATGCACGTTGGGGGCAAAAAAGTACTTCACACCATGCGTAGTTAAGCCGTGGAATTTGCTCCCACTGAAGGCAGTGGTGGTCATCAAGTGTGATGGAGGACAAGGCTCTCCAATGGCTGCTAGACACAATAGCTATGATCTTCCTCCTTGGCTGGAGGCAGTGTGTTGCTGGAAACCACAGGGCAGGAGAGTGTTCTTGCACTCAGGTTCCTGTTTGTGGGCTTCCCACAGGCATTTGGTTGGTCACCGAGAGAACAAGATGCAGCACTAGGTGGATCATTATTCTGGCCCAGCAGTCTCTTGCCACGTCCTATGAGAACTGCAGTTCAGTGAAGGTGCTCTGGTAGCTTCAGATCTTTAGCCTTGCTTCCAGAATTGTAGCTCTCAGGTTTCCTTCAGGACTGGTATTGACTATGATATCTTGTCCTCAGTGGAGATACACCCGTGTGTGTGTGTGTGTGTGTGTGTGTGTGTGTAAACACTTTATTGAAAAATAAGAATATTGAATATTTCAAAAATATTGAAAAATTGTATTTTTCTGTGTATAAGACTAGGGTTTTTTTTAAACCAAAAAATAAGGTTTAAAATTGGGGCTCGTCATATACACGGGTAGTGCTGAGGGGTGTTTTCTTAATTTGGAGTCCCCCAAAAGAGGACTTATATATGGGGGCGTCTTATACACAGAAAAATACGGTATATAATTATAAGATCACTGGGTAAAATAAGACTTGAGAAGAAGAAAAATAAAATAACACCCATGTAAAAAACCAAAACAAAAAACCTTATAAACATCGCATGATTATTATTGCAGTTCACCCAATCTTAACCTTTATACAGTGTTGATAAAAACGAATTCCAAATACCGTTAGACTACAGCTCCCATCATCTCTGACCATGGGCCATGCTGGCTGGGGCTGATGGGAGTTGGAGTCCAGCAGGGGTTTGGACTAGATGACCCCTGGGGTCTCTTCCAACTCTACAATTCTGTGAATATCTGGAGGGCCACAGCTTGCTCATTTGGGGCAAACTCTGCTGTTTTCATATACTGTAACGCTGGTGGGCACCCATGTCAAAAAACCCAGGACTACATGTAGTTGTACCTTGGATCCCAAACGCCTTGGTACTCGGATGTTTTGGCTCCCGAATGCCACAAACCCAGAAGTGAGTGTTCCGGTTTGCGAACGCTCTTTGGAACCCTAACGTCCAACGAGGCTTCCGTGGCTTCTGATTGGCTGCAGGATCTTCCTGCAGCCAATCAGAAGCTGTGTTTGGGTTTCCAAATGTTTTGGAAGTCGAAAGGACTTCCAGAACGGATTCCGTTCGATTTCCAAGGTACGACTGTACTTTGTTTTGGTGGTGGTGGTGTTTCATTGTGATGACGAAACGTTGCCTCAGCTCCAGTGTTGCCCTTGCTCTGTCTTTTCAGTTAGTGATCCCTGAGCCGCAGCCTCGGAGGCTCCCCCAGAGGCAAAGGACGCCCACCAAGCGACTGATGACCGAGCGGCTTCACCGTGGCTCCCCAGATGCCCCGCCATGCCTTTTTTGGACTGGCTCCTCTACCACTCGGTTGCCATGTGGCTGCTCCTCCAGAGTTTTGTCCTGATAGCCTTTTGCTTCCACTCCGCCACTACCTTCCCCAAGGGCTGCTACCCTTCTACCGAGGACGGCTTCAAAACCTTCCGCTGCAGCAAGGCCCAGCTCACCGTTATCCCGAGGGATATCCCCAACGACACCAACAAATTGTACCTGGATTACAACCACATTTCTTTCCTGCCTAACGACGCCTTTCAGAACCTGCCCCTTCTGGTGGAACTCGACTTGTCGCACAACGCCATCAGCCGCGTGGAGGTCGGGGCCTTCCGGGGATTGTCAGAAAGCCTGCACGCTCTGGACCTGTCCTCAAACAAGCTGGTGTCTGTCAACAAGGATGTCTTCAGTTCGCTGAAAGCCAAAGCCAACCTCTCCAGCAACCCTTGGCTTTGCGACTGCACCCTCCAGCAGCTCGTCGAGAGGGTGGAGCTGGTGGCCGGCACCTCCGACGGGATCATCTGCGATGCCTCAGCCCGGAAGGAGCACATCGGCAAGCCCTTTCTGCAATTGGTGGGGGACATAGACTTTTGCAACATCTACAAGAAGACCACAGACATCGCCATGCTGGTCACCATGTTCGGCTGGTTCGCCATGGTGATCTCGTACTTGATCTACTACGTCCGGCAGAACCAAGAAGACGCCCGCCGGCACCTAGAATATCTCAAGTCCTTGCCCAGCAAGCAGAAGAAGTCGGAAGAGTCGTCTACGATTAGCACTGTGGTGTGACCAAAAACGAAACCCTCCCTCTGCCCCGCATCCTCAAGAAAATCGTAAGCAGATAAAAGAGATTCTACATCTCCTTCATGTGGATCGTGTCCACTAGATGCTGGAATGCACAATGGCTGAAGAGACTGTTACTAAGCAAACAAAACGACTTGGGGAGGCAGGGCCTTGCTTATACAGAAGGCCTCCCTTAGAGTTTCTTTTCGAGCAATGAGCAACAAAAATCATGTCAAGGTTGAATTACTCGGCACACTTCAAGGCAGGGGTTAGTGCCAGGTTGAATCAACTACTTCTCAGCCCTGCCGTAGAGACTCCATCATACACACACTTTGCAAAAAAACCACCCACCTCTTTCTCTCATGATATTGAGTACCAAAAACCTGGAGAACTGCATCCTGGGATATATTCCCACCATGCAATGCTCCAGAAGGATTGGGAGTGAGACTTAGGCGAAGCTCAGTGCTGTAGGTGTGCTGTTAAGATCCTGCACACGTTTGCCCAGAAGTAAGTGGCACTGGGCTCAGTGCTGTTTACTCCTCAGTAAGTGTGTGCCCGACTTTAGAGGGTATTTCAAGGCCTGAAGTACGAAAGCCCCCCCCCCAAGCTCTGAACAATATACAGTAATTACCAAGTGCTGGGAGGCGTTTTGCGACTGTTATTAATGTGCAAGATTAGAGAGGAAGAAACAAATTGCAGCATCCCCTTAATGCTGAATGTTCTCTTTGAATGCACATTAATAGCACCACCAGTTCCCCTGTCAGATGCTTCTTATTGGGATTCCCCCCACCCCCTTTAATCATTTTCTTCTTTGCAGGAATCCATTAAAACATTCAGCATGGAGTGGGGGCGGGGGGAAGAATCAATGTTTTGAACTTTTAAGCCATTCTCTCACAGTTCTTGCTGCTGTTAAGATTATTTCTCTGGCCTGCCGGGAGATGGAAAAATCTTAACTAGCTCAAGTCATGCAATTCGGGGGTGGGGGCAGGAATCGTACCCACACCGACTCTCAAGGAACACAAAGAAAACATGCACAATTAACGCCCTCAATCCAGGAGATGGCAGACCAGCAGAAGGCCGTGAAGGCAAAGACACTGTTTAGCTCTCCAAGCTAAGCTGATTTTTTTGCAGGGGCCTCTGAGGAGTAGCATATGGCTCACCTTGCCGGGTGATGCCTGTCGTCCACCTGTCCATCCCCCTCCTGTCGACTCTGCAGCAGCCTTTTCCACACCTGCCATGTGATAGATTCACATCCAGGGAAACCTATTTCTACTGCATCCACTGGATTGAGGGGTAGTTGTGTTTACCCGTTTTCTCTTATAACTAGTGGCTGCATCATCGCTATAGTCATCTAGGACTCCAAAAAATTCCCATGATTCACAAGAGGTTCTGCCATTTTGATAAAATAATTTTAAAAAACGCACACCAAACAGAATAATTCCTAACTGGGAATCATCAACAAGTAGCTGAGAATATTTATTTTGGCACCTATAGGCAAAATGCCACATTACCAAGAAATGTATACTGTCTTATCAGCACCCCCCCACCCAAAAAAACAGGGAACATTGCAATTTTCGTTTTGCTAAGTTTTATGTACTTAAGAATAATAATCTTAAAAACCCGAATGCATATCGTCGCTGGTTTTCCAAACGGATCAACTTTTTTATATGTGCTGTAGCAATAGCTGGATATCCATTTTGCTGGAATGCTTCACGTTGAGCCATGGCAGTTATCAGAATGAAAATGCATATGGACTTATGGATCAATAGCATAAATACTTGGATCAGTAGTAAGGCACGAGATAATAGAAGACACATCTGTAGACTAGAATCACGGGGTCATGTTCTTTGAGACTTTTTTTTTCCTTTCAAAAAACGAAAATAGTTTTAGGCTCAAATTTGACAAGAATTGACCTGGGCTCCAAAGGTTTATTGTACTGTTACCTTTCCATTTCTCAGAACCAGAACTATGAACCCGGGAAAACAAAAGGGGGTGGGGGCGGGGGCGGGGAACAGTTCACATGTCGCCCTTTTGTTATTTCTTCACTCACAGAAGTTGCCTGCTTGTTGTGAACAACAGTGATAAGAACGAAGCACATGCTTTTTTTCCAACTCCACTCGTGGAACTCAATAGTTTTATTTATTTTGTCCAAGAGCCTTATAACCTGCCCTTCCTCCAGTCTGGAAGCTCAGGGCAACTAACAGCCAATGAATTAAACCATCGTACAAAATTATGCCCGGGATTCTATAGCGAGTGTCATTGAAATGTGGCTTTGTTCATCGTTTTGCTGGTACGCTAAACCTGCCAGCTCTTTAACGCCTTGTTTTCATCAAGACCTCAGATCTCAGCTGCGTCATCCTCCATGGTCTGTGGAGGTCTGAAATAATACCTTTACAGGGAGCGGAGATCCGCCAGTTCCCATATGGGGAGGACCGCTCCTGTGAGTGAAGAGAGCATCAAAAGGGGATTGCCTGCACTGGCCCCCGTCGATCGCGCAGGGCCAGTGGAAAGCATCATCCGATCTGATGTCTCCTGCTAGCCAATACTGCATCACCTTTTATACAACACCAATGTGCCACATCAAAGGGTTGTTTTGTCTGGACTTTTCCAAACGCTGGAAGAAGTAAATTAAGGAGGACCTTAGGGAGGTATGCTGGGCTTGGGAGAGTTATTTCTACTCACTCCAAACCTCGAGGGTGTTGAAAGAGCTGTGGGCAAGGGGGCACATCTGCGGCGCACTACTCCAGACTGCAGATGTGACCTGGATATCCACCTGTATTCCTCATGTGCCTACCTGGTTCCTGCTTGGGAGGGAATGACGCCCTGCCAGGTTTCTAGACCATACGATAACTCTGCTCTGGCCCAAGCGCGGGCAAGAGATAGAGATCACATCCACCTGCCATTCTCTCAAGTGCCCTTTATTGAGAGACATCCTCCTCCAGAGCTTTTCAGCCTGGTGTTCCAGGGCAGGCCTTTCTGTGTGTGTGTGGGGGGGACATTTATTATTATTTTTTTGCAAGTCCCACCTACTTTGTAGCAAAATGCTCCCCTTGTTCTTCAAGAGGTCCCTCCTTCCGTTTCCTTTACCAATAAAAGCCGAAACGCCTTCTTTTATCAAGAGAGAGAACGCACTGCAATAGCCTACCATCAGACTTAAAAGGGGCAGCTGGTCACCGAATGTTTCTCGGCGGAGGACCCAGAAGTCAACTGACCTTCCACTGTGACCGTGCATTGAGGGAGCCCAAGAGGTGAGGAGGAAGACTCTAATGCGCTCTCTCTCTCTTTCTCTGTTGATCAGCAGCCTTATACCTTGACCTCTTCAAACTCAGTACCTCTTCTCTACATTCCCAGTATGCAGTAGGACCCCCCTCCATCGCAGCGTTGGCAGCCGGCCGGAGCTGCCATTGGGAAAACCAAAGCAGCCCTGGAAAAAGCTTATACACATGCGCACAAAGAAGAGAGGGGGAGAAAAGGAAGGAAGAAATACTTTGGTAATAAGTAAAACCTTTCCTGGTTGTTTTGTTTTGCCCCCCCCTCCAAATGTTATTTATTTCAGTTTTTCCCCATGAAAAAAGGCAAATAAAAATTCAACAGGCTACTTTGGAAGATGCTTGGCTGCTTTATGTGTGCGCGTGTGTGTCTTCGAAAATGTGCTTTTCCACACAAGGGTTGCACAGGTGATCTGTGCAGGGGTGGTTCAAGGCATTTTGGCAGAGCATGGGTTTTGCTAGCAGGAGACCACGGGTTCGATCCAGGTAGGGCTGGCAAAGCTGGAGTCAGATCCAGGTCAGCACTAAAGTAATAAGTCACTGATGCCAGTGATGTTAACTCTATTCAAGTAAACCAAAATACAGCTCAGGCCTAGTGGTCTCAGCAACCCTTCCCAGCAGGTATTGCCCCAATGACATGGTTGCAAGACTGAAGGTCCTCTCCATCCCTCTCTAAGGCTACTCCTCTCCCGGGTTTTCCCCATACAGTCTCAAACTGCACAACTAATCTCTGTTCTGCCCTTTTCATTTCTCTGCACGTTCTCAGACTAGTGGGGAAGGGAGGAGGTTGCAGCAGCAGCAGCAGCAGGAGACTCCCTGGGTTCTTCATCCACCTCTTGACCCCACTCTTCTCTCCAGCCTCCACTTCAGTCTCAAAGTCTGAACTGCTTTCTGCCACAGACTCTTCCTGCTCACTAAACCCTGTTGCCCTTCTGGCTTCCAAAACCACCTCCCCCCAGTCTTTTCCCTTGGACCACTCATTGTCATCCCACCACCAATCCCCCGGCTCTGAGCCTTCTTCCCCTGGGGGTTCTCTAGGGAGTTCCTCAGCTGGTGCCTCTCTCCTGCATCCAGGCAGCCCATAACAATGTCCGAAACCCTGAAGAGCTGCCCTCTGTCAGTTTGTAGCCTAGGGAAAGGGAACTTGTCTCCCTCCAGAGAAGACGAAGAGTTTGGATTTGATATCCCGCTTTATCACTACCTGAAGGAGTCTCAAAGCGGCTAACATTCTCCTTTCCCTTCCTCCCCCACAACAAACACTGTGAGGTGAGTGGGGCTGAGAGACTTCAGAGAAGTGTGACTAGCCCAAGGTCACCCTGCAGCTGCATGTGGAGGAGCGGGGAAGCGAACCTGGTTCACCAGATTACGAGTCTACTGCTCTTAACCACTACACCACACTGGCTCTCAGACGGTGCTGAAGCCCGACTCCTGTTATCCATGACCGTTGGGCATTCTGGCTGGGGCTGTTGGGAGTTGGAGCCCTCCAACATTTGGAGGGTTACAAGTAAGCCATCCTGGGATAAATGCAAAGCTGGATAGGCTGAAGGTTTTACCTAGGGTCCTTCCAGATTGGCATTTTATTATGAGAGTATTCTGCAATGGGGTGTTAGGGGAAGGGTAGTACCAATGGCTGCTGGTACACAGCAACTCCACCGCAGCCCAGGTTGGGTGGAACGTATCAGGGACCAAATATGGTCCCAGTCCCTGGCACATTGGGGGATATAACTGCTAGCCCACCACATCAGATAGTTTGAGGAGCACTGCTTTTTTAATGCATTTCAACTCCAGGCCTGAGGTTTGAACTCCAGGCCTGATTTAGAGCCTTCGCACACCTCTCCCTTCAGCAGAAAAGGCTCCCTGTGCGACTTAATATACAATCAATTTAAAACAGGACAGTCCTTGCCTGCAAGCTGACAGCTCAAAAAGATATGTGACACACAAGGGAAAAGGAAGAGGTTGGGAAGTGGAAGAAAGCAAACTTGGGAACCAGTTCTTAAAAGTTAAATGTTAGTCCTTCTCCTCACCAGCCGGAATGGAAGCACCTCAGGGGCAGGAGGCATCTGATGGAGGTGATATTTCAGAAGAATTGCTGCTTGGGTTGCTCCTAACAGAAATCTCGAGTCATCTCCGCAGAGGTTCAGTGCAACTCTCAGCCCATCTCACTTCCTCACACAGTGATTCACAAGCACACCACACACACACTTCAGGTCAGAAGATTGCGCTGGCAATCTTGTGTCTATTTGTGGACATTTCATGCTAATGTAATAGATTTCAAGCAGGAGATCGCTCAGTCGGTAGAGACTCTCGCATCGCAAGAGTTGTGGATTTGAGCCTGCATTGCAGGGAAGAGTTTGAAGAAGAGTTTGGATTTAATATCCCGCTTTATCACTACCTGAAGGAGTCTCAAAGCGGCTAACATTCTCCTTTCCCTTCCTCCCCCACAACAAACACCCTGTGAGGACAGTGGGGCTGAGAGACTTCAAAGAAGTGTGACTAGCCCAAGGTCACCCAGCAGCTGCATGTGGAGGAGTGGAGAAGCGAACCCGGTTCCCCAGATTACGAATCCACCGCTCTTAACCACTACACCACACTGGCTCTCCACACTGGGCTTGGACTAGGTGACCCCTACGGTCCCTTCTAACTTTACAATTCTATTATTATAAATCAAGAAAGTGTGGACAAAAAAACCCATGCCAGTTGATTCTTGGTTCTTATCCCCACTTTGTTCATTAAAGTAGTCTTCTTCAAACATTTTAAAGCCAGCTGCAACCTGCAACACAGAGACAAGAAATTTAATTTTTACTGTATTACGCCAAAGTGTCTCAAAGTGACTTTACAAAAAAGAACAGAAACTTAAATAATAATAATAATAAAAACTAGATGGAAAGTTTTTGACCAAACTGCAGGAGGCAGTGGAGGACAGAAGTGCCTGGCGTTCTCTGGTCCATGGGGTCATGAAGAGTCGGACACGACTAAACGACTAAACAACAAGAACAACAGATGGAAAGTTGCAATAAAATAAGAACCAAAAATGCTCATCCATAATTACATATGAAAAGGACAAATCCTACCCACCCCACTGAAAGCTAAGCACAAAAATTGGCCACAGACATAACTAATTACCCTCCAAAGTAAGGGCCGAGAGCTCAGATAAATGCCCATCGTTCTCCCCCTTGGTCCTTCCCTCTCTGCTCTCCGTCATTCCTCAACTTCCCAACAACAAAAATAATATAGTGGGAAATGGGGCACTGCCCCACTAAACTCTGTCCTCAGCCAGCCCCTACCTGCTTCCCTAACTACAGTGGTACCTCGGGTTAAGAACTTAATTTGTTCTGGAGGTCTGTTCTTAACCTGAAACTGTTCTTAACCTGGAGCACCACTTTAGCTAATGGGGCCTCCCACTGCTGCCATGCGATTTCTGTTCTCATCCTGAAGCAAAGTTCTTAACCTGAGGTACTATTTCTGGGTTAGCAGAGTCTGTAACCTGAAGCGTCTGTAACCCGAGGTACCACTGTACTTATACCAGTTCAGGGAGGGAGGGTCCTGTCTGCTTCCTTCTCCGCTTTGCTCTTGTAGACCTCATCAGGGAGGAGGATGGGGGCGAAACTCGAATTAGTTGGTTTCACCTTTCATCAGCTCTGTCTTCATCTTCTGCTGGCCCTACCAGTCTCAACAGGCACCAGCCATAACTGGCAGACATGGGTTTCTGGGTAGCTAAGGGTGGGGGCAGGGGGGCAGCTGCCCCTCCTAGATCATGTAAAACAACATAAATACTTAACTAACTGACCAATTGCATTGGTCTGCCTGCCCCCAACAAAAACCCTGCCCCCCCCCAATAATCCTGGCTATGCCCATGCTGGCAGACAGCATCTGCCAACGGCCCAGAAAGCCAAGGAAGGTTCTCCACTGGCTGGTGAGGGGGATGCCGTGCAGTTTGTTGGACCAGTTGAAAGGTGATTGAACTGAACAGAAATGTTCTGCTCCTTGTACTTGGAAGCAGTTAACGGAGCGTAATCTGACCTTTTTTCCAAAAATGGGAACGTTCAAGAAGGAAGTAGAAGAGGAAATAGAACAAGAAGCAGCAGCAGCAAAGAATCCTCTGGTCATGTGCCCAGGAGTGTGAGTGTATTTTGAATGTGGCTAAAGGTCTTAAGAGTTGCCCAGTCTCGTGATTTCATAGTTTCAGAAACGTTAATATTACTGTTAGTGTTAGCATATATGCTTATTCATTGCACACTAGTGGTTTGCAGCTGTAAAAAAAACCCCAAGAACACAAATAATACCGAAAGATTCAACCATTATTTACTAAAAGTGACAATCCTGCAATAAGATTAAAAAGGGACAAAACTTACTTCTCCCAGCTAAAAGATGGAACACCGCAGCAATCTAGGGTATTATCATGTGATATAATTTATTAAAATCCTAGGTAAATGGGAACACCTTCATCTGGTGCCTAAAACTTGATAAAGATGGTTATCAGTTGTATGGAAATACTCAGAGCCAATCATGCATTCGTCTACTTATTCAATTTTTTCCAAAAGTTTTTTTGTTTTCCCCTTGATCTGATAGCTGAAGTAAGACTAAGGTTGTCAACGGCATCAGAGAAGGGCAGTCTGTTCTGCAATAGTGCTTAGCTTTAATTGTTTTGATTATTAAAAAAAACCTTAATTATTGCAATACTTAGCATATATGGTATTTTCGAGTGTTCAAAATGCTTCACTTACATTAGCAATAACCCTGTAAGGTAGGTCAGTGTTACGTCCTGTGATATCACAGATGGAGAGCAGAAGCTGAGGTATGAGGTTGCTATTATCAGGTGGAATTCAATCACATACCAGCAAATTGAGGTTGCACAATTATAGCTCTTTTGGAAGTTTCGCACAGCAAACCTGCTTTGCCCTAAGATAAGGATAGCGAGACAGGACGCGGGTGGTGCTGTGGTCTAAACCACAGAATCTAGGGCTTGCCGATCAGAAGGTCGGCGGTTCAAATCCCTGCGACGGGGTGAGCTCCTGTTGCTCAGTCCCTGCTCCTGCCCACCTAGCAGTTCGAAAGCATGTCATAGTGCAAGTAGATAAACAGGTACTGCTCTGGCGGGAAGGTAAACGGCGTTTGCGTGCGCTGCTCTGGTTCGCCAGAAGCGGCTTAGTCATGCTGGCCACATGACCCGGAAGCTTTATGCTGGCTCCCTCGGCCAATAAAGCGAGATGAGCGCTGCAACCCCAGAGTCTTCCGCGACTGGCCCTAATGGTCAGGGGTCTCTTTACCTTTACCTTCACCTAAGGATAGCGAGAGGAAAATGTACAGGAGAATGTGGGATCACACTTGCTTTGACGTAACGTAAATCTAACCTGCCTCACAGAGAAATTGGAAGGAATGCTTAATAGCCAATGTCATCTAACCTTCTTGCCAGCAAATGGGGATGCTCCATAAACAGGATGTCTGGAAACTCCCATGGTGGCATTCTTCAGGCCATTTAGAGTTCTCATGTCATGTCTGATGTGCATGCATGGCTGGCCCGTTTTGCTGCCAAAATGGTGCTCCCCCTTCCCGTTCTAAGTGCAGAAGCTAGCCTGACTGGCTACTACACTTGAGGGCAGCAGGCTAACTTAGAGAACACAGGGCAGAAGTGATAGGTGTGTGTGTGTGTGTGTTTGTGTGTGTGTGTGTGTTTTCAGAGCTGGGATGAAGGCCCCAGCAGAAGGCAAAGGTGTCCTCAGCATTGCAGTTCCAGTATCCAGTATACAGTGGTACCTCGGGTTAAGAACTTAATTCGTTCTGGAGGTCCATTCTTAACCTGAAACTGTTCTTAACCTGAAGCACCACTTTAGCTAATGGGGCCTACCGCCATTGCGCGATTTCTGTTCTCACCCTGAAGCAAAGTTCTTAACCTGAGGTACTATTTCTGGGTTGGCGGAGTCTGTAACCTGAAGCGTCTGTAACCCAAGGTACCACTGAACTGTTGTGCCTCCAGGGCTATGGAGTCCCCAGGGCCACCTTTTTTCTAGAGGACACCACAGGAAGGACCAAGTTTCTCCTCCTCTTCTCATTGGGGCCTGGTGGGTCCTGGAAGCCACACCATTTTGAAAGCTTCTGTTTAGCTACAGCCATTCCTTGCATCCCACTTCTGCTGAGTTTGGAGGACAGAGGTTTTTAGAAATGAGACGCCATAATCCCACTTTCGGGTGCCAGCGTGTAATCCAACCTTATCCCCGAATGAATAAAACAACAACAAGCTTGTTGGGCTTTTGTGAACGAGGTCATGTTCAGAGCCACCTATATATCATGTTACCCTCTTGAAATCAAGTAAATATGGTGGACTAGACACGGCTGGAATACCTGAGGGTTTTCTTTTCAATCAAGGAGGTTGCAGCTGTGGTGTGGGAGCAGTTTGTATTATCCATAGATGCACATGCCCAAAACTGACCCTAATGACCAGCAGCACTGCCAGTTTTCAAATGCACGCAGCTCCCACTACCCAAATGCTCATTATACAAAAATTCCCTTATCCAAACACGACAAATTAGTACCCAAACTTCACTATACACACTGCAGATATCCAAGCAGACAGATCTCAGTGTATTACTGTAAACAAATAAGCAACCTTAAACAAGTCTTACTTTGTGTGTTTTGCTGGTCTGCTGGTCAGCTGTTTCACCAGAAACCATGGGGGGGGGGCAGGAAGGGTGAGAGATTCAACAAATAAGAGAGCATTTTTTTCCTTCCTTGTTTGCTTTTGGCAAGGTTTCAGAGGGTTTTGCAAGGTTTCAGACCCTATGTCTGGGGTTTTTCATCACTTTGGGGCTAAAATTCTGTGGTCAGGAACGATGTGGAAATTTCCCCATAGGAATCAATTGAAATCATCAACTTGTTATGTGAACGTTTGCCTAACAAATGATTTCCTGAGAATGCATTGTGTTTGGATTACAAGACCTGCGTGGTAAGTCATTGACCCTATTTCAACTTCTGAAATGCCTTTTGACAATCTTTTCAGTGGGGACTCATGTGTATCAGTCTTCAGTCGCTTTCCTGGATCTCAAGAAGCTGATCTCTAATAACCTCCAGAATTTCAATATTTTGCAGAATGGATTCAGTCACAAATCATAAATTTTTCTTTGCACAATTAAAGCTGATTAAAGCCTTTTGGTACTCTGGCATGCCGAATCCTCCATAAGAAAGCAAAATGGATTTTTTTGTGAATAGGAAAGTGATAGGGATAATGAAAAAAAGATGAGATAATAATCAATAAATGGGAGCACATATATTAGTGAGAACCACAGACAAAAATACATTATATTGGGGAAATTTGCTAGTTAAAGTGTACGTTAGGCAAAATTACATAAAAAATTGTATTTTAGGAGAATTTCACACTAAAATGCTGATGAATTTTCATGACAATGCTTTAAATGAAGAATTTGCAAATCGATGTGGGCATGTGACGAATGGAAATTTGTTGTTGTTGTTTAGTTGTTTAGTCGTGATTAGAAAACAGAGTGAAATGGAATTTGACAAACCCACCTGTCCCTGTGGAAGAGTAAACAAATGCAGAACCCTGCAGAAGGGGAAGGCTCTTCAGCAATGAGTAATGTGGGGGGGGGGGGGAGGAAGGAGTGTGCTGAGGTAGCATGAGAAGAAAAGGGGTGTTGCAATATGAGCATATAACACAGCCAGCACCTCTAGTTTGGTAAAGCTCAAGTATACTGGACAAAACTGCTTAAAAGTTATTCAGGGCCATGTGTGGTCCTGGGAATCCTGTTGCCCTAGAATTAAGCTATTTTGGAAAATACTAGAGGTAGTGGGGAGCAGAAGAAATCTTAGATGCAGAATTTATCACAAATATCCTTACTGTGCCTGGAATAGAAATAGTAGTTATCATTATATGCTAACAAATGAAGGATGTAAAGAGGATGATTAGTTTGGCTCATATTCTTAGACTTAACAGGGAGAGCTTGGAGAGTTTAAAAAGAAAAGGTGGGGGAAAATGTATATTACAAATAAGAAATAAAACCACAGAATTGCCTCGAGTTCTGGGCTACACATGTAAACAATAACAAAAGTATGAATTATTTTGACATGTATAAACCTTAAAATGAGAGTACTGGAGTTGGAACGACAGCCTTAGTTTCTGTTGGCTAAATTTATCATTTGTCCCAGGCATGGGGTTCAAAACAAACCCAATCTGGGCAGAAGCTACTCAAA
The DNA here is from genome assembly GCF_964106645.2 of Podarcis pityusensis. Taxonomy (NCBI): domain Eukaryota; kingdom Metazoa; phylum Chordata; class Lepidosauria; order Squamata; family Lacertidae; genus Podarcis; species Podarcis pityusensis. Next base: position 26,134,070 of record NC_138038.1, read on the forward strand.
AGGTACAACCCCAGATGCCTATTTAGGTGAAAACTCTAATGTGGTGGGATCCTTGCAGATGGAGGCTGAAACCCCTGATCATAAATCATACCTGCCTCCATGATTCTGCCACCTGAAGCAGAAACTTCAGTCCTATCCCTGGAGATCCTGCGATGGCGACTCCTCCCATGCTGGCTTAACCCTGACCATCAAAAACCAGTATAGTGAAAGTCATTCCCAACTGCTTCTCATGCATCTGGTAATTTGAGGGCTTCGGTTAATATTAGTTCATTCACATGATCCGGTAGAGGGCGACTTTTTTTTCATAATATAAGCTTTCTGTTCAATGAAGTAGAACTACAATTGTGTTGGAAAGTAGCCAAGAATTACGTCTTTCAGGATGCATAGCACCCAAATCAGGTTAAAATGATTTTCCCCTCCCCAAACTAGAAATTGTATCTGACAAGTGGGTTTGGGGGTGAGCTGGGGGTTCAGAGTGTTCTGTTTCCTGTTCCTGACCATTCTCTAACTTTATCACTGCCCCAAGGTTCATCACATTCTCAGGGTGTTTCAGGGTTCTTGAGTTTTGAGGGTTATTCAGGGTGCCAACTTGCAATGCTGAGAAAATTGCGAGAGCCTTTGCATCATGGAAACAGAGTGACTGTTCTCCATTTTATTGCACAATTCCTTCCTTTGCGGTAGCCCTGTTGAGTCAGCAACCCTCCCCTTTGCATGGCTTCAGTTACAAATTTGACTAGCCTTCTACCATCCTGAGCAGGTTGTTTGCTGCTGATGTTTTGTATAATGAACCGCTAAGCAGTTCCAACATGCTGTTGTCATTCTTAAGCTACTCAGAGATGCTTTGGCCCACTCTAATCCTTTCATTCTAATAATATGTGCATACACCTACCGGTAACTGTATTTCACTGTCTTCTTTGTCTTCTGACTCACTGCTCTGTGTTATTAGTGGTCTTGCCCATGTCTGCTTTCAGTTCTGTATGTTGATATTTTTGTTATCTTCCTGACCCAGGATATAATGTAATTACGATGCTTGGCTGATCTCCTAGTGTTTCGTTCTGCATCGTCATATCTTATCTCTTGGCATTCTGTTCAGTTGCGCTAGGGGAAAGTAAGAGAGCACAGGTTTGTGCATTAATAATAATAATAATAATAATAATAATAATTTATTATTTGTACCCCGTCCATCTGGCTGGGCTTCCCCAGCCACTCTGGGCGGCTTCCAACAAAGATTAAAAATACATTAAAATGTCACACATTAAAAACTTCCCTGAATGCAATACTTAAAGAGAGTCTGTTCTATCCAGAAAGGTTTAGTAAAGCTCATACACAGATTTCAGACTGCAAAACAATGACTGTGCAAAAATGAATACAGAGATGAAATACAGTGGTACCTCGGGTTACATACTCTTCAGGTTACAGAGTCCGCTAACTCAGAAATAGTACCCCAGGTTAAGAACTTTGCCCCAGGATGAGAACAGAAATCGTGCTCTGGCGGTGCAACAGCAGCGGGAGGCCCCAATAGCTAAAGTGGTGCTTCAGGTTAAGAACAGTTTCAGGTTAAGAACAGACCTCCGGAACGAATTAAGTACTTAACACGAGGTACCACTGTATAAGAGAACAAGGAAGGTGTTCGTGGTGAGTTCTGTCACCTCTTTTTCTAGAAAAATAGCGCTGAATCTACTCGTAATACAACCTGAAATATGACTTTGGAAATAACAGCAGTTTCCGTTTAAAACCACCTGTTGCCAGATTCAGAAGTTGTTTAAAACAGTCAAAGCGGAGGACGTTTTCCAGTGCACAGACAGTTCCAGTGAAAACAAAACTTTTCTCTGGAAGACAGCAGCAATAGCAGGCAGGGAGCTGTTGTGTATGAAAAAAGGAGTGGGAAGGGAGATCATCCACCCTCTTTATGGTCCTTTGGACACGTGGGCATGATGGCCAACTAGATACAGGACTGCTGCCTAAGCTGGCACACACATTACTAGGGCAAGGCCACAACCAGTTTTTCTCCCCTCCTGCCCCTCACAGGAGGCAGTGGCAATGTGCAAAGAACATAAATCTTTCAGGTTCGTGAGGTCTAAAAGAAAACTTGTGCAAAAACCAGGAACGGAGCCAGAGAACCAATAGCAGCAGCATGTTCTTAAAAACAAAAGTACAGAATCAATTCTCCTTTAAGGTATGTAAAAAAGGCACCCGTGAAGAATCAATAAGCATAGAAATATCCACAGGAACAAGAAAAGTTATCCACCACCACCCCCGCCATATATTGGCAGGTATCATGGAGAGGGAGCGATGGAAAGGGAAAGACTTTTGTTTCTAGGAAATAGGAGAGCCGAACATACTGCTGCTCCTGGTTACACTCAGGAGTTTGCGTAAACATGACTGAGTTATACAAGTTCCAGGGCATTTAAAAAAAACAACACGTAAAGTGCTGAGGAAATTCCACCCAAGGTGAACTCAAAATCCTTGCCTGAAGTGCCCTTTTGAGTCTGTTCCCCTCTAGACTGTGATTTGGCGCTGTGGGTTAAACCACAGAGCCTAGGGCTTGCTGATCAGAAGGTCGGTGGTTTGAATTCCCGTGACGGGGTGAGCTCCCGTTGCTCGGTCCCAGCTCTTGCCAACCTAGCAGTTCGAAAGCATGTCAAAGTGCAAGTAGATAAATAGGTACTGCTCCAGCGGGAAGGCAAACGGCGTTTCCGTGCACTGCTCTGGTTCGCCAGAAGTGGCTTACTCATGCTGGCCACATGACCCCGAAGCTGTACACCGGCTCCCTCGGCCAATAAATTGAGATGAGCGCCACAACCCCAGAGTCGTCCGCGACTGGACCTAATGGTCACGGGTACTTTAGCCTGTGATTTAGGATTTGCCATCCTGTCTTAAGCAAAATATAATATATAATCCATATGGCTATATTAGATCTGTTTCTTAAACATGGGCATAGCCAGGATTTCTTGTTAGCGGGGAGGGCAGAACCGACGTGATTGGTCAGTTAGTTAAGTATTTCTATTGTTTTATTTGTTGTGGGGGCAGCTGCCCCCACTGCACCCTCCCTTGGTTACCCCCATGTACTTAAAGGGGATTCAAGACTTTCAAGATCTCGTGTTCAGGCAGAGGCAGAGCTAGCTGCTCTGGCACCCGGAACGGCGCACATGTTGTGCACCCGAGGATGGGGCTAGCCCCCTAGAGTCCCCCCCTCAGGGATGTCTCCCCCCCCCCAGGGATGGCACCCGTTGTGGGCCGCTCCCCCCTTCCTCCGCCAGTGTCTTCAGGTTGCCCATCTACACTGGTTGTTTGACTACGTTTGGAGGTTGTGTGGGAATGGTTACAACGTGTAAAGGGCAAAAGAGGCTGAGTGTGGGGATTTGCCAGTAGCTTCCAGGGCTTTTGTTCAAGAGCTGCACGTGTGGAATTGAGGGCAGTCGAGTTGTTGGTTTTTTGTATATATATTTTTATTAAATTTCTGTTTTACAATTTTAAATACTCATTTTTACATCCTTGAAATATGAATGACTTCCCTTCTTCTCTTTCCATGGTTCATTTTACATATCACAAATCCCTGCATATTTTACAGTAGAAACTATACCATTCAGTATTTCATTATTACATCCATCATAACTTACTTACACTGTCGATTTTATCTTAATGCTACCAGCGTTTTCAGCTGTACACAGTTATTTCCCATATATTCAATAACGTTTTCCAATCTTCTTTAAACATATGTTCTTCTTGTTCTTTTATTCTATATTTTATGTCTGTAAAAGTGTCAGAGAGTTTTGGCAAATCTCCCATAATGAATTGAAAAATATGTTTAAAAGTACTTTCCCAAAAAACCAGAGTTCTTTCTGTTGGGGATAATTCAGACTGAATTTCCCAGGTGTCAAAAAAAGGTTATTTATGTAGTCCACTACTGCGGCCCGTGTTTTGTTAGCCCCAGAATGGAAAACGAGCGAGGTCCCAACCAAAGAAGAGTGGCAGCTTAAGTTGACAGAAAAAGTGCAGCTTGCAGGCAGTCGAGTTATTTTAAAGGGTGAGCGCTACTTACCTTATCATCTTGGGGTATCTCAGATTTATATGGAAGGAGGAACATAAAATAAATTCCTGTGTGTTTTTCATTATCAATGCTCTTTTCTAGAATGCAATAGAAATGTGAGTCAGGAACTCTATTTCCCAACAAGGCTTTGGTTCGAGAGAGTCTGTTGCTCTTTTAGGCTCTCCAGTTATAGCTTTGAAAGCCTGTCCTGAGGGAAGTTTTAAACTTGATCCCAAGTGGGCTTCCTGTGTTTTGTAGGAGCCAAGCCTAGGGAACTGGAGACCCACTTGGGGGTCAGGGTGTGGGGCAGGCCTGCCACTCTATTTACCTGACAATATAAGGGGTTGATTAAGAAACCATCAGACACAGGGCAGTACTTGCCCATATGGAAACAACTATCCTGGGTTTCCCTACAAGCTCTTCTGTGTTAGCAAGTAGTGCCCCATGTTTTCGTATGTACTGTACAGTTTGCATCTGATCAGAATGCAGATGGATCGAAAGAAAAGCTTTGCTTTTAAAAAATCAACATTAAATCTTCCCCTCAACCCAGGGCTGACCCAGGACATTTGGCCACTTCAGGCAAAACTAGGATTGCCATAGTTTAAAAGTGAAAATCTGGACATAAAAGTTGAGCTTTTTCTTTCTTTCTTTCTTTCTTTCTTTTTTGCAAAATCAAGAGAGAGAGAGAGAGAGAGAGAGAAGACGTTTTTGAGATATTTTAGAGGAAATTCGCCAAACTCTATACTTCCAACGTGGGCTGCCATATGCCTTCTTCTCTCCCACAACCCCCCGATGCTGCCCCTCATGACAGAGGCAGCCATGGTGGAAGTCAGTGAGCATGGAAGAGGCTAGATCTGCTGCCCAAGGCGACTGCCTCATCTTGCCACATGGGTGGGCTGGCCCTGCCTCAGCCCCCAGTTCACCTGCTGCCAGTGGCAGCAGAAGTTCAGACAGGAAACCTTATGTAGGGCATGGTCTGCTAACCAAGATCTATAAACACAGTCGCTCAGTTTGTGAAGACAGGATTGATACTGTGTCTTCCCAGGGGGAAATGGCGTGCTTGAAGCATGTGAAGAGCGGCAGGTCATTTCTGTCGTGCTCCATCTGCTCCAGGGGAGTGATTTAGGATGTTCAGTGTATGTGCATCTTTGCCAGCTGTTGCCCATAGCTTCTGGATTGGTGCAAAAACTTTGGGCAGCATTCCCAACTCTCTCACCCCACTCGGTGCAAACTGAAAGAACTGCGCTCCTGCATAATGTTATAATGGATGGTAAAGGTAAAAGGTAAAGGACCCCTGGACAGTCACGTCCAGTGAAAAGCGACTATGGGGTTGTGGCGCTCATCTCGCTTTCAGGCCGAGGGAGCCAGAGTTTGTCAACAAACAGCTTTCCGGGTCATGTGGCCAGCATGACTAAACCGCTTCTGGTGCAACAGAACACTGTGACAGAAACTAGAGTGCATGGAAATGCCATTTACCTTCCCACCGCAGCAGTACCTATTTATCTACTTGCACTGGCGTGTGTTTGAACTGCTAGGTTGGCAGGAGCTGGGACAGAGCAACAGGAGCTCACCCCGTTGCGGGGATTTGAACCTCCAACCTTCTGATCGGCAAACCCAAGAGGCTCAGTGGTTTAGACCACAGTGCCACCCGCATCCCTTAATGGATGACGTATGAACAAGTATGACAACAAAGACAGTTGATACATGGCAAACCAGAGATGTGAATGAGATTGGTACAGTCTATTCTGATCCCTGGCCTGGTATTGTCAACTTTCCTTAAACCAAAGATGGGAGTCCACTGATTTATGCTGGGTGGGATTGTGTTGTTCTTTTTAAAAAAGGAGTTCTGGACGTTTTTGTTAAATTTCAAATGCCAACTTTCTTTAAATTGCAATAAATCACTAAATTACAAAAAGAGAGGTTGTGGGTTCAAGTCCCATGTTGGGCAAAAATATTCTAGCTGACCCCTGTGGTCCCTTCCAGCTCTAAAATTCTATGGTTCACTCCCAACCAAAGAAGAATGGCAACTTAAAGTGATGGAATATGCACAGCTTGCGGACCTAACATATAGAATAAGAGAACGAGAAGAACATAACTTTAAAGAAGATTGGAAAATGTTTATTGAATATATGGGGGGGGGGACTGTGTATATTTGAAAACGTGGGCAGCATTAAGATAAATTCAACAGTGTAAATAAGTTTTGATGGATGTAATAATGGAATACTGAATGGTTTAGTTTCTATAAAATATGCAGGGGTTTATGTTTTGCAAAATGATCCATGGAAAGAGAAGAAGGGAAATCATTGATATTTTAAGGATGTTAAATATTGAATATTCAAAAATGTAAAACAAAATTTAAGAAAAATTATACAAAAATAAAATAAAATTCTATGGTTCAGAATGCTGACTGACCACTGGGAGGAATCAGTGGAACGAAATCATCATTTCTCTGATGAAAATAGGGATGCCCTATTTAACAACAACAACAACAACAACAACAACAACAACAACACCCTGCCCACCTGACTGGGTTGCCCCAGCCACTCTGGATGGCTTCCAACATATATAATAACATAATAAAGAATTAAAGATTAAACAACTTCCCTGTACAGGGCTGCCTTCAGTTGTCTTCTAAAGGTGGTATAGTTTTGTTTTGGGGGTTACATAACTCCACACCCTCCAACATTTCTCTGACGAAAATAGGGACGTTCTAAGAAAAAGTGGGACTTTCCGGGATCAAATCAGAAATGGGGACAGCTTCTGTAAATCCGGGACAGTCCCTGGAAAATAGGGATACTTGGAGGGTCTGGAACAGAGCATAGCCACTCTGCCACATTTTGTACTAGTAGCGGTTGTAATAATCAGGAATAATTGTGTAGGGTTCTCTCTGTTACCCATTTCCCCACGCTGGTTCTTGACATTTTAATTCGAACCCACTCTGTTTATTGCCAGTGCTAAACCCTAGGGCAACCGAATCAATGATAAAGAAATTAAGTTTTACCGAGAATGTGCAGAGTGTTTTTCCTGTCACTACAGAAGACCCATAAGTTCTACCTCACTTGTTTGGGATTTCTGTCTACAGGTAAAAGGGCACGACTTCAACGCAGGTCGTGGCACATGTGAACCCTCTCACCTCAACTGATCACTCATCTGCTCTCTAGCCAATTGAACATGCCAATACCTAGTGGTTTGTGTGACTCATAAGGAGGGTTAAAAAGAGGATACCCAACTTCCCTTTATTAGCAGAAAATGAAGCGTCCAGCAGTTCACTTCACAATTCCTTTAAGAGTGTTGTTTACAAGCTCATGAGAAGGAAACTTGCAGTTGACCTTGCTGAATCCAGAGTTATTCTTGTCAACCAAGGAAACCCCCCCTTTTTAAAAGAAGAAACCTGAAGGCTTCAGGATTCAGGTAAGTCAAAAACTATTTTCTGAAAGAAACCAAGAAATTCTGTTTCGATGTCTTCATGACATCCCAGAATCTCCCACCTCACTTTTACAGCCGGAAGGAGCACAGGTAGCTGGAAGCGAAACTAAGATAGGTTCTTTGCACCTCTAAAAATGTTGAAGACAAATCATTACTAATTACAAAGTTATTGATGTGATATAATCCAGCAACTCAGGAAATCTTTAGCAAATACCTCGGTGTTTCCCTCCCCCTTTTCCTTTTGCTTCTCTGTGCATTGAATAAATGAAACTTTTAACAAGAACAATCCGATCCTCGTTCCCAGCTTACCTCACCACTCTCGGTTTGAAAGAACATTTTAAAACGTCAGTAATTGTGTATTTTCATTCTGGTCCCTCTCTCTCTTTTAACTTCCAACCTTATTCCCCCATGCCAAGTCACACATTTTTGCTTTTAATGTGAAGCTGGCAGGAGTGTCATTTTAGCCTGTCATTTTTAAAGCATTAAAAAAGTAAGTAAGAAAGAAAAAAACTCAAAAGGCAGCTGAACTGAACAAATTCATGGTGTCTCTTGGGGCCAAGACTCCTCTTTTCTCTCATTGACGGCGCTCGTGCATCTGCCAGAGTTACCTGACGGGCAGAAATGTAACAAGGAAAGCTACACCTGTTGAATTTCTCTGACTGATGGGACTGTTAAAGGCAAGTTAGCCCATCGGGCAGGGTGGGCAAGCTGACTACTTTCCTTGTGAATTTCATGTGCTTTCTTCCAAATCAGCCTTTATCTTACAGTGGTATCTCGGGTTAAGAATTTAATTCATTCTGGAGATCTGTTCTTAACCTGAAACTGTTCTTAACCTGAGGTACCACTTTAGCTAATGGGGCCTCCTGCTGCTGCCGCACCGCTGGCGCACGATTTCTGTTCTCATCCTGAGGTACAGTTCTTAACCCGAGGTACTATATCTGGGTTAGCGGAGTGTGTAACCTGAAGCATCTGTAACCCAAGGTACCACTGTATTAGTGTTTAAAGGTAAAGGTACCTCTGACCATTAGGTCCAGTTGTGGCCGACTCTGGGGTTGCTTTATTGGCCGAGGGAGCTGGCGTACAGCTTCCGGGTCATGTGGCCAGCATGACTAAGCCGCTTCTGGGGAACCAGAGCAGCGCACGGAAACACCGTTTACCTTCCCGCCGGAGCGGTACCTATTTATCTACTTGCACTTTGACGTGCTTTCGAACTGCTAGGTTGGCAGGAGCAGGGACCGAGCAATGGGAGCTCACCCCATCGTGGGGATTCAAACCGCCGCCCTTCTGATCGGCAAGTCCTAGACTCTGTGGTTTAACCCACAGCGCCACCCACGTCCCTGTATTAGTGTTTACATCAGCCTATAAACAGGACCAGCCCAGGCAGATTTTTGTAACCCTGTTGCCTGTACGCATTTTGTAGCACATGGACAGCTTGAAAGAAAAACCACACCCTTTCTTAATTGACAAATGCTTCTCTGCGCTGTCACCTGTCAGTGGCCTGGTGGTCAGGGCTGGGCCCATATTTGGCTGCCTGAAGCAAAGGCCAAGATGGCGCCTGCTCCTTTCCATGTACTGAAGCCAACCTGACAGAAGGTGAAGTGTAATTCAACAGTGGGGATGATGGGGCAGCATCCTTCACTGCACTTCAAGGCAGCAGGAGAGCTCAGTGGGGAAAAGGACAGGGTGTGAGGCACCCACTGGTTCCCTCTACCTAATAGTAGGGCTGGCTCTTTTCAATTTTTTCTGCTGACTCTCCTTTTAGGGATTTCCCTCTCTCTTCCACCTTCAACGTTTCCAGACACAGAATCTGCTTTCAATCACAATGAGGAATATAGAACCCCCTTTCATTTTTTTATCTCCTCCTTTTCCTCCTCCCTCTCCTTCTCCCTTCTTTTTCTTCTCCTTCTCTTCATCCTCCTCCTTCTCCTTGTTTTTCATTCTTCTTTTTTTGGCCTCCATTCTGTGTTTCCTTCACTTCCTCTCACTGTCTAAAGTAATTTCTAACTGGATTGTTAACCCCCCCTTTTCTTTTTGTTCCAGAGCTTTCCCCCTGAAAACCCACCCTTTAAAGCTCAATCGGAACAAATGTCAGTCCGCAGAAAACCCAAATTGATGTTTGCTCCAATTCAGCTTTAAAGAGCAGGTTTTTGAAAGGAAAGCTTTTTTGGGGAGGGGCAACTGTTTGGACACAGAAAGTTAAAGCACAGTAAGTGTGGATAAGCCCTTAGCTATTTATCATTTGCTGATATTCATACTCAGCTCTTAGCACTATGCTTTCTATTTTTTTCTGTTGTGGCTTGCTGTATTTACGGTTTAAATTTATTGCTGCTTTAATGTGTTCTGTAACCTGCCCTGGAGTTTGATAATGAAAGGCAGTATACTGGTATACATATTGTAAATAAATAAAGACCAGTTGAGCGATCACTTAATTACAAGCAGGACGGCAGCCTATAAAACAACAGCAACACTTCAGTACTTTGCCAGCCTTAGATTTCACCACTGGCAGCATGTGCAAGTGAGGTGATCACCACACGTTTAGGGAAGTGGTTTTCTTCAACTAAAACTCCTTCAAAGTTAGCAGGGGGGAAAAAACAATACTGGGAGGAAAACCACTTTGTATGCAACCTGGGCCTCAGAACACAGCCTTTTTTAATGCTTCAAAATAGTTTGTAAATGTTGTTTGGGAGAGCGTTCTCTCACTCTTTTTCTGAAAGCCTGAGGCCTAACGCACTGCCCAGTTCCACAGTCAACTTCAAATACTAGCTTGGGGCTGCAATTTGAGGAGCGCCCAAGAACCAGATGTGCCCTGAGAATTGAAAAGTTGCAGGTATTACAGCACCAGGGCCAGCCTAAAATATTTTGCTGCGTGAGGCAAAAAAACAAAATGGTGCCCCCCCCATGGCAGTTGACGCTTACTTCAACCATGGGGATGGGACAGCAGTCATATTCACACTGTGCATTTGGTTTTCCTCAAAGAATCCTGGGAACTATAGTTTGCTAAGGGGACTGGGAATTGTAGCTCTGTGAGGGGTAAACTACAGTTCCCGGGATTCTGGGGGGGGGGGGAGCCATGGGTTTTTAATGTATACTGCAGATATTACCCTCACAATTCTCACCCTCACAACTATCCTGTGAGGTAGGCTGAAGGGAGAGACAATGATTGGGCCATAGTCACCGACTTGCACCTTAGCCTCCCAGGTCGTAATACAACACTCAAACTACTTTACCACACTGGCTATCCTGTTTTAGTAAAAATAAAATAATTCGGTTCCTTCCTTACAGTTTGTGAGCTGCCTTCCTGTCTTCCTGCGGTTGTGTCTCAGCGTCCTCCAATCTGTGGGGATAAAAAATGTTTAAGCGGCTGACCAAGCAGCTTATAAAAGAGCTGGGCTCAGACAGGAGGCTGATACCTGTGACTAGCCAGGTACTCACCGATAGCTTCCAGCCTCTCTCTCTGGTGACTAAAGAGCAATCCAGGTTTCCTTGGAATACGCGGAAGTATTCCCCAAGCCCTTTCAAGCTGGCGGATGTGCTCGAAAAAGGAGCAGAGGTGGAAATAGGTATGTTGTTTTTTGTATCATTTAGTAGGCATCTGTTAGGGTCCGTGGGGCCAGGAGCAATACAGTGGCTTATTAGAAACCATGTCCATACCAGGACATGGTGCATACCAAAGCTTAGGGGAGACTTTTTTCCTGTTTAACAACTGCGATAAGCAACCCAGGAATGGGATCTAGAAGTGAACCCAAATCAGAGCATCAAAGAAGAAGAAGAAGAAGAAGAAGAAGAGGAGGAGTTTGGATTTGATATCCCGCTTTATCACTACCCGAAGGAGTCTCAAAGCGGCTAACATTCTCCTTTCCCTTCCTCCCCCACAACAAACACTCTGTGAGGGGAGTGAGGCTGAGAGACTTCAAAGAAGTGTGACTGGCCCAAGGTGACCCAGCAGCTGCATGTGGAGGAGCGGAGATGCGAACCCGGTTCATCAGATTACGAGTCTACTGCTCTTAACCACTACATGACACTGGCTCACAGAGCTGGAGAGGCTCTTGTCCCAGACAGGCAATGAAGATTTGCTATTTGCTTATGCATGGCTTATGTAGGCTCCGTTTGGGGTTTAGGCTGGAAAGTTGTGTGTGCCTCGTCTGAAGGTGCTCACACTTCCATGCACACACATTTGAAGTAGCCCTCCATGGACATTGGAATTTCATGGCTGTGGTGTTTGGAATGCGACAAGAGATTTAAAGTGTTTGGATTTTCGGTTTAGCTCTTCAGCGGGCCATGCTTCAAACTCACATACCCAATATGAACTATGGATCCCGGTTCTGGTTTGCATGGAAAGTGGTTTGTAGTAACGATAGTGAAGTGTAGGTGGGTTCCCATGAGGCAAGACACAAGTGATAACATTTACTGAATTAACAGAACTGGACAACAGGGGCAAAGCAACTGCTTATATAAATTTCTGAAGGCCTGGGCCACTCCCATTCTCAACGTGATTGGCTGTCTAAACTTCCAAGCTGCGAATCATAACTCAGAGTTTAAGGGCCAATGGCAGAGGTCCAAAACCTGAAATGTTTTGGGATTGGATATCACGTATCGAATCAGAACACAGGGGCTCAGAATCCTTAGTCCAGGCTCAGGCAAACACAGACCACTGAATGCACAACAGATAGTTTGTCCAGTTCAGACATAATGGCAAACCATAGGTATTTGGCATCAGGGAGCAGAAAGGATCTATGTTAACCTTGCCCCCCGCAGATCACTCCTCCCCATATCTATTCTGGTAAGCAACAAAGACCCACTTGCTGGGAAGGTAGCACACCTAGCTGCTCCACCCTCCTGCCAAGCAACTTCTTCCAGTAAGGAAGGAAACAAAGTGCACTAGGAGGGGAGAGAATGGGAGGATGGATTGCATAAACCCAATGGGTTTGGTCGTAACATACAGATCCCTTTCAAGGAAGCAGAGGCAGGAGCCACAAAATATAATAGTTTAATGCCGCCGAGAGAACCTGCTGTTCTGGCTCTGTAATTAGAAGAAGGGCGATAGCATCTGCCTGTACATATGATTTGATTATTGTGAACCTCTTTGAGAATCATCAGGAGTGGAATGTGGTGGTTAAAGAAATAAATCTGACTGAAGTGTTTTGAATGTGGGGTTTTGTTGTGCTTTCCCCAGAACTGAAACACTCTGAACCACTTTTGTTCTCTGCAAACATCTGCCACAAATCTGGAGCAAAACTGAACCTCAAGATACAGACTGCCGCAGTGGATATCGGCGGCTTGGGCTCGGCCTGCTTGTCTTCCTCTCTGGTAGCTGTGAGGAAAACCTATGTGGACACCAGGGAGCTGTGGTGAGCATGGCTTTGCAGGGTGCTTGGGAAGGGGAGAAGCTGACCAGGCTTGTTGGCCATTGCCTTTTTTGGTTTATGCAAATGGAGAGCCTTCTCTTGCACTGCAGTCAACCCTACCATAATGCAAAAGGAGACTGGAGCTGCTCCAGGAAGCTGACTTTGGGTGTCACCAAGAGCTGCAGAGTAGGACAGAGAAATGGATCAGGCCCACATCCATTCTCACATCCACACTGTGCATTTAAAGCACATCGCCCCTGCAAAGAACCTTGGGAACTGTAGTTCATAGAGCTACAGTTCCCAGCACTCGTAGCAAACTACAGTTCCCAGGAGTTATTGGGGGGATTGCCATGTGCTTTAAATGTGCACCAAATATGCAGTGGGTGTTGGGCACCCTGTCTTCTAAACTGTCTTTCAGTGAAACTTTTCCCGCCATGACTGTACCAGGCTCCCTCTGAACAGGAAGGATCAGAGAATAGGAATAGCCTGGCAGTCCTTATGAGGGCAGCTAGCACTATGGAGCTCCTCTAAAGCACCATTTCTCACTGCAACCTGGCATACCCAACATTAAATGACAAAGCAAGGTGAAAGCAAACAAGATGAAAGTTCCCATGTGGACAGGAACAAGCAAAAGCTGCAACAGCAACACAGTACAAATAGAATCCGTTTTTGCTAAGAGAGCTTAAGACTTAACTGCAGCCCCAACAGTTTCCATTAGAGGGCAGTCAAAGATAGAAGAAAGAAAGCAGCCTTGAGTTAGGATTCCTTGAGTTGGGACTTGAGTTATGCACTCCTTGCAGAATCTGCTACAATCCTTGCCTTGTCTCTGGAATGCTCACTCTCCTCACTTTCCAGGAGGCTAGCCATTTATTCATTTCATAAAATTTATACATTGCTTGATTGTAAAACACACATGCACGCACACACACGCAAAACCAACCATCAAAACAGTATACAGAAAGGGGAAACAATAAAACCACGAAAAAAAAATTACAACCCTCCTTTAAAGCATGCAAAAATTAAAATACTAAAACAGATTACAATGACCTCAACTTTCTGAGCATCTGGGTAGCAGTGGTGTAGCGGGGGTTGCCGGTGCCTGGGGTAGAACAAATATTGTGCAGTTGTGGACTGGGCAGCTGGGGTGGAGGCATGCACATTAAGATGATGCTTTTAGTCTTGAAGTGAAACTGCCAGGAAGGTCACATGGAAAGCGGGCAGGGAGACACACCATGTTGTCCTTTGCCTCAGCAAGCAAATTGTCTTGGCCAGGATCCGGGTGTGGGGTCTGGGAAAGTGCCACATTGCTGGGAACATTCTGCTCTGTAGCCCTTCCCAGAGTGGCCCTCACGAGGGGCGCAGAAGCCCCCCGGTTCTTTCCTCACTCAGCAAGAACCCTGAATGCTTAGGAGCCATTGCAACGTACCTCCCCGTTGCTTTCAGGAAAATGGTGCCATCCCTCAGCCTTCTCCAGCAACTCTACCCTAAGCTGCATTTCTACGTTGTGACGGAGGCTTTCGAGATAATGGAGCCGCTTCTGATTGAGCAGACTGTCCAAGCAGGTGGCAAGGGAACGGTGACAGCAGCGGAAATATTGACGATACAGGTTTGTGGCCTTTAGCTTTGTGGTTTCTCCCTCTTCTCTTTCTCTCTGTCTCCCACAACCCACATTTCTGTGGTGGCTCCCCGTCTGTGGAATGCTCTCCCCAGGGAAGCTTGCCTGGTGCCTTCATTGCAGGTCTTTAGAGGCCAGGCAGCAAAGTGTCTCTAGGTAGTTGCACCCATCCTGTCAAACACCCTTCTGTCAGATGTTTTTTCGTAGACCTCTGAAGGCAGCCCTGTTTGGGGAAACTTTTAATGTTTGATGTGTTGTTTTGTGCCTTTATTTTTAGTTGGAAGCTGCCCAGAGGGGCTGGGGTAACCCAGTCAGATGGGTGGGAAACAAACAAACAAACAAAATGTTGTTGTTGTTACCAGGTAATTGGCTGATTAAACAATCAAACTATGGCCTTTTATATGTGTTTGGGGGGGGGTATTGGTTTGTTGTGGTTGTTGCTATGACAATTGTGTTCTCATTTTGTATTTTTATTGCCCTTTGATCTTCAGATGAAGGGCAGTATACAAATTGAAATAATAATAATAATAATAATAATAATAATAATAATAACCACAAAACAACAACTGTCTGCGCACAGGGCCTGAGCACAACAGTGAAGAAGAAGGCAATGCTGATCCCCCGGGGCACAGTGCTGGCCTACGTGGTTGAGAAGCTCCAAACCTACGATGAAGAACTGGGTGAGTGAAAAGAGTTGTCTGTACAGATTGAGACGGGTGTAGCTTCCACAAAGAATGTGAAAGCATCTTGAGCCAGGATGGGGAACCTACGGCCCTCCAGTTGTTGGATTCCAACTCCTTTCAGCCCCAGACAGCATGATGGGACTTATAGTCCAGCACCTGGAGGTTCCACAGTCTCTGCCCTCTTGATGATCTAGAGAGCAGCTCTCTCGTTTTTAAATGGTCAGGACTATCAGCTCCCCTTCCACTAGTAGCATGAAGCTTCCAGCAGGTTGCCCATGAGCCAATTCACCCTGCAACGGAGTGAGAAAATGATTGTCAAGTGGGATGCCAAGAAGCAGATAAACAAGAAGAGTTCTTACCAAGTAATTTATTCAGTATTCACACACAGAGAGAGAAAGGAATGCAGTCTCTCTTAGATGATGGCGTTGCTCCAAGTAAAGTCCCACCCCCTCAGTCCCTCCTATTCTACATCACCCCTGAGCCTGCTGATCTGTGCTTTCTGCCTCTGAGCTTTCTGTTCTACTACTCTCAAGGCATGCTGGGTCCTGGGGGGGGGGTCTGGAATGCTTTCTAGACACACTGAGTCTGTCTTTCCCCTAGTGCTTCTTCTTCTTCCTGCTCCCCTCCCAATATTTCCCAGATTCTCCGCTCTGCAGCCTCTGAACTATGACCTTCTGCAAACCACTGTTCTAAATCTATACTGTCTCCCTCTTCTCCGGGAAGTGGAGGGCGGGGGTGGGGCGAACTTCACCATCCCTCCTCTTTGGACCAGTCCCTGACAGTGATGCTTTTGGTGTGCAGAACCACAGGAATTGGAGAGCTTGCTGGGTGGTGTGATTACAACTGGTGTGTGAGGCATCTACCTGTAGTTAAACAGTTCAGCACCGCAGGTTGCCCCCGAGTCACTCTGAGACCATGGAAGACATGAAGAACTCGATTCTGCAATCCTTTCCTGATCATTTCTTTGTTTTCTTTCCAGTTTTGCTCTGCCAGCGGCTTCAAACAAAGTTGGTTTCCTCGCTCACGTATGATGGTATGTGTGAGACTGTTGTTATTCATAATTTACACATAATAATGCACTCAAAATGTATGGTGTTTTGTGGAATAATGTAAGTGAAACAAAAAGAGACAGAGAGGACTCTGTCTTGATAATGTTCCAGTATGAATGTCCAAAGTAGGCAGAATAAGAAGGAGGTGAGGGAACAGATGAAAAGGTGTGCAAAGATTACTAGAGTGGCTAAATTAGCACCGCACAGCACTGTTAAATTTTCCCCACCTTATGGGTTTCACAGTGTTTTCCGCTCCAGCTCTTCACATCAACACAGCTTCGTTAGTGTCAGATTTATTTCTGCTTCTGCACACATGACGGGGGGGAGGGGTTAATAGGGCGGGGATGTCTTTGCCCTGTGCCAAGTGTTCACACCTTGGCTAGAGATGAATTAGGAACAGCTTACGGACTCTAGTTGGTGTGAAGCTGGTCTGAGAAACAGGGACTCAACCAGTAGTGTTCTATTAAAAAGGTCCAGGGTGCATAATGCGTTTTGGATGATGTGTGAACCCAGCACTTGGAAACACAGTGAGTGCACAGTGAACACAGCTTTAGCTAACATGAATTCCAAGTGGGTATTTTTCAGCCAATATTTTTTAATTTCTCTCTCCTTCTTCCTTTAGCATTCCAGGATGAGCTGGGCTCCTCACTAACAGGCAAGTGGCCTTCTGTTGCTTTCTGATTTCGCGCCTGGATTCTGCCTGTCCCAATCCTGCAGATCTTTCCCACCAGAGACCAGCAAATTCCTTCCATGGCTCCGTGGCAGAACATCTGTTTTCTATGAGGGAGGTTCCAGGTTCAGTCCCCAGCATCTCCTGGTAGGAATGGGAAATAAGACTCCTGCCTGAAATGCTGGTGTTCCCTTGCCAGTCAGTAGTAGGCAGTAGGTCTGGCTCAGTATAATAAAAATTGTAGAATCACAGAATCGTAGGGTTGGAAGGGACCCCCGGGGGCTATCTAGTCCAGCCCCCTGAAATGCAGGAATCTCAACTAGATCATACATGACAAGTGGCCATCCAACTTCTGTTTAAAATCCTCCAAGGAAGGAGCATGCTCGTGGGAGTATGCTCCACTGTCAAACGGCTCTTAATGTCAGAAAGAATCTCCTTTCTTGTAACTTGAAGCCACTTGTTCAGGTCCTAACCTCTGGAGCAGGAGAAAACAAGCTTTGCGCCATCCTCTAAGTGACAGCTCCTTAGATATTTGAAGGTGTCTATTACATCTCCTCTCAGTCTCCTCTTCTCTGTGCTAAACATACCCACCTCCCTCAACCATTCCTCCTAAGGCTTGGTTGCCAGACCCTTGGTCATCTTGGTCACCCTCAAATGCACACGTTCCAGCACATCAATATCCTTCTTTAATTGCGGTGCCCAGAACTGGACACAGTTCTCCAGGTGTGGTCTATGTTCCTCTTGCTCCTCTCAAAGCTGAACCTAGCTGAAATTAGCTCCCGCTGCCTCTGAAACTCAGCGCCATACTATTCATTTGAGCTATTTATGTATCGCTGGAATATCTAAGCAATGTGCCCTAACAAGCACTTTTAACAGAGAGGCTGGTTATGTACCCAAGAGCCTATTGCCCATCATAAACCAGCCTCAGTCCTCAAAGGCAAAGCCACCTCCTCGCTTAGATCAGGGGTGGCGGAGCTGTTGAACCTGTTTGTTATCAAAAGCGCCATAGTGCAAATCATGCTAACCGTCTTGACTGCAACCTTTAGCTGTCCAGCAAGTGAAAGACGCCATCAAAGAGGCATATGAGCCGCTGGCGCTCTTGAGCCAGCCTTTGAGGAAGCAGCTTCTGGAATCCTTTGAAGTTTTCCTGCAGGACGGAGAAGTCGCTTCCACTGTCCAGTCGATGGTTCGTCACTTTTCTCAGCTGCTCGAGAGCTCATATACCGTGCTATTCTGCTGCCTGTAGGTGTAGACCAGGGTTTCCCAAGCTTGGGTCTCCAGCTGTTTGTGGACTACAGTTCCCATCATCCCTGACCGCTGGTCCTGCTAGCTAGGGATGATGGGAGTTGTAGTCCACAAACGGCTGGAGACTCAAGCTTGGGAAACCCTAGTATGGACACAGACTAAATCTGTAAATGCCAGGGATGGAGAACCTGTGACCCACCAGATGGGGGCTGAGGGGGCTATAGGCAGAACAGGAAGTGCTGCTTTGCCCTGTTGCCGCTGCTGCAACCACTAACCTGCTCATGCCACTGCTGGCTTAGAAGCAGCACCATCTGCGCAGATTTGGGGGAAGGGTTTGCAAATTTCGGGTAAGGATTTTGCCCCAGATGGATGCAATCTTGCCCAAAATTGGTGCTTCTGGTGGCGGTGCTTCTCCACCACTGGTGTTGGCAGGGCAGGCGGGACACTCATTGTCATGCCACCTGGGGGCATCTGCCACCTGAAGCAGCAGCCTCACTCACCCTGCCTACTGGCTGGGCCGGCTCTGCCTCTAGATGTTGTTGGACCACAACTCCTATCATTCCTAACTATTGGCCATGCTAGCTGGGGCAGATGGGAGCTGGAGTCAAGCAACACCTGCAGGTTCTTCTTCACAGCGGGTATGTACCCTTCCTGTGTCTATTTCAGTTTCAGCGCTTGTTCTGGGAAGCTGCTACCAAAGTATCTTCTTTCTTGAGCTTCCAGCCTGTCTGTTCCAAGATGCTGGCTTTACCCAAACTTATCTACTCAGTCTCTGCACCTAATCACATTGCTTATCTTCCCAGAAGTCCTTAATTGGAATTTAGCAGCAAATATGCATCTCAGCTCCGGGGGGGAAAAGAAAAGAAAGGCATTGGGAGCTAAGGGCTCTGTTATATGCGGCAGCTGTGCATTTTCACCCTTGTTGACTGACCAATTGCTATAATTTCCCATCAGCTGGAGCTTTCTATGGCAGGAAACAGTGTCGATCACTCCATGCTGGAGTCCCTGAATGAGGAACACCGACCTTCTGTGGAAAAGCTGCTTTCCTATTTAGGGATTTCTCAAGACACGGAGAGTGTGAAAAACCAAGATCTCTGGGGACCAGTCAACTTCCTTTGTTCTTCTCTAGATGGTATGGAGAACACTTATCGGTTGGGTGTGTCTGCTTGGCTTCCCCAAAGCCACAGGGGTTGGTGGATAGTTTTTGCACCTTCCTTGCAAGCCTCTAAGCCAGGCATAGGCAAACTCGGCCCTCCCGATGTTTTGGGACTACAACTCCCATGATCCCTAGCTAACAGGACCAGTGGTCAGGGATGATGCGAACTGTAGTCCCAAAACATTGGGAGGGCTGAGTTTGCCTATGCCTGCTCTAAGCCATCCATCCAGACCTGTCTGTTCTGGATAACCTTGCGCATGTGTGTGTAAAAGATGCTACCATCCAGATGTGGCACTATTGCTCCATTCATCACGTCTTGGGATTTGTGTTCACAGACTTGGACTATGAGATGCTACCGCTGCTGGATACCATCCTGGAGAAGAAGAAAATGGCTCAGCAGCTGGAGATGGTGAGGCCCTTCTGGCTTAACTCCTTCCATGTAGTTTTATTATTATTATTTTAAAGAAAAGATCAACATTCATGCTGGGAGGTATTCGTTTGCTCTTCCCTCACCCTTTACATCAGGACGATTTTCCCTTAAGCGTTTTAACATTTTGTTATGGCCACTGGCTGTCTCTTTCTTGGTCATCCACTCTGCCCAAGATGGTTGATCTTTCCTCATTGGGGAAGGGACAGTTAGGAAAAACGTAAAAGATCTTTCTGGAGTATTTTGAATCAGAGTTTGGGGGAGGTGACTTCTCCCTAGCTACTGTGAGGTGAATGTGTGTGTATGTGTGAAGAAACAAGAAAGCAGGCTGGGAACAGACTAAAGATAAGTCTATCAGTGGCTACTAGTCCCTATGGTTGTATGTTACCTCATATATTACAGGTACCCTTGCGGCAGGAAGGTAAATGGCGTTTCCGTATGCTCTGGCTTCCATCAGAGTGTTCCGTTGTGCCAGAAGCAGTTTAGTCCTGCTGGCCACATGACCCGGAAAGCTGTCTGTGGACAAACGCTGGCTCCCTCAGCCTGAAAGCGAGATGAGTGCCGCAACCTCATAGTCGCCTTTGACTGGACTTAACTGTCCAGGGGTCCTTTACCTTTTACCTTTACAGTGGTACCTCAGGTTACATACGCTTCAGGTTACATACGCTTCAGGTTACTGACTCCGCTAACCCAGAAATAGTGCTTCAGTTTAAGAACTTTGCTTCAGGATGAGAACAGAAATCGTGCTCTGGCGGCGCGGCGGCAGCAGGAGGCCCCAGTAGCTAAAGTGGTGCTTCAGATTAAGAACAGTTTCAGGTTAAGAATGGACCTCTGGAACGAATTAACCTGAGGTACCACTGTATATTACCTCAGTAGCTGAGGCAGTATGTCAGTTACTAAGAATCCAAAATGGGAGTGTGTTTTTGTGCTCAAATTCTGCTTTGGGGCTTTCCACAGGCATCTGGTTGGCCACTGTGAAAACAGGGTGCTGGACTAGACAGGATTTTTGTCCAGCAGGGCTTTTCTCACGTCTTCTTCAGTTACTGCCCTCTCCCACAATTCATCCCGGGAATTGTACCCTGCTGTATCTGTGAGCACTTGCGCGCCCAAGGAAGGCGATTACTGCGCATATGCCAGAGGAAGGGGCAGGTGTAAATTGGCCCTTTCACTCATTTTGTCCCATTCTCTCTCTCTTTTTTTTACACCAAAAGATGGATGGCATTTTGGAGTGGATTCTTTTTGGCAACGAAGGCAGCGATTTCGAGATTCCACACCATTCCTTGAAGAACGAAGAAATTCACCTGGCCATTGAGATGCTGCAAACTTGTGGGCTGGATTTGGAAGCTGGGAAAGGCTCCACCGTCTGTCTGTGGAGCAACGAAGCCCGTTCAGAACTGGCTGCTCTGTACTCCAGCTTGTACGCCCTGCAGATCCTAAGTGGGTGAAGCAGGAAGTAAAACAGATCCTAAGAAGGCAAATCTTTCCCCCTGTTGCAAGGGGGGTCAGCTGGGCTGAGGTCTTAAGGTGTAAAGCCCTGTACAGCACTCAGTGCTTCCACCCTTTTGAGCCCGTCCAGTTCTGAATTGGCTGGTGCTTCCTGCTTCTCCGCTTGTGGAATGGAGTGATTGGAAGACCACAAGCAGCAGCAAATGGTTTGCACTAGGTGATAGATAGAAGGCTGCTTGGGAGTGGTTTGCCATCCCAGTTACCATCCTAGCCTTTATGGTTTTCCATCTTCTGATGTGTCTTTGTGAAATCCAGCCACATGGCCCAGATGCCAGACCAAGATTGCACATGAGGTCCTCAAATCATCAAATGCATGATTCTTGCAGGAACCTTGGAAATATTTGTTGACAAGGTTCTTCCACTTGGCAACCCAGTCATGTGGGCAGCATATAAATATCATTATCATCATCATCATCATCATCATCATCATCACATCATCATCACCATCATTATTAGGAGGGGTATTTGGTCCAAAGGCCACATGTAACATTAATACAAATGTGGAGGCTTCCTGTTTCACAGGAAACTGCAGCTATTTGACAACTAGAGTGTAACCCTAAACTATGATTATCCTAAGACTTTTCAGAAGAGTGTTATACGGCCTCAGTGGTCCAGCTTCTGTATGGCAATACACTGTTGGAAGTGGGAGGAGCCAAATTCTCAGCTGCTGAGTTCAAAATTAGGAATAAATTCCCTTGAAACGAGGGTCACAAATTGTGACTATTAAGACACTCAGGATGCCTAGAGACTAGTATCATTCAGGTGTTTTTGTTGGGATCAATATTTAATTTTGGAGATGCCTTAGTTTTGCTTTATTGGTATTATGTTTCCACATATTTATTGTTAGCTATTTATTGTTAGATCTTATTATGAATTATGTGCTTAATTTTATTGTATATTTACTAGACATTCCACGGTGGAGGTAAATACAGTGCTACCGTTTCCATGTCTTTCTTTGACTCTTGTTTGAACCCATGATTGGAGCGGAAAACGATGAAATAACAAGTCTTAGGATCCACTCTCCAGTTTTCTCATTTTGTTTTTATTTAGCAGGATTTTGCTCCATAGTTTTTAATCCGTATATTTGTACACGGCTGGCAGACCACTGCATTGTTTGGGCTGTAGCTCCCGGGGTCACAGGCCACTGCGAACCAAATGGGCAAACGTCATAATGGGGAAATGAAGCCATCTAATGGGTTATCAGTCATGATATTCTTGCAACAATCAAGATTATATATCTACCTCTCCATGCACACACATACAAAACATATACACAAAGGACCAAGTGCAACAGCATTGCAAGCATTTATCTAACCTTTGCAATTAAGGGAAACATTTATTTACAATTCCAAGTTATTTGTCAAATGGCCATTCCCACATCTTGCGACACTGCATTTATTCCACAAATTCATCAATTTTGTTTGTTTTTATTGTTACTATTTTGCTGCCAAACTTTCAGTGCTCATTTGTTATCTTTAACATCAAATCCTTGTTGTAACAGTGACAGTGGGAAGCAAAGCAATTTTCACAGGATGGGAATTACAAATAGCAGGGGTACCTTGGTTGTTGAACTTAATCTGTTCTGGGAGTCCATTCGACTTCCAAGACTGTTCGAAAACCAAAGCGCAGCTTCCAATTGGCTGCAGGAGCTTCCTACACTCAACCGGAAGCCGCATCGGAAGTTTGGCTTCCAAAAAACGTTTGCAAACCAGAACACTTACTTCTGGGTTTGCGGCATTCGGGAGCTGATTTGTTCAGGAGCCAAGTCATTTGACAACCAAGGTACCACTGTACAATTAAGAACTCAGTCCAATGGTAGGCACACATAACAGCTAGGGGTGCTTTCACCCAGGGGTGCTATCTCCTGGGGGCCAAGCCCTCTTGGACACACACCCCAATATTTTTTGGGGGGCGGCCAGGCCACCACTATGTTCAAAAGCAGTAGAGGAGGAGGTCCGGTGTGGAGCCAAGTGCAGCATGGCTTTAGCAGCTGCTTCCTTCTCCTCCTGTTGCTGCCACAGAGGGGAAGGAGCAAGGAAGCAGCCCCTAGCCCAGGCATAGGCAAACTCGGCCCTCCAGATGTTTTGAGACTACAATTACCACCATCCCCGACCACTGGTGTAGTTAGCTAGGGATGATGGGAGTTGTAGTCCCCAAACATCTGGAGGGCCAAGTTTGCCTATGCCTGCCCTAGCCGGTCACAGTGGCAGGTAGAGGAGGAGCTTCAGTCACTGAAGCCATGCAGCCACTGTGTTTGGCTCCACCCCCGGCTCCTCCAACATCCTGACGTCACGAGCACAGCATCAGGATGGCACACCCATGACGTCATGCACCACATGATGTGCCCCCCCCTTCAGAAACTGGCACCTCTGCCAGTGTGGTGTAGTGGTTAAGAGCGGTAGTCTCCTAATCTGGGGAACTGGGTTCGCGTCTCCGCTCCTCCACATGCAGCTGCTGGGT
The DNA here is from genome assembly GCF_964106645.2 of Podarcis pityusensis. NCBI lineage: Eukaryota > Metazoa > Chordata > Lepidosauria > Squamata > Lacertidae > Podarcis > Podarcis pityusensis. The sequence continues at coordinate 26,157,682 of NC_138038.1, forward strand.
GACCTTGGGCCAGTCACACTTCTCTGAAGTCTCTCAGCCCCACTCACCTCACAGAGTGTTTGTTGTGGGGGAGGAAGGGAAAGGAGAATGTTAGCCGCTTTGAGACTCCTTAAAGGGAGTGAAAGGCGGGATATCAAATCCTAACTCTTCTTCTCTTCTTCTTCTTCTTCACCCTTCTCCAAATGTCGCTACACTATTTGTATTTACATGTGTGCAGAAGGAATAAAAATACTTTCGGGATAAATATTTCAATAGTATTTTTGAGAGGTTTTTGTTTGGGCAATGTGCTGCAGAAACGAATTGGGGTTGTTGTTGTTTTTTGCCAAAGTGGCACTGACCTAAAATAGACAGATTCACCCATCCCTGTTTCTTAAAAGAGCAATTGCACCTCTGTGCTTTTGAGGTTGCGGAGGAGGTGTTCTCTCAACCTCAAAAAGCTGTGCTCGAAGAGCCCTTATATCGCTTGATTTAATAGGAGAAATCAAGTGGGCATTCATTGCTGGGTGATCTGAGCCCAACCTCTCTCAGCCTCAGTAGCTACCTTGCAGAGCTGTGATAATAAATGGGGAGCAACCTTCCCAAAGCCATGTGTGCCATCCCAAACACTTTGGAGGAGGATGGTGAGGGTGGTGGGAATAGATAGATAATAAAACAAATACCGCAGCAATTTGCACAGTCGCTGTGGGCGATGTCGTTTTTCCCAAATCCTGGCCGGCAGCTGTCCAGCCGAGTGACTTGTAAACTGTGGTCTACGTAATGGATTGCAGGGGCATTCTGAAACTCATGTTTCATGATGTACTGCTGCCTACGGAAGAACTCTTCCACGAGCGATTGGGCCTAAAACATACAATTAAGTCAGAAAAACACAACAACGTGCATGTTGACTGGATGCATCAATGTCAACCATTCTCTCCCCACTTCATTACATAAAGGAGCAAGTTTTTAGTCCCCATAAATTGTGCACTAACATTTGAAAATGTCTGCGGAAGACCCCCCCTAGTGTTCAAACGTCTATGCTGTTTGAAGTTGCTTGCTCCCTGCACTTTTAAAGGATAGCAATGGGCTATATGAAGGTTTTCACACCACTGCAGTGCATGTCATGAGGAGCGGCATCCGCTGAAATCACCCTCCCACTTCAGGATAAAAACCGAAGGTGCAGGAACCCTGGCCTCTGACTTTAGGGTTATGGCTGCTCCCTTCAGTTTCTCCAGCCAGTGTTTATCCCCTCCTTTTCCTGTTGGCACTGCCAGCCTCATTGTTCAGTAGGCTGTCATGGCAGCCATGCTTCTTGGTAATACTGTGCATGTGCTAATGGGAGAGGGTGTCCCTTGATACTGGTAGGGCAGGCCAGGGAGACCAGGAGGAGGTGGAACCAGAGCCAAAGATAGGCAGAGCCAAGTAATTCTAGTTTGGTTCCCACCCTGCTCCTTGCTGAGTTCTGCCAGGGCAGTGCTGAAACCAACAGCCAGGGCCATCCCCTCAACTGGATGCATGTAAAGAGACAGACAGGTAGGTGCTGGCAGAGGGCAGATTGAGGTTAAAGGGGTAGTGCCCCATTTACCCTAATGGACTAACCACAAGGGGGGGTGCGTTCAAAGCAGTTAGCCAAAAAAAAAAAAAAAAGGACAACTGCAGCAGCAGATGTGCAGAACAGTTATTGACCAAAGCACTGCCAGTTGGGGAGAGGGGGCACTTTCCTATCTCCACCCCCAAAAACCTAACTTTGAGAGCAATCCGAACCCAAGATACTGCAATAGAGACCAGTTATGACTTGTTAGTGTACACAGGAGGCTATATGCCAAGGAGTAGGGAAAGGTATTTTACGTTTTGTAGGCTGCTCTGAGCCTCTATTCCCTCTCTCCCAACTCACTTATCTCGTTAGCATTTTGGAATGTATAACTGTTCAATATTCCTGTTCAGAATTTTTTTTGAAAAGAACTCCGACCTTTTGAACACGGTTGTTGGTCACATCTTCACAGTCAGAGGCCATCTTGCGACAAATAAGTTCCCAGCCAGGGGCAAATGGACTCACTAAAAGGCAAAGAAATACAACTGCCTGCTGATGAAAATCCATTTCTCTGTTAATTGTGCCTAAAGAATCACCAAAGGCAGGATTTTTACACTCATTCCCAAGCCTTATTTACTCACAATTAAACCTGGGCGATTGGAATGGAATTTGCTTCCAGAAAAGGTTGCTTAGGACTGCAGCTGCAAAGGCTGCCTTCTTTAAAGCTATACTAGCTCTGCCTTGTTCAGGAGTGTTATTAGAAAAGGACGGACAATCCAGGAGACACATAACCTGTCTTATAGTTCCATCTTTGGGCCAGGAAGCGGGGGGAGGGAATAAACCCCAAATCCTAAGCTCTTAAAGTGATGGGTGAAGCAAGCAACAGAGGAAGAAGGCTTCAGTTATACTATAACCAAGTACCATGGACAGCGACAGAAGGCCTGGCCTATGGCAGTGGCTTTCAAACTTTCTATCTTGTGAGAAGACTTTTGCCATTGATTTCTCTGCCATTAAACCCCAGGGCCTTGCAGCAAATTCTGGGGCATGTTCTGTGCTGCAGGCAGCTCTCATGATGTCGTTTGGGCCTTCACTTTGCCCCGTGTGAGCCCATGTGAACCGAGACCCAACCCTCTCTGGTGGCTGCATATTGCAAGGAAGTTCAGTGGAGGTATGCAAGAGACCATTCAGGAAGCTTGTGCACTGTCAGAAAGACAGGGCACTTTCTCTTCTGATAAGAGATAAAATGCCCTTTAGGGAACCTCTTTAAAGGCCAGTCAGGGGGATCTTTTATCTCTGATCTTAGCACCAAACAACATAACACTAAGATTGGAAATAAATCCTCTGCCTGCTGTTTAAGAGTAAAAGGCAGCATTTTCCCCTTTTATTCCTAAAGAACAGGCAGAGGGCCTATTTCAATGCTGTGGTGTTTGGTGCTAAGATTGGAGATAGAATATCCCTCTGACGGCTCTTTAGAGATCCTCTCTAAGTATCTAGCTCTATGTGGATCATCCCACCACTGTTTCCTGTTGGCCAAAGGCCATGGTGACAAAACAGAACCACCCCTCTTCTGTTACCTTGAAAAACAATGAACAGCTCGTCTTCTAGCCCATGTTTTGGTCGCTTGACAGAAAAGCATCTGTAGGACGTCTCGCTGATACGACACGTCAGGTGGGAAATCAGATTGTTCAAGATCTTATTTAGCTCTTGAAAGAATTGATGATTTGTTGTTAGACGACACTCTTTGGTCGTAAAGTGAACAGCCATTCGATACGTGTAATCTGGTTCCCGATATGCTTTAAAAGATGGGGGTGAGAGGAGAAATGTGTGTGACTCTAAATGGTATGCACTATCATCTGCTGTTGTTGCTAACCATATTTATCTATTTATAAAGCACCTACCGCAACTACGATTGTACATAAAATAAAAGACCCAAGCTCTTTTCTCTCAGGCTTATGGTGTAAATTGATCTATTGTTTTCAGGCCTCAGTCAATGTATTTGGGTTGTGATCTATGAATTGGCTACAATCTGGCACCAGGTAAGCCACACCAGTAGTGCTGCTGCTGTTTCTCTTTCTCACTTAAAGTTTATTTCCTTGGCCACTAAAAGTCAGGGAAGAAGCAGGGCACCTGGGACAAAATCCACGAACAACGGTCATGTTAGCACAACTGTAGTTTAGTATAATGTGCATGAGCTAGAATGAGCATTCATGTGCTAACCCTTTCCTCTTCTCTTGCACAGCCAGGAGGAGTTTAAAGCTTCAGGTTTAAGTTAACCATGGCCTTTTCTCGACTGACGTACTGAGGTTAGCATTAACAAGCCAGCTTCAAACCATGGCTTGGGTGGTTGGCTTGTTTAAGTTCACTATAGTTACTCAGAACCATGGCTCCAGGACTGGGTCATCTGGGAAGCTGGATGGGGAGAGACATTAGAGGAGCATGCAAGCTCAAGGCTTGCTCAGGTTTGTTCCAACTCATGCGCCTTGCATTAAAACTGTGAAGCGCCCTGAGACCTGCAGGTATAGGGCAGTATACAAATTTAATAAATAATAACAAATAATTAAAACTGTGGATTAGTATGACATGTGAACCAGCTCAGTTTCTGCATATTAGTAGTAAACGGGTGCTCTGGGGCACTTACATATAAGCAGTTAGTGCAGAATCCCGGTTTAATTGCCGAGAAAGAGAAGCAGCAGAAAACCTGTACCTGTATCTGTGCCTCTGTGCCCCTGTGCCCCCCCCTCTCTGTGTGTGTATATATGAGAGAGAGAGAGAGAGAGAGGGAGGGAGGGGAAGGGGGAGAGAGAGAGGTGTTGGCTTAGCCAGCTCTTCTGCCTTTTATAGCAGGTTGATCTGTCAAAAGATGCACAGGGAACACCTTCCAGATAATGGAGATAAAGTACCTACTGGAGTCTGCGGATTTAGCTGCTGTTAAAGGTACAGTAGTAGGAGCTAACTGAAAAGCTGGCAGCCCTAGTTGAGTGCTCATTAGAGGACATTTCTGAGTATCCAAACTTCTCTGGTATGTTGGGGCTTTTTGGAGGCTCAAAGTACCTGATTCAGTCCTGTTTGTGAGCTTAGGAATTAGGCAAGGCCTAGAGCAAGACTTAGGAGGGCACAGGCAAGACAGGACTTGCTTCTCTTACCATACACCATAAACCTATATGTCTTGAATATCTCTCGTTCTCCTTTCATGTCGGGCTGTAAAACTCTGTAAGAAAGTGTGCAAGTGTAAGATCCAGACATGTGCTCTGTAAAACCGCGCACCATCAACTTTCCAGTAGCTGTGAGATTCACATAACTTTTCCCTGAAAGAAAGAAAGGTAAAGCCAGGTCAACAGACATGCAACATACATGATTCTAGAGAATCTGTGCTCTAAGGCAGCTGCAGGCATGCAAAGGATCTGGTGGGAGGGGTCCTACAATACATGCAAATGGCATCCTAATTTTGCTTTCTGTGCTGGGGCAGCTGCCACCATTAGAAGACACTATTAGCGCAGATACCAAAATAAATGGGCCTGTTTAACTTAGCAAAAAAGGTTAAGAGGAGATAGGAAGCCATATAATTTCCCAGCTGTCAATTTCAAAAGTGATTTGCCATGCGGCAGGGCAACTGAAAGTGAGGAAACACAAGCCCAATACCCTCTTGGGCAAATGGAAGTAGTTACACAGTTATTTGGATCCCAGCAGACAAGCACCTAATTTCTGTGCTACTCCGGTTGTGGCACATTATGGTGTATGGGTGAATCCATCTCTCCATGTGGAGGGGGTGAGTTTGTAGCCCTGTCTTCAGGAGGGAGTTGAGCTAGAAAGCCTATTGATCCTTTCTATTGCAGGGGGTTGGACTAAATGACCCTCGTGGTCCCTTCTAACTCTACAATTCTATGATTTCTGATTCTGCCAAAAAGGTAACTCACGTCTCAGGTTCAGTCCATCTGGCCCAATCCATAGGTAGTTGGGGTCTATGACTTCACTTTGTGAAAGTGACAGGTCCATGCACACTAGAAAGGGGCTGTCTCTGTGTACTTTGACATAGACATTCACTGCAGAAGAAGAAGATGTTGAAAAATGGTCATATCCTGAGCATAAGTAAAGGTAAAGGTAGAGGACCCTGGACCAGGGCCGGATTTAGATGAAGAGAGGCCCTAGGCTACTCCACATGTGAGGCCCTTCCCCACCCCACCCCCACAACTAGAAGAAAATGGAAAAATATTATAAACAAAAATGCATAAAATTAATACTGAAAAACTTCTGCAATAACTGAACTTTGTAAACCTTTTGCAGCCTGGGTAGGCCGCAGGCTGGGTCATCTTCTTATATACCTGCTGGGATTGACAAGGCACCTGAACCTCACCTGGATCTCATAGCTCTCCTGTAGCTGCCTCTGATTAGTTCATTTAACACTTGACGGAAATAATTAGCATGTGCAAGGATGTTGCCGAACCAGTTAACCATCTAGAAGGATTGCTCTTACTAGCACCAGTTTTCCTATAACTTGATATTGCTGGATAGTTTTGATGAACGGCAAAAGCATTTTAGTTTGCTTTCTGTTGCCACCCTGGAACTTTTCTTTATTAGTGCCACTTTGTTTTGTACGATTCCTTGCAAATGAAGGAAAACAACTTTTCTGCTTGTATATGTTGATCATATAATTTTGGTTACTGAGGACAAACAAGGTTTTACAAAAACAAGATTGGGTGCAGGCCTGGCCAGGACATAGGCGTCCTGACTGTGACAAAGGTGACCTGTGTGCTTGCTTGCTTGATTAACAGCTATTGGGAACTTCAAGGTCCCTGCTCTCCCTTCTTATGGTCTTTGTACTGGGCCTGGAGACTCCAATAGAGAGCATTCCATGTCAAGAAGGAGGGCAAGTGGGCACTCTATCAAATGACAGGGCAGGAGCTACACGGAGCAGGGCCTCTTCACTGGTGGTGCCCATTGTATGCCTCACTCTTCCCAGACCTGCTCTCTTTTGGCCTGTATTTTGGAGCTTTATAATTTAGGAAGACTTTGGAATAACTGGTTGACAAGTCTTATCAGTTGTTGATGTATTTGCTGCTATTCTGTGCTTCTGGTGCACCAGGGTTTACACCAGTGTAATAGAGTCGGCCAGGATGCCATAAGGGATACAGTTTACGAGCTTTCTCCATTATCTGCCCAGCAAGGGGTGTTCAGTCAACAGTGCAAAGGCTGAGCTGAAGCATTCCGGGCTGGTTATCTGCTTTCAGCAATACGGGTCGCTATTTGGTAGTACCCAATTGGTTAGCTGTCAGATTCTAGAGCTCCCTATTGGTGGCTCTTAGGTAATTCAAAAAATACAGAGTCCGTTCATAAAACAGTGTTCATTCATAAAGCAGTAACATAAATCTCCATTGTTACATATTGGGTGTATATTTCAGCAGTTGAACGTACAAGATTATGGCCATGCTGTAGTGTAGTGCTTATGTGACTGTGAATAAAGGGTGGCTGGGCTCATTGTCTCGGGGTTTGGGGGGGAAGAGGTGACAAAACTGATTTCCATAACAAGTCCTTGAGTCTGTACTCTGAATGGTGACACCAGGGACCTAGAAGGTGCAGGGCTTGTCAGTCCAACCCCTGCACAGTCTCATCAGGACTGACCTTAAGGCAATTGGGCCAAATTGGGCACTACGGGCCGCTCCTAAGGGGGCCCCTGCACCAGGGGAATCTAGGTGGATTTTATTTATATCTATAAGATTTTGCAGACTTTGGCTGTGAAGTGGGGCCCTACAAAAATAAATAAATTCAAGTTGCGCCCCACTGCTTCAAATTGGGCCCCACTGGCTAGCCCTGAATCTAATAGTTGCTGGGCCTGAGTTGCCCTGCCCTTGCATGAAGTCTTGGGTTTGCAATTTTGGGAGAGGGGAGACTGCCCGCTGGGGAGCGGGAGGGCTGGTGAGGCCCCCTAGATTTAGAGGCCCTAGGCTTCATCCTTCTTAGCCTATACATAAATCTGGCACTGCCCTGGACAGTTAAGTCCAGTCAAAGGCGACTATGGGGTTGTGGCGCTCATCTTGCTTTCAGGTTGAGGGAGCTGGCATTTGTCCACAGACAGCTTTCTGGGTCATGTGGCCAGCATGACTAAACCACTTCTGGCGCAATGGAACACTGCGACGGAAGCCAGAGCACACGGAAACACTGTTCACCTTACTGCCACGACGGTACCTATTTATCTATTTGCACTGGTGTGCTTTCGAACTGCTCACCCCATTGTGGGGATTCAAACCGCCGACCTTCCGATCGACAAGCCCAAGAGGCTCAGTGGTTTAGACCTCTTTCAATAAAGTGACACAAACAGGATACGATGCTCCTGTTGAACTTCTAAGAATTATCTCTGCTCCTTTCATTGGTAAACAACAACAATACACACACTGTATTCCATGCACCGTCTTAATTTTAGAAATGGAAAAATAAAATGTTACCTTTATGGTGGGTATTGCCATAAATGTAATTCTTTTTAACTGATGTAACAGAATACTGTTCTTTGCCCACTTCATTTTCGACTGCGGGGAAAATAAAATTATTTAATGATTAGGGCACATGGGATTGAACCACAGAGACCTGGGGTTAAATCTCAACTCACACGAAGCTTGCTCCATGACCTTGGACCAGTCAAAGCTCAGCCTACCCTTCCTCAGAGTTGTTGTGAAGATAACAAGCACTACAATGCAATGCAAGCTGCCCTGCGCTAACTGGAGGAATAGTAGGGTCTGAATATGAAGTGAGGTTCAATCCTGATAAAATGAAGATGTTGGTAGGTGGTTTGTCTGACGGAAGAGGGTCTGGAACTGGAGCTCTTTGGGGCCACATGACCCACCTTACCTTACTCTGGAAGGACCACACAATCTATAGGAATAGGAGCAGGAAGCAGACGGAAGTCCTTGTGTGGTGCTGGGGGGGGGCAGTGGCTCTGCATCTGCTGGAAGCAGCAGGACCTCTTGCACCAGCCCTGCGAATGTGGCCAGCTGCAAACACAGGGCAGGCTTCCTGCACCTCTCAGAATGGCGTAGGAAGAGGGAATTTCACCAGATGGCGTTTGCGTGGTAAGCCACCCTAACATTCAACCCAAAATACTTGATGTGGCACACAAGTTGGCTCCAGCAGAATGAGAATGTGTCAGATTGAAGGGCATAAAATAAGCCAGCACCTTGGAGGATTTATTGCCCACAAAACCTGCCAAAATAAATGTGTCCACCTTTAAGGTGCCACAACAAGACCCATTTTGGTTGTTTTTTGCAGTAGACTTAATTACAGTGGTACCTCGGGTTACATACGCTTCAGGTTACAGACTCCGCTAACCCAGAAATAGTACCTCGGGTTAAGAACTTTGCTTCAGGATGAGAACAGAAATCGTGCTCCGGCGGCGCGGTGGCAGCAGGAGGCCCCATTAGCTAAAGTGGTGCTTCAGGTTAAGAACAGTTTCAGGTTAAGAACAGACCTCCGGAATGAATTAAGTACGTAACCAGAGGTACCACTGTATATGTAATGGTTCCCCCCACCTCACCCAGTTTCTGTACCCTCTGTGAGAAGGCTAGGCATGAGAACCACCAAGGGGTGGACCTAAGCGATGCTCATTGGCCGGTTGGTCCCGCCCCCTGGGGAATCCCGGTACCCAGACCTGGATAACATTGGCCGATCCATTGTAAAATGGATGTCAGTTACCTTGGGTCAAGGCCATGAGAGCATTCAGCATGACCCCCATCGTGAGGAGAAGGTGGGGGGCGATGTACAGGGGAAGGGGCGACCAACCGCTGCCACCTTGCATGGTGCAATGGAGAGTCCATCCTTTTCTGCTACTCTGGCCCTCTCAGCCTTCTTCTGTCCATAAGGGGAGGAGAAGGGGGAAACAAAGGGAGATACCCCTCCTGGGTCCAGTCGGCGTTCCAACTGTCACGCCAACAGACTTGTCAACTTGTCTTTCTAGTAACCGTGGCTACTGTTCTGCTTCGGTTGTTCCGGAGAACCTCGGGATTCTCTGGAGGTTTATGAGAGTCCGTCATGGCAAATGTGCATCTCTGGAAGATAGCCTGGCCTCCTGCAGCCCATCTTCCCCTGCAAGATGCTGCTGTAGGGGAGGCATTGGGTGGGCATTCGCCTGCTCCCTTTCCAGAGAGTGACTGAGGTCCCACTGGCCCACTCAGGGTGGCCTAAGGAATAGGTTGGTCTTTGGAAAGGAAAATATGTTCCAACTAAAGAAGAATGGCTGAATAAATTATGTGAATACTTGCAATTAGCAAAGCTGACTGATTTGATAAGACAAAAACCAAAGAAATATAATCCAGAAACAATGGAAATGTTTAAATGATTATTTATGTAGACAAAGATTGAATGTAAAGTATTGGTTGTGTTTAGAATAGATTTATGAATTGATTAGAATATTTATGTGAGATTGTATGGGAATAATACAGAATAACAGATACAATCTTGCTTAAAATGTATATAGGAAGTGCAGGGTAAGCGATGGAAGTCAACCAATGAAATTTTATTAATATTTTCATATTGAGATATTTGTAGAATAAATTTGGAAAAAATTCTTCCAACTTTTCTTCTTCTTTTCTCTCTCTATTTTTTCTTCTTTTCTCTTTTGTTCTTTTTTATATATGTGTGCTTATCTGAAATATGTATGTATGTATGTATTTACAATATTTTGCTTATATTTTGTAATAATTATGTTAAATAAATTAATATTTTTTTTTTTAAAAAAGGAATAGGTTGGTCTTGTGCCCTACTTCAAAGAGGAGAGTATTCAGTATGTTTCTGAGCACAATTCAAAGTGTTGGTGCTGACCTTTAAAGCCCTAAATGGCCACAGCCCAGTATACCTAAAGGAGCATCTCCACCCCCATAATTCAGCCCGAACACTGAGGTCCAGCTCCGAGAGCCTTCTGGCGGTTCCCTCACTGTGAGGAGCGAAGCTACAGGGAACCAGGCAGAGGGCCTTCTTGGTAGTGGTGCCCGCCCTGTGGAACGCCCTCCCATCAGATGTCAAGGAAATAAACAACTACCTGATTTTTAGAAGACCTCTGAAGGCAGCCCTGTTTAGGGACGTTTTTAACATTTGATGTTTTATCGTGTTTTTAATATTCTGTTGGGAGCCTCCCAGAGTGTCTGTGGAAACCCAGCCAGATGGGTGGGGTATAAATAATAAATTATTATTATTATTATCTTTGAAGAGATGAGGACAGTAGTTGGAAAAATCTGTCCCTAAAAGCTAAAGAACCCTATGAAAAGAGAGCAAGAGGGGCCTTGAAGTTGTCCATCAACAGTTAGGCCCCGTTCAGTAGTGGCCTCACTAGCTTTATTTAATCATTTTATTTATTTATTTCATTTATATACCATAGAAATATAGTTTATCATCTAAGGATCTCAAGGTGGTGTACATAACCATGTTCATCCTCCTCCCCATTTCATCTTCACAACAACCCCTGTGAGGAAGGTTAGGCTAAATTGTGTTTGTATACAAACTGACCTGGGAGTAAGTCCCATTGAAGAGAGTGTGGCTTACTTCTGCATAAATGTGCACAGAAGTGCACTGCTAATGTTTACAATGGTTTTAAGTAATCTGAATCAAACAGGGAGAAGCAGCTGACAGACGCACAGTTAGGGGAGAAGACCTCCCAGATCAATACTCTGTGGTCTGAGTACTGGAGAAGCGATGCTTCCTTAACTAGGAGAAGGACGGCTGGATTCCTGCCCCCCCCCCAACAAATGAGTAACAGCAACTAAAAAAACTGTGCCTCGTTGTTATGTTTTTGCACCACATCTGCCACCTCCCCCCACCACCTGGGGGCACTCTGTTCCTACACAACATGCAAGTATTTCCTGTCCTTCCTTGTCAAGTCCTGGGTGTCATTGCTGCGATGCAAGACAGCTCCTTTTTGAAGCAGAAGCCTGCCAGGTTGGGAATCTTATTTTCTTTCTGAAAGTCCAGAGGAATCCCAGGACCCAGAAGAGAAGCATCTGGAGCAGTTGCTGCAGAACAAAATGGAAGGTGAGAGATGATAACAATTCTGACGAGTTCTGTTTCAGCAAAACCCTGCTTTCCTTTCCTTTCCTTTTATTTTATTTTCCTGCACAAGTAGTGCGCAGTTTCATAGTTGATCTCCTTTCTTCTTCTTCTTCTTCTTCTTCTTCTTCTTCTTTCTCCTCCTCCACACACATCCACAGAAGCTCCTGGGAACCACGAGACAGAATTTCAAAAGGGATGCTAGGGATCTAGGAGGCACACTGACCTCTCACTCTCTGTGGGGTCCTGTTGTCCTGCTTCTGTGCAAAGTGGGACAACGAAATAAGCACTAGGACAGGGAAAGAATTCTGCCCTTAGGAATTATTGCTTCTTCTTTTTTTCAAATACCGCTTTGCCGTGATGAGAACTTAGAACAGCAGACCAAGCAATGCAGTCTCTCCTGTTTCACAGCTTTTGTACAGTTCTTTACTCAACCCCGCTCTTCCAACAATAAAGCACACACACAAAGGAATTCTGCGATAATAGTATTACCCAAACGCCACTTGTTATGTGCAAATGATGGTGAAATCTATTGTTTTCTTGGACTTTTCTACTTTGTTTTCCTCTCTACTTCCATTAGAATTTTGCAACAAGAAATATATTTTTTTAAAGTGCTGAACCGCCTTAAAATACACGCTCTAGAATGGCAAGATTTATGAAGTGCTACTTTCTTTGCTAGACCCCAGGTTTTTTTATTGGCTACTAAGATGTGGATTTCTGGAATCACAACCTTAAAGTACCTTAAGGATACAATATAAAGCTGAACTCTTCTGGTAGGGTGGTTGCAGTGCAGGTTGATCGCTGGCTATATTTTAGGAAATACTTTCTCCTGTTCCCATTTGTTTAAAGAGAAACATGTTATGTTTCTCTTTAGTTCATGCGTGCACACCCTACATGCTCAGAATACATACATACCAAAAGGTATACTCACACCAGTACAATACATATTTCATAGGTTGAAACTTCAAAATTTCAGCTAAACTGGTTTACAAAGTAAAGTGAGGTTGCAATCTTGCGCACGCTTGCTTCAGAGTAAGGAAGATTTACATACAAGTGAACATCAATAGGATCAGGTGTTGTTTGTAAAGTAACAATTGCTAGGGTCACTCATTTGTGGATTGTAAGGAGTGTCTCTTGCTTTCGATGTGACATTGCAAATGTTGCTTTGTCTCAGATGTTAATCTGGCAGTTGTTAACAATTTAAACGGGTTTAATTGTTAATTTTGCTTGGCATTCAAAGCACTTTGCCAGGAGATATAAAATCGGTATGACCTCCATTAACGTTCTCCGTTTTGAATTCCAAAGAACTCTTCATCCAGCAAATAAGAGGTTGGGATATTGATTGTAACCTGTAAAGGGATGGCTTTTGTATCAGATATTTTTATTTGATAACTGCCACTTCCTAAGCAGTTTTCATTATTTATTCATTTATTTATTTTTTTAAAATTGGCAAGTGAATTTGTAGCTGCCAAGTATGATCTTCAAGAAATAGTTACTTCTTATGGGGGTGTCAACGCTAGCTATGTTTACTTAGATGAAAGCCCCTTTGAAGTCAGAGGGTGTTCCTCTGAGTCAATACAAATGAGGATTGAGCTGCAGATGTCTGCTTAGTGCTAAAATGTGGTGGTCCTGCCAGGTGCTTTATCCAGTGATAAGGTTCCTCTCTGGCCAAGGGGGTATTACACTATAAAAGCAGATGCGTTTTTTGTGGGGGGATTCCATTTGGATGAAGGATATGCAGCTCAAAGGGTATAATGTTTTCTCTGTACACCCAGATTTCTTCTCTCTGAAATCTAGTGCCAAGCAGAAAAATGGCACCAGCACGTTCTTTCATTCTTTGTTTTTAAATGTCAAAAGCAAGAAGATTTCTTTAAGTTGCATTCCACCACTGATATTTATAGGGTTGCCATTTCTTCTCTTTTTCCAGGACACATCCTCTTTTTCAGGGGTAAAATTTCTGTCCGAGTGGGTTTTTTAAATTTGCCATACTTTCTGGATGAGACGTAGACATAACTGGTAGCCGAAGACTTGCTTTCCTATTCTCTTCTCCTGTCCCCCTCAGCAATATATCACAGTTTCTATTGCCTACATATAGCAGGGGGTATTTAAAACGAGAGTCGTCATAGCGTCCTCTTTTTTTTTTTGCTCTTCAAAATATGGCAACCCTAATTGAGCTCTGTGGGTGATTGGTCTAGCGTGTAATTTCTCTCTCCCTCTGAAAGTCTCAACATGAGGTCTGCTCCTCAAAAAGTTGCTCCCAACTTTTTAAACTTTGTCCAATTTTCCTTGGTTTCCATTTAGGGAAGGCAGAGAAAGGAATCCTTGGGTTCTACTGTGTTTCAGACTAGTTGGCAATCTTCCTCAGGAGCACCTCACTAGTTCTAAACGCCAAGCGACTATTACCATAAGCAACTACACAGGCCTGCGGCTATGAACGCGATAGGGTCAAATTCCTTTGTTGTCGCGCCCACCCACCCTGCAAAAAAGCGGGGAGGCTTAAAACAGGCGACAGCAGTTCTAACTTTGTTCACTGGAACATACTGTTTTAAAATGGACTGCTTCTCCCCAGAACCACCCCCCTCCCAAATCCCCATCTTTGCAGGATTTTAAATCCTTCTGTGAATCTCATTCCCCATCTCTTAATGGCCCCCTTCCAAAGCTGAATGCTGAAATGGCAATTTGCTCCCCGGCTCCTGTTCTTTGGGCACAGCTTTAGCAAGGCTTGAAAGATTCAGAGAAGCAAAATGCCCTCCTTATATCGTGCATAAGTGAAGCTTCAACTGTTTCCTTTTTTCCTTTATTGAAAAGCAACGTTGGGAAGATTCTAAGAGGCAGGGAGGCATGGAGGAAGAACGCTCAATCCTTTCCCCCCCGGCTGCTTTCCCACTCAGAGTTTCCCCCCCTACTTTCCCACTCAGAGTTTCCCCCCCTACTTTCCTACTCAGAGTTGTTCAACCTACTGGCACTCGAGATTTGCTTCCCCCAGTTGGCCTTTACAGCCTGGGAAAGTGACCATTCTCCGCAGCCAATCCTTCTTTGAAAATTATGTCCTCTCCTCACTGCTTTTTAGATGACCTGGGTTTCTGTACCCGGTTCTCTTGCCAGATCTATGGTTTGGCCTTTATAATATATAGTTATCAAACAGGGTTTTAAGCTAGGGCACATGGGTGGGTATTGCTTGGTTTTGCCATTGTTTCACATATTGTTCCTCTTTGTTCTTTTCCTCCTTACCTTAGCAGATAAAGTGAATTTTCTGAATGAACTTTTCATGCTATGTAGTTTGGTCTCCTCTGTACAGCTGCAGAAGGACATTTCATTTGAACACAAAATTTCTGAGAGGTCTGTTGTGACTTAAACAGTTCTGTAACAGTCAATACGTTAATGTGGGGGGGAGGAGGTTTGACCATTGCCCCCATTTCCAATTCTAGGAAAAGCTGAATTTTGTGAATTTCTGCCTGCCAACGTAGCTGTTGAGGGCACAGGAGCTTCACAAAAATAAAAATGAAAATGTTTTGAAAAACCCAGCAATAGGTCACAGGAATCAGATTTTGGTTTTCACTGGATCCTTCATTGGCAATATTTTCATTTCGTGAATGCTGAGTGGCGCATAAGATGTGACCTCTTTATTTGCATTTCCTAAGAGTGTGTCAGTTTACGAAAGTATGAAATCACAATCTTAGTATCAAATATTAGCAGACAGTGGAATAAATGTATGTTTTAGCGATGTCCCGTCATCTCATACCTCTGAAACAAGCTTGCTTGATTTTTGTGCAAGATTGAAGCGAACTCATATACACCTCCTACTCCCTGTGGTCTGTTGTCTGTCCCTGTGTATCATCCCCATTTTGTCATTTGGAGAGATTTTGGGAGTGATGACACTTTTAAAAACATATTAAGTGTGCATTGCTAGAGCTGTAATTCTTTAGGATTCAGCCTCTCTCCCCAGAACTTAACTCTTGGAATGGGGAATGCGTCATGATTTCCATGAATGGAAATACATTTGCTTCAAGGACGGGAACCTGTAACCCTTCAGATGTTACTCGACTTCGACTCCCATCACCTGACCATTGACTGGCGCTGCCTGGGGCTGATGGGATTTGTAGTCTGACAAAATCTGGAAAACTCTCTATCCAGATAAACAGTTTTAATGTGTTTTGAGTTGCTGCTATTTGTAATAAGGGCAGCCAGATCTATTGTGAGATTGAACATTCTAAAGTTGAGGAGCTGGTACGATTCTCTGGTCAGTTTACTAATATTCCCTGCTTGAGAAGGCACTGCAGTGCAGACCACATTGCCTGCAGAATAAATATATAAATAGCAAGAACAGATGAGACTTCAGTAGTGTGCAATTTTGGGAGGGGGTTCCCATGAGCATCACTCTTGGGGGTGAGAATGGGTTGTTGTTGTTTTTTCACGAAAGGCTCAGTTTTAATCTATGAATTGTTGGAAGATATATATAATTTCCAACCTGATTAAGTAGATAGCAGGTGAATCCCTTTTTCTAAAATCTCAATGCTTCTAGTCATTTTCTTTCTGGTTTATCTTCAAAAGCTCTCTGTTATTATTGAGATGGTGTTAATTCTTCCAAGGTTGTTTTGCTTAATTTCTAAAGCAGCCTTCTCCATCAGGAGTGCCCTCCTGATTATTTTGAACTACAAGTCCCATCATCTCCAGCCAGCACAGCCATTGGTTTGGGCTGCCAGGAGTTGTAGTCCAAAACATCTGGAGGACTCCAGGTTGGAGATGGTTGACCACTGTTCAAGTCTTCTTTGAACCCACATCCTCTGGCCTAGAATGTTCAGAGACATTTGTTTTATATTTATTGCTACATCCTACTTTTCAGAACCAATTGCTTGCATTCAGTACCTCTTTGGGGGGTAAACTCTGGTGAGTCCTTTTTCAATTTTTTGTACTGCAAAAATTACTGTAAGTCAAGAAAACAAAACAAAAAGGAGCCGAGGAAGGGAACCCCCCCAATCATCTCATATTAACAATACAATAACTATCAATATGTCCATTTTAGTTTACTCATATAGCGCAATAGATGCTACCCAAATGTCCAAATCGGTATCCAAGTGAGATTGGTGTTTATGAAAAGTATGTGCAAATGTAGCAAATGCATTAATTTCTTCAGACCATTGTGTAATAGATGGTGGGCATCTGTGGTGGGCTCCAACTCAATTTAAGCTCCATTTCCTAGCAATCTGTCAATGAAGTGCAAGTGACAGAACCACAATTGATTATTTAAGGCAGAGATTAGCAACTAGTGATTCATGGGTGACATCTAGCCTCCCCCCCCCCCCACTCCTTGACACCTGCCAGCTCAGGGGTGTTGTGTCAAACACTTATCTTTAAAACTTTGACAAGATGAATCCTCTTTCCTGCAGACTTGTAGATCTCCCACCATTTCACTAACAGGTTTTTTGTTGTTGTTTTTTAAGAACAAAACTCAAGCCTGTGCATTTTGGTTCTCTAATGTTGGATAACTGTCAGTGGGGACACTGGAACCATTCAAGGCCTGCTGTGAAGAGTTAAATAGGGCAAAATGGTTCACTTTTATACAGACCTGGATGCTGCTGGATTCTAATATATTCTCTGGTGAGACATCCAGAGCACTGTCATATCCATAGCTGTCAACTTTTCCCTTTTCTTGCGAGGAATCCTATTTGGAATAAGGGAATTTCCCTTAAAAAAAGGGAAACATTGACAGCTATGGTCATGTCCAGTTCTCTGGGTTCAGTTCCAGCTATTGAGGCCTGAGGATGTGGGCAAGGTGCTTCCGGCTATCTGCCCAACCACTTGCCCTCTCACCCTTGCCCATCCTTACTTGTTCATCTAAGTCAGGGTGGGGGACTGACTCCAGGGTGGGGGTGAGTCCAGAGGGTGGGTAGCACCACCAAAGGGTTATCCCACCTGCCTTGAAGAAGGTGGTGGTATTCCTGCTGCTGAAAAAAGCCTTTACTGGATTCTGAGGTGCCCCACAGCTACCACCCCCATCCATCTCTAATATCCACTCTTGGGGTTAAGGTTCTTGCAAGGTTGGTGGTGATTCAGCTGCAGGCACTATTGGAGGAAAAAGATTATCTGGACCCATTCCACTCTGGATTCAGGTCTGCATTTGGTACAGAATCAGCCCTGGTTACCCTGACAGATGACCTCCCTTGAAGGCGAGGCAGTGGAGTGCAACCCTACTGCTGCTGTTAGATTCCTCATCCAGTTTTTATACTATTGACCATGGTGTCCTGCGGGTTAGGAGTTGGGGGTACTGTTTTGCAGTGGTTCCACTCCTGCCTGCATGACTGCCCCCAAGGGAATAGCATTGGTGGACTACATGTCTATCTATATTTTGGCAGCTTAACAGCAGGATGCTGCAAGGCACGAGCCTGTCCCCAATGCCTGAGATAGTTGCCTCACCTTGGCTCATGGGTGGGCCTGGCCCTGAGGCAGAGCAGGCTGTTTCTAAAAGTGGGCAGGGAAGCTTGTGTCATCTAGATGTTGCTGGACTACAACACACACACACACACCCCGGCCATTGGTCATGTTGGCTGGAACTGATGGGAACTGTATTCCAACATAATTTGGATGGCTTCCGGTTCTCTACTCCTGTTGTTGAACATCAAGGGGCAGTTTTAATCTGATTTCTAGTCAGAAAGCAAAAACAAAACAAAACAAAACAAAAAGGAAAAAGGAAAACACACAGAGACTGGGTAACAGAACTGCTCTGTCCCCTCACCATCAGATAATGTGGTGTCAGATCCGAGAAGCAATACTTTAATCTTCAGGAAGAAGGAAAAAAAATTAAGGAGTGGTGCATGGCAGTGGTTTGGAAAGGCCTTCTGCTATCAAAGTTCTTCTACTCAGATGTTGCAGAGGCCCCATATATGTTCCATAAACCTTGGTGGTGAAGCAAGGGAAGCGGTTAACACTTTCCTGCTGCTTCATGTGAGCTAAGTTTTGCAGTTATGTAACAGCCAGGACCAAGTTTCTTTCTCTTTTTAAACAGACATCAGATTCTCAGATAAGGAGATCAAAGGAGGGAGAAAGAGAGAAGCAGAGAGACCATTAGAAGAGATGCATGCTTGATTACTCTCCCTCAAAAAGTGGTTTTCAGTCAGTATTCCTCAGCCAGCTTATCAGGGGTTTTGCGATATGTCATGGCAGACAAACGGCTTGCAGGGTGGATCTGCACCATTGATAAACTTTCCCTGTAGTTTTCAGCTAGGGTTGCCAACCAACCAGTAAATGACAGGCCTTGCTCGCAGTGGCGGCGGTATATATATTCTGCCCCCACATCCATCCCAAGCCCCCCACCTCAGACTGCTGGACTCCATACATGGACATGTTCCCCCTAGGTGTGGCTGTCAACCTTCCCTTTTTTTGCGGGAAATTCCCTTATTCCAGCACCGTTTCCCACTGCTTCCTGCTGCTATCCTGGATTGTTAGATATCCCGTAGACTGTCCCCAGGACAGGTGAGGCTGCTGATCCCTTATTTTCAAATCTGAAAGTTGACAGCTATGCCCCTAGGCCCTAACCAGTTGTCCAATTTTTAAAAAATCAAATCCAAAGCCAGCAGCTCACAGTGGGAAAGCAGGAATTGTTGTTTAGTCGTTTAGTCATGTCCGACTCTTCGTGATCCCATGGACCAGAGCACGCCAGGCACTCCTGTCTTCAAAGCAGGAATAAGTTTGGTTTGCTCCAGCTTTGTGCACTCTCTGTTGGCAGAGGGTGACAGTGAGGCCCAGCAGGCCTCTCGGTAACGTTCAAGGTGTGCAGGATCGGTGCAGAGCGTTGGTGGCGCCCAGTGGCGTAGCGTGGGTTGTCAGCACCCGGGGCAAGGCAAGTAATTTGCGCCCCCTAACCCGTGGATTTTAGCACTCGAGTCTCTTCCACTAGATTAGTTAGTGCGAGCGCGCCCCCCCGAGATGTTGCGCCCGGTGCGGCCGGCCCCCCTGCACCCCCCACGCTATGCCACTGGTGGCGCCCCAAAGGGCAGGCTTAGCACTTTGTGCATCCTGAAACATGCCCCAGAATCCTTTGCAATGCACAGTAGTCCCTCTTGGTAACTGGCAGCGTTGGGAAGCCATATTGGCAATGCGGCCACTACTTGCATGAATGCCATTCAAATCCAAAGCAGTTGCAGCGGTAGGGTTGTTATAGGGCCTAGGATATGGGGTGCGAGGAGGGAATTTAAGCCTTCCCCTTCCTCTATGGTCAGCACATTTCTGATGAAATTGCCCCCCCTGCCACCAGCCACCTTTTCCCCAGGAGGAAGGCAGCTAATATATCACCCCCTGCCTCCCAGGAAAATGACGGCTGTTTTGGGGCCACCTCCTTTTTTTTGCAATGGCTATTTTTTTTAAAAAAAAAAACACTGCCCTGTTAAATGTGTTAGTTTCATGAACTATGTGGTCTGGCCTTGACAGATGGTGGCGAGGAGACGCTAAAGGAGGAATTCAGGAGGGTTTTCGCAGAAGGTGGTTTTGGCTTTGAGCTGGGGCGGGGAGCTGCTCTAGAGGTTGGAAATCATGTGGCAGGCGGTGCCGAGGAGACAGGAGTGTGAACAAAGGGGCTGACAGGAAATGGGTTTCTGTGGGACAGAACAGGAAGGCAGGTGAAGGGGATAAAGGCCTTCAATGTGAGCAAGTTTATATTTAGTGCGAACAAGGAGGAGTCTTGTGGCACCTCAAAGACTTGACACATTTATTATGGTAGGAGATTTTGGGGACTGCAGTCTCCTTCCAGATGTGTGAAGTCTTCACCCGCAGATGGCAGGTATCGAGAGAGGTGTTGAGAGAGAAATACAAACAGTGTGATCAGAGGGTAAGAAAATGCCAAGCATAGAGCCTATGACTATTTTATTACAGCTGAAGGCTGCAATCCTGTACACACGTACCTGTTGGAATCATAGATACACGTACCTGGACAGGTAGAGGATTGCGCTGTAAATGTATGCCAAATAAGTATAAGCCAGGACTGGCAGACCTGGTGCCCCTCAGATAATTTGGAATATAATTCCCATCAGCCCTAGCCAGCAGGGCCAATTGCTGGAGATGATGGGAGTTGTAGTCCACAAAATCTGGAGGGCACCATGTTACCTAATCCTGGTATGAGCTTTCATTTTAATTGCCATAAATAGGTGTTTTTTTTGCATTTCACTTCCACCAGGCCTCATTGTTTACATGTGTCCGGTGTTGTTTTTGTGGCAGTACTCACCAACATGGAGTGCTGGCATCTCTTTTTAATTTATTTATTTTTTACTGCCCATGGCAGCCATTTTGTGCTGGCACCCATGACACTTTTATCAAGATATGAGTCACACAACATCTCATTAACTAATTTGTTTTTTTTACCAAAAAAAAAAAAAAAAAAGCACTGCATGTTTCTGTATACCATATGAGGTCTGTTCTGAAAAAAAACCTACTTGAACCCCGCCCATAATTAACACATTTACAATTCCAAAAATAATCTAATTGAGACTAATTTTAAATTGCCCTGGCACGGAATAAATAGATTGGCTCATCTACAACAGAGAAAAAAGGTTGTGCCTCATCTACAAAAGTATTATTCCAGAGATTTATCTTTAAAGACAGTCTTTCAATAAACCTATTATCTTGATTTCAATAGTAGCTTCTTCAAGGTGAAGTTTTAATTGTTCATGCCAGAGGCAATGGCAGCTATATATGCCACAGCAACAAATCAACCCAATAATGGAAAGTTCACATTCCAGACCCTACATCAGGCATGCATAGTTTCCAGGGGTGCAGAAAACCTCCGTCTTCAATACAAATTAACAGGGCAATCCTCTACTTGTGCTCAGTGGGCCTTACTCCCAGCAGCTGGTATAGGATCACAACCTTCATCTTTGTTTCTCTTGGGAAGCAATTTTATCTAGCTCTCTCTCTTTCTGATATTCCTTGTCATCAAGGTAACACAGCAACTTTTTAAAATAGGCATCAGTATCACTCAAGAGATAGTGAGTAGCTTCTTGAAAAACAAGTTAATTAGCAATGCGTTTACATCCAATTTTTAACCACTTTGAAATTAAGAGGAATTGCAAGGTTTTCCAGAGATCAGTGCAGTAGCAAATGAATGGAATTGTTGTTTTAATTCTGCTGGTTTCGCCACTCCTTTTAAACACCCCAATAAAATATTTCTGGGATTGAGAGCAATGTCATATACTATAATGGTATGGGGTTGCTCGTGCGTAAGTTGCCGCCTCTCCTGGCTATGTTGCCTTGTTAAACCTTTCTGTCTGGACAGCCCTTCAATTTGTGGCTGCCTCAGTTGCTAGCAGAATCCGCCAGTGGGCGTTTCTTAAACCTTTTCCAACATAAAAGTTGTTTGACACCCAGTCTCCTCCTACTTTCTCTGCGCGGAAGTCTTCTGCGCAGGGAGGGCGTGGGTAGCGGAGGACCAGTGCTCTCCCCGCTGGTGTCCGGTGAAGAGTCTGGGAGCCCTCTCTCCGATTCCCCCATCTGCCCCTCCTTATTCCTGGTGTTGCACCGAATTGCTTCCCCATCTGCTGAGCTGCCTCTCTCCCTGCTGGGCCTTTCTCCAGCATCATTGGAGAGCCTTCCCTCCACCTCTAGCTCCGATGTCAGTTCCCTGACATATACTATCATCCCTTGGATTTTGTCTCAGTCAGGCATGGAGAAACTGTGGCCTTCCAGGTTGGCCTCTCAAGACCCATCTGCATAGTGAATATAGAATGGGAACTGGAACCAAAAACATCTGGAAGGCCACAGATTCCCCATCCTGAATCTAGGACTTCTCTCAACAAGTTTGTATGTATAAACAGGACCGAAATCTTGCACGATGTCTGTATCTGAATGCTTTTCATCTCCAACAAACATTTATTGATATTATTTGGATATCATTGTTATTATTCACTTCATTTCAATAGTGTTTTATATTTTTAAGGGGGAAAAACCTCAAAGCAGTTTTCAACCTGCATTAAAACATCAAATAAAATAATCCAGAATAAAACATTACTGAAGGAAGTCAAATATAAAAGTATAACTTTCAAAGCAACATAATTAACAGAAAATTAAAGCATTATATTCAAAAATTCAAGAGAAAATATTAAGATACTATTGATTGATTGTTATAAAGCTGATTAATAGGAATGTTACGAGATGACCATGTCTGTTCTTCTTCAGAAATTTGTTATTTAAGCCAAACGATTTACAGAAACATAGGATTTTAAAGGAAGTTTGAAAGGAGAGAAGCAGAAAGATAGGCTGGAGGCAAGCCTGAGAGGATTTTTTTTTTTAAAAAGTGATAAATTGCATAAAACACTTTAGGGTTTTTTTAAATATTCTTTTCTGACCAAGGCCATTTGCCATGGTCTAATTTTGTAGTTTCGTTGTGGTTTAATAAGGGGTGAAGCAAAGGCGTAATAATGCTTGGACTACATATCCCATGTTCTAAGGAATGAGAAGGTCTTGTCTCCATTCTTTATATGCGCCTCTTGGCTATTTAACACACACACGGGAAGAGTATGTTTTGGATGACACGATTTTGGACCAGGTTCAGCCCTTCCAGTCTCATTGCAGAATTGTCACTTAGCGTTATGCAATCTTTAGAGATTTAAATTCTTTCTTGGCCTCTTTTCAGATTCACCAGCTGGCATGGACCTCAGCCATTCTCGGGAGCAAACAGAGCCTACAGGTACTGTGCTGTGATGCCCCCCCCTTCCTCCATCCTTAAAAGAGTTCCCAGCCTGGGAACCTGAAGATGATTCTTACTTCCCACATATGACCATATAAATACCGTATTGTCCTGAATATAAGCCACACCCAAATATAAGCTGCACCTTTAAAATTGAAGGGGGGAGGAAAGAAAAAATACCTGAATATAAGCCACTCCATTCCTTGCTGCTCCTGGCTGCATACTGGGCAGGGAGGGGGGAGCCGTGCTGCGTTGCCGGCGGCCTTTCCCCTTCCTCGCTCTCTCCCCGGCCTTGGGGGAGAGGACGGGGGACTACGCACGGGGCGGGCGCTGCTTTGCCGCGATCCTGGCGCTCTTTGTCCCGTGCTCCTGGCTGCATACCGTAAGGTCGCGAATATAAGCTGCACTTTAACTTTTCATGGTCGGACTTTGGGGGGAAAGTGAGGCTTATATTCAGGCCAATACGGTATGTAACGAGAGACTTGATCCAGGATGTCTAACATTAAGTTGGACACTTACGTGTCTGCAGTGTGGCCTTAGCCCACAAGACTGATGCCTGAAAATTTGAAGGTTTTTAATGATTTGATGCTAGTGCATTTGAACTATATTATTAATGCTTGCATGTTGGATTTGTAACCAGAGTTCAAATTTCAACTCATCTTTACAAGAAGGTGGCCTTCTACTTGCTCAGTCTCAGTTTCCCTAATCTGTAAAATGCAAGCATTGAGAGCATCTTTCATTGTTACGCAGTGAGCTAAAATGTATTAAAGCACATTTGAATTGCTGTCTAAATGATTCACCGTCATTATAATTCAGTCACGTATATATAAATATATTTTAAAAACTCCTTCTAGATGTTCCAGATGTTTTGACTGATGGCAATTCTAACACATCCCATGAAATTGAAAACATGGACAACAGTGAAGACTCAAAGGAATGTCAGTTGACTAATGGAGAAGGGAGAGAAGGTAAAGTGGACTCTGGAATTAAAGCTAATAAAACAACATATGCCACCTAGAATTGCCATTATTAATATAGGTAATTCAGGAAGAAGCAGATGTTTTTTTAGACTCCAGCTCCCACCAGCCCTGTCATGCATGGCCATTGGTTCACAGATGATGGGAATAGTAGCTGAACATCTATCCCTGAGTTTATTGAGCCAACTAAAAAAATGGAACCAACTAACCTTCAAAATTCCCTGACATAATTGGGAACCATTTTGAAAGTGGCAGTCCCTTTCTCTCTTTCCCTTCTGTATCTGCTGGGATCTGCTGTCTCTCTCCTCTCTGCCACTTGGGTGATGGTGTGGGGGAGGGGAGAGAAGGAGGTGGGCACAGGCACAGGCTCAGAATTCTCTCACCTCTAGATCAGACTTCAATACCAAGAGCCCCACCCCGGCGCTGAAGTTTATGGGATATGTATTGCCGAGTCTTTTTTTTTAAAAAATTAATTTTTATTAAGTTTTCCATTTAACAATCCAATCATATCACATTAATTATTCCAAATTATACCAATAAATATTATACAGTCCAAATATTTTGCCGAATTTTGAATTTTGTTGGGGGTTCCCATGTTTCGAGTTCAGTGAGGGTCCAATCATCTCATATTTCTGCTGCTTTTGATGTTCACAAATCCCATCTTCCAGTCTTCTTCTTGTTATCATTTTTCTTCTTAATAACCTCTGAGTTGTTTTCGCAGGCGAGTTAAACCAAACATTATTATATTTCTGTGTGAACTTTGTAAGGCTCTCCTTAAATCACCACACACTGATCCAAAAGTCCTGCTTGGGCGGCAGGCGCCATTTTAGTCTGTTCCGATGTAATAAAGTCTAAGCGTCTGCTCCTTAATTTTCCCAGACCAGTTGCACCATAAATCAGTCTTTCCAGGGGAGGGTTTGCCAAATCAAACATACAATCCAAACATGATAACCAAGCAATGGCTCACCTCCCCCTCTGACTATTAATCTCGCAACTTAGTCTGTCTCATAATGGCCGAGTCTTCCACACACAAAGGCATTCTAGAAAAAGTTTCATTCTAGGGTTTGGGTGGTGGGTTAAGTTCCTAATCAGATTTTTCCCCCACAGCAAGGGGGAAGGAGCAAGTGGGCAGAATCAAGAAGGCATTATGGGTACAACAACACAGGGACAGGAAAATAAGGGAGAGGGAGCTTTGTCACCATGTAAGATGAAGAAACAGGGTGGCAAAATGAGACAGAATTCGGATTCATGGAGGTCAATCCAGTGTGCCCTTGCAGAGTTCCCATTAACTTCAGTATGGCTTCAGAGGAAGAGAACATCACAGGAAGCCGCTATGTACTAAGTCAGACCATTGGTTCATCTCGCTTGATATTGTCTACTTGGTATTGTCTGACTGGCAGTGGCTCTCAGTCTTTCAGACAGGAGCATTTCCCATCCCTACCTAGAGATGCTGAGGATTGAACCTGGGACCTTCTGCGTGCAAAGTGGAAACTTTGCCATTGAGTTATTAACCAAGTGGGAGGGGGTGCACCAAAATGTATTGGGCCACCTCTGAGACATAAGCCTAATTCTCTCTGCCTGGACTGTACCGCTTTAGGCTGCGTGTGGTAGCAGAGAGCTAACACGACAGAAATGTTGCCCTTTCAGGAGCAGAATTCTAGCCTAGCCTTTTTCCCGTGGAAGTGGTACAGCCTAGGCACCAGTTGAGTGAGAACTAGCCCAGGGTTTCTGTAGCTATATATAAAAGGGATTTCAACAAATGTTGCTTTTCTCACCATTGCATGTGATAAGCTGCAGCTGCTGAAATCCTGCTTCTGTACGCCTCTTACAGCTACATGGAGTGCAGGAGGTCTGTCCTTCTTTCTGTCTTGACAGCCAACCTAGCAATTTGAAAGCACGCCAGCGAAAGTAGATAAATAGGTACCACTGTGGTGGGAAGGTAAATGGCGTTTCCGTGCACTCTGGTTTCCTTCATGGTGTTCTGTTGTGCCAGAAGCAGTTTAGTCATGCTGGCCACGTGATCCAGAAAGCTGTCTGTGGACAAACGCTGGCTCCCTTGGCCTGAAAGAAGGATGAGCACCGCAACCCCATAGTCATCTTTGACTGGACTTAACCATCCAAGGGTCCTTTACCTTTACCTTAACTTGACAGAGGGGGGAACATATATGACCTGCCATTGTCCCCCACCTTCTCAGTGCAGCCTATTAGCAATCCCCAATACCAGACAAACCTTTATTTTTCTTTTTTTCTTTTGCACTAACAGAAGTTAGTCCGGAAACGTTGCCTTTATCTCTGTTGTATCTGTGGAGTTAGCAGGACTGCAACTGTCTGCACCAAGTGCAAAGATAAGCGGCTAAGGAGATAATCAGGAAGATCGTGAACTTCCCCTTTAAGTCCTCCCATGGCAGTGGCTCTGAGTGACATCACCTGCCTTACCAGAAATAGGGTTTGAGCTAAAAAGGGAATAAAAGTTCTGTTTTGTTTAATAAAATATACTATCGGGAACAAAAGGCCAAACCATATTTTATATAAACGTGCTCTTGGGCATTTAGCAGTGCACAGAATTGGGAGTGCATTCCCACGACAGTTAACCGTGCCCAGTGATGTTCACAAATGCAGGAACAGCAATTCTGGATTAAATGGGGGGAGGGAAATACGTGAAGGCATTTTGACCAGGGCAATGTTGTGTGGGTGCCATAGGAGCAGCACAGAGTCTACAATCAACTGCTGTATCCATGGCCTGCTCACAGGAGCAGTGCAAACATTAGGTGGGTACTTTCACAAGGGCCCAAATGGTCCTTTTCTGAAAAAGATCTGCCGCTTCTGAACTCTGTCATGGGATGACCCCTGATCTTCCACACACTTCTGAACTTTTATCACAGGATAGTTACTGGTCTTATGCTTTCCTTGTGCCAGCAAGGACAAGTTTATCTATACCAGCTAAAAACCGCTCTTCTGCACAACTATTAAAGGTACAGGAGTCCTTGTCCTCTTTTCCATCACAGCTGCCACTGGAAATTTTACTCTCTGAGAGCTTTTAAGCCGCAGGTATAGGTATGTATAGGTATGTCCCATTTTCAAATTTGGATTCCCAGCTAGTGAAGTTATGAACTCCTGAATTAGAGGTTTGTCAGTGCTGTAAGTTAGTTTGTGTTTGTGCAAAATAGGGAAAGGTGTGTGGGCAAGATACCTTGGACCTTAAGCCGGTAGGCGTGCTGCGGTTTTGTTTTATGGGTGTCTGTGAAAAGAGCAAGAGAAAAGACAGGAGCAAAATGGAAGCATCTGCCCAAAGTTCTCTTGGTTGAGGTTCCAGCTGCCGTCGCCTTAGACGTGTGGTTGTGCTAGAAAAGGAAGTGCTGTGTTTTTTATTATAATCAGAATATCGCATCTCTTGCCTCGTCCTGCTAGTGGGACAAAATTGGGAGGGGGAGAAGCGTATCTAGCAACTTCAGCAAGTCCTTTTCTGCAGAGGCTCATTTAACAGGGGATTTCATAAAGGATTTTAAAAACACACATGACTGTGGAACTTGAAACTTACTGTATTGGCACCGTCTTCCTTTGATTGTGGTTTCTGATTTGAAACTCACAAGGCAGGCAGGGCTCTGTGAATTCTCTGTGTTTTCTTCCTTTGTTTTATTAACTAACGCGCCTAGGAGTTGTTATGATATGCATAAAATATGCAGCGCATTAACTCTTTGCCCATGTATATAGGCTGTTTATAGAATAATATGAGCTCCCCAAAAAGGCAGCTAGTGTCTCCAAGGACTTTAAAGTCCCTCCTTTCACAGTGGGGGATTGGGGCGGGAGCAAGAGAGAGATTTGTTTAATGAATTTTGCCCAGTTTTTGTTACTTTGTGAACGCTGAAGTGTGGCCCTTAAAGAAGGCGAGACATCAGAATTTGGGAAGCTGCATTATGCTAGCCCAGCCCAGCCCATATTGTCTGTTATGATGAGCAGCAGCTTTCCAAAGTCTCATGCAGAAGTCCTTCCCAGCTCTGTTACCTGGGATTAATGTATTGTATAAAGAGAAGCTGGAGATGGAACAAGGTAGATACAGAGCTCCAGACGCTCTCCATGCACTCTTTATTAGAGTTCCCTAACCTTTCCACCTACAATAATTCCCAGGGTTCTTTGGATGGAAGTACTGGTGCTATTAATAGGCTTGTGCTGTGTTTTTCAAGCTGCATTTCCGAGAATCCTAGGGTTCCTCATAGGCTTATCAAAGAACCTCACCAACAGATCTAGTAATGGGAGACAAATTTCTATGGAAGGTAGCTTACCAGCTGCTGCTGCTGCTGCCACTACCAGCACCGTTTATATTCCAAAGTGTCTGGGGATATTCTGGAGTACGTTTGAGGTTCTCGTGCAGCAGCAATTAGTCCCAGTGGGCCTGGGATGCCTGAACCCCACCTGTGCTGAGAACGTGACCCAGAACCGTCCACAGCATTCAAGGATTCGTCAGCAGACAACTTCATCTGGAATGGATTCTCTGAAGGTGCAGAATTTGAAAACCATTGCTAGCATAGGTCGCATTTTCTGAGACAAAATCGCCTCCGGCGCCTTCAGACTAGGCTGTTCTTCTCAGTTTTTCATTTTTCAAACATTAAGCTGAGTTCTCCACGTTCCCCCATCACTTGCAAGTCAATTCTTATTTTTTAAAAAAAATATTCTCATGAAGATTCATCAGCATTTTAGTGTGGGATTCTGCTCATATGCACATTGATGTATGAAGCTTTGCCTAATACAATGCAATTTTAATGTTCTTTAAATGTTATATATGCATTCTGTGCACCCTTTAGCCAGTCTAGGCATTTCAGTACATATTCCTTGGTTGGAGAACTTCATTGCGAAATTTGTAGAAGTGCCCATTTCAAAGAATGACTTTGTTTCAGTTTGCGTAAGTGTGAATTGGGTAGATTTGCCTTTTCAGAGCGAACTGAACTTGGGTTTCTTCCCCATCCCTACTTCAGACCTCCCACCATGGAAGCATAAGTTCTTGATATTTGAATAGCTTTTCTTTACCCCTCTCCCCATCTAGTTTGCTTATTTCTTATTTTGCCCCTCCCCTGCTTTTTATTTTCTTTTACGAGAGGCCAGCTTTTTGGCAATAAGCCTTCGTGCTTGCCAAGGAATTCGGAAAGTTTGGTTGGTATTTTTAGTAAGTGAAATTTCCACCAGGTGTTCACCGTCTGGGTTCATTGAGGCATCACCCTAGAAATTAGTTATTTAAATGAAAAACAAGACAAGATCCAAAGTCATCCCCCTCTGCACCCATGTTTCAGTTTTTGTTGTTGTTAATCAATTTATCACCCACACTTCACCAGGAGGTCCAAGGGTAGGTTACAACAGTTTAAAATTCAGAATTAAAAACAGTCAAAACAAATTATATTCACAGGAATTGGGTAAGTCCTGAAAATATATATATCAGGTGTCAAAAGCCAGGGTAAAGAGGTCTGTCTTCATCATATGATGGAAACTGCATAATACAGAGGGAATTCTGCAACCTAGGACAGAGCTTTCCAAACTGTGTGTTGCAACACATTAGTGTGTCGGCTGCAGTGTTTAGGTGTGTCGTGTTCCTCCCGGGGCTGGAAATAGGTTCATTTAACCTCTGGTCTGCTAGTAAAACTGAATTACTGTGTCGTGAAATGTTGCATGTCTAAAAAGTGTGTCACCAACATGGAAAAGAGCCAGTGTGGTGTAGTGGTTAAGAGTGGTAGACTCGTAATCTGGTAAACTGGGTTCGTGTCTCCGCTCCTCCACATGCAGCTGCTGGGTGACCTTGGGCCAGTCACACTTCTCTGAAGTCCCTCAGCCCCACTCACCTCACAGAGTGTTTGTTGTGAGGGAGGAAGGGAAAGGAGAATGTTAGCTGCTTTGAGACTCCTTAGGGTAGTGATAAAGCAGGATATCAAATCCAAATCCAAAAGCAAAACTCTGACCTAGGAGCTGACATAAAGGATTCCCTCTCCCAGACTACCCTGGCTAAATTTCTGAGGGTGACAGAATGACTAATCTGCTGATCTTAACATCCAAGAAAGTCTGTAGGGAAGGAAGCGATCTTTCAGGTATTTGGATCTTATGCCATTTAGGGTTTTAAACACCTTGAATTGTGCTCGGAAATGAATTGGCAATTGCCCACTCACTGTTAGTACTACCCACTCATTGTTCTCTCTCACCGTAAGCCTCATAACTTCCCACCCTTCAACATGTGCCCCATCTTCCATCATGTCAATTTCCCCTCACGGGACGAAGAGTGGGAATTACACATCAACCACCCACACCTAGTGTGGATGTACCCTTTGCCTTGGGGAAAGCTTGAGGAGGCATGAACAAGACGGGGGCCTGAGTCACACTCTTGTCACAACAGCATAGGTAACGTTTTCCTCTGGTTTTTTTCTTCCTACACTGCTCCACCCGTAACAGTTATGTGTCAGAGCTCCATGGGTGGAAGGAATGACACGCTTTTTCAAACGCTGACATTAGCGTGGAGTGGAGTGGGAAGGGACCCCGGAGAAGCGGCTTCTGCCTTGCTCTAACAATGTATGAATCAGCCCTGAGCGTGTGGCAGTGTGTTGCCTTCCTCGTGTGAAATGCTCTGATGGTTGCGAATCCTAACTTTAAGCCTCCCCTCCACAGCCACATGTAACACAAGCAGGCAGGGACGGTTGGATGGGGTCCCAGAACCATTGGCGGCCTTCCTCCATTGTTTATCTTCCCTCTTTTTCAGTGACTGGTTTTACCCAGGAGTTGGGAGTGGGAGCATCTTGAACCATTCATGCTAAGGAGTGTTGAGTCAAACAAAGATTCTTAACCAGCTGTAGAAAGGTGGCCAGCGGTGCCACATTCCCCTCCAGTTTTTTCATCCTGTCTCCTGTGGATGGAGTGGGCTGAGGGAGGAATTCAGTTCTCTAGATTGTGGTCTCAGTGTGTAAATGCTGTGATGCCTTTGAAGCCTTCAACCAACCTTGAATCCCTAGCTGTGGCTGAATCACAGTTGCCAGCAGGGGCGAAACAAGGCTTTATTTCACCCGGGTCAAAGACCCACCCCACACATTTTTGTACACAGGCTAGGAGCCTCAAGGGCACCCCTCTGGAGGCTTCACCTGGGGCAAAAATTGGATAGCCCCCCCCAGTAGCTACGGCACTGACTCCCATCATCCCTGACCATGCTGGTTAGGAATGATGGATGTCGTTGTCCAGCTATAAACAGAATAAGACAGAACCATTGTGGTGACTTTTGTTAAAAAATGGAAGTTGGAAAGGTGAGGAGCAGATACAAGTGGCTGTTAAGAGAGATGGTGAGAGATAGAGAAAGGCAGGCAGCAGTTCCTCTGTCTTTGTCGGTGCAATTTTAAACACATCTATTTGGCAGCAAGGCTCTCTGATTCCAATAGGACTCACCACCATTTAAGTGTGCTTAGAATTGCAGCCTCACAATGCAAACTTCTGCACTGGGAAGGGCTGTAGCTCAGCAGTAGAGTATCTACTTTGCATGCAGAATATCCCAGCTTCAGTCCCCAGCATCTGCAGGTAGAGTCGGGACAATCCCTTGCCTGCTGCCAGTCAGTGTAGACTGGAGTAGCTAACATGGTGCATTCCAGATGTTGTTAGACTCCAACTTCTATCATCCCTGGCTGTGTTTGCTGAGAATGATGGGATACAGAGTCCAGTAATGCCTGGAGGGCACCGCTTTGCTACCCCTGGTTTAGGCAATACTGAGCTAGAAGGACCAGTGGTTTGACATAGAATAAAGCAGCTTCCAGTGTCCCTTTGTTTACGCAGAAGTAAATCCTCTTGAATTGTGTGACACTTCTTACCGAGTAAATTAATATATAGGTAAGGCTGTGGTTTCTGTCCCCTCCAGCTTCCTTGGCCTGTTGGGGAGGGGATATTCAGAATTCTTAATAGGCAGAGCTCTCCTGGTGAGCTTAACAGGGGTGCCCAAACTTTTTTCAAAGAGGGCCAGATTTGATGAAGTGAACATGCTTGAGGGCCGACCAAAGTTGTTGACTTTTTTTAGGGTTGATGTTGTTGAGCTTTTTTAAGGATTTTACCCTCTAGGAAATAAACTGCCACAGGGGCCAGATTAAACCGACTGGCAGGGCTTTGGACGTGCCAGCCTTAACCCATAGCCAGGCATAAGTGAAAGGCTTTCAAATCAAGTGTTGCTTTTTCAAGACAAATATAAGCCTCACTGAGCAAGGCTGGGCTATTCTCTCTTCCCTTTACCTCCTGCCAGTGAAGACAGGGTTTGTCACCGAACTGCTCTTTTCTCACAGCTTCTGCTTTCTGCCCCTCCTGCATGTTGGTCCGCATGTTTCCCGTCGTGCTTTTTTAGAAAGCACCTACATGCAAACTGAAAAATCGCTCAAGCTTTTGCTTGGGGGAACCTTCGAGCACTAGAGCATGGCGGGGGCTTCGGGCAGGAGGGCTCAGGTGCATCCTTTCAGTTCCTTATCAAAAGTGAATCAGAGGCAGAGAGATGCACTAGGCAGAGGCAGATGGCCTGAAGGAAAAGCAAAAGGCGGGTATTTTTCCTTAGGAGGAGTTTCAGTAAGAATCTTGCAAAGAGGTTCCCACAGGCAGAATCCCGAAGTAGGTGAGTTGTCTTGTTCATGTCTCCACTTCCCCAACCAGGGCCAGCCTTTCGCACAGTCAGTTTCCTTGGGAGTGGAGAGTGCTGTGGACTTGTGTAGTGTGATTTTGTAACTAGGGATGCCAGAGAATTCCGTTTGCATTTAAAGGCAAACCTACCTGCCGTATTTTTCACTCTATAAGACGCACCAGACCACAAGACGCACCTAGTTTTTGGAGGAGGAAAACAAGAAAAAAAATATTCTGAATCTCAGGAGCCAGAACAGCAAGAGGGATCGCTGCGCAGTGAAAGCAGCAATCCCTCTTGCTGTTCTGGCTTCTGGGATAGCTGCGCAGCCTGCATTCGCTCCATAAGATGCACACACATTTCCCCTTACTTTTTAGGAGGGAAAAAGTGAGTCTTATACAGCAAAAAATATGGTAATTTGCCGTTTCCAAAACAGTACAATCCAAACAGAGCCACTCTTTGAAATTTGCACTTCTCTGATGTTTTTGCATATGAAGTTCTTCAGCCAAGAAACGTGGGCAAAAATGCATATGCTGAGGATAAAGCATCATTAAAACGTATATATTAGTGAAAATAACATACAGAAATGTGTTACTTTTGGGAAAATTGCTTTGCAAAAATATGTATGCAAATGTGTGTGCACTCGGATAAATTCACAGCAAAATGCCGATGACTTTTCCTGAGGACTGATGTGGAAATGTGGAGAATGGAACTTAACATTGGAGAAACCAGAAACCAGAGAAACAGAAACTGGCAGATTTCCCCACCCTTATTTATGACATCTACTTATTTGCATTGTACAAACTGGGAGGAAGGCAAGCACCCAGGTGCCCAGTGCTGGTCTGTATGGTTTCCAAAAACCAACAGCTTAGCCCTTTTCTCCCCAAGGCTCCTTCTTATCAGCCAGCTGCAAAAACTTGTTTCTCCTTCACTGGTTACGTCCAACTGCCAAGATCCTTCTCCTTCGGCCCCACACATGCAGATGCTCCTCAAGCAAACACGTACGATTAGTAAACTCTACCCATACAAAAACCTCAAGAGGTAGTCACTGTGCATATCCAGTGAGGATGTCTGAAAGCATATTTTGCAATCAAAGCATATCTTCAGAAGTTGATACATTCACTCCCCACACTACTTTTCTCAAACCGTAGAGCTGGGGGCAGACAGAAGATAGTTTGTGATATACTGGTAGATCTCTGTGTGGTTTGCAGTACACTGGCAAAGACTTTCTGACTCAGGGGTCGGCAAAGTTTTTGTGGCTTGGGCCAGTTCACAGTCCTGCAGACTGGTGGGCTGGAGTATGCGCGTGCACACACAAACACTATTTCCGGTGCTCTTTCTGGTGTGGAGGAGGCATGCGCAGCTTCCCATTGGCTGCAGGAGCTTCCTGCAGCCAATGGGAAGCCAGCCAGCTTTGTGGAAGGCGGTCCCCGCTCTGCTCCGCGCTGGGGGTCCATGGGCCGGTTAAACGGCCTTAGGTTGCTGCCCCCTGTTCTGACTCCTAGTTGCTCAACGATAAGAAGAAGAAAACGTTTCCATCTAAACTGGGCTGCTGACATGAAGAAAGCTTGGGTGGCCAGGACTGGGCCTTTGTATTAAATGATCATTTAATGCAAAAGTCCACTCCTGGCCACCCAAGATTTCTTCAACAAGCTCAACATACCAGCTGTCCTGCATGTGCATTTATTATGGAGTCCCTCAAATTTCATTTGCTACAGAAAGGCAATGAATGGTAAACTCCACAATTGTTACTAAGACTGTCATCCTATTTCCACTTACATGGGAGTGTGCCCTATTGAATGAACACAGTGGAACTTAGCAGCAAGTAAACATGCATAGGATTTTGCATGTTTGTTTGTTTCAAGACAGTTGTGGTGATGGATGCACTGCGTCATATTCCCAGCTGCTTCCAAAGTAGTCAGTTCTCTGGTAGTGGCCATGGTCAACTCTTAAGCAGGGATTCTTTGGCCCTCCAGATGCCGCTGAACTACAATTCCCATCATCCCTGGCCATTGGTAAGCCTTGGTGGGCCTGATAGGAACTATGATTCAGCAACATCTAGAGGTCCACAGCTTCTCCATACCTGCCTTATGTGGAAATGATCCTATGAGCCAATAGATTCTATGGGCTTCTCCAGACGACATATTTATGGAGCTTTCACCGTGATTTGTGTTCTAGGCAGGGTTCTCAAAAATCCAAAGCAGTCCAATGAGGACCGAACGTGTTCAGTGGTCACAGAATGAGAGGGAGGGGAATGGAAAACTGGGAGGGAAAGAAATGCAATGATTGGGAACCTGAAGAGACAGACTTTACACTGCAGCATTTTTTATTTATTTTTATTTTTTCCAGGTTCCAGTTGCATAGACTCCCCATAGCTTTTCAAAGACTTGCATGCAATGGGAAGGGCTACGTGTAACTCTTCGCTGGGGGGGGGGGGCAAATTAAATTTCATTTCATAGAGAAGTTGAACTGTGCTCATGTATATATTATGTAAATTGAATTTGCATGACTTATTTCGTGTAATTCTGCATCGTTTACAATTTTTTGCTTAATTCATTCTGCTGGCCATAGAGCGAGAAACGGGCTTTCCTCTACCTACAGAAATATTACCTTTACAGCTACAGCATGATGCTATTTTTAAATGAAGCGTGAGGCGTTTTAGGGCAACTCATCCATTATAAACAAATGTGTTTAATGAAGTCTTGGTGTTGAGGCTTTAAAAAAAGAAAAAACGACAAGCAGCCGCAGGAGAAGGTGGGAGGGCGGGCTTTCCCTGTTGACAATTTTCTGGCTTAGATCCTGCCCACAAGTTGATTTTCCTTCTTCAGGGTTCACATGCATCAGCCCTGAGAGGGGAAGCAGGCACCTTGAGGTGATTTTGGAGCAGAACAATAGCTGGCAGAGGAAGAGTTAAGCACCATACACATACTCCCACCAACACTCCTATTGGTCTATGCCTGTCAGTGCCGGATTTATGTATAAGCTAAACAGGCTATAACTTAGGGCCCCACTCTCCCCACAAAAAATTAAAGGGAAAAAACTGGATGTACATTTCCAAAATATAAGATAAAAAACAAATCAAATAAAACCTACACCAGTGTTTTGTTTTGTGTAGGCTCCTATTAGGTCCATAAATTACCATATAGCATATATTCAACACAAAAAACAGTGGCAATTTGTTGTTGACAAAGGACAGCTGGACATATAAAGGGCCCCATTACCTTCAGTAGCATCAAACCTAAATCTGGCCCTCGTCCCTGTGATAAATAGCAAATTCCATTCCTGGTGCCTGGATCATTTTGGTTCTGGATGTCCTCTAGTTAAAACAAACAAGACTCAAATAGGCCTAATTCTGAAGTGCTCGATGGAGCCTTCCCCCAGTATTTTTAGGGCCATGTGATGAAAACCCAGCACACGGAAGTTGCCTCCATCCCTTCGACCCAGGTGGAATTGCAAGGTTGTGTACAATAGGTTGCTGCTTAAAGACTTTCAATCAGAGGTGACTCTAATGCCAAAAGCAGCTGCCTTTGGAGTTTCTAGCAGTTCATTGAGCTGAGTGTTTTCTTGCTCCTGCTGCTGCTCAGAAATCCAGAACACTTCCTGGCCTCAGGTGAGCACAGAAGTAGCTCCAGAATGACAGCTTATAAGACAGAGATATGGATTGCTCAGTGGGTGGAAGAAATATTAGAATTAAGCTTCAAGGAAACAGTGATGCTAAAAATGAAATACTCCTGACACCTCGGATCTTACCTGGGAGCCATTTCTTGAGTTGCTGGATCTTGAATGGATCCATCTTGTCTTCATGTTGTTGTTTCTTTTCTCTGCCCTCCCTTCATCTCTCTTTCTCTCCTATTTTTCCTTCTCTTTTTCTGGTTTCTCTATTTTCTTCATACTGTGAGCAGTCGTGAATGGGGTGGGCAGTGGGGAATTAAAGAGGGTGGGCATTTAAAAATGGTTTTTGCTGGCCTAAATCAGGGATGGGAAAACTGCTTTTCCAGATTATCAGACTCCAGTTCCCATCATCACAGACCATTGAATGTGCTGTCTGGGGCTGATGAGAACTGGAGACCAATAAATTTACTACCCTTGGTCTAAATGGCTTATAAGCTATAATAGTTTGAATTCAATCTGCCCCCTGCCCCCCAAAAGAAGTTTTAAGATCTGGAAAAGGCAAGCAAGAAAACTTAAGGAAAAAACCATTTTGCATTATTTTTGCTGGTAATGGGGGGGGGGGGGGAGCGTGGCTGACTTCTTTCTATGGATTCTCAATTTTTATCCATCTCCTCACATTTGGGACCTGTCTTCCATTTCCCTTCACCCACCCCTCCAGAAGATAACTTGCTTAAAGGCAAAGGTGAATACACTGTAAAAGAAGATGGCGTCTTGAATTCTGAACCAATGGAAAACCGAGGAGAGCCTGGGAGCCTTTATAACTGTCAGCAGGAGTATGGAGAGTATGAGAGCATCGAGCTAGAAAGGCATTCCGGGCCGTACGACCTCATCAGGCCATCTAGTGGAAAGCTGATTTGCCACATTTGTGGGTTGCGCTGTGTCAGCCTCAATGTCTTGATGGTTCACAAACGCAGCCACACTGGTAATTACTTTTAGTCCTTTCTAAGGCAAGGCCGATGTTAAATGCATTTGATCTGGGCCCACTAAGTTTATCACCCCTGTGTCAAGTTGAGTGGGGAGTAGAGGTGGGGGGGGGGAGAAATTTGATTCAGTTCGCATTTAAAGCCAAATTTATCACGTTGCCACTTCCTGAAAAAAACATGAGAACCAAAACACACCTATCCTTCAAAATTTGCACTTATCTGAATTTTGCAATGCGGTTTTCCAACCAAAAATAGTGATTACAAAAAAAGTGGTCCCACTGAAATGAATGCCTCTGAGTTAGTCGTCCTGTCCATCAATTTCAGTGGATCTGCTTCAAGCAAGAATTACAAATTTAAGCTGCCACAAGACTCTTGCTATTCCTGGTGAAGAATGCCACTAAGTTTAATTCAGGAAAGGAGTGTGCTGCGGCTGTCAAAAAAATTGGGTAATGCCACTCTCAGTTGGCTGTTACCTCACCACCAACACACACACACACACACACACACACACACACACACTTTAGGTCTGTGGGGTGGCCCTTGCGTTCTCTCTTTGGGCCAGTGCTGGGTGGTGTGGCATCTGAAGCCCTGTCTGGCAGCCCTCAGGCAGAATTATGTATAATTTGTGTTTTTAGTATAGAGACTATACTGCCTGCATGATAGCACTTAAGTGATACCTTTTTCTCCTCCTTCCATGGTGTTTTTAAGGTGAGCGCCCTTTCCAGTGTAACCAGTGCGGGGCCTCGTTTACTCAGAAGGGCAACCTTCTCCGCCATGTTAAACTTCACACCGGGGAAAAGCCATTCAAATGCCACCTTTGCAGCTATGCCTGTCAAAGGAGAGATGCGCTCACTGGTCACTTAAGGACACATTCTGGTAAGTGACTTCAAAAAAATACCATGCTTTTCCGTGTAGAAGACGAGAGGTTTTTAATTCTAAAATAAGATTAAAAATCGGGGGCGTCTTATACACGGATAGTGCATATGCGGGGCAGGCGATTTGTTGCAGCTGTGAGCAGGAGCTTGTCAGTGGTGATTGGGTGGGAGATTGGTTGCTGCTGCAAGGGCTGCTTAGGTGTTTGTTGGTGTGGCAATTGTGTGTGCGATTTTTGGGGCATTCCCCTCCAAAAAAGCTCAACAAATCTGGGCAATCCTTCCCAAAAATAAGTTCAACAACTTTGAGCCATCTCCCTCCATTTTCTTAATTTGGGGTCCCCAAAAGTAGGGGGCGTCTTATACACTGGGGCGTCTCATATACGGTAAAAAACGGTAGTTCTCGCCCCCTCCCCCCACCTGCCCTCATTGAACAGCTCCAGTTCCTTTTCCTCTTCACTTTCAGTCTTTCAAAATCCTTACCACCCCCTTCGCCATGAGTAATTACTTTTGCATCCAAATATTGCATGAGAGTCAACTAACCACACAAGATTGATCAAAGTCATTGATGTTGATGTGTCGCACTTATCTAGGAAACTGTGATGAAGTCACACCGTTTTTGTGTGTGTGTTGCAAGCAATCAACTTTACAAAGAGAATTGATGTCTAGTCTTTGCATCATGCATGTGGAAGCACTGAATGCTGATTGGCAGAGCTGCTGTGATGTCACAAAATGTTCATAAATCGTTTAGTGCCATCGATTAGCATTTTAGTCTTAAGAGAGAAGGTCAGTCTGGCTGGGAATAATATCTCACACAGCCTGTAGGGACAGGAGTAGCTTTCTGATGCACGTTGAAGGTGGAAAAGAGGCCCCAGAAGAAAGCAAAGGAGCAAGGGAACCCGGAATCATAGAATCAGAGAATTGTAGAGTTGAAAGGGATCCTGAGGGTCATTTAGTCTAACCCCCTGCAGGGCAGCAATCTCAATTTCCTCCAACAGTGGAAGTAGAACATACAAAGCCATCATGTCTAACAGCCATTGTTATTATCCTTTGTGAATTTGACTACTCCTCTTTTAAAGCCATACAAGCAAGATAGCTGAAGACCTGTGGAGAGCTGGCTAAAAGGAGAACGGAACTTGATGAAATTTGAGAGAGAAGATGGGAGACAAAAGGAGGCTAATGAGAGAGGGGCTCTGAGGAAATTTCAAAGTGCATAAGGACAGCAGGAGCTGTGTACATGAAGCGTGAGAAGGGCTAGGCAGAGAGGCTGAAGAAAATAGGACAGAATAGGTGCCGGAGACATGGAGTAGTCATGGAGAAAGCAGGACTGGGGTAAAATCTCCCATAGAGCCCTGGAACATTAGGAACTATGTACCGTAGGCAAGAAGAAAGTGGACAGATAAGGGAGGTTTGGGAGACTGGCGTCTAAGGGCCATACAGAGAAATCTTGTCGGTGACCATGGACCCACACTTTGCTCTTCCGCATTTTCCTTCAGCTGCAAAATGGGTACAGTTGGGATTGGAGGGAAAATATTCAACGTCACTGTCAAATATTTAAGTCCACTGGGCAATTGGGTATCTGGAATTATTCCATATATATATATATATATATATATATATATATGTATTCTCTTTTTTTAACATCTCATTTTCAACAGTAATTAAACATACTTTTACATCTTATTCAAATTTTTGACTTCCATCAATCCTGTCTGAAAATTTTCCAATCTAATCTCTCAGTATGCATTTCTTATCTTCCCTATTACATTTCAAACTCATAATCGATATCTCTATCTTTTTCTACTTTGCAACACTTTGTATATTTCTCCTTACAAAACTTCTTGTAGTCCTACTAGCGTAATTTGTTGATTACAGTTGCTCTTCAAATAACTCATATACTTCTTCCAATCTTCTGTAAATCTCTGGTCCCGCAGGTTTCGAATCCTTCCTGTCATTTTGTCCAATTCTGCATAGTCCGTTAATTTCGTCTGCCATTCTTCTTTCGTCGGAATTTCTTCTTGTTTCCATTTCTGGGCTAACAATACTCTTGCCGCAGTTGTTGCATATAAAAACAATTTAACATCTTGCCTATTAATATCCTGACCTATAATACCAAGTAAAAATGCTTCTGGTTTTTTAAAAAAATGTATATTTCAACATCTTTTTCATCTCATTATATATCATTTCCCAGAAGTTCTTTACTTTTTTACATTCCCACCACATATGCTAAATGTTCCCTCTTTTTCTTTACATTTCCAACTTTTATTATTTGTCTTATACATTTTAGCTAATTTCACTGGTGTAATATACCATCTATACATCATTTTCATCATATTCTCTTTCAAAGCATTACAGGCTGTAAATTTTATCCTTTCATTCCACAACCTTTCCCATTCTTCAAGCTGTATATTATATCCAAAGTCTTTTGCCCAAAGGTATCTGGAATTATTCCACTCCCTGATGCAATCTGATCGCTCATGCAGGAGAATTCAAGGGATGGACAAGACAATGATTTTAAACCACTGGTTTACATATTAAAATTGATATGTCAGCAACACAGTACATGAACAGAAAGATAACAGTCCTTTTGTTTGCTTGCTTATTCCTCCTAGTGGAGAAACCATTCAAGTGCGAATTCTGTGGACGGAGTTACAAACAAAGAAGCTCATTGGAAGAACACAAAGAGAGATGCCGGACTTACCTGCAGAACGCTACTCTTGGTGAAGCTGGTGAGCCCCTCAAAATCAATTAGATGCAGAGAATTCTGAATTAAGTTGGAGTATTGAGGAGGGGAAAGATCCTGGAACAGAGTTTCATAAACAATTGTTTCCCTCCCTTCGCAAGGGAAATCCATGTGGCTCTGAGGAATCAAATAATTTCAGGCATGTAGACCTTCCTCCATCATGGCGAATTTTGTGCATAGTTGCTATAAACAGATTCTATTACCAGGAATTAATTCAATCCCAAAGAACATATTCAGGCATGTTTTTATACAAAAAAAGGTCTATTTAAATGCCCCAAGGCAGTGGGAGAGGATACAGCTGCCATTCCACCAGTAGCCTCAGCCAGTTCTAATCCACTCTGCCTGTTGTACAAATCCGGCCTCTGGTTTTACCCCATAATCCCCTTGGAAGGCCAAGGGTAGTGGTGGAGGGAAGGGGTGGTAAGCAAAGCAGTTGTCTCAAGGCATTTTAAAGGGCTGACTGGGATCTTTGCGCATTCTGGTTTGTTGCTTCTGCAGCACAAGGTGGATGGGAAGTTCCTGGCAACATCCACCCCAATTTATAGGGTCACAGCCACACCATACATTTCAAAGCACATATGGATCTCACGGCTCTCCCCAAAGAATCCTGGGCATTGTAGTTCTGTGACGGGTTAAAAACAACAGTTCCCAGGATTCTTTGCTGTTAAAGTGGTATAAATTTGCTTTCAACATACGGCTTGGATGTGGCCAAGGAGCGAAGCAGAGAAGTTGCAATTGGAAATATAGTGGATTGTAGTCTGAAGATAAATGGGCATTTAGGCTCAGGGCCTTTTCTGTGGTGGCACCTTAAAGGTGGAACGCAACTCTGCTCAGAAGCGCAGCTGGAACATTCTAGATTATCTTTTCAATGCTGGTTTAAAGCTTGCTTATTTATCAAGCTTTTTAATGCGTTGAATTTTCGTAATGGAATTTCCTGCCACGCTTGTTGTTTTTAGTGTAAGATCTTATTGGTTGATTAGGTTGCGGCTTATAATAAATAACACCCTGCCCCAAATAAAGAACAACATGTTTATGAACTCACATTCAACATTTTAAATTTTACTTGAACTTTGGCGCAATTCGTAAATGTTGGGTTAATTTCAAAAACTTGCCAGCCACATGATGGTGGCATAACAGATGATTTATTGGTATGATCAACTGATGTCAGTATAGGGATATATATGTATATAGATAGATAGATAGATAGATAGATAGATAGATAGATAGATAGATATAGATATAGATATAGATATAGATATAGATATAGATATAGATATAGATATAGATATAGATATAGATAATATAGATATAGATATAGATATAGATATAGATGTGTGTGTATATATACATACACACACACACACACACACATATATGTATGTACTCCTTTTGTTACTAAAGCGTGGAAGGGAAACGATCGTGGTTGTTGCAAGCAGGGAGGATCTGTGGGCGTACCGAATCTAGCTTGAACTAGGAGGATTGAGTGTGGGGGATTTTGCTCCGTGTTTATCTTCTCTGAGGCGTCTCATCTGCCTTTCGACTGCTCCTCTGGAATTTGCCATTGATTGAAAAGGTTAGCATTTGCGACCACATGGCTGGGAAGGAAGAAAAAAAAAGTTCATACCCCAAACCCTGCATGCAGCGTTGTAATTCAAACGTGACTCCTATGCCTGATCAGAGATCCTTATCGGGCCACTAATCAGTTGTCTCGTTCCGTGCTCCATTCCCCTAATGACCACATCATTTGGTGTGACAGGAAGCAAGGCCGCTCATTCAGGTCTCATTTAGCACTTCTGAGGTTATGTTAACCAAACCCTCTCGCTGTGAGAAATGTGAAACTGTTAAGGCCTGGGCTGACAGAAGTCTCATGTTGGGAACAGCCTGAATTGCACCCTGAAAAGGCATGCCGTTGCTACGTTGCTAGAATAGAGGACCAAAGGAGAAAGAGAGACAGACAGAGAGAGGGGTTGGGGAGGGGATAAGAGCACCCAAAAAGTTGGTGCTTTCTGCTTCCTGCTTCCTCTTTATCCTCTCCTTCTCTGCTCACTTGCAGTACAGTGGTACCTCGGGTTACATACGCTTCAGGTTACATACACTTCAGGTTACACACTCCGCTAACCCAGAAATAGTGCTTCAGGTTAAGAACTTTGC
The DNA here is from genome assembly GCF_964106645.2 of Podarcis pityusensis. Classification (NCBI taxonomy): domain Eukaryota; kingdom Metazoa; phylum Chordata; class Lepidosauria; order Squamata; family Lacertidae; genus Podarcis; species Podarcis pityusensis. Next base: position 26,200,823 of record NC_138038.1, read on the forward strand.
TTCAGGATGAGAACAGAAATTGTGCTCTGGCGGCGCGGCAGCAGCAGGAGGCCCCATTAGCTAAAGTGGTGCTTCAGGTTAAGAACAGTTTCAGGTTAAGAACGGGCCTCCGGAACGAATTAAGTACTTAACCCAAGGTACCACTGTACAGGGATCCTTCTGTCCCTAGGCCACAGAAGAGGTCTCCTTAACAACCATCAAAACCGATCTTTCACTTCCCTCACAGTATCTGTACTAATTATTAACATTTTGTGACAGTCCCTTCCCCACTCCACATTTAGATTGTACATCCTTTGGCATCACAGCGACACTTTAGTAAATAAATGGCTGGGGAAGCTAATGTCACATGTGATAAGATCTGGGGTGGGGAGCCTTGTTCCTAGGCGCGAATGGTGCCCCTCCAGCTCTTTCTGTCTGGCCCTGGGGGCTTTCCCCAAGCCACACCCCCTCACGCATGCCCTCCTCGAGCACCTCTGCCGGGCTGAAATGTGTCCTTGAGCTCTGATAATGCCTATTGCTTGTCCGTGTGGAGATGTTGGGGGAGTGGGAGTGCATAGAAAAAAAGACATTATTTTTTTTAAGATGGCTGAAAAATAATTGTGTAAACGTAAGAGTTACACCTGCTGCTCCCCCCACTTTGGCCTTTGATTCGCCCCCCCCCCCACTGGCATGCTGCCTCTCGAAGATTTTCCATGATGAAACTGAGACTGAAAAAGGTTTGGGCTACAAACTTTAATTGAATTGATTAGTAGTGTGATTTTTCTTTGATTAGTCACTGGGTCCCATTTAATGGGTGGATCTGAGAATAATAATAATAATAATAATAATAATAATAATAATAATAATTTATTATTTGTACCCTGTCCATCTGGCTGGGTTTCCCCAGCCACTCTGGGCGGCTTCCATAGAATAGTGGTCACAAATCAATTTTTGGGGGGTAATATTCACATATAATTAAATGTAACCAATCAATCAATCAGTTTACTAATTGCCTGCCATTTAGTACAGTTTAATCAGCTAAAATTATTTCATGGTTAGAGAGCTGTTGTGTTACTGCACTGCAGATTGTGCATGAAAGTTTGGATGCAACTCCGGTGATGATCTCCACCAGGCAGGTTGCAGGTGGATATGGCATCCACACAAAGAAAAGCACAACTCTACACGTATAAAGCTACAGTGTCCAAGGGAAGGATTCTAGTTCTTCTGCTAGTTCACAGTACACTCAGGGATTTTTGTTTTGTTTTGTTTATTTGGGTTTTTGTTTGTTTGTTTATCTTGCCCCCTCCCTACCAGTTGTAGTTCAGATTGGTACAGCCCAGTCTCGGGTTGACCAATTCAGCGAAGATCCTAACCCCATTTACCTGGGAGTAAGCCCCACTGACTTCACTAGTTTTTACTTCTGGATTGCACTGATAGCAAGCCCTTTCAAGTAGCAAACTACCATTCAAAGCCCAGAATAGTCTCTTCATGTGACGCAGCCAGCACTATCTTGTCCTTGTTTCTCACCATCCCCAAAACACAACCAGACTTGGAGGTCGGCTCACTTGTTCTCTCCTCCATTTCTCCCGCCATGCTCGAAGTTATGTTTCTGGCCTCCTGCCTCCCGCATCCTTAAACTGAAAAGAGAAAGATGTTGCTTAGCACTTTTACAGCCCTGTTGTTTTAGGGAGGAAGGGAGAGGCACGCCCTAGCCTCGCTTATCCTAGAGCTCAGGCTGCTGAGGTGTTTTCACACTGAGGCTTAAGGCAGTTGCTGCTGCCATCAGCTCTGCAATGTGTGAAATCTACAATTGGCAGAATGACCATTTGCATTACAAATGCTTCTTCTCTCCCACTTTCTCCTGTGCATTAGCAAAGGCTGAAAATGCCCTTAGAATGTAGAAATAGACACTGAAAGTTCTGTTTTCAAGTAGCATTCCTGTTGTGCACAAGAAGTTCTTTAAATTCTCTCTCTCTTTCTGCTTTCCTATTTCCCTCTTTTATGTATCTGTAGGGAAGCCTGAGACAGAGGGACGTGGGTGGCGCTGTGAGTTAAACCACAGAGCCTAGGGCTTGCTGATCAGAAGGTCAGCGGTTCGAATCCCTGCGACGGGGTGAGCTCCTATTGCTCGGTCCCTGCTCCTGCCAACCTAGCAGTTTGAAAGCACATCAAAGTGCAAGTAGATAAATAGGTACCGCTCCGGCGGGAAGGTAAACGGCATTTCCGTGCGCTGCTCTGGTTTTGCCAGAAGTGGTTTAGTCATGCTGGCCACATGACCCAGAAGCTGTATGCTGGCTCCCTCGGCCAATACAGCGAGATGAGCGCCGCAACCCCAGAGTCGGTCACGACTGGACCTAATGGTCAGGGGTCCCTTTACCTTTGCCCTTTAGGGAAGCCTGAGTCTCCCTTTACTATCCCTCTAGTCCAGAGAGTGAAACCCTTTTGCACTAACAAGCTTATACATGTGTACAGAAGCATACTCTTTTGTGTATACAAAAAACCTCAGGGTGCTTCCAGACAGGTGTTTATTGTGAGCTGTATGTATGGAAGAGGAGTCAAAATACAAGCCCGTATTATCCGTCCCTGTTTAATTCAGATTTCCTCTTTCTGGGGGAAATCCAGAAAGCTCTGTTGCCGGCGCCCATTTGCAATAATAAGCCTTCATCTGGGAGCATCCTCACACACCCCGTGACCCAATCTCCTATGCATAACTCTACATCTTGTGCTATATCGGTCTCCAGGCTCCCAGGCGAGGCACTGGGTATTGACATGCACAGCTCCTGCAGCCAGGGCCAGCCCAAACTTTTTGCTGCCTAAGGCAGAACAGCACATGATCCCTTCCCCCTCAAAAAATGAGGGGCATGGTATCTAAGACTAAGCATGTCATTTTGGCACCTGAGACAGAAAATCCACCAAGTGCCTCTCCCCCAGAGTAAAAATGCAATAAGAATACATAAAACAATTTGCTGCCCTTTCATGACACCCAGAATCTGTTGCCTCAAGCAATTGCCTTACACTACCTAATGGTTGGACCAGGCTGTAAAGGTAAAGGGACCCCTGACCATTAGGTCCAGCCGTGACCGACTCTTGGGTTGCGGCGCTCATCTCACTTTATTGGCCGAGGGAGCCGGCGTACAGCTTCCGGGTCATGTGGCCAGCATGACTAAGCTGCTTCTGGCGAACCAGAGCAGCGCATGGAAACACCGTTTACCTTCCCACCAGAGCGGTACCTATTTATCTACTTGCACTTTGACGTGCTTTCAAACTGCTAGGTGGGCAGGAGCAGAGACTGAGCAACGGGAGCTCACCCCGTCGTGGGGATTCGAACTGCTGACCTTCTGATCGGGACCAGGCTGTACTCTATGCTAAAATTCTGCACCAGGCAATCCACATTCTTTCTTGAGAAAAGCTGCATTAAGTCACCCCAGCCATAAGGTTTATAAACCTGTTCTTTCTTTCTTTTTCCAAAAAAGCAAAAGAAAAAGGAAAGACAGAAACATGAGTTTCTTAGGAAACTGAATTTTGCGCCCGCAATCACATAATGTGCACTTTCTGTACTTCCACAGAATTGTGGCACGTGCGACACCTTGCCTATTGAGGCTAGTCTTTTTTTCAATCAGGACAACAGTCCTCAACGTGCTACAGTCTCAGCAGTGATTAGCCAGGCCCCCTCCCCCTCATCCATGTTGACTAATTTCTGTACTGCGGTTTTGGGACAGGAGTGCTTTGAAGGCCCTCTGCCTTCAGTTTCAAAATGCTGTGTAAAGTGCAAGCAAGCAAATTAAGTAATCTGCCTATGGCCCTTTTTGTGTGTATGTGACTAATTTCAGTGCCGATTCAAATATGCCTGAGGTGAGTTTGAAGCTAAGTTGTCAAAACAAGTTGTCGAAAGGGTTAACTTACAGTGCTGCAAGTTTCATCTATCACGCCTTTGTGGTTAATGCTGTGTTATTTTATTTAAGCACACATTTTATTCATTATGGGAACCTTCCTCTGGGACAAATTTCAAAGAGGTCATCATTTTATGCTCTCTGGAAAAGCCACAGAGAGACCTTGTGGCCACCTGCTGTTAAAAGAAGCATGCTGGATTAGGGGAACCTTTGATATTATTCAGAGGGGCTCTTATTCCTTATTTATAATGGTACCTTGGGTTACAGACGCTTCAGGTTACAGACTCCGCTAACCCAGAAATAATACCTCGGGTTAAGAACTTTGCTTCAGGATGAGAACAGAAATCGTGCTCCGGCAGAGTGGGAGGCCCCCTTAGCTAAAGTGGTACCTCCGGTTAAGAACAGTTTCAGGTTAAGAATGGACCTCCAGAATGAATTAAGTTCTTAACCCGAATTACCACTGTATTTATTTTCTTACATTATCCCCAGGGGTGGGGAACCTTTCCAGCTTGGCAGACGAAATCTTTATCCCCCCACTCCCTCTCCACAGGCCAGCTTTAACAGGTGGGCAGGAGCCACCCATCTGTCAATCACCTGGCATCATGGAATTCAAGGCAGTGTACTTGTGGTTCCCAGGCCATCAGCCATGTAGGCCCTGCCCAGATACAGACCTGTGTTGCTTCAGCAAGATGGTGGCCTGTAGACCCTGGACCCCTTATGTTTTCAGCCTTAACACCCTAAATGGGTTCATAGAGACACTGAATTCATGAAGGTGAATCATCTTTCAGGTCAATTTAAAATGTTGTTAGGGATTACCTGAATTTTATTTCATTTTATTTTTTGGTACTGTGAATTTTTATTATTACTTCATTTGTTTTGCAAAAAATTAAATGGAAATTAATTTTTAAAAATGCACTTGTAAAAGAAGGCTTGCATTCAATGTGACATAAGCTTTCAGGGACCACCAAAACATCAGATGCAGTGGGTTTATGCAGCTACAATGTATTTTTGAGTATTTAGGATGCCACAAATTTGTCCTTCCTCTTTTTAAAATAAAAATAAAAATTCTGAGAAATCTTCTAGGTTTGTGTGAGGTTGTGGCCAGTACTATCAGAGCCACCCACTATTACCCTATGAAGTCTGTGTGACCTAGAACACACCCAGCACTTTCTCCTGTCTCCATATTGTGTGGAGACATGCATTGAGAACAAGCTGCCTCTCAGAAAAGGTTGCCTGTTATTACCAGCAGTCACATTAACGAGCTAGCAATAAGCTTCCAAGATAGAGTGACAAGGCTCCAAACTGAAGAGTACACAGTTGGAAAATCTCTGCTCCAGACTGCCGTGGGGTGGAGCCACAAAGCTAGCAGGTGGGAGGGAGAGGCGAAGGGCGGTGGGGAGGGTGGCGCAGTGCAAATCTTCCGGCAGGAGTGCCAGATTGACTCTGCCAGTGTGTTTGCACTGTGCTGACACCCCGACGCCTCGTCTCTCTCCTGGTAAGCAACAGTGACCCGCCTGCCAGGAAGTTCGCGTAGCGGCTCGGCCCCACCTGGTGAGCCACTTATTCCTGTTGGATACAAGGCCAGATCTATAGACAGAACGTAAATAATATTAGCAGTCCTCTAACTGGACCCTTTGCTTCCCATTGGGATGGAGAGATTTATCTCATTGTTGTTGTTCTGTCTTGCTTTATTAACATAACATAGTGACAAAGGGGATTTTTCTGCATTGAAACTTTCCTTGCTGTTTTCTCTTTATAGCATTCTTCAGAGTTTGTGATCCTTGTAAACCAGTAAGCGTTGTTTTGTGTGCTTTTGTTTTTTAAAAGAAAGAAATCACAGATCCGTTGGAATCACTGCTTCCTTGCTTTCAGTTTAAGTCTTTGTCTTCCAAGCCTTCCTTGGCTTTGCTCTCCTTATATCTTATACAGTGGTACCTCGGGTTACATACGCTTCAGGTTACATATGCTTCAGGTTACACACTCCGCTAACCCAGAAATAGTGCTTCAGGTTAAGAACTTTGCTTCAGGATGAGAACAGAAATTGTGCTCTGGTGGCGCGGCAGCAGCAGGAGGCCCCATTAGCTAAAGTGGTGCTTCAGGTTAAGAACAGTTTCAGGTTAAGAACGGGCCTCCGGAACGAATTAGGTACTTCACCCAAGGTACCACTGTATATATTGATGCCCATGACTTTCACTCTTCCACCATTGCCGCCCTCGGCCACCAGAACTCATTGTTGTTGTGATATTTCTGCAGGTGTGATATTTCTGCAGACTCTCCATTCTCTCCTGCTTCCCCTCACAAGGTGCTGCCTCTGTCTTGCCCTTCTTCTGTAAAACAATTCTTCCATTAAGCCTTTTGTCCTGAAGCTTTTCTTTGACCCCTTTGCACCTTATATCATCCTGAAAACAGCCTAGGCCGCCCTTCAGTTGCAGCTGCCCAGGAGCCTCTTTTCCATAGTGACGCCCCAGGCAAAGTGGGAGGCTGTGTGCGAATGATGCAGCCACATTGAAAAGGGGGCTTACTGCATGGACCGTTTTGCATACGGACTCTTTCCTTGTCATCCCTCCCTTCTGCTTTGCTGTCACCTCTTTAGATTATAAACTCCTCGTTATGTACATTAAGTTTTAAGTTTTAAGGTTTTGGTTTTTTTATGGCAAGATAAAGTTAAATAAATTAAGGTAAATCGAATGACAGAATATAGTGAAAGATGGAAAGGATTTGTTGAGTTAATTAAAAGGTTAGATCGTTAAGATAAATTATATAACAAAAATTGAGAAAGATGGAAAGAATCTGCTGAAACAATTAATTAAATTAGAATACAAAAAGGGAGGTGAGAGGAGGTCGATGAAACAAGTAAATGAAAGATAAAGATATGGAACATTGGATGTGTGTTTTAATGTTATTGTGTGTTTTTTTGCTGTATTGTTGTATTGTTTTTTATGCTTTTTTCTTTATGTATTGTAATGTATGCTTTGTTAAATTTTTTGTTGTTTTCTTTTTCTTTTTTTCCTGTAATTTTTAAACTCTTAATAAATATCATTTAAAAAAAAATAGATTATAAACTCCTCAAGGCAGAGACTCCCCCCCCCCACACATACCTTATGTAATAGTATGTGTCATGTACCTCAGTTGCTCTGTATAATTTAATAAATAATGATCACTCCCACTAATAGCAAACTCAGTTGCTGAGTACCAACAGGGTCAGAGGCAGTTTGCTGGGTAGGGTGGAGCTTCTATGTCAGTTTCCCAGCAAATGGGTTGCTGTTGCATCCCAGAGAGAGATAGGGAGTGTGGAAACAGCAGGGAAGTCGGTGCAGTAAAAACGCACTGGCAAAGCCAATCTGGCACTCCTGCCAGAAAGTTTTCACCACACTGGCCTCCCTCTACTCCCTGCCTCCTGGAAAGCAATAGCAACCAGCCTGCCAGGAAGCTAACATAATGGTTCTGCCCCAGCTGGCAAGCTGCTTCTGAACAGGATAGTAACCAAAATAGGGCCACTGAGAAATAGGAGAGAGGACTTTGCATGCTTAGAGGAATCCCAGAGTTTGCAGAAGTACAAAGAATATTGGGGGGGGGGGGGACTTTGAAGGCTAAAATAACATCAGCATCCCTAACCCCCCCCCCCAAAAAAAAACACCCCAGTGAGCATGCTCAGTGATCACAGAATGCTAAGTATCTGTTTGGGTGGGCTGGGGAGTGAAAAGTGATGGGGAGGGAGAATTGAATGGTGTCTTGCGGAGAGGTTATGACTGGCTGGAGCACTGAACAGTAGCATTCCACAATAAAGCATTCTGTTTCAAACAGTGCTAATATTAATGATAAACCAAGCATGTTTCAAAGGGTGAAGATGTTGTGGTTCCATCAAAGCGCTTTTTTTCTTAGCACATCCATCAAAGGGCTGAACGCTCCCCTTTCACGTTTGCCTTTTCATGTGTTCTGGGCCTGCCTGCAGGTGTCTTGCAAGTCTTACTCAAAATCAAATGGAAAGATGGGCGGGACAAAGTCTCCCTCTGCGTTTCACAAACTACAAGGTCCAGCCTGTTCATTAGCAAGAGGAAGTGTACAATCAAGATGTTAATTCCGTTAGGTTGTTTGCTCCCCTTCTGTGAGTCTGAGAAATTGCAGGGTTTCAGTGTGTGTGGTGTTTTTGCCCCTTAGCTCTGCTGACCACAGGGGTGAAACAGAGGTTTGAGAACAACAAGAAGAAAACAGCTACTCTACCACAAGTTCCACTCAGCCTTCCTGAAGTGTTGAGGGCAACTATCTCTTTTCCCCTTCTTTGCTACATCTCTCTCTCCCTCTCTCCCTCCCTTTCTTTTCGTTCTCCCCTCTTTTCAGCCTGATTTTTCTCTTCGTTTTCCCTCATCTAGAAAGCGTGGAGGGAAGGCACATCAAATCTGAGATGGGGACTGAACGGGCCCTTGTGCTGGACCGCTTAGCAAGCAACGTGGCCAAACGGAAAAGTTCCATGCCTCAGAAATTCATTGGTAAGAGAAAACATGCTTTTATCATGAAATCGCACTGGAAAAGTGTTGGTGAGGAACTCCCATGTTTGTCCTGCCTGGGATGATTCGAAAGCTTATGTTGGTGCAGGAATTAGTAGTGTACCTTGTACAGGAAGTTGCGTTCACAACCAGATCCCTGATGAAGTGCTTGTTGGTGCCTGTTTGTTCCTCTTCTCCCCGCTTTCATTTCAATGAAGTGGGCAGCTTTATGTGCATTTGCAGGCTTCTCCCTGAAAAGACTAGGAAAGCTATTAAGGCTGCCGATTCAAACTCTGGAGACTTCAAGAGAGCATTGGATTGATTTCCAGTGAGATCAGTACTGGTCCAATATATAGCTCAAACCCAGAGAGCTGTGATTCAGAAGGCACGTAAACAGCTTGGGGCTGTGCTACCGGTTTGTTTATGAGTACCTATGAAGCAATAGACATAATTCTTACCCTAAGGCAGGATGCAGCCTTTGTTACAGCAGATATTCTTTGCGGAAAGATATTTTAGCTGCCTGATGGCCTGTGAACTGATTAATTGATTGACTTTAACTGCGTTGCATATTTCCAGAATTTCAATAAGAGGGTAGCAGCTTACAATTGCTAGAAGGGAACTGCAGTCTTAATATTTTCTTTTCCATCCATATCAAAACCACACCTAAGGATCAAATAGGGTTAAGCATAATAAACAATTGTGCCCTTAATTCACAGCCCCTCTAATTAAAATTTACGCTTGCCAATTAAAGATAGCTCCTGCTGATTAGATTACTCTGCTAATTAAACCAGTTTATGATTGAACCCATTTTGTGTCTTTGATTGCACAGATACTATTAGTTGGGGCATTTGTGTGTCGGTTGAGGACCCAATATGTTTGTGCCTCTCTGCCTGTACTTGCACATAGGTGCACAAAACAAAAAAGGACATACACATGTTTGGTGGCTTTATAGACGCCGTTTCCTTTTACTTTTAGCTTTACTGTTTTTGACATATTTTGAATATGAAATACAGAGAACAGTTCTGATAAACTTCTTCCAGTAATTACTTTGCCAAGTTATCCCATGAAAGATTAATATTACTTAGTACTATTGGGCAGTATTTAGCAAAGTTTTACCCAGAGCAATCCCATTGAACATTAATTTCAATTTCTGTAGTTCTTCTCTGAGTAAAATATAGATGAATACCATCCATTATTTATAATAAAATATTAGTACGCTTAATATTGGAACTACTGTTCGTATTGCTAGTCTTTATACTGTTGTTTTTAAAATACTGATATTTTAATTCTACTTAATTCTATTAGATATTTTATAATGTCATATTTTTGATATGCTTATCAAAAATTTGCAGAGTGAGCTTATGCAGTTTGCAATTTGTAAGAGCAAAAGAAAACACATATGAAAGACAAGTGGAAAAACTGGAAATCTTCAAATAACAGATTCATTTTGTCCATTAGCATTTACATCTATTCACATATTATCAAAATCTCAGTTTAGGAGCCTTTGAAAGAAATGGATAAAACAGTTTATCAACAAAAACTACCACATTACTGGGCAGGGGGAAAGGGCATGGTTAATAATTAGGATGTGTTGGATTTCTATCATACTGGATGCAAAAGAAATTAATAAACGAGCATGCACTTAACTCCTGTGCTCACTGATTAAAATAGTGTTATTCATGGAGTAATTCACTAAACGTTTAGTTGATTTACTGAATTAAAGGTTGGTTCCCCAACTTTTCAACCATTCACTTGTAGCTCTGCCTTAAGCAGCTGCCTGATGCTAGCAAGTTACCTTGCATGTTTCCATGCTATTAAAAAACAAGAACACTTAGCTCACACAACACAGTAAGAGCTTGGAAGGCCATATGTCATGGGTGATTTAGTAGAGATTCCTGCATTGGAGGGGGTTGGACTAGATGACCCTTGGAAGGTCCCCTTCAATCTCTATGAGTCTGTGATTCTAGGGCAGCTGCAACCTCCCCAACAGTTGTACCTAACACTACGCGATACAGTACCTTTGGAACTCAAGAGGCCCAGTTTTCTTGTCTCCAACCTGTCTTTGTGTATCATTCATTCTCTCTCTCTCTCTCTCTCTCTAAATGAATTTCAGAATAGAGCAGGGTGTTTTCGTTTCAGGTACAAAAATGTCCGAGGCCAAACACCCCCCTTCTACTTCTTTACCTCAAGCTCAAGTTAAACATGAACCTACTATAATTTTATTTTTGTTTTTTTCTAGAATTTTTATTGAAAAATTAATATAAAAAAAAAGATGCATGGGAGAAAACTCTGCTATGCTTAATAGAGAAGAATCTAAATAATACAATTTAAAGTAAAATTTTGTTATGAGAGTGCTGCTATAATAATATAATAATATCAAATTATAAACGTCCAAGCAGTATACACGGTTTTACAATATTTTGGACCTTATCAATCCAGTAAATTATAAAGACACTCAATTCTTCACCCCCCCAAAATATAATCACCTGACTGTCCGCCTTCTCTGGCACTTACCATATTTGTGAGTTTGTCCGTTGTTGTTATTTAATTATATTATTACAGGTATTTGTGAACAATATCCCAAATTTTGATTACCCAATTGTACAGGGATGGTGCCTTTGATTTCTTCCAGTTATAACAGATAACTATTCCTCTGGAAGTCAGTAAATGCTGAACCAGTTCAATCTTCCTTTAATGCTATGTCTTCAACGTAGCCAAATATTTACTGGATTTATATCCCACCTTTTTTCTCCAAGAAGCTCAAAGTGGTGTACATGGTTCTCCCCCTCCTCATTTCATCCTCACAACAGCCCTGCGAGGTATATTAGGCTAAGAGGCAGTGACAGGCCAAGGTCGCCCAGTGAGCTTCACGGCGACAATTATTAGGTCACGTGTATCCTATTATTGGGACGCGGGTGGCGCTGTGGTCTAAACCACAGAGCCTAGGACTTGCCGACCGAGGTTGCAGGTTCGAATCCCTGCGACAGGGTGAGCTTCCGTTGCTCAGTTCCTGCTCCTGCCAACCTAGCAGTTCAAAAGCACGTCAAAGTGCAAGTAGATAAATAGGTACCACTCCGACGGGAAGGTAAATGGCGTTTCCATGTGCTGCTCTGGTTCGCCAGAAGCGGCTTAGTCATGCTGGCCACATGACCCGGAAGCTGTACGCCGGCTCCCTCGGCCAATAAAGCGAGATGAGTGTCGCAACCCGAGAGTCGTCCGCAACTGGACCTAACAGTCAGGGGTCTCTTTACGTATCCTATTATTACCTTGATTTCAGTTGCTACATCCTCCCAGAATTTTTAAACTTTGAGACGAGCCCAGAAAATATGCAGCATTCCTGCATTCTCCACTCTGAATCTCCAGTGTCGATCACTAGCAGTATTATATATGTTTGGGACATGATGATTTTAAATACCAGTGGAGCATAAACTTTTAAAAACTTCATTTAAGAGATAGCACAGGTTATTGGGGGACTTTTGGCCATATCCACTTCCATGGATCTGTCTGAATTTCTTGTCCAGGATCAACAGTTCAGATAGAAATTTCATTCTAATTCCTGGCTCTGTACCAGTTTGTATATTTAGCGTAATACCGGTTTTTTTTGCCTTCCTTCAAAATCAAATTTTATAAGCCGAGATCTCTCTGGTACTGTATTTTTTATCTGATCTTGCTGCAAACACCCTGAGACTAACTGCCATCCTCTCTCTTTTAATGTCTTGAATAAAAATAAACTTGACCTTAATTCCCCACCCTACCCCTGACTCTGCAAAGGCAGAGGGGAAAGATTTGTTCACTTTAACCACAGCGGGCTCTCTCTGACATTTACAAACAAGAGTCAGTAGTCACCTGTGCAAAAACGGTGTGTGGTGTTTGTTTGCACCTACAGCCTGCACACCTTTGATGGACAAGATCCTTTCTGTACATTACGAACCAGCAGCACTACCTGAGCTCAGGTTGTGATTATGAAGGCAGCAGGTGATGCTCACGTGTCACTGGGATTGGTGGGTTTCACAGAGTTTGGGCCCCTTCACTCACCCACCAATCCATGCTTGTTCGCAGAGTTCAGGTGGGAGATTGTTTATACGGATTAACTACTCAGTGGTGCCAATGTGTATTGTAAACAATGTGATAGAGCAGAGAAAAAACAGGTTCTAACCACTGCTCTGCTATAAAAGCTTGGTACGTTATTTGCTTTGAGCCTGATCTACCTTGCTGTCTTTTGCCGAGGATAAAATTGGTGAAGCCCTGCCTGTCAACCTGAGCTCCTTGGAGGAAGGGCAGAATAAAAATGCACTATGTCAAAATGAAATGTCGGAATGCACATTACTGCGGCAGGCTGCAAGTGGGAATCAACCATTTAAGGAAGGTTGTGGATGAATGGCTATTTTCACTTCTTGACTCATCCACAGCAGGGGTTTCCCTCCCAGAAGAGCCAGAGTATAAATATTCTCAGTACATGGAGTAAAAGGTGGAGCGGTGGCAAGAGCTGCAGAGAAGTAAGGCAAGGTATCAGAAGGTCAGCAGTTCGAATCCCCACGACGGGGTGAGCTCCCGTTGCTCAGTCCCTGCTCCTGCCCACCTAGCAGTTCGAAAGCACATCAAAGTGCAAGTAGATAAATAGGTACCGCTCCGGCAGGAAGGTAAACGGCGTTTCCATGCACTGCTCAGGTTCGCCAGAAGCGGCTTAGTCATGCTGGCCACATGACCCGGAAGCTGTACGCCGGCTCCCTCGGCCAATAAAGCGAGATGAGCGCCGCAACCCCAGAGTCGGCCACGACTGGACCTAATGGTCAGGGGTCCCTTTACCTTTTCTAAGGCAAGGTATAATGTGAGAATATGTCTGTGGCACAAATTTTAAACGAGCATAAGACATTCTCTCACCCAAAGGAATTCTGGGGACTGTAGTTTTCTGAGAGGAGGAACAGAAGTCTAACTGAGGAGACACAGACCCCTCACCAAACCAGAATTCTTTGGAGGAAGCCATGACAGCTGACATAAAAACAACGTATGTTAATTTTGTAGATACACCCTTTGAACTTCTATGACCTGTTAACAGGGGCCTGCTTCACTTTGTTAAGGCACATAAAAATGTAACATGTTACGACCCAAACAACAGCCTTGCTGTGTGAGCTAAAGTGATCAGGCCTGAGACACACAACCTGGCATCTTTATTTTCAAGGGAATGCAAAGACGTAAGGCTAAACCACCTGACAAAATAGAAGTTTTGTTTCCTACCCAAATTTTACACAGCTAGAGTGCCCTCTCCCTGATGAGAAGGGCATCCCTCTCTCTTCCCTTATAGGAACAGTTATCCCCCCGAAATAGACTAATCATATATATATATATATATATATATATATATATATATATGTCAAGGATGGGATGATACTCACACAAAGGATCCTGGCCAAGCAAAACTAGGAAAAGGTGAGGCACGGGAGAAGGAGATGCTGCAGACACCTGTTGCCTCTTGGGGTTTGGCTGGATAGTCTTCTCCGAATTCAAACTGCGAGAAAACTGCTTTTATAGAGACATGGGGTGGAAAGCAAAGTCCTGTTCCACAGGATCCAGAACGCCACAAGGTTGCAAAAGCAACACTGCCAAAATACAGGTTCTAGGTATCAAAAAATGTCTCAATATTGTCCTCTTCACGTGCTGGGGAACACAATCCAATACAGAGGCCACAAGTCTCCCCCATATTAGCTAGCAAAGTCCAAATTGCTTGCATCACAGTTTCGGCTTGATTTTCACACTTCAAATCCACCAGCCCCAACCTTGTTTTGCTGCTTCCAGCCTCTGTAAGCAAAAACCGTTCATATACACACAAGCCCAAATAAATATATCCATTCTGCTCTGTGGTTGCGATGCAGTTGCTAAGGCTCCTTATCTTTAAGTTGAAACAAGCTGCTAGTTGAAACTGCAAAGCTTTCATTTATTATGCTAATTTTTTAGTCTATCTGGGTCAAAGACTTAAAATCGAAGGACTACTAAGAAAAAACGGGTAACACAATGATACATGTTTTTAAAGCATTATATGCAATAAAGAATGCATATATATCATAAGCATAAATACCTCAAACAACCATTGACTTCCAAGGTTGCCAAATATTCTTCTGCTTTATTAAGCTTGCCAACTTACTAAATAATACAACAAATGCATTTTAATCATGACAATTGACACATCAAGCATCACAAACTTTTATGGACTAGTACTCATGTCATTTTACTTATTTATTTATATATAAAAAATTTGTATAGCCCTGTTTCATAAAAAATATATCAACGTGGTTTACAGCAGTAAAACCATTAAAAAGTTAAAAACATCTATTAACCATGGTGAGAGGATGTATTCTTAACTGCCTGCATAGGACTAGTGATCTACCGGTAGATCCCTGGCTGATCCTGGTAGATCATGGGATCCTTATTGTGTACAAAAAGTTATGGGGGAAATGCTAAAAAACTCTGTGCAATCCTCCCCCAAAAAGCTCAACAACTCTAGGTACTTCACTCCTAAAAAAAGCTAAACAATTCTGGGCAATCCACCCACCTCACACACGCTCCTCCTCCATCCAATGACAATGGGTAGAGCACTGCCAGTTTTTTTTATACTGGGAGTAGATCACAGTCTCTTGGGAATTGGATATGCCTGGACTAGTGGAATAGAACAGTTTTCAACAGGTGTTTAAGAGTTAGCACAAAAGGCACCTGCTGAATCTTCGTTGGCGAAGTATTTCACAGGACTGCACTGATGACATTAATGACTTGGTTTCTTGCTTAAAGAGGCTAAAAAGGCCATGAAATCGACACAGAAGTTCTTCCATATTTCTGTGCAAAGATCAAATGCGTATAAGATAGGAACACCGACCTTAATCTATAGTAGTAATTTGTGACAACACAGTCTTCCTGGCAATACTAAAACGAATTAAAAATTTGAAGAGGAGATGAACTCCTCAGTCTGGATGAAATCTAATTCCCTGATAAATTCTTTTTTTAAAAAAATAATCGTTATCAATTTAAATTACACACTTATACAAAGATTTACAAAGAATTTACAATCTCATACTACAAAAAGAAAATTAAAGAAAAAACAATTAAGAAAAAAGAAAAGAAAAAATACAGAAAAAAAGAAGAAAAAGCAAATTTACGTATATAAAAAACCTTAATCTTCCTAATTAATACTTAATTAAACGCTTAAATAAAAAAGACTTCTGACAAAATGAGTCTTCCAATCATTCTCATTCTACTGTTTATACTGTTGTTGTTTTCCCCGCACAGTTTTATATTCTTTAATATTGTTCCAGTCTACTCCACAAACGGTATTTGTTGTGTTTACAAGTATCACTCAAGTTCTGCTAATATGGTGTGATTGGTACAATATGATCTTATATAACCCTTAAATATTCCCTGATAAATTCTAATACCTACTCTAGATGCTCTCTTTTGTTAAAGGATTGTGACTTTCACAACAGCCTTCTGGGTAACTGAAATGCTCTCTCAGTGGGCTCTGAACGTTGCCACTTTTGCTGTCCATTTCATTTTTTTTGCATAGAGATGGATCTGCTTAAATCTGATAGTCCTTAAATTGCCTCAAGAATTTTTGCGGCATTTTCTGAAACAGATTAAAACAGTTACCCCTCTCAACTTTTTAAAAGACAAACACAAGTTTGCAAAACATATTTATTAGATGAGTATATCACCTAGGAGCTGGAACTGAACATAGCTTGCTTCCCCAATAAGAGTACAGCAAATAGCAAATTCAGGTTTGCTGTTGTGTATCATGTGCAGCATGTTTAAGAAGAGGCACAAATACAGGTTTTCAACTAAGAAAACAAAGTCCTTTTCACCAATTAAAACACCAGCAAACCTGAGCCAACGGGTGCACACTCAGTAGGGGGATGAAGCCAATAGCTAATGCAATGTACCTGTATGATGAAATAAGTGTTTACAAACATGTACTTGTCACACACATTACCTGCTTTAGGTATCAGGCAATGCAGCCTCTAAGGAGTAGTTGACACAGATGAATTTCCCCATGTGACTTTGTACACTTTTGCCAGCAGCCATGATCGTGGACCAAGGTGTGCAAAATCCTGGTTGCATTATTGGTATTAGAACTGAATTTTTAAAGGGACGCAGGTGGCGCTGTGGGTAAAACCTCAGCGCCTAGGACTTGCCGATCACATGGTCGGCGGTTCGAATCCCTGCGGCAGGGTGAGCTCCCGTCGTTCGGTCCCAGCTCCTGCCCACCTAGCAGTTCGAAAGCACCCTTAAGTGCAAGTAGATAAATAGGTACCGCTTTATAACGGGAAGGTAAACGCTGTTTTCGTGTGCTGCTCTGGTGCCGGTTCGCCAGAGCAGCTTCGTCACGCTGGCCACGTGACCCGGAAGTGTCTGCGGACAGCGCTGGCTCCTGGCCTCTAGAGTGAGATGAGCGCACAACCCTAGAGTCTGTCAAGACTGGCCTGTACGGGCAGGGGTACCTTTACTGAATTTTTATTCCGCCCTCTGATTCAAAGGGTCCATATAACTCCCTCCCCTCATAAAGCTAACAATATAAAGCAAACATCAAGTTCCGTAACAGAGAAGGCCTTGTTCCATGCCGCTGTCCAAAAACTGTTGTCATTGGTGGGAATGTAAGTAGGGCGTCTCCCATAGATCTTAAGGCACAGGCTGTCAGGGGAGACGTGTGAGGCCTAGCCTTTCTTCACATGCTTGTGTACCCACATGGAAGATTGGGGGGTGGGATTCAACAATGTGAACTGAACTGCGATGGCACCTGCCTTATTGGGGTAAGATACAGTTTCTGCAAGGTACAGGTTGGCAAACAGTTTCTTGAAGAGTTGGTTAAGAAAGAAGGAAACACGGGTGTCACTACAGTGCTGTTTTCTGACGCTATGATGTGGTTGTCAATTAAGAAATAAATAAATTACTCCATGCGGTGGGGTTTCATATAGCGTGACTTTTAAAAAGTGACTCACTCTCTTTTATCCTCCAAGGCGCACTCCCATAAGCCTCTTGTCTGACCTTATGCTGACTTTTCATTAAGTACTAGAGCGAAAAATTGCTTGGAGGAAGATGTTTGGATCTCTTCCTACCTAGGAAATCCTTTCCCCACCTGCTGCCCTCCAGATGCTCTGGCTGTGGCTGGTGGGAGCTGTAGTTCGAAATTTCTGGAAGGCATGAGGTTGGGGAACACAGACATAGGCATTACCTCAAGTAGCAGATGGTTAGATACGAGGATCTGGGCAATAATATTAATGGATAACTGTTTCTGGGTCCTGTGCTTTTTCTCTGGGGGAAACTGAGGTGATTATCTGGTGTAGAACGTGGGCCTGGTCTACACTCACAGCAAAGCATGGTGGGAATAAGGCGGTAAAGAGTCTTGAATCGATATGAAAGAGGTGGTAGGCTGTGCATCTTCAGATGGCAGAGTATCTTCTCGTGCTAAAATACGGAGAACCATTTTAGCAGTACTCATTTCCTGCTCTGCTAGTCCTCTGCTTAGGAGGATTCTGCCTCCCTTACAAAAGCATTTAAAAATGTCGCACCCAGGGACGGATTTAGGTTTGATGAGGCCCTAAGCTACTGAAGGTAATGAGGCCCTTTATATGTCCAGCTGTCCTTTGTCAACAACAAATTCTCACTGTTTTTCGTGTTGAATATATGCTATACGGTAATTTATGGACCTAATAGGTATCTAAAGCCATTTGCACATAACAACATATGTATATTATCAAAGTAATTGTTGAACTGAAATACAATTAAGAAGAAGTATATTAATAGTGAAATACAATTAAGAAGAAGTATATTTTTGGGGGGCCCTAAGCTATAGCTTGTTTAGCTTATACATAAATCTGGCACTGGTCACATCCACTAACTTGCACCTCTCCCAAGTAGTACAGTCCATTTCACCATCTTCCGACTCGGAGCTTAACTAGACATTGAGAGGAGAGAGATGACATCATTACTCTGTGTGCTCTCCTGCCTTGCAGCCAGGGAACGACAGAGCAGCAAGTGGTGTGATGGTGTTACTGCCATCTTTGAAATAGTAAAGCCCTGAGGTACTAAAATGGACTGTACCATCTTAGACAGCACCAGACAGGCAAGGGACCATATTTTCAAATGCATATTTTCAAATGGGGGACCACTTTCTGCTAGTAGAAACTAGGACTGGAAAAGGCAGGCTGGGCTGATCTCACAACTTTCTCTTTGATGTGTTAGTTTACGGAAATATTGGGGGAGAATGGCATTCCTACCTGCAGTTCTGAAGAGGTACAGGCCATGCTACCACCCTAGGATGGGAGAGAAATATAATCCAATTTCCATTTAAAGGGAGACTGTCTAAGTTGCACTTTCTAAAACAAACGCGCAAACTGAAACACAGCCATCCTTTCAAAAATGTACACTTTGCTGAATTTTGCAATGCATTTCTGTGGCCAAGTAATGTGTGTAAAAATGCATGTACCGGGGCAAAGCGTACATAGAAATGCCTGTATTAGTGAAAATGGGATGCAAACGCATTATATAAAGGAAGGGAAATTGCTTTGCAGAAATGTTCATATTAGGAGAAAATTGCACTAAAAAGCTGGTGGATTTTCAGGACTTCTTTTTTTTTGAAGGAATTGCAAACAGATGTGGAAGTGTGGAGAATTGAACTTAAGGTTGGGAAAATGAGCAAATGTGAGGAGCCGAGGTTGTCAGATTTTCTCACTCCTGCTGGATGTGGAGAGTAGGCCACAGTTCTCTGCTCAAGCCCCACAGTCCCTGGTTGGGAAACAAGGGAGGGCAATGAGCTTCATAGAACAAGGCCAGGTCAATTAAAAACATTAATTGAGAGGGTGTAATCACTGAAATGACACCCACAACTCTACACCCGCCCAAAACAATGTCATAAGCGTGCGCAGTGTGGGTTGTTGTTTCTTTTAATTCCATGTTCTTGATCGCAGTTGAAATTGCGCCAGTGTTTTCTGGGTCACTTTGTGGTTTGCCACCTGTGATTAATACCCTTGAGTGTCTGCAGCTGCCGCTGTGCGATTAAGTGGATCAGATTGGGTACAAATGAGCAGGTGGAAACCATAATTCCTATATGTCCTATTTTTTACTTAGTGACTCAAACATTTCCGGTTTGGGGTTTGCCACAGGGTGGAAATATTTCACCCTCTGCTATCTCTTTCCCTACCAGGTTTCTGCTTATATACCAAAGGTGAACCTTTTCTGACTACCCCTACTCCACAAACACTTTTTCTCTCTCACAGTGCTAACCCCCAAACAGGAGGTGTTTTTGAGCTTTTGAAAGCTTCTCCCCCCTTCGGCTCCGGCCTAGTGTTAACTCACGAGAGGAGGAGTACTCATTTGGAATATCCAGAGAGCGAAGCTAAATGTAAGGGGGAGGGGAGCTACCCCTGCATTTTGGATCAAGCAGGAATCCAAGAGCACCTTAGCACTACAAAGTTGTAATTCAGAATTACTGATTCTGCTGAGCGGTATCAAAGCCAGTGCAGTGCTTGGAGGAATACAGCAAACCAGGATAGGGCTAGTGAGTCATAATCAAAGCATGGCAGAATCTAGACTTTCCTTTCCCCCCTCAAACACAATAGTGGTTATCTAGTAGAATGCAAATTTACTGGTTAGGTAAATAAAATACATTATGGTTGGTAATCCTAATATTTCTCCATTCTAAACATGTGTTGTAAGGTCCATTTTAAAATTCAAAACATACATTTTTCCACAGCCAGAAGGAGAAACATAGCATATATTTTTTCAAGGCAAACATACTGCTCACACCCCTCTGCCAAATAGTTGAACTGTTGCAACTTAGCCATTCTTCACCGAACTGTGGCCAGAAATAGCTATTCACCATGTAATTTCACCATAAAAGTTTCATACAGATAGGACAAACTGCCTTCGTTGTGTGGTGAACAGAACGTTTTAAGCTTCCTCTAAGAGAGAATGCTAAAAAGCATCAAGATGTTTTGAACTGTGGATCCAATCTTACAGAAAAAGTCAGCATTCCCAACATTCTCTTGTCCTCAAATGGTACCAAGAAAAAGCAATAGCCAAGACAGGACTGTGCAGGTGAAGAGAGGGAGCCATGCGAATTGGAGAAGGCTTGGATCTTAATGGCTGGAATGACCAAAGGCAGGGATCCAGGGACAGCTCCTCACCCCAGTGGCACCTTCTGTAAGTGCCAAAGGTAAAGCACAGCCATGAGAACACTATTGTAGTAATGGCAGCATCTTCTCGCCATCCCTGAAACTGAGTTGCAAGGACTGCACTAGCAGTTCTCATATAGGAATGCATGTTTAGAATGGAGAATGCATATAGGAATGGATGTTTCGCAACCTTAACCTGTTGCAGGATCTTAGCTAGACCCAGTTGAATATAGCAGAGCATACAAAGACTTTCAGAAGCAATCACTTGCAGGCAGGTAGGATGAAGCAGGAACAAGACACTGCTACCAGTAACTTGGTTACTTATAGGTGTTTCTTATTTACAACAGACTTTACAAGTTACTATATACAGGATACAGACACGGATCTTAACTCTCTCACTGAACAAACTCCAAACGACTCTCAGAACACACACTGACCAACCAACTATCCAGCAAGGAATGTCATGAGTCGTCATGCCTATGTGGAGACCTCGACCAATAGCAGAGTTGTATCCAAGGTCCCATATCTCTAGGAAGAATAACTCCCTCTGCTCAGTTTTCTTGGCCTTCAGCCAACTTCTTAATTGCTTTGTGGGAAGCTGCATCAGATAGCACGTAGTCAAAAATCCCAAAAGTTTATCTCTGCAGAATGTACAGAGACACACAGTAACTTCCCGGGGCTTTCAATACAATATACCAAATATTTATAAGCCTTCCCATTGCCTGCACAGAGCCCGCCCTAACGCTGGATATTTTCTTAGTTAATCGTATTCATGAGTTCAAAACAAGAAACTGAAAACTTTCAGCATCCCTTGAGAAACGGGGCTAATTTTCTTTGATTCATCTTTTCTAGAACTGGCATCTGAGTCATAGACAAATGTCATTCTGTGGGGGATTTTTTCTTTTTTCTTTTTAAAATTCCTTTTATCTATCAGATGGATCACAAGATTGACAGAGAATCTTGTCAGCGGGTTCTCAAGCACATTACTAAAGAAACGTGAGTGGTTGGTTTCAAACCCATCCACTGAAACAGCCTGCCAAGTTTCGTGGTCCTTGAGTCATAGTACTGCCAGTGATAAATATCTCAAGGGTTTGACATTCTAGTTTCTATCCTTCAAGCACAGAGGATTTTAATACGAAAAACGCCTTTGCCTGCTGTGTGTGAAAATGTTGCTTGTGGCAGCAGAATTCCATTGCCTTATGGCCAAGGCTGAATGGATCCCCTGGTACTATAACTGTACCAGAAAAGTGCAGAAATTAGTACTGGCTGCAGAATTCAGCTGCTGGAGAATGTCAGCTTCCGTTTTGTCCTATTTAAAAAAGGCAGGTTTCAGGACCGCAATACCTCAAGGACCACCTCTTTCCATATGAACCTACGCAGACCCTGAGATCATCTTCTGAGGCCCTTCTTCATGTGCCTCCTCCTTGAGAGGTCCGGAGGGTGGCAACCCGAGAACAGGCCTTCTCTGCGGTTGCTCCCTGTCTGTGGAATGCTCTCCCCAGAGAAGTTCGCCTGGTGCCTTCATTATACACCTTTAGGTGCCAAGCAAAAACATTCCTTTTTAACCAGGCCTTTGGTTGACCTGATGGACATCCTAGACCCTTTTAAAATGCGGCTCTTTTTGGGGGGGGGTGTTATTGGGATATTGTTCTTATTTTGATTTTATATATTGTGATCTTTTCTGTGAGCCGCCCTGAGACCTCTAGGTATAGGACGGTACAGTGGTACCTCAGGTTAAGTACTTAATTCGTTCCGGAGGTCCGTACTTAACCTGAAACTGTTCTTAACCTGAAGCACCAGTTTAGCTAATGGGGCCTCCTGCTGCTGCCGCGCTGCCGGAGCACGATTTCTGTTCTCATCCTGAAGCAAAGTTCTTAACCCGAGGGTTAGCGGAGTCTGTAACCTGAAGCGTATGTAACCCAAGATACCACTGTATATAAATTCAATAAATAAATAATAAAATAATCCTTAAGCTAGACCTGAAAGTGTTCAGGAAATGCTAGTGAAAGGAACAGGACAGGTCAAGGCAGAGTAGAATTCCTAATAGGGGTGAGGCCTCAATACCCCATGTATTGTTTTTAATAGTATCTTATATTGCGATATTGTGCACTGCCCTGATATTTTAGAACATGATGGCACAGAGATGCTTTTGTACGCAAAATGTATTTATTTATAAAAGTATTTTCATGCTGCCGCGGTATAAATGCAAGGCGGTTTTAGAACTTTACCCTGTAACATCCTCATGCATCCTTCTGTCCCACAGGTGAGAAACGCTCCAGCTTTGAAGTGAATTACAACCCCAGCTTTGTGTACGAGAAGGAGAGGGAGGCCATGTTGCAAGGATGCCTGCTGGACCAACAAGCCATCAACAATTCCATGGGCTACCTTGGCGCAGAATCCCTGCGCCCGCTTGTGCAGAACCCGGCACCCCCGACCTCGGAGATGGTGCCCGTGATCAGCAGCCTGTACCCCCTGGCGCTCACCCGCTCTGAAGTGCCCAACGGCAACCCTCAGGAGGTGGAAAAGAGCCATACCCAGCTGAGAGACAAGGCTATGTCTTCCGACAGAGGCCTTTCTCCAAACAACAGCGGCCAAGATTCCACAGACTCAGACAGCAACCAAGAGGAGCACCAGAGCCTTGCCTACCACCAGAACCAAGCGGCTCCTCCTCCTCTGCAGGCCCATAATGGGCTCCTGGTCTACAAGGAGCACCCCAGGTCCTACGAGATCTTCAGGCCACCCGTCGTTTGTCCTCGTGACGTCTTGAAAGTCTTCAACAAGGAAGGCGAACCCATTGGGGTCTACCGATGTGACCACTGCCGCGTCCTCTTCCTGGATTATGTGATGTTCACCATCCACATGGGATGCCACGGCTTCCGTGACCCTTTTGAGTGTAATTTGTGTGGCCACCGGAGCCATGACAAATACGAATTCTCCTCCCACATAGTCCGTGGCGAGCACAGAATGGGACTGAAATGAGAGCAGAACTTCTCCCATCAGTTTCTGGGGAGACTCATGCACCGTAACCTAAAACCAGTCCAAAACCAAGTTCGAGTATTGTGTGATTTCTACCAAACAACCTGGGGGGTGGGGGTGGGGAATTATAACTTGTGGGTATTTCCTTGACTCCATGGATCTACAGTCTTCAGGGTTCCTTGTCCAGGAATGTGGGGAGTTTAAGACTAGTTTACATTTGTAGTGTAGTCAGATTTTTAAAACCCTTAAAAAAAAAAGTGGAAAGATTTCGTTGACATTTTTCTGTACCACCTGTAAAAACGGTTCGGCCAGAGGTGAGGAATCTGTAGGCCCCAAGCCCGGATGTTGCTGGGCTACAACTCATATCACCCTTAGCACCCCTCAGAAACGTGAAAAATTAAGCGGTATATAAATGTCTTAAATAAAAATAGAGAAATATTGGCCATGCTCTCTGAGGCTGATGAGCGCTGGGAATCCCACAGTGTCTGAAAGGTCCTTTGGTGACCCAGCCCTGGGTTAGGCTCACAGTTAACACAGACCGGAAACTAAGATGGCTGCCCCCAACAGTGCTTAATTTCTGAAAACAACAACAATGGCGGAGAGGGAAGAAAGGGTGTTGGGGCTTAGTTTCCAGCATTTGGTGCTTGGAGATGGCTGGACCTGTGGTTTGTGAAGACTCAGGTGCTTTTTGTTCATTTTTCAATTATTCTGGGACCTCAGGCCAGTTTATATAATCTGCAGAGCGAACTGAGAAAGTAGCTTTTCCACCTCATGTTGTTAGCGAAGGAAGCTGCCCCTGATTGTCCTCCTGGCCCATTATTGTAAAGATTTAGGCGGTGGAGAGTCCTTTATATCATCTGATCCTTCTCCTCTTACTTTTTTTTTTTTTAAGCTGGAGAGGCTGGGGACTGAACCTGGAACCATCCATTTGGAAAGCATGGAGCTATAGACCCCACCTGTGGGAACCGCATGTTTGATTGGTTCACCCTAGGGACGCAAAATAGCGCCTTGCATTTGGAAAAGCAGCATACCAGAAACAAGGCTAGACTGCAGGCCATCTCCCTAGCATGCTGTTTTTCTGAGGGGAGTGGGGAGCTTCTTCTGTCAGAGAGCATTCAGTCCATTGATTCCCTTCCCAAAGGCAGGCCTCCTAAAGTAGTCCAACCCACATTCTTCCCTTGGCGCCTTGGCAGTGAAAAAGAGGGCTTATCTACACTTACCTTTCTCCCTGTTCCTTCCAGGCACAGGTCTGCGCTTAAAAGCTCCATGCCCAAACATTTGCCGGGGGCGGGGCACAAACATCAATTGGGGTTTTCTGTGGATGGCTGTTTGCTCTGATCGAGCTTTAAAGAGCAGGTTTTCAGCGGAAAAGGTCTAGAGCAGAGGTCAGCAACCTTTTTCAGCTGTGAGCTGGTCCACCATCCTTCAGACCATGCGGTGGGCCGGACTATATTTTGAAAAAAATAATGAACGAATTCCTATGCCCCACAAATAACCCAGAGACACATTTTAAATAAAAGCACACATTCTACTCATGTAAAAACATGCTGATTCCCAGGGCCGGATTGAGAAGGTGTTTGGGCCGCATCCGGCCCCCAGGCCTTAGGTTGCCTACCCCTGGTCTAGAGCAAAACCAAAAAGGGGCGATCGGACAGGGAGCAGGTGATGTCTGGAAAGAGTGGAGGAAAGGTAGATGTGGATAAGCCCACAGTTATTGGGCTAAGATTGAGCCCTGACCCCAGTGAGTTATATTTCTTTATAGGGTGAGTTCTCAGTTGCTGCAGTTTCCGGTGGTCCTTGGTAGAGGAGCCATTCAACCAGCTTGTTTGTAGCAGAAGTGTGACTTTCGTTTTATCCTGTCAGTAGCAAAGATGTAAAAGTGGTCTTTTGTTCTTGTCACACTGGTGAGCCTTTTTATATATGCCTTAAGGGCAATCTGTGCTATTTCCATCTCTCTCTTGCTCTCTCTCTCTCTCTCTTGTTGGTGTGTGTGTGTGTGTGTGTGTGTGTGTGTGTGTAAAAGAGAGAAAACACACACACATTCCCTCTTCCTCCCTGTCTTTCAGTTCACATGTCATTATCCTTCAGGGGCACCTCTGTTCCTGGACAAATCACTAGTCTTGCATATTTAGAGTTGCCAGCTTGCAACTTCAGACAGTACTGACTACAGATGGGTGAATCTACCAAATTTCAGTTTCTCTCAGCTTCTTATTTTTTTCCAGTCATGTGTTCAATTTTTCCACAACAGCCATCAAATCCATTGCGCACCTCAATTTTCAGAACCTTGAAACAAAAAGAGTATTTGCTGGCAAATGTAAATGTGCCATCAAGTCTAATCTGCACCTTAATTTTCGCAACGTAACTTGGCCAAAAAAGGTGAGCATTAGATTTGAGTAAATACTGTATTTGCCTGTAATTTTCGCAATGCGATTTCCTCTAAGATAATGCATTTATTTTCCACGCACAACACATACATATGTGCACATCTTTCCCCTGTATATGTATTTTGGTACATCTTACTTGGTTTGAGAACTTCACTGCAAAATTCAGAGAAGTTCAGCATGTGAATTGTTTCAGAAATGGTGAGATAAGTAGAATCACCTTTAAAGGTGAACTTAATATAATTTATCTCCCGCCCCTAGTTCTGACCCCACCTCTTAACAGGGTCAGTAGGCAGAGCTAAGGACCTGGGCAGAGGAAGTCAACCAAGATGAAACCAAGCCTTATGAGGAATGGTTGAGGGAATTGGGTATGTTTAGCCTGGGAAAGAGACTGAGAGAAGATAGGATAGCTGTCTTCAAGTATCTAAAGGACTGTCACATGGAAGATGGAGCAAGCTTGTCTCCTGCTCTGAAGTGCAGGACCTAAACCAATGGCTTCAAGTTACAAGAAAAAAGATTCTGACTAAACATCAAGAAGAAGTTTCTGACAGTAACAGCTGTTTGACCATTGAACTGACTCCCACAAGAGGTGGTGGACTGTCCTCCCTTTGAGGCTTTTAAGCAGAGTTTTGGATGGCCATTTGTCATGGATGCTTTAGTTGAAATTCCCGCATTGCAGGGGGTTGGACTACATGACCCCTGGGGTCCCTTCCAACTCTACAATTCTATGATTCCCCAAGTTGGTGGGGCTTATTTGACAAGAAGAAACCAAGCCTTTAGGGTCATTGGGCCTGTTTTCTGGAATACTCTGCCAACAGAGATTCAGCAAGCAGCTTCTGTTTTAACTTTTAAATGCCTGCTGAAAACTTTCCCCTTCTATCAGGCTTATGCAGGCAATTAAGAATATGTGCTAGCTGATTTCTGATTTTAACATTTTATGTCTTTTTATTGTATGATTTTATGTATAAATGTTGTAAACTGCTGTGAATTTTTTATAATCTTTATTTTCTGTGTTATTTTTTATGAATTTAAACATTTTTTATAAATAAGGGAAAAGGAAACAAAACATTTAGGAAGTAGGGGACATGGAGAGAGACAGCTGCTTCACTCGCCCAAAAACACAGGGACAAATTGTTTGCGGCCCCTGAGTGTAGCAGTTTGGAGCCTGGCTTCACCCCAATT
Organism: Podarcis pityusensis; assembly: GCF_964106645.2. Lineage (NCBI taxonomy): Eukaryota > Metazoa > Chordata > Lepidosauria > Squamata > Lacertidae > Podarcis > Podarcis pityusensis. Next base: position 26,227,867 of record NC_138038.1, read on the forward strand.
TATTGGGTTATCCCTGTATTGGGTAAACCTGGATTTACAAGGGGAAAGCATTGAGATAGTTGTAACATCCTGGGGACTACACAAATTAAACGGGAACACAAACAGCCGCGAACCCATAGTAAACTCTGGTGTTGGCAAACCCACATTCTGGATTTGCTGAAAAGAAGTCATCAGAAAACATTCTGAAATTAAGGGTGTACCGTTTAGTTTTACCTAACATCTTTTTTTGAGATAAACGTGGAGGCTTTTGCTGGGGCAAAAATGGCAGGTTAATTTTGAAGGAGCAGAAAGAAATTTGATGACTAGCCAAATTTCCCAGTGAGGAAGGTTCCAAACCTTCCTGTGTTGCCACCATTGTTGCTGCTGCTCCAGCCTAATGGGTCTCTCAAGGGGGAAACGTGGAAGGGATTTTGCAGACAGCAAAAAGCGTTGGTAAAAGACTAGCAAAATTTCCCAGCAGGATCGGGTGGGGGTAAGGGGAGCCCTTCGTATCCTTGCTTCTGAACCTTCCTTAGGAGTTGCTCTTGCCTCTGTTGAGAACTGGCAGAAGGAAGCCACTGTTGCCTTGTGATAGGAAACCCTCCATGGAAGCTGAAAACGCCATTGCCTTACCTTGGAGGGCCGTGAATGTGCCTCTGCATTAACATTGCTGCTTCTGACTACTCGTCGCTCATGGCTGTCGCTCTGAAGACAGCACGCTGGCGTGTTTCTGCTTCGAAAATAGGTCTCTGCACTTGTTCTGGAGTTCTTTCATTCCAGTCAAAGAATTAACGGGAACCTGCTGTCATTCCGAGTGTGTTTGTTTTCAAAAAGTGTTATCTACAGTGTAAAGTGATGGATTTATTTTTTAATACAAAGTGCTTTTTTCAGTACCCGTGGCTCTGTATGTTTTGGTTTCTTTTTCCACCGAGGTAATAAAGGGGGAGGCACCACATGGTTTGGAGCACGTCTTCCTGAACCGGAAGATGCAATCGGTGTACAAAAGTCACTTGAGATGCTTCGAAGCGGAGACAACTTAGCAGCACCGTTGCACTGTCCCAAGGAGGCACGGCACAGGGAGAGCAGTGTGTGGGCACACTCACACGCCACAGCCCAGTGGAGGAGAGGGGCAGCAACGCTGCCACAGACTCTCCTTTCTGCCTGACCTGGGAGTGGAGCTATAGCTCAGGCTTCCTCAAACTCTGCCCCCCAGATGTTTTGAGACTACAATTCCCATCATCCTTGACTACTGGTCCTACTAGCTAGGGATCATGGGAGTTGTAGGCCAAAAACATCTGGAGGGCTGAGTTTGAGGAAGCCTGCTATAGCTGCATGCTGGAGCCAGGCTCCAATGAGGGAGCCTGTTATGGGGGCAGCTGGTCACACCCATTCCCAAAAAATGCACCTGGGGCCACCCCCATCCCTGCTGTGCCACTGCTTCCCAGAGCCATTGCAGCTGTTTCCATGGGCCCCGTCTGCTGGCAGGGAGCACCAGGACATTCCATAATCAAGTCAGAAGCCATTGCAGCTTTAGGAATTCCAGGACCATCCCATCAAAATTGGGGCAATTGGAGGGTATGAAGTATTGAAATTGGGATCATGTGTAACTGCCCTGCAAGCATCCTGAGCACAAACAATGATGAATGAGCATTAAGAAGCGTTGCAGCAGAGAGCCTGGCTAGAGTGGTTAGTTAGTGTTCTATGCAGGTTCCCTGGCCTCATCAGAAATAAGGTTAGTTTAACTGCTAACTCAGCTTGTAGTGAGTTTCTGTGAGCAGCTGAAGACAACTACCCCCCCCCCTCCTGCCACTTCGTGTCTTCTCGCCATCCTTGAGAATTTGCCTTGCAGCCTTTTCTCTCTCTTCCTCTTCCAGCCACCTTGGCCCAAGCTGCACCTTAAGGCCACCCACACACATTTTCCCACTTCGAGTGAGCACGCAACCACCGAAAAGGTGAGAAGTTAAGACCTATGGGTATCGTCTAACATTCTTTAAAGAGGTTTTCACAGCCCTTAGAAGACACTTTCCTGTATGTTTGCAAGGTGAGGGAGGAGGGAGGATTCCGGCAGACACACCATTCTGTGTTTTCCAGAGGCTGCAGTTTTCTTTTTTGGTAGACACAATGACATCAGTTATTTTAATCCTAGAGTCCTTAGGCCGGAGACAGGCAAGCAAAGGAAGTTATGGGTGGAATGTCAAAAACATTACTGGAAGGCTCATAATTCAGTGGGTTAGAGAGAAAATGTTTCTCAGGCAGAAGGCCCCAGAACCTCCATCTTGAAAGGATTTGGGGGAGAACGGCCACTTAACACCTCACCAAAAGAGGGCCTGGATATTACATGACATTTGCATCTGCCAAGTTATATAGGTGCAAATTTAGAAATATTTTAATATACTTAACTACAAGTTGAATAGGAACATGGTGTATGCCACCACAGTGGGGAAGACTCTGGCCAGCAGACCCATGGGTCTGCAGTCTTATCTGTGGATAGGCAGCTTCAAAGTCCCTGGTCTCCCTTCACCGGGTTAGCAGTTTTTTAAATTGGACTTGCCCTTCAAAGAGAGAACTGTCCTCTGCCATGTAGGACACACGGCCACCCTACTTGGGTAGGTAGGCGCCCTGGGAAAATTTGCTAAAGTTGACTTTGGGGAACTAATGCCAGACAGTGTATAATCAGTTTCCCCTTCCCTAATCAGGGGGCTTTTGCCTGAGCACCTGGGGTCCAGGGCTTTTGCCTGAGCACCTGGACACTTGAAGTGCAGACAGAAGGAATGGCAAACATGTCTGTAAAGGGTAAAGGGACCCCTGACCATTAGGTCCAGTCGTGACCAACTCTGGGGTTGCGGCGCTCACCTCACTTTATTGGCTGAGGGAGCCGGCATACAGCTTCCGGGTCATGTGGCCAGCATGACTAAGCCGCTTCTGGCGAACCAGAGCAGCGCACGGAAATGCCGTTTACCTTCCCGCCGGAGCGGTACCTATTTATCTACTAGCACTTTGACGTGCTTTCGAACTGCTAGGTTGGCAGGAGCAGGGACCGAACAACGGGAGCTCACCCCATCGTGGGGATTCAAACTGCCGACTTTCTGATTGGCAAGTCCTAGGCTCTGTCGTTTAACCCACAGCGCCACTCTGTACTCTTGCTCTAATGGCACCCCTTGTCCTCCACAACCTGGTGCCCTCCATAAGTTGCTGGACTCCAATTCCCATCAGCTCCAACAATGGGATGATGCTCCCAAAGGATGATGGGAGTTGTAGTGCAGCAGCGTATGGAGGGCACCATTTCTGTGAGTTTCCTGGAACTGTGCACTATTGCATTTCCATCCTGCCCCTTATCCACAGAGTGAAGGAGCCTTTCTCATTTCTTCTTCACAAATCATGACGGGCGCTTGCTTTGCAGTTGACTACCTCCTCCTCCTCCACTTCTCCTCCTCCTCCTCCTCCACCGCAGTAACAGGAAGAACACCTGCCGGATCCACACTTCAGAAGTGTTCCCATCAAAGACCCAAAAAGGTGCAGCCAGCCCTGACTCTGTGGTTTCTGAGAATTTGAATAAAACTTTCCTCTCTTCAGAAATGTAGGGAGTGCAGGAGGAGGCAAGCAATCTGAAAAGAGCGCCCAAGGACAGAGGCAAGAGGAGCGAGGAGGAACAACCTTGCTCGGGTTCAGCTTTGAAAGGCTCAGTAGGCTGCTAGTGCAATGCATCTACTAAAAAACAAACAAACCCAGGCCCTACTGAGTTCAGTGGGATGTAAGGGTGGCTAGGATAGGAGCCCTAAGGTCACGCCTGAGTCTCCAGTTGGAATCAGTGGGTCTTAAAAATTCAGAGGAACATAGAAACCTACCTTTGCACCAAGTCAGACCATTGTTCTATCCAAGTCAATATGACCTGCACTGACTGGCAGCGGCACTACATAGTTTCAAACAGGAGCAATTCCAGGTTTCAGCTGGAGAAGCCGGGGATTGAACCTGCAACCTTCTGCCTGCAAAGCAGACGCTCTACCACTGAGCAACAGCCCATGCCCTAAATGTACATGCTTTTACCAAATCCTATACCCCTTTAGTTCACAGTCACACCCTCACTGTCTATGCAGGGTTGCTCTTTGGTAGGAAAGAAAAATTATTTCAAGCATTACCCCTGTGTGAATGACCACAATCTCCATGATGGGGAACTGGATATGGTGTAACCCAGGCATCCCCAAACTCGGCCCTCCATATGTTTTGGGACTACAATTCCCATCATGGCTGGCCACTGGTCCTGTTAGCTAGGGATGATGGGAGCTGTAGTCCCAAAATATCTGGAGGGCCAAGTTTGGGGGTGCCTGGTGTAGCCTCAGCACCCAAGCATCAGTAGATAAACCCTCATGTTTATGGCCTCTCTCTCTGACCTCATGCATGCCAAATTTCAGTGCTGCACACGGCACTGCTGAAATTGGAGAGCCCAAAGTCCTTCACTGGGTGGAGGAAGAACCTCGCGGCCTTGGTGAGTAGCCAGCAGGAGCCTTATTCCCCATGATTCTCTTTTAAATCCACCCAAGACAGTTGGCACCGCCCACACTTTGTGAGCACTCATCCCTACATGCAGGGAAGCTCTGCTGGATGACCCACAGCAACCCTGCTCGCTGCCACCCAAACACTGCAGAGCCGTTTTGCCTTGCAAGTTCACAGCCTGGATGCTGTGAGAGAGCAGAGCAAGCTGTTGCTTCACAGAGTTTCCCTGCAAGCCCTGAGAGAGATGGGTTCGCTGCCTTCTCCTCCTCCTCCTCCCTGACCACAACAGAGAGTGGGGTGAGGCTGTGGCGTGAGCCTGGCTGTGTGCTCAGGTGGTGCCTCTCCGTCTTCTCTCTCACTTCCTCACAAACGCCTACAGGGCATCCAAGGCCAGGGGCAATGGCCTCCAGCTGCTTGTCATCCTCTGTGTGTGCCTCCCTTGCTCTCCTGCAGCTACAGGATCCATGCTGCGACCATTTTCCACGGAGGGAGGCTCACACCAGAGCCAGCAGCAATTAGGAGGATGCTACAGGCTGTGGGCTTGTTAAACTGCTTCCTCCAGGCTCCTGTACCCCTGCAAAGCTCCATGGTGTGCAACATGCAAAAGTGTTTGAGGATGGGCTGTAGATCAGGGGCAGGGTTGCATCAGCCTTGCATGCACAAGGTCGTGGGTTCAATCCCCAGCCCTGTCCGAAACCCAGGAGAACTGCTGCCAGCTCCAGCTCATCCATAGCTCCTCTGGTTCCCTGTCTAGAAAGAATACCTCATCCAAGGGGTATTCTGTTTGTTGTACCGCCTTCCCCTCAGGAAAACTCCCTCTTTGCTGCTGAATCAGAGCAAATGTCAATCTGCAGGAAACCCACTTGACATTTGCTCCTATTCAACAGTAAAGAACGGGATTTCCTGGGGGAACATGACAGGGCAAAGGGAAAAGTGGACAAGCCCTCAGAGTATACAATGCAGCCTATGTTTTCTAGTGTAGGTTTGAACCCTGGGTTTGAACTAGGGACCCCACTGTAGGGATGGAGGAATCGATCACAGTTTTATTTTCTCTCCGTTTCTCGTTTTTCTTTTTTTTTTTTTTTAATTAATATTTATTAAAGTTTCAGAAAAAATAAAATCACATTAGTAAACAAGAAAATTTTCACAAAAACAGAGAAAAATACACCATACAAAATACAAAATACAAAATAGAAAAAAGTAAAAAAGGGGGGGGGGGAAAACAGTTAAAAATAGTTCCGTCTTTTTGTAACCTCTTTTACATTCACTTGTTTCCCGGACTTCCTCATACCTCCCTCTTTTGTATTCCAATTCAGTTTGTAAGCTCAGCAATTTCTTTCCCTCCTTTTTAATTCCAATCCTAAATCTTAATATATTATGACATTAGATTTTTACCTATTTAAAAACCAATTTTTCCATTTCTCTAAACCTTTTTGATCCTAATCCTTAATCTTGATATATTTCTAGCTTTAAAACCTGTACAGCTAGAAGCCACTTAACTTCAATCCAACATCCCTCTAACATTCATTAATTTTGCAATGTTTCTGTAAATAATCTTTAAATTTCTTCCAATCTTCTTCCACCGACTCTTCTCCCTGGTCACGGATTCTGCCAGTCATTTCCGCCAATTCCATGTAGTCCATCATTTTCATCTGCCATTCCTCCAGTGTGGGTAGCTCTTGTGTCTTCCAATACTTTGCGATGAGTATTCTTGCTGCTGTTGTAGCATACATAAAGAAAGTTCCGTTTCTCGTTTTTCAAATCTGAGGTTCCGTTCTCCACATCAGCTTGCTTAAGAAAAGAATAAAAGTCCTCAATAACATTCTGTTGTTCATTTCTCCTAATATACGCCATTTCGTATATCGTTTTGCCTGATGGGAAAACACTTTGTCATTTGTGTGCGCTATTTCCACTAATATATGCATTTATATGCGCCCTCCGCTTAGCACATGCATTTTGGTAAGCATTACTTGGTTGGAGAACAGCACTGCGTGAAGTTGGTTGCGTTTCAGTTCACATCGCGCTCTGGAAAGTATGAATTAGGTAGGTTCACCTTTAAATGTCTCTCAGCCCGGCCTATACCACCATTTGTGCAACGTGAGCTGTTTTACTTAGGGCTCATCCAGATGTCTGTGACTCAGTGCTGAGCCTGGGGGAAAAAGTCAAATAAACATAAGCAAGAGAGTTGTGCTGGATCAGGCCCAGAGCCAATCTGGTTCATCAGTCTGTTCTCGCAGCAGCCCACAACGCTCCATGAGGTGATTAAGTGCTGTCTGCGGCTGTGCCTCACTGCTGAGGCCGCTCTGTGGGATTTTGTAGACATGCCACAGTTGAATGGGGGCATGTTTGCCCTCCACCCCCCACCCCAATGAGGTTTGAACTCCCATCTCCTGTCTCCCAATCAGTGCCAGATTTACGTAGAAGCTAAACAAGCTATAGCTTAGGGCCCCACTCTCCTGGGGGCCCCAAAAAAATTAAAGGAAAAAAACCTGTATGTACAGTTCAACAATATAAGATAAAAAACAAATAAAATGGCTTTAGATACCTAACCTATTAGGTCCATAAATTACCATATAGCATATATTCAACGCAAAAAAGGTGACAATTTGTTGTTGACAAAGGACTGCTGGACATATAAAGGGCCCCATTACCTTCAGTAGCTTAGGGCCTCATCAAACCTAAATCTGCCCCTGCTCCCAATCCCATGTCCTGTTTGGTGAGGCTGCTGTCGGTGTTTATCTTTGGCTTCCCTTGGCTTACAGGCGAAAAGGTCTTTGCCTCCTTGGGTAGGTCTTCAATCTTTGTCCCAGGAAAACAGTGTGCGCTTTGCCCAGTCCTCCTGCTCAGGGAGTTATGTGGGTCCTGTGTTACATGGAGAGTCCATAACTTCCTGAGGAAGATCATTCCACTGCCATACAGCTCTTACTGTCAAAAAGGTTTCTCTGGTGTTTGGTTGGAATCTCCTTTCTTGGAACTTGAAGCAGGAGAAAATAAGCTTGCTCCCTTTCTCATGTGACAGCCCATCAGATATTTGAAAATAGCTGCCCGATTTCCTCTCAGTCACCTATTTTCCAGGCTAAGCAGATCCTTCAATTATTCCTCATAAGGCCTGGTTTCCAGACCCTTGATCATCTTGGTTGCTCTCCTCTCCACGCACTCCAGCTTGTCAATATCCCACTTAAATTGTGGTATCCAGAATTGGAGGCAGTATTCCAGGTGTGGTCTGACTAAGGCAGAATAGAGTGGTACTAATACTTCACTCTCCTTCCTTCCTTTTTGTGTTGGACTCCAAAACACTGCCACTACTACCACCACCACTACTACTACTACTACTACTACCACCACCATCAGCATCATCATTGTTATTATTTCTTCTGAGGAGCTCAAAGTGGCATACAGCCTTCTCCCTCTTCCTTTTTTATCCTCAAAACAACCCTGTGAGGTAGGCTTAGGCTAAGAGATGGTGACTGACCCAAGGCCACCCACTGAGCTTCATGGCCAAGTGAGGTTCAAGCCCCAGTACCTTAAGCACTATACCCCACTGGTTTCTGAGGAACATGACAGGGGTTTGTGTGGTCACTGAATCCCTGCCTGTATGGACACCAGGGGTCTCGTTGTAGCAGGGGTTGCTGCTGCCCGTGCTGCTTGGACTGGTAGACAGGGGGCACTGTGGCACCATGGTGTGTGTGCTGTGATGTCATAACATTATACACTCATTGGCTCCCCCTGTGTAGAGGCAGCATGTGGGTGTCTTTGCTAGCACAGCCCCAGACTGGTGGTATTTTTACACCAGTTTGTCTGTGTGTGTCCCCCAGGCTGAGAATGTGTAGCAAGGGTGTTCTGGGAAATGATATATAATGAATTGAAAAAGGTATTTAAATATACCTTCTTGAAGAAACCAGAGGCCTTCCTCCTGGGCATAGTCGGCCAATTGGTGTTAAAGAGGGACAGAACTTTCTTTATGTATGCCACAACAGCAGCAAGAATTCTTATTCCAAAGTACTGGAAGACACAAGATCTACCCACTCTGGAAGAATGGCAGATGAAGCTGATGGACTATATGGAACTGGCGGAAATGACTGGCAGAATCCGAGACCAGGGAGAAGAGTCGGTGGAAGAAGATTGGAAGAAATTCAAAGATTATCTACAGAAATATTGTAAAATCAATGAATGTTAGAATGATGTTCGATAAAAACTAAGTGGTTCTTAGCTGAAATGTTACAAGGGAAGATGAAAAAAGGGTTTACTATGTAATATGTAAAAATCTAAAAGTACAATATCTTTATGATTATTGATTAGGATATTTAAAAGAGGGGAGGGAACTGCTGAACAGAATATGTGAACTGGAATACAAAAAAGGGAGGTGTGAGGAGGTCGAGGAAACAAGTAAATGAAGGATAAGACATAGAAAGACTAATTTGTTTGTTTACCTGGTTTTATTTTGTACTCTGTATTTTTCCATTTTTATATCTTTTTCTTTTTTTTAATCTGCTTTTTTTTTCTTTTTTCGCTCATTTTTGTAACATGTTGAAATTTTAATAAATATCTTTAAAAAAAAAAAAAAAAAGAGAATGTGTAGCAAGGGTGGCCAACGTAGTGCCCTCCAGATTGGAAGGGACTTCCTGCCATCCTGATATTTGGCCATGCTGTTTGGGGCTTATGGGAAGTGGCCATGCCACAGCATATCTCATGTCCCAGCCTAATGGGAATCTAGGATTGCTCTGCCCATCTTCATAATCCCACAAATAGTGGTGATTTGTCAGAGGAAAAACAAGGCTGACTGTGGTCCATACAGATGAACTCCTCAGTCAGTAGAGCACGAGACTCTTAATATCAGGGTTGTGGGTTTGAGCCCCATGTTGGGCCAAAGTTTCCTGTGTTTCAGAGAGTGGGAGTCGTGGTCCCTTCCAGTTCTGTGATTTACGTAAAACAAGCCTGGTTCTGGGAAACGGCTACCTTTTCCTAAAAACACCATTTCAAAGAAATCGGCCCCTCCATTATCATCACCAATTATCTCCTTGAAAACCTCTCTTGTATTTATTTAGACTGAAGGTTCCCTTCGCCTTACAAGCCGCAACCTTTGCTCCCTCCCTCTGTGTTGTATCTGCTTTTTCAGTCCACGCAGTCATCAGAATTAGGCGCTGTTCAGTCATTTCTTTACAGTTTAAACCCCAAGTGGCTAAAAATACCGCGTCAGGGTCTAATAAGCACAGCTCGCTGGAGATATTTCTGTCTGGGACTGGGAACTGAAACCCCTAAGGCTGGTCATGGGCTGTCTACCTCAGGATCATGTGACTCAACCAGCACGATGAGAGCACATGGCCACCCCCAATGTCACCCGCTTCTGCCTATGGGACCAAGGGCACAAATGAGTAAAGGGGAGCTTCCAGGTATTCAATCTACAAGTAGAAGTCCAGAAGATGTGGAGCAAAAACAAAACAAAAACCTTCTGATTTCTTCTTCCTCCTTCTCCTCCTTTTCCCCCCTCTTATGTGCTCTGCAAGAGTTCTATGTCAAATGATCGAATCAGCGTCATCATAATCAAATCCGCTCTTATCATTTTGCAGAATAGGTCTCTTGGCAAAAAGTCAAGAAGAGAAATACTTGCATGGGCCGCTAGGTGTCATCTCTCTCTCACACAGAGACATTATAATCAGCAATCAGGGCAACTGATAATCTAGAAGCAAAGGTTCTCAGGTTTGAGTTTCCAGGAGAATTGATTTATCTTGCAGAAGTCTGGTCCTCATGTACCCAATGACCCACCACTGGGGTTTCCTTCTACTTCCAGAGTTCCTGTTATCACTAAACTATTACAGCTGCTCTGTGTGCATTGTGTATGGAAATTCACTCAGACTGCTACATACCAACTAGAGAAGCACTTATTTGTTTGTTCCTGAATAATAATAATAGTAGTAATAGTAATAGTAATAATAATTTTATTTGTACCTTGCCCATCTGACTGGGGGCCCCAAGAAATATAAACACATAATTAAATATCAAACATTAAAAACTCCCATATACAGGGCTTCCTTCAGATGTCTTCTAAAAGTTGTATAGTTCTTTATTTCCTTGACATCTGATGGGCGGGTGCCACCACCGAGAAGGCCCTCTGCTTGGTTCCCTGTAACTTTACTTCTCACAATTAGGAAACTGCCAGAAGACCCTCAGAGCTGGACCTCAGCATCTGGGCAGAACGATGGGGGTGGAGATGCTCCTTCAGGTATACTGGGCCGAGGCCGTTTAGGGCTTTAAAGGTCAGCACCAACACTTTGAATTGTGCTCGGAAACATACTGATATGTTTACGTTGTTCCTTTTTATTATTTCCAGAAAGTATTCTTCATTCGACTTCTGCTACTACATATTTTGAGGGCTGTTTGAGGGTGATTAGGGAAAGAGGGCAAGGAGAGAGATTGAGGAGAAACGGGCAGCACACAAGGGCAACCTTGCCATGGTTTTGCATTGTGTTTGTGTGCGATTTAAAAACTGTTAGGAGCAACAACAACCAGAAAACAACCAAAAAGTAAACCTTGATTCAGGACTCTCAAATGCTAAAGGATAAAGAACGGGTGGTACCATGAGGTAAGACTTTGAGGCAGGAGGCCAGAGCCCCACTCAGCAGAATGACAGGAAGATGACAGTTGGCTTGCCAAATTTTGAAGAAGGCAGTGATGACGGGTGCCCATTGCAACTGGTAGGTAAGAAGGCAGAGAGACTGACGGAAGGTGGATCTGGAACTGGTGACAGGAATCGCCAATCCCTGACTGGGTGCAAATAAGAAAGCAGGCAGGTGGGGGTTGGGGGGCTGGCTGAGGATGGGCTTGAGGTTGGTGGGGCAAGCTCCCATTGTCCTAATGGCCCTGTGTGTGTTGGAAGTCATATGACTATTTAAAGAGCCCTCCCATCAGACCATGAAGACCAGAGACTGAAGTTACTCCACTGTGGTACCATGGAGAGTGTACTGTGGATAGGGATACACAAATATGTCACTTTTGGTTTCAGTTCCCTATAAATCATAAACTGATGAGGAAAAGGGAGAGAACCGAACCTTAGAGTGGAAAACATGAGAATCCGAAATGGACAAAATTTACCCATCCCTACTCTCCACAGGATTCACAAACGGACTCTTCCTTAGGCTGGTTTCTTCCCAACTGCCAAGGTGTGTGCCAAGCACCTCTGTGAGCTCAAAAAGGGATGGATCTGGGTGGGTACACACATACACACAGGGGTCCCCTGCCTCAACACCACAGCGGATCCTAGCCAGAGAATTTGGGTAGTGATGAGAGAGATAGCCCCAACATGCTGGCACACACAGAACCAGAATGGATAGCCAGTGGCCATTTGTGCCACAGGTGCATCTTCTCTTTGCAGCGGCAAAAACTTGTAAAGGTTGAGATGGAGAGGGGAGGAGCGCCTTCCGATTGTGTTATTGCTGCTTTTGGATGGTAGAGTCAATCACTTGGGGCTTCACTCTTTTGCAGACCCTCCAAGTGCCCCTATTTTCCAGGGACGTCCCTTATTTAGAGAAGCCATCCTGGTTTCTGATTTGATCCCAGGATGTCCCGCTTTTCCTTAGGATGTCCCTATTTTCATTGGAGAAATGTTGGAGGGTGTGGAATTATCTGACCCCCGAGCTGTCTGAAGGCAATCCTGTATTAGGGAAGGGTTTTTTAAAAAACATTTACTGTTTTATTATGTTTTTATATATGTTGGAAGTTGCCCAGAGTGGCTGGAGCAACCCAGTAAGGTGTGTGGGGTATAAATAGTAAAATTATCCCATTTTGGAATGGGAGGCCCCTATTTTCATGTTGGAGGGCATGTCTTTCAGAGATGTAATAAATTGGTTTCTTCCTGCAGCACCTCCGTGGTCCCTTCCTTCTCTCCCCAACCACCTTTCTGTTCCTCCCAAGCAGGAGTGGTTGTGGGAGGTCAAATGCCGGCCTCCAGACCCCTGCATCTGATCATCACCCCAGGCCACGCCCCTTCCCTAGGCCACACCCCCTCACCAGCCCTGCTTCTTTGTGCCATCCTCGAGTGTTTTTGCCTGGCTGAAATGTGTCATTGAACTCTCTTGCTTCCCAGCAAGAGAAGGTAAGAGAGGGATGCCTGAGCGCATGTAGAAACTAGCCTCCTCTACGAAGGTAAAATTCACATCTGTGGGAGGTGTGTGAATTATGCTTTTCCAGTCCACACAGGGTAGGCTATTTCTTTTCTTCTTCTTTTTACTGCTATCACATTTACCACAAACAAACAAAAAGAGCAGCAAGGAAACCTCTTTTTTTGTTGCTATTGCTAATTGCAGCAAGGAGGGGGCGGGGAGAGAGGATTTTTGTCAGAATCACGCCAGGGGAGGGGAGGGTTAAACCTCGAATCTGGATGGCAATTCTCCCCCCCCCCCTTGCCTGGGATTAATTTCTCTAATCCCCCCATGTGGCTGCAAGCCACTTGTATTTAACATATTGCACAGTTCAGCCTTTATTTGTTTTTGTTTTTTTGCACTGCTGCTCTTTGTCCTAAGAGGTGAGACCAGTTCACAGATTTCCAAGTGGTTTGCTATCCTGGGACTGCTCAGAGCCGTGCCTTCCTGGCTGCTGCTGCTGCTGCTCCTGCTCAGCTTCTGCATGAACACGGGCCTTTCAACCTCATCTCTGGGGCAATTCAAAGGGAGAACGGGGGTTAAAGCATGCAAATAAACACAAAGCAGGGCTCCAGGGTGCGAATTACAAAAAACAAAAAGCCTAGTCAGAAGTAGTGAGAATAGAATTGAGGGTTTTAAAGTGTTACAAATGTGCGAACAGAAAGTTTGGTAAAAAGAGAAGTGAATCTGTTTTGGGATCTTCCGTTCCCCAGTCTCTCTCTCTCCGGCCTCTGAAGGGCCTCCTCATCTGAAGCCCAACAGTCTGGCTCCTTGCCTCATTTTCTGGGCTTGCCAGCGGATCAGCCGAATGGCCTTCAGGCTGACGTGCAAGAGGGTATCATATTTGAAGACCATCTTGTAGAACGAGTCGGTCATCAAGGCCCCGGTGGGGTCGGCGTGCTTGAGAGCCGTCATGGGCGTGTAGATGGCGTTGGTCTGGTGGCGGAAGGGCGGCTTGGCCGTGGTGATGACCTTCAGCGTGTGCTGCGGAGGGAAGCACAGGACACCCACGTAAATAAATGCCAGGGGACATCCACACAAAGGCAGAGCTGGGAAACCTGTGGCTCTGCAGATGGGGTTGCACTCCAAAGCCCACCCTCCCTCACAATACCTGAAGGAGCGTCTCCACCTCCATCGTTTAGCCCAGACACTGAGGTCCAGCTCCGAGGACCTTCTGGCGGTTCCCTCCCTGTGAGAAGTGAGGTTACAGGGAACCAGGCAGAGGGCCTTCTCGGTAGTGGTGCCTGCCCTGTGGAAAGCTCTCCCATCAGATGTCAAGGAAATAAACAACTATCCAACTTTTAGAAGATATTTGAATGCAGCCCTGTTTAGGGAAGCTTTTCATGTCTGATGTTTTATCACTTTATTATTATTATTATTATTGTCATCAACATCATCATCATCAATTCTGTTGGGAGCTGCCCAGAGTAGCTGGAGAAATCCAGCCAGATGGGTGGGGAATGAATGAATGAATAAATTATTATTATTATTATTATTATTATTATTAGACACCAGAGGGAGCTGCTGAGCAACCGGGAACCTGCAATAGAGAAACTCTATTGTTACGGTAAAAAACAAGGTAAGGAGCATTTTTTATTTGCCAGTCTGCCCTGTGACGTTTTAGAACTATATATCTAATATCTTTCTAATAACATTAAAAAGGTCAGTGTAGATCCAGCCTTAGTTGATTAATCAATGGAACCTACTAAAACTCCTACGATTAATCAGTTGACCACATCCGCTATATATTTTGGAAAGTTGTTTGTCTGTTCTGTATGTGTTCAGATACCTTAACCAAATTTTGCAAGATGGTTCCTGTGATCAAGGAGCAGGTTTCCACCCGTGCTTGGATACAACTTGAATCAAGATGGCAGACTGCACCATTCAATACTGCACTGTTGTGGTTTTTTTTGTTTGTTTCTTTGAATTCTTGAGCAACACTGGGTGAGAGACTGTTAATTTGCATCTAACCAGTTGGATGGGAGGCTGCCTGCTTTCGATGGGGTTACATTCCTTCTGAAGGAGCGGGTATGCAGTTTGTGGGTAATTTTGGACGCATTGCTGCTGCTTGAGGCTTGGGGGGCCTCAGTGGCACCCCTACCTGGACAGGGATAGCCTAACAACTACAACTCCCATCATCCCTAGCTAGCAGGACCAGTGGTCAGGAGCAATGGGAGTTGTGGTCTAACAATGTCGGGCGCCCCAAGCTTCAGAATGGTTGCTTTAGACATGGGCTTAAAGCTTTTATATTCTCACAGACTTTGCCTGTGGTGTGAACCAGCCAGGTTGTCCATTCTACTGAAGATGCTGTGCTGTTTTCCCCCTATGCTTGGTTCTACAAGTGCTTTCCAATCCTAAAATGTGCAGCTATCTGGAATTTTGTGTCTTGAGCAGCATAGAAATTCCTGCAAGTGATGATGATGATGATGATGATATACCGGTAATGATGATGATGATGATCATCATCATCATCATAAATGGCAGCCCTTGTCACACATAAAGAAGACATTAGTTTTTTTTCACCTCAGCTACATCTTCAGGGGTCTGGCCCAAACTGGAGAAGATGGCCTTCGAATTTTTCAGGTAGACATTGGTGAATATTTCTGCAGTCTCAGGATCCGTCTGGGAATAGTCAGCTTTCTCTGCGTCTTCATAGACCTTCATCTCAAACTCGGTCACGACTGGGCCAGGCTCTATCAAACTGACACTACAAGCCAAGCACACAATATGTAAGGTTCATCCTTAAGCCAGGCATTCTTTTCTGGTGCCTGTGGGGTCCTCCCTCCATTTCGGCTGTGAGGAAGGGAGCCACCATGTTCCAGAGGCACAGAAGAGGCCAAGTCAGGTTATGAGCAATTGTTGGAGGGAGTGGAAGTGGCAGTGAGAAACGGCTGCGCTCGATCCAACTAAGTCATACGCAGAGTAAGCCCATTCAGATCAATACAGATGACTAACCTCAGTCACCCTGTCTATTCTGGGTATGACTGTAGCGAACCATGACTAAAAAAGTGGCTAATTTGGAAGCTATATTGGGGGGGGGGGGAGAACGCCAATCCTAAATATATACTGTTCAAAATCCTTTATTTATGTAGCCCCCCCCCATGCCTTAGCTCCTTTTTGTGATTCTTAAAAAAGCAGGCTGGATTCAACATGGCCTGCTAGCAAAAGAAAGAGAAGAGAAGAGAAGAGAAGAGAAGAGAAGAGAAGAGAAGAGAAGAGAAAAGAAAAGAAAAGAAAAGAAAAGAAAAGAAAAGAAAAGAAAAGAAAAGAAAAGAAAAGAAAAGAAAAAAAAAGAAAAGAAAAGAAAAGAAAAGAAAAGAGTCCAAAGGGAACCCCCACAGAATTATTAGAATTGCAGTTTCATGAGGGGAATAGGGATCTCTTAACAATTTTCAGCACACTTAATAAACTACAGTTCCCAGAATTCTTTGGGAATGGGAAGCCATGAATGCTTAAAGTGGTATAGTACTGCTTTAAATGTGTGGTGAGGTTGTCACCCCACTTTGAGACAAATGAGCCACAAATAAACTTGAATTCTCCCTGTTTCCCCACTTACCCCTCCTGAAGAGCTAAACTACCCAAAGGGAGATGCTAACTCTGATCTGATCAGAGTGAATTTCGTCTGACCACCAGCTGTTTTATCCTGTGAATAGCACCACTTAGTACCATTATTTAAAGTGACCACTTTCCCCCCCTGCCATAAATTCATGAAGTGAAGCTCTTCCGTTCACTAGACTCTTTCAACCGGAAAAAAGCTACCCCTGTTGAACTCCTTCCGCTTTTGCAGCTGTCGAAACTTAAGGAGACTTGCCAGAAATGCAAAAGAAGGCAACACTAACTGTATAGGCATGGCAGGGGAGGAGAAGGGGTCTAAAAGCATCACTTGCCGATTAGCCACTCACAAGATATTGAACTTGAGCGCCTGGATGATGAGGCTTTCGCAGAAGCCCTCAATGGCAAATTTGGAAGCTGTGTAGATGTCATTGAACACAATGCCTGAAAAAGAAGAGATTAGCAAGAGGCTGGACACAGACAAATCCTGCAGGCAGACCATTCTGATGGCCAAGTCAAACAAAATTAATTATGTCCTCGTTTATTCAGGCATCAGATTTATTGTATGAGCCACTGGCTTTGACAACTTTCAGGCAACATTTCAATATAAAATGACAGTTACACAAGTTACAATGGAGGTGTGTGTGTGTGTGTGTGTGTGTGTACATACACAAACATATACAGAGAGAGGGGGCATGCGTACTATACAGAGTACAGTGGTACCTCCGGTTACAGACACTTCAGGTTACAGAATCTGCTAACCCAGAAATAGTACCTCAGGTTAAGAACTTTACCTCAGGATGAGAACAGAAATCGCGCGCTGGTGGCACAGCGGCAGCGGGAGGCCCCATTAGCACAAGTGGTACCTCAGGTTAAGAACAGTTTCAGGTTAAGAACGGACCTCCAGAACGAATTAAGTTCTTAACCCAAGGTAACACTGTACTATAAAATCTTAACTTAAACAAGAAGAAAAAAAAAAGACCTGTTATCTGCTTAAAAGTCCCCTACACCAGCCACCCTGATCTTTTTTGCTACTTTCACATGGAGTTTATGTGCAGCTAAAGTGTTTGGCACTCCAGACAGCAAGTGAATAAGCCACATTTTGAAGGTTTCTCTCTCTCACACACCCCCTCCCTGCAAGTGAAAACTGGCATGGCAAAATGGGCTGGGATAAAAATTCCCCATATGTGCTAGCTATTTACTTGCAGGGGTTTTTTGTTTTTGTTTCTGGTTTTTATTTTAGATGAGAAAATATTCAAAATTTGAGTCTGTCCTTCTGCCCCCTTGGGATTTACCCACCTCATTCTGCTGCACATGTGCAAACAAAGCCTTAGCTTGCTAAGAAAAAGATCTAGATCAGGCTTCCTCAACCTTGGTTTTGGCCTACAACTCCCATGATCCTTAGCTAGCAGAACCAGTGGTCAGGGATGATAGGAATTGTAGTCTCAAAACATATGGAGGGCTGAGGTTGAGGAAGCCGGATCTAGACGATTTATTAAGAGGCTAGGTCTGTCAGTGGCTATTGATCCTAATCTAAAGGGAGCCTCTGTTCAGAGAACATCACAAGAGCCCACTGCCTCCGAGGAAAGACCCACCCAGCTACCCTCTTCTCACCAGTGATTCTCAGCCCTTGGCATTCAGAGATATATTGCCTCTGACAGTGGAAACAGAACAGAGCCTTATCCTCCATGAATCTGTCTCTGGAGGTGACCTACCTCAAAACATCAGATACTGGTGACAAACAACACAGAATGGCCATCATGTTTTGCTGTTTGTGTGTTTCCCAGGAGATGGGAAAGTGCCTATTTGTACCTTTTGACTGATTTAGCTTAGTAGGCAATGTTCTTATGAATGCAGTAGCCAGCCATTGTAATAGCTATTCTGTATTGCGTCTTCTTTTAAATATATTAATGGTATGTAATTGAGAGGGCAGCGTATAAAGAGCTTACTTATAAATAAGTAAGGAAGGCATAGAGGTTGAGTCACAGGAAGCAGGTGACATGGAAGACTTAGAGGAAGATGCACCAGTCAGAAATTTGGCAAAAAAATACCTTATTGTCTCTCTTCATAGGAAGAAAACAGACACAGGGAACTCCTGACTTCACCCAGATGCAAATCAGCTCAGTGCCCCCTAGTGGCTAAGCTGCATAATGCACTATCCACACAGAAAGGAAATTGCTTCTTAAAATCTGGGCTTGCGAACAAGGCTGAAAAAAGCTTGTGTGAATGAAGACTTAGCCAAGAAAACAATAACCTTACCTTGCAAACCCATGACACTGCTGATGACCACAATGTGGCCACTCCGCCTTTTCTTCATGTCAGGGAGGACCTCCTTAATCATCCTCACCACGCCAAAGAAGTTGGTCTCCATGATGGCCTTCATCTCTTCGATGGTCTGGCACTCGATGGGACCAATAAGACCAACGCCAGCGTTGTTGACTGCAACAGGCAGACAAAAGATCTTATTGTGAGCCCCACCCTTGGTGTTCAGTGAGAGGAAGGGAGCAGTGGAAACAGGCTGGGGCTGAGGGAGTTGGAGTCCAGCAACATTTGAAGGGCTGCAGTTTCCCCATTCCCGCTCTAGCCCAATGGTAGAGCCAATGTTACCCCATTCCAGCCCGTTCCCATGTTCTCAGACACTTGGGGAAACTGAGAACTGCTTCACACTGACGACTAGATGATTGCCACATTAAACTACGAGTGTGTAACTGTGGAGATGCAGACAGGTAATCCAGCTGGCGTTTCACAAGATATTAGAAGAGAAGAAGAAGAGTTTGGATTTGATATCCCGCTTTATCACTACCCTAAGGAGTCTCAATTGTGGTGAATTATGGTGCTGGAGGAGAGTCTTGAGAGTCCCATGGACTGCAAGAAGATCAAACCTATCCATTCTGAAGGAAATCAGCCGTGAGTGCTCACTGGAAGGACAAATCCTGAAGCTGAGACTCCAATACTTTGGCCACCTCATGAGAAGAGAAGACTCCCTGGAAAAGACCCTGATGTTGGGAAAGATGGAGGGCACAAGGAGAAGGGGACGACAGAGGACGAGATGGTTGGACAGTGTTCTCGAAGCTACAAACATGAGTCTGACTAAACTGCGGGAGGCAGTGGAAGACAGAAGTGCCTGGCGTGCTCTGGTCCATGGGGTCACGAAGAGTCGGACACGACTAAACGACTAAACAACAACAACAAAGGAGTCTCAAAGCGGCTAACATTCTCCTTTCCCTTCCTCCCCCACAACAAACACTGTGAGGTGAGTGAGGCTGAGAGACTTCAGAGAAGTGTGACTAGCCCAAGGTCACCCAGCAGCTGCATGTGGAGGAGCGGAGACACGAACCTGGTTCACCAGAATATGAGTCTACTGCTCTTAACCACTACACCACACTGGCTCACATTAGGCCAGAGTTGTGTGTTTGTTGTTAGCTGCATGTCTGGGAACGGCCATCCCAAGTCATTTTATTGCCTGAGGCAATCAGAAAGTGGTGCTGCTCCCCTCCGCCTGCCAAAGTCACTGTGCAGAATACCTAAAACTGGTCAAGTTATTTTTGGACAGCTGAGATGGAAAATCCCATCGGGGCTGTGCAAGTAATTTACCATGCTAGTAAAAATGTAACAGCTAACCATTTACTGGCCTTTTATGATACCTAAATTCAGTTGCCTCTCTCTACCTAAGGGTGTGGCCACACTTTTCTGGGAAATTTGGCTGCTTTTCCACCAAAGAAACGTGATGGGAGCAGGGCAGCTTCAGGGGGGCAGGGGAATGGTTAACCCTTTCTCTGCCCTCATTCTATCCCACCAGACAAGATTCCAGAGCCGCCTTTCCATTTCTGGAATGCCAGGGTTTTATTTGGGGGTGAGGTGGGGAGCAGCAGTAGCAAAGATGACATTGCATCTGGTAAAATGAGCATTCTGCTGGGGGTTATTTGACCTGCGGTCGTCCAGTCACGAGTGTCACTCCTTGATTCTTCAGTCTCAAGTGAAAACTGCACATGCACACCACCTTACTGCAAATTTTTAAGCAGCTACTGTGTGGTTTCTGAATGTCTGTTTCTACCCACAGAGAGTGAGCATTATTATCCTGCACAACTGTGATCTTTTGCCAAGGACCTAAGCAACCCTTGGCTTGAGTGTTGTTCTAGTAAATTTCTAATCCAATCCGGAAGGCTTTAGATTGGCACAGCACGATATGGGACTAAGGAGTGTAGGCAAAATGGTCACATTGGACCCCATTGTTCCATAATTTTTCAGAGGACAATCCCCCCTACACTACTCTATTTATCCCTACTGCCACCCATCTCTGGTTAACATTCTTGACCTACACAGATCACAATAATCTGACACGCAATGTCTTCTTCTTTTTCTTTAATCACAGTCCCAGACTTGCGAGAGGCTCTACTAGGAACCAATCTGGAATCTTGTGGATCTCTCAGGGCCCCCAGAAATGATTTGAGTCCCCAAGTCCCAAATTAGTAGACCCAAACTGAGTCACCCAATTTGAGTCTCACAAAAATTGACTAATGTTTTGCCGTATGTATTTCAACAATCTCAAAGTTTGAGAGTCAGTAACACAAATGATGTGTTGCGGTAAATTGGCTGTTCCGCTGTGGCTAATGTATTCTCCACCACCACTTTTTAAAAAGTGGTCAAAATCCTAGAGGAATAAAAATGATTTCATAAGCGGATACCAAAAACGCAAACTCATGGAGAATTCGTGGCGATGTGTCGCGGAACAAACCCTTTGAAGAAGATAACATAACAGTGGTTACCCAGACTTCGTTGCTGGTTGTGAAGGGGCCCCATAACCGTTCAAGCTTTGGGGCCCCAAAAATGTAGGTCCACCACTGGGTGTGTGTAGGAATTAGCATACACGTGCACAATGTAAACATCTAGGGAAGTCCCAAGCAAGTCCTTCCATCCCCATCATCTTACTGCCGTTGCTGCTACCTCACCCCAAGTATTCCTTCTGGGTTAAAAAGAAAGGAAAAAGAGAGAGCCCACATTTATTTTTGGTGGGGCAGGGGTTCTGATTCACTGCGCACCTCCTTCTAACACAATCCTTACTCCGGGTGACAGATAATGCAGCAAACCTTTTGGATACTCACTGAGGATGTCAATATGCCTTTGGGGGATGCTGTTGACGCAGCTGCGGATGGATTTCTCATCGCAGACATCCAGCTGTTTGATCTCCAGCGTCCTGTTGAGAGCAGCCCCTGCAGCGGTTTCCAGCTTCTCCTTCTTGGCCACATTCCTCATTGTGGCAATCACTGGAACACAGGAGCTTTCGTCACTCAGTCCCAAACCATCCTCAGTTCCACTCCGACTTTGAGACCAAAGCTTTTACATTCCACCTTGCCCAAATTGTCAAACCCTCATAGCTGGGGCTATAAAGGACATTTTTTTTAATTTCCAAAGTACCCAACCTAAGTTGCCAACTTTTAAACTGTCTGCAGGAGCTGTGCTCTAGTTATCTCCCGCTTGGACTACTGCAATGTGCTCTACATGGGGCTACCTTTGAAGGTGACCCGAAAACTGCAATTAATCCAGAATGCGGCAGCTAGACTGGTGACTGGGAGCGGCCGCCGAGACCACATAACACCAGTCCTGAAAGACCTACATTGGCTCCCAATATGTTTCTGAGCACAATTCAGAGTGTTGGTGCTGACCTTTAAAGCCCTAAACGGCCTCAGTCCTGTATACCTGAAGGAGCGTCTCCACCCCCATCGTTCAGCCCGGACACTGAGGTCCAGCGCCAAGGGCCTTCTGGCGGTTCCCTCATTGCGAGGTTACAGGGAACCAGACAGAGGGCCTTCTTGGTAGTGGCGTCTGCCCTTTGGAACATCCTCCCACCAGATGTCAAAGAAATAAGCAGCTATCTTAGCTTTAAAAGACATCTGAAGGCAGCCCTGTTTAGGGAAGTTTTTAATATTTAATGCTGTATTGTTTTTAACACTCGATTGGGAGCCACCCAGAGTGGCTGGGAAAACTCAGCCAGATGGGCAGGGTATAAATAAATTATTATTATTATCAGCAACAGTGTGGCCTAAAGCCTTCAACTGATGGATAATGTTTATTTCTATGTTATGATATAGTTCACCTGCTAATTTCAGTGTATCGTGCTGCTCTTAAGGGCACAATGGCAGGCTTGTCCCCATCCCCCCCTTTTCCTGGTGTTCAAGTTGGCAACCCTAAACCACAGTTCCAAATTTCAATCCTGGAAGTGCAGGTTTTCAAAATGGCTGAACAGGAAAACACCGGAGGTTCGGTGTGTGTTTTTTTAGATGTAGTTTAAGTCTGAGTTTCCAATTAAAACTGGAGCTAGAGAATAGAAGGCAGTAGACAAAATCGACAGATTTTAATTCTTTAGCAGCTGTAAGGTGATGCATCACCAGAATCAAATTTAAAAGCTACTACAATACAATCAGCAGCTAATTAAAAAGCTCGCAGCCAGACTACTAATGATCCCTGCATTTGTTTGATAACACACTCATTCTAGGAAACACTCAAAACCAGAGTTGGAAGCTCAGCACTGTGCAGTAATAATAATAATAATAATAATAATAATAATAATAATAATATATTATTTATATCCCACCCATTTGGCTGAGTTTCCCCAGCCACTCTGGGCAGCTCCCAACAGAATATTAAAAACACGATAAAACACCAAACATTAAAAACTTCCCTAAACAGGATGTTAAGAGATGGTCCTGCCTCAGGGCTACAGGGCATGTTACAGCCTTCAGGTAACGATTTCTTATATCCATGGCAAGTTCATTGGATCAACATGCTTGCAACTATGGGTATAAACAATTAAACAGAATTATGCATTTAATTTTGAATTTACCTTTTCGCTCTATTTTAAATTGTCGTTTTGGTGTTGCATTAAGTATTTGCTTTCAAATTGCGTAATTGTTCTGTTCTTACCCACCCTGGGACGTCATGGTGAAGGGAGGGTAAGAAGTTGAAGATAAGATAGGTGCCCTGAATACCCTCATCCAGGCTAGCAAAGGGCTCTCTACACCACCACCATCCATGCTAAATGCTGGAAACTTAGAAGCGAATCCAACAGGAAAGAAATTGGAAAAGCAAACAACCTGATCATGTCATTTTGTGTAGCTGCATCAGATTAAAAGGAAACTAGGCAGAGAGAAAAAAATCAACTATATTGTACACATTTTTTTAAAAATGTTGTTTCACAAAACTGTTTAAAGAAGCTCACCTTTGAACCTCCTCTGCTTGTCCTGTGCTAGTTTCACAGCCAATGCCAGCCCAATCCCGGATGAGCATCCTGTTATCAATACAACTTTGGGAGCCATGGTGGCTCTGCTGAAGAGGCAGAGGTAGCCTCCAGAGACCAGGCAGTGGCTTCTCTGACTCCTATAGAGAAGGCTGTGGGCTTTTGGCAGCTCTGCGATTTGCCCTCACATCTTCCCCAGTGGGTCCTTCTTCAAGGATCTTAAAAAAGGCCAGCTAATTGGCCAACTCCCAAGGCCTTAATCTCCTGGCCATTGCTAAATCCCAAGTGGATTTGCATGGCAAATCCTGCCTAATCACTTCCAGGCCCGACCACTCGTGATGCACAAACAAAACCACGAGACTTGGCACACAGTATGCGAACAGGGAAATGACATTGCCCAGAGTGCCTTGCGAGAAGCATCACCCAGCATGCTTTGCTTCTAGTATCCCCATATCGAAATTTCAAGTGTAACCAATGCCATGGTGCTGGGCTGGAGGAAATCAACAGTGACACTCCTTTCTGACGCAGTCTCTCTTTTTTTTTTATGTCATGGTATCTGGGTGATTCAGTATCTAGAGAGGCCCAAAGAGTAGCACTGAGAGGCGAAACTGATATATCAGTAACAAAAATGGAGGAAGCCCGGCGTTGGCTTCACGCTCATTCCTGCCTCAAGGGCTGTTAAGGATAGGGAAACAAGAAGTTATCAAACATAAACTTTTATTTATGAGTAAGAAGTTTTGTGTGTCTTAGATAAATAAAGCGATAAAATAATCTGTTGATTCTTTACAGGGTGATCTCTGCTATTCATTTAATTGGCTGCTCTTAGCTTGTTCTTTTCTCACAACTGATCTTGTGTACAAAATCAAAGCAAATGTATGAAAAAAAATACAATTTATTATCATCACTTATATATATATACACAACTCATCACAGTAGATACTGGCCTTATAGATTTGCACGACATTAGTGGCAGAGCCTTCCTGCTTCTCCTCCTCCCCATCCCAGGGTGTTTTTAAAATCCCCTTTCATGTAAGGGGAGAAAACCAATTCTTCCTACCTCGATTCCTTGCCTGTGATGCTTAGATGCAATAGCACAAGCCAACTCACGACAAAACCCAACAGCTTGAGAGGATGAGAGCTGGGGATTATAGCACAGTGGCATTGGCCATATTGCACCAAATATCCAATAAGAACGCTGGCGGGGTGTGGGGGGGGGGCGAGATCTTTGAGTTTAAATGTATTCAGAATTGGGTGTCCGGAGAGAGTGCTGAAAGGAATATCCCTGTGTGTTCAAGTGGAGGGAGCAGCTAGGACTAGAACCAAGCAACTTCAAATCTGTGCGAAAAGATGCTTGGGACTGCAGACTGAAGAGATCCCTGGGAAAGGATAGCCTCCTGGGCGATGCAAATAACCCACCCACCCATCCTGTGTGCCTCTTCTAATCTGGTAGAGCTAAAAAAGTTCCAGTGAAGGCTGGGTCTTTGCCTGGACAACAGCTGGAGTGGGGGGGGGGGGACAGCTCAGTTGGTAGCACATAAAACTCTAATCTCAGGGTCTTTTTCCTTTTCATCTTCAGTTACTGTCACCGGATTCCCTCCTGACTCTCCACCAGCCTTCTGCCCATGGGCCCAGCATCCCAAGAGGAGACTGCCGCTTTAAATAAGCTGCAATGCCAAGCACCAGAGAAAAAGAAGAGAAAATTTCCCTTTCCTAACAAAGGTGAGGGAGCTCCCAGAAAATCTAGTGCTGGAGGCAGGCAAACCTCTGTCGCTGTTGTTAAATGAGAGCTGGAAGTTAGTGTGCAAGAGGCATCGCTTCCCGTGACGTGTGCATCCAATATTTCTTTTGTCCCCCACTGTTGCCTCCGGTCAAACAGGTTTTCGAAGCGATGCAAAACCCACAACAAACCTGAAAGGCAACTCCCAGAAAATGAGAACACATTAGGAGGCAGGAGGACTGAAGTAGCAGCAAAATCTCTTGTGTGTGGTACCAAAACAAGCCCTGGATCAGAGATGTACACAAAGCCCCGAAGTGGAGCGGGACACCTGGCGGTCAGATGGACACCAGTTCCCTTTCATGGTGGAAGCTGCCCACCGACAGAGTCGTGTTCTCTTAAGAAGTGAAGTGCAATTGCCACAACCTCGAATCCATCCTCGAGTCTGCTCAAAATCCAGAGGCTTCCGATGACGGTGTGGTGGTGGAATGGGAAGGTTCAAATCGGGTCGCTTGCAGCAGCTGAAGTTTATTAAGGAGCAATTCAAAGTTCGGAGTCGATCCCGGTGTACAGAGTTCAAAAAAAGACCTGCTCCCCAGACCCCCGCTCCCTGTCACCGGCTGTGGCCAATCTGTGGGGCACAGGGAAAGGCCGCTTGGGAAGACAGCCTATCATAAGGCGACGCTTGTGCAGTAGTGCTTCAGCTTGCAAGGCAAGATGCCGCGGTTGATCTGGTGGAATTCCACCAGCTGGATCAAGTCAGCAAAGCGAGTCTGGCCGTCGTCCATGGTGTAGTAGAGGTGTCCATCTTCTTCACTCTGAAACCCATAAAAGATGGTGAGTTGCTGGCAGGAGGGGAAGGCGCAGAAGAGAATAAAGCAGGGGTTGTCAACCTGGTCCCTACTGCCCACTAGTGGGTTCTACGGCACAAGCTGAATCCTGCTTCCACTGAGCACTTCTGGGTGGTAAGGAAATTTTACCATCAACAAAGATGCATTAGTGGGCGGTAGGTATAAAAAGGTTGACTACCCCTGGAGTAAAGCAAGGCTGCAGTGGAGTCTGGGCTCAGTTTTCGGGAGCACACAAAGTAGTAACTGTGCTGCAGGCCAGGGCCATGTTCCAACCCCCCCTGCCCTTGCTCTCCACAACTAGTATTAGGGTCCAGCCTGGCTTGGGGGGGAAAAAGCGCTGGAAAAGGTGCAGGTCTCCAAAGGATTCCTGACTGGGTGACTGTTCAGTTCTCCCACTGCTGGCAGGAAAGGGTACTGCCAAGATGTCTTTCCTGCCTTATACCAATCTGAACAAAATAAAAAAATTCCTTCCAGTAGCATTTTAGAGACCAACAAAGTTTGTTATTGGTATGAGCTTTCGTGTGCATGCACACTTCTTCAGATACATGCACACAAAAGCTCATACCAATAACAAACTTAGTTGGTCTCTAAGGTGCTACTGGAAGGAAATTTTTTATTTTGTTTCGATTACAGCAGACCAACATGGCTACCTACTTGTAACTTATACCAGGCTTGTTTGCTTAATTATGTTCATTCTTTTGAAGCCTGTCTGGTAACCACGTTCCCTCAAACTCAAGATATTTCTATCTCTTTCTCACTCTCTCTCGTGCACACTCCCCCCCCCCCCCAGCTTCTAAGTTTGTTTCCCTGCTCATGCAAAGCGGGCTGCATGCAGGTGCAAGGAGCTCGGGCATATCTTGGTTTATTTCCTAAGTCAGGATTTGACTGTCCAAATGCAGCTGTTATAAAGGCAAGCTTTGTACATTCTTCAATGCGACCACTTACCGGAAGGATAAGATAGTGCTTCACCTTCTGCAGGTGGCAGAGGGACAAGACAAAACCTTTGGGGTTCCGCTGACTCTCCCGCAGCAGGAAGACCCTGCAATCGGCAAGACAACAGGAAGGCTGTTAAAGGCACATTGCGCCTCTTCCTCCGCCCACAAGGAGGAGCAGTGCAGTATGTGAGCCGAGGCCCAACCCCGCGGTCCTCTCGCACTAACATCTTCAAGGCTCCATGCTCATGACTATCACACCACTAACACTCAGTTCTGGTCCCCACCTCCTGAAAAAAAATGATTTCAGGCTTGCATGAGTCATATGGAGCTATTGCTGTCAAGATATCTCTTGCTGAGCGCATGATCTGGATTGCATGGGCTGGTTCAGGGTAGGAAGGGGTAATTATGGTGGTGGGCAAATGGCTCTGCCTCCGGGAAGCTGACCTTCAAGTCTCTAAGGCTGCAGGTATATTTGCACCTACCTGGGAGTAAACACAGTCAGTATTACTCAGTGCTTAAAGTGGGGCTGGGTGGGGAGGAAGGAAGTGAGATGGTTTCATTTCAAATTAAGCCCAACTCTTTAGCCTGTGGCTCATTCGCCATTTTTATAACCATGCAAACCTCGTGGCTCTCCAAACGTTGTTGGACTACAACTCACATCATCGCTGACCATCAGCCATTCTGGCTGGGATAGATGGGAGTTCAAGAGCATTTGGGAGGGTCACAGGTTCTCTACCCCTAATGTGATCTATTTGCCAGTTAAGCCTGACTTCATAGATTATAGCCCGTTATAAACCATAACCAAGAAAAGAGAGTTACTACATGAAGTCAAAATCATGAATGAACGTACAGTCGTACCTTGGATCCCAAACGCCCTGCGACTTGAACGTTTTGGCTCCCAAACACCACAAACCTGGAAGTGAGTGTTTTGGTTTGCGAACGTTTTTTGGAACCTGAATGTCCATTGCGGGTTCCGTGGCTTCTGATTGGCTGCAGGAGCTTCCTGCAGCCAATCAGAAGCCGCGCCTTGGTCTCTGAACGTTTTGGAAGTTGAACAGACTTCCGGAACAGATTCCGTTCGACTTCCGAGGTACGACTGCAATTCATTCAAGAACTGGAAGAGGCAGCAGGTGGACAGGCAGGTGGGCAGTTAGAAAGACAGTTTCCTCTTCCCCTAAGGTGCAAGGCCACATCTCCAAGGCTGGTTTGGGAAGTGGTGTGAACACAAGGTTAGCCACAACCCACAGCTATCCTGTTGTTTCCTACGAAATACTCCATATTGGTGCATTTTCACCAAAGCCACTCTTAATCGGAATTGAGAAGAAGAATGGCCAACTGCGTTTCAAGCCGGCAAAGTGCCCACAGCCTATGCCTGGCAGAGGCTCTGCTGGGATGGGCTTCAGTTGTTTGAGAAAGAAGATTCTGTCTTTGCAACTGCCTGCCTCTCCCAGGTCTAGCCTGGGTCAAATGGCTTTTAGCAATATTGATGTAATCCCGTTCTGTACAATAACCCTGGGATGGGAAGGGTTAGGAATGGGATGGCACTATGTGTGAGTATGCATGCATATAGGATTGTGTTGCACAAGCGTTGTGCATTGGAGAGATGTAGCAAGCAGCCTACCCATCCACCAGTCCCTGCTGAACGATAAGGCGCTGGGTGTCTTCTCTAGAAATGTGTCCATGGAACCATGGCTGGGTTCTGTGGATGGCTGTGGGAGGAATGGAAAGAGCTTTCAGAAATTCAGCCTTGACTGGAGTGTTAAGAATGTATTTGTTGCAATTGCAACCCCTAGTCTCCGCAATGAGGGCTGCTGGGGTTCAAAGTAACTGGAAAACCCATCCTTTCATCCTAGACATGTGGGGCTGGCCAGGATTATTTGGCACTGGCAGATAGAGCAAGGCAGCATTTACATCCTCGGCAGCCTTGCGTACCCCTTCCTATCACTTAATATGAGCCAGCATTGGGTCTTGGCGCTATGCTGTGGCTCAGATGAAACCATATAAATCTGCACATGCACAGAGACACACTTATCCAGCCTGCCCCTTCACATGTTCAACATTTCATGCAATGGAATTTATAGATGGTGACACAGTCAGATGCAAGCTGTAGCCTGGCTTCAGATGAGCCCCACAAAGCTTGGCCCCTTTATAGGAAATGCTAAATTAGGCAATTTTTTTTAAAAAAAAAAGTCTGTCACTTAATTACAATCCTCTCTAAAGCTGTGTGCAAGAAATTCAATTAAAAATTAAAAAATCAGTTATAAAAACCAGAAATCAGCTAAAATGCCCGCTGGGATTTAGAGCAGAATTGTGCAGCTTCAATCCTTGGCATTTCCAGGTAGGACTGGGGAGATGGCCTGTCTGGGGAATTGCCGCCCGTCAGTTGTAGGTGATACTGTGCTGCTTGGAGCTGAAGGCAGCAGCTCCAAGTGGTTGGAGCACAAGGCAGCGCCCAGGGTCCCCCAGTACTCACCAGCACTGAACGAGGAGCTCTGGAACGGGGTCGGCAGGCTGTATCGGTGCGTCGTCTTCTTCTGAAGTGTGGTGGGGAAAACAGTAGAGGTTGTTTCAGGTATGTTAAGCTTGCCATGTTAATTATCATTTCCCTGTTCCATATAGGGGTGCCCCCCCAAAAAAAATAGCAATACGTTTATGTTAAATTCTGAATTGACGGGTGGTCGTGCCAGCAATCTGCTGCAGCACAAAGAACAAAGAGTACTGGTGCTGACCTTTAAAGCCCTAAAGAGTCTCGGCCCAGTATACCTGAAGGAGCGTCTCCACCCCCATCGTTCTGCCCAGACACTGAGGTCCAGTGCCAAGGGCCTTCTGGCGGTTCCCTCACTTCAAGAAGCCAAGTTACAGGGAACCAGGCAGAGAGCCTTCTCGGTAGTGGCACCTGGCCTGTGGAAGGCCCTCCCACCAGTTGTCAAAGAGAACAACAACTACCAGACTTTTAGAAGACATCTGAAGGCAGCCCTGTTTAGGCTCTCCACATGGCTGGAGCTCAAACTGTGGAGTTTAAGAGACAGCCCCATGTAATACCTGCTTCAATAAAGACGCCCAGCGTAGTGATCCCCATTCCCCAACTGACCGCCAGGCTCCCTGTGATCTCTAAGTAGGAACCAAACAGCAGACTCACCCTCCACGCCTGAGCCTCCTCCAACGCGACCGACAGGACCTCATTGGGATTCTCAATCACCCGGCCCGTACAACCCGAGAAGTCCATGGCCACCAAGGTGTTATCCGACACGCTCCGCTATGGGATTGTTTTTTAGAAAGGGTTCAGCAACAGATCTCTACAATAATAGTAGGTCCCGAATGGCAGCATGCAAATTGCAATTCAGTTTCTAAAATGATGTGCTTAATCAAGTCCTGATGAATATCTCCGGGCCAGGTAATGACAGAGTCAAAAACACATGTACAGGAGCCAGTGAAAAGCAACTTAATAATACCTGAAATAGAAGAACATAACCTGCCATTTAAAATAAATAAATCCTTCTATTTCCAGTGGGGGAGGGGGAAAGCTTGCAATCCTGGGGAGTCTCCAATGGGAGTGTATTTCAGATTAAGTGCCTTCTTTTGCTGTCATGTCTTGGTGCAGAGTGGTTATTACTGACAGCTCATAGTTGAATTTAAGGATCATAAAGTACCACAAAGCAGACAGGGA
Source organism: Podarcis pityusensis (assembly GCF_964106645.2). NCBI lineage: Eukaryota > Metazoa > Chordata > Lepidosauria > Squamata > Lacertidae > Podarcis > Podarcis pityusensis. Next base: position 26,258,425 of record NC_138038.1, read on the forward strand.
TCCTCTGGGGCTGAACGTTGGGGTTGCCCTCTATTGGCACACCAAATTAGCTCCTGGCAGGAGATATTCTTATGTAGCCTAAAAGGCCCAAGGCAAATGCTCAAGTGTATAAGAATGCATCCATCAGGGAAAGTGCAGGGAAAAACCCCCCACATATTAGTGAAAGCAACATACAAAAATGTTTTGTATTGGGAAAAACTGTTAGGAAAAACACATATCTAAAGCAAAATTGCACATCTTAAGCAAAAATATGTCCAAATGTGCAGTGTCCGAATTTGTGTGCAGGCTTTTGAAACCAATTTCCAAGCGGATGTGGAAGGAAACTTAGGACTGGAAAAATCAGAAACGGAAATTGACAGGGAGGTGTGTCCATCCTTACTCTACAGACATTATGTTTGCCTTTATCCACTGATAATGAAAATCTCTGAAACACCGTCATAGCAGGGAGCTTACCAGGGGTACAGGCCCGATCCACGCTGTTTCTCTTTGCCGTGCTTGACACTGTTGGTAGTTTCTGTAGAGCTGTATGCCATACTACGGAAAGGAGAATAGCTATTGGTATCTGTGAGGTAGGCAAACCTGTCAGCATCAGCCCAGCATGATCAATATTCTAGGTAGTGACCTTGACATTTACTATTTGCTAGAGCTGGGTGCAACACTACATACTGGGAAATATTTGAGGGATTCTTTAAAAAAACAACCCAAAAACCCCCTCTTTGAGACTGCATCTCTTACCAGGGATAAACCCTTACTGAACTCCGTGAAACTTTTGCGCAGATATGTAAAGGATTGCTCTCTAAGTCAAGGAAGAAGCATACTTGTACAGTAATCATGCCAATATTTGAACCAAGAGACTACATTTCCCATGAGGCAACCATCGCTGCAGGTCACCCCATGTAGCACCATGATTTTCAAACTTTCTACAGTCAAACCTCGGTTGTCAAACTTAATCTGTTCTGGAAGCCCATTTGGCTTCCAAAAAGTTTGACGACCAAGGTGCGGCTTCTGCTTGGCTACAGGAGCTTTCTGCAGTCAAGCGGAAGCCGCGTTGGACATCTGGCTTCCAAAAAACATTGAAAACCAGAACACTTACTTCCGGGTTTTTGGCATTCGGGAGCCAAAACGTATGTTAACGGGGATGTTTGGGAGCCAAGGTTTAACTGTACCACAGGGAACTCTTTCCACACCAACATGTTTAGGAGGAGTCTGAGGCATCACTCCTAGAACCCCTGAATGTTGCAAGGATATCTGGGGCATATTCTAGGGTGCACACTAAATTCATGTGGAGCACAAACTGGGATCTTTCAGATCTCCCTGTTGCTCTGTGCAAACTGAAACCAACTAGGACCTCTCTGTGGCTGCAAACTGCAAATGAACTCTGGTCAAAAACTTGTTCCCCTTCCCCACACCAGGAAACCGCGTTCTCCGCGAAGTCCACACATCCTCAGAAATTGTCAGAATATGCAGTTTGAAGACTACAGATGTAGTGAACTGGGTCTGAACATCGGTATGTCAAAGTTCAAATCCCAATCCAGAGTCAAACTTGATGGGACATTAAATGGTTCTTTTAATTTAACATGTACAGTTTTTTGGGGGGGTTTTAAAAGTGCAAATAGTAACTTTGCAGTTTGCAGGCTAATTAGTATTTGTAGCAAGGTAAAAAAATGGTAAAGGGCCCCTGGATGGTTAAGTCCAGTCAAAGGCAACTCTGGGGTTGTGACACTCATCTCGCTTTCAGGGTAAAGGAGCTGGCGATTGTCCACAGACAGCTTTCTGGGTCATGTGGCTAGCGGTACCTATTTATCTACTTGCACTGGTGTGCTTTCGAACTGGAGCTGGGACAGAGCAATAGGAGCTCACCCCGTCGTGGGGATTCGAACCGTCGACATTCTGATCGGCAAGCCGAAGAGGCTCAGTGGTTTAGACCACTGTGCCACCTGCACCTCTGTATTTGTAACAGACAAGGAGCAAGGAGCATAACTATTCCTTCTTATTCTGCAATCCTGATGAAAACCATTCCTTTAAAGTGGCTCTTTGCATTAAGGAGGAATCTTCTATGCACGTCATATTTTAGAAGAGTTCCCTGTACCTTAAAGAGGCGGAAGGCAGCCATCCAGCATGTGCGACTTTGCTCGTCTTCGCTGCAGAAGAGCTTCAGGCCTTTGGCCCCACTTCGCGCCTTGCATGGCTGCAGAGGTAAGAGCAATAATTGTGCACATGAAATGATGGTCAAAGACTGCCCCACCCAACCATTTTTTGAAAGGTGTCAGAACTCACTTGCTCTAGGGATGAGCCCTGACCCACAGAACCCACTCCCCATCTGGACAACCAAATCAAGAGATTAAAGAATTAAATTCTCCAAAAGTATGCATCCATCGAGTCTGCATTTCTGCATAGTTCGCTATTTTGATTTACTGTTCCGGCTTTCTTTTATTCTAATCAGCCTCCATTGGGGCTCTGTCTGCCCCTTCTCTGCTCTGGGATTGGCTGGAAAAGCAATCAATCCCAACATGGGGCACAACAAGATAACCCGCCCTCGGGGGACGCTACCTGCCACATCTCTGCATGAGTTAGTGCTCTGGATTTGCCTCTTTCCAATTTTGAGGCATGCCCAGAAAAGTGATTCATGCAGAAACAGGAGGGAGGGATCCTGGGATGGTGGGTATAGACAGAGAGATAGAGATATATGTACACACACTGAAAGTAAGCTTTGTCAGGTGTAAGAGTGACATGTGTCTCCAATATTGTTATTTTCTAAATAAGTGTGCCTCAGTTATCACACTTGTGTGAAACACTGGTGTATAGTCAAGATTAAAACTTTTGGGTGCAGGGTAGGCAGAATTTGACTGTATTGATTAAAAATCAGCATGTGTGTGTATCTTAATAATCTTGAAAGGCTGTGGTAAGGTTTGATTCTGGATTCTGTCCAAGACATCTCATTGCTTGCTCTAACCAGGGATGTATTTTAAACGCACTATATTATTGTATTACCACCAGGCACTTCTCTTTGTGCCTATTAAATGAGTGCTTCTCACCCTTCTTACCTTGATGCAAAAGCCATATTCTGTGGGGGTGCTGTACTGCTTTTTGCCTTGGGTGATGTAGTAGATATTGGATTCGTTTATGTCGACACAATATTGTAGATGTCGGGGGTCCTGGCACGAGGAAGATCAAAAACAGATACAGTCATACCTCAGGTTACAGACGTTTCAAGTTGCACATTTTCCGGTTGCGCACCGCGCCGAACCCGGAATTAGCGGAACGGGTTACTTCCGGGTTTCAGTGCGCAGAAGCACTAAACCACACTTTGCGCATGCTCAGAAGCTCCGAATTGCGACCCATGTTTCCGCAGACGCGGCGCTGCGGGTTGCGAACGTGCCTCCCTCACGGATCATGTTCGCAACCTGAGTGTCCACTGTAAAGTGTGATGCTATGCTCCACAGCATGAGGGTCTACCCAACCTCTGACTTCTCAGCTGTCTGCTGAGGTAGGTACCAGGTATGTTCTGTATATGTGTGGTCACATAAGCCTAAAAGAAGAATTTAGCATCCGGATTACACTAGGACAACCTTTTTGAGTCCATGGCTCCCTTAACCAACTACATTCTTTCTGTGGCACTCCTGTGGAGCTCAGGAGCCCAGCTATGTCACCCCTTGCCTGCAGAGCTGGCAGCTTCTCGCCCTTTTTCAAACACTCTCCCTTGTGGAGGGTTCCCTCTGCCTCCTTTCCTCTCCCCTCTCCCTGGGAATTCTCTGGGCAGCTGCCACCCCTGGTCTCTGAGCTGCCCCCACCCCAAAGAGAGGTGCCTCCCAGAGGCACCATTCGCCTGCAGAGCTTATAGCCAGGGCTGCTGCGATAAATAGCTGTGCAAGCCTTTGGGAAGCAGGGACGTGAGAGGGTATTAGAAAAGGGAGGGAAGGAAAGAAAGAGGGACAGAGACCAGTGTGGCCCACAGCACCCCTGACCATCATTCAAGGCACACTACGTGCCACAGCACACTGGTTGAAAACCACTGTGCTAGGCCAAGCACAGAATTTAGCATAGGTCAGGGATAGGAGACCCGATACCCTCTAGATATTGTAGGATTCCAACTCCCATCAGCGCCAACCAGCATAGTCAGGGATAATAGAAACTGTAGCCCAGCCACATCTGGAGGGACTCCCCCTCTTTCCCAGGACCATTATTCCTCCATGAATGTGGGAAGTGGATATTTGCCAAATTTCTGGGGGGGTTAAAGAATTTTCTTCTTGGCTTAAATGCAAAGTAGCAGAAGGCTTTTCTTCTCTCTCTCTCTTTTTTTAACAAAGCCATCATTGACTGAGAGGGCAGTTGTCTTTTATCTAAGAGCATCCTTAGGAACAATGGTAGGTCAAGACGTAGCACCACTCCCCTGGCATTCTTTCCTGGGTGGGAAGGTTTTTCCCCAGGGTGTGCAAGGCTTTTTGAAAAAGAAAAAGCTCTCGGCCAACTAATGCCTAAGACAAAAATTCTTGAACTTCGCCAGGCCTCCAAAGATGAATCCAATCTTCAACGGATATCGTAACCCCCCCAGACACCCTTTGACATTTGCAAAAATCACTTGGCCAAATACTTCACCCCAGCACTAACTAATATAAATTCGTTGTGAATAAGAAAGAAGTCAGTAATTCAGAACTCATCGCAGCCTTAAATTCAATAGGTGACCATAGACAAGCCACTATCTCTCAGTCTGTGCCTTCCCCCGATGTGTAACATAGGGAAAATAACACAAGCCTGCCTTACAAAGGTGTTGCAAGGATTATTGATCTAAGGTGGGTGAAGGGTTGGGGAAATCATTACTGAGTATTCTACTCAGGTTCAATAATTTCTCTTTCTGTGGTGCATAACTTAGATTTATTTAACTGCAGATACCAAGAAAAATGGAAGGGCATGAATTTTGCTTCCGGTAGTTTGCAGTTTGTATGGCACTTTCAGCTTTTGGCAAAACACATCCTAAGCCATTGGTCTTGACATCAAGCTTCACACAGCCGTTTCCGACTGCAGTAAGGTACCTGCTGGAGTCTGCATTATTCAATTAAATTGCCAGGTGGTTCAGACGTTCCTGCCTCCTTGACGGCTGCTGTTCTTTCCAATAGAGCACAGCAATATTGACCTGACAGGCTGCAAACAGGACTGGATGACTGAACTAAAACACCAACCTTTCCACCCACACAATGCACACCACTTACCTTTGATGTGCCTTTGGTTGAGTAATAGAGCCCAGAGCGCCGTAGGGAGAAGTAAAACCTTTTCCATACTTTGCGTCCAACTTCTTTCAGGTGCATGAAACCTTGGATTTCGGGGCAGCTTCCTGAATTCAGCACATTCTGAAAGAGGCAGTCAGTTAAAAAAAAAGGATGGCAACTGGTATCGCCAATGCTGCTGGCAGTCCACATTGGCAGCAATAACTAGCCCTTCAGTTTAGGGTGCAGCTGTGTGGGAGACACTCAGGAGTGCAGGAGTGCAGCCCTGGGGATACAGGAGACCCCATCAACATCTTCTGGCTGCCTAGTGCATGGGTAGGCAAAGTAAGGCCTGGGGGCCTGATCTGGCACAATCGCCTTCTCAAGCCAGCTCACGGACGGTCTGGGAATCAGTGTGTTTTTACATGAGTAGAATGTGTGCTTTTATTTAAAATGCATCTCTGGGTTATTTGTGGGGCCTGCCTGGTGTTTTTACATGAGTAGAATGTGTCCTTTTATTTAAAATGCATCTCTCAGTTATTTGTGAGGCCTGTGTGGTGTTTTCACATGTGTAGAATGTGTGCTTTTATTTAAAATGCATCTCTGGGTTATTTGTGGGGCACAGGAATTCGTTCATTTTCTCCCCCAAAATATAGTCCGGCCCCCCACAAGGTCTGAGGGACAGTGGACCTGCTGAAAAAGTTTGCTGACCCCTGGCCTAGTGTTTCCCAGTGGAATTGCGCTAGGCATAAGAGCATGGCCACCCAAGAACAGTGCTTTATCCTTCTGGAAATAAATGAAGACCTGGGAATGGGAGCAGGTCTGAATGGGCAGAGGAAAGGAAGCAGGTGGGTTTTGTACCTGTATAAGTTCTGAATGGGACATGCCCTTGTTGGCTGCATCCAGGCAGCTGGAAACCATGGCTTCGGGGAACAGTGACTGCTGCAATGGAGAAGAAAAGAAAAGAAAAGGGGTGAGCCTTCCAAAACTACACAGAGACCATTCGGATAGTAAGCTGTCACGTATTGGTGTTTCTAGTGCCAAAAGAGGGGGAATGCTCTCAATGCTATTTTTTTAAAGGTAAAAATAAGGAGAAGTTTATTATCCTCATAACTGCAGAGAGAGAGAGAGAGAAACTGCCAAGACGTGCTCTATTTTTGCTTCAAGTTGTTTCTCTCCCTCTCTTTAAAATTTTCTTGCACCCATTCTATAATGCTGATAACTCTAGAACACCTAATATAACACAGATAAAGATTCAGTATCCAAATAACATGCTCCCTGGCCTAAGATCCTAAAGGGAGGGTAAGTAGGAAGCAAAAAGTTGCTGTCCTCTCCCTCCTCCCTCCCTATAAAGTTATATAATTTCTAATGGTTATTGATGGCCACCAATCTAAGCAATACACGTCACTATACATCATTTCGTGGCTGCATTTCATTTGGGGATACACACTTTGACACAACGTAGTTAATATATTCTGAAACTTTTATTTGAGTGTTTATAGTTGTTTTATTTTTATTTTTACATAATTGTTGACGTCGTGTGCTCTAATGTAAACATAGATATATCTTGACGCAACCAAACTGTTGAAAAGATGAAAATGAAAAACTTTGTTACAAAAAAATAAATAAGGTGGGGAGGTTGAAGCACATGTCCCTGTGCTTCTTCAGCAATGTAGGAAGGTCTGAATAGAGTTTCTGAGTTTGTTTGGCCGAATATATAGAAACACTATTTTTGTAGTTGTGAAGCAGAACATCCCAAAAAATAAAATGTCGTGTACTTTTTACATTATCACTTGGTATAATAAGATATGTTTCATATTTGAAAACTAAAATAAAAAAAGGTTTCTGTTGTACCTTACAACCAGTGATATAAATTCAAGTAATGCAGAAATATGTTTTTGTGTTTTGGGGGGAGGGGGGCTATTGGGTTGTTGTTTTTACTTTTATGATGTATTTTGTGGTTTTTATATCTTGATTTTATTCTGTGAACCCCCAGGTATAGGGCGGTATATAAATTCAATAAATAATAATAATGTAGTAAAACCTAAAGGTTTTGCAGAAACTGAGTTTTGGCTTCTAAAGTGAAACACAAAACGTTTACTAATCAAAACTGGCAGGTGCTACAATTTCATTTCATACAAGCTAACAGATGTGGAATTAGGGTGGTGTGTTTTTTTTTAAAGCAGAGGATCAGGAAGCTTCCATTTAATGCTGGGAGGAAAGAATTGCCTCCCCTCCTGGCTTTATGGTCCATTCCACTTACTGGCGAGCTCTTGAACAGCTCATACTTGGCGTAGTTCTTCCGGAAGACAAACCTGCTGTCACCCCCAACAGGCCACGTGGCCTGAACCTCCACCACCGACTCATGATCTTCCAGGCATCGCTCTGGCAAAATAAGAGCAGAGAGAGATTGAAACATAAATGCAATTTGGGTTTAAGAACCTCTTTAGCAGCTCATTTCTATTCCATGCTCAACCAATATGGAGAACAGCTCTAGTAAAGGGTATGAAGCATGCTAGTTACTATAACATTCCTTGCACACAGAAAAAGAATGTGTGTCCGTTCCACCCCGTATTCATCACAAGCAGTTTGTTTCTGTTCTGCTGCAGTTCACCTTCTGATAAAAAAAAACTTCATTGCCCTTTCTCACTGACCACTGTGGTGAAATGTTTTGCAGTTATTATTACACTGTTGCAAAGTAAACACAATGCCAACCAGAAAGGGGAATACCATCAATCACATACAATTATGCATTGTTTCTGGACTGAAAACAACAACCACTAATACTGATAGCATTCCTTGGATTCATTTCCGTTCTGGGCATGGGACGAATAAACAAACATGGGCAATTTCTCTTCCCATTGCCGCTGATTCTTCCACATCCCTGATCCTAACTCTGTCATAATGCCCTCTAATAATAAATGTGTGTGAGAGAGCACATGTTTATGCACACAAACATAGGCAGCCTGGCCCTCTCAATCCTGGCTTTAAGGAGACCCCTCCGTTCCTTACCTAGAGCCAAGTGCTGATAGACCTCCACTAGGGACCAGCACTCATCATGCAAAGCGTGAGTCTTCTGGACGAGCATCTCACAGACGTGACGAGCCGTGGCCCCTGCTGTGACCTCCAGCGAGCGGCAAGTGCCATCTTCACTGTAGACCTTCACTACCTGTGGGGTGGGGAAGAAGAAGAGTTTGGATTTGATATCCCGCTTTATCACTACCCTAAGGAGTCTCAAAGCGGCTAACATTCTCCTTTCCCTTCCTCCCCCACAACAAACACTTTGTGAGGTGAGTGAGAACTTCAGAGAAGTGTGACTGGCCCAAGGTCACCCAGCAGCTGCATGTGGAGGAGCGGAGACGTGAACCCGGTTCACCAGATTACAAGACTACCACTCTTAACCACTACACCACACTGGGAGAAAGCGAGCAGAGGTTAAGAGGGGAGGGAGAGAAGCAAAAATGCTGAAGGATGGTTCAGACCTATGAGCATATCCCCTGGGGATGGCCAGTGGCTTACACGGCTTAGGACAGGTCTAGCAAGGGCCATTATCCTTGATAGACAAATAGCAAAGGGAGACTGCCTTGCTTTCATGTCCTGCTTGTGGACATCCTGGGCACCTCTGGCTGGTTGCTGTTGGAAGCAGGATGCTGGCCTAGATGGACCCTTGGTCTGATCCAGGAAGTTGCTTAACAACTATTAAAAGATAAATTATTTAAATAGTTGTTAAGCACACCCTTAGTGGATGGATTTTCACAGACGGCAAGAGTACATGCAATATCTCTGTTCTCAGTTCCTAGAGTCATTTCTATAAGTCAGGTACATTCAGTATGAGACACTGCTGTCACAGACATGGTGAGGTTTGTGGGGGGTGGGGAAGGAGTGAATTGGGGAGAGCTATTAAAAGAATTTTGTGCTCACAAATATTTGCCACAGAACCCTTGCATGCTGTAGAGTAGGAGTGGGGAACCGGGAACTCCTGAAGCATCTGCTTTTGGCTACTATTGGAAACAGGATACTGACCTCCTTTGACAGCAATGATCTTACTTTCTTAGTCAGCTGGAGATTATCTCTCCTTAACCCAACTATTCCACAAGAGGGAGCAAACCAATTGCTCAAGTAAGACAACAATCATATTGTTGTGAGTCTGGATCCAGCATGTGCTAAAAGTAAACGAAGGCTTCCCATTCTTGGAATAGCCAAGTCAGCCTCCTAGGCAGATGATAGCCTGGGTGACGGGCCATTAAGGAGAACACAGGAAGGGGCTCTGTGGGAGATGGCAAATGGGCAGGGGACGCCTCCTTCAACTCCAGGCAGTTAGAAGGAAAAAGCCAGCATTGAGAGCAGAGAGTTGCAGTGTTGAGAGATAGAAGCAAAGCAGCAAGCTGGAAAGCAAGAGATAAAAAAAAAGTCTGAATCCAAGCCTGTGGCTATGGGAGAAACAATACCCTTTTGGGGTGTTAATGCCGTGAACCCCTCCATGGTAGGCTCAGGTTGTATATATGAGTGTGTAAATAAACCATATATCCTAAAGACACCACAGTCTCTGCTGTGCCTCATTCTGAAGGAAGCACGAACCCCGGGGAAGTGCCTGAAACCCCCACTCAGAGATTGGGGTGGCGTGTGACAAGATCACAGGGCTCTGTGCTACATTTATTAAATGAGAGTTATCGGAGCTGTGCCACATCCTGTCTATTGAAATACAGCCCAACTCTCTATTCCAGGCATGGTTATCTAATGGTGAAGGGAAAATGCACTCTGCACATCTTAAATACATTTTCTCCATTACTATTGCTTCATAAATACGTGCTATTCAAAATAAGCCTCCTCTTCTATTATTAGGCAACAATTGATTCCCCAGACCTTCTGGGGCAGAGGAGTTACATGGCTAGACATCTCTCTGAATCACAGCAGGGTTTGTTGTTTGTTTTAGAGTGGGCACAAACTGTACTTATTGCATTTCTTGGCCGTTTCACATTTGACTCACTGTTTACGATGTCTTTCCTCTATACCTGTGTGTGTATAGACACAGACACACCTGCCGACGCAGGGCAACCCTACATGCACCTGATGAAGCTGACTCCATTGCACCACAATCAACCTGTTAAGCTTTTAAGATGCCCAAAACCTTCTGTTCTTGTTGTTGCAGAATTCGCCTCTTCCTTTTTCTAAGCTCGTTTCATGGGGAAGGTGGCAAATAATGGAATAGCCAACTTTGTTTTTAAATGAAATCTGGTGCTTTTGCTGGCTCCTAACGAAAGGCCCGGGGCTACATGAATATTCATTTAGGTCTAGATTCTGTTCAGAGGTATAGAAACTGGGTCCTCTTTTTGCCTCCATCTAATTCAGGAGCGCAGAACCTCAGTGTCTGAATACGCCCTGGGGGGCCCCACTGCCCTGGTATGAGACAATCCTCTCCGGGCGTCCTCTGGTGTTACGCTCCCCCAGAATGGACATCAATCTTCATTCCGGTGTGCTCAGAGACACAGGTCGGATGACCTGTGCATGCTATTAATCAGCAGAGTTAGCAGTGGCAACTGGAAGCGTGAATGTGAGCATCCTAAGGATTTATTAAGCAATATTTACAGGACAGATCATAATGGCGTCTGCTCTCTTCTTCTTCAGCAGCAGACAGAGAGAGAAAGAAACAAGTACAACAGCACAACATAACGGATGAGATAAGACATAACTTTCGTCTTCAGACTTTCCCAGCTCATGAAAGTAAACTGTGACATGTGACTATCCAGCCACATATCAGCAACGGGAGGAGTGAATTGCTAACACTCAGGCCTGCCAAAATGGGAGATTCCGGGATCCAATCAGAGGCAGGAATGGCTTCTCTAATTCCAGGATGTTGTGGCGGGACGATTGAGGGATATGGGCTTAGGGACCAAAAGCAGCCCCCTAAGCCTCTTTATCTCACTCTTGGGGCTCTCGCAAGGCCACATTCCCTAAGCCCTTGAGCTGAAAAAGGTCCCCTGCCCCTGACCTAAGCCAGAGTGGAAGGGTTTACAAGTCACCACTTGGCTCTTTCCTCCCTTGTTTCAACCAGCCTCCCCGGGCCATGAAAAGGACTTTATTTTTTCCAGTCAATACAGGTCCTCTTCCCACCTGTCGGGGCTGATGCATTGCTGTGACAATAGCTGCAGCCATCCTGATATTTTGGGGACTGGGAGAGGCTACTTGAGGAGAGTACGTGTGCTACTTTCATGCCCCTGCAATATCCCAGTAGACAAATAACATTTGTGAGTGCCTGACTTAAAGGTTCAGCCAACATGTGTAAGCATCACCCACGCAGCAGGACCTTGCTCATGACACAGTGGCTAGCGCAAGAGGGATTTGTGGCCGGGTTGAAGTCGCTATGCCGGCATGCCAACAATGCGAGTGCATGGGCCAAGGGCTCCATTTAAGGAAGGACTCCGCAACCCAGACACTTCTAATAGGACCTATCATCTGTTAGGGCAGCACGTCCCCGAGGGTCAGTTGCTTTCTTTCCAGAAAAAGGAGATAACCCAAGGCCAGACTGACCTGGCTGCTACATTGGAATGGAAACTTGCAACTGAAAGCCATCAATCATGTACAGGAGGAACATGGGAAAGGAGGAGCCAAGCTGGATTTTGGATTAATTTACCATCTAGGCTGGCTCAAACTACGCTGCTTCAATGTTCTGGAGGAATTTCCACAGGCTGAGATGAGACAAGAGTGATTGGGTTTGAAATTTACTATGTATTTTGGAAAGCTGCTTGTTCACTATGCATCTGGGCACCTCTTTTTAAAAAAATTACACAGTGTTAAATCTTACGGCAGCTCTTCGTATCTTGACGCACGCCACTTTTGAGATGGCGGAGGGGGAAAACGGACCTGCTTGGGGAAGACTGTGGGAAAGTAATTGGTCTTTAAACACCTATGCTCTCCCGCCGCTCCCTGACCAGCACCCTGGCTGGGATCCCAGGGGAAGGATTAGGAGGCCCCACCATGAACAGTAGGCACCCCGTCTTCAGATGAAAGGCAAGGGAGTGTTTGTTGTCAATCTCCACTTTAACGGTAATCTCAGGCTGGGCTGCCAGTAAATCTGGAAACTGGCAAAGATTCTGAGAGCCTCCAAAGAGAAGGATGGATGAGAGCTCTTCAGAGAAAAGGCTGGTAATCACTCTTATGGCTCCTCTGAAGATGGCAAGGTTGCAACGGTCCTTTGTGCCTTTCGCAATTCATCCAATAGGAAGCTAATAACTTTTTAAAAGTTATTAATTTGGTCCTGCTCAATTTTATCCTCACAGCAACTGTGTAAAATAGGTTAGATTGAGAGAACGTGAAGGGCCCAAAGTTACCCAGCGAGCTTCCTGGCTGAGCGTGGATTTGAACCCTAGACTCGCAGGTCCTAGCCCAATGCACTAATTGCTACACCATCCTGGCTCTCTCACCCTGGTACAATGGGGTTTGCTCTGAAGGAAGTGGGTATAGATATACAGCTATTATCTTCTATTGGTGTCCACTGATAAATTGCTGCTGCTCTTTTAAGCCTTCTCTTGCTCTACTGCAATTTCATGGTTTTATTATTATTCTTTTGTTGTTCTTTATCATGAGCCGTTGTAAGAGCCCAAGTCTGATCTGGAGGGCAGGATATTAAATCGCATAAATACATAAATTGATTCTTTTTAAAGAAAATGCATCAAGCGCAGGAAAGCCGCGAGATAACACTGAAGCAGTTTGCCTGTTTGTCTTGCTCTCTAGTCTCCTATCAGCTCCTTTGTATACTGTGCACAAAAATGAACATCCATGTTTTCCTCACTGTTGGGTGAAGGTGAAAAGCACCTCTGTTGGCCTTTGATATAAACTGCAAGAGGCATCAGGTGGATTGAAAAACTTGCCAGGCAGCTGGAGACCTCCTGTCCCATAATTACAGGCTCCCGGAGGAGGCCCAGAGGCTAGCCAAACAAAACCTGAAACCTTGGCAACAGTCCCCATGGGAACCAGCCTTGCCCCATCGTGCTCAGTTAGCTCACAAGTCCTCATTTCTAACTCTTACTTTCTGGCTCTTCTTGTCCATAGTTTGGGGGAAAGCAGCAGATCACACCAGACAAGTGTTTGATTCTCAGCTCTTAGAAGAGGCTGAAAAGCCTAATGCAAGGCCAGCTCGCACAGGATTGCTACCCAAAGCAAGAATTAATTTGGCTGCCCCTACCACAGAATCTGGTTGTGTTAAGAATGGGAAGGAAAGGTTGTGTTTCCTCCATTGCGACTCCTTTTCTCTGGAGAGGAAAAATCAGTACCCATGGCCTTGTGGGATATATTCGGGAGAAGAAAAGGCTACACAAATCTGGAGTCCCTAAGGTGGTTGGATGGTGTCTTGTATGCCTCCTCCCGGCAACTCCTACAGCCAAGCTGGTGCCAAATGTATTGCTTTCCTTTCCTTTGCACCACATCAACAAGGCCGAGAGGGAGGCCCTGAACCTACATACACACAGCCTAGGCTTGCAATAAATGGAAATGAAGAGAAGGGGGTGCAATTGAGGAAATGGTGTGAGTGGGGGAGCGACAACAACAACTCTTATACCCTACTGAATGTTTTCCAGCGCAGTCCAGGGTCAGAGTTATCATTAGGCCAACTTAGGCAGCTGGCAAGGGCACAGACCTTGGAGTGGCACAGTACTGACCTTTGAGGGGAACAGTTTTATACAGATTGTTCAAAATGATTTGTGTGTGAAAACATTTACTTTTGCATTTGAGAAAGGTAATCAAAGATTCTCATATTGCTGATTCTTGCAATTCGAAACAACTTTGCCAGTTTCGAGTTATGTGCAGTTTGTTTGTTTTTCTACAAAACATATGTTTTTGAAAACTGAAGTTAGCGATTTTGTGGGATGGGGTGCAAGTAGTTAACCTTGCCTGGCTGAGCCCTACCCTAATGGATTGGAGCAAGAGACAGTGGCAACGGGTTCTTCAACTCTTTCGGTCACCATTAACTCTCTTCATTTTTAGGTTGGGTTTTGTACTGTTTTTGTACTCAAGTCTGTGTATTGAAAGGAACCCCATGGTGGGGAGGAGATGGGGGCACAACGTATCTCTGGGCAAACCTTGCACAGCCTCTGTAAAACCACAAGCCCCTGCCCTTCATCTAAGGTGTTTGCCGTCTCACTGTGGAAAGGAAAACATCCTCTGCACATTCTCAGGGGCCCTCTCATTGATTTCACATGTAGCTAGCTGGCTGTGCAAGCGCCCCACCACCACCAAAAGAGAGAGCTTCTATACCATGCCTTAGCAAACCCTGTTTCAAAATTGTAGTGGTTCTAGGGGTTGCTTGTGCGTAAGCCGGTGCAAACACCTGGCTGTGTTGCCTGAGTGAACCTTTTCTGTCCGGACAGCCACTCACCCGTGGCTGTCTCAATCGCTGGCAGAATCCGTCAGGGGGCGTTTCTTAAACGTCTTCCAGCAAAGAAGCTCTTTGACGCCTAGTCTCCTCCTACTCTCTCTGCACGAAAGCCTTCTGCGCAAGGAGGGCGTAGGCAGCGGAGGACCTCTACTCTCCCCACTGGTCCCCGGCAAGGAGTCATGGGACCGCCTCGCCGCTTCCCCCATCTGCCCCCCTTCTCCACTGGTGCTACGCTGATTCTCTTCCCCAGAAGATGGGCTGCCTCTCCCAATCCCGGGACGCTCTCTGGAATCCCTCTGGATTTTGCTCTCTCCCTCCGGCACTGATGGCAGTTCCCTGACAAAAATGAAGCCCTGTTCTGATCGCCCTCCATCCCGAAAGGTAAATAGGCACACTTACATGAGAACCTCCTTCTCGTGGTGAGCCTGGACCCAAGGAGGAGTTGCTGAGGATGGGTGAGTTGGAGGGGCTGCAGAGTTCTGGGAAAGGGTTTGGGATGGAGGGCAAAGATAAGGCACGCTGCTGCTCCTCCTCCTCTTTCAGCTTTCTAAAGGAAAAAGAAGCACATCAGAAGGATTATCACGCAGGCCTGAAGTGCCGTATCCTCATAAAAGGGGAAAGAGTGAGATTTCTGGGTTAGTGAGTAAAGCCTATTTGTTCATGAGAAAGTCTGAAACCCTTATGTACTTTAGAGATCTAGGGCCAGGGCTAGATCTACAGATATTCAAATTCAGCATCTAGGCAATCCAAATCCTGAATAAACTAAAACAAATCCACCGAATTTGCACGACTGCTCTTTATTTTGCACAAATTGTATTCTGGTTCTGCTGAATATTTTGCACAAATTGTATTCTGGTTCTGCTGATAATGGGCTGCATTAGCCCATCGGATAATGAGCTATGTCTCCTCTCGCCCACAGCCACTTGAGATCTTATTCGGCCACCTTTCTGAGATTTCATAAGGCATTCTACATATACTTAGAAACCTGCTTTTTAAACAAGAAAGCTAACCTTCTCATGAAGCTGAACTGTGCACTCACTACCCCATTTTTTGGCACCTTTTTAACGCGTTCCCAGCCCGCAGCCAAAGATACAGCTGGATATTTCAATTCAGTGTGTCAGATTCAGTCCCCACCCTCACCAGCCTCTGGCACTAAGCACTGCATTTGCTGGGCAAAGGGCCCGAGCCAGCCTCAGAAAAGTCACTCAACTCAGCAATCTTGCTGTGCTCCATCTCACCATGGCACTGGCCCCGCGAGCAGGGAAGGAAGCTAATGATTAACTCCAATGCACGTTGCCTTTTCCTGCCAGTGCATACCACATACAGACAGTTAGTCCGAAATCTGTCTGGCACAGCACGCCAGACTTTTTATGCGTGCACAGCTGTGATGGAGCATGAAAGACTGCATGTCAACAGTGCTGTGGAGGTATCCTCTATGAGACAAGGCTTGGGAGGTACATAAGGAGAGGCTGCTGAATCAGAGTAATGCCCATCTCGGCATCCAATTCTCGCAGCGGCCATCTTAGAGAAGCTGCTCAGAGTGGCTTTTGTGTGATCCCAAGTGGTCTTGCTTCCAGGAACTAGTTAAGCCCAGCTTTCAGCTTCAGAGATGAAATGATGATGGGTTCCTTCAGACTGAGGATAAGAGAGTCTTCCTACTTTCAATCCTGCTCAAATACACACACAAGTAATTCTTATCGAAACCCTCTTGGCTTCTCTCAGAATTTCTCAATGCTTCCCCCGAGGAGAAGCCACCAAACTGACTCTGGATTTTGCTCAGGGCTTCAAATTTCTGGGACAGAATGTCTGACCTAGATTCATCCTATTAAGCTGCTTGTCCACTGCAAGCCTATTCAAGCCCCTCTTTCCTATCATATCACAGGAGGAAGCTCACACTTTGTCTGGAAGCAGTGATCCCCCGCTTCCACTGTGATCACACACAACTAACGAATTTCACCGTGAATGAAATCAGTAATCCATCTTCTTGTTTTGTAGTCTTGCTTTGCAAAGAAAACGGCATGCTGGTTATCTGCACGACTTCTTTCCCTGCTCCTGACTGAGGTGGGAACTGTGCCTCGGAGCACAGTCAGTTTCTTAAAAGAGGAAGGCCAGGTTTCAAGGACTCCTGGAAACTTGTGTCTCCTACTCCTAGACAGGCAGACTGTGACTCCTCAGTAATGAGGGAAATCAACTCAGTTCATGCCCAGAGACCCTTACACCTGTATTTGTCTTGTTCCAGGGCTGAGCGTCAGCTCAGGTTGAGCCATGCACTCTGCGCATGTCCAGAGATAAAAAGAAATCAGCTCAGAACTCCTTCTCATTTTTAAACACAAAATAATCACTGGGGGCGATGGTTGGAGTTTCCCACAATTCCTGGCTCCATCTCCACGTACCTATTGGCTTGGATGAGCAGAGGCTGAGAGCGCTTGACAACATCGCCTCCGGTCAGAAGACTGGCCTGTTCACCGTTGCAGAGAGGATTGCTGTTTGAAAGGGGCCTACTGTGGTCCGATTCCAGGCCATCCTCGTAAACGTTGTCCAAAGTGTTGTTGATGTTGTTTTGGAGAGTTCCCAGGTCCATGTCATTATCTGTAGCAAAGGAGAGGAGACCCCCATGACTTGGCTAAATATCCCTTTGATTTGTTTCATTTTTTGCCTATCCGTCTTTCCACGTTAGGTGAAATCAAGAGCCAGCAAAACATCCAGATTTGACAAGATCCCTAGGTGGAGCTAAACCAAAACAATTAGCAGAGCTTAAGTCTGAACCAGTTTTTCCACAGCTGTTACCCTGGACCTCTTGTATTTATGGTTATATGTACTTGACAGGAGATGTGAAAGTGCACTGTTTGAAACGACACATTGCCGGGCCTCCAAATTTATTCAAAGGAACAAAATTGGAAATTCAGGCAGTGCTGCCTCGTGTGTGTGTGTGTGTGTGTGTGTGTATTGGGGCGGGGCTTCAGACACGGTGGTCCCTGGCAATGGATGACCATTACTCCTCCTTGTGACGGGAGTAATTCCCCTTTGTTGCTGCCACCAGCCCACTCACTTTAGGAGCTGCTGGGCAAGCAAGTGTACCTGGCGAGGAGGAGCAACAGAAACTGTTTGCTGCTCCTTGCTCACTCTCCTGCCCTCTCTTTCAGGGCAGTGGTGGGGACTCAGCAGAGCCACTGCACAGAGGAAGTGGGCAGGTGAGCAAGCAGGAGTGGCCCCTCAGCATCAACGTCAGTGTATGAGTGATTGGTAATGGCGACAGATGTGATGGTGAGTGAGTGAAAGGAGCAGCAAGTAGTAGAGAGATCTGGTGAGTGATGGGCCATTCAGAGGCACGGAGACCTCAGATGCTGCCCCAAAGGGTTGCAACCTGAGCATGTTCTTGTTGTTCCCCATGTCCGGAGTAAAATTTACAATAGGGGAAACCAGAAACATTTTTATTAGGAATTACAGGTACCGCTATACCAAAGGGGCAGAAAAGACTATTCATGTATGGAACAACGGCCGCCTGGATGCTATGAGCTCAGAACTGGAAAGAAGACAAAGTCTCTACCAGAGAAGAATAGCAAACCAAGCTGATGGATTATGCTGAGATGGCAAAACTGACTGGAAAACTCAGAAACCAAGAGGATAAAAACGTTATAAAAGAATGGGAAAATTTTATAAGTTATTTAGGAGACCACTGTAAGCAGATGGAAACAAGAGCAGGATTTGTAGCATAAAAATTATTATGGATAATATGGTTTGATATAAAAATTGGAGTATGGATGAATATGCAGTTTTAGATGTTTAAAATGGGACCCTATGGAGGGGAAGGGGGGAAGTCTCGAGATTCTGAGAATCTCTTTATGCAGATTTGTTTTTACAGTTTTTGTTCATATATATTTTGTATTTGTAAAACAAATAATTTTTTTTTAAAAAAATAATACAATAGGGCAGACTTACCCACCAGGCTAAATTTCTTCCAGTGTCGGAGTATGCAAAATTCCACTTGTTAAATTGCATAATTTGGGATTTTAGACTCAACGAAACTTGTTTGAAAATACTACAATTAAAGATGTACCCCTAGCCTGCTTAGCACCACACATTAAAGGCCAGCCCATCCAAGATGGTATTGATCTATGTTTATGGGAAAATGCACAGGCAAAGACTTTGGCAAGCCTCTAGGGGAATTTACCAGCCCTAGACTTACTCTGGCAGCTTTGCAGCAGCACAGGAAATTGAGCAGTGCACTAGGTTAACCACCCAACTGTTTGACCAAGATTGCAATTAGTCAGTAGTCTGGATGCCTGCCTTGCTTTAGGCAAAGCTCTCATTCTGCCTTCTAATTTCACAGAGCAAGCTCATCTTCCGGATTCTGGACTACCTTGATCAAGTGGTGGAGCACATACAGAACACCCGAGAGTTGATTGCACAGATGACTCAAACACCAATGGAGATGAGGATCCGAATTTCACTTGTTGAATCCCCAGTTCATTTAGATGGTTAACCACAAGCCAAGTTAAGACTCAACACAAAGACTGCATGCTGCCTTAGCTCTGAGGTTTTGGTCCAGCTTCCTCAGAGCTCCTCAGCCGGCTGGTCAGCCCTGCCTAGTTGACCATGTCAAACAGCTACTGGGTCTTTAAAGTGAAAAGGTAGATAGCCTTGGCAGACATTAGCATGGAACATTTTCTTTCTCTTTTCCAGGCACTGAGCCCACTTATAGTCTGGAAGGGAAAACAAAGCCCAGTGTTTAGCCTTATTGTACCACGAGGCTCTCAAGGTGTAAATGGAGACAGCCTGCATAGCTCAGTTGGTTAGAGCGTGGTGTTGATAATGCCAAGGTTGCAGGTTCGGTCCCTGCGTGGGGCAGTTGCATATTCCTGCACTGCAGAGGGTTGGACTAGATGATCCTCAGGATCCCTTCCAAGTCTACAATTCTATAATGCCACTCCTCACAATTGCAGGCAGATGGTAAGTGCCTCAAGCCAGGGGGACCTGTCTTTTCCACCTGACTTCGGCATGACTGCTTTTGAGCAGGAGAGCAGCTGCTACAAAGGGACCAGAAGGTTTAAGAGCAGGGATGGGTAACCTGTGACCATCCAGAGGTTGTTGGACTCCCAATTCCCATTGACCCCAGGACATACACTACGCCTGCTCTCCTCAGAGATGGGAGATCTAGGTTCAAATCACTGCTCAGCAATGAGGCCAACAATCACCTTCCAACTAATTTCTAGCATAGCGCCTAACAACTTCAGTTTTGCATAGCTGCTGCACCTCTTCAGTCAATCAAATGATTTTAAATCAATTTATCCAAGAAATTAATCGAAACACTGCTATGCACAGGAAGCACTATACGGTACACAGGGATTGGGAATTATCAAACAAATTAGGATTATAAATAAATAAAAATACACTGAAAATGGATACCATACAAGCATGTCAATCAATTGATGCAAATGAGATTTCGTCACACGGGGTGAGCAAAGCCTAGAAATATCGCTGAGTGCAGGTACAGCTAACCTTGGAAGCTTTTGCCCAATCTGCATTAGACTGCAATTGAGACTAATCATTGGCATCTCAACCAGCCTAGCTACTGCCAAAGATCTTGTTGCAATAAATCTGCCAGCCTTTCATGTGCCACAAGACTCTTTGTAGGTTGGTTCCTGCCCTGCAAGAGACTCACAAGGGCAGGTGGCAATTGTAGCACCAGGTTCATGGGCAAATTTTCACCTTGTCACCAGTTTCTTACGTGATTCAGACAAGAGATGGATTTTCAAATGATCAGCAATAATAATAATGAAAAAATTCCAGTGCCAGGGTTCCTCCTAACCCTCCTTCCCTCATTTAGCCACCTGCCGCTTCACCTGCCACTTCCTTATCAGAACTGGGCAAAGTGACTCAGGGTTCCTTCCCAGGTCAGAGCATCAATGAAGCCAAAGGTCACTACACAGTTTAGGTGGCGTGGGAAGAAGTGCTAGCGTCTCACAAAGAACAGCTAAAATTATATGACCTGTAAAAAATATGAACAGTCAGCAAAACAGCAGAACTTGATTAATTTAAAATTAGTTTTGATATTCATGGGGGGGGGGTGTAAAAAAAAGGGGGGTATGCAGGGAATTGAAACCTTACTCCCTGGTGATCAGAAATACCCTCTGGGTTTGAGATTTCATCACTTGCTACCCCTACAATTTTGGGCTTATCATTGCAACAGGAAGGACGAGAAACACAATTAACCAAAAGAAGGCACTAAATTTTCCACCTGCTCCCAAATCCAGTGTTTGCAAAGTATGCTTGCAGAATTATGAGATTCCAAGAGGATCACAATACAGTCCATGAAAACTACTAGATAAGATTTTTTTTAAAGAGGCCATATGTGTTACTTCAACTGCCCAAAAAGGGGTTTTCAAACAACAACAACAACCACAATTGGGATAAAAATTGGCACAATTCCTACAGTATGTGAACAGGAAAGTGTCTATTACAAGCCTGTCTCCTAAAAGACACACAAGCAACCTGGCAAAAGATGGAGACTCTGTAGTTTCCTCTGCCCATTACAAAGATGGCGCCTCCAACCCTCAGGCAAAACTTGACCCACCAGGCCTCCCCATATGGCATGCCAGGCCATTTTGTGGGGAGCAACACTTCTCCACACACGACGTTAGGTGTGTGCCACACATCTGGAATTTCCTGGACATAGCTGGAATATGGAAGAAACTGTGTCCGGGTGGAAATAGCTGAAATGTCCAGGGAAATTTGGAATATGGCAACCCTATCCATGGTAAGACGGGACGTGGGTGGCGCTGTGGGTTATACCACAGAGCCTAGGACTTGCTGATCAGAAGGTCGGCGGTTTGAATCCCCATGACGGGGTGAGCTCCCGTTGCTCGGTCCCTGCTCCTGCCAACCTAGCAGTTCGAAAGCACGTCAAAGTGCAAGTAGATAAATAGGTACTGCTCCGGCGGGAAGGTAAATGGCGTTTCTGTGCGCAGCTCTGGTTCGCCAGAAGCGGCTTAGTCATGCTGGCCACATGACCCGGAAGCTGTACGCCGGCTCCCTCGGCCAATAAAGCGAGATGAGCGCCGCAACCCCAGAGTCGGCCACGACTGGACCTAATGGTCAGGGGTCCCTTTACCTTTACCTTTATCCATGGTAAGAGTTTCCAGAGTCCAGAGAGATTTCTGGCCCTCCCCCAAACGAAGCCAAGAGAGGTTCCTTGAAACACACATCTGCCCTCTGTTGAGGTGAAGTCTAGCAAAGAATCCCCATACTCGGAAGCGCCGCCGTACAGTGGATGCCAATACCCAAGCAATGCCTCCGCTCTTCCGTCAGGATGGTGCTCAGCAAAAATACCCTCCTCCTCACAAATAGTTTTCCTGACAAGACTGTGTGGCTCCTCTGTCTCACCTCCTAGTTCACCCCGAGGTGATAAGCCTGACTGGACTGTACCACTTCAGACTGTAGGTGGGGGAAGTTCGCATGACTGAATGCTCCACCACGCAACAAAACTCCCTTCACTGAGAAAATGTGCATGTTGGAGGAAAGGGGCTCTAGCCGGGTGTTCTTCCCAAAGTGCTGTTTTCTTACACGCAGGAGGGCATGGAGGAACATTTAATCATGGGAGGTCCACCCCCCATTCCAGTTTGCAAACTGAAGTAGAAGAAGATAGACACAGGTCCCGCAGTGGGTGAGAATGCTAGGCCTATTTGGAGACCCTGTTGCAGGGTGGAGAAAATATTAATATGTGGCTGCTGCACTTTATAAACACAACTTGCTGGAAAGGCATAATGGGATCACATCGAAGAAACATGATCCTGAAAATAGGACAATCAGGCACCAAGCCTCTCAGAAATAGGACATTGACACTGCATCTTGTTTGTGGGGTTTATATTATCATCTTTCTGACTCTGTATGCTGCTATATCTGAAAATTAATTTAAAAAACATTTTAAAAGCAGGACATTACAGTCTCCCATTACATTATGCAGAAACTTTAGGTGGATCACCAGACGATATTTATTTTATTTATTTCATAAAATTTATATGCTGATTAATTGTAAGGGGGGGACCCTCAAAGTGTTTTTTATACTTTGCTGTGGTTTAGTTAAGACCAGAGCAGGTTGCGGGAAGTTAATGAGAAAGCTGGAGATGTGTTAATAATGCCCAAATGTCTCTGTAGGAGGTGCAAAAAGATTCATGATTCACAGGGTTTGTGAACTAAGAAGATTCTGGGCAATGTAATTCTCACCAGACTGATGTCTGCAGCTGGGGAAGGAGAGACAGAGGTTCAAGACCTCTCAGCGCCTGCCAAAATGTAAATACACTAAATAGTCATCGTTATAGCATGCCACATCCTGACAGGTTGGAATTTTATTTTTTTTAAAAAAGAACCTGGAAAACAGTCTAAGTTTACAATCTAGTCAATGACTCTCCCCACCCCCTGCACCAGGTTCTTTCCTGATTTATTTAATCCTGAGCCTCAAAAAGGTTTTCAAAAAGGTTAGCACGTTTGGACTTTGATGAATCTGCAGAGGGAGACCGAGTGGCAGCGGTGGGGAAGCCACTGGTTCTCTTCATGCCCTGCTGGCACATATATGGTATCCTTAAAAGGGCACCTTTGGCAGATCTGAGAGGTGGCAATGGGACACAACGGAGTGGGAGGCTTCTAATGCACGCTGGGCCTAAACCTTGCTATGCAAAATTATACTCTTGCACCTGGAAATGTGCCTGTGCATAAGTCAGAGCGCTGAAGCAATAAATAGCTGCTCAGGGGACATTTGTTTCGGCTTTACAGGAAGCTTGCTTCCAGTCAGGATGTCTGTAGGAAAGCAACATCACCATCTCATTCCCGGCACTTGTTTTCTTCCGGGAGGTGGTGGTTATTATCATCATCATCATCATCACCACCACCATTATTATTTTTTCATATAGGCGCCAAGATCGCCTTGTGTTCCATTGTAGCGGGACTAGACCAGTCAGGGATGAATCACCAACTCACAACGCCCGGTTTGATCCGGCTTATCAAAAAAATCGCACACCTGTGCCTTTTATAAAGAGGAGTTCTGCTTCTGTCAACACCAGCGAATGTTGAAGAAAGAAACATGCGTCTAAAAACCAAATACATGTTTCGTTTACTGGCGATCACCTGGCACCAACCGGCCCTTTTGCCTCCTGCATGCTTCCTTCCATCAAAACAAAGCGGTGAGTCAGAATGTGGGCTGGTGACTCAGATCTACCACCCCACCCCTTTCTACTGGCTCAAGCACGTTTGAGTCCTCTCATACACCTCCGCTTCTTGCCTCCCCAGACTCCTTGGGTCCTTTTCCCCCTTGGAGGTTTGTGTAGGCTGCAGGCGGGGTGGAAAAAAGGTGCCATGTCTCTGAGGCAAACAGCACCTGCGTGTTCTTGAACCACATGCCTCTGACCAACCACAGCAAGAGAAGCTTGCTCAAGTTCATTTGCCTGGACTAGAAAGCACTTACCCGCATCTAGCAAAACCCTACTGAAATGATCAATAATTCTCTCAACAAGCGGAAGAAACAAAAGAAGGGTCAGGATAGGCCCCTGGGTCCCATTTCCAACAGTTGACATTCAGGTAAATAGGGAGGGAGCCAATAGCCTTTCCTATCCCACCCCTCGCATTGAGTGAATCACAGTGAATTCCAGTTGATTAATGAACCTCCACGAATTTCTCTGCTCTTTTGTAAAAAAAGTGCCAAGCTACACATGATGTGGCAGATCTGTGCTCAAAATCCCAGACATTTTTTTATAAAGATTTAAAAGAAGCTTGGGGAAGAGGAGGAGGTACAAATTGGCTCAGTGCAGCAGTGCTGAAAAGGGGGGTGTCCACTCTTCCTCCCCAGGTCATTTCTTGAAAGTTGTCTTTCCTTCCCAAAGCTGCTATTTGCCCTACTTGGAGAAAAACATGGGCACAGCTAGGTCTCGCTCTCAAACGTGCCCCAGGAGCCATTAGCAATGCCAGGTTGCCAAGTCTGATGGAGAAAGTGATTGAGAAGGGAACAGGTAAACTTCATTGCGAAATGCCCAGATACTGCTGGGAGATTAATTCACAGGGTGCCGATGCCTATTAACAGCTGTTCAAAGGGCTTTTAAAGGTGCTGCTTAATCACATAGAAGGAAAGCAAGAGGGCAGAATTCACACATGTGCACCCATCACATGATGATTCTCAGTTGGTTGTGTGCAAGGTCTCCTCTGAAAAAAATATTTGATGGCAGATATGAAGACTCCTATTCATGAATAATCTTTAGATTCTTACTGTAATGATAAGAGGTGGGCATGGATGGGTGTGCGACTGCTGGTCCAAAATTCCTTTAATGGAAGTGAGTTGTTAAATCACACATTATGTGCTGAATGGACACCAAATCTGCATATAAACTCATCTCTGACTGTGCTGGTGCTCAGTTTATAGAAATGAGTGGGGAAATGGCAGGTTGAGCAGTGATGATCCGAACTCATGACAGACAAATGCTTCCCCACTTAGGGCTCACCAGGCACTGAGGAACTCAAAGCTTACCAGCTGTCCTCAGGGGGTGTGGTTTCGATGAAGTGCCCTGAAAGCCAGGGACCATTAGTTCAAATCGCCAGCCTGTCTGGAGGCCTCCGAATGCTCCTACCTGGTGACCTAGTTTTCCATCTGCAAACTGACAGTGAAGATTCCACTGTCCTACCTATGAATGGGAACAGTGAAATAATGAATGCATTGCCTGCCGGAAGAGCTTTATATAAAACAGAATGTGCTATTAAGAGTGGCCAGGAACAGCATCGCCTAAGCTGTGGAGAATGATGAAGGCGAATCATTATTCAGAAGTAAGACTGTGACATCCGAAAAGATTAAAGGACTTGGGGATGTCAGACTCACAAGGCAGGATTTTTCACTTTGCTGTTTTCCTTCCCAGTGAACTTCTGACCCCTGACAGGCAAAAGGCTTTGGTGCACAACAACATGTCTGAGGTGTGGGTCTGAGGCAGGATCTGAGTCAAATCAGACCTGCCTAGTTGTTCCAAATTCTGGGTCAAGGTCATTCAAAGCCTCAAGAAGTCACGAAAACTCTGTTTTCTGCAGAATTTGGTCTGATTTAGCAGCTGTACAGCTCATTGAAGCCACAGCTCATTGCTTCCACAAGCCCCACACAGCTTCTGAAAGTTCACTAGGCTACTGCCAACATATATAATGTGCTCAGTGGGCCAGCCACAGGGGCTGGAGTCTGGCCGCTAGACCACTGCTTTTTTAAAAAATAAGAAGGAAACGTAATGTTCTTATGAATGTTATGTCAAATAGCAGCTTCTTAAACTACCGTATTTTTCGCTCTATAACACGCACCCTACCATAACACGCACGTAGTTTTTAGAGGAGAAAAATCTGTAGGCATGCCACCCGTAGGCATTCCCTCCATAACACGCACAGACATTTCCCCTTACTTTTTAGGAGGAAAAAAGTGAGTGTTATGGTGCAAAAAATACGGTAATAGCTATCCATAAGTAGGTTGCTGCATCCAATCTTGCAACTCGAAACGTTTACATTTTGCTAGTTTTCTCCCAAGCAATTTCCCTGTTTCTGGTCAGATGGATGTATTCACTCACAGAGAAGGGAGAGCCCACCGCAGAATGCGAGAGAAAGAGAAGAAACATTGAGGGAGAGGGAGGAAGATAAGAGAGGTGGTTTTGAGATTAAAGGCAGGTCCTGGATC
Organism: Podarcis pityusensis; assembly: GCF_964106645.2. Lineage (NCBI taxonomy): Eukaryota > Metazoa > Chordata > Lepidosauria > Squamata > Lacertidae > Podarcis > Podarcis pityusensis. The sequence continues at coordinate 26,284,679 of NC_138038.1, forward strand.
TGAAAACATAGAAGGTGATGAAACCCAAACAGCAGGTGAAATGAATGCGCAACACATAAATTCCCTCCCACCCCCAGCTCACCACCAAACACACGGTCAACACACCCCGGGGCCCATACGCCTCCTTGCTTCCGGTCAAACCAGTTCTGCATCAAGATCTCCCAGGCAGGATGCTCAAATAGCCCCTCCCTTGTAAACACCTCATCTGCTTGGTATCTGGGACACTGTAAGTTAGGGAGGATGGCTCATTTTGGGTGCCAGGAGGCAGCATCTGCAAAAGCTGGAGAGGTGTAGGTAGGGAGTGAAGAGGAATGGAGGGAGGTGGGGATAGCTGCTGGCAAGCAGAGGAGGAAATTGCAGTACGAGGCTGGCCTGCTACAACCGAAAACATAGCAATTTAAAAAAATAAAATAAAATAAGTAAACAGCATTTGACAAAACTACCAACTAGCACTGGCACTGCGCTTGTAATTTTAATCAGATTAAAATGGTTACCCTTCCCACCACCTTTCTGCACCTTCTCAGACAAGCAGGGTGCAAACGGCTAGCTCAAACTTCCTTCTCCCATTACACAAAACAGGGACCACCACCAGTCTGGACTCTTTTTCTCCCAAGTCAGCTGATGTGAGCTCATCTGCCCGGCCCAAGAGCTCAGGCCTCTTTCTCCCCTGTTGCAGAAGTTCAGAGCAAATTTCAATAATATAGAATGAGAAAGGGCATCCCAGGTCATGGAACCCAATACATAGGCCTACCTGGTGTGTTCATTCCCTTCGTGTTACGTCAACTTAACACAGTTGCCAGCTAGCCTGGAATCTCGTGGCCTTATTGTGTCAGCTCAAACCACAGGGACCTCACCTACACTGGAATCTCTCTTCCACACTGCAGTAGCTCAGAGCGAGGGGTCCATGGTGCATAGATACTCCCCTTTTTTATCATGTCTTTTCTTGCAAAGCCATTCTGGCCCAAATAAGCATTCCAAGTAGTTTACAATCAAATCCACGAAACAAAATATGAAAACTTCAACAGCATTCAAAATAGGGCTGGGGAGAAACCAGCGATTCAGGCCACAGAAGGGAAGATGACAGGATCCCCAAGGATGTGCTCTACGGGGAGCTGGCTTCAGGCACCAGGCCTGGTGGCAGACCAACTCTGTGCTACAAAGATGTCTGCAAACAGGATGTGGAGACTGGCAAGATCGGGCCCGCCAAGTGGGAATCCATTGCAGATGACTGCATTGCCTGAAGACAGGCAGTCAAGTTGTGTATCCCCAACAGTGACCAGAGGAGAAATGACCACTGGGAGGAGCGCAGAGAGAAGAAACACCATGGTGCATCTGCAGAAGCACAACCGGACACCTTCATCTGCCCCGGCTGCAACAAAACATGTCGCACTCCAGAGACAGACGGATGCCGACAACAGGCCAAAATCTGAGGACAGCAATGTCGGCCAGGTGCCTTCCCCACACATCACCTACCACGAAAAAGGTGCCTGTCCCTTTCCTGGAGATCACAAGCAATCCATCTTGCCAAGCCATCTCCAGAAATAACTCCCAGGTAGAGAACATCAGAGTCCATTCCTGAAAGCTGCCGTACTCAAAGCAGAGCTCTGTCTAATGCAGATATGGCCAATGTGGTGCCCTCAAAGTACTGCTGGACTACAACTCCCATCAGCCATAGCCTATGGTTACCAGACGTCCCCGTTTCCCGGGGACAGTCCCTGGATTTACAAATCTGTCCCTGGACAAAATCCGTCCCCGGAATGTCCCCGGATTTCATTTAATGTCCCCGGATTTATATTTTAAGTGCTGTAGATTTATTAGTAGGGAATGAATATTGTGTAATTGGTTCAATGGCACAAAACACATCATATGGGGACTTCCGGTGAGGTAAAATGGCGGGCGCCACAGCAGTGAGCAGCTCCTGAAGCCAGCCAGAACCAACTGCACTACCAGGCTGGCTCCAGGCTGCTGAGACTGCCACTGCCGCTGCCACTGCCAAGGGGGAACTGGGGACGCCTGACGCGTCAACTGGGGGAACTGCTAACCCCCCCCCCGTGACCCAAATCAACCGGGAGGGAGAGAGCCTGGCCACTCCGCCGACTGCCCAGCGGTGTTCTGGGGCCAGGAAAACCCCCAAAGCCAATGCAGGGAGAAGGAGGAGAATGAAGAGAGAGAAAGAGGAAGGAGAAAAAAGAAGGGAGCCCCAACCTTGTTGCGCCGCCGCCGCACCTGAGGAGAGGTAGGAGCGCACCAGGAGGCCAAGGACATGTGACCAAACCCAGCCCTGACCCGAGCCTACTCCATGGCGGCTAGCACTCCAAGAGAGCAGGCCAGGGCCCAGAGGAAGGCCGTGAGACAGAGGAGACCACAGAAGAGACTATATTACTTCTACTTCTCTTTTCAATAATTTAAAAATAACTTTTCCCCTCTTTTTTTTTAAAAAAAGTACCCCCAGATTCTTTGGAAAAAATCTGGTAACCTTACCATAGCCAGCGTTGCCAGCAATCAGAGCTGATGGGGGTCATAGTCCAACAACATCTAGATGGGAACCACACATTGTCTAAAAGCCCAAGCAGATGTGTGAGAGAAGAGCCAGAGAGCGCATACGTCATGCGCAGAAGGTCCCAGGTCGAATTCTGAGCATCTTCAGTTAAAAAATAACCATCATAATTTTATTATTTGCACTCCATCTGTCTGGCTGGGTTGCCCCAGCCACTTTTCAGGCAGCAGGACTGGGAGCTTGAAGAGCTTATGTCACTCAAGTACACAGTATTAGGCTAGATGGACTAAAGGTCTGGCTCAGTATAACACAGCTGTGGGTGTGAAGGTAAAGCACTCCCAACAGATAGCACCAGCTCAGACCAATGGACGCCAAGAACCTGGTATGTCTCACATTTCTCTAGCTCACCGCAAAAGAGTAGTTTTGGCTGGTATCTATCTACAGCTAGAGCTCATTCCAGTTAAGGCCTAACTTGGGTATTTTCACTCCCTTCTATGCTGCACCATTCCAAAGCAATACAGCTAACCAACCTGTCACCCATCACTCATATGCTACAAGTGCAGCCTAATGAACCCAGTGCAGCTATGATCTGCCCTGTGACATCAGGCAAACACCAGTGGACCCTTTCCCACTTGTGTTTCTGCTTTCTACGTTGCACCGAGAACCTGTCATCTTCGACATTAGGAGGCTTCAGGGGGGTGAGTCACTGGGAGTTCCACACAAAAACAGAACAACAATGTCAACACTAAATACTGACATCCTTCAATTTGCTCCCGTCCCTTCCAACGAGTTCCGTGCCACTTGGGGATGGACACCCCCTCCTTAAGGGCAATCCTCTCCCACCCTTTTGCCTTAGGTGGTCAATTATATAAGGCAACAACAGCATTAACTGAGCTACGCAGGAAAGAGCTTGGATTGACAAGGCCCTGAGATGCCCAGCCCCTGTCCCTGGAGTGGGAGCAAGCCTGGTGAGCGATGCAAACAAATTTGTTTGGCTTTTTGTCTTTGGCTCGGTGCCCTTCGGGAGGCTTTTTTCCATGGTCGAGCAAGTTTCTGAGCAATCTCAAGGTCATAACATAAGCAGCTGGGGGTGGGGGCTGGCTGGCCAGGAGTGGAAAAGCTGGGGGAAGAGGGACTCCACCTCCACCACCGTTTACTCCGATTGCTCCAATTTACCCAGGAAAAGTCCTGATTTTCTGGGACCTGTGGCTGCTATAGCATTGTTCCTATTTTGGATTGCGGAGGCGGAACACCTTATTACATTTGCTTAGCACGAGTTGCTGGAGTGGCCCTTCTTCAGCCCCATTCCCAGAGATCTCTGAACCAAACCACACAATCAATGTGAAACCTATAAACATAGCCTTGCATCTGTTTTGTAAACTGGAAAAGCCAATGGGAAGGAGTGTGTGTGTGACTGAATGCAAGGGAGAGAAGAGGCACCAAACTCTTTCCCTATCCCAAGTTGGCACCCGGACCAAGGTTCTGTTTCCCAACCCCGTGCCACCCCAGTGTTTTGCCAAAGGCCTCAACATACATTCTGAGGGCGCCTTCTACTTCAAAGCATTACCTGTTTCTCCCTCCAGAGTCCTCCTATACCTCCAAAATCTTCCTTTCGCATCAAGGAAATCCACGTGGGCCGTGCCCTTTTGCATACATTTGCTCAATTCATTCGGCCCATATAAGTAGGTGTGAGCAGGAGAGGAGCCAAGACAGAGAGCGGTTTTGTTGCTGTAGGTTAGCAAATTCCCACACTGGCTCCCTGCCCTGGTTTGTGAGGCAGAGAAGTTCAAGAGCTCTCAGTTTTGTGTTAACAAAACAAACCCCCGCTGAGAGGGAGCAGAGATAAGGCCAGGTGGGGAGCTGAGGGACTGAGGCCAGCAGGGCACCTCCACTCTCCGGGGACGGGCGCAGAGCTAAACAAGGGGGCACAAAACCCTCCTCTTCGAGGCTGAGGATCTGATTCGGGGCACGTGGGCTGGTCCACAATTTCCCGTGGCTGGTTCTACGAGCCCGGCCAGCAGCTAATTCTAACAGAGATGAATTCTGAACCAGGCAAAGACTGAAGGGCAATCTGCTAATTTACTGTTGCACAAAGGGCTTTTTAATCTTCCACTCCCGAAGCCCAAATGCTAAAAGAGGCACTGGGAGATCTCTCTCCCTTACTGTTGAGTCCAGACACTCATTTCATTGATTCCCTCCCACTTGCCACTGTCTGGCAAAAGGTTTCAGTCCTCATGCCTATGTGTAGTAATGCTTAGCGTGTAGAATGAGGGGAAAGACCTGCATTCAAAGCCCCACTCGGCTGTGAAGCTCATTGGGCAATCTTGGGCCAGTCATTGTCCTTCAGCCTAATCTACCTCAGAGGATTAGAGCAGTGCTCACTGGGTATATCAGGGACAGGGAACCTTAGGCTTGCAGACCAAGCTTGGCCCACCAGGCCTCCTCATTTAGCCCATGAGGACATTTTGGGGAAGCCACACCCACCTGCCCTACGCCTGGGGTCATACCCAATGTCGGTGGTGGGGTGGGTAAGGACAGGGCCTCGACAGAGCAATTGGGAGCTTAAAGTGAGCTTCTGCTCATTCCTTTGCTTGAGCGCGTGTTGCACAAGGAAGGGAAAGTGCTCTCCATTCAGGGGAAATGTCTTCCTCCCGGCACTGCTCTTTGAACCTCCAAAAACGTCAAGTTCAAAAAGAAGCATGGGGCTGGTGGAAAACCTATAGTGAACAGTCGCATGCTGCTCCTTACACCTCCAATTTCCGAAGGGATTGCTTGCAAAGGGTTCTTAAACAGCCCCATGCTGTGCACTTATCTGTCTTAAGAGACAACAGAGTGAACCTCCAGGGGTGAAGTCAAATTGCTGCATTAGCAGCACCAAAGTGAACTCCCCTGGCACAAGCCTGGGCACTGGATATGGAGGTCCTAGGCTGCCCAGACGGCAAGAGCCCCCTCTCAGCCTCACTAATGTGGTCCAAAGGAAAGAAGAGCAAATCCTGCAGGAGTTGCCGGAAGGAGGCCTACAAGGCGCCATCCAACCATCTTGGGGACACAAATCCAGAGTGGATTTGCGTAGGGCTTACTTCTTAGCCTTTACTTCTCCCACAAGGCAGCGGAGGTTTTCCTTTTCCTAGATGGGCTACCTTCCCAGGTTGATAAGCCGCATCTGGGGGGTCCTTCAAATTGTAGCATCACTAGAGATCAAAAGCTGGTTCTATAAGAGGGTCTGTAGGGAAGCAGATATTTGGGGCCTCCCATTTAGGGCTTTAAACACTGTTAGCACCTTGAATTGGAACCAGACACGAGCTGGCAATTAATTGTCATTATAAATCAAGTTCAAATGACAGTATGTTAGGGGGGAGATTGTCTAGAATTTGAGTAGGAAGCTGGGCTAAATGGGGCTTTCCCTTTGCTTTCAACCCTGGTGTTTCTCTTAGTGTTGAATCTGCATTAAAGACACTCACTGTGGAGCCAACCTACTTTGGTTATCAGCTCTGTTTACTTCCTTGTCCTGTTTCTACAACACACACTAGTGATTTCTGTGTGTGGTAAGGAAGAGCGGGAAAATACACACCAGTCTCCCCTGGCATGAACCCAAAGGTAAGTGAGTTACTATCAACACTCCTTCTAAGCTGAAAGTGGATGAGCAACATACCATGGGCAGGGATAGCCAATGTGGTTTTCCTCTAGATCAGTGTTTCTCAACCTGTGGGTCCCCAGATGTTGTTGGACTACAACTCCCATCATTCCTAGCCAGCATGATCTGTGGTCAGGGATGATGGGAGTTGTAGTCTAACAACATCTGGGGACCCATAGGTTGGGAACCGCTGCTCTAGATGCTATTGGACTACAACTCCCATCAGCCCCAGCCAGCATAGCCAATGGTTGGTGATGATGAGAGTTGTAGTCCAATAACATCTGAGCACAAGAGGAACCCTGCTGTATCAGACCAAAGAGTGATCCAATCTCACACTGGCAAACCAGAGGCCCCAATCAGGGACACGAATACAACAGCACTCTCTTGCTCATGATCCCCGGTAACTGGTGCTCAAGAGATATATTGCTTCTGACACTGGAGGTGATTTAGCCATTATGACAACTAATCATCGATGGCCATGAATGTGTCTAATCCCTGGCCATCATTACATCTTGATGTTACGGCAGCGAATCCCATCATTTAACTTGTGCAATATGGAGGAGCATATTTCCTTTTGTCTCTCTCCTGAATCTCATGCTGTTCAGCTTCATTGGAAGACCCCGGGGTTCTGGTATTAGGAGAGAGGGAGACCATTTGTGAAGGCACCACACGGGCCATCCCTGCTGTAGGACCTCTTATGATGTAAGAGCAGAAGAAGAGCCTGCCAGATCGGGCCAATGGCCCGTCAAGTCCAGCATCCTGTTCTCACAGCGGCCAACCAGATGCCTTTGGGAAGCAGGCAGGTAGGTGAGCACAGCAGCCCTCTGCTCACCTGCGATTTCCATTCAGAGGCATGACGTCTCTGACAGTGGAGGCAGAGCATAGCCATTGATTGGGGGGTGTTACTGAGTCTGGCCTGGATTTCTCTCCCACCCCGTGTGCCAACTCTGGCAAGTGGGCAGGACCACCCACCTGTCAATCATCTGTCCTCATAATTATGCCAGGCATCAAACACCTGTCAAAGTTCAGAGGGGGTCGCTGCAACCCCTGATGAGCCTCCTTTGAAGATATAACTCTGTGCTAATCACCCAATTGCCACGGCTACCACGGCATCAAAGAGGCTCCCTGTAACTTCCGTTCAGCCTCTTTGGAGTTCCCAGCAAAGGTGAAAATGCTCCTAAAAACAGAGCATTTTTCTTTTCCTTCTGCAGGGAAAGCCAGTTTGTATTCCAAGTACTTTCTCCAGTGCTTTGAATACAAACTGCTTCCTCTGGAAAGAAAGAAATAAAGAAAAAATTCCATTATGTCACATTTAGAGCAGATGGGTGTGGCTTGGCCACAATGGTATTGGCAGGCCTAATGAGGTCCACAGCCTGAGGGTGCCCACCCATTTGAAGAGGACTCCCCAGGTTTGCAATGCAAAGTTGCTTCAAAGAGGTGCAACCTTTATTAATTCATTCTAGCCTCCGGTTACGGGTTGCAACGAGTAGTTCTTTGTGGTACTGTAAAACTAAAATGGAATTCATGCCCCCTACTGAGTTGCCTAGGATTTTTCACCGGGGAGAAAAGCGTAATAAAAACTTCAGTGTAATCTGAAAGACTATGTATGCCTTAGCCAATATCTGTTGACACAATGACAAGGATGACATCTAGACTGTATTTCATTTTTGCACTGTGCGGTTTATCAGAATAAGTTATTGTGACTCGGACTTTTGGGAATCCAAGGAAGCATAGCACTCGGAGGAGGCTCCATGCAGAATTCCCAAGGAGAGGATTTTCTGCCGTGCTATCGCACGCCAGTGGAGCACACCGGTGCCTGCCATTGCAATAAATGCTCAATAAACACACAAGACGTAACCGGCTGTACTTGTATCAAATTGTAGATTTCATCGGAAGTCTCATAAAGTTCAACAGTTCATGCATAAGGTCCATACATGTATAAGTGTCTATTCCACCTGTCTGGTTGCAGCCAGTACTATGCTATAAGATCCACTATCCTGTAATATTACATATGAGCCTGTACTACTGATGAAGCCTAGGATGGCGAAACAAGGCTAATATTCCGGAAATCCTTGTCTTAGACTCTGCGAAAAGATTCTGTGGAACTGTAACAACCCTTCATGTGGATTATTGGACTCTATGAACAGACAGGTGGAATAGACACTTATACATGTATGGACCTTATGCATGAACTGACTAGAGAATGAACTGATCCACTGGGTCTTCTGCTTTTTTGGTGTACTTTATGAGACTTCCGTCGAAATCTACAATGTGATACAACGAATAGTATACCTTATTTATTCAAAAGTACAGCCGGTTACGTCTTGGGTGTTTATTGGGTATGTTTCACATAACCATAGGTTTGTTGTTCTTTTGCTAATTGCAATAAATGCAGCTGCTCGGGGTGGGGGTGGGGGGGAAGCTGGCAACAGAGCAGCACCCGAGTCAGCAGCTGGGCTGAGGCAATGCAAGGGTCACGTTCAAGCACTGACACAGCGGAGCAAGTTGATATACCCACACCAGGGGCCTGGCACTGGATCTGAGCTCAGCAGCTAAGCTGAGCCCTACACATCAGTTGCCCTTTCACCGGCTCTCCCTATATTAGCAAAAAAAAAGGGGAGGGGGGAAATATCATCAGGGTTTGTGGCATAACCCAGACAGGGGAAAGAGATAGAGTAACGGAGGGTCAAAGTTCTTCTGAGATTAGGCACAAGTTGCAAGCGCAGCACAAATGCCACATAGGGTGAAGCACAGAGGGAAGAGAGGAAGAGGAGAAGATAGCCACAACTGAATAAACAATATACAGTGGTACCCCGCAAGACGAACGCCTCGCAAGACGGAAAACCCGCTAGACGAAAGGGTTTTCCGTTTTGGAGGCGCTTCGCAAAACGAATTTCCCTATGGGCTTGCTTCGCAAGACGACAGCCCATAGGGAAATCTCCGGGACAGCGGGGAAGCGCAGCGCGTCTTCCCCACTGTCCTCGGACCTCCTCCCCCCGCCCGGCATCGGAACGAAGCTCCGATGCCGGGCGGGGGGGGACGCCTCCTCCCCCCGCCCGGCATCGGAACGAAGCTCCGATGCCGGGCGGGGGGGTGGAACGCCTCCTCCCCCCGCCCGGCATCGGAACGAAGCTCCGATGCCGGGCGGGGGGGGGAACGCCTCCTCCCCCCGCCCGGCATCGGAACGAAGCTCCGATGCCGGGCGGGGGGGGGAGGAACGCCTCCTCCCCCCGCCCGGCATCGGAACGAAGCTCCGATGCCGGGCGGGGGGGGAACGCCTCCTCCCGCCGCCCAGCTTCGGATGGCTTTCCTGAAGACTTGGGGTGGGAGGAGGGTTTTCCTTCCCACCGCCAACATTCAGAATGCTGTTCTGAATGTTGGCGGTGGGGAGGAAAAACCCTCCTCCCACGCAAGCCCCGGGAACAGAGGGAAAGCGCTGTGCGCCTTCCCCTCTGTTCCCGTACCTGTCCTGAAGGCTTGCGGTGGGGAGAAAAGCCCTTCTCCGCACCGCCAGCCTGGCAAGCGGTTTCCCTAGGAACGCATTAATTGATTTTCAATGCATTCCTATGGGAAACCGTGCTTCGCAAGACGAAAAACTCGCAAGAAGAAAAAACTTGCGGAACCAATTAATTTCGTCTTGCGAGGCACCACTGTAACTGAATAAATAATATAACCACATGCACCCCTAAATTTTTATCTCATTACCCTTGCTTCTTGTTCATTCTTCCTCTGCTAAAATTTACACTGCAAGCCTTCAGTCTGGATAGCTCAGTTGGTCAGAGAGTAGTGCTGATAATGCCAAGGTTTCAGGTTCAAGCCCTGTACGGGACAGCTGCGTATTCCTGCATCGAAGGGGGCTGGACTAGTTCATCCTCAGGGTCCCTTCTAACTCTATGGTTCTGTGAAGAAGCTCACTTGGGCAGGGTCATGTCTTTTTGTTTAGGTTACCCTACCCAGAAGCATCCATGTACTTACACCAATGACACCACATAATCAGTAGCCAGTGATCCTGGCCATGCTTACCATTCCAACACACAGAGCTCCTTTTGTAGCCTTCAAAAACTGCATCCCTGCTAGTTAGGACAAGAAATCCCCAAGGAAGCAGGGGCAAATATCCTGCTCCATCTCCAGCTGCACAACGGTGCGTTTCTACTGAAGAAACCCACCACGACATTCACCAATCTGTCAAAAGGTCCCCAAATAGACCCCAAAACTACTGAACAAATGAAGAAACCCTCTTCTTCACAAGAAAAAGCAAACCCGCCTCATATCTTTCTATAGATATATAGCTAGATGCATATGCCAAAAAAAGCAAAAGAAAAAGGATTCAAATAAAAATCCCCTGTCTATCACAAAGTCCTTAAGATTTAAGTAGAAATCTGCAGATCTAAACCGGAGCCTAGGAGCTTGACTCTAGCCACTATAGGCCAGTTGGCAGCTGCTTTGCAGCAAGGCTTAAACCCTACCCCTTAGCCCTAAATCTATAATAAAGGCAAAATGCCCCTGCTCTCTTCACAGGCAAAGACCAGCAGTCCCTTTGGCCATGCCCTATTGCCTTCCTGGAAATGACCTCAGAAGTGCACTGTTGAGCTATTCAGAACTGCCATTCCCCATCACTGTCAGGGCGCGGGCTCAGTTCACCCTACCAATTCACACTACCAATTTCCACTCCTTCTTTACACAGACCCGACCGAAAGTATCCTCCCTCTGACTGCATGCCTTGGACACATAGAGTGTGCTGCCTTTCCCCCTTTTTGTACATATTTTCACTGAATGGTTTTCTGAACGTAGAAGCGACGAACATCAACACAAAGCAGAATCATGTTGCATCTGCTGGAAAAGTGACTGGGGTGTAGTGTGGGTTGCTGGCACCCGGGGCGGGAAAAGTGCTGTGTCCCCCCTGGTGGACTGGGCAATAGTCAGTCCCTTTGCTGGCCAACACCTAATATAAATAATAATAATAATAATAATAATAATAATTTATTATTTAGACCCCACCCATCTGGCTGGGTTTCCCCAGCCACTCTGGGCGGCTTCCAACAAAGATTAAAAATACATTAAAATGTCACACATTAAAAACTTCCCTAAACAGAGCTGCCTTCAGAGGTCTTCTAAATGTCAGGTAGTTGTTTATTTCCTTGACATCTGATGGGAGGGCGTTGCACAGGGCGGGCGCCACTTCCGAGAAGGCCCTCTGCCTGGTTCCCTGTAGCTTTGCTTCTTGCAGTGAGGGAACCGCCAGAAGGCCCTCGGAGCTGGACCTCAGTGTCCGGGCTGAACGATGAGGGTGGAGACGCTCCTTCAGGTATAATGCAAGGGAGTCTCTTTTTGCAAACTAGCCCCAACCTGGGAGCAGAGATAAGGCAGAGAAACGCAAAGCCAGGAGCGGTGCTGTGTCACATCGCCCTCCTGTCCTTGCAGTGAGGCGCTCTGGGCAATGCACGTGGCTACAGCAGTGCTTTCCCACATTCCCCTTCCTCCCACCCCAGTGGGTGTTGCTGCCACCCTCCCCCCTCTCCTTTTTGGCTGGCCCAGCGGTGGGGCATGCACGGGTGTTTCTTCACCGAAGGCCTGGCCCGGGCACAGCTTGCCTCCCCATGGCTCTGGCCATGATGGAGGGAGCTAGTCACGAGGGCGCAGGTTGCACCCCCTCAGAAATGTGCACGCAGGGGCATGCCCCCCCAGCCCCCCATGCTACACCACTGAATAGTGTTGACTGTGAAGTCGAGTAGATTAAAGTCTTGCTGCCTGTCACCATGGGTTGATGGAGGAATTATGGTATGACTCAATCTGTTAACATACGAAACCAAACCAAACGGTGTCAAAGTCTTCTTTCTTTCTTTTTCTTTTTCACCTTCCAATGCCTTCAGTTTTCCAGTGAAAGCGGCTTGCATGGTGTGCCACTTTCCAATGTGCAGTGCATTTTGCATATTGGCTGCTGAGAGTGCGCTTGCCACACAGGAGTGCTGTCGCTGCTCCTGTCGCCGCCACATTCCACATTCTGGTGGGCGAAGCTACGCAAGGGATGCTGGAAGTCTGATTTCTCTGAGGCCCAGTTCACACCTGCAGAGCCCTCGCTCGTTGACAAGTGAGGATTTGCTTTGAGAGCGCAGATAATATTCTGCTGAGGGAACTCTGCTATCTCCGGGTGCCAACTCATGCGCAAAATATTCAAACTCCACAGAGGCAGTTCACACATTCCACGGAGCGGTCAGCAATGTTTACGTATGAACCAGCCCTCAAGATGCTAATTATAGACGAGACTCTGGATCCTGTCTCATGAAGCTGCCAAACCTCCAAGCAAGAATTCTCTTCTTAGGGGGAGTGTTTCTTTCTGAAGATGCAGATGGGAAGTGCGGCAGTTGCGCCTCGCTCTCAGTAATTATATTCCCAAAGGTATCATCCATTTCTCATGGCTGGCTTCGTCTGCAGAGGGACTTCTGTAACATGAATCCGATCAGGACCGGCCTAAGTATCTGTAATCTAATTAACATAATGTTTGGAACTACCAGCTTTTGTCTAAAAGGCAGCGGATGTCGTGGAACAACAACCTGGTTGTGTAAATGCAGTGGCTTTCCCCCCTTAAAAAAGTATTTATTTCCTCTGAGTCCCAAGATTATAGTGGGGCAGTTGTGTCTGGCAATGGCAGGAAACAAAGCTAAGGGCATAGCTACAAGACAAACAGATTCAACAGAACTGCCCTTTCCCTAGGGAACCAGAGATCTGGGGTGGGGGGTGGCGACTTAAGAGTTTTCTAACAGAGAATATTCCGCAACCTCACCAAACTGAAGTTCCCAGGCTCCTTTAAACTGGCATAAAACCAATATAGGTTTGCAGTTCAGGTATACCAGACCTCTGGCAGCTTTAAAAACAATCTACTGCAAGATAAGCTTTCATTTGCAAGCAAGACTAAGGGTGCAGTTCAAGACAAGCTTATTTTGGAGTGCCATTAGTATTTGCTTCCAAGGATAGGCTGCATTGTCTCCATACCATAAGCTTATCACAGTGGGAAGGCAGGAAGCTGCCGCCCACACAGAAACCTTGCCAGAGTCAACATCCCTGGTGATGGAATGTGGCAAAAAGGCCTTCCTGGCTAAACATCTGGATTATGCAGGCATCCAGGCTGCATTGCCTTTCTAGGCCTTCCTAACTCTTGCTCCACTTTCTGATTGGAGTGGACATTCAAAATAGAGACTAGCAAATGCCTATAGCGAGGCAAGAACTGCCTGTGGGAAACCATGCAGGGGGACTTTATACAAGTTAGGGCTGCTATGCGTCCAGATTTTCCCAGACATTACTGGGCTTTCGAAGGCAGAATTGACGTCCTGGGGTGTTCCAAAAGGTGGCGCTTCGTCCTGGATCTTTGTTGTTGTTTAGTCGTTTAGTCATGTCCGACTCTTCGTGACCCCATGGACCAGAGCACGCCAGGCACTCCTGTCTTCCACTGCCTCCCGCAGTTTGGTCAAACTCATGTTTGTGGCTTCGAGAACACTGTCCAACCATCTCGTCCTCTGTCGTGCCCTCCATCTTTCCCAACATCAGGGTCTTTTCTAGGGAGTCTTCTCTTCTCATGAGGTGGCCAAAGTATTGGAGCCTCAGCTTCAGGATCTGTCCTTCCAGTGAGCACTCAGGGCTGATTTCCTTCAGAATGGAGAGGTTTGATCTTCTTGCAGTCCATGGGACTTTCAAGAGTCTCCTCCAGCACCATAATTCAAAAGCATCAATTCTTCGTCCTGGATCTTAGGCGAGTCATTTATGTAAAGAATATAAGTTCAACAACTTTCGGGGTCTCCTGGTTTTTCTTTCACTTTTTGAGATATGGAAACCCAACACAAGTTCACCCCCCCCCTTTCTTTTAAGCCGGGAATTACTACTGCAGGTATGTGTGTACATGCAGGCTACTTTAAAAAGCAATGCTGGCCACTAATCTTTGTTGGATGAAAGCAGTCTATACCTATTCACACTGCTATTTTTATAGAAAAAGAAGTGCCGGGGCTTGCCATGAATGCCTCCCTTGTTCTCTTAGGATGGCAATGGTGCCCACCTGCGAGGTGCCAGAACTGAGTTCCAGTGAGTTCCAGCTGAAAGAAAGCCCTGCCCATAGGCACGTATTCAGCGCAGGGTGCACCGAGAGACCTGCAGAAAGCAGCTCTTCAAAATGTCTGGTTTGGAAAATGAAGTTGACCATTGATTGTGAAGCTTAATCATTCATTTATTATTTGTGATCTTTCCTCTGCGTATGTGTCCATCTGGCATGTTTTCCTTTCCAGCACACTACGCATCTCAGGTCAGCAGCCTCTCCACCCCCCCCCCACCTGCCCTGTGTGGGGTGGGGACTTTGTCTCATGTAAAGATTCCAGGGCTTTACTAAGAGCTCAGGACAGGAGGAAAGGGGACGTCCTTTGGAGTGCTCCTATGCGGTGGCTGGAGCTGATGACACCTTTTCGAAAAGATAAACGGTGCAATCACAACACAATCTCCAGGGCAATATGTTTTTAAGGACTCCTGTGTGGACAGAAGTTTAATCTAGGCGTGGGTGAATCGCAACAAAACCATGATACTAAGATTTTTGGTACCGGGAGTGGCATCCAAAGGCATTAAAGCATTCAATAGAAAATAAATATTCAGCCATACTGTATGTATTTGAGTTAATGTTGTTTCCTAAGCTTGACAACAATTGTGGTTGCAGGGTTGCTGGAAATGTCTCCTTCCTTCTCTGCCCTCTCTAAGCACAGCAACATGTAACAGTTTATTTTTATTTATAAACACATATATTGCACACTTCCTCCTAGGAACTCTGGGCGATGTACAGCCATTATAAATTCACAACAACATTCTAAAGCTACAACCCTACCCTGCTTACCTGGGAGCCCCATTGACCTCTAAAGGTAAAGGACCCCTGGACGGTTAAGTCCAGTCAAAGGCAACTACGGGGTTGCGGCGCTCAACTCGCTCTTCAGACCAAGGGAGCCAGCGTTTGTCCACAAACAACTTTCCGGGTCATGTGGCCAGCGCCAGCATCACTAAACCGCTTCTGGTACAATGGAACACCATGACGGAAGCCAGAGCATACGGAAACGCCATTTACCTTCCCACCGCAGCGGTACCTATTTACCTACTTGCACTGATGTGCTTTTGAACTGCTAGGTTGGCAGGAGCTGGGACAGAGCAACGGGAGCTCACCCCGTCACAGGGATTCGAACCGCCAACCTTCCGATCCGCAAGCCCAAGAGGCTGAGTGGTTTAGACCACAGTGCCACCCACGTCCTTATGTAGCCATGAACTGTAAAATAAGCTGGGCCAAGAGACAGTTATCGGCTCGAGTTTAGCCAAAAGAGCTTCCTGGCTGAGGTAGGCTTTAAACTGCTCCAGGATTAAATGAAACAACTGCTGGTCTAACAAGGCAATGATCAATTCCCTATTGTTTTTTCTTAATGGCATATCTAAAAAAAACCCCAAATGAGTTCAATGGGAGGGAAACAACCATCACTACCACTGTATTATTCATCTTAAGGTCATTACTACAATAAACACAGCATTATAAAGAAGCAATAGAATGCCTTATCGGCAGTTTTAAAACCAGCCCACCGGATTTCGAGAGGACAGGTTTGAAATGCCAAGGCCGAAAGGGCCTTTGGCAGGGCAGAAGGAACAAAAAGTGGCTTTGACCTATGAGACCTTTCATGGCTCAGGATCCACACACCTAAGAGCTGGGCAACACAACCTTTAAGAGCAACTGTGTGCACACGCTGCTGGCTGGGACATCCGAATGCCTGGCTCAAATGGCAAGGACGCACAGAGAGGTGTCCTTGCTGGTTTCCCCATAACTGCACAGCTCCCTACTTCTGGATTGCTCCCTCTAGGCCAGTGTTGCTAACTCAGGCAGAGGTGACAGGAATTAACACTGGAACCTTGTGTATCAAAAGCCATAATCTTTAAATCAATTTTTTAAAAAATCAGTTCCACAATGATTTTACAAACCCGCACCAGAACCTATCCTAATGGCATTTTTACAAGCTTGCAATTTTTGCGCGCGCTCTCTCTCTCTCTCTCTTTTTAATATACCTCTGCTAAAGAATCCAGATATCCTTCCAAGTCCATGCTCCAGTTAATATGTTTAAAGTTTAACCCAACCCCACCATGACAGACAGCTTACAAGGCCACGGCAGAGGCCAACCACTCGGGAACCACTTCGGAAAGAACGGCCTCCTTTGTCAGGCAGTCCTCAGTGACTTCAGATCAATCTGCTACGTGCTCTGTCTTAACTAATTAAACTTGACGGCGGGAGCTGGGTTCCACCTGGGTTTTCTTTTATTAACTGAACACTCTGTACCTCTCCCAATCATCACCGTGTCCTTCTAAAACTGGCCAGCGGCCAACTGGCAGCCCACAGGCTGGATCCTGGCAACCACGTTCGGTCAAAATGTAGGCAAGAATGCCTCTGCGTCTGGGCGATTCCTTCGTCACCGAAGGAAAACCGGTCCTCGCGCATCTAAGACTAAGGCAGAATTTGCACCATTTAAGGAGCGCAGTCGGCCCATGTTTTGCCCCACAGAGCTACTGTGGGAGAACGGGGAGCATTTGCAAGGGAAGGATTTGCAGCCAGGAGAGGCGTTGCTTCAGTAAACATGCCCCGCTTCCAGCCTCGCCCACCTCTGTGCTCTTTGTGCAAAGGGGCATTTGGAGAGGGTCAAACAGACCCATTCTGCCAGCTGGTCCTCTTGCACAAATGCCTCCTAAACTGCTTTGGGGACACACGCTCGCCAAAGGAACATGCAGTTCCACTCTAAGGCCTGAAGCATTACACAGAAATGTTTGTAAGAACGTGGAAAAAGCCTTTTCCAAAGGTGGGGTTTATGAGAGAGAGAAAGAGACGAGCTGCTATGAGAGGGGGAACAAAGAACGGGTAGATTGGGAGAGAGCGAACAACTTGCCACACTTGCTGTTGCTCTTCTCCAAATCATGCCGCCTTGACCCCTTCCCTCCCCCAACAACAGGGCTAAAAATGCATGCTTCTAATGTGCCAGGCTGCCAGGTCTTCTGATGCTCAGCATCTGAGATGCGGTGTGTGGAGTTTTGGGGTTGCTCCTTCTGGAGTCGAGCGGGGAGCCAAGAAGCACTTGGTGATTCGTTTGAGTAAGTAAGTGTTTCTTCAGTGCAAGATTATCAGCCCCTTTCCAAAGGGTCTTAAAATATATATATTATGCCCGCTTTTAATGATGCCTTCCTTCCTTTCAGTCACTCCCCCTCCTGCGCAGAAAGAGATCTGGGTGAATATATTTGAAAGAGGGCGCGAGGTTTAAACTTTAAAATGGAAACGGGCTCAATGGAAGACAGCTCCCCCCCCCCATTGTTCTCCAAATCCCCTCTCTTCCCATGAGGTAGGGGGGATGTCTACTGGGGAAAGGGACTTTTCTGTAGCGGCCTCTCAGCTCTGAAATACCATCCCCCAAAAGGCCTGCCTGGCACCTACTTTAATGTATTTCTGTTGCCAGGCTTTCCAGGCCTTTTAAAGCATGCTATAACATTTGGCCACATCATGAGAAGAGAATACTTTGGCCACCTCATGAGAAGAGAAGACTCCCTGGAAAAGACCCTGATGTTGGGAAAGATGGAGGGCACAAGGAGAAGGGGACGACAGAGGACAAGATGGTTGGACAGTGTTCTCGAAGCTACGAACATGAGTCTGACCAAACTGCGGGAGGCAGTGGAAGACAGGAGTGCCTGGCGGGCTCTGGTCCATGGGGTCATGAAGAGTAGGACACGACTAAACGACTAAACAACAACATAACATTTCATGTTTTTTTATTCCGTGTGTGTGTGTGTGTGTGTGTGTGTATACACACACACACACACACACACACACACACCCCTGCTCTCTCTTTCAATTGATCTAGTCCTGCACCTTTATCTCCCTTTCCACTTTAATTGGTTATTTAGATGTTGTTGCTGTTGGGGTTTCGTTTTCTTTAACGGTAATGAGATTATTATGTTTACGTTGGAAGCCACCCAAGGAACTTTCGTTAGAGGGCCTTGTAAAAAATAACGAATATTAATCCTGATTTTTGGCTTCACGCTTTGAAATTTAACTCCACCCCTGGGAGGGGAGCTAGAACCCTACAATGCCGGGCAAATCCTCAGATTGGGCAACCCTACATGTGTTTGGATCCCCAGTTAGGAAGGAAAGCGTGGGGAGTGTGCGGTGGTGAGGGGATCTGGAATGAAGAAGCAGCTCTTTTGCTCTCAAATCACCTCCACCTCTGCTGATGGATCTTCTCTGGAAAGGAATGGGGTGGGAGGAAGCAGGTGGGATTTGGTTAGTTATGTTTATGTGTTACACTTGCTTGGGCCCTAAGAAGCAGGACAGCCAAACCACAGGCTGCAATCTGCGGGCAAAATCAGGCCAACAGAGAATCTTGGAACTGAACTTGAAATTGTATCACACCCTATATATAAATCCATGTCGGCCTGTCACATGCCCCGCCACCCAGGGTGATAAACAAAAGAATCTCAACTCTGGTAGTCCGCTCCCCACCCCACCCCCACCCAACTTTCATGCACCATTTCTGAATTCCACCATGTAGGTTCTCAAGTGGCAATACATGCAAGATCACACATGCCTCTTGCTCCAGATTGGGTAATGCAGATCTACTACTACCCCCCACTCCTTACATGCTCCCAACCACGAATATGGATTGAAAACCTTCATTCCCTTATAAGCTGTCATTTGTTTGACATCTCCTCTGCCTTCCTGCATGAAGAAAAGGCTACCTTGTTATCAGCTCTTTATCCACCATCCTGATTGTTGAGTGTCTACTCAATGCAGCAAGTGTTGGCAGACGGAGATCAGCAAGGGCATCAGGCTCCCAATTATTTAACAGCAACAAAAAGCCTTCTATTTAGTCTTCCCACCAACCCCACCAAATGAAGTCGGTAGAATTCTTGACCTGCAGTAACTCAGATGTAGATGATGATGATGATGATGATGATGATGATTTGGGGTATCTGCATATGCAGATCATTCCACTTTATGGCTCTTGGGGTGCTGCACGCAATTGGCTCTCTGCCACCATTTTGCACCTGGCTTCAACTGGCGTTGTAGTAAAAAAAAAAGGATATTTTTTAAAAAGTTGTTCCTGCCACCCTTGAATCTACCAGTGCCTATGACAGAGTGGCAAAGGGTGGCTAATTCACCTGTGCAGGGCTGGATTTAGGTTTGCTGAGGCCCTAAGTTACTGAAGGTAATGGGGCCCTTTATATGTCCAGCTGTCCTTTGTCAACAACAAATTGTTGCTTTTTTGTGTTGAATATATGCTATATGGTAATTTATGGACCTAATAGGTATCTAAAGCCATTTGCACATAACAAAATATGTATTTTATCAAAGTAATTGTTGAACTGAAATACAATTAAGAAGTATATTAATACAGTGGTACCCCAGGTTACATACGCTTCAGGTTACAGACTCCGCTAACCCAGAAATAGTACCTCGGGTTAAGAACTTTGCTTCAGGATGAGAACAGAAATTGTGCTCCGGCAGCGCGGCAGCAGCAGGAGGCCCCATTAGCTAAAGTGGTGCTTCAGGTTAAGAACTGTTTCAGGTTAAGAACGGACCTCCAGAACGAATTAAGTACTTAAACCGAGGTACCACTGTAGGGAAATACAATTAAGAAGAAGTATATTGGGGGGGGGGGCAAGAGAGTGGGGCCCTAAGCTATAGCTTGTTTAGCTTATATGTAAATCCGGCACTGCTTATGTGCAGCCAAATCAGGAACCTTATTTATTCTAGCTAGCCAAGGTGTGGGAAACCGTTTTTAGACGAGGGGCCATGTAGTCTAATAGGGAACCTTCCTGGGGGCCACATACTAGTGGTGGGCAGAGTCAGAGACAAAAGCTGGTAAAGCAAGAAATGGATGTGTCTTTTCTCTTTGCAGAGCAGGTTGTACTACAGCCACGCGAAAGCCAGAGGTTCATTCACACCCACCTGCAAACACCTCTCCATCCCCTAAACAGTCAATGAAGAGGCATCCTTGAAGCTTAAAGACATGTCAACCAGACAAAAGCACTTCAAGAGGGTTGACAGCAAGGCCTGTATGGCCTGGGATGGCTGTGTGGCCTAAGGAGCGTTATGGGGGGCTGGACAAAAAGGCCTGGAGGGGTTACACCTGGCTCCTGGATCTGACGTCCACCGTCCCTGGACTAGTCACACATACACACGCGGGGGGGGGGGGATATTTAAACTAAGCAAGGTGGCCAAATCTAGCCTCATGAAGGCTACTATCCTGCTCCCAGCTGGCAATTTAGAAGCAAGTGCACATCTGTTTAGGGGGCAGCATCTGCAACCATGGGAGCAGGTAGTGGTGGCCCCCTTTTGAGGGTGATCTTGCTCCCGGGCCCCTCTACCCAATATCCCCTTATGAAAGACAAGCTCTTCTTCATCAGACCAAGTATCCACCCAGGGTGGATCTACACATGGGGGGGGGGGGAGGACCACGCTATAAATATGTCAGAAATTAAATCGTTATAACTAAAGAAAAAAACCACTATGTAAAATCGCAAAGAATTTTGTTTGCTCTCCAGCGCCATCTGGTGTTGCATGTTTATAATGCATTCAAAGCACTGGTGTGTTTTTTTACTAATGTAGCTGAGTCCCAAGTCCAGCATCCTTTTTGGTGTCTACCCAAATACCTCCAGGAAATCTATATGGAGGGCATGAAGGCAATAACCATCTCCTGTTGTTTACTCATTCTACCCTCAACCCCAGCAACTGGTAATCAGAAGAAAACTGTTGCTGAACTTGAGGTACACTGTTTCTGGACATTTGGTTGGGTATCATACACAATAGCTACAAATAAACATCTCCTCCACAGATTTGTCTATATAAAAACATTAAAGTGACTCTCCAGGGAAACTAGTTGCTGAAGTTTGGGAGTTATGCCTGTTGTAGAGTTTGCAATCTCGCTCAAAATTTGCCCCAGCTTCTGCTCTAGGAATTGTCCCCCCCCCCATTTTTACCCCCCCCCCAGAAAACAAACATTGAAACCGATTATACTGTGATTTCCCAATCATTTCCTTTTGTTCAGGTCCTCTTTTCATTTCTGCTTCAAGGTAAAATAGGAAACAGGAAGAGGACTGAACTCTAACGAACAGACAGATACAAGTGAAAGGAGAATTTAAAAAAAAAAAAGTCAAAAGAGCCAGAAACACAGTAATAAATATACATATATTTCAAACTCAGAACAGGCAATCTCTCGCTATATTGAGACAAAAACACAGAAGTTGCCATAAACACTGGGGGTGGGAGTGGAGCGACCAGCTTCAAAATTAGTATGGTAGACCGTAGATAATAATTAAGAAAGACGTCAAAACCAAAACAGGCAGGAACAAAGAAAGAGACCGGGACGTTGTGGAGATCTCACAATACAACCCACACATACTTGGAGGAAGCGCCACTTAAGGCAGGGGACTTAGGTCTGAGTACATCTACTCAGGATCAAGCTATCGATGCCTCAAATCGTTTCGTCTCCCCCTCCCAAAGTTGTTATCCTCAGTGTGACCCTTTCTGACTCCCAGCGGGAAGAGGAAGTGGAGCCTGCGGAAAGAGGCAGAAAGGAAAGGGAGCCTGCTTACCTGGCCCTGGTGATTTGAGTTTCCGCTGCAGCCTCGACTCTCAGAACTGGGGGATCCTGTTTAGTGAATCCTTTATCTACCTGCCTCCGGAACGGCCACGCCTCCTCCTCTTGACATCACAGCCAGTCAAAACACACACAGACACACATACACAAAACCCAGACCGGGATCGGCCGCGCGACGGCAGGTGCACCAAGCCTCCAATTCACCCCCCCCCCCCCGGTCACAGCATGCAGAGTTTGATGTTTAACTTTGCCAAACTTTTCCCTCTCCTTCCCTCTAATACTCTTGCCTTCGTCTTGTTCTTAAAAAATAAATAAATTAAAATCAGGCCATGACAATATTCCACGCCACCTCAAACCCTGCCAGCTAGCAGGGGAAGGGCATCTGGTGTTGCTCGTAAGCCTGATAAAACCAGACTTGACAGCTTCGGGAGAGTAGAGATGGAATGGGGGCAGGGAGCAGAGGCTGGAGAAGGAAAGATCGCATTTCGAGCTGGCCTGCCGGCGGTTGATCGGTGCCTTGATGTATATAACCTTCCACAGGGACAAATCCCCTGACGGCAACCACCTCAGGTCTACCACTTCATGCTACATACAGCAGCACAGGACTAAAAAAACAATAATATACTAAGCAGGGCTGAGAAGGTGTGAGTTCCGCAGTAGGGGGAGGAAACCAGGGCACACCACCCTGCCCCTCCTTTCCGTGACCTAAAGAAACCCTAAGCTCTCAAACAACTTGGACTACAAAAACAATTATGCAAGTAGAATGCGAGCAGGGGTGTTGTCGTGGGCTGGCCGGATGCAGAGGAGTGGTGGGAGGCACCAGTTGGGGAACCCCCAATGAAACCCCCAGGGGAAGAAGGCTCAGAGCCAGGGGATTGGCGGTGGGATGACAACGAGTGGTCAGAAGGAGAAGACTTGGGGGGAGGTGTCAAAAGCTAGAAGGGCAACAGGGTATAGTGAGCAGGAAGAGGCTGTGGCAGAGAGCAGTTCAGGCTCCGAAGCTGAAGCGGAGGCTGGAATGGAAGCTGGGCAAGAGGCAGAGCTGACACAGGCTGCTGAGGAATCCAGGGAGTCTCCCCCTCTTGCTGCAACCAGCTCCCCTCCCCTCTGGTCTCCTAGAACATGCAAAGAAACAAAAAGAGCAGAGATTGGTTGTGTACAGATGCCGTTTGCGACTTGCTTGAGAAAGACCCTGAGGAGGAGGAGCCTTAGAGTGTGGTGGGAACCGTCAGTCCTCGCAAATGCTTCATTGGAGCAAGACCTATTGGGAAGAGCTGCTGGGATCACTAGGCTTGTGCTATTTCGGTTTCTTTGAATAAAGAGTTAACTGCACTGACACCTTTTTTGGGGTTGTTTTTTAAAATGCTGATCTATGCTTGACTCCGGCTCCTTACAGGGTCTTTCCACGTATGATTATTCCCTTGTTCAACGGACGTTGTGGACTGAGGTCCAATGAGCCTCAGGGATGTTGCAGCTGTGTCACACTTCCACGATGACAGCTCCCCTGCTGTCAAGGAGGGTCTCGCGGAAAGAGAACATTGGTCTGAGGAAGAGGGAAACATTCCCTCCTGAGGGAAACATTCCTTGGGAGCTGAAAAGCTATGGTCTCATGAGGAGGATACTTCTGTGGGGTGGGGTAGGATGGAAGGATTCTGGCTGTGGCTGATATGAACAGTAATAAGGTAGATCGTATGGGACGCGGGTGGTGCTGTGGGTTAAACCACAGAGCCTAGGACTTGCCAATCAGCAGGCCGGCGGTTCGAATCCCCGCAACGGGGTGAGCTCCTGCCAACCTAGCAGTTCGAAAGCATGTCAAAGTGCAAGTAGATAAATAGGTACCGCTCCAGCAGGAAGGTAAACAGCGTTTCCGTGTGCTGCTCTGGTTCGCCAGAAGCAGCTTAGTCATGCTGGCCACATGACGCGGAAGCTGTACGCCGGCTCCCTCGGCCAATAAAACGAGATGAGCGCCGCAACCCCAGAGTCGGCCACGACTGGACCTAATGGTCAGGGGTCCCTTTACCTTTACCTAAGGTAGATCGTAGGGTTTTTGATGGGCATACAGACAGCAGGGTACACTGCCTGCCTGGCGTGAAGATTGCGGTTGATGCACATCACCTACATAGCCTGGTAGATAGTGCTAAGGAGGAGTCAGTGGTCATAGTGCATGCTGGCACCAATGACATGGGGAAATTATTATTATTATTATTTTATTTATTAAGTTTGAATACTGCTCTTCATCCATAGATCTCAGGGCGGTTCACGACATAAAATTGCAATATGAAAACTGCAAAATGCATAATAACGAGAACAAAAACAAACCAATAAACCCCTATCCCTCAATGTATTTGAAAGGACATCAGATGTCAATCAGCCAAAGGCCGGGTTGAAGAGGAAAGTTTTTATCTCGTGGCTAAAAGTGTATAATGAAAGGTGTCTGCTGAACCTCCCTGGAATATAAAACTGCTGGATTGTGCTCCCAGCAATACATTGTTTAACTTATTAATAATTATTATCAAACCTTTATTGTTACATGAAAACAGTTACGGAACTACAGTGGTACCTCTGGTTGCGAACGGGATCCGTTCCGGAGCCCCATTCGCAACATAAGCAGAACGTAACCCACGTCTGCAGGTCGCGATTCACCGCTTCTGCGCATGCATGTGACGTCATTTTGAGCGTCCGCGCACATGCACAAGTGGCGAAACCCGGAAGTAACCCGTTTCATTACTTCCGGGTCGCCGCGGGATGTATCCTGAAAGAATGTACCCTGAACTGAACGTAACAAGAGATATGACTGTACAATTAACAAATGAACAGCAACAATTGAATACATTTATTAGGGGATGCCATCAAAAGCCAGTTTTTAAAGATCTTTAAATGTATCTGTCAGGGACCATCCAGACAAGGCCTCTGGCAACTCTGTGGAGAAACTAGCACGGCTGCATGTAAACAGAGCTGGTCCAGAAGTGAGATGGGAACATTCGTGCCAGAATGTGGATAGCACAACACAGCCCTAAGGTCTTTCTGGAAAGAGTCAGGGCGCAGGGGAACAAACAATCTGGAAAGCACCTGGAGAAGAGGAGAACGCATCTAAGGATGCCTTGCCAAAAGAGAAAATGTTAGGAAGCAGGCAGGGGAGAAGAATACAGCTGCACAGGAAATAATCCTAAAGTTAGTTCAGGAAATTATATCAGAAGGAACTTTGCTCTGGTGAGAAAATTGGGAGTGAGAATGGAAAGTGACTAAATGAGCCACGTGACGATTATCTGGAAATCTATGAAGTGAAAAATGATTGGCCTCGTTTTACAATTTCTTCTAGCTCAGATTGCAGTAGATGAGAAATGAATGTTCCATGAAAACAGAAGCACAGTCATGTAGCAGATTTCAGGGGCAGGGTGTACCAGATACAGTGAGAAAAGGTTTATCACTGGTATGGGAGAACAGGAAAGGCTGAACCTCGTAAGAACTTTGGCAATCCGTTGATGCTATCGACTCCATCGAGTGGTGTCCAAATCTAAATATGCAGAAATAACAAGTGGCAGAGCTCTTCCTACAGGTGGGAGGTTGCCTGGATGTACCTAGATAGAAGCAAAAACCTCCAGCACTGTCTGCTGCCCTTTTCATATGTTATTTCCTAACACATACTGTAAATGTGATCTGGAGAACAAGCCTTATGAGGAATGGTAGAAAGAGCTGGGTATGCTTAGCCCGGAAAAGAGGAGACTGAGAGGAGCTATGAGAGCCATCTTCAAATATCTCAAGAGCTGTCACATGGAAGAGGGAACAAGCTTATTTTCTCCTGCTCTGGAGGGCAGGACTCAAAGCAATGGCTTCAAGTTATAAGAAAGGAGATTCCGACTAAATTTGGGGGGGGGGCAACTCTGACAATAAGAGCTTTTCGAGAGTCTCCTTTGGGAGGTGGTGAACTCTCCTTTGTTGGAGGTATTTAAGCAGAGGTTGGATGGCCCTCTGTCATGGACGCTTTAGCTGAGATTCCTCCATTGCAGGGGGTTGGACTAGATGATCCTTGGGATCCCTTCCAACTCTACAATTCCTATGTTCAGGGGCCACCTACCAGTAGTGTGCATGGAAAATGCATGCACATACCATTCTCTCCCAAGCACACATAACAGAAACACAGATGCACACCCTATTCACACACACACACACTTCTCTTATACTCACACAGATCAATTTACTTCCATGCTTTGCTATATGGCAAGGATCCCTTTTTCACTGGGAAGCTGAAAATAATACCTGATAGGGCTGACAAAGCAGAGTGCGCTGGCTCTGTTTCACCAGCCCAGTCGGTTTCCATATTGGCTGTGGAAGAAGGGGCCTAACTTCCTCAGTGGCCAGTACAGAAGGTAACTGTCCGGCAAAGCAGCACTAGTGAGCTTTGTTACACCAACCTAATAGCCGGAGCAGAGACAATGTTGGCTATGTCTTGGAGACAGTCTGGTGGACTGAACTGAGAGGACTAGCAGGCTGAATGAGGCCAGCAGGCAAAGGTTCCCTAGCCCTGTTGCAGACTGCAAATGTGGAGGGGGAGTGTGACTGCACCTCAATTCCTCCTCCTAGTTACCCTCCATTCCAATGTAGTTGGACATGACGAAAACAGCTGGATCCCTCGACCCGTATGACACATCATCAAATTTCACACAACAATCTACACGGAGGTTAGAAGCAGGACAACCATGCATTCTCCCTTCATGTGTGCATTCAGATCCTAGATAGTTGGACAATTATGTGACCATTTAATATTTGCTGAAAAAGACCACACAAAACACTTAGTACAAGGGTAATGACATCTGCATCAATTTCATAGGCTGGAAGGAAAACCCTGGAGTCTGTTTGCAAGTGGTGGGCCCCCATCCCCAACATGAGCAAAACTCCAGAACCACTTTGGGTTTTTACACAAAGGCGCCACCCTACCTGAACTTCATTGATTGGTTTCAGGATATAGCAGTCTTCCAGGTGCTAGACCGGAGGGTGTTAGAATCTCTAAAACCATGGATCAAGTTGTAACTGGTAATTCCCTAAGCTGCCTGATTGATTCTGAGTATTCCACACTTTATTATGGATGGAAATTTCCCAGTTACCGTTATGAAATTGTCCTCTGGTCTTAGCATTTATTAATCTATTATTCCTTTAATCTACTCAGTAACATTTTCTTAAAACAGCTGATGATTGAATAATCTGTATTTTATTAGAATCAGCTGGAACTTTGCACTTTAATGTCGAGATTTATGAGACTGTTTTATGAGAGTATATTCTGTTTTGCTTTTAACGTTATTTAATATCTATTTGTTTTATATTACTTTGCATAACTGAATTTTTAATTCCTCTCTGTTTCTTAAGTCATTAGTCACCGGAACAAGGGTTCTGCTTTGTTTGTAAATCATTATACGCCTGGATGATGTCATTAGTGGTCAGGAAGGGGGGGGGAGAGAGAGAGAGAGACAGAAAGTAGCAGCAGCACAGAGGTGAGGTGATTGGATGGGTCAGGTATGCAGAAGGACAGTAAGACATCTATGAGCCTCCCCTTTTCCAGCCATTTACCCATGCAGTGGGTCCTGGGATGTTTGATGCTCGCATGCACCCACACCCTAGACTTACGGACCACACACATTCTTACAGAAAGACATCACCACCTCCCGCTCTTGCACACGCTCCTATGTACATTCCCACACCCAAACACGTACACAATCAGCAATGCCAGCCCCCTGCACTCCAGCACAGGAGTGGGGCTGGCTGGAAACAATGCCTTTTACTTTGCAGAAATATTCTGTGCCAAGTAAAAGGCAGAATTTCCAGCTCCAGTGCTGACGTGGAAATCTGTGCAAAAAAAAAAAAAAAAAAAGGTGGGGGGAGAGGCAGTGTTCAGGATAGGCCAGCACACACACTTCATTTCAGATTGATAGGTTACAGCCAATAGAAACAAAATGTAGCTTTGTGTTAGGGTTGCCATTTTCTTTTGCAAAGTTTCTGAACTATTCTTTAGGAAATTAAGCAAAATCTAGACTTCCGGCATGGGTTGCCATCCATCTGTCCGGATTTTCCTAGACACTGTTTCCGACTGCTGTATTCCGGCTGTGTCCGGCTGGGAAATTCCGGGTGTATGGGAGCCCTGTTTGTGTGTACAAAGGATTTCCCTCCCCCTGTTTTATTCTTTGAATAGCAGAATATAACAAACCCAACAGAAGTTTGCCATAGAGTTTGTGAATCTGACAAATACAACTCCAATGTCTCCCCTGGGGCACACTGAACTCACAGTTCAGACTTATTGACCTTAGCCATCATATTTAACATGTCAATCGAAGTCTTCCAAAACGCCTGCCTGCTGCAATCTCTCCTCCTGCCTAAACGCTGTGCAAAAACAGGACCCCGGGGAATCTGTGAAAGTTTACTGCAGTGGATTGCTGCTTTAAGCATACTAATCCGATTGGTTTCAAACATTGTTTTCTCGTACTGTGTCCAATTTAGTTGGAATCCAACATTCTATAGCTTTCACAATTCAATAAAAGCTGTTGTGCTAGTCCCGGGGGGAAGGTTACTGTTGTCGTAGTCAAAGTGCAGTCCTGAGTCACTAGCCTGGAAACAGTTCACAAGGAGCGAGGCGAGGTCCGAAGCAGGAAGCCGGGCGGGGACAGGAACACTGGATGGTCAGAAGCAGGAAGCCGGGTGGGGAACAGGAACACTGGAAGGTCAGGTCTGGGTCCGGGTAGGAGCAGGTACTCAACGATGACGTTGCTCCCACAACCTGGGACCGGGCTGACTGGCCTTTATCTTCTCTGAGGCCAGGGGCGGCCCCGGCCCCCAGGAGACCCGCCTCTCCTGGCCTTAAGGCGAGCACTCCTCCTGGGAGAAACCAGTTCCCTTCGCCTCTCTGCCCTGAGCCTCTGCAGTTCAGGGGAGGCTGAAGGGTTACTGGACCCAGGGGGAGACTCACCTGTAGGCACTGAGTCCTCAACCACCTCCGGAGCCAGAGTGGATTCACCTGGTGCCTGCTCCTGAGGATCCGGCACAGGTGCAGGCGCTTCAGAATCAAGGCCCTGCCCCAGTTCAGCCGGCCCTGGAGGCGGGGACTCCTGTGCAGGCTAGGATTCCTCCGGTTCAGCCTCTGAATCGGAATCCCAGACCATCACACCATCCCCCCTCCCAGACCCCCCCCCCCAATCGAGGGTCTGGACCCGGCTTGCTGGGGTACGCCACATGGAAATCTCGGAGGCAGGCAGGCACGTGGACGTTGGCTGCTGGTTCCCAGGAACGGTCCTCCGGTCCATACCCCTTCCAGTCTATGAGATACTGCAGCTTTCCCTTGCGGTATCGGGAGTCCAGAATGCGTTCCACCTCGTACTCAGGCTCCCCCTGAACCAGAACTGGCTGCGGTCGGGGACGGTTCGGGTGGAACTCGTCGGGTGGGGCCACCGGATTCAGAAGGGACCTGTGGAATACCGGGTGAACCTTCAGGGTTGCAGGCAACTGGAGACGGAATGCCACAGGCGAGACCTGGTCCACGATAGGAAACGGGCCGGTGAAACGGGCGTCCAGCTTCCGCGAAGGTCGAGAGGGGTGGAGGTGACGAGTGGAGAGCCATACCAGGTCACCGACGTGGAGTTCTGGCCCCACCTGGCGGTGGCGGTCGGCCTGGGCCTTGTACGCCTCCTTGGCCTGGCGCAGTTGCTCCATCAATAGCTGTTGCTGGGACTGGAGCTCCTGAAGCCACTCCGTCACCGCAGGGATCGCGGATGCCGGCAGCACATCTGGAAACAGCCGTGGATGATAACCGTAACTGGCCTGGAACGGGGTCTGCTGGGTGGACGCATTCACCGCATTGTTGTAGGCGAACTCCGCCAATGCTAGGTGGTCGACCCAGTCATCCTGCTGGTAGCTGCAGTAACACCGCAGGTACTGCTCCAGCACCGCATTCGCCCGTTCTGTCTGGCCATCGGTCTGTGGGTGGTAGGCTGATGAGAGACAGACCTCTGTCCTGAGGGACTGGTGCAATGCTCGCCAGAACCGGGATGTGAACTGAACGCCCCGGTCGGACACCACACGCTCAGGTAGGCCATGCAGGCGGAAGACATGCTGAAGGTACAGCTGAGCGGTTTCCTTAGCTGTGGGTACGGATGGGCAGGGGGCACAGTGCACCATCTTAGTGAAATGGTCGGAGAAAACTTGAAGGCAGGTACAGCCACGAGACCTGGGTAAGTCCACTACAAAGTCCAGCGAAACCGTGTGCCAAGGACGTGGTGGGACTGGCAACGGCTGAAGTAGGCCGGGGGGGTCGCCCGGTAGGGCCCTTGGCCCGCCGGCAGACATCACAACCAGCAACGTAGCGAGCCACGTCAGCCTTCAGGCGGGGCCACCAAAACTCACGGCTTACCAGATGGGTGGTCCGATACCGCCCAAAGTGTCCCGCTGCTGGGGCATCATGGGTCATCCGGAGAACCTCAGCCCGCAGTGGCCCTGGCGGGATATACAGGTGACCGTGGTGCAGCAGAAGGCCCTGTTGCAAGACCAGCCCCGGATACTGAGGGCTGGACCCTTCGGCCAGTTCCCGGAGTCGTTCCTGGGCCCAAGCGTCGACCCGCTGCTGTTCCCGCACCCGAGCCTGCAGTGGCTCAACCTCCTGGGTGGCCAGTAATGCAGCCGGTGGTAGGATCGTGGCGGGTACTGCTTGCTGTACCGTGTCTGCGTTGTCTTCAGGTTTCCGGGACAGGGCATCCGCCTTCTGGTTTTGGGAGCTAGGGATGTAGCGGATCCGGAACTGGAACCGGGAAAAGAATAATGCCCACCGGATCTGTCCGTGGTTCAGCTTGCGGGTGGTCTGGAGGTACTCCAGGTTCCAGTGGTCGGTTCTCACCTCCACCGGGTGTCGTGCCCCCTCAAGATGGTGGCGCCAGACTTCAAAGGCCACCTTGATGGCCAGTAGTTCCCACTCCCACACGGTATAGTTACGCTCCGCTGGAAGGAGCTGGTGGGAATAGAAGGCGCAGGGTAAGAGTGGCGCATCGGGTCCATACTGCTGAGACAAGACGGCACCGAGAGCCGTACTGGAGGCGTCGGTTTCTACCACAAAGGGTCAAGAGGGATCAGGATGTTGCAAGATCGGCGCTCTCTGGAAACAGGCTTTCAACCCCTGAAACGCCTCCTCTGCCTCCTTGTCCCAGGAAAACGGCGTATTGGGGTGCAGTAGCCGGGTCAACGGGGTGGTGCAACGAGCATAATCTGCAATGAAGGTCCGGTAATAGTTGGTGAACCCCAGGAATCGCTGTAGGTCCTTGCGGTTCCGAGGTGCCGCCCATTCCCGAACCGCTGCCACCTTCCCAGGATCCATCTGCACCCCATCTGGAGAGAGTCGGTGACCAAGGAAGTCCACTGACCGCTGATGGAACTCGCACTTGCTGAGCTTGGCATACAGGCGGTGCTCCCGCAAGCGCTGCAGCACGGTCCGGACATGACCCTCGTGGAGAGCCGGGTCACAGGAGAAAACCAGAATGTCATCCAAGTACACCACCACGTACTTGTCTAGCAAGTCCCGGAACACGTGGTTGATGTACCGTTGGAACACAGCGGGCGCGTTGCACAATCCGAAGGGCATAACCAGGTATTCGAACTGCCCGTACTGGGTCCCAAATGCTGTCTTCCACCCTTCCGCTCGGATCCGAATTAAATTGTAGGCCCCATGCAGGTCTAGCTTGGTGAACACCTGCGCCCCCTGCACCCGCTCCAGCAACTTCGAAATAAGGGGCAAGGGGTACCGGTCTGGGATGGTAATTTTGTTCAGGGCCCGGTAATCATGGCAAAGGCGAAGCTCCCCACATTTCTTCTTAACGAAGAGCACTGGCGCAGCGGTGGGCGAGGTAGAAGGCCTAATGAAACCACGCTCCAGGTTCTTGTGCAGGAAGTCCTGCAAAGCTTCGCGCTCTGGCTCTGTTAGAGAGTATAAGCGACTCACCGGCAGGGGCGCTCCGGGCTGGAGGTCTATGCCGCAGTCAAAAGACCGATGCGGCGGCAGCTGGTCTGCCCCCCGTTCCTCGAACACGTCTTGGTAGTCCCGGTACTCAGCGGGGAGCGTGGATGCAGCCTCCTCAGTGGGTGCGGCTGCAGCATCTCGGACTGAGCATGGGGACATGGGTCTGGGAAGTGCACAGTCCGATTGACCCAGTCAATCTGAACATTGTGAGCCTCCAGCCAGTCCATCCCGAGCACCAGGGGGAACCGGGGCATGGAGGCAATGTCCAAAGTTTGCACCTCCCGGTGCTGCTGGAGACACAGGACCAAGGGCTGGGTCTCCCGAGTGATGGCACCCGAACGCAGGAGCCGTCCGTCAATTGCCTCCACTTGTACCAGTTCTGGCTTGTTCTGAAGTGGCACCTGATGATGAGCGGCAAAGGCAGCGTCCATATAGGAGCGGGTTGCCCCTGAATCCACCAGAGCGTGGGTAAGAATCCAGGACGCACCTGGAGGGTAGAGACGCACCGGAACCATGAGATGTCGCAAATCCACTGGTGAGGGCCCCTCTTGCATGGTTTGGGACCCAGGTTGCTAGGGCCTTCGGCTACCGAGGTTGGCGGTTTCCCTGCGACTGGCATCTTCCTGGGACAGGATCGGGCGTAATGTCCACTCCCACCGCAGTAAAGACACAGGTTCCCCTCCCGACGCCGCGTCTTCTCCGAGGGGGAGAGGCGAGGTCGCGCAGCCCCGAGCTGCGTTGGCTCGCCCGGCAACTCGGCTGTGGGCGTGGACCTGCTGGGAAGGACTGGAGCCAGGAGCCGGGGGTGCTGGCGGT
The DNA here is from genome assembly GCF_964106645.2 of Podarcis pityusensis. Taxonomy (NCBI): domain Eukaryota; kingdom Metazoa; phylum Chordata; class Lepidosauria; order Squamata; family Lacertidae; genus Podarcis; species Podarcis pityusensis. The sequence continues at coordinate 26,317,243 of NC_138038.1, forward strand.
CCCGGGTCTGGCGACGGTCCTCCAACCGATCGTCTATCTGCAGGCTCCGCTGAATAAGGGTGTCCAGCGTGGTGGGACAATCCATCATGGCCAACTGGTCCAGTATCTCATCCAACAGTCCCTCAAGATACTGGTCCCGAAGTGCCGAGTCATTCCAAGACAAGTCTTGCGCCAACAGCCGAAATTCCATGGTGTAGGCGGCCGCAGTGGACTTGCCCTGTTTCAAAAGCCTAACTGCCCGGTTGGCTTGACTTCCTTCTGGGGGTTCCCGAATGCGGCCTCCAAATGGTTGCAAAACCCCATATAGTCTGTCAGCAAGGGGGAGTCTTGCCTGAGCAGCGGCAATGCCCACTTGGCCGCCTGGTCCTTTAACAAACTGATCAAAAAGTGCACCTTGGTGCAGTCGTCCGGGAAGTTCCGGGCTCGCCCCTGAATATACAACTTGGCCTGGGCGAGGAACATGGGAAAGCTGGCCGGGGCCCCATCAAATTTCTCTGGCAAGGCTACTGGGTACTTGCCTGGAGCTGGGGCGTTGGCCACAGGAGCCGGTAGGGTGTCCAACTGCTGCTGAAGTGCCGTAACCGCATCGCTGAGCTGCTGCACGGTGTGAGTCAAGGCCTGGTTCTCCTGGGCCAATGCCACCAGCGCAGCTGCCTGGTCGGCCATGGCTTCTGGCTTTTCCTGAACGCACCCCAACGAAGAGGGAGTGCGGGTGTGGCAGGAGCAAACTGTGCTAGTCCCGGGGGGAAGGTTACCGTTGTCGTAGTCAAAGTCCAGTCCTGAGTCACTAGCCTGGAAACAGTTCACAAGGAGCGAGGCGAGGTCCGAAGCAGGAAGCCGGACGGGGACAGGAACACTGGACGGTCAGAAGCAGGAAGCCGGGTGAGAAACAGGAACACTGGAAGGTCAGGTCTGGGTCCGGGTAGGAGCAGGTACTCAACGACGACGTTGCTCCCACAACCTGGGACCGGGCTGACTGGCCTTTATCTTCTCTGAGGCCAGGGGCGGCCCCGGCCCCCAGGAGACCCGCCTCTCCTGGCCTTAAGGCGAGCACTCCTCCTGGGAGAAACCAGTTCCCTTCGCCTCTCTGCCCTGAGCCTCTGCAGTTCAGGGGAGGCTGAAGGGTTACTGGACCCAGGGGGAGACTCACCTGTAGGCACTGAGTCCTCAACCACCTCCGGAGCCAGAGTGGATTCACCTGGTGCCTGCTCCTGAGGATCCGGCACAGGTGCAGGCGCTTCAGATTCAAGGCCCTGCCCCAGTTCAGCCGGCCCTGGAGGCGGGGACTCCTGTGCAGGCTGGGATTCCTCAGGTTCAGCCTCTGAATCGGAATCCCAGGCCATCACAGCTGTGATAGTAGTTGTCAGGGAACTGCCATCAGTGCCGGAGGGAGAGAGCAAAAGCCAGAGGGATTCCAGAGAACGTCCAGGCATTGGGAGAAGCAGCCCACCTTCTGGGGAAGAGAATCAGCGTAGCACCAGTGGAGAAGGGGGGCAGATGGGGGAAGTGGCGAGGCGGTCCCATGACTCCTTGCCTGGGACCAGCGGGGAGAGTAGGGGTCCTCCGTTGCCCACACCCTCCTTGCGCAGAAGACTTTCGCGCAGAGAGAGTAGGAGGAGACTAGGCGTCAAAGAGCTTCTTTGGTGGAAGAAGTTTAAGAAACGCCCACTGACGGATTCTGCCAGCGATTGAGTCAGCCACGGGTGAGTGGCTGTCCGGACAGAAAAGGTTCACTTAGGCAACCCAGCCAGGTGTTTGCACCCAGCCGGGGAGATAAGCACCGGCTTACGCACGAGCAACCCCTAGAACCATTACAGTAGTTATTTGTTACTTAACTCTATACCATAAAATTGTCCCATTCTTTTTTTATATAAAAATGATAATACTGTAATTGTAAAAACAATACAAACAACACTTTTTAAAAATTTTGACAGAGGAAAGAGGGGAGGGAATAGGGATACAGAAAGACACAAACAAGTCCATATATGGAACTGAGATGTCTAAATATTTCCCTTCTGATTGCTGTTTGCAAAAGCCACTTTTTCGCATGTCCCAACTTGGTAAGGTTCTAAGTTCATTGCACAACTTGAATGTTATTTCTTGCCAGTACTGGAGCAGCAATTGCTTCGCCACCGTTAAGTGCCCTCATTAACCAGCTGTGCTGAAGAACACCGGAATGCAATTCACATCCATCAGGATTTACCCAGCACCTTATAACCTCGGACCAGAATACAGCCATTCTTAAGCAAATATCATCACTGTGTCCACCAGCATCCTCTAGCGAAACTTGCTGGCACTGCTTCTTCTCCACTAGCAGACCCATTCTATATAGTTCTCAAATGCCTTGGTACTCAAACAACTTGGAACCCAAACACTGCAAAGCCCGGAAGTAAGTGTTCTGGTTTGCAAACTTTTTCGGAAGTCAAACATGCTCTGTTTTGAGTGTTACACTTCTCATTTGAGTGCCATACTTCCATTTTGAGTGTTACGCTGAGGTTTGTCTGGTTTTGCTATTTATTTTGTGTTTTTGCAGCTTTTTGTTTTGTTTTTGTGACTGTGTGGAACCCAGTTCAGCTACTGATTGACTGATTGATTGCGTGACTGTGGTACATTGATTATTGCTTTCATTTTATGGGTCAATGGTCTCGTTAGATAGTAAAATTCATGTTAAATCGCTGTTTTAAGGGTTGTTTTTAAAAGTCTGGAACGGATTAATCCATTTTGCATTATTTTCTATGGGAAAGTTTGCCTTGGTTTTAGAACACTTTGGTTTTGGAATGGATTTCCAGAACGGATTAAGTTTGAGAACCAAGGTACCACTGTATTCTCATTCCGGTTTAATTAGTACTGCTGCTTATGGAGCCAAAACAGAAGCAGCCATGCACAAAAGAGAGGCTATCAGCAGACTTAGGAGGAACCTTGAGGCTTGCAGTATTCTCAAAAGTGTGGGTGGGTGTAGTGATGTTAAATTCTCCAGAATAATCTTTTGGAGAATATTCTCGAGAATATTCTCGATTAATGAGAATATTAGAGAATTTTCATTTAAAATAGAGGAATATTCATTTTTATGCATTGAAAATGGTTTACTGCATTGAAAATAATATAATTAGTCAACATACATGTTTATTCGTGGGTAAACTTGTTCAGATGGCAACCAAAAACTGTACAGGTACAGTGGTGCCTCGCAAGACGAAATTAATTCGTTCCGCGAATTTTTTCGTCTAGCGAATTTTTTGTCTTGCGAAGCACGAAATCCCATAGGAATGCATTGAAAATCAATTAATGCGTTCCTATGGTCAAAAAAAGTCCAAACAAAGCCAAATTTGGTACAACAAGAGTTTATTAAGTGCTCTTTAAAGTCACACATACTGTAAAGAGCATTTCAAAATTCAAACCCAGATTTTTTAAAAAAAAACAGCAGAGTTGCCCAATGGTCACAGAAAATCATAAAAATACAGAAAAAAAACACAAGCTTCCAGATTCTTGCAAACTCCTCCCCAACTGTTCCCCCAGCCACCCAGCACACAGAAATTCAAATCCAGATTTTTTTAAAAAAAAACAGCAGAGTGGCCCGATGGTCACAGAAAATCAGAAAAATGCAGAAAAAAAACACAAGCTTCCAGATTCTTGCAAACCCCTCCCCAACTGTTCCCCCAGCCACCCAGCACACAGAAATTCAAATCCAGATTTTTTTTAAAAAAACAGCAGAGTGGCCCGATGGTCACAGAAAATCAGAAAAATGCAGGAAAAAACACACAAGCTTCCAGATTCTTGCAAACCCCTCCCCAACTGTTCCCCCAGCCACCCAGCACACAGAAATTCAAATCCAGAAATTTTTTTAAAAACAGCAGAGTGGCCCAATGGTCACAGAAAATCATAAAAATGCAGAAAAAAAACACACACGCTTCCAGATTCTTGCAAACCCCTCCCCAACACCAAGTCCTTGAATTCCAAACACCCCAACCCAAAATCCAACCCCCCCCAAAAAAAGTTTTAAAAGCTTAACTTACCAAATGGCTGCAAAAGCAGTTTTGGAAAAGCTTCAAAAATCACCAAAATCTTTAAAAACCTCAAAAAAGGCTACTATGTACACTGCGTTCTATGAGTTGCTCCTCGAAGTCAAGTCGCAACTGTATTAACGGTGTTAAGAAAAAGGAAACAAACTTGCAAGACATTTTCGTCTTGCGAAGCAAGCCCATAGGGAAATCCGTCTTGCGAAGCAGCTCAAAAAACGGAAAACCCTTTCGTCTAGCGAGTTTTCCGTCTTGCGAGGCATTCGTCTTGCGGGGCACTACTGTACTTTTATTCAATGGGGCAATGCAGTGAATTCGCATTCTTTTATTTTCTGCCCAAAGTTGAAATTGAAAATTCAATGCGAATGACTCACGTTAATCACTAAGCTTGCCACTAACCAATTTACCGCCAATTTTGAATTCTAATTATGTTGTGTATGTATGAAATGTAGCTTTTAAAGTAAAAGGAATATAAAAAAACTCAGGTCCGCTACATGAGTACTTTTTTCAATAAGCATATCTACGTGGTAGAGTATTTTCAGTCCTACACTAATAAAATCAATCTAAAGTTTAAAATAAATGCTATTATTTCCAGAAAATATAACACAAATAATCAGTAATGACAAGTTACATAACATCAGAAATGCAAATTATGATCTGCTTAGACAAGCAAGGCAACAGACAACATATTTAAATTATAACTGATAAATTGTCACAAGAAATAAGTAAAAATATAGAAACGTCAACTGTTTAAATCAAGACCACCTCACATGCAGTTACACATAATTGTATAGGCCTAGGTACTTTAAGTATACAAAGCATTAAAACTACTTTCTGTAAAAGAAATCACACTGTATGGCCAAGGGTATAGAATTGCTAAGAATAAGGTCACACCAAAATAGAAAAAAGGCTATTACATATAGTTGAAATACATACGAATTCAAATGTTCATCAAATTAAATGAATAGCATTTTTAAACTATTTTTAAAAAAATTTTCTGTAGCTCACATTTCAGAACTGCCAATGGTGAATGACACAATGCCCAGTAATGTAAATGGATTTTTTAAAAAAATCATTATTCATTACTTACACTGGCAATATCACACCTTGACTTATTATTTACTAGATTTTTTAAATGTGGATTGTAAAACTGGTTCTTACATTGGAATTGACAGTTTGTGGAGGATTTATCAGGAGAATATTCTCACCGCACATCAGTGTGTGTGTGTGTAGGGACCCTAAGGGGGAAAACAGCCAAGTGAGGACTGACTTTGCTTCATGCCCTGGGGATGCTCACGACTCTCAAAATATATATTTTTGATCAATATATATATTTTTAAAGCTGCGTGAAAACACTGTTCATTTAAGCACTACTTCATGAATATTCTCCCTTTCAGACTGTAAAAACCTTATTGTATATGTTGTTAGCTTCAGGCAGAGTTTGAAAGGTATTGCCTAAGCACGTTTCAGTTGAAAGGGAGCCGATCTGTGAGCCGTGGGGCCTGGGAGGAATAACCGCAAGGGATCTCCTACCTTTCCCTGGCCTCTGGATATCAAAGCGCGATCCCTTGTGGATCCATTCCAGAAGTGGGAGTCCCGATGAAATCGATTCCACGTTCTCCTGATGAAGGAAACAGAAGGTTCAGCGAGAGCACCCTGATTTTGGAGTAAGCAGTAATCTCTTGAAGAACTACCTTATCGGAACAGGCTGCCAGAGCAACAAAACTTTTAACTAATACAGGAAGATGACTGATGAAGGATCCTGCGTGAGAGGCAGGGAAGGGAAGAACTCCCAGGCTGTGAAAAGAAATGGAAGCTCCCAGGTGAGAGTTGGGAGGGGCCCATCCCATATTATGTGAGATAAGAGTTAAGATCTATCCCTGATAAAGGACTCTGTATTTTAATTTCCTATTTTTCTTTTATTTCTTACTGTTTTCTTTTCTTGTTTTCTTCTCTATTTTTATTTAGATTAGTTTGGTTTTTATTGTATAATGTGTTGAAAACTTTCAATAGAAATTCAGATTCTTTTTTTTAAAAAAACCAAACACTTGTGTGTTGTTGTTTTTTAACACTTTCCCCAGGAAATAGAAAATCTAGAAGCAGCCATTCACAGGGTCATGTTTTCTTTGAAAGCAGAAAACCAGTCACACTGTCTTATAGTAAGGTCTGCTTAGGTATGTTTTCATGACATAACTAAAATGGAAGTTCGCTGGTGCAATGCTCCAGAACCTGGTTTAAACCCCAAGCTTTGTTGCTTACTTACCAAACCACTGGGTGAGACCTGAGAAAGAATATCTAAAACTACTTCATTTTGAAGTGGCTGTGGGGGGGAGCCTGCCCACTGAGGCTCACAGCTAGGGGTGCAAGAAGGCAGCAGTTCCCATTCTGGTCCATCTTCATCATAACTGTTTGGCTTTCGCCAAATACGATGTTATTTGCCTTGCTGTCTGCTATTAGACGTAAGGTACTCCGAACTCGAACTCAGGACGCAAGGGAAAAATGTGCTAAGAGGAAGGCACGCTTAGCAAATCCACACCGTGATCAACTATCTCCCGGAAACCAATGTCCCCACTGTGGAAGGACGTGTGGATCCAGAATCGGCCTCCACAGTCACTTTCGGTCTCATTGTTAAAACCGTGTTTATGGAAGACAATCTTACTTGGCTACAAGTGATCGCCGAAGAAGAAGAAGATGTAGGTGATGTAACTATTTACATAACTCATGTAAGCTTACGTTCATTTCAGTGTAAAAATCAAAACAGTATTATTTTATTGTTTTAATGTTTTCTTTGCTTTTCTGTTTTATAATATCAGTATTTAAAAACCCGCTGTCGTGAATAAGATACTGTATGCAGACTTAATAAACAACAGTGAGGTGAACGAATATTCACTGGACTTATTTCCATTCCTGATGAACGAATATTCGCTGGGATATTTCCATTCCTGACCACAGATGAACATACGAACTGCAGCGGTTTCTGCTTCCTTTTGCACTGCAATTCTCCAACATCCTTACTCCTAGCCTGTGGCAATCCAGTTGTGAACCCCAGGTACCTGGTGCAAGATTCAGGTTTCGGCACAAGACTCTTAAGACACACTTGAAGGTGTTGAAAAGCTGAGGCAGTGGCAAGTTCCCACACTGAGCTCTTCACAGGAAGCTCTCTTCTCCAGCCACCTTGCACAGAGGCGGCTGTAAAAATTCACCCTGGGCCACGCATGGCTCCCTACCACATGGGTGATGGGTAGGGAAAGGGACGGAGCCCTCCCTACAACAGGCCAACATCCCACCAGAGACATTTCACAGAGCTGTGGATAAAAGGTAGTGTGGCACCTCTGTGCCTCAGGTCATGCTGAACTTGCGATGTGTACACAGAGGACGTTTGGCATGCAGACCGTCTGGCCTTAAAACGAGTCAGATCATCGGTGCATTTAGCTTAGCACTTACAGACGCCGCAGGGCAGTGACTCTCCAAGATGTCTGGCAGAAGACTTCCCCAGCGATCATCCCTAATCTCCTTGTAACTGGAGAATGCTGGAGACTGAATAAGAGATGTTCTGCATGCAAACTATGTACTCAACCACTGAACCAACAGCGTCTCAGTTCATGCCCCAAACCTGCGCTTCAATACACTACTGCTGCCCTCTGCCACCAGTTCCTAGAAGCCAATTTCAGGAGAGGGGTCAAAAGTTTCAGTTCAGGCACTGAAACATCTGCAGTCGGCACTGGTGTCATTCAGAGATAGGCGTTCAGGACTTCTGGAGTCAAACCGACTGCCCAGGCTCTCTGTTGCAGCCTTCTCGTTCTGCTCAGCTCAGTGATTCCATAAAGCCCGTTTCTTGCGTCTCTGAGAAGGCAGGACCAAATGAGAGGGGCACCAAGCGAAGGGAAAAGACACCAGTATATCTTTGCCCCACATTCAACAACTCCCTCTCCCTCTCCGAAACCCTTTTATGGCTGTTGATTTACAGCACCCCTTGGCTGTTTGGTTGCCGAAAGTGCTGAGCTTACATGAGATTTCCAGGAACAAGGAGCCTCTTCCCGGAATTCTTTCCCAGCAGCAGAAGCAAAAGCCGCAGGAACATGCTGTACACCCAAAATGCTAAAAGCGGGAAGGGGGCTGCTTGGCTGGGGGAGAAATTGACAGCTGGGATCCGTGGCTGCCTGGAAAAGTGATCTGGCAGCTAGTGTGGCACTGGGTGCAAAAAAAATGGGCTGCCCAAGAATGAGATCTTACGTGTTTGGAGATCGGAAGGGAGTAGAGGGGCAGCGTCTGCTGGCAATGCAGCTGACACATAAATCTGAGGATGGTTCCGAGGCCAAGACAGCTGCAAAGGCCTCGCTAGAGTGTTGAAATGCTGTGTCATCCTGGAGCTGAAGTGATGGGCTGCGCTCGCTGCTGGGATTTGAAGTCAGCAGTAACCCAAAGCCTTGGCCAAACCACCAAGAAACAGCCTCGCTTTCTTCCCTGAAGCCTGCCACCCCAGAGCCCAAGGAAACATTCTCTGCGCTACGCCAAATGATATGAGGTTTTTGTTATGTCTTTATTTAGGATACTCCTACCCTGCCCTTTAAGGCAAAGTCATCACCGGGAGGGCTTACAGTTAAAATGTTTTTTAAAACACACACACACACGCAATTGAATAAACACAACAAAAACATCATATATGGGGGCACCAAGAAGATGAAGCTGGGCTGAGTAATAACACTAAATTAGGGGTTCTTTAAGATCACAAGAGAAGAGGCCAGACGCACCTCCTGTGGTGGGGAATTCTCATGTGTGGGTCACCACTAAAAAGGGGTCATGGTGGGCTAGACAGTAGGGCCTCTCTGAGCACAGCCTCTTAGGGCACAGGCAGGTTCATATAGGTTCAGGCAGTCCTCCTAAATTCCCTTCAAAGGTTAGTACTAGCTGTTAAACTGAAAATGAATAAGTAACCAATGTAACTGGTGCAAAACTGTTGTGATGTGGCCAACTGCCTAGTCCCCAGTGTGGTGATGGAGTTTTGCATAAGTGGAAGTGTCTGCAGTGCCTTCAAAGGCAATCCTATGTAGAGAGCATGACAGTACAGTCGTACCTTAGATCCCAAACACCTTGGTACTTGGATGTTTTGGCTCTCGAATGCCGCAAACCAGGAAGTGTCTATTCCGGTTTGCGAACTATTTTTGGAAGCCAAAAGTCCGATGGGGCTTCTGCAGCTTCCGATTGGCTGCAGGAGCTTCCTGCAGCCAATCGGAAGCTGCACTTTGGTTTCCGAACATTTTGGAAGTCAAACTGACTTCCGGAACGGATTCCGTTCAACTTCCAAGGTATGACTGTTAGTTCATTTTGGGATAACCTCTCTCTCTCTGTGTAATTAAGGTCAGGTCTGCTTTTCCCTATGGCTGGCAATAATAAAATAATAAAATAATTAAAAAACCCAGTACATTATGATCAATGATTACTTTGAAGGAAGAGAATTTCAGGTTCCAAAATTCCCTGGGCTTCTACCAGTTTTCATGCTGCAAAAATAAGCCTTCCTACTTATAGCAGCATCCCCTTGAGGGTTGTTTCTCATGGTTCTGTGATGGTGCATCTCCACCCCCACCCCTGTACCCCACATTTCCTCACAGTCACTACATTTCCCCCCAAGGCAGTGTTATCCCTTGGGACAGCTCCGTCGGTAGAGCATGAGACTCTTAATCTCAGGGTTGTGGGTTTGAGCCCCACGTTAGGCAAAAATATTCCTGCATTGCAGGGGTTTGGGCTAGAAGACACTCGTGGTCCAGTCCCCCCAACTCTACAATTCTATTATTCTAAGCTGCAATATAGGCAGAAATTAAACAAATTAGGTTTTTCATCTCACGTGCTGGGGAAAGTTCACCTGTTGCTTTGTTGCCTGCCACAAGTGGGGGGGAAAGATGACAAGCCTGGCTCCCTTGAAACATGTGCAGGTACCATATTGGCTCAGCAAGCACTGACACACCTGTATCCCTCCCAGGCAAAAGTCCCTCAACTAAGGACTCATTCTGACTTCCATTTGCCCTGCAATTTCTTCTGTTTGGCCTGTGATTTCTCAGCACTGGCACCAGAGGTTTTGCTTTTGTCCTACCGCTTTCCGTGGGAAAACCTGCTGCTTACAGCTGAATCAAACATCAATATGCAGAAAACCCAGCTGATGTTTGCTCCAATTCAGCAGTAAACAGAGAGGCTTCCCTAGGGAAAGCAGAGGAACAAAAGGAAAACTTCTCAGACCCAGCCCTAGAAGTCACGGGCCAAATGGAACAGTGGGGATGAGCCATGCATTTTTGAGCACACCAGCTTCACTGCCCTAACCTAGGGTTGCCATTATTTTCCTGGCAGGATCGCTTGGACTTTTAACTGGTACACCATCAGTGGAAATTCAGCAGGGGAAGTATGCTGCTTGTCTCATCTCTAAACGTGAATCTTGGAATAATAGTGAATTATTCAAGAAATAAAACTAGGGAAATGTATGCACCAACTCATACAGCTTGAGCATAGAATTTGGAGGAAGAGGCACCAAACTGGCTCCCACATAATACTAAGGTTATTTAACACTAAGCTTGTTAAACAAACCACAAGTTGTCGTGCCAGCAATCAAGCAAACCATGTCTCGGTTTTTTTCTTCAAAGTTCAGTTTGTTTTGCAGCAGCTGTTGCCTCATGCCTGTTTACCTTGGCCATTGTTTGCAGGGGGTGGCCAAACAAACCATGGTTAAAGGAAGCAGCTGGGTTTGCACGCAATGCTAAACCATACTTAGAATGAGCCAAAGTTCATAAGCCAGCAACAAAGCATAGATTCTGACTGTGGTTTCTTGGTACTAAACAAGCACGCCTTTTGGCACCATTTTTGGCACGCGTGTCAGTGGAAGCACATGTGCTGACCGCGTGCAAGTGGGGAGGTACCTATATTCAAAACAGAAAGCATGTTTTCATTTGAAAATACGTGAATATGCAAGATCAGTCAACATGACCTATTACACAGGTGGACATAATTCATGGGGCAGGATTCACCTAATGAGTCTGCATCCATTGCACTAGGATTTCCACTTGTGAAAGGGGGCTTCCCCCCCCTCCCAAAACTGGCTTGGGATGGGAGTGTCAGGAGAACACCCCAGAACAGCAAAGGGAGAGGGGATTGTTTCATCTGGCAAGCTACAATGCCTGCACAGGCAAAATGTTCGTCATAGCATTCCGTTGTATTCCACATGGACATACAGCAGCTCCCACACTGGCACACTTCCCCACACAGATGCAAAAGTATGAATCTGCCTTATAGGCAGCAGACCACTAGTCCATTCAGCCCAGCACCAGCACCACCAACTAGCATCACCTGCTCAAGGCCTTGAGGGAGAGGTCTTTCCCAGCACGGTTACACAACATATTTTTCAAGGAAGACGCCAGTGATTAAATCTTGGACCTCCTGCATACAAAGCTGTATTCTGAATTGTGGCTGAATTGTGACCCCCTCCGTTCTAGACAAACTTGCGTATGTGCAACCACTCACATTATCAGAGGCATGACAACATGCAAATTCACGGCTGACGTTCGCCTCAAAAGTGCAGCTTCATGCTCTCAGGATCTGTGTGCTCCAGACAAGTCATTTTCTGTACACTCATTATTAACACTCTTGTGAGTCTTAGTTTCACTTAGCTTTGCATTTTGAGTGTTGAAGTTCAAGCCTGGAATAAACCGACTGTCACTGTGCATGTGCAGAGTGCCGTTCCCTCACTTCTCAGCAGCCACAGTCCAGCACATAGCTCAGCTTAGGGAGCCCTATTGAGTCCCAACATCCCTCTATTTAAGAATTGCCCACTGCCTAAGAAAATGAACAAGTTCCGTCCTGGAAAGGAGGGATACAAAACTTTTCGCTTCACCCCAGAGTAAGTACAGGCAGCCCCTTCAGATCATCTGGGTTGGATTCCAGATTAAAGGGAACCTGGTTTTTCACTCTCTTTAAGATACCAGCCGCCAGTTCCCAAAGATCAGGGATTACCTTGTAGCAGGGAGAAAAGCTGCGACTTCTCTTCTGACGGGGGCAGGCGAGCCCCTCGCCTGGGGAGCCACGCTTCCGCAGGCAGGTGCAGCAGAAGACGACCCCCACAGCTCTCCTCCAGCGCAAGCCCCGGGTCTCCTGCATACTGCGGTCCACAAGCGAGAGCCTCCAGGTCATCCTCTTTTATCTGAGCCACCCCATTGGCTGGCCCTGGGACTCCACGACTGCTCTCCACCTTACTCCGAAGCGACTCAGCACGCAGCTGCGCAGAAGGGGCTCTTTCCACGCCCCCCAATTCCACCTCCCCGCTTGGTCTTCCCATATGCTTCACACTTGGCTAAGATGACAGGGCTGGATGTTCAGAATAGCGACAACTAGCAGGGGACCCATCCAGCGGCACGGCTCGTTCCGTAGCAGCCCCTTCCTCCGGCTTCCTTAAACACACCCACTTCTGTTTCCGTGCTCCCCGGTCCCTGTGCCACAAGCTCGGCCTGGAGGACCCGTCTGGAGAAGAAGGCGACGTCGGCTGCGCGCCCTGCGGGGCAGAATCTGCCTGGGTATCCTTAAGGAGCAGATGCCGTCCAGAGATGCTGAGTGACTCAAAAGCCACATGGTGCCAAGCTATTTCTGTCTGCCTCGAGATTGAGGCTGGCAGGGCCAAGTCAGGCCGAGCACGGACTACAGGCTAGGAGAGTGGGGGGAGAGGGAGAGAGAGAGAGAGAGGGCTTCCTTGCCAACCAGGACTTTTTATCAGCTTTTGAAGAAAGACCCAGCTGCTCAGGCAACCCGAGGCCACTTAGCCGCACATTCGTTCTTCTCCAGTGAGCCACGTTTGCTTTGGCATGGGGAGGGTTAACACATCTCTCGCAAACCAGGCCTCAGCGGATAAACTTTTAACAAGGGGAACATGCCAGCTTTATCCGGGGAGGTGCTTTTTTTTTATTATGGTTCTTGCAAAAAAAGAAAAGACTGACTGCATTTCGCTCTCGGCCTTTGGGGCAGCAGGAGGAGGGGTTGGTGCAGCCAGAGGGAAGGAAACTATCCTGTCCGAAGGAACACGCGACAAGACTCCCGGTCTCGAGGCACAATATGGTAACTGTGATTGATGACTTTGCCATAATTAGACCGAGTCAAACTGATTTAAGATTTGAGTGATGCAGGAATAGAACCTATTCCTTTTAATTAGGTGCAGCGGAGACTTCTTTTAAAAAAAGAAAAGGTGGGAGAGAAGGGGAATATAAGACTTAACATGGGACAAACAAAAGCTTCGATCTGGGAATCCAAAATGGCTTCCATGAGCTTACGAGGCTTTCTGCACTCACTTCTGCCCACAGCTAGGGTTTTCAGTCAGTGTTACAGGAATTTTTATAATGATTGGGGGAGTTGCCCCTCCAGCACACAGTGTACAGCCCCCTTTGTTCACACACAAACACACCACATAACGCATGACACCACACAATTTCCAATGCTGTTCTGTTTGGGAAGGAAATGGCTACCGAGGGGGGCAACTTGAGACATGAGTGGGGGCAGCCATAATCCCTAAAGTGTGAGCCCATGTACTCTGCAGCCCTTCTGCCTGAGTGATAATCCCTGGCATCCTGATACCTGAGTGCAGACAGGTAGCCATTCCAGAAACAATAGCAAACCCAGATCAAGACAAAAGGCTGTGATTAACTTGGCTGGGAAACAGGGACATGTAAATATCTCTTTTATATCACTTGATGGGTGTATGGTGGAGGTCAAGGGAAGCGGGGGGGGGGGGAGCCCTGACGCTCAGGTTTCTGTCGCCAGACGCTCCCAATGTGTGATGTATTTGTGATGTATGCATGATGTAATTTTAGGGGTGTTGTGGGTATCTTTGCAAAACTGATAAAAGTGGGAGCCATCCTTTGTTCTGGGCTTCTTCCTGCTTCTCCCATGTGGTGGAAGTCCTGTTGCAACAGTCATTTGAATAAAGACCAGGCCTACTGGCTGCTGTTTTGCTCCTATGTTCCTGGCTGGTGTCTTTGTTTGGTAATCCAAGTGAGCCCAAGGATTTTCCTATAACAGTCAGCCCAGGTTGCCCACATTCGCACCAGGACTAGGTAAAACAGATCTGCCCATATGCATCCGTCCTGTGGGAAAACAGGAGGACAAAGGCTGCATATTCCCCAAGGAAGTAAAGTCTAGTGAACTCAGAGGAACCTAGGCTGCAATCCTAACTCCCGGCTGGCAGTGGTGCGACTTGACAGGGCAGAGTAGTCCCTGTTGCATCCACGGTCCTGGCCCAGCACTCACATCAGCCTGGAGAAGATGTGGTGTGGGAAGGAGGACGAATGGTCCCTTCTCTGCATCTGCTCCCAGTGGTGAAATTGTCTGGATCAGGCTCAGTGCCATCACATGATGGGAGGAAGGTCCAGTGGAATCTATGCCAGCCCTGCCCCTGAAACGCCTCATCTCTGGGGTTTCCCTTAGCTACCAGCAGCAGCGCTGGCGGCAGCTTCCACCTGCCATTTTGGTGAGCATATTGGGATGCTCCTTGCTGGCAGGACTTGCCTGTCAACAGCAGAGACCAGTGGAAGCAGATAGGGCTGCACCAAGGGACATCTCTGCCCCCATACAAACCCCGTCTGGCGTAGTTTGGATTCCTCTGCCTGTTTTAATGCAATTTGTAAGGCGGCCCCAAGCAGTTTCAAAGCAAAAGCGTAGTGAACAAAGCTATACGTTTCTCTAGCGTAGAAGAGCAGAAAACCAACACTGAATTACAAAATCACAACAACAGAGCAGGAAAGCAAAAAAATAATAATCAAAGATCAAATAAAAGAAAACAGTCATTACAGATTGCCGGAAAGCTTGTAATGTGGAAGCAACACAAATTTCCAGGGGAAGGGAATTCCTAAAAGTCTCCCTGTAGAGGGTTGGGTTTGCCATATAATGATGAGCAGGTGCTTCAAACATCGTTTTCCTGCTTATCCGTGTTTCATCTTTCGTTTAAGAGGGAAGAAAAACATCTTGCACTGCATCTTACAGGTTTTTGCATGTCTACAGAAATTCTGCAGCAGGAAGGTTTGCAAATGTTTCCCCGCAACTGTTTGCAAACAGCCTGGGCTCCACCTACATCCCTCTCCTTCCCCTGTAAACCATGATAACCCTTTTCTTAAGCGTTCAGTGGGGTTCTGTGTTCTCTCCTCCATGCCGCTAATGAAGGAGGGCAGGTGGCAGGAGGTTGTTTAACCCTTCCCGTCCTGTGCCTTTTCCAGCTGCAAACCACCCTCTTCAGGCTGTGTGATAAAGAAGGGAGTGATTTTTGAGGCAGAAAAGGACAAAAGAGGGAAGTTATATTCTGATTATGTATATTGTTTCATCTGCCCAGTTTTCTCTGCTCAGAAGCCTGAGTCATTTTAAAATACAAAAACAGGTGGAGGAAAATATGCATTCGAAATGAGCAACATGTAGCTTGAGAATGTAAAGAAGCTTTTCTACAGGGAGGGGCAAGAAGAAGAAAACGAAACTCCTAAACCCTCACCTGGGTGTGGACATTAACCCTGGGAAAAGGAAACCTATTTATTCCTCAGCTGATTATAAAAGGCCAGAAGATAAGTGTCAGAATCAACCTCGAAAAAGTGGCCGGTCTTCTGGCTTTAGAGAAGGAGCTAATACAATCCTTCTGATTATATTAACGCCACTGTTTCCAACAGCTTTCCTGAAGCTAAAAAGAACTGCAAGCCTCCATAATGGAATCGCCAACAGCAGGTGCCGACATCAGAAAGGAAGCGGAAGAGCTGGCTCAGAATGCCATGGGCCTGCATGAGGAAGCAGAAAAACTCTGTAGTGGCTACACAGAGAAGATCCAAGTTACTCTGAAAGCTCTGCATTCCTTCCGAGAGAAAGTGACAATGGGATTCAAGGAGCTGCATGACTTCCTGTACGAAGAGGAGTCGTCTCTTATGGCTAAAATAGACCGAGAGGAAGAGAAACACCTCCGCTTCCTGGAGAACAAGCTGATGGATGTGTCTGAGGCAGCATCCTCTGCTCTGAAACTGGCGGACAACCTCAGTCTGGCCGACAACACCAGCAGACACGACATGCGCATGGCCGAGTTACGACTGAAGCAGCTACGGATGCAGATGGCCAGGCACAGCAAGGAGATGAGGTTCTGTGGACCAGATGTGCTGTGTAGCCCACCCCTAAAGTATTCCATTTGCAGGCAGATGCTAAAGAGAGTGGCACATTGTGCACTGGAGAACCTCACCCTCGATGACAGCAGCGCCCATCCTCACCTGATTGTTTCTGCAGACTTAAAATCGGTCAAGCTGAGCCCTCGCTGCCAGGCAGTTCCAAAGAGCCTATGGCGTTTTCAGCCCTGCCTCTATGTCCTCTGCTCACAGGGCTTCCAGTCAGGTAAGCATTACTGGGAAGTGAGCGTTGGGCAAAAAACCAACTGGGTCCTTGGGGTAGCCAGCTGCCGCGTCAACCGCAAGGCAGTGGAGAACCTCGCTCCTGAAAATGGATATTGGGTCCTCAGGAAAGCGCCAGGAGACCGTTTCTACGCCTTGAGCTCAACCCCAGTGCGTCTTGCTCCCAGCCACAGCCCCTCAAAGGTTGGAGTGCTCCTAGACTATGAAAACGGCAAGGTTGGGTTTTATAGTGCAGAGAACATGGTGGAAATCTGCACGATCACAGGTGACTTTCAAGAGATGCTGCATCCCTTCTTCTGCCCTGGCTTGACACTTGCGGAAGAGGATTGCTATCCTCTGACAATAAACAGTTAGAGGGAAAGAGGAAAAACCGGACAATCTGGAGGGAGAAGGCGAACGGTGAAAAAGCTCAGGAAAATAAATAATAAATAGTGTTAAAGGCTTACAGGTGCACTTGTGTGTTTCTGAAAACTGCCTCGTGCCACAGGAGTACAAGGGGAAATGAATAAAGCTTTGGATAATGCAGCTCTGGTACCAAGGCTTGCATCCTAGCTTAAAAATGTCATGGAAACTCATCATCTTGGGCTGTAAGCTGTGTTGGGATACAGAATGGTGACTGAGGGTCTGCACCAAAGACAAAGAAGAAAGAGGAACCTGAAGAATTCTGGGGGAACTGGAAATTACTGGAAAGAGATAAGATGTTATTGTGTTGATTTTGGGTTAAAAGCGCCATTGTGTTATGATCTGTAGCATCTAAGAATCTGATTTATTGGGGGGGATGAAGTCTCCATGATTATGTTTACATGTAATAATTTTTAATACTGGTTTACTTACCACTCTGCTGACATGTCTAGTGTTGGTCTACCATGGAACTTGCTGCACATAACATCTCAAATGGTTGTATATCTGTGAATTTAAAGATCATGTTTCATTCATACATTCACTTGCATGTGTTTTGCATTACTCATATGGGGTGACACTATTGCATGCTTTAAGCACGGACAACGGTTTAACAGAGCTTATGCCAAGGTATGAGGTTTTATGATGCAGCCTTATCTGTGTCTATTCAAAAGTAAGCCCAGTGAGTGCAACTGGAATTACTCACTAGTAAGGGTGCATAGGAATGTGTCCACGTAGGACTTATCAGTGTTTCTTAAACTTGGGTCTTCGACTGTTGTTGGACTGTAACTTCCATCATCCTTAGCTAGTAGGACCCAGTGGTCAGAGATGATGGGAGTTGCAATCCAACAACAGCTGGGGACCCAAGTTTGAGAAACATTGATAGGTCTTAAAGTATTCAACACCAGCCAATGTCTGAGGGGTCTGTCTTAGAGGAGAGGATGTCAGTGTATGTGTGTGTGCCTCATAAGTGCCAGAAGAAAATGTGTGTACTTGGGACTTCTGGGGAGATACGGCAGGACTCTGAGCTGGAGTGAGGAGGGGAATCAGATGTCAAGCAGAAGAGTCCCAGATGTGTTCCTGTGATTGGAGAGATGATTTGATAAGAAGCTGGTGCTCACTTGTCCACCCCCCACAGGATAGGAGGGAACCTGCCTAAACGGACCATATTCCACACAGGGCGTGGCAGAAGGCAGTTCGTCAGGTGCAGCTCGTCTTGCAAGCTACACCTGTTGAATTCTTCTTTTGCACAACCCTTCACGGTGCAGGAACACCTGCCTGAACTCCTTTGTGGGGGTGGGGTAGGAAGAGTGGTCTGTGACCGGGGGGGGGGGGACCCAGACCCTACAAAGTGAAAGGGTCAGACCCACGGTAGCTACCTGAGGAAGGCGAGGCAAAGCAACCTGCGCTGAGCCTGAACTTCCCGCTAAGAGCCACCAGGGGGCAGCAAAACGCAGGCGGGGGAAGAGACCGCGAGAACAAGACCTTGGTAACCGCCCCCTCCGCGTGACGCGGGGAACGCCGGCGCGCCCGATGGCGTCACAACCCGACCTCCCGCCGAGAGGCGGAAACCCGGAAGCGCCGTCTCTCCCGGCCTCTCAACCCCGCCCCACGCACGTGACGTTGCACCCGACGGAAGCGCGCCTCACGTTCTCGACGCTGCGGCTCGGGAGGGACTGGCTGGGCCTGCTGGCTGGCTGGGCGGCGGCGCGATGAGCGGGTCCGGCGAGCCAGCTGCGGAAGCCCCGGCAGCCACGGGAGCGGGAGTTCGGATCGTGGTGGAATACTGGTGAGAGAGAAAGGAGGCTCGGGAGGTCGTGGCCACGCCCACTTTCCGCCCCGGCAGCCACGCCCTTAGCGCGCTCCTGGCCACGCCCTCTCTCTTTGAAAGACTCCGCGGTTGACTGCTTGGCCCCGCCCAGCTTCGATTTAGCCACGCCCCTCCCGCGTTGCACTCTTTTCTTTGCGCTTCGCAGCGTTAGATGGTGGCAGCGGGGGGACGGGGGACGGGACGGGAGCTGAAGTCCAGCAGTGCCGGATTTACGTATAAGCTAAACAAGTTTATAGCTTAGGGCTCCACTTTCCTAGGGGGCCCCGAAAAAATTAAAGGAAAAAAACTGTTTTGATTGTATTTCCGTTCAACAATTACTTTGATAAAATACATCTTTTGTTACGTGCTGGACATATAAAGGCCCCATTCAGTAGCTTAGGGCCTCATCAAACCTAAATCCGGCCCAGCCAGCAACTCCTGGGGAGCCACGGTTGAAGGACTCCTCGCAACCAGAAGGACAAGGGCCTGCCCCGAGGAGCTTCCAAAGCGAGTGTTACACCTTTATGTGTCACACACCCCTTCCAAAAAATAAAAATCATAGAATTGGAAGGAACCACGAGGGTCATCTAGTCCAGCTCCCAGCCATGAAGGAGTCTTTTTGCCCAATATGGGGATCCAGCATGCAACCATGAGATTAAGAGTCTTATGCAATCCTGACGGAGCTATCAACAGGCTGCCATTAGTCAAGGGAAATTTCCTAGCAAACTTGAGGCTGCCCCCTCTTCTTATGGCGTTTCTGAGAGCCGTAGAGAAGGCTTTCTCCTCCCAGACCAGCTCTAGGAAAGACCAAAGGGAGCCTTAAGTCAGGGAGGGCTGGTCCATTATGGAGAACAGGAGTACAGCCCCACCAACCTCAGCCAGCCCTTTGCTAACCTGCTACTTGCCTGTCTTCCTGCTTACAAACAGCCCAGGGCTGACACTGCATGTCACCTTCATTGCCCTAAGCATCAATGTTGCCTTTACATAACTTGGCCAGAAGGAAGGCTGGGGGACAAAGCTAGAATGGCTGGGTTCTGGCTGCACTTGGTCTAGTTTCACTGGCAGATCAATGTGTGGAGCCTGGGACGGGGCAGACAGAGTGGACTAAGCTAGCAAGAGTAGGATGACTCATGTAAACCAGTAGAAAACTTAGCCCAGTGCCTGGTGCTTCCAATGATGTCTAGACTGAGGGTGGGGTGACAGGGAGAAGCCAGTGGCAGAATCCTCAAGACAAGCAACAGGTAGCCTGCCCTCTTGGTTTGGGCTCACTGCCTTGGGATTTTACTTTTCTGGAGTTGTTGGGAAGAAGGAAGAAGCCCTGAAACTTCAGATCAGACTCCACCGCTGTACTTCATTCAGCACTGTTCTGTTACAAAGCCACACAACCAGGGATCCTGCAGAATGGGGGTCTGGATCAAGCACTTGGTGCAAGTTTCTGCCTTTTTCAAAGGCCAGTCACATCTGAACAGGTGTTCCACTTCAGCACTGCCTTTAAACAAAAGCAGTCACATACAAATAGCAAATATTTTATCCCTCCCCCCCCCTCACTCCATTCACAAGTCCTCCTCTCCATTCGTCATTGCCATCTTCAGCTTCCATTTGACACCCTAACCAATTTTTTCTTCCTAGCAAACCTTGTGGCTTTGAGTCTGCCTACCTAGAGCTGGAAAATGCAGTAAAAGAGGAATTTCCTGACGTGGAGATTGAATCGCGGCTTGGAGGGACAGGTATGGTCTCTGTGGAACTTTCCATGCTAACAGTAGCAGCAATGAGTAAGGACCCCATTCATAGTGTGATGAGGGTGAACACATCATTCAGCATTCCTGTTAGGTTAAAATGAGGATTGTGTGGGATGTTAGCCTCATCAGCATGCTCAATAATGCTCTAGAAATGGGTTGGTTCTGTTAGCATCGCTGGGTTCCAGTTGTGGAGGCAGCCATACAGATCTGACGGGATCTGTCTCTTGACCCACCAGTTGAAGACCTGTGCCCTAGAATACAATCAACCTCCCCCCCCCGCCCCCACATTAGCAAAGGAACCTCAGTTGCAATGGGCACCAGCAGTATTTCAGATCCCTTTGTCGACCATTGCTAATCTTCTCATTGCGGAACCCCAGGCATCTTAGGAACACAGTCTGAAGCTTCCTAGCCTATGGCCTCCCCTGGGAGTTGGGAGTTTTGTAACCAGAAAGAGAGAATAAGGCAGTGTAAACACTATACCTTTAAAGCACATTTGAAGCACGTTTCCACACTCAAAGAATTCTGGGCACTGTAGTTTAGAGTTAAAATTCCCAGCAACCCTTAACAAAGTACAGTGCCCAGAATTATTTGATGGGAGGAATGGTGCTTCAAATGTGCCTTAAAGGTGTAGTGTGTACGCAGCCCAAATGACAGGAGAGAGATGATGTGCCTTCTCTTTTCCCATGTGGATTGGGCTCACTTCCTAGTGTGCCATCTAGCAGAGGTGTAGCTGGGTGGGATGGGGTGGGGTGTGCTATCTGGGTTTCTGCCCCAGGCTAAGCCTCCAGAGGGGTGCCATCGAAGCTCCCAACCTCTGTGTGCGTTTGTATGTGTATGCAAATACACATGGTTTTGTTTTGTTTTTCCAAACTGGGTCTTTGACCTGGGTGAAAAAGAGCCTAGTTTTGCCCCTGCCATCTTGGACCTTCTTGCTCTTCAAGCCACATGGCTTCTGTGGGTTTGCTTTTTCCTTTGTGATATTTTGTCATCTTGATTTATTGCCGAATATCTGGGCAGTGAAATGGTGATGAGCAGTTGGTATAAAGCTGGAGCTAAGTTTATCCTCGTGCTATATTGTCTCTCCCTCCCCCCCCCCCTTACAGGTGCTTTTGAAATAGAAATAAATGGGCAGCTGATCTTCTCCAAACTTGAAAATGGAGGATTCCCTTATGAGAAAGATGTAAGTTCCTCCCACCCCCTGCAGCAGTTCCAAGTCCATAGTTTGGGGAGGATGCTTCAGCCACTATGGTAACAGGTGCACCGTGCAGTGTTAGAAACTGAAATATGAAAGCTGGGAGCTAAATGGCACCTTAAACCTTGGTTATGGGCACAGCAACGGAATGTCTAGGCACGCTTTTTTATAACAAGAGTACAAAGCTGAAATTGAATGAACTGCAGCTAAACTCTTATATTCATTTTTTCACATGGTCTAGTCCTGATCTGAAGACTGCAAAAAACACAGCCACACTTCCCCTGCCCGCCCTCCTAATATTCTTATGAGGGTTCCTTCTCCAGTCCTCAAAGTGGCTGGAAATGGAGGCAGAAAAAGGTCCTTTCATTCCAGCAGTGGCAGTTTTAATCTGAAATCTTAGGCGCAGTACTACCCCCAGAGCTCAGAAACTGCTCACATTAATGAGATTCCCTGTCTCAAAACACACCTAGAACAATGGGAGTTTCGAATGCTGACACCGTGGGATTCCCTAGTGTCCAATATGCTGCCAGTTACCCTTTCCCCAAATGTATTGTATTGTGCATGGAGTTTTTTGTACTCCAAAATGCAGGCAAGTTGCATTTCTCCATCCTAATCCAAGTAGTGGCAGCTTCTTCTAACATCTAGAAGATCTGTTACATCTTGAAGATGCTTGTTTTTGTTAAAAGACAGCTGTGCTCTTAATCGGGCTCCCTTGGTCCAAAGATCTGTCACAGTTGTGGAGTATTATAAGTGGCGTTTCAAAATCTTAAAAGGCAGACAGCTCATTAAACTTAAATAGCTTTGTGTGCCGCCAAAAGTTCTGTATTGGTGCCTCTTTGAAATAAGTCACAGCTTAATAAAAATAAGCTTTTCAAACTTCTAGTTTTTTTAGAAAATGAAGAGAGCTTTAATATTTGATTTTTTTAAAAAAAGAAATCATCCCCTAAAAGCAAAATAGCCTTGAAAAAGAAAACTAGCATGCTCTTAATTCTAGGCTTCACCATTTAAATAAATAGATTACTTAGGTCCATTAATCTCTTTGAGTCTACTCTGAGTAAAATTTAGTTGGAAACAACCCATAGTTGATTCGTCAGCTGCTAAAGTGTACAGCATTAGTTGCAAAAACTAACTTCCAATTTCTAGAGGTGAGCTTATGGGGAAGGAAGGAGGAGTGTGTGTATGGGTGTTTATGACTCTATGGTTATGTACTGCGGAACAGCTGGCACTTATTTTGAAATCGCCAGGTTTTCGGCTATTCAGATCCTTTAGCTGCATATGAAGAATTCACACTTCCGGTTTTCTCCTTTCTCTTCTTGCAGCTCATTGAAGCCATCCGCAAGGCTGGCAACGGGGAGCCCCTTGAGAAGATCACCAAGAGCCGACCACCTTGTGTCATCCTTTAAGTCTCTCTTTTCTCTGGCCCAAACCTGCCCGCCCACCCTTAATGCTCGCTCTCCCTGCCTCCACCTCCTACTCTAGTTTAATTACCTTGGTAGGTGGAGAGAGGATGAAACACAGCAAGGTGATTTGGGTTGCTAACACACATGAAGCCTTATAAGCAAGAACCTGAGCCACTTTAAGGAGGTGAGGAGAACAAGGTGCTTGCTAAATTAATTTGGGCGGATCAGCCTTCCTGCTTGGGGAGCCTCTCCTGTTTCTAAAAAGACCAGAATGGATTTTGTCTTAATGTGACTGCTGCATTTCTGTCCTTATGTGTAACTGATAAGGATGAAGCCCTCCCCCATCTCCTTTCAGAATTGGGTCATCTCTTCTGACCTTTAGTGGTTCATCCTGGGCCATCAGCTATCTTCTTCCTCCCAGGTCCCCATAACCCTTTAACTGTGAGCCAGGATAAGCTAGTATTTCATCCTGCCCTCATTGAAACCCTGTCTTATCCAGTCTGGATTGGGTTCATACTGTTGCAGCAAGCTCTGAAGGACCCTCAGACACCTTCAAACTATAGTCTTGGGGACCAGTGTAGAAAGCTGCTCACTGTTCGCACAATATGTGGGAGAATTTCCACAACACTTCTGCAATTGTCCCCTTCTTTGTCTTGCACCGCCGCCCAAATGTGGGCTTGAAAGTGGAGGCTTGGCTTGACTTGAAGCCATTCATCTTTTGGTGTTAAGGTCTACCTAATTGGCCAGTACAGTGGTGATGCAGAGCTTGTTCAAGTCCCACCCATGATCCATAGCAACCTGTACAACAGAGATTTGGGGCTTCTTTTATTACAGCAGCTATAAGGGCAGGGCAGGCACCTGCAGTGGAACAGATCTCCTCAAGCCAGACCAGATCTTTGGACAAAGGAGAAAATAGAACCCATGCTTTTTACAAGATCTGCCATCACTTGAGTCTACCTACCTGCCGGTTGCTTTGGCCTTTTTTTTCTATTTGAAGGCTAGCATGAAACTCAGCATAGTTCAGAACAGGCTAGTGAAACAGTGAGAACTTCTTCAAAGCTGTTTAGTCAATGGTTATAATTCTCTCTGCAGAACTGCAAGAACTTAAAAAAAAACAAAAACCCAACTAAACCATATATTCTCAAGCATTATCCAACTATTCAAGGAAGCATTTTCAAGATCTGTTGATTTCAGGATTGAAATACTTGCTCAGTTCTCCTGCTGTAAACCCGTGGGACTTGAGATGTTTAATTCTGGTTAGATTGCGCATATGAATGCACACATGCCTTTTTTTAAAAAAAACAACAACCCTAATCTCTTACAGTTAGCATGCTTAGACCTGCATCTCCTTGATAGTAATACAGAATGAATATGATGGCCTGATTATGCTGTTACGTTTCCCTGCCAGTGCGATATAGCAGCCAATGAAACAGAACAGGGGTGGGAAAAGCTCTGGCATAATAGGCCACACAAAGAGCTGCTGTGTAATTGTTGTCATGAATATCCATCTCATCTAGCTCAAATCTGAAATTCCTCTTTCACGCCTCCACCCTGTTTCTAGGCTCTTGGGTTTTATCACCCTGTTTTCACTTTTCTAATCTGTCAATTGGTGACTTTGGCACATCTGCCACAGTTGAAGTGCAAAGTGACACACAAGTGCTGCTGCTAACTCTTTAAGAAGGGGGAGATCGGAGAACGCCAGTCATGCCTCCCACCACCTCCTGTTGTCTAGTTTACGTGCTGCAAACGTTGATGAATTTATGTTTGGTCCAATTTATATAAAGTTAAATGCTCGGAGTAAATTATCTCCTTTTGTGTGTGTGGAAGTTGTTCATTTTCTGTGCATGCTGTAAAGAGAATTGAGGGGCAGATGGGGTTCATCAACCTGGAAAGGTAGCCCAAATAGGAGAAGGAAAACTGATCCTAAACCTCTGCCACTGTGCTAGTCCGGGGGGGGGGGGTTACCGTGTGGCGTGGTCTGAGTCCAGTCCTGGGTCAAGGATCTGGAGGTTGCCTGGAGGCGGGGACTCCTGTGCAGGCTGGGATTCCTCAGGTTCAGCCTCTGAATCAGATTCCCAGGCCATCACAGCCACCTTGAAGGACATCTTTGGAAGAAGAAAAGGCTAAGGAGTAAACCCTACACTAATCCAGTGTGGAGTCCCTAAGACGGCTGGATGATGCCTTGTGTCTCTCCTTCCAGCAACTCCTGCAGCCAATTTGGTGCCAAACATTGCCCTGCTTTCCTTTGAATCACATCAGTGACATATTTGGGGGGGGGGGGCGTGTTGTGTCTTGTTGTCTGGGCATCCTATACACACTGCCCAAGTTTGCACTCAGGGAAGTCACCTCAGTGCTGCTAACAGTGGTGTGACTTTGGCCTTGGAGGCGCACTCCAGGCAAGGCAGATACGTATAGTGTCTTTAATCAGGTACAAAATTGCCAGTTCTCGCACTTTGACCCAAAGTTTCAGGATGTTAGCCAAGGAGTTATTTTAGGGTGAGAAGTCAAGGGGGCAAGCTATTCTCAAAGGTCTGGCTCTCCTGTTCCGAAGGTTAAGCCGCCCGTTTCTATCATTTTCTTCTGCGTAGGATAGTAAGGCAAACACCAAATTTTTACGCCTGCAAGAGACTTTGGGGCATTTTAAAAGTGGAAACATTAGCTGAAGCCTTGAGACCTGGCAACCTTTTGCTGGGAATGACTTGCAGCTGTGCAGTATACGTACAAGCAAACATGCTGACGCTCTTCTGTTCTGAGATTTTCCCAAAAGAACAAATTGTTCAGAGACCTACAGGGAAAAAGCAGCAGCACTGATAGGAACACATAAATTTAGGAATTCCAACATGTCCTGGGCTCAGCTGCCCTTGCTTTGGGGTTAAAAAGCCTTCAAACAGAAAGCAAGCATGTGGTTTCTAAACTTTTACATGGGAGTGATCACTGCTGCAGAATGGTCTGGTGTTTGCCTTCATAACTTATGGCCAGTCAGCTCACAATTTTGTCTGTTGCTGACCACTGCTCTATGGTATCCAGTTCTGTATATACACTTCTAAAAATATAGTCTTTAAAAACAAACTCGGATCTACCCAGTCCTTACATACAAGGGGAAAGGCTTTGACTCCGGAAGGCACAATCTTTTTGAGACTAAGATACTCTTCTCTTACATATTATATGAAAAAAAGTTTTGATTTTTTTCCACTGAACGGTTGGAAAGAAAAATAAATGGATGGCAAAAGGCAGCGGGGATTTTGGGCCACAAAAAGTAGTCATCGGAGTAAACTTTGAAAGCACATTTCAATACTGGATTTGATACCCTGCTTTATCACTACCCTAAGGTGTCTCAAAGCGGCTAACATTCTCCTTTCCCTTCCTCCCCCACAACAAACACTCTGTGAGGTGAGTGGGGCTGAGAGACTTCAGAGAAGTGTGACTAGCCCAAGGTCACCCAGCAGCTGCATGTGGAGGAGCGGAGACGCGAACCCGGTTCCCCAGATTACGAGTCTACCGCTCTTAACCACTACACCACACTGGCTCATTGTGCATACATTGATTTGAAGACTGAATCTTCAAGGAATTTAGAACTTTCTGGCAAGGAACAAAGTGCTACAGGACACTGGGTCTGAACCAAACCCCGAGGCAGAAAATTTGAAGTGGGTGGGAGGTTGGGCCTTCCAGATGTTGCTTGAACTATAACTCCCATCTTCCCTGACTGTTGGTCATGAAAGCTAGAGGACCACAGGTTCCTCACTCCTGATGTAAATGAAACCGATGTTCTCTTCCACAATGCCTATTTATTTCAATATCTTGGGCTTCTACAAGAACTTCCCTTCAGACTGAGCCCGTGATGGATCAGGTCTCTGCCCCTTAGTGATACCAAAAATGCCACCAGAGACTGCAACCTCACATTGGTGTATAAAAGGTCTGCCTCTAGGTCTGTGTTTCCCAACCTTGGGTCTTCAGCTGTTTTTGGACTACAACTCCCATCATCCCTAGTTATAGCAAGACCAGTGGTCAGGAATGATGGGAATTGTAGTCTGAAAACAGCTGGAGACCCAAGCTTGGGAAACACTGCTCTAGAGGAAACCAATAAACGTGGCCGACTCTGGGGTTGTGTGCTCGTCACGCTTTATTGGCTGAGGGAGCCGGCGTACAGCTACGGGTCATGTGGCCAGCATGACTAAGCCGCTTCTGGCGAACCAGAGCAGCGCACAGAAACACCGTCTACCTTCCCACCAAAGCAGTACCTATTTATCTACTTGCACTTTGACGTGCTTTCGAACTGCTAGGTTGGCAGGAGCAGGGACCGAGCAACGGGAGCTCACCCCGTTGCGGGGATTCGAACCGCCGACCTTCTGATCGGCAAGTCCTAGGCTCTGTGGTTTAACCCACGGCGCCACCCGGGTTACCTTACTTAGGGGAGCTGAAATCCAACCAAAAAATGGCCCCGCAAACACCCTGTATACCAAATTCACAAACGCCAATAATTACTCAAGACAAATAGTGTAGAAAATGAAAACCATTGTACAGTACAATTCTCAGATATACAAATACTTATGACACAACTGATTCTTTTAAAAGTCACCCACAGCAGAATACCTTCAATGTACCCACAAGCTGGAAAACACAGGTTTCAGAGAGAGAGATTGAACAGGGCAAGGGGTCAGGGTGGAACAAACTTTAGAAATGGCACAAGTCATTTCCCCACCTTCTCCCACACCACAAACGAAGTCTAAACGTGTTTCTTCAGTTGATGCTAATGGTAGCTCCCCTCACCTTTGTGCATGCAAGGAGGGACAGCTCCAGAGAGCTTCTTCCTCAGGCAGTTTGCCCTTACTGAGACGGCTTCCTGGTTTCTTGGCAAAATCCATACATCCACATCCGTTGTGCTGTTAATTTTCCCCCCAAATTCCGCTCCCTGAGGAAGGATGGGGACTGACTGGCTGTAGGTACAGTGAACATTCCACATTGTTTTAGACAATAATTGAGTCCACCATCTTGACAAGACAGAAATGGAGGCAACGGAATAGGGAGCATTGGGCCCAAGCTTAGTGCCACTATCTCTAACCTAGTGCTGTCCGGATAATTTGGACTGTGACTCTCATCAGCCAAGCTCAACATGTAAGGAGACTGAGGAACACACCATTGTTCCTCCCATTGAGCTGGCTCAAGAAACTTTATTAGGGGAAGCAAGAAATCCAAACAGCGTCTACAGTACAGACATCATGCCTCTGAATACCAGTTTAATGGAAACCACAACTGTGGAGAGTGTTGTTGCACTCATGTTGATTTGTGTGTTTCTCCCAAGTTGGCCCCTGTGAGAACAGGAGCCTGGACTAGTTGGGCCACTGGCCTGATCCAGCAGACACTTCTTATGTTCTTACCACATACTATCAATGTGTGCATGTGTCTTTGCTGCACATCCCCAGGGATGTTTCGCTGTACAAGACTTAACTGAAAGCCCATCCGCTGCAATGAGGTTTGTACAGAAGAACTTGTGCCCCCATGAGTTGGATTTATCATCTCAATTTCTGCCGCCCTTAATGGCACCTGGAGCCAGACATTGAAACAGCTGCTGTCACCTGTTTATTGGTAGGGCTGCCTCTACACTAGAAAGAGGCAGGGCACAGAAAACCAGTGAGGATCACAAAAAAGGTGATTGGTGCACTAGATCAAAGGCCAGTAGCTTTTCTCACCACTCTTCATGAGAAGCCCCCTCTTGCATTTTCTTCTACATCCCAGCAGTCTTTGGCTGGCTGAGGTTAAAAGGACCATCCTGCCCTAGTTGCTTTCAGACATCCTCCCAAAGTAATGAGCGATTGGTACGTGGCCAGATTCCAAAAACAAGGAACATTTAACAGAATTCTCCAGACTAGGTATCCAAAAATCAACATAACTGCAGGGGGAGTGAGGAATGACAACAAAACATTTCCAAGAGCTGGGGGCAATGTCCAGTTTGAAAGATAAAAAAGTACAGTCCTCACAGATTAATTCGCTGAGTACCATTGCCCTGCTTTAGGGCTTTGTGCATTGTTTCTCAGTCTGTATAAATTACAGGAATGGAGCAATTTTGCACCATTTATCCCATTTTGCATAGTTATTCTGCATTTCTGATTGTCATGGACAGGAGAAGGAACTGAGCGGAGTCCATCTCCCATCTCTGGAAACCTTAATTTAGACCCCCCTCAGGCTTCTGAGATTTCAGCAGGCATTGCCCACAGACTTTCAAGCACATATTAGCCATGTTCTCTCTTTTAAAAAGCAAAAAGGAAGGAATATAGTTCTCGGCAAGCTAAATGGCTGCACCCATAGCTACATACTACAGCTTTCCAGTTCTCCAATGTAATAGGAGGCATGCACCCAGCCCCACCCAGTGGTGTGAGGAACCTTTGGCCCACCAGATGTTGCTGAACAGCAACTCCTAGCAGCCCTAGCCGGCCCACCCAAGAGGCAAGGTGAGGCAACTGCCTCAGGTGGCAGATCCCAATATCAATCGTTATTCCCCCCGCCCTTGTTCCTGATGTACATCTTCATTGATCCCTTCTTCCATGGTGGTGAGCCATTTTGTGGTTCATCTCAGGTGCCAAAATATCTTGGGCCAGCACTGTCTAGCAGGCCTGGCCAATGGTCAGGGATGATGGGAGTTGTCGTTCAGCCATGTCTGGAGGGCCACAGGTTCCCCTACACGTTACATATTGGTTCTATGGGGCGACTTAACCTCTCCCCTCTGAAACAACATGCCAGCTTAGCTTCTCGTCTTCCCTTTTCACCCATTGCCTCAGAACAGGAAGCCACAACAACCACCAGGGCATAAAATGTGGCGCTATACAAAAAAGAGAGTTCAAAACATGGTGTTATTTCTTAGGGAAGCACTCCAAAATTATTCTCTCTCTTAATTAAGATGCTCAACTGTTCTCAGTTTGCCAAGCTGTCCAAGCCAAGAAATGAAGTTGGTTTTAGTTCCTCACCTGCGTCTTCTGGAATCTTCTTGAGAGGGCAAAGGGGTGGGAAGGAGGCTCTTGCCACTAGGCAACATTGTTTTCTTCTTCCTCCCCAGACCCCACCAAGATGTTGTGTTTAAGGAACATCACAATTCCATCCCCCCCCCCCACTTTACTCTGTTGTAAGGACGCAGGTGCCCTTGGCCCCGATCCGAAGGTCAAGGAAGCACATTCCCTTTTTACCACTGTCATTAAATGACCAATAACAGAAAACACACCACCGTTTTTATGCGACACCCATGTGTTGCCCTCATTTTTTACAACACACGATCTCATGGTTCTCCCCTCCCCGCCTCATGTCAGTACCCTTAAGTTTGTTTTTTGAAAATGTACCTTAAAAAAAAAAAAAAGTAGCGTTCCACCCTTAGTTCTTTAGCCCAGTCAGTGGTCTGACCCTCTTTGTCTTGTATTCGAAGGGAGAGGGGGAGGGGGCAGAAGAGCAGCCCTTTTTCCCTGTATGTCAGGTGCGTCCAACTCCCAAAAGACCGCGATCTACTCCCAGTATAAAAAAACTGGCAGTGATCTACTCATTGTCATTGCCAAGAGCTGTTGAGCTTTTCAGGGAGAGGATTGCCCACAGTTTTTGAGCTTTTTTGGGGGGGAGGATGCACCAGAGTTGTTGAGCTTTTGGGGGGATCGATCAGGAGCACCCCGGCGATCGTCCTGTTGTACATTCCTGCTGTATGTCAAATGACAGTTGGCCTGGGTTGCCCAAACTGCATGACAGGAGATTGTCACAAACAAAGTGCTTTCGCCCAACTGCCAGGACGAGAAGGAGCGGCCTACTAGGCCTCAAGAGGGCTGTGCTAAGGCCTTAGTGAATCCCGCTCATCTTGCATGCATTAATAGTTCGTTCGTTTGTGTCCTGAGCTGCCTAAATATCAAAAATAGGATTCAGTGGTGACAGGGGTCCTCACGCAAAGTCCTTGGGGCGAGAAACCGATTCGGCTAGGCCTAGGTACTCTAGGTTCTCCGCCGTCGGCGTAGTGGCAAAGCTGTTGGTGGCAGGAGCGGCAGAGCCGGCAAAAAATTCTGCTGGGTTGCTCTTGGGAGTCTCCTGGTTCCAGTAATATAGATTGTCAAAGGCCTGAGGCAAAGGGCCGGCCAGAGGGAGGTTGCAGGGCGTCAGGTACTCTGGGTTTTCCACCACGTTGCTGAAGCTGCTGCTGTTATGGAAGGCGTTCTTTGGTTCCTTGATGAGCCCGTTCTTGCCCAAGTGACCCTTTGGCTTTTCTAGGGTGGATCCTGGTGGTCGAAGGCCTTTGTTGGATGGAAGGCTGTTTTCTGGCTGATTCACATACTCTGCAGGGATAAGAAAAATGCAAAACAAATGGCCGAAACCAGGAAACGGTGACTTCCACCAACCTTCCACCCAAACTAACAGCAAACATGGCTTTTCGAGTCCTCAAATAAGACGCCACACTTGGTACTGGCAATCCACAGCCACAGGGGCTAGAAGCTTGTTTTTGAAACAAAACAAAACCCACACCAAAACACTTTTCAAGATTCCCCAATTGAATTTTTTGCAAGCACATACATTACGAACAAGGCACATACCTGGAACCATACTGCAGGGCACAGGTGAATTGTAGTTCTTAGCTTCTGGGCTCTCGTTTTCATTAATCGAGGCACCAGTGGGATCTTCGCAGTAGCGCTGCAGAGTGCTTCCTGTATAGTCCCCTTCGAGCAAGTCAGGAATGACAGCTCCTGGCTCTTCCAACAGAGGCGGGCCCAAATAGGGGTACTGAGCTGGTTGCTCAGGTTCATCCTCATCCATTGGAGTCTCTGTGGTACTCTGGTAAGGGTAAAAAACAGGTGTGCGCTTCAGCATTGCCTGTGAAGAACACATGCCAAGTAGAAACCTGATCGCCGAGGGTAAGTGTAAGCTGAGAGTTCAGGCTTAGGGACCATTTTGCAGCCCTGGCCAGCAGGGAAGGAGATTTGAAATATTGAGGAGGGGATTATACTATGAAGTTCTATGATGGTGGCTAATCTTTCTTGGCTGAACTGCCACACGCAGGGTTCACAAGCCCTCTGATTTTGCCACACCTCCCCCCAATAAAGGTAGGTGGTCTTGCTGGGGGGCATAAGGTAAAAGGTAAAGGACCCCTGGACGGTTAAGTCCAGTCAAAGGCGACTATGGGGTTGCGGTGCTCATCTCACTTTCAGTCGAAGGGAGCCAGTGTTTGTCCACAGACAGCTTTCCGGGTCATGCAGCCAGCATAACTAAACCACTTCTGGTGCAACAGGATACCGTGACGAGTGCCAGAGTGCACGGAAATGCTGTTTATCTTCCTGCCACAGTGGTACCTATTTATCTACTTGCACTGGCGTGCTTTCGAACTGCTAGGTTGGCAGGAGCTAGGACAGAGCAACGGAAGCTCACCTCGTCGCGGGGATTTGAACCTCAAACCTTCTGATCGGCAAGCCCAAGAGGCTCAGTGGTTTAGACCACAGTGCCACCCGCTGTGTATACAGCCTGTAGGCTATGGGCTAGTCACCACCTCTCTCTTTTGCAAACTTACTGAAATATTCAATACACGAGTTTCCAGCACATGCGCTTTACAGGAGAGCAGGGCATGCCCACTGGGAAGTCCAGCCTGAGCAGGATACAAACTGGCTTTGTCTATTATCACTGTAAACTGATAACAGCCACATGCTTACCCTGGTTGAGGGGATCCTAGAGCGATAGTCTGCAGATGCCTCGCCATTGAAAAAGCCCTGGTGGGGTACCAAGTACTCTTCGGCATCCACCAGATCTTGCATGTCTTCTTCCTCTAGCAAAGTGCGGTAGAAAGTGCTGTCTATGGGGCTGGCAAGACCCATTTTATCATCGTTCTGCCAAGGAGGAACAACCAGAAATATTAATGTGCATGCATGTTCTAACAGACAGCAGTAAGTATTTGTGGCTTTGAGAATTCCACTGCTCCTGCAGGAGGAGTGGGCTTAGGGTTCATGAAAGTAGCCCACATAGCATCTTCTCCATTATTCTTACAACAACCTTGTACAGTAGGTTAGTGGACACCTCAGTCAGTAAAGCATGACACTCTTAATTGTCAGGGTTGTGGATTCAAGCCCCAAAATGGGCAAAAGATCCCAGCATTGCAGGAGGCTGGACCAGATGATCCTCATAGTCCCTTTCAACTCTACAATTCCATCATTCTGACTCTAAAGAACTCAAACAAATGAGCCACACCATATGCTACAGGGGGACAAAGAATGCCATACATAAACAGCCATTTGTTAAGCTGGCTCGGGAGTAAAATTCCCTCCCCCCGATCAATCTGATCCCAGGCATGGAAGAGACTCTAATCCACCCAGGCCCAGTTAAAACAGGAGTCAGACAGTATGTGTTCAGAAGCCTCCCAATGACTGTAGCAGCAGCAGCTATCAGGCTCAGCAATCACAGACACCATCAGCATCACCCCTCGCTTTTGGCAATGCCTTGCTTCTCCTAGCAGTAGATTACACCAGCTGCCAGCAGAATCAACAAGGAAGGCCTGTTCCCTTCATGGCCTGTTTGTGGGCTTCCTGGAGGTATGTCGTTGAACACTGTTTCTGAGGCAGGAGGGTGGACTAGATAGGTTTAATCTGTTCCAGCAAGGGACATTTTACGTGCTTGTGTTTATTCCTTCCCTCCCACCACTTACCTGCAACTGAACAAGATGCTTAGCGACGGAAAATCCCCTACTAGAAAAGCTAACCAACAAACTTAAAACTAGCATGGGGACAAGCAAAGGAGGACACCTTCATTCCAGTATGGTTCCCCTTTATCATATACACAAAACAACAAGACAATGACCTATTCCTCCCCCCTCCACAACAACATACAAATCAATATGGCTAACATGACCCAAAAACCTACCCCTGCCCCACTACACACATACAAACAAGCCACACTGCAACCAATTGAACACAACCAACCAAGTTCTGGACCCCCTAACCCAGGCATCCCCAAACTCGGCCCTCCAGATGTTTTGGGACTACAGTTCCCATCATCCCTGACCACTGGTCCTGTTAGCTAGGGATGATGTGAGTTGTAGTCCCAAAACATCTGGAGGGCCGAGTTTGGGGGTGCCTGCCTTAACCTCTCGGTGTGTGTGTGTGTGTGTGTGTGTGTGTGTACACACACACACACAAAGGATCTATCCACATGATGCTAACACTAGGCAATAGAATGAAATAACAACGCCCCCCCATTTTTCTCCCTCCCTCCCTCTTCCCCCAATTGAACTTTTCTCTGCTTATTTGTCCATTTTGTAACACAAGAAAATATTTCATGAAAGCTAATTTAACACAGTGGAAAAAAATCCCCTTTGAACACAGCCTAGGTCTTGGCAGGATGAAAGTCTTTCCCTACCACCACTCCTGGCTCACCTGGATGACCACGAAACGCTGCGGATCCCTGGCCATTCGCGTGAATTCAGTGACCAGTTCTCGGAACTTGGGCCTGCATTCTGAGTCGATCATCCAACCTGTGTGGCAAGCACAGCCAGCACTTGGAATGAATTAGTTCAGTTTAATCAAGTTCGCTGAATTACTTAAAAATTATCTAAGCTATCCCTGAAGGTAGCTCCCATAATTGACAGGTAAACTGAATATGAATTAAGTTCATTTGGGGCTAGCACTCTGAATGATTTCTAGTTCATCTTCATTATCTTATATGTGTGCTTTTCTTTACTCTTTGGACGCTTTGGGCCTTTAAGATTAAACACCACAATTGTTGGGGGAAATAAGTTAAACCATTCACATTTGACTTGTGTGTTTTGGTATTTTCTTAAGTGTATTTTATACTTTGGCATAGCAGCCTGTAACATTATGAATGCTGAAAAACAAACGTGCCGAGGATCCATTGGGTGAAGTTGAATTGAACCGACTACTGAAGACAAACTGAACTAGTTCATTTTGTCAAGGGACAAATTGGAACTGGAACCAGCTCCTTTGGAAAATGAACTTTCAAGCTCTGAATACAAACGTTTAGCCAAAAGGTTCAAACTCCAGAAAATACAAGTTCAAAGATGCAGGCCTTCTTAGGAGGCACCATAAAGATCCTCCAAGAAAAAGGTATAGCTCAACTTGCTGCCACGCCACTTCCCTTTAAGGCAGCGGTTCTCAACCTGTGGGACCCCGGATGTTGTTGGACTACAACTCCCATCATCCCTGAGCTCTGGCCTTGCTAGCTAGGGGTGATGGGAGTTGTAGTTCAACAACATCTGGGGACCCAAAGGTTGAGAAAGGCTGCTTTAAGGGCTATGGGGTGCCAGCGACAACAAAGGCTACAGTAACCAAGGGCCTTGCCCCCCTTGCCCCTGTATTTCATTGCAACCCTTTTTCCTTTCATGCAAGACCTCTAGCTTCTTACATTTCACCATGATCATGTAGACATCAATGGTGCAGATGGGAGGCTGTGGTAACCTCTCTCCTTTCTCCAGCAGGTCAGGGATCTCTCGGGCTGGGATTCCATCATACGGCTTGGCTCCAAAAGTCATCAGCTCCCACACAGTCACACCTGGAGAGACAGGCATGGGGGTCCCGTCAAGTGCCAGCCAACGTTTAACCGCAGGAACGAACAGGAGGGTCCCCACAAGCCCCCACTTACCATAGCTCCACACGTCGCTTTGGTGTGTGAAACGCCTGCGCAAGATGGACTCCAGGGCCATCCATTTGATAGGTACCTGGGCAAGGCAAATGGCACAAAGTTTACCACTGTGGCATCAAACCATCCCTCTTGTGGGTTGGTTCCAAGCAGCAGCAGCAGCTGTGTGTATGTTTGTGTGGGGCAGGAGAACAGGCTTATGGGCCTAGTTCTTAGGGAGCTAGTCAATCTGCGCCTGGGCCGTACCACCACAAGAGGGCAAGCCTAGGGACACAGGATGGAATCCTCCTTCACAGAGAACACTCTCCCTGTACAGCGGTACCTCAGGTTAAGTACTTAATTCGTTCCGGAGGTCCGTACTTAACCTGAAACTGTTCTTAACCTGAAGCAACAATTTAGCTAATGGGGCCTCCCGCTGCCGCCGCGCCGCCGGAGCACGATTTCTGTTCTCATCCTGAAGCAAAGTTCTTAACCTGAAGCACTATTTCTGGGTTAGCAGAGTCTGTAACCTGAAGCGTATGTAACCTGAAGCGTATGTAACCTGAGGTACCACTGTATATAGAAAGCAAGCATGCCAAGCTAAGAAGTAAGCCACAGACCTTTTCTCCCAACAGGCTTATTTTCTAGAGAGAGAGAGAATTGTTTTGCCTGCAGAATCATTCGATCAGGTGGGCCCTCGCATGCACTTCGAAGTGTTGCAGCTCAGACACAGGCTCACTACCTCTGCTGTTGTTTATAAGAAGCAGGCCTGATACAGTACAGTGGTACAGCTTCTGCTTTACATGCAAAACCTTAATCCCTGCCACCTCCCAGCAGGACTGGGCAAGACCACCCTGAAAACCACGAGAGTCATTGCCTGTTCATGTAGACTGGGGTTAGCCAACATGGTGCCCCCTCCAAATGTTGTTCAGGTCCCAGTGCTTTTTTCTTAAATAAAATGTTTAGAGGTACTCTCATTTTCCTACTCATATTGAAATACTGCTCCTCAATGAGGCCAAATTTAGATTCACAAAATGTTTAGGGGTATGCGTACCCCCCAGAAAAAAAGCACTGTCAGGTCCCATAAGCCCCAACCAGCAAGAGATGATGAGTCTTTGTCCAACATCATCTGGAGGGTGACACATTGGTTCCCTCTGGTGTAGACAATACCAAGCTACATGGGCCAACTGTCTTAAGTTGGTATAAGGCACTTTCCTATTTACTGCCTAGTGGTTAGAACGCTGAGAGACCAGGGTGCAAATCCTCACTCATCCATCCAGCTCACTGGGTGTCCTTAGGCTAGTCGCTCACTCTCAGCCTGACCTATTTCACAGGGTTGTTGTGAGGATAAAAATGGACAGGAGAGAACCACATACACCACCTTGAGCTCCTTGGAGGAAAGGCGGGATAGAAATGTAATAAATAAATAAATTTGCCCGGAGGAGACGAAACTAACAGTGTCAGTGCATTTCTCCCACTACTCAAATGATATGTAACTGCACCCATCTCTAAACAATTCTGATCAACCTTTAGGGTGCTACTCAGTCTTAAAGGGAGGTGCACCCTGGACTTGCTCCATAATTGTGTTCTCTGACCAACCTTCCCTCCGTCGGCATGATATTCTGTCTCATCGATGTCCAGCAGCCGAGCCAAACCAAAATCTGTGATCTTCACATGGTTTGGGCTCTTCACCAGGACGTTCCGGGCGGCTAAGTCCCGGTGGACCAGACGGACATCCTCCAGGTAGTTCATACCCTGAGAGAGAATGAAGAAATGCTAGTAACTATCCCCTTAAAGTTGAGCCAAGGGGAACTGTTTCTAGAGCTCTTAAAAACACATAGGTGCAATAACAGATGCCATGCACCCTCAGTCTCAACTGCAGAAGTGGAGAAAATAATTAACATTAATTTCTAATTTCTGTGGCATCGATACAAACTTGCTAAACTTGCTAGGAGAAGGGAAAGGAGGGTTCCTGCAGTGCTCTCCTATCCTCCATGCCTGATTCAACTGGTTTATTCCTTTTCAGCAGCTTACAAAACAAAAAATATGCTTGAAAATACAAAGCTGCTTTATACTAAACCAGGCAATCGTTCCCTGTAGCTCAGTACTATCCGAGAACAGCTTTCTAATATCTCAGACAGAAGTTATATTCAGTCCTGCTGTCATTCCTCTAACTGGAGACACCAGGGATTGAAGCAAGGGTCTTTTGCAAGCAGAGCACACATTCTACCATTACGTTATGTTGGATTATACACTTCACATCTCTGCAAATGTCAATGCTTTGGGAGTGGCAGTGGGGTTACGTGTGTGGATGGATTTGCAGGCAATAAGCCTAAATATAAGTGGTTTGTTAAAAGCTGGGATCAGGGGGCTGAACTCATAAGGACTAGGAACTTGTTGCAAATTTAAAATGCAAGAGAGAGACTGGATGCACATATTCTGCATTTCCTCCAAAGAATATTCGATTCAGCGGGGCACTTGTATTTGTGAAGGGGGAAGAATTTCAGCAAGTTACGTCGCCCAGTCTTCCATTTTAATACCGCAGTGGTGGGACAAGTGTCATCTGCTGAAGTCCTCCCTTTGGGGTGGTTCATATAAGCACAGGGAAGTCTGTTCTGTAATGAGCCCGTCACCATCACCAGCCACGATCCCTCACAATGCAGCTCTCTTCAGTTACTACCTCCGTCGTGACCCTATTTTCTTCTTTGATTGTCGGTTTGTGATTCTACCCCCCCCCCACACCTTTAAAGAGGTGAAAGATGGGGGAAGATAAAGCAAAGAAAACTGAATGTGGGTGAAGAGAGGAGGTGGGTCCTGAAAGGGGCAGAATACAACTGGCTATGCAGTCGCATGCCAGGCGGACAATCACCATGAAGCCCCGCCCCCGGCACTGAAGCTCCGCCTACCTTTGCTATCTGCACACACCAGTTGAGGAGGTCCTGGGATCCAATGCGGTCCTTGTTCTCCCTCACGTAGTCCAGCAGGCAGCCGTAGGGCATGAGCTGAGTAACCAGCTGCACTGTGGAGGTGAGGCAGATTCCCAGCAGCCGCGATACATAAGGGCTGCCCACCCCGGCCATGACATAAGCCTCCTGGGGAGGAAAGGTGGGTGTTAGAAGTCTCCTTTCAGAAGAGAAATAGTGATGGAGATCAGGGAGAAGAACTCACACGGGCCAGACTTCAAGGGGAGATTTCTATCCCTCTGCAGGTGAGGGAAGCAGTGTGAGTTTGCTAACCCAGGTTAGAGGGAAGACATCCAGGAGGGGTTGTTAATCCTCTCCCACTAGACCCCAGGAATTGCTGAATTCAGCCACGGCAAACAAAACATGGGTGACAACAACAGGGAAGCCCGATGCCGTGTAAGTTGCTTGTAACTTTGGCCGACAAAAAGTGTTTATAGACTGTTTTGAGTCTGTGGCATTCCCAGGAGGAGAATTAGTGGAGGGCACATTGAACCCAGTAAGAGCAGAAAAGATCTGTGAGGAAGCACAGCAAATAGAGAAACCGCAACATACTTGGCCCAGCTTTGAGAAGATGCTGAAAGGAGATGTGCTTATGTGTCCTGCGTGACAATTAAGTCAACTGGAGGGATTTCGGTGACATTTTAACCCGGGGAAATCCTGAGCATATAGGAAGGGTGGAGTTATTTTATTAGAGGTCTATTTCTCAGCTCCAAACTGATATAAAGGTCTGGCTGCACTGCTTTAAAGGAGAGGCCCACAATTTTTGCTTTTAAGCCTTATTCTCCATCATCTTACTGCCCCACCCCTCCTACATCATTTTTGACAGTATCTCTCTATTGCAGGGTTGGCAAATGTGGTGCCCTCCAGTTGTTGTTTTGACTCCAGGTCCCATCATCCCTGACACTTTGGCCATGCCGGCTGGGGCTGATGAGAGTTGCAGTCCAACATCTGGAGAACCACAAGTTCCCCATCCATGTTCTGGACAATAAGCCCCATGGATTCCATACTGGCATCTGGTACACTGAGACAACATCAGAGGTAGTGTGTGATCTTCATACAGCAGGAGGGAATAATCTGTGGCCCTCCAGATGTTCTTGAACTACAACTTTGGAAGGCGCTGCATATTCTCCTCCTCTGTTTCTCCTGGTTTTGCTTTGCTCTGCTAGGAGATGCTGGGATCTTTTGAACCTGTTGACCCAATGCAGTGAACTGGTAGCTATCAATTTATCTCCAACTGGATGCTCATGTGCTATGCAGTTAGAACAGCAACTGCAGCTATGGCACATAGGCCGCTTTTCAATTAGGTGGGCTGGAGGAAGTACCAAGAGGATGTTAGAGCAAGTGAGAAAGCGCTGTCCGTTTCCAGAAACTGTGAGAAGATTCTCAAAGATTCTCAGAAGCATTGAGGTGCAAGATTGCCTTGTCTACAGCAGCTATAAATAGCAATGGAGCACTTATCTGTGGACATGTGCGATTCCTACAGAGGAGAGACTGCTGAGCTGCGTGCAGGCAGCATGTACAACTGAAGTGTGCCTTACTATCTGCACTGTAGTAAAGTTGCAAATAAGTCTTCTACCATCAAGATTGGTGTTGCCTTCAAGTAAACAATGCTTGACTGAGCTTTACGGCTTCCATGTGTTTTATTGCCATTGGCCATGCGCAACTTGATCCTTTCAACAAGAAGCTGTATGGTCATCACTCTGCCTTGCAAGGGAGCTAGCATACATGCAAGGAAATGTTGCCGGGCCACCCTCAAGATTTATGGTTGGAGGTGGTAAAATCTTCAGAGGAGGCAAGGTTTGGGCTGGTCATCATTTGTGTGTGTGTGTGTGTGTGTGTGTGTGTGCCTGTGTGTGTGTGTGTGTGTACACACAGGCGCGCACACACATACACACAGTGTTTCATTCTTATTCAAATTGCTGTTATCGTTTTATTCCTGTTGCACCACCTCGACTGTTTTTGCTCTTTTAGTCATAGTGCCTTGCCTTGCCTCGCTGAGCTGCTTGGATGGATTTCCCCCCACTTTCTTGTGCAGTCATTTAGGTTTACAGTACAAATGGTGCATCAGGAAACAGTGCAATTATTCTCAGTTAAAATCTTGAGCCTCAGGGTGCTTGTCCCTGGTTCAGCTTTAGCCACTGGGTTGCAAATCCAAACCCGGATTAAGAGGGGTCACTGTGCCTTCCTCACTCACATCCAAAATCTCCTTGTTGGCTTTGGGCGAGGTGTTTTCCCGCAAGACTTTGATGGCCACCGGGATCTTCACACTCTCACCATCTGGAATCCAAATTCCCTGCATGGATGGTTAAGAGAAAGAGAGCAAGATGAATAAATGCATCGGGTTTTGTTTTTTAAGATGATGATGATGATGATTACAGGAATATGGGAAGGAGACTGCCTACTAGACACTTCAGAAAAACTCCCAAGTGAAAGATGTGGCCTAGTGTGGCAACACAGAGCGCCGTGCCTCTCTTCACACGGGACTTTGTGGTGTGCCAGAGGCACTCGCACACAGCAGCAGCCCAGGCAGAACTCTTAAGTTAAATTGCAGTGGCCCTGCTAGCTGACAAAGGAATCCCATTTCCCCCCAGTACCAACTTAATGGCTGCTGGGAAGATGCGATCACCACCTGGAATGGGAACATTTCGTTGAAAGGAAACACTTGGATCCTGAGTGAACGAGGAACAGGATTCAAGGCTTGGTAGTTCAAACTGAGTCTCTGAAAAGATTTCCAAAGGTCCTCAAGCTGTTGGGTTCCCAGCCAAGGGCTTTCCCGCGCCATTTGCCCACACAACAAATCTAATCCAGCGCTCCTCACCTTGTACACCGTTCCAAAAGCGCCTGAACCCAACACCTTGACTTTTTTCAGTTCCGTCTCCTTGAGAATACGCATCTGTGCCTGGTTAGGCAGGGCTCCGCTGGGTGTCAATGGCTCCACCAACTAACAGCATCAAAGAAAGTAAGGAGGGGTGCAGAGGGGGGGGGGATTTAAGTAGAGGTTTATGGCCACCTGCTAAGGGTAATGTAGCAGTGGATTTCCCACATCAGTAGGGGATGAACTAGAGGAGCTCTGAGGTCCCTTCCAACTCTATGGTTCCACTGCCCCCTAGTCAGTCTCACATACAAGCATGTAATAAAATTATTTGGGGGGACATGGAGAAGAATGAGAACACAACAGTGCTGGGGACTTCCTGTGAAGATTATTCTCGATGCGAGAAGCCAAGTTACAGGGAACCAGGCAGAGGGCCTTCTCGGCAGTGGCACCTGCCCTGTGGAACGACCTCGCACCAGATGTCAAAGAGAAAAACAACTACCAGACTTTTAGAAGACATCTGAAGACAGCCCTGTTTAGGGAAGCTTTTAATGTTTAATAGATTACTGTATTTTAATATTCTGTTGGAAGCCGCCCAGAGTGGCTGGGGAAACCCAGCCAGATGGGTGAGGTATAAATAATAAATTATTATTATTATTATTATTATTATTATTCAGTGGGAAGTTCCCTTTCGGACTATTTATACATTTAGGTCTTTTTATACATGCGTAACAGGGAAGCAGTTGTCTTATCTGGCTTTCTGTCAGCTGTCTGCAGAAGTTCAGAAGCAGAGCATGAAAATGAAGGCCTTCTCCTAAAACGTTTGGCAACATTTCATATTCAGAGATATACTGCCCCTGTACATGGAGGTTCCATTGAGCATGGAACGGAGAGGGAGGCAATTCCCCACATGGGGAAATAAAGCAGCGCTTCTAA
Organism: Podarcis pityusensis; assembly: GCF_964106645.2. Taxonomy (NCBI): domain Eukaryota; kingdom Metazoa; phylum Chordata; class Lepidosauria; order Squamata; family Lacertidae; genus Podarcis; species Podarcis pityusensis. The sequence continues at coordinate 26,359,463 of NC_138038.1, forward strand.
AAAGGCTGCTAAAATCCAGAAGCACCGTGCCAAATCTCCCATGAGCTCTGCTGCAGGCTCTCCTCACAACCCCACCTCAGGGGGAAAGAGGTTACGGCCGCCAAACCCTACCTCTGTCTCTTGCAGGAGACGCCGCAGAGTGTGCTTCCGCTCTTGCTGCTTCCGACGCTTGATGCAAATGATGATGATGGACAAGAGAACCAGGACGAGCGCAGCACCCACCACCCCAGCTGTAATGGACGTAGCCTGGCTGGAAGAGGACAGAGAGAAAAGGGGGGAAGCCTGAAGCAGGGTAGCCAACTTTGCCTGCAACTTTCAGGGGATGCGAACGGGCAGGCAGGCAGAGAAGCTGCGCCAGGCAGGGCTTAACCAAGCAGAGAAAGTGAGGAGGATGAGTTGCCAAGAGAGAAACTTTTTAGGGAGTTTCAGGTGCCAATTAGAGACCTGCCCAATTCCTCAGGCCTTTGAGTGAACCGTGGGATACTCAAGGAAAGTCAGCAGTCTCTCCTGATGTTATGGCGAATTTTCATCCCTCGTGGTTTTTATTTATATTTCAACAACAATGGATTCTCCGTATTGCCACAGCCACAATAACCCGATTCTGGTGGGAATTAGCCGGAGCGGATATTTTTTCACAGGCACACGAAGGTGTAGGAATCAGCCCTACCAGAGAAACTGAAATATAAACTGAGAGCCTCTAGAGGTCAAAAATGTAAGGACAAACTTCTTCCTGTTTGGTGTGATCTTACTGTTTATGTTAACAATGCATAACATAACCAATCTCCTCCTTCCACTAGCCCCACTTGGCTTATAAACGGCTGTGGATGATAGAGGAATACAGGTAGCGCTCCAAATTAAAGTTTGCTGCAGCTCAGTCCCCTGGAAAACAAGGACTATCCATGGTACTGGTGTTTTTATTTTTTACAGACTAGTTATAATTCTTATTATACCAAAAGTCTGGAATGTATTGGTGATGTCTGTAGCCCTCCTCTTTGTCTTGGCTTAGACATTTCATGCCTGTTTTCTGTGATGAATTTTGTTTTGTGCTTGGTTTGGCATTTTAATAAATAACTAGAACAAATAAAGCAAAAACACCCACCGACTGATATACTGCTCAATAATAATAGTTTCAAAGCACAGTGTTTCCTGCTGCTTTTTCTGTTGCACGAGGTTCTAATGTACTATGATTGTAACCTACTTTGAGATTCTTTTAATAATGAGGAGCTAGAATTTGTTTTTTAATAATGTGTTCAAAGGATTTATCTCCTAGATCTTTTAGAGCTGATGCATGTTAGTGATAAAGAGCACAGGCTGTGAGCACTGTGGTTCATGTCTCAGATCAGCCACGAATTCACCAGATGGACTGAAAATTATTTCACTTTTACGAAATTATCACTGCATTTTGTTTCCCTCTGACCTCACTTTTCTCCCCCACGCAACCATGTATATTCGTCTGCCAATTTGAGACTTCACGCATCTGATGAAGTGGATTCTGGCCCTCAAAAGCAAATGGCATAATAAACGTGTCAGTCTTTAGGGTGCCACAAGTTTATTGGTTTTTACTGAATAATCTCTATCTTTCCAGCGAATCTTTCCAAATTTGTGGCCATTTGCTTTTTCTGTAGCACATTCAGCTCATCAGAGTACACTGCAGGATTATCTGTCCCGTCACAGGGACAGGAAAACATCCTTTCAAAAAAAACCTTTTTTGTAATTGAAAGCTGAGGTTTCTCAGAATACTGAATTCCCTAATCACACAATCACACATATTCATGGCTCTTAGCATGGCCTTTGTACTTAGGTTGTGCCCAGAAATCTTCCATGTTCAGTAACTTCAGTAACACACAGGTATCTGAAGAAGTGTTCATGCACACGAAAGCTTATACCAAGAACAAACTTAGTTGGTCTCTAAGGTGCTACTGGACAATTTCTTTTTATTTTTTCATATATTTCAGTAACACAAGAAACTTTATACTTTGTATAGGCTTGCACACCATCTTGACTTCCAAGGGAAGATACGTGGGATATAAATGAAAATGAGCCGATATCTAATACCTAGGTTTCTGATCCACGGGGCAGCCACGTTCATCCCGTATTGTACACCTGGAAAAGGAAACACCAAGTTGTATCACACAACCATTTAAGAAATACCACTTCACTTGTTAAGGAGAAACAACGGGTGCCAGAACAGAATACAGCTCGCTACTTGCAAACATTTAGGCAATTTTAATTTCTTTTTCACTTTTGCATTTTTTTTAACTGATTGAAACGACCGATAAATACAAAGTGTGGAGAACTAAAAGCAATCTTGTTAAAAACTGTAACAGGCATAATAATGTTCAGTAGAGCAGAATGAAGGAGACGGGCAACTGAATAAAAGTTTGTTTTATGCGACAACAGCCGCACGGATGCCAGTAGCCCAGAGTTGGAAATAACCCTGACCAGAGAAGAATGGCAAACAAAGTTGATGGACTATGCTAAAATGGCAAAATTAACTGGGAATCTTAGACATCAAGAGGGCAAGAACTTTAAAAAAGAATGGGAAAAGTTTACAATCTATTTAGAAGAACACTGTAAGCAGGTTAAAACATTAGCAGGATTTCAACCACACTTGTAAACTAACAGAAAGTATGGAAAATTTGGAAGGATAAAACTTGGGACAGTATTGATATGCAGTTGTAAATATTATCATTAGGACCCATGGAAGGGATGGGAGGGGAAGTCAGGAGATTCAGAGTAATCTTGATCTTTGGATTTTGAAATGTTTTTTGTCGTATGTTTATGTTTTTTTAAAAATCAAATAAAAAATTATATATATAAAAAGAAGACAACTGAATAAAAGTTTGCACGGCTTCATGAGCTTTCGGACACATGCAGTTATCACGAGCTGTGGAAGACATTTCTAGCGCCGACATTTAAAGGCGGCTTTAAAAAAAAAACCTTTTAATTTTTGTTTGCTGACCTTGTTTCATCAAAGCCCGTTTAGAGGCAGGTAGCGATGAGGACACCTTAGGCGGCAGATTTTTGGTGTCGCTCCAGGGCGGCCAAGTAAAAGGCTGACAGAAGTCAAAACGATTACGTGCTAAATTATACAGAAGGTATGCTCTGCAGAGAGCAAACCGCTAACAGTCTTAGCATTTCTTCCTCCCCACTTCCCATCACCCACTAGGCAAAGGTGCTGGTGCCTCTTTTCCAGCAGGACCTTCTCCACACAATCCAGAATGCGGCAGCTAGACTGGTGACTGGGCGTGGCCACCGAGACCACATAACACCGGTCCTGACAGACCTACATTGGCTCCCAGGACATTTCCGAGCACAATTCAAAGTGTTGGTGCTGACCTTTAAAGCCCTAAACGGCCTCAGCCCAGTATACCTGAAGGAGCATCTCCATCTACATCGTTCTGCACAGACAGTGAGGTCCAGCTCCGAGGGCCTTCTGGCAGTTCCCTCACTGTGAGAAATGAAGCTACAGAGAACCATGCAGAGGGCCTTCTCAGTGGTGGCGCCCGCCCTGTGGAACGCCCTCCCATCAGATGACAAGGAAATAAACAACTATCTGGTTTTTAGAAGGCATCTGAAGGCAGCCCTGTTCAGGGAAGCTTTTAATATTTGATGAATTATTGTATTTTAATATTTTGTTGGAAGCCGCCCAGAGTGGCTGGGGAAACCCAGCCAGAAGGGCAGGATATAAATAATAAATTATATTATTATTATTAACCATGTTGGAAACTCACGAGTGGGTGCAGTTGGTCGGGCAGATCTGGCACATGCCTTCCCCATCGGGATACTTCCAGATGGGTACGAAAGAACCGTCCACCTTCACGCCGCTGGGACACTGCTCCACGCAGTAGGGGCCATCTTTGTAATGGGCACAAGCCACACACTGGTCTGCGTCCTAAGGAAGGAAGGACAGAAAAAGAAGACTTTCTATAAGAAGAACAGGGGGAGGGGAACTCCTCCCTATCAGCTGTCCTGTATGGATCTGCATTCAATATCATCCCTACAACTCAAAGTGACTCATTATCGACATGACCCGAGACTGACATTAAAGCCAGAAACTTTGATAGGAATCTATGGATTTGGAGTCGCTGGGTCTGGGGCTGTTGCGAAGTCGCCTCAGGTGAACTGTGCTGTTCTTGCACATTTTATTACCTAATGAAGGGAAAAGTTGGGTAACTTGGATTTTGTAACATCACAGGTGCATTGATTTCAATGGGCAAATTTAAGCACATGCTCAAGGCATGAGCCTCAAAGCTTTCAAGCTTCAGAGCTCTTCACTTTGGCTGGATCTCGCTCTGAAAAATCTAAAAGAAATGACTAGTTGTGACTTTATCTTCAGTGTCTGAGGCGACAAGCTCTGAATAAAGCTTGCCCAGCTTTTATCTATGATGCACGAAGTCTTTGCCGGCATGCCAGCTGATATTTGCTCTCTTGCATAATGACTATGTGGGCAGTCCTTAAGAGGAGGGATGGGCGATACTTCTATTTATTGTCTGAAACCGGTATGGCGTTTGCATCGCGACACCAGTTTCAGACTTTTTGAGCTGCCGATACATCGTGACTTCCCAGCCACCATGATGTATTGACGGTTAAAATTGATATACGCTGTGTTTATAAATTTATCTGTTTTAGTTATTTGCTATTCAGTTTTCTTTGTTTCTTCCTATCATTTCTATTACAAGGTTCAACTCAAATTTTTACGTAACAACATTTTGTTAACGCATTTATGGGTCACACAGCTATTAGGTTTTGTGAGTATAAAGACTGATGATTGAGTTTATTTAAGTTTTATTACCCTCGACTTTTCTCATTTTACGTTACAAAATAGAAACATCCATCAAAACATCAAGAAGGCAGAAAAACCCAGAAAAACCTGTGGTAATAGGACCATTTATTTTTTTCTGTAAAGCCGTGACAGAATTTAGCTGGAAGGAATGCAAACAAGCACACCTTTCCTGTTAATAATTTATCTCTGGTATTTCATAGTCACCCGGTTTAAAAACAAGCCTGTTTGAAAACGAGCCTGAGGAATTCTCCCTTAATATTTGGATACAGGTGACGTGAGAAGAGAGAACAGGTGAAACCTCCCCACTGACCTGCTCCACAGATTCAACTGCATGGATTCATAGCTCATTTTAAAGGAAGGAGCCTGTAGCAAAGACATGGGAAGCCCATGGGCCCTCAAGACTCCGACCCCCAGCAGCCTCAGCCACCGTGGCCCATGGCTGGGAATTATGGGGTTTGTAGTCCAACAACTTTGGAAAAGACACCTTGCTATATTGAGCAATGGTTTTTCCACATTTTATTCTGGCATACATGGAAATTCCTAAGAAGCTTTTTTAAAGCATTTTTGTCATGTTTATTAGCAAAAAAAACACAAAAAACCCCAAAACTTTCCAGAGTGGCTTATTAGATCAGTAATTAGACAGTACCCCCCCCCCCAAGTTCATAATCTAAAAGGCATGACACACAAGGAAAAATGAATGGGGAGGGAAGAGGGCAGAAGCCAGTTCAAAAACTAGTTATTTCTCCTTACAGTGACTGGTTAATTTGTCCAAGCTTCCTCCATTAAAAGATACAAGCTTTCTAAAAATCGACAGCAAAACACCTTCTTTTACAACATGCAGTCATGGGGAGTATTGAATCAATTGGCTTGGCACTATTTGAACACACGCTGCCATTTGCATGCTTCCACCTTCCAGATTCCTCTCACCTCTGAGCAGCAAACCGGGAATACAAACCAATTCATCCTACGGTTTGTGCAAATCATATATGGATGTAAATTGGAGGTGAGAGAAGAAACCAGAGCAGAAAAGAAGGGGGGCACAGGGTTTGTTTATGTAGCACCAAAGGGTGGTCAGAACTGACTTCTTGGGTGTGTTCAGGGACAGCTCCAGCTCTGAGGGGACCCTTAGCAAAGAGCTGTCTAGTGGGGGCCCTCCAATGTCAGAGGCCCTGGCAGGTTTGTTGGATAGTGAGAGCAAGCAGCCAGAACTACTCAGATCAGCATGGGGAGACTGGGTCCACAGGCCACCATTTTAATTTCCGACAAGACCACAGCACTGCTCTGGGGCATTGTGGGAAATGTAAATGGTGGCTTCCAGTCCTGATCAGTGCCAGAGGAGGAAAAATTAATGGAGGGCCAGGGCAGACCTGCCAGGACAGTAGATGCCAGTTCTGGTCATTCTTTCTGTGCATATAGGGTGACAAGGAACATGAGCAGTGTGTGTGTGTGTGTGTGTGTGTGTGTGTGTGTGTGTGTGTCTTGGAGCAGATGCTCAAAGATACTTTATGGATAGACAACTTGATGTGGAAAGGCAAGGAAGTCAGAATAAAGCCTGGGCCTCCACAGCCTTCAGTCCCTGCCCTTACCGATCCATTGCAGGACTCTGTCCCATTTTGGGGCAAGCACTCAGAATGGCATGGAAGGCACCGTGTCCCGTTGACGTATTCCCGGAACTCTCTGTAGGAGAAGAAATTGCAAAGTCAGGTCAATCCAAAATTTAGGCAGCTTCCAGTTTTTCTCCTCCCGGTTTTCCTTAACTTCCTGGAATGTCGTGGATTGGCAATCCATCATCTGCCGGTGCCCTTCTCATCACAGTAACTTCTACTAGGGCTGCATTTTAATTGTTCTATAAAATTTGGTGGTGACAGATGGATGTTTCAAAAAAGAAGAAAAACAAGGAGGTGATATGTATGCTATTTTCACACCTCTTCCATGTACCCTGAAAGCACAGAATTTAGTCAACAACACAGAACCCAACACTAAGAAAATGTAGCTTTTTTATATATAAACATAGCAAATGTCTCTAGACCTTAATGTGGCTAAACAATGTATTTTCTACATAGCACTCCCAGTTGCTCCTAATCTGAATTGTAGACAGACAGGGCTCCTAGTCTGCTTTCCCCATGATCACATACCCATCCAGAAGGCTGCAGTTTTTAACACATTCGTTCCCACGCAGAAACCCAATGCAGGACATGCACTGAGTCCCCCCAGGTCCCCAGCAGTGCCCCTTGGAGCAGAGGGGGGAGCAACTCTGGTCTTCATGTACTGTGGAGAAGAAGATATAGGAGTGTATGCAATTGTTACCTGTTCTTTTGCTACCATCAAAAGGATGGAGGAAGCCATCAATGACAAGTCATTTTGTTCGACTCTTGCTGGCCTCACTGTGAGTTGCCCAAGCTAACATTGCGCTGAATAACCCTGAATTCTTATGCATTTGCTCACAAAGAGCTCACATATGGAGTCCCTAAATTCTCCTATCTGCACAGGATTTTTCATAAGCCTGGCAAAGGGGCTCACTTCCCTCCCCCCTCAACACCAGATTGTTAAAAAGTGGCTCCCAGATTGGAAGATTGTGGAGGGGGGGCCTAATAATAATAACAATAATAATTATTATTTATTTATAACCCACCCCCAGCCACTCTGGGCGGCTTCCAACAAAATATTAAAAGTACAATAAAACATCAAACATTAAAAACTTCCTTAAACAGGGCTGCCTTCAGATGTCTTCTAAAAGTCAGATAGCTGTTTATTTCCTTGATATCTGAAGGAAGGGCGTTCCACAGGGCGGGCCCACTGCCTGGTTCCCTGTAACTATAGGAGTAGGTGCTACACACTTACTACACTCGGGGTTGTTGTCATTCTGGAACAAGGTCTGCCGAGGGTTCTTGAAGATGGCTTCCCAAGGAACGTTCTGGATGAAGCAAAGGTTGGGGTTGTGGTGAATCAGGACCATTCCGCTGCTGATCTCTTGCAGCGAACGCAGGCCGAAGGAGGAGATGTTGAGGTTTTGCAATGTCAGAGAATAGACTCCGCTGCCAAAAGAAAAGAAAACACAGGCTCCCTAATCAGGAAGAAGAGAAGAAGCCCTAAAATAGCGATTTTCTTTGTCTATCCCTGCCGTGCTGAAGTTGATATTGACTAGCCCAGCGAGGGACTCATTTAACATCCTGTCTCGTTTTGTTGCATTTCAAGTAATATAATTTCAGGAACTTCAGTTAGTATGAAGGGTGAAGGTTTTAAAATAAGTAAGATATTCAGGCATCTTTTTGCTGTACCTGAGGATATTACTTCCAGCTTCTTTCTTTTCGTGTAAGGAAGGAAAGATGGCTGGCGCAGGACAGAAACCGTGGCAGGATGAAGTGCTTTAGTGAGGGATTACAAAGCAGAGGGTTCTCTCTGCTCTACCTACCACATGGCTGGTGTGTGAGGGGAAAGTTGAGGGAGAGGAAGTTACATTGTGTAGGCCCAAAGTTTTTGCGGTTTATTTGGATACCCTCCGACCTTTCGTCAGAAGGTGAGAGGCAAGGCCCTCCACTCGCTGAGTGCTTCTGCAGGATTAGCCTCCATCTCTGGAGGGGTTTCCCTTCAGCAGGAAATGCCAGTTCAGAGATCCCCTTAGGAGAGACAATGGGAAACCCGGGTTTCCTCTGAGCGACCCTGAGCTTGCTTGACCAAGTGACAGAAGTTCCACACTGCCTTGTGCATGTTAACAGTGAATACTTGTAATATGGTGGCAAGCTGACAACCAGCAGGAAGCCTTTGACAATGTCAAGACGACAGACACACACAACTACCAACATTCACTGGACTCGATAACTGGTAAAAAGAGGGACGGGATATATCCTGTTAGATCTGGAGAGCCACAAAATCCATTGGGGTTTGACAGCATTTATGCAAGTAAATAGAGACAGCTCGCTTACAGCCATCTAGTGAGTTAGTAGCAGAGGCAAGCTCAGATTCTGGAATCCTTGATTTATAGTTCAGTCTTTTAGCTGTTGCAATCTAAGCTATTTCTGCCCCAATCCAGGGTGTGTGCATGTGTGTTTGTGTGTGTGTGTGTGTGTGTGTGTGTGTGTGCGCGCTTACTTGTAAAGGGCTCGTCCCCGGATCACTTGAAGGTTCTGGAAAGGGTTTAAGTCCACAAGAGACTCCGGCCAGGATTCAATATAGAGGAAGCCTATGCAAAACACAAAGTTTGGACCATTCAGCGGAGGATGAGGGCACCTGATTTATTTATCACTTGTATATCCAACTTTTCCTCCAAGGAGCTCAAGGTGGCATACATGGTTTTCTTCCTCCCCATTTTATCCTTGCAACAACCCTGTGAGGTAGGTCAGGCTGAGAGACTGTGACTGGGCCCAGTGTCACCCAGTGAGCTTCGTGGCTGAGTAGAGATTTGAACCCTGGTCTCCCAGGTCCTAGTCCAAAACTCTAACCACTGAACCACACTGGCTCCCTTAATAATGCTACTCCATAACAATGAAGAACCCCTTTGCCTGGGACTTGGAGGCAGGGTAGAGGGGACCAAGGCTACCTAGAAATAAAATTCTTACGTACCTGTTAGATCCTTCAGGTTCTCAAAGACTTTAAGCTGCTTGGGATCAAGGGGCGGAGTATCAGAGGCAGGATCCCTGGACAGAAATGAAGGAAACTGCATTGGTGGGAAATGAAATAAACAGACACACTTCGCTTCCTCTTGCTATTATTACTGTACTCTTTGTAACTTAAGTGACCACTACTTTAATTTTGGTTCTACTCAGTTGATGAAAATGTGGCCAAAATATTTTACGCACCACATGCTATTCTGAGTGGAATCACCTCAGCATTTCTCACAAGGAAACTCTGCTGTGAAGGGCAAAATGACAAAGACAAAAGCCAGCCCTGGTGCTTCCTTTATTAAAAAAATTATATTTATTCGATTTTAGAAATATAAAATTATAACAATACAACCATACAGATCCACATTTACAGATTCTTCTGAATCTCTGGACTTCCCACCTTCTCCTCCATGGGTCCTATTATCAAACCTTTTCTACAGCACCTTTTCCAATATTCTATATTTAATACAACTCCATTGTCTCCCTAGTACTTGCTACCTTACGAGTGTTACTGCAATCCTGCTAATGCTTTCATCTGTTTACAGTGGTCTCCAATATAAATTATATTTTTTCCCATTCTTTGTTAAAGTTTTGGTCTTCTTGGTTCCTGAGCTTTCTGGTTAGTTCTGCCATTTCAGCATAGTCCAACAGTTTAATTTGCCATTTTTCTCCGGTAGGGATTTTATCTTCTTTCCATCTCCAGCCCTGGTGCTTCTGAGACTACTTGTTCCCAATACCAGAAGGCTTTCACACCTCATGGTCTGATTTCTACGGCCGCCATTTTTGTCATATACCCCAAAGAGCCTAAATCGTTCCAACTTCCTCCACTTCTTTCCTTTTTTATAAACACTCCCATAGCCCTTCCAAAGCTAAAACCTCACATGGTACAATTACAAGGATGTCTTGAGCAAACTGATGCCACACCCTTTACACCTAAAGCTCACCGTTACTCACCCTGCAAAAGTCTCTGGCAGAAAGGCTAAGCTGCCGAAGATCTTGGTGCAGCCGGCAAAGTGGTGGATGTTGGAGGCATTGATGGCACGGACCCCTTTCAGGAAATCCATCCCCAAACCGTAGCAGACTGAGAGGTGGGGGGCGGGGAGGGGAGGGAAGAGAATGTGCATATGAGTCTACAAACATCATCACAACCATAATGCAGAGCAGACAATGGGAACAACACAGAACCTTTGGGCTAAAGGGCCGAAAGAAAGGCTAACTCAGACATAGGCAAACTCCGGCCCTCCAGATTTTTGGGACTACAATTCCCATCATCCCTAGCTAACAGGACCAGTGGTCAGGGATGATGGGAACTGTAGTTCCAAACATCTGGAGGGCCAGAGTTTGCCTATGCCTGGGCTAACCCAAGTCCTTCTTGGGTGTTGAATGCACCAGTTGCAACCCCTAGTGGCCAAGAAAGAGCCATGAGCCCAAAAATCAGGGTGACTCGCCTGCTGAATATCTACAAACGCGATTCCTGAAACTGCTGCAAAGTTGGAGAGCAAAGCCAAGGTGGTCAAGGATAGGGTCAGAATACTCAGGAGGTAGAGTAAGTTAAAACTAAAACTCTGAAGAGAGCACAAATCGGTTTCAACGTTTGCAACTGTTTGCATAAACAAGCCTTTTGCCTTCCTGGTTTTGGACTGGCTAGGGATGATGAGAGTGGCAGTCCAAGACATCTGGAGGACACTGAAGTGGGGAAAGCTGCCATAAGCCCTTTCTACAACATTGGCCATTTCTACGGGTAACAGGAACGAGAGACAGGAAACAAAGTAGTATAGAATCCCATACCTGCGTCCCCATATATATCCCTCCCCCTCGTGCCAAATATCTCCATGCGACGAAGGAGGGCATACCCTACAAGTGTTGCTGGTACCCCAGGTTCTCAGAAGGACATGCATGGTGGGCGTACACAATGTGATGCCAAGACTGATGCATCATGGGAAAAGTCAGAGTCTTCCTGGAAACAGTGTTTCTCCCTCCACTGGCCAACTCCCAGCTCTTACCTTTGGGACACGGCTTGTTGCACTTCTCGCACTTTTGCACGGTGCCCACGCTCACCTCCTGACTGGTCTGAGGGCACACCAAAGTACAGGACCCAACCTCTGCCGCCAAGTAGTTATCTGTAATTCAAAACAACAGGAAGTGAATGACAGCCTGGAATCAGCATTTCTTTTCTTTAATTATAAAAACCACTGCATAAGGATGGTGTGCAGCAAGGCAGATTATAGCAATACGTACACCACCCTCCGTTCACTTATATGCTATTTTCCCATGGGAAAGCATGCTCAAAGCAGCTTGCAACAACAGCAAAAGAACCCCCGATGCCAATATGTTTCTCATGTACCGCAACAGCCTGGCCATTAAATCTTCACCGGTATTCCATGGCCATCAGGTTACACCATATCACATGGGTAGGCAAACCAAGGCCCGGGGGCTGGATCTGGCCCAATCACCTTCTCAATCCGGCCCGCGGACAGTCCAGGAATCAGCATGTTTTTACATGCGTAGAATGTGTCCTTTTATTTAAAATGCATCTCTGGGTATATGTGGGGCCTGCCTGGTGTTTTTACATGAGTAGAACGTGTGCTTTTATTTGAAATGCATCTCTGGGTTATTTGTGGGACATAGGAATTCCTTCTTTTTTTCAAAATATAGTCTGGCCCCCAACAAGGTCTGAGGGACAGTGGACTGGCCCCCTGCTGAAAAATTCTGCTGACCCCTGTCATATCACATTCTCATTCTGGTCCATCTCCCTCCACACAAGTTCTTAAAAAGAAGTTCGGGAAGCCATTTTGCTTCATGTAATTGGGAGAAAATAACACCTCCATTGCAAGGATCCTTCAGAAAGGAGTTGCTGCCAAGAGCATTTTTGTGCAAGTGTCTTTTGATGCATTGAATAGAATGAAAGTTTATGAGTCATAGCGGAGGAGACAGCATGTGTACAAATTCAACAGGGCTTTTTTTGTTTTGTTGCTACAGTGGTACCTCAGGTTAAGCACTTAATTCGTTCCAGAGGTCCGTTCTTAACCTGAAACTGTTCTTAACCTGAAGCACCACTTTAGCTAATGGGGCCTCCTGCTGCCGCCGTGCCGCCGGAGCATGATTTCTGTTCTCATCCTGAAGCAAAGTTATTAACCTGAAGCACTATTTCTGGGTTAGCGGAGTCTGTAACCTGAAGCGTATGTGTCAGGGGTTCAGGAGCAGAGGCAAGGGCAAGGGAGGAAACAGAGAGCGAGGGAGAGGAGGCAGAAGAAAAGATGAGTGATGACGACGACCCGAGATCTCCGAGTCTTTCCAGTGAATCAGAAGATTCACAGAAAGGAGCACCAGTGGCCAGGGCAAGGGGGGAGCCTAGGGGGACACCCCAGGAAGATAGAGCCAGAGGGGACTCAGAGGGGAGCAGTTGGAAATCAGGACCAGCGTCACCGCCAGAGAGCAGGGAAGAGGAAGGGCGCCAGGGATCAAGCGCTGGCAGCTCACAACAGGGGGGAGGGCACGAGTCAGGAGTGGCCACACCTCCATCGGGGAGCGAAGAAACGGTCAGACGGAAGGTGGAAGGTTGGGCGCGCGTGCCAAGTTCAAATGCACAGGAAGGTGGCGCAGTAGGCAGCCCAGAAAGGGAGCCAGGTCCTAAAGCCCGCCGAAAGGAGGGAGAAGAGTCAGGGGGGTCAGCGTCAGCGTCAGAGGAATCCCGGAAGGAAGAGACCCCGGGGGGCAGAGGGACCCAGAGAAGAACAGTCAGGCGGAAAAGGTGGAGCAAGGCTAGGATATTAAGTTGGTGTACAAGGGGCGGAGACTCAGATGGAGCTTCGCCGATCTAACCATGAGACGTAGAGTTGCACGCAGCAGCTTGAGAATGGAAACTGTAACTCAATAAAGACTTTTATTTAATGATCGCTGGCTAGCGTGATCCTCTGTGAGCTAGGATCTGGAAGCAGCTCTGACAGTAAGCTCCATCTCTAGATTGTGGGCATCTACGTCCTCGCGGAGAGGAGAGAAAGCGGGTGCCTACTAGCGAGCTCACGAACGGCAGACAACATGACGGCCGAACAGCAGATAGTGGAACTCAGAGAAGCAGTGACACGACTGAATGCCGAGGCTCTTGCATCCAGGAAGAGAGAGGAGGACGCAGCTGCCGCCTACAGGGATCTCCAGGTCAGGTTGGAAGTGCTTACGAAGCAAGGGCAACTGACACCCAAACCGGAGGGGATTGGGTTGGGGAGACGAACAGGCGGTCTGGTCTCTCACTTCGATGGGAATTTGCAACAGTACCCCAACTTTAGAGCAGATGTAATGTGTGCACTGCAACTGCTGAACAAAGACTTTAGAGATGAGCAAGAGAAGGTGGGATTCATCATGTCCCATTTGCATGGAGATGCTAAAGCATGGCTGCGCAATTTGTGGAGAGATAAGGATCCGGCGCTCCAAAATGCGGATGCCTTTATTAAAGCGATGGATGGGTGCTTTTTATCAAGCATTGACGTGGATCTTGCTCGGCAGGAGATACATGGACTGAAGCAAGGGAGGGCCAGCGTAAGGCAGTACCATGCCCGCTTTTTCGCTTTGGTCAGTGCCCTGGAATGGGACAGAGATTCGGCTCCTGTAAGAGACCTGTTTTGGGAGGGATTGCACGGCTCGGTTAAAGATGAAATTGCGAGGGGGGAGAGACCCCGGACCACGCAGGAGATCGTTCAGAGGGCGCTGGCGGTGGGGGTGCGGCTGGAAGGACGTCCGTGGAGCAGGGACGAAGGGCGTGGAGGGCGCGAACCAGCCAGGGGCTCCTCCTTCCTTCCCAGAGAAGCAGCGCGTGCGCAATCCACGCCTCCGCCAGGAGGAGGAGCGGAACCTATGGAGGTTGGAGGTGCAAGGGCTCAGTCAGCAGCCAGAGCCCTAGCACCGGCAGCAGTGAAAGCGAAGCCTCCTAGAGGGAACAGGAAGTGTTACATCTGCGATGATCCACAGCATATGGCGAAAGAGTGTCCCCAGAGGCTCCACAAGCACACTGCAGCCTCAGCAATGGTAACTGCAGCAACGCAGCAAGGACAACCACAGCAGGGAAACGAAGGAGTCTGGTTGGAAGAAGAGGCACTGGGGCCCAGCCAGACGTGTCAGTGAAGCAGTCCCCAGAGATTTTACAGCCCATGGACCCCCTCCCGCCCAAACCGGTAGTGAGGCTCACCGCGTCGCTCCAGCTGCCCAATGGAATCACCATGGACGTGCCAATCACCATTGACTCCGGAAGCAATGCGGACTTTATAGGGCAGGACTTTGTCGACCGGCACGCTATACAGTTGCTGCCTGCCACGCTGCCCCTGCAGGTTGTCACGGTGGATGGCAGGGAGCTGCTAGGGGGGCAAGTGGTGAAGCAGACGCCACCAATGGTGATGCGACTTGGGAATCACAGGGAAATCATCAGCTTCAATGTCACTCAACTATCGGACACGCCCATTGTATTGGGCATGAGTTGGCTGGACAAGCACAGCCCGACGCTGGCTTGGTACCAGAGGCAGCTGACCTTCGGCTCTTCCTTTTGCGCTGAACACTGCATCGTGCCCAGGCAGGAAGGAGGGGAAGAGGAGTCACAGCTGCAGCTAGGCACGCTGCAAGCGGTTCCCCACAAGTACGCAGAATTTTTGGAGGTTTTCTGCGAGAAAGAGGCAGACAGGCTACCCCCCCACAGACCATATGACTGCAAAATTGACCTGCTGCCGGGGGCGGCGCTGCCCAAAGGGAAGCTGTATTCCATGTCTGAGGACGAACTGCAGGAACTCAAAGAGTTCATAGATCATAATTTGGAGCGCGGTTTCATCCGAGAGTCCAAGGCAGCGGGGGGCAGTCCGGTATTCTTTGTTAAGAAGCGGGACACGCCCCAAAAAAGACTTGTAGTGGACTTTCGCATCTTGAACAGTGTGACCAAGCCATCGGACTTCCCCATGCCCCGAATCGACGACCTCCTCGCAAAGGTACGGAAGGGCAGAGTGTTCACCAAGTTGGACCTGCGAGGGGCATACAACCTCATTCGCATGCGGGAGGGAGATGAGTGGAAGACAGCCATGTTCACGCCCCTGGGCACCTACGAATATAGAGTTATGCCTTTTGGATTGCAAAATGGCTCCCACGTTTTTCAAGCTTTCATGCATCACGTGTTGGCGGGGCTCCTCTACAAGACGTGCGTCTGTTTCTTGGATGACATCCTGATCTTTTCGGAATCGCAGCAGGAGCATGACAGACACGTCAAGGAAGTGCTGAGCAGGCTACAGCAACATAGGCTTTACGCCAAGCTGGAGAAGTGCCAATTCGACGTGACCGAGGTGGATTTCCTGGGCTACAAGTTGTCTGATAAAGGGCTCGCCATGGACAGCGCCAAGGTCCGAGCAGTGTTGGATTGGAAAAGCCCACGCAACCGGAAGGAGGTCCAACGGTTTGTCGGCTTCGCGAACTTCTATCGCAAGTTTATCAAAGGCTTTGCGATGCAGACAGCGGCCATCACGGACACGCTCAGCTCCAAGAAAAAGAAGTTCATCTGGACAGAGCAGGCGGAGCAGTCCTTTCAGGCACTCAAGCGTCTCTTCGCGTCGGAAGAGCAGCTGCTTCATGTCAACCCCAGCAGGCCGATGAGGGTGGAGACAGACGCTTCGGACAGAGCCGTGGGAGCAGTCCTGCTGCAGAAAGACCCGCAGGGGGTTTGGAGGCCGGGAGCGTTTTACTCAAGGAAGCTCAGCAAGTCCGAACAGAACTACACCATCTGGGACAGGGAGTTGCTGGCCATTCATGCAGCGTTCAAAGCGTGGAGGCACTTCCTGATCGGCGCCAAGCACACGGTGCAGGTCTGCACGGACCACAAGAATCTAGAGCACTGGCGCACGGCACAGTTCCTGAACCAGAGGCAGATACGTTGGGCTGAGTTCTTTGCGAATTTCGACTTCCGAATAGAGTATGTCCCGGGGGACACCAACATCATGGCGGATGCTCTCTCCCGTAAGCCACAGTATCTGGAGGAGGCAACGCCAGCGGCCGCCATGCACATCTTCGCACCGACAGTGTGGGCGTGCGCGGCGGCAACAGTTGACCTGGATGCGGTGCGACGAGCGTTGCAGGATGACTCCTTCGCGCAAGCAAAGATGGCAGAGGTGCACAGGGGCACGGCAGCGACCGACGAGTTCCAGCTGCGAGATGGTTTGCTCATCCGTAAAGGGGCCATCTACATGCCGGGAGACGAACTTCGCGCCAAGGTACTGCAGCAGCTGCACGACGCGCCCACTGCCGGGCACTTTGGCAAGGAGAAGACGGTGGAATTAGTAGCCAGAGACTTCTGGTGGCCCGGAATGAGAGGGGAAGTCGCGGACTACGTGGCGAGGTGTGACACCTGCCAGAGGTCCAAACCAGTGCACAGACCGCCGGCCGGACTGCTGGAACCGCTGCAAACTCCGTTCGAGCCATGGGAGAGAGTGGCCCTGGACTTTGTCACGGATCTACCCAGCTCGAGGGGCAAGACGGCTGTGCTGGTGGTGGTGGATTTGTTCTCCAAGATGGCACATTTCATTCCGTGTGCGAAGGTGGCCACGGCGGAACAAACCGCCAAACTGTTCATAGACCACGTGTTCAAGGTTCACGGTCTGCCGCGGTCTATTCTGTCCGACCGAGGGCGACAGTTCATCTCAAACTTCTGGCAGAGGCTGATGGGCTTCCTGAACGTCAAGATCAACCTGGCGTCGGCTAGACACCCGCAGACCAACGGGCAAGCGGAGCGGGTCAATGCCATCATGCAGCAGT
This sequence comes from Podarcis pityusensis, assembly GCF_964106645.2. Taxonomy (NCBI): domain Eukaryota; kingdom Metazoa; phylum Chordata; class Lepidosauria; order Squamata; family Lacertidae; genus Podarcis; species Podarcis pityusensis. The sequence continues at coordinate 26,376,623 of NC_138038.1, forward strand.
ACCTGAGATGTTATGCGAATCAACAGCCTGCGACGTGGGTGGATTACCTGCCTCTCGCCGAGTTCGCCTACAACAACACGAAGCACGTGTCCACGGGGGTCACGCCGTTCTTCGCCAACAACAGGAGGCACCCTAGAACCTTCCCGGGACTGGAAAGAATGGGGGAGGGGGAGCCGCAGACAGCAGATGCGTTCGCGTCGGAGTTGCAGGAGGTCCACGATCAGCTGCGGCGGCACCTGGAGCTGGCTAAACACGCATACAAGGTACAAGCGGACAAACACAGAAGGGTTGGCGAAGAGATCCATGTGGGAGACTGGGTCTGGTTAGCAGCCCACGCAGTGCCGGCCAGGTCGTTGGCGAAGAAGAAACTAGGGCATAAACAACTGGGGCCCTACCAAGTCGACGAACAGGTCAACCCGGTGGCTTTCAGGCTGGCTCTTCCGGAGGGTTCCAGAATGCATCCGGTGTTCCACAGATCGGTGCTCACTCCCTACAAGGCACCTCACAGGTTTCAGGAACCAGGAACGGCACCGGGTCCGCTCCGAGAGAGAACCGGGCAAGGGGGAGTGGCACAGGAGGAGCGCATCAACGAAGTCACGGAGATTTTGGACTCCAGATGGGGGGAAGAGGGGGTAGAATACCTTCTCGCCAAGGAGGGCACCCCGGCCAGTGCCAACAGCTGGGTGCCGGGCTACGCTTTAGACGAACCTCTGCTCAAAGAAGAGTTTCATGCCCTCTTCCCACATAGGCCAATGCCAGCAGACTTTTTCGACGACTGGCTTTTCACGCCCACGCTTTCAGCCAGCACGTTCCGGGGGTTCGACTCGGACGAGGAACCGACACGAGACGCCCGTTCCCCAGAGGGGTCACCCTCGGGATCTGCTTCAGAACCCTCGTATTGGTGGGATGATCGACCAGAGGAGCAGTTCCGCAGAAGGTGGCTGGAGGGTCCAGGACGAGCAACGTCTCCAGAAGGCAACGAGGGAGAGACGGACATGGACGTTTTCGGGGACGACCCGGGTTTCGAGCACGGCGGCACAGAGATGGAAGCGGAGGTGACCGTCGTCAACGAGAGCAGGGAGGAAGAACCGGAAGACTTCGGATGGCGGCCCGCCACGGGAAGCGAACTGTATCCGACATTCGTCCCCCTGACACGGCAGCACCCAGATCCCGCACCGGAAGGAGGGGAGGGGGGAAGAGGGGGCTTCGAGGGGGGGATGGATGTCAGGGGTTCAGGAGCAGAGGCAAGGGCAAGGGAGGAAACAGAGAGCGAGGGAGAGGAGGCAGAAGAAAAGATGAGTGATGACGACGACCCGAGATCTCCGAGTCTTTCCAGTGAATCAGAAGATTCACAGAAAGGAGCACCAGTGGCCAGGGCAAGGGGGGAGCCTAGGGGGACACCCCAGGAAGATAGAGCCAGAGGGGACTCAGAGGGGAGCAGTTGGAAATCAGGACCAGCGTCACCGCCAGAGAGCAGGGAAGAGGAAGGGCGCCAGGGATCAAGCGCTGGCAGCTCACAACAGGGGGGAGGGCACGAGTCAGGAGTGGCCACACCTCCATCGGGGAGCGAAGAAACGGTCAGACGGAAGGTGGAAGGTTGGGCGCGCGTGCCAAGTTCAAATGCACAGGAAGGTGGCGCAGTAGGCAGCCCGGAAAGGGAGCCAGGTCCTAAAGCCCGCCGAAAGGAGGGAGAAGAGTCAGGGGGGTCAGCGTCAGCGTCAGAGGAATCCCGGAAGGAAGAGACCCCGGGGGGCAGAGGGACCCAGAGAAGAACAGTCAGGCGGAAAAGGTGGAGCAAGGCTAGGATATTAAGTTGGTGTACAAGGGGCGGAGACTCAGATGGAGCTTCGCCGATCTAACCATGAGACGTAGAGTTGCACGCAGCAGCTTGAGAATGGAAACTGTAACTCAATAAAGACTTTTATTTAATGATCGCTGGCTAGCGTGATCCTCTGTGAGCCAGGATCTGGAAGCAGCTCTGACAGTATGTAACCTGAGGTACCACTGTATTTTGTTAACGTTTTGATATTGTTTTATAGATATGAATGCTATCATACTTTGTGAGTCCTATAATATGATTTTTTTGGGGTGTAACTGTGATGTTCAGCTTATTTTTTAGTTGTTTTGTTAATAGTGTTACATAGATGGTAACAGTTTTATTTGCAATTTGTGATTGTTTTAAGTATTCTATACAATTCATGCTGCATTTGCGATGTTCCATTATGTTATTTTTATCTTTTGTTTGTAAGCCACTTTGGGATTTATTTGAATAAAAAGAGGCAGAGAAATAGAATTTTTTTAAAAAACACACATTTTGGGGGCATTTTTCTTTATAGAGAAAGGGGGAAAACAAAGGCCAAGTTCTCATTAAGGTGGTAAACCAGTATCAGGATTATACCACTGCTGAATGCAGACAGCTGTTCAAATGACTGAAAGCACCACCATTTTATATATGTGTCTGTGTGTCTACTGCTATTTTCTGTGCTGTTTTCAACCGTTTTTAAGAGCTGTTTGTATGTTGCCTTTTTCATGTTGTGTGTGTGGGGGGGGAATTAAAAAACTAGCAACTGGCATACACGAAAGGAATATTCTGTGTGCTGGAGTACTCAGTCATGTGCCTTTGGCTCCCAGGGAGAAGGGATGGAGGCAAAACACAGGCTCCTCTCCATAGCTAAGGACTAAACCAGTGGCGTAGCGTGGGTTGTCAGCACCCGGGGCAAGGCAAGTAATTTGCGCCCCCTAACCCGGGGCAAGGCAAGTAATTTGCGCCCCCTAACCCCTAACCTGCCGCCGCTGCCAGCTTCTTCTTGCTGCTGCCTGGTCTGGTCTGGTGTGGTTCTCTCCCGCGCTCAGCGCTGCGCTGGGCGGCCGCTGCACTGTCCCTCCCCCAGATAGTCCCTCGCTCTCTCTCCGCACCGCACGCCTGGCACCCACCCCCTCCACAGTGGGCGGCGACCCAGCGGCTCAGATCGGATTCGCACAGCCAGCACTGCAGTGAGAGAGAGTGAGTGAGCCAGGTAGGGGCAGAGAGCTGCGAGTGCGAGCGCGCCCCCCCAGATGTTGCGCCCGGTGCGGCTGGCCCCCCCCCTGCACCCCCCACGCTACGCCACTGGACTAAACAGAAGTTAGTAACTATCCCAGGGCATTTTCAGTTCCAAAAATCCTGCACACATACCGCAACCCCAATAACATATACATGCGCAAAACAAAAGGGATAATAATAAGAGCCTTACAAGGGCATTCAGCAACACAGGTTGCTCCAAAAGTGTACCGTCCATTTGGATTGGGCAGATGCTCGTAGGTGTCTGGATTGTAGTTGAAGAGAAGTGGGCAATGCAATTCGCAAATCCCACTGTGGTTGAAGTGCAGACAGGCCTGGAGAAACGGAAAGGTAGCAAGTCCTATTTTTCTATTTTTAAAGGCACGTACACTTTGAGACACGGGTGGCGCTGTGGGTTAAACCACAGAGCCTAGGACTTGCCGATCAAAAGGTCAGCAGTTCAAATCCCCACGACAGGGTGAGCTCCCGCTGCTCGGTCCCACCTCCTGCCAACCTAGCAGTTCAAAAGCACGTCAAAGTGCAAGTAGATAAATAGGTACCGCTCCAGCGGGAAGGTAAACAGTGTTTCCGTGCGCTGCTCTGGTTCACCAGAAGCGGCTTAGTCATGCTGGCCACATGACCCGGAAGCTATATGCCGGCTCCCTCGGCCAATAAAGCGAGATGAGCGCCGCAACCCCAGAGTCGGCCACGACTGGACCTAATGGTCAGGGGTCCCTTTAGCTTTAGCTACACTTTGATAACTTTCATATAGGAAGGACCCCACTGAACACTCAGGGGCCACCCTAGAAAGTGAGTCACTTGGATCAAAAGCAACGAAGTTTCCGTGGCCCCACAAAGGCTAACGAAAATTTTTGTGGCAATGAACTTCCGAAGCCGTTCTTTTCATGCTCCAAGCCTGTAGAACCAGCCTTGCACCCACTTCCAAACGGGGACAAATTCTTGGGCAGCACTATGCGATTTCATTTCTTTTTAGGGGGGAGGGGAGCGCTGCAGCTTTATGGCGGCTTTGTAATATTTGTTTTACTTACAATGCAGAATATGCACAGTATAAATGGAAGTACAGTCATACCTTGGTAGTCAAACGCCTTAGTTGTTGAACAAATCGGCTCCTGAACATTGCAAGCCCAGAAGTGAGTGTTCTGGTTTGCAATTGTTTTTTGGAAGCCAAACATCTGACACGGCTTACACGGCTTCTGATTGGCTGCAGGAATCTCCTGCAGCCAATCAGAAGCGATGCCTTGGTTTTCGAACCGTTTCGGGAGTCGAACAGACTCCCGGAATGGATTAAATTCGAGAACCAAGGTATGACTGTAAAACGGGCACTCTTGCTACAGGCAGTGATGCTCAGTGAGCAACCCTCACCTGAAGGCTGAATCCCCAATACCAGCCAGAAATTATTTCCTCAGCTGGTAGAAACCTGTCTCTGCCTCTATTTGTTGATTTAAACTCGAGAATCAATCTCTCTCTTACTTACACACACACACACACACACCCCCCAAGTAGTTGATTCAGACTCCTCCCCTGCAGGTGAACTGCCCATTCAAAAACAATCATTTAACCATTCATTTCCTTCATCAGCTGGCTAACACCCCTCCTTTGTCAGGTAAGAGGCTAATAATAATAATAATGAGGATGAGGATGATGTACCCCACCCATCTGACTGGGTTGCACCAGTCACTCTGAACGGCTTCCAGCAGGAACAAGAACATAATACAAAATTAAACATTAAAATCTTCCTTATACAGGGCTGCCTTCAGATGTCTTCTAAAGCCAGTCAACTCCAGATCCCAACAAGCTCTGCTCACGATCACCAGATTCAACAGGAATCTGCTCCTTGCCTTTTGGGTTCCGCCAGGGCTCCACCCCTGTTTTGCTCTGGATCCGGCTCCAATACAGGTTGGGTGTGTGAGAGAGGTAAATGTTTGTGTTTTTTCTGGCAATCAGAATACTTGACAGCGCGTTTGATAAATGAAAAACGAGAACCCCAGGGCACACACACACTCACCAGGCAGTCGGAGTGTTTGGGTCCCGTGCAGCCGGCTGCACACTGCTCGTGGCAACAATCCGTTGGGTGTCTCCCCTTACACCTTGCACAGCTGCTGGCGCAGACTGTGCTTGTCACTGGCGGGGGGGGGGGGGACGACGACAAAGAGAAAAACAGAAAAGTCATAGGCACAGAAGCTCCGCTCCTTCATCAAACACAAGAGGGTTCTCGTACCCTCTGAACTGACAGCTTGCAAAAAGGGAGGTGCCAGCAGCAGCAGCAGCTGCTGCTTGGGCTGCGACATAAATGCCAGGTGACAGTAGGGTGAGAGGAAAATAAGGCACGGCACAGCTACACTAGGGGACAGCCCAGGTCGTTGCAACAGGCTAGGAATCTTAAGAGGGAGAAAGAGGCGCCTTTGAGAGAACAGGAGAAGCGGGGATGCCAGGGAGTTTTGTGGGACAGGGGAGAGCTAAGCAGAAGTCTAACTCCCTGAGCGAATAACAGAAGACCTCTAAAGGCTTTGCTTTAGAGACATGCTCAGATGTACTCTTCTCAGATGTACTCTTCCCACCTCCTTCCCCAAACTGGAAAAGTGCTAACTAGGCTTTGGAAGAAGGCAGGAGGGAATCCGGGACCCTGTCAGAACCCTCACACCTCCTTCCAAAAGCCCAGCGTCTCCCTTACCCAGCTTTGGCATGGCGGCGTGAGGGCTGGGGGGCATCAAATGCTGCCAAGGGCCTCCAAAAAGGCCTCGAGGACCGCACGGCCCACACTGATCTATGGCAAGGATAGAGAATCCCATAGACAGGGGCCATATGCAACCCACCAGGCCCCTCTGTCTGGCCCTTGGGACTCTCCCCAGGCCACAGCCCTGCTTTGCGTTCACCTTAACTGTTCCCATCTGCCTGAAATGCATGTCTGAACTCTGACGTGCCTCTTGTTCATCTGGATGGGTGGAAAGAGGGGTGAGCACAAGTGTGCAGAAATGAGCCTACAATACAATTCACACTTGTTGCTCCTCCCACTTTTAGCATCAGCCTTGCCCACCACTGACATGTAGCCCCCGAATGATTGCATGGAAAGGAATGCGGCGCTCAGGCTGGGGGAGACAAAATGGCGACCCATTCCCCGTTCTACACGCAAATTACGCACTCCAAAGCTGTTAAGAGATACTGTGTAAAACCTGTACGTTTTGGTATAGCCCAGATCCCAAAAAGCCTGATACTCACATGTTTGACAGCTCCCCTTTCCTTCTCCCCAGCAGTGGCCATTGAGGCATATTCTTTGGCAGTCGGGGCCTGAGGAGTGGGGAAAACAGACACTTTCTTAAAAGCAAGGTGGTCCTCACCAAATATTCCTGTATTCTATTTGTTACAGTCACTTTTCTCACAGAGCAAATCAAAGCACCTTAGGTCCAAACCAATTAAGAACCTCCAATAAGAATCTAAAACACAGATAAAAGGTAGGTAGGACTTTCTGATCCTACCCAACTAAAATGGGCCACAATGCCACTCTTCAGATTAGAAGCCAAGAACACAGGTAAAGAGATAAACCTTTGCCTAAAAATAGATCAAGATAACACCGGACCAATCTCCTCCAAGTCTCCCATGGAAGCAGCACACAAAGAGGAGCCTCAGGTGATGATTGCAAGGTCTAGGTTGGCTTATGTGGGGTGAGACAGTCCTTGAGACACTGGGGCCCCAAGCTGCATAATTGCTTTATAGGACAAAACTGAGCTTGCAAACTAATGGGTGGCCAGTGTTGTCGTGCCAGAACTGGCATTATATGTTCAGACTGCCCTGCCTCGGTTGACAATCTGGCTGCTGAATCTGCACCAGCAATCTCCAAATCGTCTTCAAAGGCAGCCCCATGTTTGGTGTGTTGCAGTGGTCCGATTTAGAGGTTAGAATAGGTGGAGACATGAAAATCAAAGGAGTAGAAGCAGACTTCAAAGGCCTCTGGCATGTGCCAACGAAGGAAGAATGAGCAGCGAGGAATATGTGTTTGCCATGGTTTTGTGGGAGAGCATTTCGGTGCAGAATTCTATAACCCCAACACAGCCCAGCAGCCAAACAAGGTTCGCTTACAGATCCGACGGCGACGGCTGCTGATCTCCGTGTAGTTCTGCTGATTGTGTTTGTGGAAAATGGCCCCCCAGTGGATGGTCTCCTGGAAGCACAGCTGGGGGTTTTCATCTACAATCACACCACCCTTCAAGATCTCTGAAAAGAAATCGGGGGAGAGAAAGGGACAGTAAAGAGCAATGCATAAAAGACTTGTTTTAATTTGCTTTGTTTTCTTTGTTTTTATTATTTCTATGGCTTAGACTGCGGCCTACTTCCAAGTCCAGGAGGACTTTAGCAAATGCTGAAATAAACAAAACTCGGAACATTTCTATGGCACCCTGGGAGTGTCTGAAGGACCTTCACTTGCATTTTTTCATTGTAATGCTTACAATAGCCCTGAATCTCTTATTACTGAGAAGGGAAGAGGGGAGAGGAGGAGATTCAAATGGGGACATGTCTGAATTTGTAGCTCAGTTGAGTAGGCAGATCGGGTTCTTTCAGGTCCCCGTCGCCTTTTCATGCCCCTCCTTCCATACCTGTCAGATCCAACATGCCCAGCTCCTGAAGCCCCACATCCCCGCTGGGGTCGGTGTTGTTGAGGACAGCCAGAGCATACTTTTCCTCGTACAGCTGGGTCCCACGGATGATCAGGAGGCTTTCCAGCTGCAAGTGGCGCACGTGGTTCTTGGCAATCAGCACATATCCCTGGACCTCTCTGATGTCCTAGAGACAGACAGACAAACAAACAGAAACGGTGAGAAGCCAAGAAAAGAGGAGCAAGGAATCCTCCTTGTGCGGCATGGTAAGTTGTCCAAAGGCCACCCAGGGCAACCCCCGAAGAGAAGCGGAACCGCCCATCCTTACGGAGAGTCGGTGTGGTGACTCAAACCTGAGTTCCCAGTTCTGGCTGGACTACAACTCCCATCATCCCTAGCTAGCAGAACCTGGGGCCAGGGATGATGGGAGCTGTAGTCCAGCTGGGGACCTAAGTTTGACAAACACTGGGTTAGAGTGTCAGATAAGGACCTGGCAGACCAGGGTTCAAATCCCCACTCAGCCCTGAAGCTCATTGGGCGACCTTGGCTTTGTCATCATTTGCTATCTGCCATACTAGAAGCTGCAAGGACACCCAGAAAAAAGGCTTCAGATTACAATCTCAGTAGATGGGCAGATTGCTGTGGGAGAAGGCAGTCCAACAAAACACTAATAATAATTATTATTATTACCTGGGATCCTGAGCCATGTAGGGCTTTAAAAGTTACAACCAGAGTGCCAAAGACACTGAGGGTGCAATAGATTTATCTATATATTACCTGTACAACAAATGCTCTTAATACTTACTGCGTTTTTGTTTGCGCGACAAATTTAAATATATCCAAACAAAACCCCGTGGCACCTGCTCTGCTCTGCTTTTTTAATCAGCCACTGAATCCCCAGCACAGAAGAAGCAGAAAGCATACTTGCAGAACAAACAGCTCAAGAAGGTACAAGCAAGAAGGCCAAGCCGCGTTCTCCAGCATTTCCTCACATTTCTGAAAGGGTCTTTTTAGTTTCCACTTAGGGTATTATCGTTCGTTTGAAAACAAGCGAAAACCTGAAATGGTGGAGTTCTAAAGCCCTTAATTCAAGCTCACCCCTATGAGACAACCACTATGGTTTGCTGTTTTACAGATGGACAACGGAGGCTCAAGGATTAGGTAGCTTGCACACAAGAAGATCACGCTGAGCAGACGCCCAAACACAGATTCCGTGGGCCCAGATCCAACAGCTTTGCTGTCCAGTCAAAGCTATTTCTGCCAACTCTGCAGGTGCAATCACAGCACCTGAAGCTAGTTTGGCTTCTTTCGAGGAAATGGGTGGCAGCCACAGGTGGAAACCCAGCCTTGCTTGCTTTTGGAAGCACCTTCCCGTATGTGACACTTTCACTGTGATAGGGAGAGAGACATGCAGATTTCTATGGCACAACCTGACTCCTCTGCTCCTGGTGAAATGTACTTTTCAATCTCCATCAACTTTCCTCCTCTAAATGCTACTTGAGAATATGAAGGGGAAGAGTGGATCAAATTGATTTAAATCACGATTTACATCACTAGTCAGTAAGACTTAATTTAAATCACTAGTCAGTAAGACTTGATTTAAATCCTTTTTTTTTTACAGAAAGACTCCTTCTTGCTGGTATAATCTTAATATTTACAACCAGATGAAGGTTTCATTTTTGGAATAATAAATTTATCAGAGTAGTTTTTTACAGTTCTATCAAAAATTACTGATTTGGTTATACTATTAGAAAGACATAGATAGATAATTATGAAATTATTGTGAGGTTTAATAAATTAACTGTTTATATTTGGACAACTTTTCTGCTGTACTTTACTGGAAGGAGAAAAATAACCATTTCCTTAGTAACAATTTAAACAATTTGTTTAACTAAAGCAATAACATAATAGCATATGTATCCATGTTTGTTAACTGATGTGATTAAACAATTTAAAAAAAACTTAGAGTTTTAGCACACATTAAAAACTTAAAAACAAATCCTTATTTCCTGATGAATAGCCTTTGGAGCTAAATAGAATGTGAGCTAAATAGAAAACTATCTTTAGAAAGATTTTTCCTCCAAAAGCATTTTATTTTAAAAATCCAATCAAAAAAATCCGATTTTTGAGGTTATTTTTTTAAAACCCATTGATTTTTATCCACCCTGTGGAGTGTGTGCCCACCTTCCCTGTTTCCTCCTCTTCTCATTTTCATCCTGATAAAGAGAAGCTGTCTTGAGAACATGCATTTAACTTCTCCCATCACACCCACCTTGAGAAAGGACGTGTCCACATCTGCCGGCAGATAAGTGATCTCCAGGTTGCCTTGCACAACTTGACAGTTCTCATAGAGGTGGCGGAGGGTGGCATGGTGGTTTTCTGGGCTGGAGGGATGCTGCAGCTTCATGTCGGTCCCGGTGCAGACTGCGGAGGAGGAGGAGAAGTGCAAATAAGGTTGGAATCAAAAGAAAAGTGGGACATCCACACACACACACACACACACACACACCTGGAAGCATGTCTGCAATCCTAAGCTCCTTGTTATGAACTCCTTTTGAAAGGCTTGGGTAAAACTAGAATAGTCTAAGTTTCCAAATGTAAGGTAAAAGTTCCACATACTGTATTTTTCGCTCTATAAGATGCACCAGACCACAAGACGCACCTAGTTTTTGGAGGATGAAAACAAGAAAAAAAATATTCTGAATCTCAGAAGCCAGAACAGCAAGAGGGATCGCTGCTCAGTGAAAGCAGCAATCCCTCTTGCTGTTCTGGCTTCTGGGATAGCTGTGCAGCCTGCATTCACTCCATAAGACGCACACACATTTCCCCTTACTTTTTAGGAGGGAAAAAGTGAGTCTTATAGAGCAAAAAATACAGTATATAAACCAGTGAATCAATACTCATTATTGTGACTATGCGTAGTCTGAAGGCACCCTTCCCAAAAGACATTGAATTAGCAATGGGAAAAAGAAACCAGCGCACTAGGAATCTCAACTCTCTCTTTTTGGTTTTTAAAAGTAAGTTCCTAGCCCTCAGCTCTGCTAAAGTATGCTAGGAATCTCGGAAGCTCATGGCAGAGCCAAGCCGAGTTGGAATTCAGTGCTCCATTTACTGTATTTTGCCATGTATAAGACTATATTTCCGCCATATTTTTTGAAGTTTAAAATTGGGGTTTGTCTTATACATGGATAGTGCATATGGGGGATTTCTTTATTTGGAGTCCCCCCAAAATAGGGGGCGTGTTATATACGGAAAAATACGGTAACCTTTTCTCCTTCATGACTAGCAGAAACAGAATAGTTTAGACAAGCAAATACCAGATTTTTCCGTGTATAATACTATGTCCCCCCCAAAAAAAGAATGTCAAAAATTTGGGGGTGTCTTATACACGGATACATCTCCCCCCATTTTCTTAAATTGGAGTCCCGCAAAATAGGGGGCATCTTATACATTGGGGCGTCTTATAGACAGAAAAATACGGTATATGCAAAGTGGATTAAAAATTATGCAGAATTCATTTGGGGGTACAGGTTTTTAATTTAAGTATAGAGAACCGTGCTATTTATAGACAAGCTGCTTCCCCCTCTAGAACAAAAAACTGAAAATAAAATGATCTTTGAAAATTGAGCAGCCTTTCTGTTACAGGCCTCTGGTCTGTGGCAGGTGATAAACTTTACGCCTGATAGTGGGAGAAAAGGTAAGTTTTAGGAAGCCAAGTTCTGTCTTTCCCTGTAAATGTGAGGCTTTTCCAGCTCTAGAGCCAAGATATATTTTTCTGGAAAGATTTCTTGGCTTTAAACAAGACATGCGTCAGGCAGAAATCCAACAGGTGACGTTCCGTGCGTGAAAAAAGGGGCATCTTTTAAATCCCTGTGCAACAGAGAGCTCAAATAGGCAGTGCTGGATGGTGATTTCATACCCTGGTTTGAACTAAAGAGGCCATTTTATTTTATTTTATTTTGGCTTCGGGAATCTCAGCATGCAACTCATTCCCGGAGGCTGGAATCTATCCAAGCCATTCTGAGCCAAGCAGGAACTTCTCTCATCCTTTCAGAAAGCCCGATACTTCCTGTGCCTTCCCCCACTGTTCACAATTCAGCCAACCAGCATGCATTATTCCCCACGTACAGCCTTTTCGCCTCAATAAAAATCCTCCTCCAGATTCCTAACACCAAAGACAACACAGCACTATCTGTTACTATAGGAAATGCTGGGCTCCCGTTTCAACTTGGTAGCTCATTTCAATAACTTCCTATTGATTAATTCCACAGCCCAGCAGTCTCTCTCTCTCTCTCTCTCTCTCTCTCTCTCTCTCTGTGTGTGTGTGTGTGTGTAAGAATTGCTGCTCCTCAGCCAAGGAGCTCTACATTTTGACAAAACTTGGCATTTAGGAGGAGGTATGGAGGGAGCGACTGTTTCGAAGATCATCTCACTCAAGATTCAATGGTTTGCAACGACCTTTGTTTGTGAACAAACGCATTTGGGACTA